>NC_063161.1:18527908-19727908 GCF_023159225.1 Perognathus longimembris pacificus
TACTTGTCAACAAGTTGAAAATTCCAACACATCTGAGGACTGATTAGCCCCATCAGAGAACTTAAACAGCATTGCAGTCAAAGCTCAAGAAAGAGATTCCAAAGAAGATGCAAAAATAGTTAACAATAAAAGGCATATCCAGGCTTATCTCCCCCACAGAGCTTAACAAGCAGGCAAGTTACTCATCCATACAAGAATAATCTATAAAATGAGCTATCCTCAGTTATCCAAACCCTACTGAGTCTATACCAAATTGCATATGTATTATTAAATAGTTGAAAGGAGAATAGGATGCTGTTAAATAATGAGAACACCAAATGTTCCTTGGCACTAGGGAATTACAGTATCTGTTGTGAAGAATTAAATGTATTAAGTGTTACACCAAAAGCTGTTAAGCCAAAAGAAACAATTGTAAGGATTCCAAGCAGTGATCTGATGTGAAAAGCGTCATGAGTATCCTCAGCTTATAAGAATTGCAAGGCAGGGTCATGGTAACATAGTAAGACTCAACACACTCATAGATATATTAATGATCTGAATTCAGTACACTGAGAAAAATTCAGCAGCCTAATCCCCAAAGCATAGGCATAAAGATACTCCTAGTTACCGAGGTCTTAGAGCTGTATAAAGAGCTGTAAATTAGAAGGCTAGTTTTAAAAAATAGTTCAATATAAAACCTATGATCAGTATGCAAAGTCATCTGAAAATTACAATACTATCACAATAAGTCAGAATAAAGTGTCGGCACACATGGGCACTGAAATACAGCCAATTATTTCTTGAGTGCTATAAAATTTTAAAGAACATTCTAACCGTAAAGGGAGCTGTGCAGAGTAGGCTTATAGTTCTGCGAAGCACTCACAGATGGAGCAATTAGATTGATAATGTTTGAGTCAAGGTCCTTCTACTTACTAGTAATATTTCATTTTCTTACCTATAATACAAACATGATAATATCTATCTCTAAGACTGTAAAATTAAAGAATCTCAATATAGTTACAGCTCAATTTTACTATTGCTATTATATGTTTTCACTTTTTTATCTCTTCAAATAGTCCTACTCTAATAATAGTTCAAATTGGCTAAATGTCCACCACAGTTGAGAGTCAAATCAAGGGCTTGCTGACCTCTCTTCTGTTCCACTGCCTCAGCCTGCCTTACAAATGCTGCTTGAACAAGAGGGAAGCAAAGTACTCTGTTAACACATTGTATCTATCACTAATAAACCTCTACTGGTACATAGGGTACATAGGGTAGTCACCATTCCTGGTCCAGTTTCTCTCATTTGTAGTTAGCTTTTGAGGCTAGAAGTGATAATGATAATTATATTCAAGTATAGAATCTAAAACCAGAGATCCCCAAGGTTTCAAAGAATGGCTCAAGAAAAGGAGAACATACCCTGAAATAATCACATCTATAACTGAAACTAGTCATAGGTGACTCACCAAAGGAGGAGGCCCTTCCACTGTTTACTGAATCCAAAGGATAATCTGATCTGTTATTGGCAGGAAAACCTACAGTCAAGGTCACTAGTCACACTATCTAAACTCTCCACATTACTCTACAGCCCTTCTTCATATTCTGTTTTCCCCCGTAGTAGCCAGTTAAGACATTCTGCCTGAAACCTCCAACTCCCATTAAGGAAACCTCCCACACTCAATGAGACACCTTCAACTTCCACCCTTTCCATCCACAAACCTTCCTACATTGGGGCAATTCTCTCTTCCTCAAAGTCTTGCTCTAGTAAAAAAAAGGAAAAAAAAAAACAAACCCACCATCTTTTCTCCAGTCTCTATGTTCTCCTTTCCTTCTCTACTGGTTCTTTCCTTTTAATATATACCAACATGCCTCTTTTTTCCATTGAAGAGACATGTGAACAAAGGCAGGCTCTCCTGAGCCTCCTGAGTTCTGCATTCCCTTCTGGTTTCTGATCTATGTCTGTCTCTTGGTGTCTGTGACTCTCCCTGTCTTCTCCAGCTCTCTCCCTCCACTCCACTCTTCTCTCTCCCCTCTCTTTCCTCCTATGATTTCTAAAAGGCAAATTTCTACTCAACGAATCTCTGCAGATGTAACACACTACTGCCATACACATTGCTCAAAATACCCCTCCTTGTTTCTAAAGTCACAAAGTCATTCAATAGCAAATAGGAGATATCAATGATATCAGTGACAAAGCCGTGATCCCTGCCATCACAGAACTCATAGTTCAGGAGAGGAAAGTAACTAGCAATCAATAGATAGTATTTAAAAATTCAAAATTATACAGTGTTAAGAGAGGCAGAGAAGTTTATCAGCATTAAAAAAGGCATACAGTGGGTAAAAGAAAATGGGAGGAAGCAGGCAGGGTACTGTTTAAAACTGATTGGTCAGGGTTAAGTCTAAGCCTCATTGAAAAGATGTATATGAAGACAAATAAGGAGAGGGCTTTTCAGTCAGACATCTGGGTGGTAGAAAGAACATTTCAGGAAGGGGAAACAATTGGAGTATAAGGCAAGGGTATCACAGCAAAAAAAAAAAGCAGTGACAATGGCTACCTATTATCTTATGTGAACTGACTGGTGACTGCTTCCTATTCTCAAAGTACTCTTGCCTGGGCCTTGTTGTACCACTCTCATCTGTCTGGCTTCTACCTCTTAGGGGATGCCCCACCTCTGTCACATATGGTTCTTCTTCTTGTTGATCACTGAGTCACAAGGGCCTTAACAGATTCTGTGCCTCTTTACCCTTAGCACAGAATCACAGAACATAATACTTTACTCCTTAGATGTTAAGCGTGCCCATGCAACTTTGGGCAATGAAATGTTAGCAGATAAGACATGTATCACTTTCTGATGACAGCTTTTAGACCCAGCTCATAGCTTAACACATGTCCATTTTCTTGAAAGTGTTTAATTCCCCCTTAAGTAACATTTATAACAATATAAGATGATAAATGTCAAATAGATTACATTCAAATAAACCAGTAAAAATAAATCGCACAAGCAGCTTACTTGTGGACAATCTGACATGCAGAACACAATGGCAAAATTTGTTTTAAAGAAAATCAAGGTTCAAGTTTAAGTTGATTCTGACCTGAATAGATAAGCACTTGTAGTAAATCCATATTGGTTCCTGTTTCTATTACTTTGGATGAGGAAGGATCAATCTTGAGCTGTTTTCCAATGAAATTTCGGCAGGTTACCTTTAAAAAAAAAGTTGAAAACAAAATATTTCTTAACCAGGGGTAAAGAATTTAAAATTTAGATTACTTGAAATGTATTTCTCATCTCTTAGTTGTGAAAATAAGGAGATAATAAGACAATGGTACAAATAACAGAACAGCATTTAATCATAAGAACTTTTGGGATAAAACACTACTATGTAATTTTTCATATTGCTTTTATACAACACAGCTGGAAGAATATTATGCAAATTATGTAGAGCAATTAGAATGATTTTCTGATATTCTATAAATTCACTAGTCTAAATATATATTCTATTATGTAAGTTGAAATATATTTAAAATATAGCCTGCTTTTCTGATGGCAGATTTTCCAGCCTACTCATAATTAGTGCAATTTTAACTTCCCTAGTGAAGTTTTTTCAAATTAATTGCCTCTGGAGTATTTTGACAACTTATTTTCTAACAGATATTTGAGTTCTCAAATTATAAAATATCTGAAAACAGAAAAGTTTTAGATAGAAGGAAATTCTTTAAAGACAAATGCAATCACTATTTCTCTACTTCTTTTGCTTGTTTTATTTTTGTTGGTCATAGGGCTTGAACTCTGGGCCTGTGTGCCGTCCCTGAGCTCTTCAGCATACCACTGGAGCCACAGTGCCACTTCCAGTTTTCTGGTGGTTAACTTGAGATAAGAGTCTCATGGTCTTTCCTGCCTGGGCTGGCTATGAATTGCAATCCTCAGATCTCAGCTAGGATTACAGGCGTGAGTCACTGGCACCTGCATAACATTAATCTACTTCTACGTCTTGATCTTTGAAATACATCCCACCTTGAACTCTGTGATGTACATGCTTCTTTAGTGTTCTGTAGACACTTCTATAACCAGATGCAAATACAATGTAATGAGATGTAATTCCTTCCCACAGAATATCTAACTTGGTCCTTCCTATGTCTCCAGCTTAATTAAATAAACATTTCTTAAATAACTATTGGGCATTCCATACTGGAGGTAAGACAAATGACAAAATGAAAAATTCTTAATTGCAAGGAATTTATTCTATGGGCTAAGAGAAAATAAACAAAATAAATAGCAGGACATAACAAAGAATTGTAACTTCTGTAGACAGAAACAGTGCAAGCAGACACATTACTAATTAAAACAGGTCATAAGGAAGAAAATTGATGTACGCATTTGGAAGAGCAGCATTCCAAGCAGAGACAACAGCAGATGCAAAGTCCCTGAGGCACTAATTCGGAGGGGGCGGGGAGTAACAGGATACCAGTCACCAGCCAGTAACAAGAAGATATGTTATGAAGGATACATGACATTAAGGTCATGAAAAAGATGTTCACTTTACTCTGAGATACAAAGGTAGCATAGGATTTTTATGACATGGTCTGACATAGGTTTTGAAGAGTCAGTTCTATCTGCTACATTAAGAACAGATTAGAAGTGGGGAGCTGATGGCTCATGTCAACTGATGGTAGCCTCATCCTTCTCACTACTCAAGATGCCTCAAAGACATCATTGATCTCACACTCTATAGGGACTTAAATTCATACTGTTTCTAGAAAATACTGGCACTCTGTAGGCTTCTAATAATGTTTGCTGATTGGGGGATAAAGAATACCTAGGTAAAAATCATGTTCAGAACATGCTTTTGATTCCCAAATCTTTTCTACTGGTAGTAGGAACACCAGCAGCGCCTTTACCTTCTCTTTGTGCTCAGCTTCATAACGTGCACAAGGTTGTTGGGAAATATCAGGGCCTTGGAACTTTTCAATTCTCAAAAGCAGCTGACGTTGGGCATATACTAGCAGTGGTGTCACTTGTTCTGTGTACCGCTCACTAAGCAGAAGTAAGGAACATATTACATCAGTTTAAAACCTTGCTTTTCTCAAAGTAATTTCTTTCTAATTGTCATTACTTACTGTGTAATGATATTAAATTGAATAGCAAGTGATACAAGTGTTTCCCATTTTTCCACTTGATATAAAACTTCTAGAGCTTTTAACACAAAGTCATGGATCCATTTCAAATCAACCACATTTATGTCATCCAGAGGGTGCTCAAAAGTAAGGCTGGAACCACCGTTCTCATACTTGATATTTCCATAACAACTTAGGACACTGAACTCTCCTTTTTCTTCAAGAAACTGTAAGTAACACATTGAAAAACATTTTTCAATAATTTCAGATTTTATTACGTATTTTTTTCCTGACAAATGTGGTAACATGGCTGGGGATACAGCTCATGTAGTAAGACACCTGCCTAGCAAGCTCAAGGATCAAACCACGGTACTACTGGAAAGAAAGAAAAAAGCTGGGCACAGGTGGGTCATGCCTGTAATCCTAGCTACTCAGGAAGCTGAGCTCTGAGTATCGCAATTCAAAGCCAGCCCAGGCAGGAAAGTCTTGTGAAACTCTTATCTCCAAATAACCACTCAAATCATGAAAGTGGTACTGTGGTTCAAATGGTAGAGCAATAGCCTGAGGACAAAGAGGCTCAGGGACATTCAAGCAAATACAGCCCAGGAAATTTTAATGTGAAAATGTAACAGGAAACTAAACAATTAAAATATATTTTAATGCAAATCAAAGCTTGATCAGCTGAAGTGAATTTTCTGGGCTGTATTTGCTCTGTTCAATATAATCCAATTT
Source organism: Perognathus longimembris pacificus (assembly GCF_023159225.1). Lineage (NCBI taxonomy): Eukaryota > Metazoa > Chordata > Mammalia > Rodentia > Heteromyidae > Perognathus > Perognathus longimembris. The sequence continues at coordinate 18,533,733 of NC_063161.1, forward strand.
AGTCACTGAACTTCTGAAATGTGATTTAAGCAAGTGAATTTCAAATTCTATTTGATTTTAAATATTTCAAACTTACAGTTAAATGCATAGCTAATGCTTACTACATTGCATAGCATAATCTGAGATCTATGCTGTTCAGTAGTCTCTATCCATCTAAGTAAGGATATCAAACCAACATAGTAGAGCTTTTAGGAAAAACGAATTTTAGAACATACAAGTAATAACATTCCTTAGTATGTTGGCTATCTTTATTTTTGCAGATTATGTTTCATTCATTAATGTCAGATCAAACTAGTTGAGTAGAAGAATACTCTAGAAGGCCTTGTTTTGCCAAAATTACAGTCATTGTTTTGTCTGGGTGCAGTAGCTCATGTCTATAATCCTAGCTATGGAGAAGATAGAGATCTGGAGGATCATATTCCATCCTAACCAATGGCTGAGCACAGTGGCACCTACATGTCATGTTATATCACAGTTGTAACTACTTTCAACGTCCCATGTGTATCTGTAGCTTCTATTATTGATGATGTTCTTGTATCACCTTCCTGTGGTTGTACCTACACTATCTCTGTAATCTTATCTGAGTATATTGGAAACCGTGTATACTGGTATTAGAAGTAGGAAATTGAAAGGGAATACCAAAATTGAGAGACACAGGGTAAAAAAAGACAAACAACTACAAAAGCAATACTTGCAAAACTGTTTGGTGTAAGTGAACTGAACACCTCAGCGGGGAAAAGGGAAAGGGGGAGGGAGGGTATGAGGGACAAGGTAACAAACAGTACAAGAAATGTATCCAATGCCTAACGTATGAAACTGTAACCTCTCTGTACATCAGTTTGATAATAAAAATTTGAAAAAAAATAAAATTAAAAAAAAAAACACAAAAAAACAACAATGCTGGTTGTGATCCATGCTGGCCTGAACATAAAACCCTATCTTGAAAATAATCAACCCAGAAAGGGGCTGGTGAGTGGCTCATGTGACAGAGCAACTGCCTAGGAAGTACAAGATCCTGATTTCAAATGGCAGTGCCACAATACCAATGGGGGTGGGGGGACTGATCAGTACTTCAATCCTATTTACTCTTTTTTTCCTCAGTCATAGGGCTTGAATTTGTAGCCTGTCTCTGAGCCATTTTGCTCAAGGGTAATGCTCTACCACTTGAGCTACAGTGCCACTTCTGGTTTTCTAGTGGCTAATTCAAGATAAGCGTCTCATAGACTTTCTTGCCTGGGCTGACTTCCAACTGTGGTCCTCAGATCTCAGGCTCCAAAATAGCTAGGGTTACAGGCATGTCCCACCAGTGCCCAGTTTATTTACTCTTCGGATATATTGCTGTTACATATTTTCCTCCTGAAATATTACTTCCTCCTGAAATATTACTGTTTCTGTGTCTGCTGAATTTTTGAGCAGTACTAAAGTTTGAACTCAGGGCCTAGAATGCTATATCACACAAGCCACACTCTCTAGCATATAATTACTAATTTTCAGTATGTTTAGGCTAATTTATTTTCATTGTTGTTACTTTATTTCCATAATTTAAATGACAGAGTGGTAGATTTTAAAAAGCTGCAATTTCTACCATACCTGGAATAATAAAACAGTAGACTAATGATTAACTGACAAGCTATGTCATCTTCTGAATCTACCTCTTTATCTGTCAAAAATATTATCGTGTGAATTAAATTCACTAAGGTTAGTTTATGTCAGAGGTGAGGTACAGTAAATGTTTCTTTCCACTTCCTTCAAATAAACTAAATTATTAGAATATTTTTAGTTAACCTTAATGCAAGTTATATGCAGCAAACAAAATGATAATGAAAAGCAAATGAAATACAGAGAACCAAGTGAAAACTGGAGAAAAATATTCATTTACCCTTATCCCAGACTTTACAGGCTTCATAGTAAAAGGTACATTTTAAAGTAATTACCAAAATATCCTTACCTTTAGAGATTTGCTATTTTGTAGTTGTATCAACATATCAATAAGTAATTCTGCTCCCAAAGAGAATGGTATAACAGAGGAACAGAGGAAGCCATCCTGGCTAATTGAAAATGTTTTGTAAAGATCCACTGCCTGTTTAAGTAGTATCTGTAGCTCCTGAGTGAAGTTCCAAAAGACTCGGCAGCAGTTCTGAAGTAGAGTCCAATAGCCACCACGGTGAGCAAGAACCTAGGAAGAAAACAACAGTGAAGGCTCCAAAGTCCCAAAGGTATAGAACTCTACAAACTTAGATGTCAATAATAAAAATAACACCATTTGCTACGCACCACTCACATCCTAGATACTGTGTTGAGATGTTTATGTGTACTATCGAATTTAATGTGAATACGAATCCTGTGCTATTCTACTCAGTAAGGAGGAAGTGGAGTCATTTTCTGACTTGCCCATGGTCGTCAACCTACTAAGTACAGAATAGGATTTGTGTCCCAGTGGTCTAAAGCTGGGGATATAGCAGTGACAGCAACTGAACCTGCCCTCATGCTGCTTCCATTTATGAAAGAAGGCAACTTGGGGAAGTAGACAACACTCTGATTTCAGAGTTGTATAAAGAACAAGAACACAGAAGTATGTCAGAACCAGAGGAGGAATGAAGGTATGACAGGACAATTTTTCAGACAGGGTGGTCAGGAAAGGTGTAATCTCTAAGGAGGTGGCACTTGAGTGGGAACCCAAATGTTGCATGAAGGTGATAGTTTCTGGATATTGAGGAGACAGAATATTTGAAGCTCAGGGAACAGTAAACAAAGGATGGAGGTTGCAAGTACAGGCTGGGGAGGGAACAAGTTTAGTGTTTTCAAGACCACACAGATGATAGTGGGCTCAAGAAGAGCAGGAGAAAGAAGAGCTGAGTTCCACAGGGTATGCAGAGCTCAGGTCTCCCATAGCCCCTGAAGCTGGGAGAAAGGAAAATAAGAGTCAAGGGGACAATTCGAGTGTCTACCTGACCTTTTGTAACATTCACCCTGTCCACTCCATGGGGAATATACAAATCTACAATGTTCTTCTCTTGTCTAGAAAGAATAGTTCCCTTTACCACACAAGAAGTGTTAAGTATATGTCCTTCCTGCTATGAGAAAAAGGACTCATTTCTTTATAACTAATGGTTCCAGTTCTGTGCTTAACAATTTACTACATAATATTTCTAAAATACACAAAATAGTAACAGTTAAGCAATCTATTACATATTTTTAAAGATGAAACAGAAAAGCACTGGAAAGAAAATATAAGCAGCCAACAGAGATGGGAGATTGGGCCATGAGGACTTTCTATAGCTGCAAAGTATCTTCCCTTGGTGCTAGAGGAAAGAAAGTTATAGTTTCCTAGGAGACAGAAAGTCCCCAGAGATGAGCCTGTGGTTTCACAAGAGAGTCTGTGTCCTACATGTGGCATGAAAGCAGTAGGATGTGTGTGAGAGTCACAGGAACTTCATGGACAAGGACAAAGTCTACATGGGCTGAGTAGATGATAGAGAAATAAAGGAGCATACTTTCTTTCCTGACAATGTGACATTGCATAAGACTTCAAAACCAGAGAGGAGACATATCTCAAAAGTGGCTGCAGCTAAATCCAATAAAATGAGGTCACATCAAAACTAAAATATATAATAAGTAAATGCAGAATATCTTACACGCCTGATTTTATGGGCTGAGATTTATATATGAACAAACAGAACAATTATATTACCATTGCTCTCCTGCAATATAAAAAGGTTTTCATAAAATGATCCAGTCCCAAATTTGATGCTCGATCCTTGTCTTTGACATTAAGACCTAACTGAGAGTCAGAGTCATACATTATTTTTGGCTTGCAAAGACTTTCTTCGTTGGCTTTACAATTCAGAAATTCAGAAAATTCATCTTCATCTACAGTACATAAAAGGTATAACATTATTTTTAAAACATAGAATTAAATTCCAGTAAACACAGCATAATACAAATATCAAATGAGTAATCCAGATACCAAATGCTCCATAAAGTTTGGAACATGGGTAGACTAACAGAAACACAACAAAGCAGGGGAAGTTACCAGAGAGATGTACTTAAATGTGAGAACACAGCATACACATTTAGACATGTGTAAAAAATATGGAGAACGTTTCATGCAACAGTGAAGGCAAGAGGAACAATGCAGAGAAGAATTAGCACATTTGTGGGAACAATGACAATCCCACTGATTTGTTTCATTTTGTTGTTTTTTTTAATTTCCTCTAAATAGTTACATCCAGGACACATACACTAGAGAGCAAGTTGAACTCCGAGTTCATCAATGCAGCAACTTTGGTCATTCATTTTCCTGCCAGTGCAGCAGCAGAACAGAAACACTGGGCTGAATGTAATGGCATATATCAATATTATAAGCTACTACAGAAGCAGAGTCAGGTCAGGACGATCACGATTTGAGTCTAGCATAGGTAAAGTTAGCAAGACCGTATCTGAAAAAAAATACTAGACTAAAAGCAGAAGCCTGTGTGTGAGAGAAGGGAGGGGAGTATGTAGCTCAAATGGTAGAGTTCTTGCTTAGTGAGCATGGCACCTTATATTTAATCCCCACTCTACTCCTGGTACTATTAAGCAGGAGTGTTTTTCCTGCTATGACCTTCTTTTTCAACTCAGCACTAGACAATAATTCTCATAGCAGAATATCCTATTCCTAATAGCATTTTAGCTTGTAGTCAGGGAAAACTTACATATTATAACCTATATACAAAAATCAGTCTATGCCTATGGAATTTACCTTCAATATACAAATGTATGATGTGCAAGTACCAGTTAAACCTAAGTTATATTTAGAAGAAATTAGAAAGCATGTTAAGTATACAAATCAACACTACTGATGTATCAAGACCCTGATCAGCAACAATTTATATGGATCTTAAAATGCCAGTATGAAAACTCTATATAAATGGGTTTGTAATGACATGAAGATAATAAAAATAAATTTTTATTTGTGACAGGGGAGGTATTTGAGTGACTACCTACTGGTTGGGAAGTGTGTTGAGGCTCTCCCATCTTTGCAGGAAAAGGTTATAAAATCAGCCAAATTTGGCAGACACTAGTCATCAGAATAGCACTCAGATCCAGAGACCTATTGTGCATTGTCTCTACCTCCCTCTGCCCTCTGACATTTCTTGGTCCTGTAGCAAGTAATTATTTCATTCATCTTGGAGTGAACTTTTACAAAAGGTGCTAATTGGAGATGCTAGGGCAAGAATGGACCATCCTTTGACAATAAATTTAGCTGTTATGAATATTTTTGTGCCTGTTTTGTGTTAGTACATTTAGTGGAATTAGAAAGTTACCCCTACTAAACTAGTAGATAACAAGTCCAATAAAAATTCTTCAACTATCTTGAACCACTCAGTGAACCAATATTTGACAACAGCAGAATAGCCAAATTGATTTATGTTGGAACACACAAAATAGATACTTCTGAATATATGTGATGACAGCATAAAATATCTAATTTTTAATAGAGCAAATTTCATATCAAAACTCTGAGTTTCCTAGTGCAAATAGCTCATGTCTATAATCCTAGCTACTCAAGAGGCTGAGATGTGAGGATTGAGATTCAAAGCCAGCCTGGGCAGGAAAGTCTTGAGACTCTTAACACCAGTTTAAAAAAAAAAAAAACTGGGCTGGGGATATAGCCTAGTGGCAAGAGTGCCTGCCTCGGATACACGAGGCCCTAGGTTCGATTCCCCAGCACCACATATACAGAAAACGGCCAGAAGCGGCGCTGTGGCTCAAGTGGCAGAGTGCTAGCCTTGAGCGGGAAGAAGCCAGGGACAGTGCTCAGGCCCTGAGTCCAAGGCCCAGGACTGGCCAAAAAAAAAAAAAAAAAAAAAAACTGGAAGCAGAACTGGGGCTCAAGTGGTAGAAAGAACTCCTTAAGCCCCAAAGCCCAGGGACAGCATGCAAGCCTGAGTGCTAAGTTCAAGCCCCACAATCAATGTCACACACAAACACACACACACACACACACACACACACACACACACACCTCTATGAGTCAAGTAAATATAAACTGGAGTTTTGGAAAATGGCATGCTCACCTTTTTGTGCCTGGGGATATATATATTATATATATATATATATATATGCTTGTGTGTATGTGTGTATATGTGTGTTGTCAATTAATAAAAATCTAGAGACAATTAATAAATCAAAATACTTATTTTACCTGATGATAAATTTCCTTTATTTTTTTTAGTTGAAAGGAAATAAAGTATCCCTTTATAGTTTTCTATACTCAACTTTGCTGTTGGTAATATGGTTCCTGAATTATATAGTGAGAATAGATTAGGATCACAGGTTCGGAAGCTGCAAATGTAAATAAACCATATTTAAAGACAATATAGACAAAATTAAATCAAGTATGTCAAATACAATGCATTTTTATTTTTGAAATGTGTAATAAGTTCTCAAACATTTTACTGTGCCCTCAAATTTTAGAACATAAAGTATTTGGGCACGTAAAGCCTTTCTTATTAACTCTTAAAAATTATACAATATAACTTTGCTCTTAGGAATTTTAGTATTAATATCTAGATCCATGAAAGTGCCCTTGAAAATGAAAATAAAAAATCTATACTCACTCAATGAGCACTGCAACAGGCTCAGGCTAAAGCTAACTGATTTAAGCTCAACTCAGTGAAGATGCCTACTATATAGAACAAAATGTACATAACTGATATTTCTTTTTAAAAATAAAGACTAAGCCATAAATGGTTTTCTACCCAAAACAATGAAAGATATTGTATATGTATTCAAGGTCTTAATAAAATCAAAGTAGCAGCAAGTTACAAATACACAAATTTCCAGATTCTAGCTATGACAAATTGTGCTGCGATGAACATTGTTGTGCTGATGCCCCTCAGTAGAAGAATGGATCGGGAAAATGTGGTACATATACACAATGGAATTTTATGCCTCTATCAGAAATAATGACATTGCCCCATTTGTAAGGAAATGGAAGGACCTGGAAAAAGTTATACTAAGTGAAGTGAGCCAGACCCAAAGAAACATGGACTCTATGGTCTCCCTCATAGGGAATAATTAACACAGGTTTAGGTTAGTCACAGCAGAGGATCACAGGAGCCCAATAGCTATACCCTTACGAATACATAAGATAATACTAAGTGAAATGAACTCCATGTTATGGAAACGATTGATGTAACTACTTTCAACATGCCATATGTAATTGTAGCCTCTATTATTGGTGATCTTCTTGTATCACCTTCCTGTGGTTGTACCTACACTTTCTCTGTATCTTATCTGAGTATATTGGAAAGCGGGTATACTGGTATTAGAACTAGGAAATTGGAAGGGAATACCAAAATCGAGAGACACAGGGTAAAAAAAGATAAACGACTACAAAAGCAATACTTGCAAAACTGTTAGGTGTAAATGAACTGAACAACAGCAAAGGGGGAGGGGGGAGGGGGGAATGAGGGACGAGGTAACAAACAGTACAAGAAATGTATCCAATGCCTAATGTATGAAACTGTAACCTCTCTGTACATCAGTTTGATAATAAAATATATATAAATAAAAACATTAAAAAAACAATTACACAAAGTTAGTCAATGTCTTATTGTGCTAGCAGAGATCATGCATATTTTGTGATACATAATTGGAAGCTCAAGGAATAGTAAGGAAGTCTATCTTTGAGCAAAAAGAAGCCAGGAACAGTGCTCAGGCCCTGAGTCCAAGCCCCAGAACTTGCAAAAAAATAAAAAATAAAATAAAAAGCATGGCTGGAAGCGTGGCTAAAGGTCTTATCCACTTAGCAAGAATGGAGTCTTGAATTCAAAAGCTCTAGTACTGCAGTAGTACTAATATTAATATTAATACTAGTATCAGCACTAATCTAATAATGATAATCCTTATGAATTTTCTACTTCTCAGATTTCATAGAAAATAAAGATCCTTCATGATCTGGTATCAATTTACTCTTCTAAGTACTTCACACCACTCCCTTTCATATGTCCTAGATTCTGGTTAGACTACTTAAGAGCTCTTATCCTGTTTCTGTCCTCCTGCAATTACCAAGAATGTCTATTTCCCTACTTGCTCACTTCTAACCTGGCCTATCCATCCCTGTGACATCTAGCCAGAAGAAAATAACCAAGTAAGATGACACTTCCTTGACCAATTTTAATTGTAGGAATTCATGAATATTTGTGATACAATCTACCAGTCTCTGACTTGTACATCTTGGTCATCTTCACATACATGCTGCAGTTAGCTCAGTATTGGCAACTATTTTTTTTACATGAATGGCACTATATAACTTTTTAATGATTACATGTTGATCCATATTATGCACTTAGCTTCTATCTCAATCTCCCTCAACACGTAGCCATAAACACTCAAGAATTCAAAAATGTCTACTAAACTAATGACAGAACTTTATGAGAAAACATAACCTCTGTTTATAGAGATTTCAAATGTAGAAAAGAAGTATTTTTTGTGAGGCATACTAATATTATCATGGAATTATCCTTGAATTGAAAGCTAGACTGACACATACACAGGATGTACGCAGGTTAGAACTTCATAAATAAGCACTTATATCCCAGCACTTATTTGGAAAATATTTTGACACGCTAAATTAAGAAATACAGCAATGGCTAGATTACACAGAGGCATTCTATAAACTTCAGTGCCACAAACATTTGAGCCTTGAGCACACAAATACACAACCCATGTTCATGAAGCTAATAAAGCAAGATTTACTAATAAAATACTATACCTGACCATCGGAGGTGAAGTGCCAGGTTTAGGCTTCACACGCTCCCCTAGCTTTTGTAAAAGCAAGTGGTAGTGTGCACTTGCCAGAAACAGGTTCATTTGAGCTCTCCAAGGCATTTCCTCAAGAAATATTTGATGAAGTCTCTTCTTTCTAATGTAATTTACTACTATAGGAGTCAAGCAATCTCTCAGGCATCGGTATGCTACTTTTCTAACATCGGCTCTCTTATATCTGCCAAGGGAGAAAGACGTTTTAAAATTATACAGCTTCCAAGCATTTAATAAAGAAAAAGGTTTCTAATTTTCACAAACTACATTAAGAAGACACTCGACTGCCCCTTTGCAAATGATTCTGGCTTACTATCATTTTCTCCGTGCTAGAAATGTGAAATCGAATGGAAAAGAAGACTAGGATAAGCACCAGGGACAGAGACAACACATATTGCCTTGAAGCCTCTCTCACTTTCCAACTCAACCTAGAAATTTTCTTTTCCATAACCAAAAGACTACTGGGATTTAATTCTCAGACTCATGGAACAAATTTTTGCTTAACATGAAACTCTAAAGGAAATGAAATAGTCAAATTTAAAGTTATATTCCATCTGCTACAGAAAAAAAATATTCAAATTTTAGCTAATATTTAAGTTTGGTTTTAGTTTTGGTTTGAGTTGCTTGAGATATAATTTTACTGTTTCCCAGATTGACCTCAAATTTACATCCCCCTACCTTAGTCTTTACATATTTTAGTGTTATGTTATTTGGGTTCCTAATAAATATTAATTTGTAAATAATTATCATGAATATTTTAAAGGGAAATTCCAAAATAAACAGTCTTTTCCCTAGGTGAGGAGGTCAGTTCTCAAAAGGCCAGGAAGATCCCAGGGGATTAGCCATATCCTCCCTGCCCTTGAAAGTGAAAGTGAGAAGAAAAGCTTTCTTCAGATATGATGCTGACTCACAGACTCCAGATGGCTTGGAAGGGCACTAATACCAGCCCACCAACAATGAAGAATGACTCTCCTTCCATCATCTGAACAGTTGTTAACATTATGGAGTACCAACAACCACATCTACCACTGTGATAGTGATGGTCACAAAAGTTTTACACATTGTTTAGGACAAACTATACATACATGCATGCATATAAAATTTCTGTAATCTAAATGAGGTCCATGGATTGTATCAGTGTCAATTTCCTATGATATTGTACACAATCAAACAGTTACTCTTAAAAACTAGATGAAGGCTTTATGGAGTCAATTTCCTGTAACTGCATATAAATCTACAATTATTTGAAAATAAAATTCATGATCCATCATAAAGTATTCAAGATTAAACTAAGGGCTTAGACTACAGACTGGAAAGAAAGGAAATACAAGTCTGGAGTATTGCAAAGGAATCAGCAAAGCAGTATCTGTTCACAGTTTGACTGACCATTCAAAAGATTAACAAGTTGATCTGAAAAAAGCAGAGAATAAAACAGTGGTCACTAGAAAGGATATGTAGGAGAAACAGATAAATACTGGATAATGGATACAAAAATAAAGTCAAGATAGGAATTCATTCAAGTATCTACCACAATAAGGTAACAATTCTAAAGAATCATTTATTGTCTATTGTTTATTATAATCAGATTCCCTACACATAAATAGATAAATGTTAGAGGAGATAGAAATTCTAAGTCATTGTACATTGTATACTGTACCCCATAAACATGTACAAATATGAGGTGACAAAAATATCAAAAGAATATTAGATTGTTGTTGTCATTATGCTTCATGTACTAGGTAAATTTCCTGTGGCATACCCCCCTGTGGTCACTGTATATGATTTTGGTACACTGGATATTGTAATATGCTTGTCTGAACTAAGGAAGGGAAAGAAAAATGAGGGAGGTGTAACAAATAAGACAAGCAATGTACTCACTACCTTATTATGTAACTGTATCCCCTCTGTACATCACCTTGTCAATAAAGTTCAATTAAAAAAAGAATATTAGACTCTGCTTCAAAATGAGGGGTCTCTTCACCACCTAAACCACTGCTACCACCAATTGCTTTACAGCCAGTTAGTCTATAGTGTATCACTTTTCTCACCCATAAAATTTATAGAACTCCACAATGTCTACTTGGTGGTTTTACTTAGTTACTTCACTCTTGTCACTAGTGTACAAGCTCCTTGAGGACTATGATTTTAAATGTCTGGTTCACCAGTATATCCTCAATACCTAAAACAGTGCCTGACAACTGTCAATAAATGTTTGAGGTGCTGATTTTTTATTTTTTTATTTTTGGCCAGGCCTAGAACTCAAGGCCTGGGTGCTGTCCTGAGTTGTTGTGCACCTGAGTTGTCCCGAGCTGTTGTTTACCGCCTGAGCCACAGTTTTACTTCTAGTTTTTTAGTAAATTGGAAATACAAGTCTCAGCCTGGGCTAGCTCTGAACCAGGATTCTCAGATCTCAGATTCTTGAGTAGCTTTTAATTAATTAATAAATACCTTTCCTGTTCTGGTATTTCAAGTAAATTTGGATTTCTGGAAAAAAAATCCTTGAGGGGTTCCTTTCTTCGGCGTCTTTTCCGTGTTCCTACTTCTGAACTCTTAGAAGAGGGGATAACAAAAATGTTCCAAATTAGATATAAGCTTTGAACACAAAAGCTTAATGCTTATTTCCTAAGATTGAAACATAAGGGTTTCTCTCTATCATTCAATTGAAATTACTATCAAATGTAATAGAAGTACTCCATAGACAATGATTTCTAACCATAAAACATCTACTGGATAACTTAAGAATATATAATGTACCACAGAATTACAAAATTATGCTTTTGGTATTTCCTTTTGTTTCATATGATAAAATTAAAATTTACCCAATTATTTCTAAATACATTTCTCCTAATACCTTTGGTCAGTCATGGGACTTGAATTCAGGGCCTGGGCACCGTCCTTGAGGTTTTTTGCTCAAAGCTAGCACTTTACCACTTTAAGCCACAGCTCCACTTCCAGTTTCCTGGTAGTTAATTGGAGGTAACAGTCTCACAGACTTTCCTGTCTGAATCATGTTCCTCGGATCTCAGCTTCCTGATTAGCTATAATTAAAGGCATGCGCCACCCCACGTCTGGCATGATCTCCTAAATTCATTAACTTAAAATTCATAACTCACTAAAGCTACCAGCACTCACTGCAGCATTACTTAACATAGCTAAGATGTGGAGCCAACCCAAATGCTCCTCAGTAAGTGAATGTATCAAGAAAATGTGACACACAAACATATACACACACACACCCAATGGAATTCTACCTTCCATTCATAAGGAAATGGAAAAACTTGGAAAAATTCATATTAAATGAAGTAAGCCAGACCCAAAGAAACACAGGCTTCATGGTTTCCCTCATTTGTAATAATTAGTATATGCCTAGAATAGTCCTAGAAAAGGATAACAATAGTTCAATAGCTATGTACATATGACCACATAAAATGAGGCTAATAGAAATGAAATTCAAGAAATGGAAATGAGAGGGAGTTTTGGTTGTTCTTTTTTTTAATGTATTGTGTGGTTACTTATTTATGTATTTATTTTTGTCATGGGGCTTGAACTCTGGGCCTGGGTGCTACCCTTGAGCTCTTCAACTCAAAGCTAGCACTCCATCACTTGAGCCACAGTGCCACTTATGATTTTCTGATGGTTAACTGGAGATAAGAGTCTCATGGACTTTCCTGCCCGGGCTGGCTTTGAACCACTATCCTCAGATCTCAGCCTGCTGAGTAGCTAGGATTGTAGGCGTGAGCCATCAGTGCCTGGATATTTCTTTTTTCATTTTTTACCCCTTTTGTATATCCCTGTTGTCACCTTTTTTTATTTTTGGTACCTGTGTCTTGTATATACATTTATCTGATTTGGGGAAAGGAAGAGGAATAACAAAATGGTAAGACAAAGGACAAAGGATAAGCCAATGCAACAAGGATACTCACAGGACACTAAATTGCAAATTAACTTTACAACTTGGGGGTGAGGGGAATGAAGAGGGGAGAAGTGGGAGGAAATGAGGGGGAATAACACTGTTGGACAAGAGATGTACTCGTTACCTTACTTATGTAACTGCAACCCCTCTGTACATCATGTTTCCAATAAAATTAAACTTTATAAATTCAAAACTCAGAAGAAACTTACTTTTGTGATTTCTATTATCACGGCTTTGAACTTCTTTGGATATTTTGCTGTCTTTTTAAACATGTGGTCCTTATATTTTTGTTTTTTTACTCCAAGAAGAACCTCATTCCTCCTAATATGAAAAGATAACATCAGACAGAAAGATCTGCAAAAAGCTGTAAAATTACCCAAACCTAATAGAATATTAATGAATGTTATCTATCACTGAAAATATGTAAGAATGAAATCCAAAACTGCTGTGTCCCATTCATAATTCAGACAGTGATCTCTGTTCATGGAGGAATAGAAGGGCTCTTAGAAGAGCAAATTGTCAGTCATGCTGTAAAATACTAGCAGCTGATGTGTCTATAAGAAATCAAACAAGAGTTGAAGGCATCATGTAGACAGAACAGAAAATATAGCTATTTCCCTTTACAACTGGGAGAAAAGCTACAACAGAGTGACTCAAGACACATTCTCAGATTCTTTGGATCCATCTTGTGAGAGTGCCAGTGACTACTGCCTTCCAAATACCAAAAGAAGACACATACTTTAGGTGTCTGTTGAACTTTCTTCTTCCCTAATCATGCCACAGAGTTCTTGACCTTATCTTCTCATTCATGAACGTCAGTGGATTCCCCTTCTCCAAATCATTATCCTTCTGTTGATACTTCGTTCATTTTTCTGAAACTTACATACTTTCTGGAATTTACATTTCTTTTATTAAGTACTTGCCAGGTACAGCAAAATTCTGGTGTAACATGGTAAATGGGATTCAAACATGTAAACTGAATACAATGAAGACACACAGCAATACAAGGTTAATGAAGTGACTGGATGAGTACAGGTAGCTAATGTCTGGAGTTCAAATATACTGTATGATCCAAGTCCATCTTGGTCCCACTGGCAGTTGCCCTGCCACTTCAATTTTTATGAAAACGACCATAGATCTTATGGTTTGGTTGGGACTCCAGCACAGTTGCAGAAATTTCAAGACTCTCTCAGTTAGCTGATACTCATTTATGCATTTTTTTCTGGCCAAGATAGATAGCCTTCACCAATTACTGGTAGTGTCTTGGGAATTCAATCTCTGCAATTTACATACTGAGAGCAATTGCCTGCCTTATTCCAAGGAGATTAGTCTCTTCTCCATTTCCTTCCTATCATACCAAATACTTGAAGGTTGCTCTGTTGCTCCAGAAAGAGATGAGAAGGAAAGGAGAATATAAAAATGTATACACTTAGACTACCACATGCTTCAGCATTTTCCTCAATGAACTAAAATATTTTCAGCCATTTAGAATATCAAACTTGGTGACTTCAAAGTTCTGTGAAGCTTTGCTGATTTTCTATATTGTTTATGGTATGTTTAAATTTTTTTTTTTTTTGGTGTTCCAGTATGGGGCTTGAATTCAGGGCCTGAACGCTGCCCCTGAGTTGTTATGCTCAAGGATAGCACTGTACCACTTAAGCCACAGCTCTACTTATGGCTTTCTTGGTGGTTTATTAGAGACAAGAGTCTCACAGAGGTTTTTTTGCCTAGCTGATTTCAAACTGCAATCTTCAGTTTCAGCCTCCTGGGTAACTAAGATTACAGTCGTAATGTTTGTTTTAATAGATCACATTTTTAAGAAATTCTATTCCATCAGCATTATTGATTTTTTACTTTGTGGGAATTTCATTATTTTGATTCTTATAAATACGTGTTTTAAACATTTTAGTCCCAATGGCTTCACATACATGTTCTTATTACTTCAAAAGCACAAATCTGTTATGTATACTAAGAATGATTGATTCATTATTTTCTACTTTTTTTTTGTCAGTCATAGGGTTTGAACTCAGGGCCTAGACACTGACCCAGAGCATTTCCACTCGCTAGAGCTCTACCACTTTAAGCCAAAGGCTCCCATTCCAGTTTTTTGGTGGTTAATTGGAGATAAGAGTCCCATGGATTTTCTTGATGGCTTTAAAAGATATCCTCAGATCTCAGCCTCCTAAGTAGCTAGGACTATAGGTGTGTGCCATCAGCACCCGGCTTACTTTCCACTTTTTTATTCTCTTTTTATAGGGCTCTGTTACCTGCTAAAGTCAGTATGCTAGAAAACTACGCTTATGTTTTAAAATAGCCTTATCTGAAATAAAAATTATCCACTTTTTAAATATGAAAGAATTATCCTAAGCAAATTTGAATTATCCAATTTTTCAAACTCTGCACTCAACTGTTACAAATTTTTCATTACTTTCAATTAGATTTTTAAGGTCATTAATGTTAACTTATAATTATGCCAAATTATTCTGATTGTTAAAGAACTGTCTGTTATAGTAACCAATCAGATTGTTTTAGGACTAACATAATTGATTAACTTCAAGTTTTATTATTTTCTTCTTTCTTTGATTTTATTTCTAATTTTTAACGTCAATAAAATTCTACCTAATTTTATTTTCTTACTTTATAATAGAAACTTACTTTATAATAGAAACTTTTAAACCTAAGAAGCTATCCCTCAATGCTACTTTGAATACATTTAAAATGTAGGGATACTCATTAGAATTATTTTCAAGAGCATCCTTTTTTTTTTTTTTTTTTTGCAAGTCCTGAGTCTCTCTGCTCAAGGCTAGTACTCTACCACTTGAGCCACAGTGCCACTTCTGGCTTTTTCTCTTTATGTAGTACTGAGGAATTGAATGCCTGCTAGGCAAGCACTCTATCACTAAGTCACATTCCCAGTCCACAAGAGCACTTTTAAGCTATGTTTAGTCTTTTTAAACATATTAATATTATTCATTATATTAAGTATACCCTCCCTATTTCGCCTTATTTCTAAGTGGCATTTTAAACTTTCTTTACATTTAGTTTTGACTAATTTTTAACTGAATAAAATGCTTTAATTCTGACCAATTCTCTGATTTTCATTATATGTTGCATTTAACAAAAGCAAATTCCTCTTTTAGTTTTTGAAAATATGAAGTCCATCTATCCCAAACTTTTCCTCCCTATTGTATGAATTACTTATTTTAAAGATTTTTTTGTTTTTTTGCCAGTCCTGGGGCTTGAACTCAGGGCCTGAGCACTGTCCCTGGCTTCTTTTTGCTCAAGACTAGCACGCTGCCACTTGAGCCACAGCACCACTTCTGGCCCTTTCTATATATGTGGTACTGAGGACTCAAACCCAGGGTTTCATGTATATGAGGCAAGCACTCTTGCTACTAGGTCAGGTTTCCAGCCCCTTAAATATTTTTTTAAGAATTGTTTCTCTACTCTTTTGCTACCATTTTTTAAATCTCATGCTACTGGTATTTGTTTTTATTAAAATGGGATAGATAGACTTATGTCCTGTGGTGTCAAAAAGCCCACTTGTCAGTTATTGCAGAATAAGTTAAATTCATTTTGGTTCCCTCATAGTTGGCATGCAAAATGATCATTTCCCTTGGGAGCAAAAATAATCATTCAGACTAAGAAAATAGCAAGGATAGCTTTAAGGCTTCCCACTTGTATCTTAGAGACATCTCATTCATATATACAAGTGGAAATGATATGAAATGGATCCTGCTCATTATGATAGAAGAATTAGAAGCCCATGATGCATGACCAAAATTGGACTTTAAATCTTGTATATGAAAGAGGCAAAGGCTACACATCTAGAGAGATGCTGTTATCCATCTTTGTCCAATAGAAAAGACCTAATCTATTTCCTGTTGGAAATCTGAACAAGCTCTAGCCTTATTTCTTCATTCAGTTACATAAATACTTTTCATGTTTACTTGCTGACACAAACATATATCTTCACTATCTCCCAGGTGACAATTACATAACCCCCTATCTGACTTAACGTTGTAAAGACTTATAAAACTGATATTACAAGTACCTTTTCAAGAAGTCATGAACAGGACCAGTTATCTCCAGCAAAATGTGAAACTTTTCATCATTCATGCACTTAAGCATAACCTGGGTAAAGAATTCCAGGAATCGAGGCCTTTGCTTAAATTTCATAACTGTAAAAACAAGAGTTCAGATACAGTTACAAGTATAGTTCATTATGAGTACTATAAGGTTACTGAAGCTAATAGTAATTTGTTCCAAGTAGAGAGTTAACTTGTCTTTTTAATTTCTTACTTTAAAGTTCCTATTGTATGAATAACTGGTGAAGGGGTAAAGGTTGGTAGTTGTCATAAGTAGTTATTTCTTATTTTATTGTCTGTAGTCATAATTATATATAGTTTATATAGATAATATTTCATTCTGAGTTGCTATCTCTTCATTGGTGAACTTAAAAAAAATCACTAAAGCATTTTTGAATGCCCTCAATTTTATACGCTTTCTAATAACACTATGCACTACCAAAATAAGTCACCATGACAGTTCTTTCATTCCAGTACATATTCAGGCATCTTTCATAACTTTGCAGTCAAGATTCTGCATTATTCTGAATGAGTAAGAATAAAAACAGATCTTTCTAGAACAGGTGAAATCTTTACAGACCCCACAGCATAAACATCCCTCGGTAGTAAGCAAACATGCACATTCAGATCACCTACCTTCCTTCACAGAATTTTTCACACCCCAATTTAAAACCACAGGGTAAAGAAAGATAGGATCCTCTGCTCCTGAGAGGTCAGATGACATATCTAAGTTTAAAAGAAAATCAGTAAGCTCCAGATTCTGCTCTGAACAACCAAGAATAGATATTCTTTGTAATTTTGAAATGTGTAAGAGGGCATATTAACTATCATTAATTCTTGAAGATTACAAAGAATGCTGTAACCTCAATCATTTCCTTTCATTGTTTTCCCCTAAAATGTAAGGGACCCATCACCAAATCTATAAACCACATTCAATTCATCCAAGTAAAATTATCTTTCAAAATCAGTAAAGTGGAACATAGCCACTAGCACCAGTCTGTCTGGGTTCAAGCTCTAACCCTGACACTTTTTAATTGTGAAACCTTGGGAGATGACGAAGGAACTCTATACCTCGGTATCCTTACCTTTAAAATTAGGGTAATAAGATCATTTTCTAGTTTGGTTGTTATATATGAGTTATCTGACTCTTAATGTGCATCAAGTACTTAAAATAGTGTCTTACACATGGAAAACACTGCCTAAAATACTTTTATTATTATTTTTATTTATTTTACTGATTGACTAGTAATATTAAGTTGCACTTCTTAGTAAAATATTTTATTGCTATTATAAAAGTGAACAAAATCACATTTCTAAAACATTTCATATTTAATGGATTGTGTTTTATATGTAACAAGAAAGTTGTACTTTTCCAAAAACCAGGTTTACTAATTGTAGGAATGAGAGAACATCATGTTCAATTAATAAAATTCCCTTGGACTCAGAATGGAAATTGAGAGAATATCAATGGTATAACTACCAAACAGTCAAATTTTGTGAGGCATAAAGTGAGAAAGTTAGTGTGGGGCCACGGAAATCTATAAATTTAGTAGCTCCTAAAAGACCAGAGGGCCAAGAGGGAAAAATGTGGATACTGCTCTCTTGTTCTCCTAGAAGATTTTTTAATATGCTTTTGAAAATGTGGCAACAGTAATAATCATCAAAGATTAAGTCAGTTTTACAGACAGCTTTCCAAGCTATAACTCCAAAATACTAAGCATTGCATCAATACATTATTAGTTCATTATAAACTTACTACAGTGCAATGCCTAAAATGTAACTCATCTTTTTTGAGTGTACGTGCATATACTGGGGCTTTGGACCCTGATCCTCCTATCTCAGCCTCCTGAGTAGCTAGATGCCTAGCTTTTTCACCATACTTTCTACTTATCAGGCATGGTTCAAACCTCTTACATAGGAACAGTCCTCATACCATCTCATTGTTTCTGTTACATTGTTACCTTGAGAACAGTGATTCTCAATTTTAGGTCATCTTTCTCCTGTCCCACCACCAATACATTTGGCAACATTTGCTTCCCAGTCATTTCTTATGACTGGGGGAAGATGTGTTATGTTTCTATATGCAGACTTCAAGTATGCTTCCCAATATCTTATAGTGTCCAATACAGTCCTTCCATTACAAAGAACCTTATGACCCCAAATAGCAATAGAATCAAGGTTGAGAAAATCAGCTTTAGAATTGGAAGACCTGGGATTAAGTCCAAGCTAGTAATACAATTCTTAGTAAATCATTTATCTTTACAATCCATACTCGTAAGAAGCAACTAGCAATCTCTTATTAACAAGGCATTATTAGGATTCATGATATAATGTAAAAGCACCACATAAGCCTTAAAGTTCTTCCCAAACATTAATCTTATCTTAGTCCTTTTAAGAAAATATTTTCTTATTTTCTGACATATAATGATGAAGAGATGTATACAGAAAAAAAAATTACATGGCTTTGTCAGTCTGAGTAGGTGTGACTCCAACATGGCCAGCTGCTCATTTACTTTTTCAGGCAAAATTACCTGCTGAGGCTTCTTAGGTTTTAAAGGTTTCTTCGAAGAATTCTAAAAACAAAAACAAAAAAAACCAAACCATTGGCTAAATGTCAGAATGGACTTTAATATGTTATAACAAATAACTTTCTTTAAATTGCATTTTTATTTTTTGTGTTTAGTAGACAAAAGTATGATTGGTATGCTAATATAATACCGATTAGCTAACAGCAATACCATTATATTCTAACCAAAAACCAGGCCAAGTCTATTCAAGAATAACAAAAATGCTTTTTTCTTTTCCTTTCCCTTCCTTCCAGGATTTTCCACCCCTTTATCAAGCCCCATCCTTTTAGCAAGCCCCATCTCTCTCATAAAGCAGACAAGGTTTTTTCTCCAAAGTTCCCAAAAGAAAATCTCCAGAGTCCATTCGGGAATGTATTCTTGTATTCTTCTCTTTCCTTTTATCTTTTCTGAAACAAGTTTCTTTACAACTAAGCTAATTATCTTTGTACTTTGTCTTTCAGTAATTGGTGGGTTAAGGAATGGCCTATCTGTGTTCAAACTCTCTTCATATATTTGCTCAATCTGGCCCAGAGAACTGACCTCTCAATGTCTATTACCAAAACAATGTCAATGTCTGTTACCAAAACAAAACAAACTATGCCAAGCCTAAAGTGACACAAGCCTAAAGTATCACAACCATCTGTTTTCCCAGAAGCTCCAAGGAGAAAAATGTGAGGTTCTGTCCCACAAGAACATAGTCGTCGGTCAAGACCCAGATGACATAAGGGACCATAAGGCACTGAGAGTAAGCATTTCATTAAAAAAAAAAAAAATACTCAAATTGACCCAACTTGTTTTGTCCCTCTAGACCAAACAACTTCCCCTGAATAACACAAAGCCATGTGACTTATGATGCCTTTGGGAGAAAAAAAAAATGCCTACATGGGGTAAGCAATGCAAATAAATGCTTATTTGCATTTTATCTCAGCACATACTAGAGATAGAAATGAGACTAATCAAAGTGAACCAGTGTTGAAGGCAGAATTCTACCCACATCCAAACCAACAAAGGACTTCCCTCAGTCATTCTTGGTATGTCTCTCAGAGACCCAATAAACTAAATAACATTTCAAACTTGATCTACAAAAATATTTAATCCACCCATTTCAAAGAAAGGCAATAAAGCATAAGCTCTTATAAGACCCATGCTTAGGAGACAGATATTAAAAATTAGTCTCATAAAGAAGAGAACTTGGTTATCACAATGAGTTTCAGAAATCTACTTTGAACACGAAATAAATAACACTGGCATGTATTTATGATAAAAATCTTAGATTCAAAAGAGATTTTAGAGGGTTTTTAGTCCAATGTCTGAGTATAGAGAGCTCTCTATCAATTCCTGAGTGATAGTTGGTACTGGTACTACAAACTTCCAGTATGCTAGTGTATAGCCCTTCCCCCGCCAAATTAAAAAACCAAATAAACTCTTAACTATTACTTTTTTCTATGTAAATATGGATCCATTTTCTAATATATTTGATGCTATTAAATGGACCCTAAAGAAACAAGTAAATGTATGAATAAATATGAGAAACAGAAACAATTACCTCCTCTACTACTTCTTCTGGCTCAGTAAAACCAAATAAAGATCTGCAGCTTGGTGTGATATCCAACATTCTTTTTCCATAATTTATCATCATTATTGCCAGGTCATATTCCTTCCATGAACGTAGAATCTAATTAAAATATGTATGAATTATCTATTAGCAATTTTGATCTATTCTCAACTATCATGCATCATCTTTTCATAAATGCAAAGTCCCATAAATGCTTTAAGTTTAAGAACTTCTCTGCTTTTATTAAGCCAACTGGAAGCTTACTTCCCTAGAATCAAACAATATATATATAATTTGCCAGTCTTGGGGCTTGGACTCAGGGCCTGAGCACTGTCCCTGGCTTTCATTTGCTCAAGGCTAGCATTCTACCACTTGAGCCACAGCATCACATCTGGCTTTTTCTGTTTATGTGGTGCTGAGGAATCAAACCCAGGGCTTCATGCATGGTAAGCAAGCACTCTACCACTAAGCCACATTCCCATCCCTATATGATTCTATTTTAAATAAAGCATCCATAAGTGATTTCTTCAATAATAAATTCCTCAGCTGGGAGTATGGCTCAACTGGTAGATACCAAGGGCAAGGTCCAAACTTCAAATCCCACTACTACACAGTGAGTTTCCCTTTCCTTGGACCACATAGACATATGCTTTTTGGTACAGTATTTAACTATTAAGAAACTATTTCCACTCAAAAAGTCTACTTCAAAATAGTCAATCATGAGGGTCACATACCCATAGCATAGAGAACTGCTCAAGAAGTAGGCTGTATTTGGCAGATTCTCTGAGAACATTAGGTAAAGTATAAACTTTAATAATTATAGAAGTGTGCACTGTAATAATCTGCCATTCCCCATTCTTATTCTCAAGCTTTCTCTAATCTGGTACTTAGAATAACCTACCAATCTCCTTCTTTATTCTTACAGAATATTGAGATGAGTGATATTTTTCCACAGTCAGAATTCAGGACCATGCCTTTCCCTGGTTAAGCCATTTTCCAGCACACCTGCCCTCTTCTTTATACAGATTCACTTGTCAATAAAAACATGACTGTACTAGCATCAACTGGCCAGCAACCTGATAGGCACTAAGATTCACTACCCTGCTGTAGTGAATAGTCAAAGGACATGAATCACATTCACTATCATCCCCATAAGACAACTAAGAGTATAAATAAGTGTTATGAATTTGTTATGTATATACTTACTTTCTGTTTAGTTGAGTGAGTTAGCATTTTTAAATACCTTTTACTTCATATGCAGGGAAGAAACATATGAAAAGGATGAAAAATAGCAAGTTCTAGATCTACTGCAAAGAAATAGGAATGTTTCTTACATATAATCTTTAAGTAGATGTACAAAGGAATTGCCATTCAACAAAGCAGTCTATGAATACATTGTGATCGATTCTACCTCTTTCAAAATTCTCATTCATCTCTCCCAACTCATTCCCTTCTCTCTTTTCTTAATTTTAATAAGGATATACACTGAGTTGTTTTTTTACTGTATTCTTCCCCTCTTCTCTTCATTCATCTATTCCCCTCCCCTTGATCTCACCTCACTCCTTCCAAGTACTCATTTCCTCTCTAAGGATTGATACTGTTTGACTTCTCTCCTGAATCTACTGCATTTCAATTTATACATTGATGTGTACTTACATACCATCCAAAGAATTTATTAATTTACTAATTCTAGCTTCCACATATGAGAGTAAACATGCAACCTTTGTCTCTTTAGGCCTGACTTCACCTAACATAACTGTTTCCAAGTCTTTCCATAATAAATGGGACTATTTCTATGAAATCAGTACAATGTGCTAAAATAAAAGCAAATGCTAACTGTAGAACAGAATGTGGGAAGGAAAATGGTGAAATAAAATTTGGAAAGGTAGATGTGGCTATATTCTCCTAGACCTTGAATGCTGGCACAACAGTCGAATCTCATTATAAAATGTATATGAGGAGAGACAACTTTTGAACTAGAAATCAGAAATGAGTTAATATGCACTTTCTACTCTAGTATATTTTGCTTTCTAATATATTTAGGTCCCAAGCTTATACAGAACTGTACAATTTGCCCCATGTTTAGATATACTAATAGAAAATAGTAAAAAATATATATGAAATTATTCTCTAATCAAGAAGAAAACAGAAATAATTCCATTTAATATGCCTAATGTTGAACACAAATAAAGAATATGCTAAATGTTTAGCATGCCAACCTTAAAACACTACAAAAATAATGAAGCCTTTAAGATGAAGTGGTACTTTATTTGAAATTCTAGTGACTTGGGGGAAGGGGAAACTGCTGCTTAAAGAAAAAAGGTTGAGCCATCTGTAAGGATTACTGATTTTTTAAAAAACAAAACAGCAAAAAAAGAAACAGACCCAATTGACAAATTAAGCTTTACACATTCTAACAGGAAGTCTAGTACTGTTTATATCAAATGAGGTCCTAAAAACTGAAATTTGGGACTAGTCCAGGAGTCTGGGTCTGTCAGTCAGGCTGAAGGGAACTTCTAAAGTGGCAAGGCTTAACATCACTTGGGAACATATCCAGCTCAAGTATCAAAATCCTGACATTAATATATTCTTTTGAAATCATGTTGAGAACATTTCTGGCACAACTCGGATTTTATCATTCCTTAAGGTAGAAAAGAAGCAGGTGGGTTCCTTACTGGCAATTCAGGTAGTGCAAAGATTCAGCCCCAAGTCACTGTCTGCTCAGAAGGAAATTTTGTCCAGAGCTGAGAGAGGCAGCTGTCACTGGGACTCAAATGCTGATGGAATGCTATTTATTTTAAGCCAGCATTCTCTCACCTTCTACAATGTTTTGCTAAGCCCTTCATTTCTTGTCAAATATCTGAAACTTACCTTTATTTTACATCTCCTGATTATTAGCAAATGGTCTGATTTCCTTTCTTTCTATTAAAGAAAAGGAAGGGGGCTGGGAATATGGCCTAATGGCAAGAGTTCTTGACTCATATACATGAAGCCCTGGGCTCGATTCCCCAGCACCACATATATAGGAAACAGCCAGAAGTGGCACTGTGACTCAAGTGGCAGAGTGCTAGCCTTGAGCAAAAAGAAGCCAGGGATAGTGCTCAGGCCCTGAGTTCATGGGCCAGGACTAGCCAAAAAAAAAAAAAAAAAAAAAAAAGGAAAGAAAAGGAAGGGGAACTGGCTTACCATCTACCCACTAGTCTATCTTCAGACTTGCCTGTTTCTACCACTACGTTCCCTCCAATCTGCCATCTAAAATAACATTACTCATGTATGTTGGAATCCCACTTCCTCTGCTTTAGTCACCCTTCCTCTTCTCCTACAACCTCAGCCTTTCCAGTTGAGAATCCTCCCATCCATGTTCAAATATCTTAGAGGAGCTGGATAAGCACAATTGAGCTTTGGGAGTTGGGTTTGATTTAGTTTGCCTGTTTGTCACCATGTGACAGTGATAGAAGTAAAAGAACAGGAAGAATCACAAGATTAACAGGTTCTTTCCTCCTTGTGTTCAGAAACAGGATTGGCCTCTTGAACCAAGTAAAACAATGAGATTCTTGGCTCTAATTATCTTTCTTTCTCTTTGCTCAGGAGATACCATTTATATCTGTTGGTACAACATCTGTTGTCTCCACATGCCATCCCTTTGTCTTTTGTCTTTGTACATATTTGGCCTGAACTCCAAAGTTCATTTCAAAATCCAATCCGTCCAAAATGCATTTTCTCCACTTCCACTTATTACACTTATTACACTTATTACTCCTCATCATGGATCAATAAAACTGTCTAAGCATAGTGGCCGGGCATTACCTTTCACCCTTCCCTGGCCAATCTTTGTCCACTATACCTCATAGATTCCAGTTTCTCAATTCTATTTCACTAAAAAAATATTGAATCCTTTCCATTCCCTCTGCCTTCCACGTTTTCCACACTAGTTATTATCACTGTCTTTCTAATTAATCCTCTACATCAGATTTTGTCATCTCCTTCTAATTACCAGCAACTGTCCAATGAAAATGATTTGTTTTTCTAACATTCAAACCTTATTGTGTCATTCCTGCACTTGAAACCCGTTCAATGACTCCTTTCCCACCTCAGGAGATGGGCCTTCATTATCCCGTATCTTCTGTTCACTGCTCTACCTTTTTAAGCAACTACAATATTTGACCATATTTCTCCATGACTAAAGACAAATTTGGTTTTTCTTTTCATAAACTGTTAAATGTTCCATATTTTTCTCATTAGATTCGGAGACAAATGATGTTAATAATCCTAGATTTATCATATATTTTCCTAACCTTTCCTAAGCTTTGATTATAGTGTATTGTCTTTGCCACAAATTTAACTATTATGTAATCTAATTGTCTATACTTTCCTGTGTATCCTTGTTGAAAGAAGGTGACCTCTGACCTTATTCATTTATTGTTTCTTGCAGACGAATAGCTGGTTCTGTCAGCATCTTTCATTAAGTAAAGTATTATAACAAACTATAATTTTCTCAGTGAATGAAGTTGCCACATTTGTCATATGTTTCTTCTTCGGTCAGTTTGGGGATGTTCCTGAATGCTCTAATCTTATTCCCCTAAGCTATTTTTCCATCCACAATTTTTTATTAAGATGACCTCATGGTAAATTTGTTATCTATTGAGAGCTTTTACATTATCCTAACCAGTTCCAGCAAAATACTACAGAACTCTGCGTGTTATTTTGGAAGCATTTATATTTTTATAACAGTAAATCTTCCTCTTCAGAAAACTTCTTGTGACCTACCATATGTTCAGCTCTTATTTTGTATCCTTGGCAAGATTTCAGTCCTTTTATCTAGGTTCTTTGACACTTCGCTAAGTTTTAAATATCATGTCTTATAAGTGAAATAAACTACTCTCTCCATTTCTGACTACTGCTGGTATTTTAAAAAACATAGTGTCATATGAATAATCACTATTATACGTATATCTTCTCTCTGTCATTTTCTGTCTGTCTGTCTCTCTCTCTATATATATATCACTATATATATTCTCTATCATTCTAAAACTTATTAGATTCTCATAGGTTTTTGACACTTAGACAATTACAAATAAGATAAGAATTTGGGTTTTTTGTTTTACCCTTGATGTCACTGTAAATGATTTTGGTACCCTGGGTATTGAATATAGGATTATTGGAACTAGGGAATGGAAGGGGGAACATCAAAATGGAGAGAAAAACGGTAAAAGGCAAACCAATGCAACAGCAACTCTTAGAAGACAATATACTGTAAACCAACTGTACAACTCGTGGGAGGGGAAGTTGGGAGGGAACAGGAGGGAGAAAAATGATGGAGGAGGTAAGAAGTTGGATAAGAAATGTACTCACCTGCCTTACACATGAAACTGTAACCCCTCCACATCACTTTGACAATTAATTAATTAATTTAAAAATTATTTTTAAACAGTTGTACAAAGGAATTGCCATTTAACAAAGTATTTTGTAAACACAATGTACCTCATGAAGGACTCTCACTAAAGCATTTGAAATCATATCCAACCACTAGTTGTTTTGTAAATAAAGTTTTAATTACTATTAAAAAAAACTTATGGAACTGGCACTGTGCCTCAAGTGGTAGAGTGCTAGTTGTGAGCTGGAGAGCTCAGGGACAGTGCCCAGGCCCAGAGTTCAAGCCCCATGACCAACCAAAAAAAAACAAACTTATTTCATATCTTCTTCACATGACAGAATCTCTGAAGATACTGAATGTCACTATTAGGAGTCAGCATCTCTTTCCTGTGCTTGAATTTTAAGAAAATTGCTTCAGAAATTTGCCATTTAGTATGATATTTGCTGTAAAGTTTGGGTAAATGTCTTTATCATTATTCAACGGCTCCTTTCCATTCCTCACTTATTAGAAATTTTATTAGGAAAGGTTGCTAAGTGTTATCAAATGTCTGCATGGCATTTTTGATATAATCTTATTGTTCTACTTTAATTTGCTGTTATAAAAATCCAAAATTTGTTTTAATTTAGACATGATTTTTCTTTTTCATTTTTATTTTTTTCCTTTGTGGTACTAGGGATCAACCATAAGGCAGATGTGTTTTTTAATACTTGGGACAAGGAGCCTGTACTCAGAGTAGCAAGAGGCATCATGCCATCCTGCAGCATGGAAGAGTGGTCTCAAAGATTCCCTGGACACTGATTAATATTTGGGTTCCTGTACTCTGCTTCCTCTGATATGAAAAGTGCCCTTTTACTTTTTAATTTCCACTTGCCTAGTACTTTGTCAATCCATCTATTTTCCAACCTTTCTTCATCCCTATTTTAAGTGTGTTTGTTGAAATAATGGATGTTAGGATCCACCATTTTAGCCTACTTGCTGTCTCTGTCTTGTAACACCACTCACACTTTAGAGATTAATAAGCTTAATTCTATTACTTATACCTTAAATATTATTTCTTTTTTTCTTCTTACTTTTGTTGAATTAGTTATTTTTTATCCTTGCTCTTTTCTTGATGCTGTTTTCTCATTCTTCCCAGCTCAATTTTAATCCCTATCAATTTAGAAACCTACTATGCTTTAAAGTTTTGCTCAGTAACTTGCTTCTAAGCCATATATATATATATATATCATATATGCAATCATTTTACACTATATTCATTTTATAGGAAAATAATAAAATTTCACTCAATTGTAGCCCAAAATGTACCTGCTCACATCTCCCCACAACTCAGCAGAATGAAAACTTTGTTCCAGGTTACTAATAAGTTTTTCTTTCAAGGATAACTTCTCTGTCAAGGATCCCTACTTATTTTTATTACAAAGTCCCAGTCACATCATTATCTACTTAATTTTAATAATACATATACTGTAAGATTCATTGCCCCCATTATTCCTTTCCTTTTTGTCTTTGCCTATCTTGGGATTTCCCTTTGGAATCAATTGTCACTTGATAAAGTATTTCCTCAAGTGTTTTCCTCAGATAAGTATATGAGCAGAATACTTATCAAATGCTGTACTTCTGAAAGTGTTTATATTTTCTCTAACAAATGAATATCTTTTATGGTTATTAATTTTGGGATGTTATGCTTTCCCTGAAGATTTTTTAAATGTTGTTTCAGTGTTCTAACTTCTAATGATGCTGATAAAAACTTTGAAACAGATTCCCTTTCTATTGCAAATAACTTGATCTTTGGGTCTCACAACTTTAAAGTTTGTCCTGATTCTTTAACTCTGGGAATTTTGTAAGCATACCACTTAATGAATGTTTTTACATTAATCCTGCCTGGGACTCAGGGAGCCTATTACATTTCACTTTTTTTTTCCTATGCTTTTTTGTTTTTGTTATTTTCATGTCATGACTTCTGGATCTGCATTCTGAATTTATCATTCCTATATAATCTTCTACATTGTAAGATGTTAGGGTAGTAATAGCTTAGGTTTTGTTTGTCTAGTTTTGGTGTCTGTGTTGTTTTACAGTACTAGGTTCTGAACACTGGCCCTGATTTTTGCTAGTTATTTTAGATAAAAGCCCCACTATGCCCCCACCCCCCTTCCTGCCTGGGTGCAATCCTCCTGTTAAAATTCCCATTGCAAGTAGAATAATTGGCATGTGCCACTGCATCCAGTTCTCTGTTGAGATGAGCTTCTCAAACTTTTCTGCCAGGATAGTAGCAAACCAAGATACTCTTCAGTATCAGCCTCCCAAGTAGCTAGAATAATAGGCATGAGTGACCAGTGCACAGATATAAGAAAATTTTAAGTTCTTATATTTAATTCAAGAAATACTATAACCGTGTTCTTCATCAAATCAGTTTGGTTACAAGTTTGTTGTTGTCATTGGTTAGTTGGCTGGTTGGCTGATTTGTTGGTTTGGGGTTCATCTGGTTATATTTCCTTAAAAGTTTGCATTATCTCCCTCATACCCCCTACCATGACTCCCAGGTCATCTTTAGTCTTTTCCAACATGGTAAGAAGGAGATGCCACAATTATTTTTGGTATTTGCTTTGATCTTTCTCCAGATAAATGACTTTGTTTTATTTTGGATCGGTTTTGCTGCTACTAGTATTTGAACGCAGGATATCTCACTTTGTTTTCTTGCTCAAGGCTGGTGCTATACCACTTGAACAACATCTGCTTTTTGCTGGTCATTTTAGAGATGGAACCTTGTAGATACTTCTGCCAAGGCTGGCTTCAAACGTTGACCCTCTGGATCTCAGCTTCTTGAGTAGCTAGGATTACAGGCAGTAGTTACCAATACCTGGCCAGATATATGATTCTTAATTGCCCAATTTACCTCTACAGTTAGTCCTCTGTTGAGTTCAGTATTCTGCCAATCAATCCCAAAATTACTCTTACACTCTTTCCTTCAGATCTAATGCTATTTTTTAAATTCTGAATTGGTAATATAGGTATATCTCTCATGTAATGATTAATCCTTTCACTACAACCATGCTTCTTTGTCTCTTATAAACTCCATACTACCCTTAACGTGATACCTAGGTTCAGGTCAGCAAGCAGGTTTCTCTGAGATGGTATTTTTAAGTGTCCTAATTGCCATGATTAAAAGTAGTTTTTCTAAATCATTACTACTTATAAATTTTATGGCACCAAACAAAGAAAAAGACAAATACCTTTGTTATGTAGAAGATACAACAAGCTATCATGTGCTGTACACCCTCATAACTTAAAAGCTGTTTCTTTGAGAAGAGAATACTTGGCAGTCCTTGCATAACCACTATACACTTGATTAAAATCTAAAAAAGGAGAAGCACAATAATTTGTGTTAACATATTATTCTTATTCACTATGTTGTATCCAAATTATGTGAATCTTAACTTATAAAACGTTATTGCTGTCAAAAATCATTGGCAAATTGCTTATTCTGTATTGGAGAATATAGATAATATATATTCAATTACCAAATGAATTGCTCATCTAAAGATATTTGAAAACTAGTGAGGAATATGTAATATATATGTATATATATATATATATGTAAATTTGTCTTCAGGTTTCTTGTTGCCACCAATAACATCACAATAAATACAATTAATAAATATTAATACAATAATTAATAATACAATAGCTTTGAGATGATGCTCTACTAAGAATAGTGGAGCATCTTCCTCCAGACAACAGACACCCTCTAAATCATGGACTATTATGTGGTATTGTGTCTTCAGCGGGTAGAACACATAAGTAGAATACATCCAAAACAGAGAGGTAGAAGGAGAGATAGCATTTTTCCAATCAGTAATTTTATTCTATGAAACAAATAACTTGTGGTGGAATTGCTCCATCACATAAGTGTATTTTTAATTTTATTAAGATTTCATTACATGAGATGTTACTCGTAGAGGAATTATTGTGTCAGGTATATTTGTTTTTAATTTGTTTAAAATTAGTTTTGATTCAATTAAAATTAAAGTTACTTTATCAAAATCTAAAGGCATGTTATAATTCACATTTCCAACAGTAATGAATGAGAATGCCATTGCCATAATTAATGTGCATTTCTATGAATATTCAGCATCTAAGCCTTTTTCCATGTTTTGCAGCCACTTGGATTTGCTCTTGTATAAAATGCTTATTCATATACTGTGGCAATTTTCATAGGTTATTGTCTATTTGCAAGATTCTAACATATACATACATATATACACACACATAAATACGCATCTACACATGTGGGGACATATTTTTCCAAATCCATAAGTTTTCTATTATCTTTTTTTTTTTGCCAGTCCTGGGCCTTGGACTCAGGGCCTGAGCACTGTCCCTGGCTTCTTTTTGCTCAAGGTTATAGCACTCTGCCACTTGAGCTACAGTGCCACTTCTGGCCATTTTCTATATATGTGGTGCTGGGGAATCAAACCCAGGGCTTCATGTATATGAGGCAAGAACTCTTGCCATTAGGCCATATTCTCAGCCCCTTCTATTATCCTCTTATGGTCACTTTTGTCACATGAAGATGTCCTATTGTTTCTAGAAGTTCTGTCTTAGGTTTTCTGCGAACATGCACATATCTCCTGGACTTTTTTCCCTAAATATTTGGCTTTCTTTTACATTTAAGTCATAAATATATCTAGACATTTTTATAGGGTGGAAATAAAAGTCAAATTCCACTTTCAGATGAATTCAGGTGTTTCAACACTTTTTACTAAAAATATTTCTTCTCCTTCCATTGAGTAGGAATGTCAATTCAACTAGTCAACTTAGAAAAACTGTAGCTTTTCCAACAACTTTGATTCAGCCTGAGATCCAGAACAGAAGACCTAACTAAACTGCATGGATTCTTCTGAAGTTGGGACTTATGAAATAATAAGTGGATGTCCTTTTTAGAAGTAGGTTGACAGTGTTTAAGAAGCATACACAGGTAATATAATTCCCCCAGCCAGATCTCATCAACTTTTCCCATAAATCCCAATTCCATTACCAAGAATATTTTCTTAGGTTATTCATTAAATTTTCTCTTTATAATGGCTTTAATAATGTGTTGAACAATATATACTACTTTATCTAAAATTACAAAAGCATAATAATCAAAGTAACTTTTAGAACTAAGAAGTCACTATTGCCAGATTCTAACAATGGACAGTAATCAAGCTTCTGTTCAGACATATAATTAATCAAATGCTTTTCAGTTAACTCTTGAAATTTAATATTTTTTACCCATGTGTGTTTTGCAAGTAATATACTATTTTGTTGTTCCAAATGAATCTGTTTTTTTTAAATCCCTTAGTAGTCATGGGAATACCTTTACCTGTATGACGGGTACCAAAACAATATTGTGATATATTATAGGAGCAAGAAGGCCATAACACTGAGTCACAGCTTGAAGGGCGTAATTGGAATCATTAAGGAAGGTGCTAAGTTCCAATGCCACTAATATTCTCTCACATTCCATCAGTCTAGCAATCTGTAAAGAAACAGCCTTGTAACTCAAACTGAACATTAGATGATTAACTTAACATGTCTCTAAGGATAAGAAAGGGTAGAAAATGTGATATCTGTGGCTTAATTACATGAATGTTGACATGAAGAAAATGAACATTTGAAAAGAGCTTTCTCTAGGAATACATGTATATAATACAATCTCAGAATTAAACTTCAGAATGTTACACACACACACACACACACACACACACGTACTACAAATCACCTAAAAAGAACCTGTGTTTATGTATGTGTGAGTATGTGTGTCCTTAAGCCTTTTTTTCCTTGCTTAAGGCTAGCACTCTACCAATTTAACCACAGCTCCTCCTCCTTATTTCTCTCCTCCTCTTCTTTATCTTCTGCCTCATCCTCCCCCTTCTCCTCCTTCTTTTTGGTTGTTAATTGAAGATAAGCATCCCAAGGGCTCATCTGCTGGGGCCGGCTTCCATTATCCTCAGACCTCAGCTTCCTGAGTAGCTAAGTATAGTTTATAAGCCAACAGCACCCTGCAACAGTCTTTTTTATTAGTCAAATTAAGTCTCAGCTATTTTTAATGTAAAAAATCTAGCTTTAAACAATAACAATTAATAAGTGAAACACAGCATCTCTGTTACAGATTCCAGTTTTCCTTTTGTTCTGTCAGAAATGGTAAATATTCAGTAAACCAATCTATTATACATCTCCTGCTTATTCTTTTGCTATTTAAATAAAAATGATGGTATAATCTAAAGGTAAGGTTTGGGGATCAAATGTAACTCAAAATGAACAGAAATCCTTTTCTCTCCTTTCTCTTTCTTAGGGAAACAATCATCATTTTTCTATACACACAACATTATATGCAAGGGAAATTGTGAGCTGTATAGTGATTCCTATACAATTACATTTTACGAGAATAATAGGTTAACATTCTGAATTCATTGAAGTGCTTTAAAAGTGTTGTTATACTTTGAGACTGAATATAATCAAAAGAGAAGCTGAATTCAATGTGGTAGGAACAAGGGGAAGGTGGTGGGCTCTACAAGATCTTGTCTTGAGCAAATATTTTTTCACTTTCATTCTCCCAGAAACGGGCACTGTCTCATGTAACAACTTACTGCTTAATTGACTATAAGTAAATGGATTTTTTAAAAGGAAAAAATAGCTAAAGCTTCTGTATCTAAGGTAAATAAAGAAAGAAAGGAAAGAATGGAAAACAGAATATCAACCTAACATTTTTAAAAACGTAGAATCACTATGTTGATGCGTGCCTATCATCTCAGAGACACAAGGAAGTTTAATAAGAGGATCAAGGTCCCGGATGGCCTAGACATAAACAAACAAATCTATTAGAAAATAATTAAAGCAAAAAGAGATGGGGACATGGCTCACGTGGTTGAGTGCCTGCCTACCAAGCAGAATGTCCATATTCAAACATTCTAATACCACTAAAAAAATTGAAAGTATTAAGAAGATTGCAAATACATACAAGCATCGTTTATAAACATCTTGAGACTCTATCAATAAGAAATAGGTTAAACATCTTCCTCTATACGCGAACACAATAACATACTTAAAAAAAACATGGAAGATAGATGTGTGCCAGCATGAAAAAACATTCAAGATAGAGTTTAAAAAGCAATTTATAACTCAACTTCATGAAATATAGCAAAAGATTTGCCTATATGTAGATTTAAAAAATTAGACAAATAATGTGAAAATAAATCCCTAGTATTCACATAAGTGATGGAATTAGAGGGGTTTTCATTTTATGCATTTTATATGTTTGAATTCTGAAAAACATATTATCTTTGTATACATGGGAAAAAGAAATTACAAGTAAGAGAAAAAAAAACATGAACTGAAACCTATAAAACCTCTGAGGAATTTCAAATAATGCAACACATTCATATCATGGCTCCTCAGTCTATTCATAGGATACAATACACAAACGAACAGAATATGACATTGACTTATCATTGCAAAGTGTCATGGATTCAGCCACTTTAATTCACCTACTTGTTGAGCAGGGAAAATCTCATTGCCTTTAATATTATCACAGAACAGATTTTCTTCTTTAATTTTAATGTCACTTGTTACAAAAATGTTTCTAAGAAAAAGGTATAAAAGGATTGAAGATGTCTCAGTCAAAATATATGAATGCAATCTGCAAAAGAATAAACAGGTAGAAGTATAAAATGATTGACTTAACATGTGAACTCACTTTTTCAGATTCATTTGCTCTCAGTGTTTACACAATGATCCAAACAGCAACGAAAATAAATGTAATAGTTATTCTCAGACAACTATTTAAACCAAAACTAAAGACAAGCTCATAACAAGGAAAATAAGGCTGATGAAATCACAGATACATTAAAATACACAAGTGGAAACATTGTTTGATTCTTACATATATGACGTTTTTTGAACAATATAATGATACCACTATAAATAATTTTGGAAGACAAGCCAAATACTTAAATAAATGAATTTTCTGAAAATAAGGATGATTTGTAGCAACCTCGGCTGTTTTTGAAGAGAAAGAGTTCTAAAATTCTTGATCATTTCTAATTATCTTTTTAAAACTATAGCCAACAGTGCCAACCACTGGCAAAGCTGTGAAATATGCAGCCTTCTTTGTTTCCAATATTCTCTCCCTTGCCCTAGTGCTTAGCTCATGATAAACCCTCACTTTTAAACTTCAGATCCATCTCTTCCCTACACCTCCAGTCTGCAGGAAAGAATCTGGCATCTACTTGATGCTGATCATCACTATCTTAAACTCTAGCTTTATCTTTGTCAGGAGAACCTGTTGGTTACCTCTGCAACAAACCTTGAACTTTCTCATTGTCCTCATAATGACCTTCAGTACCTGGGCTTCTACCCATACTCCAACCTGTCACCTCCTGGCCCCATTTCTTTCCCTCCCTAGCTTGGACTCTGGTCAATCTTTTCCAAAGTGACCTTTCTAGTACCTTAGGTTCTCTCACATCATACAATAACCCATTTGCCAAATCTTACAGAGATGTCACTGCCCAGTCTTCCTGTCTTTGCTATGAAAATCACTTATTCACCTATTTATTTCACTCACTCATTCTTTCTTCCATTTCAAAGTAGATATGCTTAAAGTCATCTTTGATGGTGTACTGTTCCCATGAGGCCCTGGGATACAGAAGAATTAAATGGAAACCTTAGCCATTAGGGAGCTAGACTTACTACAAATCCATGTTGTGAGACACCAGCTGAATCATTAGTGCTACTCAACAGTACTCCAGGAATTCTGGGCTATTGCCTTGTTTGCATTCTCCCAGAGGAACATTTTCAAATCCCTCTGCTCTCCACTATGCTGCTCTTGTGGCATTGTTGCCTGAATTTTCTGGTATCCTCAGTTTCTTCATCTCTGCTGGTTCCCTTCCATCAACACTTTAAAATTCGTCCCCATAAGCCTATCTTTCTCAAGCTTCTTCCTTCCCTCTTCTCTTTACAATACACTTTCACATGCCTCACATCTGCAAGTTTGCCCTAGCCAGTCACAAAATAATTATTGTTCTATCGTGACTCTTGAATTTGCCAGTGACCTCCTAACTGCTGAGTCTGTGTGTCTTTTCTTGGTCTCACCCTACCCAACCTCTCTGCAGCATTTGACTGAGCCTAATACTGCACTAGGCATCTAATAAAGCTGGCCAGTCTCTCTTTTGATATTCTAATTCATATCAGCAATGCATTTTTGTAGATTTTATAAGGTACTTGACAGCTCCTTATTAAGTATCCGTTTTTTTCTCCTCTCTTACATAGTACCATTAAATGCAAGCAGTACCCAGGGTTCAATTCCAGCCTTCTATCATTTCTGCTAGTCATTCTGTGGAAGATAACATTTGTTTTCATGACCTCCATGGACAACTTCCAAATATCTGCCTCTAGCCTTGACTCTTTCCCGAGTGTTAGCAATACATAATTACATCTACTGGATTCCTGCTGGAAAACCAAACTCAAAACATCTCCAATCAAATTCATTATCTTCCTGCAAACATCTTTCCACCTCTCATATCCCCTTAGTAAATGCTACAGGCTTCCCAGTCATTAACATTAGAAATTCCAATCACTTTTCATTCTTTCCTCTCTTAATACACAAGTCACATATAATCTAAGTCCTATCGCTTCCCCCTCTTAAAATGCCTATCAAATACTCCCTCATAGCATTCAGGATATTGTATATGGCCAATGGTAATGTTTGTTTAATTGAAATGGAATCTTACTTTCAATGTAAACAGACATTATCAATACCAAGATTTAACCATCATTTGCATTTTTATACTCATTTATCTTTGAGAAGTAAAGGGATTTGACTTTATTAAGATAATTTAGATAATAACAAGCAAGTGGGGGAGATTTTTGTTTTTGAATTTCTTTAGGCATTAATACTCATGTCTGAGACTACTATTAAATCAAGTCCTGTAAGGAAAATGGAAACAGTGAATGTTTGGGCTTTTTGGTATAATGGATAGTATTCAGGTAGTATTTGGTAGTTTTACCCATAATCTTCATCCATATGCTGTCATTATTTTTCCAGACTCTATCAAGGAAATTTCTGGCAGGGACTCGAGATTTAAGAATACATATTCTTACTATAATTTTGGTTAGAAATACTTTTACATGGGCTATCTTCACATGAAACTATTTCAAAGCAAAGCTTCACACCTAACATCTATAGCAGTAAGTGAATTCATATTTTAAAATAGTACTTCTAAGTACCTTCTCTGTGTTATTGTCATTATATTGCTTAAAGAAACAATGGATTGTTCATCTCGAAGTGGTGAAGCAACAAAATAATCCCAAGCTGGTGAGAAAACTTTCTTGGCCAATTTATAGTTACCAATCTGATAGGCAACCTGAAAAAAAAGATGCACATTATCTCATGAGATGTGCTGTATTTGTGACATGTATATTTTAAAGCAGAAGCAAGCAAAGGTCCTGTCATATGCTAACTTCATCCACAGTTATTCATTCTGGCTGCTCCGTTCCACAGTGCCATGGTAAGGGAACTGTGGCCACTGGCAAGGGAGTCTGACATATTTTGAAATCTCTTTTTATTTCTAAATTGCATGGAAATGTGAAACTCTGCAAGGATGTTTCAAATCCTCATAAGCAAAACAAAGATCACATCTGAGCCAAATTAATTTCATTTTCATCTATCTCGGCAGTGCGCTCCATTTATTATAGATACTGTTATAATGAACAATCTGTTCCAAGAAAAACAATCAGATTTCCCAAACCCAGTCTGTGAAATATACTTCATTCTTTTCTAGTTCTGACTGACACTCTCAGAGCCTTTGTGCAACAAAGGGGTCACAGATAAAAGGGGTAAAGAATAAAAGAGAAATGCTTTCCAAGAAGTTCTATCTTTTACGTTCAACAAATTTAACATTAGACATTCACTGGTGAAGCCTAAATGCTCAGGAGAAAAATCATTCATCAACGTACCCATTTCTTTTGGTAGAACATACATCTTTAAAGATATTTCAAATTATTCTGTTTAAATATGTATGTGATAGTATGAAATTAATTACGTGTTGCTTCAAATCCTTTATGGAGGCAGGTAAGGGATAAGGTCCAAGTAAATGCACTGAGCATGACAGTGGAATGTCACTAGAATATTTTCTACTCAAGAGAATAACTTCTGGAGCCAGAACTTTTTCTAGTCTGCCAAATAAGCCAACTCTGTGCAAAGGCCTGGAGGGCTAGAGGCTTCAAAACTAGGTAATAGTGTTATACTCCATGTAACTGAATAGAGGTAAGGGCATAAACCATATGGAATCACAAAAAATAGCTTAATTATTATGGAAGCTTTAGAAAAAAAAGAATGAAAGATTCAAGGAGGAGGTAGGACTTCAGTTGAATGCTAAGTCAATGGATTGTCACAGTTTATATAGAATCTGAGAGAAGCTAATACTACAAATAGCAGAGAATTTAGATCAGACTGGAGGGATGAGCTAGGGGATAAGGAGTAAGGGAATAAGGGGAGGGATAAGGAGTAAAATGGGCAAAATGATGGAGGGGTAAAAATGGGACGAGATTTCTGCCATATGCCTTCAACTTCTGGTCTTTCATTCTCTTGCAAATCTATTTCACCCCAGTCTTCCTCAGCCTAGTTGATGGCATCTTTGTCCTTCCAGTTCATGAGCTGATACCTTAAAGTCATCTTTTATCTTTATATTATTTCCCTAGGAACTTTCATCAGCTTACTTGCAAACATACCTAGAATTTTAGTATTCTTATCACTTTAACTACTGTTCCACCAGCCATGCCGCTTTCAACTCTCATTGGATCACAGTAAGAAATAGTGCCCCACCCATGACCTCTGATGGTCTATCCCTATCTTAGCAGCCAGGCAAACCTTTGAAAATAGAAGTATAAGTGTCTTATTCTATGACTCACAACCACCTACTATGAAGTAGCTGCCCATTTCAGTGAAGATGAAATTTCTATGGTTGGAGGCATAACTCACATGGTAGAACACTTGCCTACTAAACACAAGGCTGTGTATTCAAACTAATACACACACACACACACACACACACACACACACACACACATCAAAGTCTATAATGGTCTGGAAGCCTTTATATGATCTTCTCCACTAGCCAACTGACCTCTTACCTTCCCTCACTACTTTTACTCTCATGGGTCCCTCTACTATACCCATAGTAGCCTCCTTCCTATTTAGCAGATTAAGTGGGTCCCCACATCTGAAAACTTTATTATTTCTCTTCCAATATTTCCTTTTGCAAAGTATTCCTCCACATAGTCACTCTCTCTCACCTTCAAGTCACTGTTCAAATCTCATCCTCCTTTATTGCTCTATTTAATACAATGATGGACCTTCAAATCTTCCACTTCACACTTCCATTGCCCCCATCTTCTACTTGATTTTTCACCACACTTACCATCTTCTGACATGTGAGTTTACTTATTTACTGTATTTACTGTTTACTTCTTATCTCTCCCCATGCTATTTGTTCATTTTGCTTAGAAAAGTAGTTCTCAAAGTATTATCCTTGGGCCATAAGCACTACTTAGAACTTGTTAGAGTTCTGGAAGTGTGGGATCCAGTAACCTGTTTTACCAACACTCCAAGTCATTGTGTTGCACTAGCCTGAAATAATGCCTGGCACAAAGTAAGAACTCAACCAGCAGTGTGTTAAATAATCTTTTAAAGCCTTCTTTTCCTGACAATTTTTTTCTCCTAACAGCATAAGATGCCCAGCAGTTGTACTAGACTGTAACAAGGTGATTGGTATAGGGTGAGTGTCTCAGTCGAACTATTTATGGCCCCCCTACAAAGCAAGATAAACCTTTTCAAAATTATGTCAAAGTTATGAGGCCTTGGAAGATATGCCAGGAAAATTCGAGAGAAAGTTTATTCCTTACCAAAAGGACTCCTAGAAGAGCGCAGGATGGGTGTAAGCAAGACTTGACTAACTTGGGAAAGGCATAGAAAGAATGGGGAATAGAGCAATGGGAAATTTATGCTGGCTGGAAGGTTTAAATTCCCTGCTGGTACCACAGGAAGAGATGGACTCACAGTCAGGCCTTCCTATCAGATTACCCAGAGTGGGAAAGGAAAAGTAAGGGGTGAGCACGTTGGACTGTTCATTACACTGAGTGGGTCAATATGGAATCCTGGAAGACAGCTCTGCAGCTACAATTAAGGAACATATCGAAATCCAAGAACCACCATTTCTCTTCCAAAAATAAAAAAAGATTCAATCTTTAGAGAGAAGGTAATAAAATATATCTGTAAAGGAGGTACAAGACGTAGAGTTTCCTTGACCCCTTGCCCTTCTCAGGACCTACCTGCCTTACCACCCCAGCCCAGGCTAGTGCCCTAACCTGCAATCAGGATCTTAGCTAAAAACCATACTAAAACTTATTTAAACCATGGTTACTGTTGGGGTAATAAGATGATTTTTTTTTTTTTTTTGCCAGTCCTGGGGCTTGGCCTCAGGACCTGAGCACTGTCCCTGGCTTCTTTTTGCTCAAGGCTAGCACTCTGCCACTTGAGCCACAGCGCCACTTCTGGCTGTTTTCTGTATATGTGGTGCTGGGGAATCGAACCCAGGGCTTCATGTATGTGAGGCTAGCACTCTTGCCACTAGGCCATATTCTCAGCCCAATAAGATGATTTTTTTAAGATGTGTATTTCAGAAGAGAAGGAGAAGACATCTAACATAGAACCTGTCACAAAAGAGACAATGAGTAAAAAAATTCATCAATAAATTAGATGAGCAGAGAGAGTAATAATATTCATATGGTGAGAAGAAATGAAACTTCTTAAAAGAGCAGGTAATTCTTTTACCCATAATTCTAAATTTTTCCAAATTTGAAGTCATAGAAAAAAGATAAGCATTTATGAATCAGAGTTCTAAATGCAATATAACACCAAAATATACTCTTGTCTAAGTATAATTTTGTACTTAAAACTAATGTATTTCCTTCCCTATCCACCTTCACTCCTGGCTTCTGATGATCATTCTCCTCTGCTTCTATGAACTGGACTTGTTACAGTCTATGTATAAGTACTATCACAAATTTGTCTTTCTGTGACTACCATCAGAAAAATACAAAATAAAACTACAATGAGATATCACTTCATGCCTGTTTGATAGCTAATATAAAAATAGATGACAGGTATTGGCAACGATGAAAGTGTTGACAAGGGAAGTGGAGAAAGCTTATATACTGCTAGTGGTGTTGCAAATTAATACAGCCATTTTTGTGGGGGGAAAAATAAAACAGTATGGAGCTTTTGAGGAAAAAAACAAAACATTAATCCAGCAATCCCACTACTGAGTACTAAAAAGAAATGAGGGTAAAAAAAGCATAAATATTTACAAAAACAGTAACATTTAAAAAGTTTACCCAGTTTTTCCCCCAAACCAGGTGTGGTGGCAAATTCCTTCACTCCCAGCACGTGGAAAGCAAAGACAGGTGGACTGCAAGTTTGAGGCCACCCTCAACAATTTAGAAAGACCCTGATCAAAAAGCTAAAGGCTAGAGAGGTAGAACACTTGCTAATTATGCTTAAAGCCCTAGGTTCAATCCTCAGCACTATAAAAAAAGAAAAGATATCACTAAGTTAAAATATACTTTTCTAAATTAACAGAAAGTCTATTAAGGATTCATTTGATTCCATTCATATTTATAGAATGATATTAAGTAAAAGTACAACTTAAAATCCCAAAAGCCAACTAGAACCATAGGCTTTTGGTAATATAACTTGTGTTTCCTTTCAAAGTATTAATGCTAATGTTTCAGTGAAGAGAATCATTTTCATGAAATTAGATTGCTCTTCCAGAAGAAAGACATATTAGGCTAGAATTTAAAAGCTTAAACCAAAGCTATAAATTAAAGAGGTTTAATGAGTGAGAACGTTTTTCTTTTCCCACTTACCCTTATGAGAGAAAATGTCCATAAACTGTCATGAATTAATTGCAAAACTGCACTTTATAAATAAAAAAAAACACATGCCATTATTTCATGATACTTCTCATTATCCCAGCATTATAGCTTAGACTTAGTTTTATTAACTTTCAATGAAAGTTCTGCCAAATGGAACCCAAGAGTCAAACCACTCCCAGGAGAAAAAAAATTAGGCCTAGATGAAATATTCAATTCCTCACAATAACTCCATCATTGCAAATTAGGGAATATATATTAAATCAGAATACCAAAAAATCATGAGCCTATATGACATGCCAAACCAATGCTAGATAAATCCCCCAGCAATCCTCTCAATTTAATTTTTTTGAAAAATATAATAATAAAAATGCCACTGAGATCTACACTTATATTACTAATCAACTATGAAGAGAAAATAGCACATTTGAAATATGATAAAATTTAGAATAGCCTTCAGCTCTAAGCTTGAAATTAGATGTTTGAGACATAGGTCAATGAGTCACTCCAGAGTCCTCTCCACTGGTGACATTTTAAGTAAGACAACAGCTCTGTCAGCCAAAATGTTAATCATAAGTATATTCATATAACTAAAACAACAGTGCTGTTTAGTCAGGATCTACTGAGTGGTAAGTGTGAGGGGAAACACTGGGTATGTATAATTCCATTTAACTATTCTAAATACCTCTGGAATGAACTGCTATTATTCCTACTTCATTGGAGGAAACTAGTTACTCAGTATCACCTGCCTACTGAGAAAGGCTTGAATTTTTATTCATGTTTCTCTGTCTCTATTGACCTACAAAATTTCCATCTATGAATTTATCCCAAGAAAGTATTAATGCATTTAATAAATATTTATATATAAACCTTCAACCCCCGTACTTGAGAGGCTGACATTAAAGGATTATGAGTTCAAGGCCTGTATCAAAAAATACATACATTCATATATATATATATATATACACACACACATATATATACATACATACATACATAAATACATATACACATTCCTAATAGAATGGGAAAATGTCAGTTTTTAAAATGTTTAAATGTCAATTATATATTAAATTAAAACCTAACATTGCAAAACAGCATGTATACTATGATTAAAATTATATATTATACATAAATTCAAATACATGTGTAAGTGTATATATTTATCTATCTATATGGATAGAAGTGATAGAAGTGCATATATTGACAGATAGGTAGACAGGCAGATAGAAAGAAAGGATAATAGTCAGGTAGATAGGCAATAGGCAAGCGGATAAGATAGGATGACACAAAAAATGAAATACTATGTATGTATCAGGGTTTCTCAACCCTGGCACTACTGACATTTGGTGTTGGAAAATTCTTTGTAATGGGAAGCTGCTCACTGCACTGTAGATGCTTAGTAGACTCCCTGACCTCTAATCACTAGAGGCCAATTGCACCCCAATAGGTTATGTATTATAGGCACTGGTAAAATTGATCAGAAGAAGAAGTGCTATTCTGGATGAAAACATAATATTTCTTTTTTTCTGTATGTATTTCAGTATTTTCCAAAATTTCTAAAATTATTATGTTATATATGTAATCTAGGATAAAATGTTACTGTAGAAAAGCAAATTTGCTAATAGAAGCAATGATTCCTATTTTATGAGATTTAACTGTAGTCATAGAAAACATGTATTTCAGGACCTTTAGAATCAGAAATTACTTAACAAATGCTTAGTAGGGGAAAAAAAAAAACATCATGCAAAAAACTAGCAGCACTTTTTCTACCTGTGTCAGGTACATCCGAGCTGTAATGGCAGAAAGAGGTGGGTAAACCAGAATTGGTTTAGTTGTCTCCCCAATAGCATCACCAATGAGCTTTCCATTAGAACAATAAGCAGCAATTGCAAAAATGTAGTTTTCATTAGTCTCTAAACCTTTCACTTCAAAAATGGTTTTGCCATCAGCTGGTATCTATTAGTAAAAAAAAACATATTTCAAGTTATACATGTAAAATTAAAATAATGTGACTTTTAAATATGACTGGGTATACCTTGTTCTTTCTCTGTTGGATTTTAGTTATGACTCAAGTTGAAAATAGAATCAATTCACTGGAATAATGATTTCACAAGGGAAAAAATCCCATTTCATTGTCATTAATGAGGCTCTGTTAAGATTTCCTGATATTTAATACAACATACCGCTTCTCCTGAATTTGGG
This sequence comes from Perognathus longimembris pacificus, assembly GCF_023159225.1. Classification (NCBI taxonomy): domain Eukaryota; kingdom Metazoa; phylum Chordata; class Mammalia; order Rodentia; family Heteromyidae; genus Perognathus; species Perognathus longimembris. Next base: position 18,577,210 of record NC_063161.1, read on the forward strand.
AGATGATTATTGTTTAGTCTTACTTTTCCATAGCTTCCTTCTGCTTTGCAACCCAAAATGCAGTACCAAGACACCTGCCAAGGAGAAAGATAAGCATCTATAGTTCTTTTAAAAGACATTTGATTTCTTTTGTCTGGATGTAGCAAAAGAAATAACTTTCTTACAAAGGCACATATAGCTGCTCTTAAGTTTTAAAATATATTTACAAATATATGTTTACAAATATATTTAGATCTAATCTTACAAAAGCAAAAACAAATGCAGCAAACTCACCTGGTACAATCAAGACTAAAATTTCATTATAATTTAACTATTGACTGGGAAGTTTTCATATGCTAAATATCATTAAGAAATTGACCAAGTTTTTTTATTTACAACACTATATTTTTACAACACTTTTATGAGATGGAATTACAATCACCATAAGAAATAAAGTTACACAGATTCTAAGTCATTTTAGCCCAAAAGAGCAGCATAAGTTGACTCCAAAGGCAACTTAAACTTGATTGACTCAAGTTATGACTTGATAGAAACAAAGATCACCAGTGAAGAAATTTTCTATTTTCCATAACTGTATATGATAAAAAAGCAAGTGGGGAAAAAGCAAGAGACTAAATTGTGGTTTCAAAATAGACTTTTAAAGCATGTATTAAAAAGACTGGAAAAGAAATAACAGCAGTAGAGTTGACATGTTAAAATGGCAAAAATGATACATGGTAAAGTAGTAACCCAATGAGTATATTTTTTCCAGCATGTATTTTTCTGAGTTATGACATGAACTGTAATATTTTTTAAAGAAAGACATAAACCAAACACAAAATGAAAATTCCACAGACACAACCAAATTTACTTGATTAAGTAATTAGACAATGTACCTTCTGCAAAGATGCCAAAATGATGGAGGTGCATTACTGGAATGAACTATGTAGGGAAAAAGGAATGAGTTGATACCTAAGGGAGTGGTATTATGAACAAGCCATACTGTTGGGGGTCGTGGGGGCCATCATTGTGGCATTCCCTTTTCCCAGAGGCAACTTCTAAACTACAGGAGAGGCTAGAAAAAGAGAAAATGTAATCATCTCTAATAACCAAGAGCTTTTTATAGCTTGTGCCTGTTCCTCCTTCCTCCAGTCAACAGAAAAAAATCCTAATAGAGTCTAATCTACACAAGTGGATGACAACCCATGACTGGGTACCAGAATCAACTCTGGAAAATATAATTGTACCCAAATGGTTGATTGAGCAATCAACGATGTTCTTAAATCAAGATTTCCTAGCCTGTGCCTAGGTCAATGAACTAGACTTTCTGATAGAAGTTTCCAGTCCTTGGTGTTTTCACAGAAAATTTTTCAGGTGATTGCTGATTCACACAATTAATTAAGAGCAGCAATGAAAGGCAGGAGAAACTTCAAGGACAGGAGAGCCTGGAGGCTATATACAAGGAAGAAAATAATCACATAAATATTAGGGCGAAAATGAAATTAAATTATCTTGATTACTCATGCAAAAAGGAGTCCCATTTTTCATGGAGGATGTGGGAGAGAAAAAAAAGGCTGTATTATTTGACTTAGTTACTGCTTTAAGTTATACACTCTAAAGCATAATTTAGAGGATAAAATTCTCTCTAAAAGCATTTTTACAAGCATGTTTGGTATTTTTATTTTGTTCCACTGATGGAAACATCTTAGTTTGTGTAAAAGAAGCAATGTGTAATTAGAATCTACATAACAATAGAGACATCACGAACAAATCACTAACTTTGGAAGATTTTATAAACAATATAAATAACATTAGCATCTTCAACTATAAAAAGAGATTTTAATGAAATGAATGCCTTAACAAGAGGTTTTGATAAGACAAAAGATGGCTGGATCTGTAAAGCAGAGAACTTACTTAAGCCCATGGCACCACCTAGTGTTGATAAGCTGGCAACAGCAGATGACTGTTCCTGAAGCAACTTTCCTAATTTACATAAACTTCACATAATACGCCAGCTAACAAGAACTGGAAGTGAAGGTTAGATGTGGGACTCTTAAATATTCCTATTTTCAAGGATTGCAGAAAAAACAAGTTTATTATAGTAAATGGAAAACATTGCAACAATGTTAATACCTCTTACTGATGTCCACCTCCCTATTAATCTGAAATTCTTCAAAGAATGAACTATACCTCATCTCTGTTTAGCCTTATGCCCCAATTACTGTGTCCCAGAGCTGGATATATTATAGATGCTTAATAAATGATCACTGGACTGAGTTTATGAAAAATATCACCAAATAATGTAGTCACAGTCTATAAGTCCACTAACTGTTTTGGTAAACTTTATTACAAATGTTTAACACAGGTGTGGAGAGACATAAATTAATATGCAAAGAACATTGTATATTACTCATCTCATTTTTATAGTAAACACGTCTTACAAGTGACAATGCCCTCAGAAAATGTATTTCTCCTTCCTAAAATCAGACTGCTGGTAAGGAATGTATCTATAATTTTAATCGTAAATGTACTTGACTTCCAAGTATATGCATGCCAAATACCCTAAAATAATCAAAGATAAAAATTTATTCTTGTATACAACATCAAAAAACACATCATTAATCCCACAAAAGAGAAAAATACACTATTTAAATTATTAATTAGGAGAAGCAAAATTCTTGTTAGAAAACTAAATCCCAAGTTTTACTCCCTTTTTTAAAAAATGCTCGTTATCCTGGACATAGTTTTAGTCCCATTTAAGCCAAGTTTCAAGGGATCATAAATGGGAGAAGAGGCTCTTCCTAATAAATACTAAAAGATTTATGTTTGATGGTATGGTTCAAATTATCACTTGTTTATATTAAGCAACTTCCAAATTTCCACTGCCTCATCTCCATCACTGGCTCCAAGAGCAACTAAGTCCCTTTTCAAATGTCTGATTCACTTCAAGTGAAGCCTCTCTTGGGCATATTAGAATATTAGCATACTCCTGTGCCATAGTGACAAAGATAGCAAGGGGAAGTTTCTCTTACTATAAAGTTGGATATACAGAATATCCCATAAATGACATAAAAAGAAAACTCTGTCATGAAGAAACAGTATAGATAAGACATTAGAATACTAATCTGATGTCCAGTGCTTATAGTAAAGACTATTCAAATATTAAAATCAATAAAAGTATGAATCATTATGGTTGTAAAAGTACTTCCAGGGCTCAGCATGAGGTGAAGATCATAATGGGCAGCCTACCTTAACATCGGAAATAAATGGAGCAGGCTTCAACGTCACAGAGCAATGAGTCCGGGACAGCAGAATAGGCGGCGGAGGGATTCTGCTTTTCTTTGTTTTTGAAATTTCCAAATACTTCTGGTATGAATATAGGGCACTTTGTTCTGTTTCTACCTTCTCGATTAAAGAATATGCTTCCTATAATGAAGTGTGAAAATAGAAAAGAACACATCTCAAGAGCTTGAACTTTATGTTTGTAAAATTCTGGTTAGGTTAACTAACATTATCTTTCTATTTGCTGTTTCTTAAGCCTCAGACACATACAAATGAATGATTTTGAAGACTTACAAAATGACTACTAACTAAAGCTAACAATGATCACTAGTGGTATCATATTTAAGTCTAAATGTTACCAGTATTGCAAAATAATACAAGATAATGTTAAATCAAACCCTCTGAACATCCAAAATCATTTTCATTATCTATTTAAAAAAATCATGACATTATTATCTGCAAACCTGAAAGCAGCCATTATTTTAAGTGGTTGTTCACAGGGAAAGTAAGACATATAAAACTAAAGAATAAAAGTATTTGATGTAAAATACATTTCAACTTCTGAACATGGTGGTATAGGTATATAATCCCAGCTATTCAGCAGGAAGAGGCAAGCAATTCATGAGTTTAATGTCAGCCCAGGCAAAGTTAGAGAAACCCTATCTCTAACAAAAAAATACAGGAGTAGATTCTTGAGGGCATGGCTTAGCTCAACTGGTAGAGTTCCCTGGGTTCAATAACTAGTATAAAAGAACAAACCAACAACACTATATTTAAAAGAAGTGGTAATAAATAAATTTCCTAATATTTAGCACACCAGAATTGATTAACTAAGGATAGTTAAAATAATAATAAAATAGTATTTTAGTCTTACTATTCCTAGTTAAAATATATCTGTGTTTTTTTACTTTTCCATTTGAGGTATTGTTTTCTGGTCTGGGGCTTGAACTCAGGACTCTCATTTACACTCAGCTTGTTGGCTCACAGTCAGTGCTCTACTACTTGTGCCTTGCCTCTAGCCAGGTGTTTTGTTGGTTAACTAGAGATAGAATCTTGAAGCATTTTGGGGGGGGCGGGAGAGGACTGGCTACAAACCATGATCCTCCAAATCTCACTGATGTCCAGTGCTTATAGTAAAGACTATTCAAGTATTAAAAGCAATAAAAGCATGAATCATTATGGTTGTAAAAGTACTCCCAGGGCTCAGCATGAGGTGAGTAGCTAAGGATATAAGCATGAGCCACCAGCACCCAGCTATTTGAACATTTTTAACATCTACTACTAATTTTTAAAGACTCAAGAAACTAGAAAAAAAATTAGCATCGTTGCAAGTAGTTTTTGTTAAGTTACTAGCCAAAATAGCCTACAAATGTGCTAATAGTGAAATACTAAATGAATTATCAGTAAAATCCATCAAAAAAACCAGAAAGCCATTATTCCATCTTGTTCTAGAAGTTCTATTCAATTTAATAAATGCAAAAGAAGAGATCTTAGAAATAAAAAAGCAAGTGTCTGTCTACCAAATCCCAAACTATTTCACTCAGACAAAAATTTGTGTTGTTTCCCCTACAGAAAACACATGGCATTTGAAGTTTCCATCTGGAATCTGGACTTCAAGCTCAACAGAGATTTGTGCTGCAGTGTGCCACAAAAACAATGAACCAAAGTATTTTGTCGAAATGTAAAATTCTCTTCTTATAGTTTGCATTAGAGAAAATGAGACCTGCCTCTCTTCAGAAGTTACCCAATGCTTTTGAAGACAAGTTGACATTAAATATATTTGACACAGGCCTGACACCACAGGGCAGCAAACGCTATTGGAAAGATGTGTGCAATCTTGAGGGCATGATTAAATCATATATAAACAAGTAGCACAGGACTGGAATGATAAAGTACCATATTCAGTATCGAGTAGACCTCACTGAGGCCTGTTCTGGGTTTTCAACATGATGCTATACATCACAAGAAGATAAAAAGTAGGTTAAGTCCTCTCCAAGAACCCTAGTACAAAATACTGCTGAAGATAACGTATTAAGTGTATAAGGATAAATCCAAGGAAGAAATGTTTATTCTTACAAAGAGAATATAAGCCAGGTGCCAGTGGCTTATCACATAATCCTCACTACTTAGGAAGTTGGGATTTGAAGGACTGAGGTTTTGAAATCAGCCCCAGAGAAAAGTCCTGGAGACTCCATCTTCAATTAACCAGCAAAATGCAAGACTAGAAGTTGGCTCTAGTGGTAGAGCACCAGTCATCAATAAGAAAACCAACTCAGAGTACATCAGAATGCCCTTGAGTGCATAAAGCAAAACACAGAGTACTGATGATAATGATGATGATGATGCCTAACTTTTATTGGCTGCTTATTCTATATCAACAGTGAAGCATTTTATATAAATCTGTGTTGAATCTTCTCCAAATCTCCATTTTACAGATGATGGAATTAAAAACCTTATGAGAACATAAAATAACTTGACTCAGGACAAAGAGCTAATCAGCAGAAAAACCACAACTGTAATCCATGCCCTTTTACCACGTTATCTTAACTACAAAGCTAAGTTAAAAGAAATATAGAAAAGTAACCTTGATGAAGTTTGCCATGTAGTACAACTAAACAACACTTGAAAAGAAAAACCCTACTATGTAAATATGCTAAAAAAAAAAATCTTCTGTCAGTATTTGAAACCTGAAGGTGGTAATTGAACCTCAGAGAAGGGGGTCAGAATCAGAAAGGCTCTGTTCTTTCATTGGGATGATGTCACATAGAGCAATTATTTAAGAGCTGAGAAAAATCTGTGAATAAAAGAGAATTCATATATATTCCCCCAAAAAATAAGTAAGATTGATGACTGAAATGATATGGAAAAGAAAAAATAAATAAAACACTGTTAGCAAAGTTAATAGAATGTTATTTAGCGGACACCAAGATGCATATTCAGAGTATTAAAGCCAGAAACCATTAGATGGTATAATAGCTCTACTGTTAGTTCTGATTTCAGCTATGCAATTATATGTGTATCAATTATTAAAAAAATAATCTATTAAACTGTAATGCTCTTTTACTTATAGTTGAAGTACAATTACCAGAAATATGGTATTGTTAAACATCATCTGTGCTGCAAATTCACTTAAGTTCCAACAAATAGGAGAAAATTAGACGCAACAATTGGATTGCTTTGCAATAAAAACAATTGTAAAGCCAGGTCTGGACCAAAGCAGCCCTAGAGGAGCAGAACATAATTATCACAATATGATCAAGATACAGGCATTGGAATGAATAAATTGCCAAACTTCCATGCCTTAAACAACACACACACAAAAAGAAACTTCTTTTCCTCAGCATTCCTCCCCATTTTCAACTGGAGGACACAGACTAAAGTGTTATTCTTTTCATCTGTGCACTGCAGATCCAGTTTCCCCTAGAGGAGCAATCAGTGGGCTTCGCTGGCATCATGCTGTCCTTGTGAGAACAAGTCCCACCTCATTATATCTGATAGAGAAGAAGAAATTACCCTTCCCCCAAAAAACAGTGTTTGAAATGTGAAATAGATACTGGGAAGAAAAGAACTGCACTGAGCACTGCCTTGGAAACCCTTAGCTTAGCACTTGCATAGAAGGGTGTTTTTGCCTCTTTCCAGGGAGAAATAGCATCTGCAAGATACCCATTTATATACTCTGCAAAGATGCTGATGCTGGTGGACTTAAGACTTACATAAGCCACCGATGACTGCTCTACTTGATCAGAAATCAGTGGCCAAACATATCCAGTATGAGTTCTAGGAGCAGTCCCCTAAAGTAAGTAGATGGTATAATACATAAAAATTCAAAATGGACTTCCAGAGATCAAACAAGCATGGAAGGAAACTGGAGAAAAATAAAACCTGCCTGTCAAGAAAAATAGCCAGTCATTTATCTGATTTGGAAAGCGAATGAGTCATTATCAAAAAGTTTGTCCCTCATCTGTGGCACCAAGTCAGTTCACTTTTAATTGTTTTGAAATAAACCAGACACCTGATGAGATTATCTGGATCCACAGGGGCAGGAAAGTTGTGAAAAAACTAAAACAGGCTATAAATTATTTAAGAGTTCAGATGAAACTCAAGTTTTTTCATACCTTTTTATGGTTATCTAGCAACACAACAACTATTGATTTGGGGACAATTTTGTTACAAGATCATGATAATGTAAAACAATGTGTAATACACCCCAGCAGAAAATGATTGTCAAGGGAAAGAAACTTACTTGTCTTCTTTAAAGAAGAAAAGTTTGGCAATTACTTGAGCCATAATATCACTGTTTCATAGGGTACCCCGAGGACTGAACATCAAGCCTTAACATTTGGATAAAAACTGCCCCTGAGGAGCAGGGGTGACTGGCAGAAGATTACAGAACCTCAAAATAAATATTCAACATGATCTCAGTTGGTGAGAGGATTCTTGTGGAGGATTACCATAAAAAACAGACTCTAAATGTATCTCATGAGTCTAGCCTGACAGGACATTATACTCATGACTTTTTTCTCAAGTTCAAATAGTTTCACTTAAGAAACAGAAGGAAGAGAAATGTGCCGGCAACATGAGACCTACCAAATCCCCAGGATGCATGTGCTTCTATCTCAGCAGGAGGGAAGGTAAAAATATTAACAGGGGAATGGCATGTTATGGCAGTAGGAAGATAAGAATGAGTCATAATAAAACAAAGGAGAAAACTCCAGAGCTTTTACTCTCTTCAGGGTACAAAAGCCTATGGGATTAGTCCTGAGAGCAACATTTCTAAGAGAACAATAGGTTTATTTTCCTGGAAACAAGACTGAAGTATCAAATGCCCTCAAAAAAATGGCCACAGAAATATCTGCTGAGAAAAATGGATCTAAGCAAATCAACAAAGACCAAAAGAGACTTGGCCTTGTCAGTTTGGACTACCCAACACTGCCATCAGACCTAACTCAAAGGCTAGAAATTCACTATCAGTAAAGGTTTGTGCTGACACAGTACTTCCAGGACAGACTTCTCTACCTTGAACAATAAACCCATCTTCCTATCCAAAACCCTGAGGTTAGGATAAAAGACTTCTTAGGACTTTGTCTCTACCTTCTCACCAGTCTCATGGATTACCATCCTGTCTCCCAACCCCCTTTGCATCCAAGCCCAGCAAGCTGAATGACCCAAAGGACTATGGGCACACTATGAATTCTGTTCTCTTTGTAAGTTCCCTGTGCATAGAATGCTTTTCTTCTTTGCCCTCCTCTGTATCTGGCTCCTCAGATTTCTTGCAGTTTTCAGAAAACTGTGTGTCTTTCAATGCTCAACTTCTCCCAAGCTCAAGGTGTTTCCGGAGATGTTTCCCACAGCTGACTTGGGCACTCCTCTGCAAAATTCTCCTAGTACCCTTGCAGGTAAGCCACCTGTAAAACTCACCCATGATTTCCTACTTAGGCTTCCACAGACTGGGTTTATCTAGGAGTAAATCCAGGGACACAAAGAGAAGGTATAGGCCACAAGGGCAGGCCCACAAAGAAGAAGCAATTAATTTCTGATGAATCAGTAAAGGAATTCGATTTTATCCCCTGGACTTAGAATACTATCAGTCATATAAGAAATTTTTCAACAAATACTTACTGAATGGCTCTTAGTCACTAAAAATTATTTTTTATGATAACCTGACAGATAACTAGAAAGTCTTATATATCAGAGAATGTGATTTCCAAGATTCTACTTGTTTATTACAAACACTTATCCTTTTTCCTCTCTCCAACCTTCATTTTCTGGTCCCTGACTTGATCTCATGGAGGTAGTTGGTCTGTTAATAATTCTACACAAAATTTGCTCTCTCATATGGGACTTCACTTTTTTTTACCTCTCTTTCTCCTCCTTCTCTTTCTCTTCCTCTCTCTCATCTTCAATATTTCTTTGTTCCAGCTGTTCACCTATAGCAGATTAATATGCTAAAGTTTCTCTTAAATCACTCCTTAACTCTGTATCCCCCCTCCTCAAAACTATCCAAATGACTTGTATCCAAACCACTTGCAACATTATTCTCTATCTTCAAGTGCATTCACTCATCCAGTTCTATAGTTTGTATCTAGAATATGCCTCAAAGGCCTATGTATAAAAGGCTTAGTTGCCAGTCTTTGGCACTGGTAAGCATGTGGAGAAATCTTTAGCAAACAGAAACTAGTAGAGAGAAATTAGGTCATTGCAAACATCTATTTGAAAAGGCTTTTGAGACCCAAACAGCTCTTTTGTGTATAGCTTTTTCTCCCTTTTCACTATCTCTACTTTCTATCTCTTGTCCTATCCATCATAAGGGGAACAGGCTTCTTCCACCACAGACTTCCACAATACTACACTGGTTTGCCACAGGCCCGAAAGCAACAGGGCCAAATGGTTATGGAACAATGGGTCAAAATAAACTTCTCCTCTCTTCAAGTCATTTACCGTATGTTGTCATAGCAATGAGAAGCTGAATAGCACAGTCAGTATAATCAAATCTTTACAGGCCATACATGGGGTAAAAGGAAAGAAGATCTTACAGCTTAAAATGTGACAATCTTAAAGAAGTTAACAAAAGCAACATATCCAAAAGAAGAAAGAAATATTTCCAGGCTAGAGTGAGACCCAATTAAAGATATCAACAAGGGCTAGGGACATGGCTCAAAGGCAGATCATGTGCTTAACATATGCAAGGTACTGGTCCAATCCCCAGCACACGTACATACATATACACCACAGAAGCACACACACACATACACACACACACACACAGAGTATAAAAGGAGAACTGTCCCACAAATTACCCACAGTGTCTATCTGAAAAAGAGGAACTTTAGCCAGCAGCAGGCTTTAAGTATTCTAATTCCAAAGTAAGAAATGCAGGAGGCCAGTACAGTATCACTCCAACACTATAATTTCCCTGCTTGTGACTCCTCCTGATTTTATTTGGTTTCCCATGTAAATTGGTCCTAGCAAAATATAATCTTTCATTTCAGAATAGTTCAGGACTAGAGACATAGATTAGTTCTCTTCTCAAGCTGAACTAGATATAATGAACCTGAAAGTTCATAATAGAACACAACAAAGTGTGGGCAAAACTGAAATTTGAAAACACAGCCTCATGCTGGCTAAGTAGACACTCTACCACTTGAACCATACTCTGAGTCATTTTTCCAGTAGGGTCTCACACTGTTGTTTGGAGGAAGAGCTCAGACCTTGAAACCCCTATTTTTTGCTTCTCACATAGCTCAAATTACAGATGCTTACCACCAACATAGCTTATTATTTATTGAAATGAGTTTCCTTAACTTTTGCCCTGGCTGGTCTCAAACTAAAATCCTCCTCATTTCCATCTCTTTGCTGCTAGAGAATTATAGGCATGAGCTACCACACCAAGTCTACTTCCAAAAAAAAGAGAGAAACAAAGCATACATTTATGTACCTGTCTAAATGAAACCTCTTTGTACAACACATTGATGCTAATAATAAAATGTAGGAAAAAGAGAAACAAAGCACTCACAAGAGAGGTTATATGTCAGAACTAAAAGAAGAAATTAAATACTGTTACCATCAAGATTGCAGATGTAGATATCATATTAGTCTCAAATAGTAAAAGAGCCTTCTGCATTAAGTAAACTGCTTTGGAGAGTTTATTCTGTTTTATTTTGTTCATTACACTTAGTTCTGCAAAGGAAAACAGTTTTTGTAACAAAATGACAAAATAAAACTACTGTTCAAAATTTTTGTGGTAAAGGGGAGAAATACAATCTCAATTTTAATTACCTGTAAAACAATCAGAGCTTCTAGACTTTTTCAGCTTTTCTGAAGATCTGGTAGACATACTTTTGCTATCAGTTGGCATCTGCAAATCTGAAGAAAATTGCTATTACAATTAGGCTTTGTATCCAAGATAGGAAATCATTTAAACATTAGAGTTATTTATCTAATTTTAAATGATTGTTTCTTCTATCATATGTCATCTTATTTTTCATTAATAGCTAAACATTCAAATAGACCCCTTGTGATACCATTCTACTGTCAGAGCCTCTTTCACTTGCCACAGTATGCCTCAGGACAGAAAATTCCCAAGTAATAAAAATATTTGATTTTCTATTTTATCTTGAGTAAAAATCACCTTGGAGGTAAATCTTTGTTCACTTCACTTTTCCATTAATTATTGATGGCAAGTCCTGATAGTAACCAGTTGTCAAAATTTCTCTCAGCCCTTCCTAAAGAAACTGTGTCATCAGAGTCCTTGTGAAAGCTCAGAAGACTACAGGAAGACCAGAATCTTCCCCTCAAGACTTCCAGCTAAAACACAAATGGTTGCTACATGTTGGTCCTGAAGTGTAGCTGGAAAAAGGGTTTCCAGTAAGGAAAGGAACTGGATGAGGGAGGAGAGCAAAGAATCTAAACGTCTGCTGGTTCACGAAGATAAAAACTGGATCGTTGATTCTTGATGTCCAGGTCTGGTCCTCATCTTAAGAGACATGACAACATTTTGGCTCTATCCTATGTGAAGTGACCTATAGTAATTTTACAATAAATTGATCTTAGTGAGATTTTTTTTACTCACGAAATTACACAAGAGTTACCTTGGAATGGTAATTGATGAAAAGATGGCAACAAATTCCATTGAAAAATTGTGATTTTTTAAAATTTTTTATTCACTTCTTTTTTTTCAAAGTGATGTACAGAGGGGTTACAGTTTCATATGTAAGGCAGTGCATACATTTCTTTTAATGGCAAAGGGTAAGGAAATTGATTTGCATGGGGAGAACACTGCAAAGCAGGAAATAATGCTACATTCTTCCCCTAACAAGGATACTATAAATGCTAATTAATTGCTCCTGATTCTCATCATTGGAGATAAGAAGGAAGAAATTTCTAGGAAATTCTGAATGCCAGACATAAATGACTCACATTCTTACCATGATTATGGGCAAAGAATTATCACAAAGTTGCTGAATAAGAATGGTACCCTCAATATTTAGGGAATTTTAGTTTGAGAGCAACCTGCTTAGTGAAGAAAGAGAGGAGCACAGTAATATCTGTACTAGGGCCGGGGTTCAATAAAGCAGAGGAAAACATTAAAGATATCCAGAGATAAAGCAAAGGAATACTACTTAATAATGCTGTTTAAAATTGAACTCAAGTCTACCATCAATATCTTTAAGTAGACTCTTATAAAAACACATTTACACAACCATTAGAATGAATTAAATAATATCATTAGCAGGGAAATGGGTGGAACTAGAACAAATCTCATTAAGAGAGGTAAGCCAAGCTCTGAGACACAAATGGTGCATGTTCTCTATGATATGTAGAAGTTATACCTAAAATGCACTGGGATATGACTAATCATACAGAGGCCAAAAGAAGATACTCCCTTTAGTAGAGAAACACAAAGGTGCAATGCCAAAGTGCCTCTTCATATTTATACAAAATAATACACATACTGAAATGAACTCCAAGATATGGAAACAAAAGACTTTTTTCAGGCCAGCAAAGTCGATTTTTCACATGCCATGTGAAACCGTAGCTTCTATTGTTGATGATGATCCTCTTGCATCCACTTCCTGTGGTTGTACCTGCAATATCACTATATCTTATCTGAGTACATTGGAAACTGTGTATACTGGTATACTAGGAAAGTGAAAGGGAATACCAAAATCAAGAGAGATGGGATAAAAAGAAAAAAAGACTACAAAAGCAATGCTTGCAAAACTGTTTGGTGTAGACCAACTGAACAACTCACGGGGGAAGAGAAAAAGGGGGAGGGGGAGGGGGGAATGAGGGAGTAGGTAACAAACAGTACAAGAAATGTATCCAAAGCCTAACGTATGAAACTGTAACCTCTCTGTACATCACTTTGACAAAAAAAAAAATTAAGACATTTTTCTTTTAGGGGTTGGGAATGTGGCTTAGTGGTAGAGTGCTTGCCTAGCATACTTGAAGCCCTGGGTTTGATTCCTCAGCACTACATAAACAGGAAAAAAAAAAAAAAAAAAAAGCCAGAAGTGGTGCTGTGGCTCAAGTGATAGAGTGCTAACCTTGAGCAAAAAGAAGGCAGGGACATGGGGCTGGGGATATAGCCTAGTGGCAAGAGTGCCTGCCTCGGATACACAAGGCCCTAGGTTCGATTCCCCAGCACCACATATACAGAAAACGGCCAGAAGTGGCGCTGTGGCTCAAGTGGCAGAGTGCTAGCCTTGAGCAAAAAGAAGCCAGGGACAGTGCTCAGGCCCTGAGTCCAAGGCCCAGGACTGGCCAAAAAAAAAAGAAGGCAGGGACAGTGCTCAGGCCCTGAGTTCAAGCCCCAGACCTTATTTTTAGTTTTTACTTTTTGATGATTCTGTCTTCTTTATCTTATGTATGGTGCATTCATGTGTATTTCTTCAGAAGGGTGGGGGAGGGCACAGAACTTAAGGGAAAAAGGGTGAAAAGATGTAGTGGAGCTCACTGGACACTGATGAAAGTAAACCACACAACTCATGGGTGGAGATGGGAGAGAGGGACTGGGAAAGAATGAGGGAAAAGAAGACCATTATATGAAAGGAAATGTACTCATTTATCTGACTCATGTAATTTTAATCCCTCTATAGATCACCTCTATAAATAAATTAATAAAATAAATTATTTTTAAAAAAAACAGTTAATCCTTCATAGGCTTATGTGTCATAAGTGTGGCCGGGGGGTGAACTAGTTAGTAGTGAGTCTATGAGAATGTAAGACCCTAATCCATTGAAGAAGATAATACAGCTATTAAAAGGAATTGTGGGCCAGTTTCTTAAGATAAACCTGACACAATAATTCTCTTCACATTTTGAAATGTATTTCTGAACAAAATCTTTCAGCCCAAATAATGTTCAGCCTATCATTTCAGGTAATTTTACTTATATACTAGAAAAATTTTATCAAATTTTCAACTTGTTGATTATAATACAGAGATATTTTAATTGTTTTCCTCCATACAGCAGGTCTTCTAAGAAACAGTTTTCAAACCTATATGTTTAAAACAAAAACGAAAAAAAATGACAATACCCAGGCACTGTGACACATACCTGCCATGCCAGCTACTGTGAGAAGTGTAAGCAGGAGGTCATGGTGTAGGCTCAACCAGACAGAAAGCAAGAGTCTACCTCAAAAATAATCTGAGCAAACAAAGCTACAGAAGTATGACTCAAATGGTAAAATTACCTAGTAAATACAAAGCCCTAAGTTCAAACTCCATTCTGCAAATACTAAAGAAAAAAATTAAAAGCATATAAACAAGGATTTTGGTAGGGACTAAACATTTGCATGATGGCATTATAAACAGCAAAATATCAATAATCTATGCTGACTTGAACATAATTGTATTTTATAGGTTTATTAAGTTATTTTAATATGCAAAATGTCATTTGCCTATAAAGAATGCTAGCTACTCAGGAAGCAGAGATTGTACATATCCATGTTTCAGGCCAGCCACGGTAGAGAAAAAAAGTTAGGGGAGACCCCCTCTATCTCAATGAACAAGCCAGGTCAAATATTGTGACAAAAATCTATAATCCTAGTGAAAAGCTCAGAGGAGGAGACAGAAGAAAGTGGCCCTAGGCCAGCCCCAAGCAATAAATGCAAGACCCTAACAGAAAAATAACAATGCATAAGCTGGGTACTAGTGACTCACACCTGCTATTCTAGCTACTCAGGAGGCTGGCATCCAAGGATCACAAGCCAGCCAGGGAAGAAAAGTCCATGAGACTCTAAACTGTAATTAACCACCAAAATACGAGAAGTACAACTGTGACTCAAGAGGTAGAGAGCACTAGCCTTGAGCAAAAGTGCTCAGGGATAGCACCCAGGACTAAGTTCAAGCCCTAGGACTGACGCACACGCAGACACACACACACACACACACACACACACACACACACACAAAAGGGGTAGGGGTGTACCTCAAATGATAGAGCACCTGTCTAGCAAGCATGAGGCTCCAAGTTCAAACCCCAGTACCACAAAAAAAAAGAAGAAAGAAAAAGACAGAAGAAAAGAAAAAAGGAGAGAGGGAGGGAGGGAGGGAGGGAGGGAGGGAGGGAGGGAGAGAGGGAGGAAGGGAGAGAGAGATCGAGTAAGTATATGTGAAAGAAAGAGGGAATGGGGGAGTATCTATTGGTACTAACCAGAGAAGAAAAAAGAAAACAAAATAATCAAATTTATCTGGAGAATACTCAGTCAACTAGAATACAATTACAAGTTAAATTGAATCTATTTTTGAACAGTATAGCTCTTTGCTTTAAGGAGTATTACCATGCAATTGGTCAAGAAGTGCAACGGCTATTCGGTGCTGAGCTTGAATGAGTTCCAGATGCAAATCCATAATGAAAGTATTTTCTGAGATTGGTTTGTAAGTGTCTCCATCTGTATCATGGGAGCACTTTGGTCCAGGAGAGTTAAAGGAAAATGAAAAGTATTTTTTAAAAACACACTGAAAATAACTGTATTCTATTATCACATCACCTATCTTACTAGGAGCCATTAAATTCTGCTCTCTTGTGAACCCTTTGTGATCGGCTCATGCACCAATAAGTACACTCAGAATTTATTAATGACCTCTTCAGTGACAAATTCAAAGACACTGTGCTTGAGACATTGCTGGGAAGATATTTCTGCCCTATAAGTGGAAAACTGCTACAAATCATGCTTGCCTTATCCATTTGCAAGTCATCTGTCTTCCTTGTTAAGTAGAACTTCAACCTGATCCAAGATTTCCCCATTCTCACCTTGACGTAGCAATGGTCAATTACCGGTGATCCACTCGGCAAAGTCGTTAACATGTAATGTAAATTTATCCCACTAATTGCTTTATCAAGAAGTTCATAAGCATAAAGCAACTGTTCCACAGGTTTTTTCTAAAATAATTTCATAAACATAAAGGAAAAGAGAAACCAGGAAAAATCATATGCAAAATTTCCAAACTTTTAACAATAATTCAAAACAAAATAGCAAAAACTACTTTTGTTTTTTTAACATATTAACAGTATTGCATGTCTTAATAAATGTATTTCTCTTTGACTAAATATTGAGTACTATCAATGAAGATGAAAATAATATGTTCTACTATTTTCCAAGCATAAATTAAACTTTTAATAAACATGTATATAATTTCCATTTATTGTTTTTAAAGTTTTGATCATGCCTAGCATGGTGACACACACTTATATTTCCAGCACTACGGAAGTGGGGACAGGAGGATCAGGAGCTACACAGAGAGCACCAGACCAGCCTGAGCTACAGAGCAAGGCCTTGTTTCAAAAAGAATTTATAATATACAGCTTATATAATTTGTCATTTTGCATGCTTTTTTAAAATTATTTTCCATAGCTACCATTTTATTTGAATCTCAAGTAATTTTTAAATATTTACAACTATTAAGTAGTCGTACAAATCCCAGAACTAGAAGTTTAGCAAGCCCAAAATCCAGCAACTACAAGGCTGATGGAGAAGATTTACAAGTTCAAGGCCTGTCTATCATACGGAATGCTTCTAAGATTGGCCTATCTCAAAAAATCAAAGGCTTGAGCTACCACTCAGTGGTAGAGTGCTTGCTGTCCAGGTACTGGGCCCTAGATTTGATCACTAGAACAAAACATCTACATCATCATTTGAACAAATTGAAATATCTCTTTAATGTAACTAATCTCACACAGAGGTAAATATATGGAACTATGAAGAACACCCAGCTTTGTTCAAATGTTCCAAGTTTCTAGACTTTTCCCAGACATTTTTAGGAAATAAATTATATACTTACATACGGAAAATTAGCCCTATGTAGTTGTCCACAATGTCACTCCTCTTTTCTTCCCCCTAGTAGTAGCTACTGTCCTTGAATTTTGTTTTGCCATACTTTCGCTTTTTTAAACTTCTACTGCATGTGTATGTGTCCTTAACATTATGCATATTTCTTTGTGTCCTTTTTTAATGTTCCATTATATCTGCAGACTGCTTTTTCACTCAATTATATGTTGCTAAAATGCATTCAAGCTGGGGTAAATCAGGATTATGAGCAAAGAAGGACTCTGAATTGTTACATGCAGAAAGAGTCAAAGAACAGAATGAGAAGCATCCATCACTATTAGAAGAAATGAAGAAGCAAACCTGAAGAAAGCTGCCAATGACAATTGAATCTAGGAGTCCACTGACAACAACCTCACTACATGGCAACTGTTGAACTAGAAGAGCTTACACAATGTGATCTGTAAAATTCTCATCTCCCATCTGCCACTCCAGAATGAAAACTCTTTTTATCTTCTGCAATACAATTCCTGTGAATTCTCCTCCTTGGAATACTAGCCAATTAGAGACACATGGAAATGAGATACTGCAAATACAGTTCCAGATTGCCCCCATCATTCAAAGGTGACTGCAGAGGAGGTTGGTAGTGATGCCAAGCTGACTCTAGTCCAAATCGTACTGTAATCCATTCACCTCAGATTCATGTAGCATGAACTGGAGCTACTCTAAAAAGATGTCACAGTTTATTCACTCATCTACCCATAGACACTTAGATTGCTGTTGCTGAATATGCTGTCATGCATTATACACTTCTGTGAATAAAGGCGAAGTTACTGCTTCCTTTATAGTCTTTATATCTTTCTTCTGCTTTTTTTTTAAAATCATCTAAGATTTACAAGAAATGATGAACAGAAGAATGGCAGATATTCTTACGTGGTTGCAGAATAGATGAACTACTTTTAATCTTTTTCTTTAGGAATAACATTCATTGAGGTCTTCAAATTATACTCTTTATTAGATAAGTAGGCCTTCTGTTTCTAATGTCCAGGAGTCATTTTTTAAAGGATAGTCATGCCAGATGCTGATGGCTA
Organism: Perognathus longimembris pacificus; assembly: GCF_023159225.1. NCBI lineage: Eukaryota > Metazoa > Chordata > Mammalia > Rodentia > Heteromyidae > Perognathus > Perognathus longimembris. The sequence goes on from NC_063161.1 coordinate 18,595,329, forward strand.
ACATCTGCAATTCTAGCTATACAGGAGGACTGAGATCTGAGGATCGAGATTCCAAGTTAGCTGGGGCAAGAAAGAGAAAAGCCCATGAGACTCATCTCCAATTAACTACCAAAAAGATGGAAGTGGATCTGTGGCTCAATTGATAAAAGTGATAGCCTTGAGAAAAAAAGCTTAGCAACACTCTATCAGAAAGAATGACATTGCCCCATTCGTAAGGAAATGGAAGGACTTGGAAAAAATTATACTAAGTGAAGTGAGCTAGACCCAAAGAAACATGGACTCTATGGTCTCCCTCATAGGGAATAATTAGCACAGGTTTAGGCTAGTCACAGCAGAGGATCACAAGAGCCCAATAGCTATGCCCCTATGAATGCATAAGATGATGCTAAGTGAAATGAACTCCATGTTATGGAAACGAGTGTTATATCACTGTTGTAATTACTTTCAACATGCCATGTGAAACCATAGCTTCTTTTGTTGATGATCCTCTTGTATCCCCTTCCTGTGGTTGTACCCGCACTATCACTGTATCTTATCTGAGTACATTGGAAACTGTACATACTGGTATTAGAACTAGGAAAGTGAAAGGGAATGCCAAAATCGAGAGACACAGGATAAAAAGACAAACAATTACAAAAGCAATACCTGCAAAAACTGTTTGTGTAAACCAATTGAACAACTCATATAGTGAGAGGGAAAGGGGGAGGGGGAGGGGAGAATGAGGGAGGAGGTAACAAAGAGAAAGAAAAAAAAAAAAGCTTAGCAACAGTGTCATCACCCAGAGTTCAAGCCCCAGGGATGGTACATACATACATGCATTCATACATATAAAGTTGTTTAATCTCAACAAATTATTTAATTGTATATCTAACTAGTTATTTGGTAGTGCTTTTTTTAACCTTTTATCTATTAGTCTTACATACTATATTATAGATTTTCTAATGCTAAAACATCCTTGCATCTCTAGAATATGCAAAACTTGATTATATATAACCATTCAAGATATTTTTTTCACTAAAGAATCACAGGCTCAGAGGGGTGTTCCCAAGTAATTCAAACAGTGTGAGTTCAAGTAGAAAATCTATTTAAGTGCAGGCCCAAGATTATAAATCATTGGGGAGAGAGACTTTCTCCCATTCGCTCCTCTTCTGAAGACCCAGGCTGAGATAACTCTTAACATAGACAGATTTTGTTCTAGTTCTTTTATCATAGGACTCAATGTCATGTAGGCTTTAACCTAATGAAGAATCTCAGTGCCAACTTCATCCTTCATGTGCTCAATCTTCATTTCTGGAAGGCTGCTAAAAATCTAAGTTTCTCATGCCCAGCTACCTACTACAGCACCCACTTGTAAACTTACCACTAAGGTTTTCAGTTTCCCTTTCTATTTTGGACCCAGGCATTTACCTTACTTTCTTGAGAGCTCTACTTAAAGATTATTTATTCAGATTTTCTAACAGTTCCAGGATTTTTTTCTACCAGGATACTATTTAAACATCAAAAATTGTCAAAGACCTCCTCACACATCCCATCCTTATCATCACCATCACCATGGTCATCCCATCACCATTTTCATCATCATCGCTGCTATCACTAGATTAAAATGTGCTCCCACAAGAGTATAAATGCTTTACAGAGACTGGTATTTTAATTGCCATAGTCTTATAGGCTAGACACTAACTAGTTATAATTTCCTAAGCCATCTGCTGAAGGAATAGATGCTACATGTTTAGCAACATTTTAAGAGTGGTTTTATGTAATGTGATCCCAGTGGTACTTCATATTTTTTCAAATAGCTTGCATATATGCATGATACATAAGTTATTACACTCTGGTAGGTGAGTATACAGATTCTGGACGCTCCTTACTAATAAACTCTCAGTAATTTCCAACTTTTTCCTTCTCCAGGTAGGTTTGAAAACTCTTAAGATGCAGAGATATATGTACACACATAACACAAAGTAGCTACTTGGTATCAGGTGCTATTTTCTACAATATTAGCAATATTTCATTTCAACAATGTAAGTACCTATATCTACCTATCCCACGAAAGTTGATCTGGCCCTGAACATTAGGGCTTGACATTCATATGGTTGTCATCACAGACACTGTTTCTATTATGACAATTTCAGCTATAAATTGTCTGGAGGAGAGGATGTGTTTTTCTGATTTGAATAATAACATCAATTGGTTCTAAATGGTCTTCAGTTTCTTTGTTGTAGCAAATTTGAAACCTTTTAAGCAACTTTTTTCATTTGGTGGCTTTAACTGCCAGAAAATTACTATCTCAAAGGCAGATATTTGGGGATATTGGGGGCTAGTCTGGACAAAAAGAAAAAGACTCCATCTCTACCAATGGCTGTACACAATGAGCAAAGTAGGAGTACTGCATTCCAGATTGGCCTGAGCAAATAGTGACAGACTTAAAAATAACCATTTCATGTTCATCACAGCACAATTTGTCATAGCTAGAATCTGGAACCAACCCAGATGCCCCTCAGTAGACAAATGGATCAGGAAAATGTGGTACATATACACAATGGAATTTTAGGCCTCTATCAGAAAGAATGACATTGCCCCATTTGTAAGGAAATGGAAGGACTTGGAAAAAAATTATACTAAGTGAAGTGAGCCACACCCAAAGAAACATGGACTCTATGGTCTCCCTTATTGGGAATAATTAGCACAGGTTTAGGCAAGTCACAGCAGAGGATCACAAAAGCCCAATAGCTATACCCTTATGATCACATAAGATGATGCTAAGTGAAATGAACTCCATGTTATGGAAACGATTGTTATATCACAGTTGTAACTACTTTCAATGTCCCATGTGTATCTGTAGCTTCTACTATTGATGATGTTCTTGTATCACCTTCCTGTGGTTGTATCTACACTATGTCTGTAATCTTATCTGAGTATATTGGAAACCGTCTATACTGGTATTAGAACTAGGAAATTGAAAGGGAATACCAAAATCGAGAGACATAGGGTAAAAAAAGACAAACAACTACAAAAGCAATACTTACAAAACTGTTTGGTGTAAGTGAACTGAACACCTCATGGGAGGAAAGGGAAAGGGGAAGGAGGGAGGGGGGATTGAGGGACAAGGTAACAAACATTACAAGAAATGTATCCAATGCCTAACATATGAAACTGTAACCTCTCTGTACATCAGTTTGATAATAAAAATTTGAAAAAAATAGCCATTTCAAAAAAGGGGCTAGAGGCTTACTCAAGTGGTAGAATGTCTACCTAGCAAGTGTAAAGCCCTAAATTCAATCCCAGTACTGCCAAAAAGAAAAAAAATCCAACTCAAGCCAAATCTAACACTTTAGAACTTCCACTAGGAATCCTATTCTTTCTCTATGATTCCTCAGAGAATAAAAGCTACCCCACTAAACTAGTTATTACCAAAATTCAGTGTCCTTAGGAATCTACCTGAAGAACATTTAAGAAGCTCATACTTGAAATTAAATTTCAATGACTAGGGTAAGAAATGTCAAGCTGTATAATTTAGGAAGCACTGTAAGTGAGCTCTTAGAAAAGAAACATTTGTCAGACCACAATTAAATCCTTATGTCTGCTATGCAGTTGATCTCTGCTCCCAACTTGAGATTTCTCAAAACTAGCTCTCTTTATAGGTGATAATACCACATAAAGAACTCAACTTTGTATCACTGAAAATATAATTAGAAGATGGGCATTCATTCACATGAGAAAGTAAATTTAGAAAAGAGCCCTCCCTTAGTACTTCAACACAATTATAAAGTTATTTGATTAATATCTAATGTCTTAGGACTTTATTGATACCAAGTATGGCAGAAGTGTGGGTGAAATGACTCTTTAAAAAAATTATCACTTGAAGTAGGTGCTGGTGACTCACACCAATAAATCCTAGCTATTCAGGAGGCTTTGTTCTGGGAATCATGATTCTAAGCCAGCCCAGGCAAGAAAGTCTATGAGACTCTTACCTCCAATAAACTATTTAAAAAGCTAGAAGTGGAGCTGTGGCACAAGTTGTAGAGTGCTAGCCTTGAGCAAAAGAGCTCAGGGACAGCAGCATCTAGGCCCTAGTTCAAGCCCCAGGAGTGGGAAGAAAAGAAAAATTGCCACTTGTTCTTAGATTTCAAGAGACTGTCACAAATAAAGGTAATGTGAGTATGTGGCGTATTGTTAAATATCAATAAAGTTATTCAGATATGCATTAAAACATATTTAAGCTTATTTGCAACTATTAAAACTGAACAAGGAAACAAACAGAAATTGTTTTGGGAAAAAGAGAGGGAGAGAGAGAGAGGGGTGAGGCTGGTTGGGAATAGTAAAAATATAACAACGAAATCCTCCTCTGCATAACTAATATTAGCTTTAAAAATATCTTTAATATATAAATACCATATAGTTTTTTTATAATTAGTATAGTGGTTAAATGCATGGGTCATGAAGGTAAAACACGTGAATTCAAATCCCAGATCTATCTGTTCCTGGGTGACTTTTAAGTTGCATGTGGCAAAAATGAAGAGTATGTTTACCCAAATCAACTGGGTTGAATCTCACAAACACTATACTGAAAGTAAAAAGTAAGCTGAAGATGAACACAACCAGTATGAAAAGACTTATATAGAGAGAAAAATGGCAAAACAATATTCTTTACTGCTTGGAAACATACACATAGGTAATAAAAGTAGCAAGATACCTGGAATTTATACTCAATATCATAAATTATATAATGTAAAGTACTTTTCCTAGGTGGAGGAAAGACAATGCAGTGCAGTCAGGAGAGGAGTGAAGGAGGTAAGTGTTATCTACAATGTTGGCCCTCTGAATCCTAGATTCCACATTCATTGATTTAGTAGATCACAGACAAAAGTATTTGGGAAAAATCGTGTCTATACTGAACATGTGCAGACATTTTCTTATCATTACTTCTTTAAAATTTTAATGAGTAAGGGTCAGTGGTGAACTAAGGATCACTGAGACCATCCAGTGTTCCATAACTCTTCAAAGTATATTTTAAACCATTACTGTATTAGTTACATTTGCATTGCTGTGGCCAAATTTTTCAGAAAACATCTTAGAGAAGGAGAGATTGCCGAGGTGGGAGGGGGACTCCTAGCTTCAAAGGGTTATTCCATGGTTACTTGGCCCATGTGTTTGGTCCAAACATCATGGTGAGGAAGGAAGCATAAGGTAGAGGCTTCTCTCATGGTGCACAGAAAGCAGAAAGACAGACAAGGAGAGGTGGAGGGAGACAGACCCCCAAGGATTCTGCCCCAGTGACCTACTTCCTCCAGTCAGACCTCCTAAAAGTCACAGAATATCCCAAAACAGTGGGTCCCAGTAATCAATACATAAGACTGTGGGGAATATTCCATATTGAAACCAGGACAGATAAGCACTCATTCAGTCTATCAGAAGCATACACTGAGTAAAACACTGTTGCCTCTATAACTCTATGAATCACAATATATTCAAAATACTAGTGATAATGTAACTGTAAATCCTCTTATGCCATTTTATCGAGTGTATTTTTAAATTTTTTCTAGAATAAAAGCAAAAGGTAGGAAAACTGCTCAGAAACCAAAGTTCTTAAATTTTAAATATTCACAATTATTTTTATAATAATCTATATTTGAAATTTTGCTATCAAAATAAAAATTCATGGGGCTTTTCTGTTCTTGTTTGTTTTTTGTGCCAGTACTGGGGTTTAAACTCAGGGCCCTTAGTTGTTGTTGTTTTTTTAATTTCTCAAAATTAGCACTCTACCACTTAAGCCATGCCTCCACTTCTAGCTTTTGTTGTATGGTTAATTGGAGATAAGAGTCTCATGGACTTTCCTGCCCAAGCTAGCTTTGAACCATGATCTTCAAATCTCAACCTCCCGAGCAGATAGGATTACAGGTGTGAGCCACCAGCAACTCACAAATTTATGTTTTTAATTATGTTTTCTATAATATGTTGATATACCTTTAGTATGAAGATAATTTCTGGGACCCCTTTTGGGGTTTCAGGAAGCTCTTCAGGCCATCTTTTTATAAGTGTACCTGAAAAAGTAAAAAAGATAGAAGAAGAGGAAGGGAAAAATGGAGAAAAGAAAAATAGGAAGAGAAAATAGAGAAGAGGCAAAGAAAAGCAGATGAAAGGTAAACAAATATGTAGTGAATCAAAATCATTTAAAATGTTACACTAAGTTGATTGCATTTATAACTCTTAAATGATATTAGAAATTACTTAACACTAGAGTTTGAATAAATACCAAATTGTTTCTTTTACATAATTCATTTTTTATGTTAAGCAATCTAAAAAAATCTCAAGAATCTTGTTTATAAGTAAGTTAATATCATGATAGAGATTAGTCTTTCAATATATTATAGAAAGTCTATTTTGAAACATACAGAAAACATAGAAGCCTAATGCATTTAGGTAAATATAAGAGAAGACTCTGAATTAGAATATAAATTAAGTTTTCTACTTTAAAATGTTTAATAATTCAAACTAAACATTATTTAACAAATACCCCCAATAAACATATTTTAGACTATTACAAATAAACATAAAATAATGACTTGGACTTATGTTTTATGTGTCAGTACACATTTATGAGCACAACACCCTCAGAGAAGTTTCAAATTTTAAATGTTAAAATGAAAACATCCCCTTTTGACATCAATACAGAAATTTCCTAATTTACAAATAGAATCCAAGAATCCAATAATGATCACTTCTTTAGATATGAAACACTTTAACAAAGAATCATTGGCTTAAATTGTACTTATTCCAGCAATAATTTTTTTTTTTTTTTTTTGCCAGTCCTGGGCCTTGGACTCAGGGCCTGAGCACTGTCCCTGGCTTCTCTTTGCTCAAGGCTAGCACTCTACCACTTGAGCCACAGTGCCACTCCTGGCCATTTTCTGTATATGTGGTGCTGGGGAATCGAACCCAGGGCTTCAAGTATACGAGGCAAGCACTCTTGCCACTAGGCCATATCCCCAGCCCCCCAGAAATAATTAAACAGTATAAAACAACAACAGTTTCAAAAGTAACTAGTACATTAAAAAAACAAAACTGAATAACGACTGTTTGTCACCATCCCGGTGGTGGCAAGCAGATGCTGTGCACAGCTAAATAAAGACTCCTAAAAAAAAAAAAAACAACAACAAAAAACTGAATAACAGCAACAAAAAAAAAAAAACGATGTCTTGACCAGGCACTGGTGGCTCACACCTATAATTCTAGCTACTCATGAGGCTGAGATCGAAAGATCATAGTTCAAAGCCAGCACAGGCAGGAAAGTCTGTGAGACACTTATGTCTAATTAACTACCAGAAAACTGGAAGTAGTGCTGTGGCTAAAGCGGTAGAGTGCCAGCCTTGAGCTGAAGAGTTCAGAGACAGCACCTAGGTCCGGAGTTCAAGCCCCACAACCGACAAAAAAATACTTCTTTGGGCTTTTTGTTTCCAGTAATGAGTAATCTAGAAAAGTTCTACTAACTGGAAAAGCACTTCATTTTAATCAGCAAGCTAAGAAGATAGTGAAAATAATAAATACAAGCAAGGATCTTGAGAAGAGAGCACTGCCTAGATCTTGAGAAGGAGCTCAGGGAGTGAAGAACAGCTTAGAAGCTATTCCTTCCTAGGAGCTATGTCAGTTCTAAAGAGGGAACCTAAGCCAAGTGGCGATTTGACAGCGCTATAAGGGACTAGGGCAGCAGAGAATTAGGTAAGGAGAGAATGAAATGGATATAAAATGTGAAAGAACCTTGATCCAAGTGGATCCAAGTGTCCAGCAAGAATCAATGGTAAGTTTTTCTTCAAGAAGCAGTCATTGTCCTGAGAAATGGAAGAGATCAAAAGATTTTTTTAAAGGAAAAAAGAACAGTGAGGGGGAAGGAAGAGTCAGTGGTAATAGGAATGAAGAAGGGAAACATGAGGAGAAAGTAACGTTCTGTCTGCCACCGAGCCAGAGTGCATAACCTTCCTGAAATGCACCTAACGCTGTGTCCTCTAACTTTGATAACAAATAATCAATAAATCACGATTTGAAAGGCTTAGTTTTCTTTTTTTATTTTAATTTTTTTTAATTGTAAAGATGATATACAGAGGGGTTACAGTTACATAGGACTCTTCCCTTGTTGAAAGGCTTAGTTTTTACTAATGGAAGTTATCTTATATTCCAATTTATGTTTACCTATTTCTATTTATAAAGGTATATATTAATAATCTCATTTTTCATCTAATATTTTACCTTGAGATTTTTTAAATTTCCTTTTTGGGCTTCCTAAACACTCTAATATTTCACACAATCGTAATGTGACCTCTGCTATCACAACAACATCAATGTCTTCCATTTTACAGGAGTGGATCACTTCACTTATCTGCCACAGAAGATAAATCCACTAAAAAGAGAAAATAAATAGAAAAAAAATTTAAATGTATTACATTGTACAAAGAGTCTGATTTTTCAAAGCATTTCTTCCTTGACCTCATCTTCCACTCATGAAGAAGTATTACACAGACCTCTTCATTAATACATCCTAAAATCTGCCATTGATAAACTCATCTAATTCATAAACAAAATCTGTTTGTTTATAGTCTGAATATCTATAGATGAAAAATTTATGAACTGCTATCTTTCTACATCACCAAAAACCATCTGCCTTCTCAAAGTTCTTATCTTCTGGGCTGGTGATATGGCCTAGTGGCAAGAGTTCTTGCCTCGTATACATGAGGCCCTGGGTTCAATTCCCCAGCACCACATATACAGAAAATGGCCAGAAGTGGCGCTGTGACTCAAGTGGCAGAGTGCTAGCCTTGAGCAAAAAGAAGCCAGGGACAGTGCTCAGGCCCTGAGTCCAAGCAGGACTGGCCAAAACAAAACAAAAAAAAGTTCTTATCTTCCCTGTGACTGTAGTCACTATCAAAGTCCTCTAAATTCATGAAGAATTAAGTATACGTTTCAGGCTCCAATCTAGATGCTTACAAATTGACATCAGTACTTATATCTGCAAAGCTTTAGCATGTGAAACCAACCACTGGAGACCTAAAGTTATAAAATAATATCATAAATTAGCTAAATGCAGGATGAAGGGTCAGACATATGCAAACTAGTATAGCTAATTTTAGAAACCTCAGAATTACTGGAGCTCAAGCATTAATTACTAAAATGATTTCTCATGAGTTTTAATGTTATAATAACAGATATTAGGCTTTCTCTTTGCCGTGAAATTAACAGTTCAAATATATTATTATAGGAAAAAAACTAAATTCCTTACCTAAAAAATTAAATTCCTTACTTACTTGGTTTCTCTATTTTTAATCTTCTTGATGAATATCCAAGCTCAAATGACCTTAGTCACATATTTATTCCCTGCTTTAAAAGGGAAACATTGTTTCACTCCCTAAAACCAAACTGGGGCTGGAGTACATAAACACACCTTGAAATAAAGGCTTGTTCAGCATTACAAAGAATATCTTCTTAACATCTATATCTACAATGGTGGGTGCTACTTGGATAGATAAACAGAAGAAATCTAGATTGGAAATTTATATTACAACTTGAATTAACAACAAAGGAAGGGAGGGAGGGAATAAAAAAATGATTACTTTGTTAGTGCTGATTTTCTGGGTGTATTTTGAATAGTCATATTTGGACACATTGATCTTCTGAATTCCTACTTTGCACTTCTGCCACAGAAATGTTAAAATATCCAAAACAATTTCTTTATCAGGCTGAACATTCTGAAAATGAAATCAATTAGGTAAATAAATAATAAAAAGATATATACATATATACATATATGACATTGTGTGTCAGGGACACTGTAAGCCTTATTGTGCTTTATATCTGCCAATTCATTTATCATCCCTCACATAAACCCAACAAGACAATTACCATTACTATCTCCTCCATTTACATTTGATCAACATGAAACACAGAGATGATGTGATTGTTCCATAGACAAAATAACCAGAAAGTAGCACACCCTGCACATTCAAATCTAATAGTCTAGTTCAAGTCCTTACTCTCAACCAATATTCTACATGTGCTACTTCTACCTCTCTAAAAAGAAAAGTTTAAAAAAAAGTTCCATATATTTTTAGGCATGTAAACCCACAAGCCAATCAGACTCTCAGATTTACTCATATTTTTCTCTTTGAAAATTCTTGTATTAAAGTAATAAAGAGGGGCTGGGAACATGGCCTAGTGGCAAAATTGCTTGCCTCATATACATGAAGCCCTGGGTTCAATTCCCCAACACCACATATATAGAAAATGGCCAGAAGTGGCGCTGTGGCTCAAGTGGCAGAGTGCTAGCCTTGAGGAAAAAGAAGCCAAGGACAGTGCTGGCGCTCTGAGTCCAAGGCCCAGGAGTGGCAAAAAAAAAAAAAAAGTCAAAAAGTAGTAAAGAATTGGGAGTGAGAAGGAGATAAACTAGTAACCAGAGGGATCTGAGAAAGAATCTAGACAAGGAGGACAGGGATAAACCAGACAGAACTTCACTCCCTATACCAACAGATGGTCTCAGAGTGTGTCCCCTCTCTCCAGCCAAAGTTACTCGGATCTTTTGAAAAGAAAACTCAATGTTGCAAACCATCCCAAGCACATTGTCCCGCTGCAGCCAGGAGCAAGGCAGGTAGCAAAGCAATGATGGAGACTGGACTGTGGAAGTGATTTGTGGGGTACCAGGGGACCTGCAGCCTCTCTCCAGCTTCAGATGCTGCTGGTCCCATAGACAGGGTTTTTATTTATTATCAGACAAAAGTACATGCAGGAAGGTGGCTACATCAAAGAGACTACTTCAAAGAGATAAATAAGGGTGTCAGTTGGGGGTGAATAATTCTAGGATTGGCAATTACCCATAAACAAGAAAACAACCAATTTGCATAGGCCACCTGCCAGTTCCAAGGTCTTGTGAAGTTACGGATTAACAGGAGGGTGAAGATTATGGTCACTGTAATGCTAAACACAGTAGGTCTTGACAGGGCCGCCCTCAGCCTGCTGAGGGACCGGAGAATGGCACTCCAGTTCTCTTAAGGCCAACCTCATGGCTCTGCATTTACTGTTTCCCACAACTCAATTACATATTATATATAAATTAGAAAGGTAAGTATTATACTCAACACATACCAAAATTTTGAGTTCCTTTCACACATCTCTAAGACTTCATTCAACATGCATATGTCATACCTTAGTACCATGCTTGGGAACATAACCCAGATCAGATATCAAGAAATGTTTACTGAGCTGAACTAAGATATATATAATATTTTTTAATTACAGATAAAATATCCTTAGCCTTTTAAGTCTTGTTATTTTTATTAATTTTCCCACTATAATAATTACACTGCTGCTAAATCTTTCTTTCAAAACTTAAATATCTGTCACACGTGTTTTAATAGAAGAAATGAAAAATGTAGAAGAGATCAATTTTTATGCCCCTTCATTGTATCTCACTTGCATGAAAAAATGTCAATGCAATATACCCTATAATTGTGGATTCCAAGCTTTTGCATAACAACAAAACCAAATTTTCAAATGAAATTCCACCAGAACTGCAGTGTAACATATGAAACCTCCAGAAAGAGATTAAAGTACACTGCTAATAGCTGGACTTCTGAGAAAGCTCAGAAAAGCCCCATGAAGCCCTGCAATGCAGTTTTAAAACCAATGCTATGGGCTGACAGTGTAGAACAGGGTCAGAGTAATTGCTCAGCATGCACTCAAGACTGTGGTTTCCATCCTCAGCACTACCATAAAAAGAATGTATAAATACACAAAACTGTACTCCACTAGTTTTACCAAAGCACTTGTATCTATGTTCAGGTCATTTCTAAATATTAGCCATTCATCATGCACAAGGTGAACACACCCAGTATTAACCAGGCTCTGTGATCATGGGCTTCAAAGCCCTTCATCCTTAGAAATACAGCTAGCCTATGACTTGCCCCACAGGGCAATAAATTGACACCCAAGTGACAACAATAATATAAAGAAACATAAAATTACAGGTACAAGTACAAATTTCATGATACCTTAAATCTGGCCTTAAACTAGAGATAACTTCCTTCCACACCAATATAAGTTACTCAAAGTTCACTAACTCACCTTTGAAGAAGAGTCACAGACACAGAAATACAAAATTGCTGACAACTGAAAAATGTCTTCTGAAGAACCAATATTTCCCAGAGAAGTTTCTGCATTTTAAAAAGAAAAGGAAAATAGGGGAAAATCAATTAGCAAATTTCAGATATAAAAGTCACAGGAATTCTACAAAATGGACATAAATGATGACTGGGCAAATATTACATAAGCAAGGTAACTTAAATGTGTCTATATAAAAACGAATCTAAGTGGCTCTACCCCAATTAAAATCGTCTATTATAATGAATCCATGACATGTATGCCAACTATGTCCAGTAAGAAATTGGAGAGTGTTATAATGTTAAAGTACATATAAATGAGGCAGTGAATAAAAGTAATAAAATCTTATTTAGAAATCCAAAAGAAAAATGTATACCATTGCTTGATACGAATTATTACCTGCAATTGAGCAACTGTATAATACCATAAGAGAATGGAAAACATTAAAATGCAGAATTAAATAATAATTTTCACTAGTGTAGAAAGTAGACCAGATTTCCAATTACATACACAGTATCTTTTGAATTCTTTAAATCTTAGAAGGAAAAATATTACATCTGGAAAGAGAAATTAGGCAACCCAACAACCAATTACTAAAGTGAACCGATGTCTCTTGCCCTTCCATCCATAGCCCCTGGGCTTCTCAGTTCCCTCAACAAGACAGCAGCTAAGTATAGCCTCATTACTCTAAACTGTCAACAGAATAAAATGTATCATCTATACAAGGTGCAGAAACCCCATCACCTGGCTCTCAGGTGTTTTCATGCTTGTCACCTACTACATTCCCCAGCTCCACTATCTCCACCAGTACACACCAGCCATTCCTGCCCCCTAACCTTGCCTTCAATCATCAATTCACTCTTGCCTCTGGGCCTTTGCACCTCCTGCAAATAAAACAAAATCTTTCAAACTGGTAAAGAAATACTTACCGCTATTAGTAAACTTTTTTAAATACGTACGAATGGATGGCCATTCTTTATCATTTTCCAAAGGCAAAATCAAACCTCTGCTTTTCTTGACATTGATTAGTGGTTCTACTGCAATCAGAAGAATTAAATCTTTCTCTGCTTTCTTTGACTCTGGATCATTCTCCTTCTGAGAGAAGTTATCACCCATGTTAATTAGCAGCTCAGTATCATTTTCACAAAATAAAAAAATCATGAATGACACTGACTGTTACCTCCAGAGAAAGAAGAAGCTGCATAGCTGAAGATTCAAATAAACTCCACTCTTCATAAGTAAAAGCTAATTTTATAAATTTCAGAGCAGCATCCATAGAAATCACATTTTTCTTCTCTACCATGCACTCCAGCAGTGATGTTCTGGGAAAATCAAACTTTCCACTTGCACCAGTATTTGCAATGAAAAAAGGAGAGCAATATGAAAATCATCCATGTAAAGAAATACTAAATATAAATACCAGACTCTAGGGCAAAAAAAGCAGTGAGCATGCTCCCTATCTTCACTGAGTCCACATAATACATGACCAAACAAGAAATCTAAGTGGGTCAATCCAGGATACTATGGGGGAAAGTAAGAACAGCACAACAGAGGTTTGAGGGAAGACAGTCAGGTCAACAATAGCTACTCAGAAGAAGCATGGACTTTCAACATGCAATTACCAGCAATTAATTGTTAACTGTGGTTGCTAACATTACTTTGAAAAAGTCTACATGTAGACTGGGAACTCAGTGAAGAGATCTAAAATAGGGATATAGCTTTTAGAGTCATCATTATGTGTATCAATAGCAAATGGTAGGATCAGCCATAAACTCCTGAGAACGTCAGCATTTAAAATAAGGCAAAGTGTATTTTTCTCTCTGTCATGAACTCCAGCAGCAAAGTTCTGTAAAAAAAAAAAAAAAGGCTCATTCCTATACTACTAGCTACTTGGGAGGCTGAGATAGAAAAGACAGTGGTTCAAAACCAACCTGGGGGAAAAAAATTCATGAGATTCCTTTCCCATCAATAACTGGGCATGGTAGTGTGTTATCCTAGCTGAGATCATAATGATCATCGCTCTAGACTAATTAGGGAAGAAAAGTCCATGAGACTCAATCTCAATTGAAGAAGCTGGGTACAGTAGCTCTGCCTGTCACCTCAACTACTACCAGAAGCCTAAAATTGGCCTATCATGGCCCAGACATGCCCAGGCAGTAAAGAAGCAAAATCCTATATCAAAAATAACCACTACAGAAAAGGTCTGGAAAGCATAACTCAGTGTAGAGTGCCTGCCTAGAAAACCTATGAACTGATTTCAAACCCTAGTACCACAAACAGAGAGACTGAGATGGGGATGGAGGAAGAAAAGGCTTAAAGGAGTGTTGAGCCAGAAAGAAGTCAATAGAAGCAAACAATACAGAAGAGAACTGAAGTGACTGAGCAATAAGGAGAATTGCTATCTGTATTCTTAGTAGCATGGTTGATACAGAAGACTTTCTGATACACAGAGAAGAAAAAGATTGAGAACTTTGAAAAACAAAATCTGGTTGTACAGAGACATATAGAGAGGAAGGCAAAAGATGACATGGAGTAAAGGAACTGCCTGGAGAAATTAAGCTTAAGAGAGATAAAGGAGAAGGGGGAGGGCACAAAAGAAAACTCCCTTCCATTTTAATGAGAGGTGTTGGGAAGAATAAAGGTAGATGAGCGTAAATTTTAGGTTTTGAGTGAAGGAAATCAAGGAAATTCACAACTGAGAACTTTTATTATTCTTGTGAAGAAAATGAACCCAAAGTGGACCAGCTCTCTGCCTTTGGATAGACACACACACACACACACACACACACACACACACACACACACACACACACAGGACTTGACTAAAGCTATATAAGCTATGACCTAGCTTTTTGCCTCTTTTTTCAGGTAGACATTTTAGCCAAATTGGCTATTACAAGGCAACAGAAGGTAAGCTTCTGAGGGAAGGATGCTAAATGCACAGCATCTTCAAAGAATAGCCACAAATTCAACAGAAAAAATGGAAGACAGGGAAGGAGAACTGAGGCACAAGTGTCTCTTGGCAGCCTTTCTCCTAAACAAGGTCCAGAGCAAGGCAGCAAAAGTATTCTGCCTCATAAAAGTTCTATTCCAAAAACAGAAGGTGGCTGAAAAATGGATCAGCATTCAAAATCAATCAACACTTCCATAGAAATAAAATAGAAAACAACTGGATCAGTAAAATAAGTTCAAAATGCAACAACTATTCAGTACTGAAAACAAGCCAAAGTAGAGGGCACCAGTGGTTCTGCCTATAATACTAGCTACTCAGGAGGCTGAGATCTGAAGATCATGGTTCAAAGGCAGCTGGGCAAGACAATCCACAAGCATCATATCTCCATTTAATCCCTCAAAAACCAGAAGTGGAGTTATGGCTCAAGTGGTAGAATGTTAGCCTTACTCAGGGACAGCTCCTAGGCCCCAAGATCTCAAGCCCCAAGACCAGCACAAAAAATTAAAAAATTAAATAGGTCAACAACCAAAAACATCTTGGAAACCAAGCATCAAAGACACTTTTGTCACCTGAAAAGGGTATCTATAAAAATTTCTTTAGCAAACATCTTAACGATAAAAGTGTTGAAAGTTTTCCATTTGAGATTTTTAAAATGAGACAAAGATAAATGCTGTCACTGCATCCTTCACATGTGTTTATTGGAGATCCCATCTAGCACAATAAATAACCAAAAATAGGCAAGAAATAACCGGAAAAAGGAAATTTAAAAGGGTATGAATTAGAAGTATAATTATCATTATCCATAGATGCTATCCATAAAATACAAAAAATCTACAAATAAACAGCTTAAATTATCAATTGATATTACCAGGTTGCTGAATTCAAGATTAATATATAAATTGGTTATGGGTTGAGAATGTTGTTTTGTTTTGTTTGCTTTCTTTTTCAGGTGGAAGTTCACACATTTTCCCTAGGACAGCATCATACTATAATCCTTCTACATATGCCTCCCATGTACCTGAGATTACACACATGAATCACTCTACCCAGCTTGTTTGTTGAGATGAGAATCTCACTGACTTTTTGCTCAAACTGGCTTTAAAAAAAAATCCTCCTAATCTTTTACCTCCCAAATAGCTAGGGTTACAGGTGTGTGTTAAAACACATATCAACATTTTCTTTTTACATATAGGCTAACAAGCTAAAATTTTTATTTATATCCAGCATAAAATAGTATCTTAACATTTTATTTACCTACTAAGAGTTCTTTTCCTGCCATAAACAGTTCTGCAACAACATCTCGAAGCTCCACTTCATCAGTAGCAACAGGTCCAGTTTGCAATACTCGCCTATTTGAATCAGAAAGAGCTTCCAAGACAGCCAGAAATCGGGATGGGGTGCCATCAAACAACTCTTCCAGTAGCCGTTCTGTGACAGTACGTGGCCACGGAGTCTAGAATGTAAGAAAACAGAGTCCTTTTTCAAATAGAATATAAAGCAATGAAAAGTAAGGTATGGTTAACTAATGTTAACAGAAAGAGGAGTTATATTAACAATCAGATGGTGGCTTTCAGAATTTATTTATTTTCTTTCTTTCTTTCATTAGCACTAGGGATTGAACTCAGGGTTTTGCCCTTGACAGAAAGGTACTTCTATGATTGTTGACTAATGTAGAAAATTGGGAACAGGGTTCAATCACTACAAGCTAGGCTCAAAAGACTACTGAGTAATACAAGCAGACTGCAAAAGGAGTCACAAGTAGAAAAGACTTTTTAGACTTACATTTTGTATTTCCTTTATGTTAATTCTTATCTTTGGTCTAAACAAAGCTTTGCTTTTTCTTCGAGTTTCAAATACTCCTCTCTTGAAGATCATTACTGCCATCTGTCTCAAAGAGAAGAAGCACAAATCAGGTCACAACAGGCAGCACTACTCAGCTTCCAACATCAAGCATTTAATCAGTGATGGGGTGCAGTCAATCTCATTAACTTTATGAAATTTTTATACCTTTAATGTGGCCTCTCTATAATATCTTCTGGATTCTTCCTCAGATTTCGAAGAGCTCATCAATTCCAACTGTCTTAACTCATCAATTTTAGCTAAAGCACGCCGAGCGAATGCCTGCATGCAATTAAAGTAAGTTTAATTCATAATAAGTTGGGATATAGTAGTTAAAAATGTATAAAGCAATAAGCTTTGTTGTCTTAGACATTGGATGATTTAATGTGCAAATTAAACCACCAGCTGAAGCTGACTTCTTTCAACATGATAGTTCTCCAGGCTATCATTTCTTACAAGCACCATTAAACTCTATAGATCTAAAGTTAAACTATCAAAAGGACTAACTTGATGAATTCTTATACTTATATACACTTACACTCACACACACACACACACACACACTCAGGTGAGCCTCTCAACCTCTAACCTCTATAGCATAACATGCTATCATTTTTGTTCAGTAATTCTCTACAGAAGTTGAAAAGAGCTATAAAAAGTGTCATTTAGCCATTTCTTTGAAAGGTTTTTTGAATATTTTTATTATCTTTAAGTAGTTGCACAATGGAATTGATATTCACCAAAGCAGTTTATGAATAGAGTGCCTCTTGATCAACGTCTCCCTTTTAACATTCTCACCCATCCTTTCTGACCAACCCTTCTCTCTTTTTTCTTAATTTTTAGGTTATGAATTGAATTTTTTGCCATTTAACAAAACAGTTTTATGTATTCAATGCATTTTGATCTGTCAATTCAACACTGTCATCTCCCTTTGCCCCCCCTTCCCTTATATTTCTCAATTCTGTGGTATAGAAAATGAATTCTTGCCTGCATTCTCCTCCCTTCCCCCCTTCATTCTTCTACTTCTCTCCCCCTGGCCCCACCCTCTTGAAAGTGCCCATTTCATCGTACTTATTTTGTTGGGCTTTGACTTAATCTTTTTAAATAAATAGACTATTGGAGGTCGAATGTGCCCATAAATACATAAGTAAATATACTGGGTAGTAAACAAGTAGTTACAAATGAATTAACAGGAGTAGAAATGATTCTATGTAGAGCTCAAATATTTATAGTTTTTTTTAATGAAAATGCCTTCAAACTCACCATAATATTAACCCAGGAAGTACCCCATCAGAATCAAATGAATAGAACTACATAAAAATCACCTCTCCTTATAACTTTAAGCAGCTATAGTAAAATGTGCCACCTCTAATGTCCCAAAGCTTTACATGGTGGTTAATTTTTAGAATATGTCCCAGGCTACAAAGAATTCCATGAAGGCTGAATTCAGTTATTTTCCAGCCTGTGAACCTCTATCATCTAATCTTTCAGAATTAACCCAGACAGGAAAAACCAAATATAAGGAATGATTAATGGGCTAAGTGATTTATTTATGGCTGTGAGCAGGATCTGAGAAGGCATTTATACAGCTGTGAAGGCTGTGTCCTGCACAAGACCCGCAGCCAGAGGGCTGAGTGAAGGGCAAATGCCAACTTGCCATCCCCTCACACCAAATCATACATGGCCCCCCGGGCAGAGGTGTGTTGACCCAAATGAAAAGGGCTTCTATTTCTGGTTTTCACCAAAGTCCCACTCACTAACCAAGCCAGTACTATATTTTGTAGAGAAAGTGCTCTTTTAGTTTACACAGAGAATTTGTAAAAGCCAACAGAAGTCCCAGCCAAATTGTGTTTCAAGTATACAATTTCAAAGATGAGGAAAAGAAAAGAGGAAATAAGAAGAGACAGAATGCAACAACTGGTGAATCCATGCAGAGAAAAGACAAGACAAAGTATAACAGGTAGCAGGGTACCAAAATTGAACAGGGAATGAAGGTGACTTACCTGTGAGGACAAAATGAGGAAAGAAAAGTAATAGAAACCATGTTCAGAGAAGGAGCAATAAGGAGAAGAGAATAAAAGAGAGAACAGGGACATACACATAATGGAAAAACCAAGCCTGTTGACTGCTTCCTTTCAGTTCTTTGGTTGTTTTTGAATTTGTTTCCTTGGGACATCTAAAGAAAAAAAATGCTCTATTTTGAATGTTAGAACATCCAAGTGAAAAGATACATACCTCACCATGAATGCCAGCCTGGCAGTCATAGTAGCATTGGCAAACAGCTGTATAAAGAGTAGCTCTCCATGTCAGGTACCTGACAGACAGGAGTGGGACAGAGGACTCCATGCATATGCTGGCCCACAGCAGGTATTCTAGGGCCTGGAAAGCAAAGGCCACCATTAAAATGATGTTCATTTCTTAAGCTAGCAATGGTAACTCTGTTTAATATCATCAAATTCTAAGTCAAGATAAAATTAATATTTTTAAGCAAAGAATTGAGAGAACTTTGAATTTCAAATTTGCTGTTTTAGAGCATCTTCTTGGATCTGAAAGTCACCCTGTAACTCAGCTCATTCTTATTCATATTTATCAAATACTAGGACCTAACACCAATGATATGGTTATTTATTGGCCAGCATGTTATTCTGGTATAGGAGGGTGGGGAAAATGGAAAAGGCTTACTTTGTTTCAGAACAAAGATTTAAATCAAATCCAGGTTTCAAAAGTCCCATTCCAGAATATCTTTATACCTCAATTTTCTCATCTGTACAATAGGTAACTTACCAAATCACAGCAGTGTTGCCATGGAGAAAGATATGATACACATGACATGCTAACACGGTACTTGGGACACTCTCAGCACTTTGAATATGGTATCTATTCCCAGACTATAGTTGTAAACAGGTGAGGGATTCTCAAGGAACAATTAGACAAGATGAAAGGAAAAGGACCATGACATTATTGCTCTGACCATAGGAACAGATTCACAGCTACTCTCGGGGTGAATGGCTTTCCCCCGACAAGTCCATTGGTTTTTCTTTTTTGTTTTGTTTTGTTTTTAAACATATTCTTCTCCAAAGCTGTAGACAAGAAAACAGTATTTGGCTAGATGTATTCTGCAAGTTTTAGAAAAAAAAAATTCCTTTGAAAACATTCCAAAGGTCAAAAGCTAGTCGGATTATATTATTATATTGCTTTTCATTTGATGGATATGCTCCAAACACAACAGCTGAGCACTAGTGGCTCATGCCTGTAATTCTAGCTACTCGGGAGGCTCAGATCTGAGGACTGCAGTTCGAAGCCAGCCTAGGCAGAAAGTCCCCATGAAAGTTATCTCAAATTAAGCACTTAAAAACCAGAAGTGGTGCTGTAGCTCGAAGTGGTACAACACTAGCCTTGAGCAAAAGAGCTCAGGGTCAGTGCCCAGGCCCTGAGTTCAAGCCCCATAACTAACAAAAAAGAAGGAGGAGGAGACAGAGAGGAAAGAAGGAAGGAAGGAAGGAAGGACAACAGAGGTGGAATAAATGTTTTTTAATGTCAAATTCTAAGTTCTATTAACAGCTAAAATAGCCCCAACCAAATATGTCCTCATGTTTCTCCCTAGACTGCTAGGCCAACTCCTCACTTGCTCCTGTTCTCTGCTTTGACCACCCTCTTTTTCCTTCTATAGCTCCTTATACAGCCCCCTCACTGCCCCCATGGTTACTAGGAATTGAGTTGTTTCACTCTGCACTTAAGTCACTTCTAGGCTCTGTATTGCTTGTGTAATAAAGTACAACCCCTTGTTAAGGCGTGCAAAGGCCCACCATGACCTAGTTACTACCCTTCCTTCTCCCTTACTTTTGACCCTGCATAGGCCAAAGGGCTTTCTATTCCACAAACCTGTGGAATCTTACTTATCACAGACGTGTGGGTGTTTCTTGGCTTACTGTGATCTATTGTGATAATGTTCTCTGCATCTGGCCTGTAAAACTAAACTGGAACACTACCTCAACTGCTAATAGTAGTGCTTGCCTTGGATAATTTACTTAACTGTGCGAACCTCAAGTTCTTCATCTGAAAAATAAGGTTGTTTCAGGATGAGTTGATGAGTGAATCATGCTTAGAACAATTGCTGGCTGGCACATGAGAAATGATCCTTCTAACAAAGAAAATGAAAAACAAAGAGGAAGGGAAGGAGGTGGTAGAACAGAAAAGAGGAATGGGAAGAAGAAAATTATGTATTGAGGAAAAGTTTTGTCTTCTTTCCTAACATCCCTAGAGATAACTGAGCACCACTCTATTTCTACCTCTATTGTAACTGCTATATCTGGAGATATATTATCCACATGCATTTTTACATGCATATATACAGGTTGAACATTTCTTTCCCAAAGTGCTTGGAACCAAAACTGTTTTGAACTTAGAATTTTTTCTGATTTTGGAATATTTTCACAAAATAATATTAAGAGAGCTTGGGGATAAAAGTCTAAACACAATATTCATTTTCCATTCTCTCTCTCTCTCTCTCTCTCACTCTATATATATATATACACACACACACACACACACACACACAACCTGAAGGTAATTTCACTTAGCATCTCACATAATGTCTTATGTATTTTGGCTTTGACCCGTCACATGAGATGAGATGTGGAAATTCCCACTTGTGGTTTCATGCTGGTACTCAAAATGGTTCAGATTTTGTCACACTTTGGATTTCCAGATTGGAGATGCTCACTATGTGTCACATGTCATACCCATTGCATTAGCATACTCACATGTGTGATTTCAAAACTATATTGTGCTTTTAAACCTCACAGAACTGCACTTCCCCTCTATCTACAGTGTGTCTGGTCTTCTGAGCCTCATTCTTAGGTTGTCAATGCTCCCTCTGTATATGTGTCTAAATGACAGTGAAAGCTCTCAGTCCCTGATACTAAACGCTGTACTACTTTGGGTTTTGACAGGGGCTGGGGGTAATAATGGGAGAAGATAAAAAAGAGGATGAATCTAAATATGGCCAAAGTAGTTTTTTTCATGTATGAAAATAAAACAATGAAACCTATGAGATTGTTTTAAGAAGAGATGGAGGGTAAGGAAGAGTGATGGAGTGAGATCAATTGGAATAGATTCATACATGTGTGTAAATGTCACAATGAAACCATCACCTTGTACAAGTAATGTATGCTAACAAAAAAAGGAGAGTGAGTTTTCCTCATATATACTGCTCCCTGGCAATGCCCTCATTTTTTAATTTATACATTTGGACCATTGCTGTTTGGTGGATTGTGGAATTAAGCCATGGATAAATTTCTCCTTTAAATTCATATGTCTTCCCCAAATCCCTCAGGATTTCTCATATTAGAAACCACACATTTCAAAATAAAAATAGCTTCAGATACCAATGGTTCACATTGAATTTGAGCTTGCCTTAGAGTTAGAATTAAAGAAAACTGCAGATTTTTTCATGCCAGTTAGAATCTTATATTTAACCTAATCTGACTCCAAAAGGCTAAATATAAATATGCTTCTAAATGATAGAGATTGGGCTAGAATTCATCTCCTAAGCCCAGTATTCTTTCTATTACACAGAGCCATGACAAAAAGAAGCAGCTAGCCGAAACCGGTTATGGTCCTAAAACAACTATCTTTCAGGCTTAAGGATGAAAATTCACTTTCAGAAATGATTCAAGTTGTGGCATTTTTCTTATCTCTAAAAGCTATAAGTAATTATTTCTATTAAGGAAGCATTGTTGAGATGCAGCAGGTTTATTCTTTTCACAGGGGAACAACAACAGAAAAAAAAAACTTGGGTGCCAGGTTCAAGCCCGTAATCCCAACTACTCAAGAGATATAAGTAGGTAGGTTGCCATCTGAGTCTGACTGAGACAAAAACTGAAGACCTTATCTAAAACAACAAGCTAAAAAAACATGAAGGGCTGGGATAGTGGTAACACTTGCCTAAAGGGCACAAGACCTTGAGCTCAAACCTAGGGGCACAAGGTGAGGGGAGGAAAGGCTGAAAAAGCAAATTGGTTCCATCCAAATCTAAATAAAATATGGGTCCCACACAACAGCACATAATAAATGAGCAAAGCCACAGGATGGCACTGTAGCTCCACTTATACCAACCAGCCTGTCAGTTGAGGAAAATGATACTAAAGCCTTTTTTCATCATTGGACACAATGAAATCTTTTTAGAATGAATACTTTCTATTGTATTCTTTCATGGTTGCCAAATACTATGTTCTGCAGTTCAAAATGCCGCAGAGGAACCCCCCCCCCAAAAAAAAACCCAGATTGCTACACGAGCCAAAGCAAAGTTGTCATGTGTTTAGGAAAAGAGCTTTCTGAAATCTGACCTCCCTATTTCCTTAAACTTAAGCTGCTGACCTGCCCTGGCACTAAAGTGAGTCCCATGTAACAAAAAGCCCTTGGTCAGGTCTTCAGGTTCTCTTTAGGAATACAGCGTCATATTACATGTCACATTTCATACAGGTCCTCTCTATTTGAATAGATGAACCAAAATAGGATAAATGGTGAAAGTTCCAATTTTGGCCAATAGATTTACATTACTCTAATGGCTTTGAGAGGTGGAGAGTGTGACATTGATTCTGGCCACAGTATACCTCTAACTAGACCTGTAACTGTGAGCAAACTAAGTTTCTCAGTCTCAACATCTGCTTCTATAAGATGGAGGTAGTAACTGTGTCTTTCTCAAAGGGATCATATGAGTTCATTCATGATAGTGCTTCACAGCACATCTGATAAATCAACAAATAATGATGATGGCAATGATGATGGTCTGGTGTGACATTAGGAATTACTGTCAGATCCCAGGTCTATCTCTCCTTATCTAAGGCTGTAAACTTGAGGTCCAAAGTCACTACAAATCATGGTGCCTATGATCTCAACTGTGGTTCAACCTCCAAGGGCTTGTCTCCATTATATGTACCCAACAAGGCCATTTACAGCCTCAGTTCAGGAATCAATTTGTCATCTGGGGATGTGGAAATTTCTGGGGAAAAAAACTAGTAAGTTCTTTGAAACTTACTATACTGAACAAACTGGAAGAATTTCATCCTGATCTCCAAGTACCAGCTGTAACCACTCACCACTCCAAAATTCTTGGATGTCTCATTTCTTCTTCTCCCCTCCTACAAGACTTGGCCCATACAACCATCCTTTTCTTGCCACTTATTTTATCAGAAACAAACTCAAGTTACATAGAGAGAAGGGCAGTATCACACAAAGGCTATAAATGAGAAATTATTTTAAGATGACTATCACATTAAATTAAAGTTCTCTCAATGTTAACAAGTACCAATGCTAACAGCCAAATGTTGGCACAGACAACTCTGCTCTTCAAATCTCTGGCAAGCAAACACTGTAGCAGACCAAACCTTGATGCTTATATTGTGCTATATTTGTTGTTACAGCAAGTACAACAAGAGGATGTACATTCTTCTTAGGAAGTCAACTGGAACTAAATGTAGAAACCTTGGAACCTATTGTAAGCCAAATTTATGTTATACATGGAACAGTCTTCCTTTCATTTAATTCACACTCAAAGTGCTGGCCCAGAGTTTATTAGTCAGGTTAATAATAGTTTTGTTTTGTTTTAATTTGAGGGGTAAAACATGAAGAGAAGCCACCATTATTGTTATCTATGAAGCATTCAAATACCTGTGCTTCCATTTTTTTTAGGTGTTATTAGCTATTAAGATATTTGTCTATGTCTTGAGGAAATAAGAATATAAAGGGGCTAGAGGCATGACACAAGTGATACAGCAACATCCAATGACCAAAAGCATCAAATACTGAGTTTGAGTCCTGGTCTCAGACAAAAAAAAAAAAAAAAGAAGAAGAAAAATTTAAAAATCTCTCCTGAGTGTTCTAACATTCAGAGTAAGCTTACACATGAAATAAAAGAGAATAAAGGAGCAATATTTCTTTTTTTTTTTTTTTTGCCAGTCCTGGGGCTTGAACTCAGGGCCTGAGCACTGTCCCTGGCTTCTTTTTGCTCAAGGCCAGCACTCTACCACTTGAGCCACAGCACCACTTCTGGCTTTTATTTTCTATATATGAGGTGCTGGGGAATCGAACCCAGGGCTTCACATATGTGAGGCAAGCACTCTACCACTAGGCCATATTCCCAGCCAAGGAGCAATATTTCAAATGCCAACAACTCCAGCAGGGTCTCAATGGGAATATATTTGCTCTTCTTGTCCTACATTTCAATGACTAAAAAATGAATAGAGAAAATAAATACACCCCTACTGGTAAAAATGCTACATCAACATTATAGGAATATCAACAATCATGTCAGTGACTTCCTCAGTCTAAAACTAAGCAGTGAATACTAGAAAGTGGGAATCTCATTAGTGTCTTTGCATACAGCTTGTAAATGAACTAGAGTTTGGGTATTTGTTTGCTCAAATTGCATGTGAGCTATACATCCAAGAACTTCATAACATAAACAGGGCAACCACAATTTATCATCTAAACTAGGACTTTTTTTTGCCAGTCCTGGGGTTTGAACTCAGGGCCTGAGCACTGTCCCTGGCTTCTTCTTGCTCAAGGCTAGCATTCTACCACTTGAGCCATACCTCCTCTTCTGGCTTTTTCTGTATATATGGTGCTGAGGAATCGAACCCAGGGCTTCATGTATGCAAGGCAAGCACTCTACCACTAGGCCATATTCCCAGCCCCTAAACTAAGACATGTTTAAGAGCAAAAGAGATTTCAGTGTAGTGGTACACACCTATCATCTCAGCCACTAAAGAAGCATATATAGGAAGATTGTGGTCTAAGGGCTGCCTAGGCAAAATGACAAGAGTTTGTCTGAGGAAGCAAACTGATAATAAAGGACTGGGATATGGCTGAAATGGTAGAGTGCTTATCTGGCAAGGTCTCTGAGTTTAACCCTCAGTAATGTCAAAAGGTAATAATAATAACAACCACCACTCCAGGAGCACAAACCAGAATGATTTCATTTATTCATTACCTAGAGACAGAGAACCAGACAAATGTTACATATCAAGTGACTCTGACAACAGAGGACACTGGAGAATTCTATCAATTTTAGAAATTCTCTTTCTTCCCTTTAATATTTTATTGTTCACATTTTTATATATGATTCCTATTAAAGTAAAACCAAGACCAATAAAACTACATAAAAAATAATTCAGGAAACAGTCTTCTAACATTCACTGTATAACTAAACCCTAAAGGTAACAAGCAGGAAATATGAAGGAGATCTCTTATTAGTACATTTCATACCTGAGAAGCCTGGCCTATGACCATCAGTTTTCGGCAAATGGTGTAAATATAAATGGTACCTAGTGGAGACAAAGATTGTTGACATGTTTGCTGTATTTATTTCTGTGGTTGAAGTCTGTAGTTTCCAAAACAACTAATCTCATGAGAAATTCTAATAAGGATAAAAGTTATAATCATTAAAATTGTTATTGTCACTTAAGGATAAAATCACTAAAAATAACAAATATAGCCATACTTTAAATACATTAACATAGGATTCTTTTAATCTCATTTAAAAGGCAATTTAAGTTTTGAAATACATTGAACACAAGAGTATTTTAGTGGTATAATTTATGTGCCTTGTATGTTTATTAATTCATATAAAATGCTATTATCTCTTGTGGCTTCCTGATGGGTAACAAATAAAATATTTATCTCCAAATAAGATCTGATTATATATTTAATTAGCATGCCACAATACACAACAAGAAAACCCATAATCATTTGAAAATCAAT
Source organism: Perognathus longimembris pacificus (assembly GCF_023159225.1). Lineage (NCBI taxonomy): Eukaryota > Metazoa > Chordata > Mammalia > Rodentia > Heteromyidae > Perognathus > Perognathus longimembris. The sequence goes on from NC_063161.1 coordinate 18,622,021, forward strand.
ATAAAACAGACTGCACTATACTTCTTTACTGTCATATATAACATTTATCCCATTATTAATATAGGTCCTGCGGGGTACCAGTGGTTCATACCAGTAATCCTAGCTACTCAGGAGGCTGAGATCAGATGATTCAAAGCCAGCCCAGGCAGGAAAATCCATGAAACTCTTATCTCCAATTAACAACCAAAAATCCAGAAGCAGAGCTGTGGCTCAAGTGGTAGTTACAAAAGCTCAGGGACAGCACCCAGGCCCTGTGTTCAAGCCCCAGCAACAGCACCAAAATAAATAAATAAATAAATAAATAAATAAATAAAGGTCCTATTGACAACCTAATGACATGACAAAACAGCATTTCACGAAAATATGACTTTGTATGAAGTCACTGAGTGAAGAGAGAATGCTGGTGACAGGGAAAAAGGGAGGAGTGGAGACTATGGATCTACCTTTCTCTGTAAACCTAGGACACTATCATGCTAGAGACATGGTAATATCCTTTTTAAAGGTATGTAATTACAGTGACGAGTAGTCTAAATATTTTCTACAAAATATCTGATCTAAAATTCATAACCATGAAAATTCAACAATTATGAATCTTCTGTTCATGTTTGAACTTTCAAAGCTTCTAAGTAAACAGTATCTGCTCTAAAACATATGCCCTGATTAAAGCACACCTGAAGCATAATAAACATTAATTACATAAACCAGTAACCAAACTATTGAGTAAAATCTCATATATTGCAAACTTCACAGAGAATGCTGTAGTCCTTGACACCAAGGACCTCTACCTTCCAGTGGGACTGTGACATGCTACTGCTCACTACCCTTCTCACACACTGGCTTTGTAAATTCATCTTAGCTTGGATTTTCTGACCTCTAGTTTTAAGTCTTTAAAAATAAAATTATAGGGGCTGGGGATATGGCCTAGTGGCAAGAGAGCTTGCCTCGTATACATGAGGCCCTGGGTTTGATTCCCCAGCACCACATATACAGAAAACGGCCAGAAGTGGTGCTGTGGCTCAAGTGGCAGAGTGCTAGCCTTGAGCAAAAAGAAGCCTGGGACAGTGCTCAGGCCCTGAGTCCAAGGACCAGGACTGGCCAAAAAAAATAAATAAATAAAATAAAATAAAATAAAATAAAAAATAAATAAAATTATAGGGAAAAAAGTCACAGGGTAAAGATACGTACAGGAGAGACATGCCAGGAACCTGAATAAACATGTCAGTTACAGGGAACTAGGGTATTTACATCCCCAGGAGATTTGCCTCAAAAAATGACAAGGGCTCTCTGTATTACAAAAATTATGACTCTCACCCTGCCAGCCCTAACGCATTCTAGCTACTACTAAAACCTTCTTTGAAATGCAGGATTTCAGTATATCTTGCAAATTCCCACTGTAAAAGCCAGAAAAACAAAATTAAATGGCGTCAGATGAACACAGACTCAATCTGTGTGATCTTCACATGTTTTGAGTCAAATATGGAGTTTATTATCTGATCATGTGACTCCTTTTCATCAAAGATGGCCACCATCAAAATAAACCTGAGAGTCTAAATTAAGATTCAGATTAGTTGAAAACTGAGTTGATCCAATGTTCATATACCTGCTTATATTTCAGAAAGAATAAATACTGGATAAGTAGCTTACAAGATCAAGAATATACAAGTGTAAAAGCACCAAGTCGATACAGAGGTAGGTGAGGTAGCTTGCTGGGCATGGTAGCTAACACCTGTAACCATAGCTACCTGAGAGGCAGAGATAAGGAATGGAAGATGTCAGCTAAGGCATAAAAGTCCATGAAACATCTCCACCAACGCTATTCCAACTTCAATGGAAGCACAATGGCTAGCCACAGTGAGGCCTGCCTTTCATCCCCAACAACATGGAAAAGTACAAGCAGAAGAATCAAAGCCCAAACTCAGGCATAAAGGGAGACCCTACCTTATGAAAAGGGACTAAAAGCACGGGTCAAGTGATATAGTACCTACCCAGCAAGCTCAAGGCCTTGAGTTCAATCCCTAGTACCATACCAAAAAAAAGTAAATAAAAGCTGAGTATATTTTGCACATGCCTATTATCCCAGCATCAGGAAGCTGAGGCAAGAAGATGTTGAGTTCAAGACTCAGTCTTAAAAAAAACAGAAACAAACAAAAAGGTAAACAGGTAAATTTTAAAAGGTCATATATTCATAAAATGGTCAAATATATTTTAGTAAATTAGCAAATACATAAATTGCTGACTACTTAAACTTCTAATTGTCAAAACTACATGGTCTATGCACTTGCTATCCCCTAGTTGGAAATGCCTTTACTTTCACATCCAAGTGGTTCACCCCTCAAATTCCTTTAGGTTTTTGCTAAACTTTCACATTTTATGTGAAATTCTAGCCTACCTCATTCTGACCTCTGTGTTCCCTGTCCCCTGCTTACCTTTACTTTCCTCTTCAGGACTCAACTGTCACTTGACTGATCATCTCACTGAAGTAGAAGAGCATGAGAACAGAGTTTTCACCTGTTGCCCTCTCCTGTGCCTTTGGCACCTAAGACAAAGCCTGGCTTCCAGTAACTACTCATTAAGTTTTACCCCAAGGACAGTAGCTGGTGAAATAAAAGTATAATATATGTGTCTCCCACAATCCAGCAGTCCCATTCCTGGGCATAGATCCCAGAAAACTCTCACACCAGACTATAAAAGGACATGTATGAAGGTAGTCCTTGTAGAATTATTTGTGTGGTTAGAGAGGTGCAACAGACCAGGTGCCCATCTCCTTGGGGTATAGGGGCATCTATAATACAAATTAGAAAGCAGAGTTATATTAGATTCAAATTCAGAAGCCTCAAAATAGAATTGACTGAGAATTATTTAGGGAATAAGATAAAGTCTAGAGCATAGTACCACATGCATAAAAACACAGAAGAAAAATAATGACAATATTGAACTTACTTAAACTTTTTCTTCTTTTCAAAGAATATTGGGGATTGGTGAATATGTGTTTTTCTTCTTCTCTTTTTGTTTGCTGTTTGTTTCTTGAGCTAAATAGTCCAGGTTGGCCTCAACTTTGCTGTGTGGCTAAACTAGTTTTGAACTTCCCAGCCCCATGTCTCATCATTATAGATTGGAGATAACACCATTAGACCTGGTGTGCATCTGATTATGAAAGGACTGACATAAATAATTGTAATGCATCATTTCTACCTATAAAGTAAGGCTCAGCCACGGGTGAGCAACTCAGATGGAAAGATGGCAGTGACCACTATGGGAATTGAGGAATTCCATGAGTGGAATTGCCTTGAGGTTGATAAGGCACAAAAATTACTCACTAGTCCAAAAAATATCCTCAAAAGTATCTTCATTTATGGAAGCCAATGTGAAGATCAACTTCAACTCAGATGTTAAAGCATGATTTTGGAGTGAGTGAGAAAAGAAAAGGTGAGGAAATAAGCTTTCAGTTGCCATGATATAAGGGAAATTTTAGTGTATTTTTCTTTGGGGTTATTTTGTCCTGCTCTTAATCACATCAAACACACTGTCACTATTATTTTTCATTTAAAATATATTAACCATTCTTTGTACCACAAAAAAAGAGTGTATTTCCAAAATAAGAATAAGTGTTACATTTTATAGCTAAGATTCATTTCTTTACACACATTTAAAATGTGTGAGTATATGTACGTGTGCACTCATGTGCATGCATGTAGTAATCAGAGCTTCCCTCTCAAAAAAGTAGAAAGGGGAGAGGTTGCTATGTAGAAGACCAAAGGTACTATCCAAGGTCTTTGAGAAGAGGACTTACACAGGGATAATACCTAGAACCAACACATTACAATAGTCAGTCCTTTCCCATTACATCTTATGCTTTTTTTTTTCTGCCAGTCCTGGGGCTTGAACTCAGGGCCTGAGCACTGTCCCTGGCTTCTTTTTTGCTCAAGGCTAGCACTCTGCCACTTGAGCTACATAGCGCCACTTCTGGCCTTTTCTATATATGTGGTGCTGAGGAATCAAACCTAGGGCTTTATGTATACGAGGCAATCACTCTTGCCATATCCCCATCCTCTTCTTCTTCTTTTTTTTTTAATCAACTATGGCCCTTCTGTTTCTTTGGTCTTGTGACAGAGTGATCCCAGGTTAGCCTCAACCTCCCAAATGTTGGCATTTCAGGTATGTGTCACCACTTCTCTCTGCCTGATTTTTATATACCTGATACTGACTATCCATTGCCTCTGACATAAATAAATCCCTACTTGTAAGGACAAACTAAAATGTAACATAAATTTAAAAGATAATAATAACCCCAACCATCCTATTATGAAATGTATATGTTTTAAAACACAAGGTCATCAAGTTACCCTCAACCTTAGCATTTAATTTTCGAAAGGTACAGTAGAAAACAGAACACATTGGTACCTACTATTGAAAATAATCCAGCAAAGGTGCTCCTGTGGAAGAGCCACCTGCATGATGAGCCTTATTGAGTACAAGAGATTCAGACACTTCTTCACAGACTCCTTGTTCTGCAGGTTTATATCAGAGTCACACACTAGCTTGTAGCTGCAAATACTTTTGCCACTCAAAGCATGAAACTGAAACACATTGGAAAATATAAATTGGAATATACATACATACACAACTCAGGAAAGTATCTCTCAAAATGTAAAGTGCTAAAATGGAAATAATTACTCTTACAAGTTTAACAGATTAATCCAGAAAAAAACATAGATAGGTTTCTTCAAAATATCGTAAATTAAAGATTGACATTCCTTAATCAGAAGCCACTCTGAGCAAAAAAAAAAAGTGCATTACCAAGAATATGGAATTGAATCATTTTTTAAATTCACTTGATGGCAGTTTAACTTGTCTATTAAATCAGATGTAATTATTTTCCATTTACATAATTCATCCATTAATGTTAACTGAGACCCTCTATTTCACTCTGCCAGGCAAGAGGCATTCAGAAATGAGCAATAGATGGTTCTGCCCTTGGCACAGTAGTGTTAAGGATGTCTGATGTGACTTCTGTAGTCACTGAACTAAGTACCTTTTGTAAATTTGAATTAAAAAAAAAAGTTTTCAGTGAGAGATAAGACTATAGGAGTGACCCACGGTCAGAACGCTAAGTGTTCTATGTCATTACAAGGAATCTGGACTGTAGACAAAGAGTAAAGTCAAAGGACAGTAGGATAAAACATTTTTCATTTATCCTTTTGCAATTAATTTTGATATGTGGAAAATGAATTGTGGAGAGTGGTGGTGAGAGCTACATATGTAGAAAGTAGAAGAGACTTTTGCATTCAATGGAATAGAAGCACTAGCCTAGCAGTGCCTAGTATTCTCATTCATGCACCTATGGTGCAGCTACACCAAATTGTTCAATAGTCCCCCCAAAGTTGCCTTGAGGTTGTCTGCTTATGAACCAACCATACATTGTTTCCAAGACTTTGAATAATTAAGTTTGGAATAACACAGATTTGAAATCAAACTGATCAGAGTTCAAATTCCAGCCCTATCTATGGCTTTGAGGGTGCTGGGATGGCTTCTTGATCCCTAGTGAATTTCAGTTTCCTCTTCTATAAAAAAGTCAGGACTATACTAAGACTGCAAGATATTTCAGATAAATGCATTTTTTTCCATAGCTAGCACATGGACGTGTTCAACTGGTGAATTAATGATAGCAATGCACAGAGGCTAGAAATCAATTATAAAAATTTTTGTGTCAAACATCTGTAATCAAAAGCTAAATTTTATACTTTCTGATTAGCTTTATTTTCTCTTTTGTAAAATAAGGCACTAATAGTACCTAACTTCTAAGGTCATCAACTGTATTTTCCCAAGTATTTTATAAACTGAAAGTGTCTACAAATATCATTCAATAACAATAGTGTCTGCTGAGAGAGGAAGTGATTATGTTGACACAATCTCCAAAGCATTGTTACAAAGCTTAGTAAGTTCATTTTCTTAACCATGCTTGAAATCATATGTCAAAGGACTAAGAGCAAGTGGCCAGATGCCATGTTAAGCAATGAAGATAGTCAGAGGATGACAACTAAAGGGCACAATGCAGAGATAATCATAAACCATAGCTATCTTTTCTGCTTCTGTCATCTTACTGTAAGTCCAGCTGTTTCATCTCCAAAGCCCTTTGGAAAAAAGATACTTTTGAACTGATTCACATCTGCTCCATTCTCATCAAAACTGGTACTAAACTGCTGAAGATACCTTCCATAGCACTGCAGAAGGGCCAGTTTGTATTCCTAAAATAAAAGGAGGAATTGATTAAAGCTTCAAAGTAGCATTTGATGATTAATATTCGTATTATTCTTAATAGCACCAATGTTGAGTACTACTACTATTATTACCACCACTTAATACAAAATTATGTGACAGATATGTGACTGTGTGACATAAGGACATCGTTCGATTTAAATGTCCCCACCACAAGCTCAGGACCTTCATGACCTGACCACAAAGATAAGAATATTCACTTTAGCACAGCAAAACCTACATTTACTCAAAATCTGAGCCCCCAAATCCAACTTCAACCAATACTCAGTCAGAGGGAAATGTATAGACTTGCTACAATCAGATGCTTCATCTCTTGTCACCCATAGGCACAGCTGACCTAGAGAGTTTCAAGTAGGGAATCTGAGCAGTGCTTTAAAGCTGAGTTCCTTTGCAATTTCCTCTGCTTCCTCCCTGGCAGCTGTGTCTCCAGGAAGAGCTCAGACCTAGGTGGGAACTGCTGCCCAAGGGCCTCACTCCAACACTGTTCTGCTCCTTTTTCTATTGACTTTTTGTTATTTGAGCACTAATTCTGAATCTTTCTTACCCTAAGTGGATTCACACCACAGATTCAAATGGGTTAAAGAGAATATTCCACAAAATTATCTTTACTATGGCTAAAAATCAAAATCAAAGCAAATTACAATGCAAGTTTATTTCCAGGATTATAAATGCCATCAGTGTTCCATCAGTGAAAAGTAGATGAAACTTTTCTTTGTTTCTTTGTTTCTATCAAAAACACTTCAAATCCTTCATTAACTTGCTTTATCATCTTCAAGCATGTGTTCTCCTCCCCTTTCCACCAATATCCTCTCTGCTACCCTCCTCAAACAATCCCAACTCTACACTATACTGCAGTAGAAAGCAGAAATGAAGGAGGAAAAGAAGCTGAGACGCTGAAGATTTAGAAAACACTGAATACTGCTGCCTCTGTCTGGCCAAAAATTCTTTTGGATAAAATAGCTCTTGTGCAACATTTCATATAACTTAGAATAGTTTGGACTTACGCCAGAGTTTAAAGGGAAAACTCACATTACTGTTAACTGAAAACTGTCTTATCAAACCAAGTTCACCCACCCACTACATTCCAAAACTTAGGCTTTACTATGGACTTAAAAATAGGTCACAGGCTCAGTCTGGCATCTAATATACCAAGCAAGAAGCAGGGCATATATGGAATGACTGCTGTAAATCACACACAGTAAACCATTCAGAAGAAGCTGAAAGTCATTTAAAACAGGACACTTGGAAAATGGGCAACATAACAGGGAGGCCAGGAGCCATGAGGGCTGTAGGCTGTGCAAGGCCAACCATGTCAAAAACAACAGGAAGTGGTGTCTGGGGGCCCCTTTGTATAAGGTAGGAACATGGTGACTCAGCACTTCCTGCTGTGCACCTACCACACCCTCAGCAATCTGAGTGCCTTCCCATCCACTGCCAGCCTCTAGTTCCTGCAGGAACTTCTCCCCACCCCCTGGAGAATTTCAACTACAAAATTAAGAAGCAAGCAAGGTTACTGTACCTCATTAAACTTTTAATGATTCATGTAGCGTGTGTGTGTGTGTGTGTGTGTGTGTGTGTGTGTGTGTGTGTGTTTGCCATCCTGAGGCTTGAACTCAGGGCCTGGGACTGTTCCTGAACTTTTTTGCTCAAAGTTAGTGCTCTGCCACTTTGAGCCATAGCTGTATTTCCAGCTTTTTTGGTAGTTAGAGATAAGACTCTCATGGACTTTCTTGTCCCAGGCTGGGCTTTGAATCTCAAATCTCAGCTTCTTGAGGAGCTAGGATTACAGGCAGAAGACACCAGCACATACACCCCCACCTCAACCCCACCTCATTTTTTTTTTTTAAGAAAAAAGGTTGGAAATATGTAAAGTAGAAAGAGCAATAATATAAAAAGACCAAATAATAATTACCCAAGCTGAGTTTCCCTTTGGCTTTCTTTGCTCCAGAGGCACTACTTTGATCTGACAAAGGCTATCCTCCAACCTTCAGAAGCTTTTCATTGTAATAGTCAGCTGGCAGCCTGGGGGCGTATTTGGTCCAGATATTAAACAAAAGTGGTGGCACTGTAAAATAAAAAAGGGGGGGAAGAAAAAAAGGAAAGGAAAGGAAAGGAAAGGAAAGGAAAGGAAAGGAAAGGAAAGGAAAGGAAAAGGAAAGGAAAGAAAGGAAAGGAAAGGAAAGGAAAAGGAAAGGAAAGGAAAGAAAAGGAAAGGAGAAAAGGAAAAAGGAAAGGAGGAGGGAGGGAGGGAGGGAGGGAGGGAGGGAGGGAGGGAGGGAGGGAGGGAGGGAAGGAGGGAGGGAGGGAGGGAGGGAGGAGGGAGGGAGGGAATGGAACACAAAATAAAATGACAACTTATAAGTCAGTGGGAAACCCAAGCCTTAAAATTTGTGCTATCTTTTCAGTGTGCCTTATTAATGCCTAATTAACCATAAATGTAATAATAGTTAAAAGTTTTGCTTCCTAGGTGCTAAACACTTCAACCTTTTATAGACTTTTTAATGCACTATTTTTACAGAAGTTTTAAGTATACAACAGAATTGAGAGGTAATTCAATTTCTTACAGCTCCCATTTTTTAACAATACTCACACTAACAGAAGTACATCCTATTATAACTGATGAGCCAACACTGACACATCAATATCATCCAAGGTCCATAGATTTACATTAGGGTTTTCTCTTGATGGTGCACATTTGATGGGTTTGGACCAATGTGTAATGACACATACCATTATAAGAGAGTAGTTTTACTGCTCTAAAAAATCAGCTGACTATTATATTCCCTTTCTCTTTAGTCTGTTAACCACTGATCTTTTCACTATCTCCAGTTTTTGCCTTTTCCAGAATGTCATGCAGAATATAGCTTTTTAGATGGGTTTCTTTCACTTAATAACACACATTTACATTTCCTGCATGTCTTTTGAAACCTGACAGCTCCTTTCTTTCTAACACTAGTATCACATTGTCTGAAGTACCGCAATTGCTTTTCGTACTTGTTTCCTGAAGGACATGCTGGTTGTTTACAAGTTTTGGTAACTGTGAATAAAGCTATTATAAATATCCATGTGCAGGGTTGTGTATGGACACGTTTTTTAACCCTTTAAGTGAACACCAAGAAACACAATTATTGGATCATGTGATAAGACTATGCAGTTTTATTAAAAAAAAAAAAAAACAACTGTCTTCCACAGTAAGGATCTGCTTTGTATCACCACTGGCAATGAATGAGAGCTCCACATTTTTGTCAGCATTTGGTACTGTCAGTGTTCTAGGCTTTACCTGATATGTCTTTGGCAAGTATATTCTCAGTTTATGGGATAGCTTTTCATCTTTTTTACAGTACCTTTCACAGAGCAGAAATATTTAATTTTAATGGTGTCTAACTTATCAAAAATTCCTATTACAGATGGAGTATTTGGTACTGTATATAGTAAGTCATCACTAAACCTGAAGTCATCTAGACTATATTCTAGAAATTTTATCATTTGATTATTATACTTAGATATATGATTTTTAATAAATTTTTCTGGAGTATAAGGTGTGTTTCAATTCTTTCTCTCTTTACATGTAGTTATCTACTTTTCTAGCACTATTTATTGCAGAGATGACCTTTTCTCTACTGCAATGCTGTTCCTTTGTTAAAGATCAGCTATGAATACATAGTGCACAGATACAAATTCTATGTTCCATTGATTGTCTTTAATTGAACCAATTATCATGTCTTTATTACCATTACACTGTTAGTTTTGAGATTGGGTATGATCAATCCTCCAACTTTGTATTTTGTTTTCTTTTGCTTTGCTTTGCTTTTTGAGACAGGGTTTCAGTATGTAACTCTGACTGACCTCAAATTCAAGAAGCTCCTGTCTCAGCTTCCTGAGTGGATTACAGGCCTGTGCTACTATGTTCATCCACTCCTCCAACTCAGTTCTTCTTCAGTATTGTGTGGGTGATTCTGCCTATAGTAAATGTAGGTACTCAATAAATATTTGTTGAAAGACTGAATGAATGAGTAAATAATTAGGAGAAATTTCCTTTTTAATGTATTCATTGTTATTGTAAAGGTGATAAATAGAGGTTTACAGTTACATAACCAGAGAACGTATACATTTCTAGGAAGAAACATTTCTCTTATCATTTTATTATTTTCTATGAAGAGCTCATGGGCTCAGATATTCAGTGGATCCATTCAAGGTTATGCTCCCTTCCATCAAGTAAAACAAAAATAATGTATACAGTAGTATCAAAGGGGTGTCCAGTCAGCTACCAGGGTAACATATCACTGCCTATTTTATTCATTTAGTTAACATTTATTTATTCCATCTCTCCTGAAAATTATAAATGCTGCTACGAAAATTCTAAATTCCCCTTAATATTTTTTCAATCCTATCTTATAAATTCCTACTTAATAACAGTATATTATATACTAAATGTTTGTGTTCTCCCAACCTAAATGTATTGTTCAAACCCTAAACACCCTGTGTGACTGTAGTTTTGGGAAAGGATCTCTCAGGAAGCGAAATAAGATCATGAAGGTAAGACCCTGGTCTGATGAGATTATGTCCTTCCAGAAAGAGATGGCAGAAAGCTTGCTGTGTCCCTGTTTGCTCAGAAAAAAACACTATGTGAAGACAAAGCAGTCTTCATCAAGCCATGAATAGAACAATAGAACCCCCCCACCAGATGCCAACCACAACTACAAGATAAATTTCAGTTGTTGAAGCCCATCTAGTTTATGGTATTTTATTAATATAGCCAAAGCTGACTAACATGGAAAGGGATTTAAATTTCATTATTAAAGATGGATCTACTATTTATGATGTACATGTTACAATATTAATAAAACAATCTCTAGAAAAACCTGTCAAATAGTTCATTTGTATAATTAAATTACTAAATCAAAAGGACAAAGTAGTCCTTAATATTATTAATCAGTCCTCTCTATATAGTCCCTTATGGACTGATTAACAATATTTAGGGTAGAAAAATATATGCATGCACCAGTAATAAATGACAATGCCAAATAAATAATGTGACAAATATAAAACCTAGAAGCTTAAAAAGCAAAAGATATTTTCTTTGTTCATTTTGTATTTTATTCTTACTTTAATTTGCTGCTTCACAAAATGCTCCGTATAAAAATAGCTGTAAGGCCAGGTGCCAGTGGCTCACCCTTGTAATTCTAGCTACTTAGGAGGCTGAGATCTGAGGATCATAGTTCAAAGCCAGTCTGGGCACAAAAGTCTGTGAGACTCTTATCTCCAATTAACCACCAGAAAACCAGAAGTGGCTCAAGGTCCTAGAGCGCTAGCCCAGAGTTCAAGCCCCACAACCGACCAAAGATAAATAAATTAAGGATAGATTTAATACCAGACTTGCTGGAATTCTCAAATTATATAGATCAACTAGATTATTCTTCCAAACCTGACAGCTGAGATAATGATGACTAGGTTTGTTACTCATAAAAGAAAAATACCAGCTTCATTAAATCAATTGAGGTTATATAACACAAAACATTTTTTTCAGTGAATTCTAAGTTTAGAGTAAGACTGCTCATTAGGAATGGCTTACATAATGATTAAGCAATAATTCATAATACACACTATAGGATGTGTATAATAATTTTAAAAGAATGTTATATGCTTTGTTGCTCATTGCTTATAGCTGCTCAAGGAAATTTAGAAAGTTCCAAAATAGAAAATTTTAACTGTATAAGCAGAATATCGAAATGTCATGTGATTATGTTAAAGTATCTCTAAATCTTATGAGCTTTTGTTAAAGCATACTTTAAAAATATGAATCATACTCTTATTTAATGACACTGCTTATATGACCAAAAATCTATTTTAGGTACTATAAATTTTAATGCTTATGGAAATACCTATAGTCAGAAGAAACAAGTTGATTTTTATAATATGGTATAAAAGCAGCTCCTACCTCCTGGGTTCCCAGCACATTCCATGTGCCAATCCTACTCCATTTGAACATCACCAAAATAATATTTTAACACCCCCCCCAAAAAAAAACTGTCTAAGGTTAATCCCTTATCGAAAATTTCCCAAGGATTTCCTGTTACACTTGGGATAAATGCAAACTCTTTAAAGTAGCTCAAAAGCCTCTCCCAGCCCCATATCCTTCTCCCTTCATGCCATTGCACCTGCCTAACCTTTCTACTAATGGGCGACACCTGCTCCTTCCAAGTACCTGGGACTTGCCTACCAAGGATTTTCCTCTGCACTTGCCCCACCCGCCTCTTATCTATTTGCTTAGTAATCTCCTGGGCATCCTTCTAATCTTAGCTTTCTGTCACCTCCCCTATCATTCATTTGAAAGCAAGTTGCCATTCTATTATCCTTACACTTTTCTCTGCTCAAGTGTCATCTACTCTGACCACCTTATTGAAAACCACAACTGTTTCCTACTCCATAAGCTCTTAACTTCTTTTTCTTGCTAGAAATCACCAGTTTCTAGATTACCTTAAAATATACCTGTATGATGTGGTTGTCTCCTCTAGTATATAAGCTTCAAGAGGGCAGACTTCAGTTAGTTCACTGCTGCATCCTCCATACCTAATACAATGCTTGGTACAGGTACTCAGCAGCTATTTTCAATAAGAGTAAGAAATTGCTTGTGTGTTGATTTAGTGACTCATTCGCTAAAAGTCTATCTATATCACTAGACTATAAGCTCAATGTATAAAGATTCCCAAATCTATTTTGTTCATCTCTGTGTAATCAATGACTAGGGCAGTGCCTAGTACATTGAAGGCACTGAGATAAGTTGTATAAATAAACAAAATTAATTTCCTAAATAGCATGAAACATTTTATTGTTAAGGTCTAGGTCATTTCTTCACATTTGTAATTATCTGAAAGATGGGACAAATACTGTCCTTAAAAATTGGCCCAGATCTACTTTTCTGTACACAATATTCACAATTACTAAGAATACAAAGACAATCTATTCCCTTGAATTCTTCCAATAACAAATACCTATTGTTTGCTATGTCTCAATCCCCAGTCTAGGTTTTAGAGACAGGGCAGTAAAGAAGAGACGTATTATCCCAGACCACCAGGGAGCTTACATTCTAATAAAAGAAACAGACAATATGTCAGAAAACAAATTTAAAAATACAAGTTGATGGGTGAAAATGCATCAGATAGGAAATTTCTCTGTAAGGTTCTAACAAATAAGCCAAAACCTGGAAAAATGAAGGAGCCAGGCAGCTGAAAAGCTCAAGGAAGAATATTTCAAAGGAGAGTGCAAAAATAAAGGCTCAGAAAAGTTCTGAGAAGAGATGAGCAGCAACATGAAGATGACAAAGCAACTTAATTTTATTCTAAAGACAACAGCAAGTAATTGAAAGGCTTTTGATGAAAGTTGATGATGTGTTTATAATGACCACCTTGATTACTATGTGAATGAGAGATTTCAGACAGAGTAGCTGGAGAGAAATGGTGGACTGGAAGAATTACTGGTAGTGAAAATGGAATTAAATATAAATTGTTTAAATATGCATGCATATAGGTTGAATATGTAATATGCTGTTCTTGATCTTTATTTATTTGCTTTACGTTTTATTTTGAGACTGGGCCTATGTAGCCTACATTGGCTTCAAATTCAAAATCCTCCTGTATCAGGCTCCTGCATGCTGGATTACAGGTGTGCACCGCCATCTCTAGTATAAAAGGCTTATTCTCTACTTCTATTCCTCTGTCCATTCTTGGTTCCCCTCTAACCTGGCTCATCAGCAGGATTTACCAAACTTGACCATTCTTTCTCCTTGAAATACTCTCTCTCTCTCTCTCTCTGCTTCTAGTACCCCCATGCTTACTAGTTTTCCACTACTACTTGGCCACTTTTTAGTCTTTGCTAGTTGCTTTTCTCTCCTACTTGTCAATCTGGGAACAGTCATTTACTTTTTTCTAAGTATATACATTCTCTCAGTTATTTTGTCAGGTATCCTAACAAATATCATTAATAGACTGATGGATCAAAAAATGTATCTCCTCTGACCTCCAGATTCAAATGCCCCAAATCATAGTTCTGCCTGAATGTTGACTTGAATCTCAATCTATCTAAAATTAAGGGCTGGGGATATGGCCTAGTGGCAAGAGTGCTCGCCTCGTATACAGGAGGTCCTAGGTTCAATTCCAGCACCACATATACAGAAAATGGCCAGAAGTGGCGCTGTGGCTCAAGTGGCAGAGTGCTAGCCTTGAGCAAAAACAAGCCAGGGACAGTGCTCAGGCCCTGAGTCCAAACCCAGGACTGGCCAAAAAACCAAAACAAAAACAAATAAAATTAAAACTGTCCATTGTCCTCCCTCCTATTAAAAGCCTGCTCTTCCCACAATCACAATCCCACCTCAATATACTTGGCAGTTTCCCAGTGTGGCTTATACTCATTAACTGCTTACACATCTCATCTTTTTTTTTTTTTCTCAAATTTTTATTATCAAACTGACGTACAGAGAGGTTACAGTATCATACGTTGGGCATTGGATACATTTCTTGTACTGTTTGTTGCCTTGTCTCATCTTTCTACAAGGTTCCCTTCCCTCTTTTGTGACCTGGCTGCCTACCACATTATTTTGAACTGGACTTCTAATCTGATGTCCTTCAGCTTTATTCCTTGACTTATTTTTCTATCTAGCATTTATCTCATTGTAAAATGTATTTGTTGCCATGCTGTCTTATACTAGGCGATAAATTCTAAGACCCCCTTAATGGATGCACTAAACCACAGACAGCACTGAACACTACACATACTGTGCCTTTTTTCTATACACACATACCTGTGATAAACTCATATATTAAACACAGTAAGAGATTAACAATATAGAACATAATAATAAGGTATATAAAAGTTATATGAATGTGATATCTACCTCAAAATATCTTACTATATTGTGGATCTTAGCAACATTTGCATGTAAGTTTTTCTTTCCTCATTAAGAACTTAGACTTTTCATTTAAAGAGAGTACTTGTGGCTTCTCTTTGGCACATTTGAGTCGCCAGCACCATTACTCTTTTACTGTGGCATCATTATTAATAAGGGTCACTGGAACATAAGCACTGTGACAGCATAAGAGTTGATCTAATAACCAAGATGGCTACTAATAGGCCAGAAGGTTTTGTCTATAGCATGGACATGCTAGATAATGGAATGATTCACTTTCCAGGTGGGATAGAGAAGATACGGCAAGATTTCATCATACAGCAAAAGAAAACATCATTCAAAACTGTTAATTTCTGGAATTTTCCTTTTAATATTTTCAGATTGTTTTATCACATGTAACTGAAACCGCAGAAGACAAATCCATAGCCAAGAGAGGCTCCAATACTTCTATATTTGTTTAGTGGTTGATTACACTTGCGAAAATGAACATGTCAGACCTAGAACAAATCTAACATGCTAAGTGAGATAAGCCAAGCTCAGAGAGACAAATGGCACATATTTTCTCTCCTATGTGGAAGCTAAATCTAAACTATAACTGGACATGAAAACTTATTCAGGTCTTTAGACATTCATATAGTTTAAAGGAAGATACCCTTAGGGGAGGAACACAAGATGTAACTTCTCTGGACATTTAAAATACTATTTATTGAAATGAACTCCAGGAAATAGAAACATGGATTTTTGTTAATGATGGTGGTAGTGCTGCTGCTGCTGGTGGTGGTGTTTGTCTTTAGTTTTTTTCTTTTAGGAAGGGCAAGGGGGTGGGAGGGAAGGAGGAAGGGCAAACCAATGGCATCATACTACTTATTATACACTATATGGAAAACGACCTATGTAACCCATGGGGAAGGGAGCAACTGGGGGGCAGTAAAGGAAAGGGTGACATTGTCCAAAAAACGAAATGTACTCATTACTTGACTTATGAAGTGGTAAGCCCTCTGTACAACACCTTAATAATTAACAATAAAATTATTTTTTAATGTATGCATCATAACGATAGATTTTGTGTGTGTTTGTGTGCTGGTCTTGGGCTTGAACTCTGGGCCTGAGTTTCTTTTTACTCAAAACTAGTGCTTTACCACTTGAGCCACAGCTCCACTTCTTGGTTGTTTTTGTTTGTTCGTTTTAGTTGGGGGGGGTATAATTGGAGATAAGAGTCTCACAGACTTTCCTACCCAGTTTGGCTTTGAAACATAATCTATGGATCTCAACCTCCTAAATAGCTAGGACAAGTATAAGCCTCTGGCATCTGTCAAAGACAGATATTTTACTATCTTTTGTTAACTTGACGTTTTCCCAGATTCTAGAAAGGTACCTAACTCAGTAAATAGATGCCTGAATGAATGATATATTAAGTTAAACCTAGTAATTAATATTAAATATGTGAACAAAAATGTTAGATATACATGGATATATATATCACATTTGTTATGTTTGTATGAATATTAAAATTACCATTTTGGTATTCTTTGAAACTTCTCTATATTTGTGATTGTTCATTTTGCAATGTACTTAACCAAGAAAGATGGTAACATAAACAGGAAAGATGGGCTGGGGATATGGCCTAGTGGCAAGAGTGCTTGCCTCAGCACCACATATACAGAAAATGGCCAGAAG
Source organism: Perognathus longimembris pacificus (assembly GCF_023159225.1). Taxonomy (NCBI): domain Eukaryota; kingdom Metazoa; phylum Chordata; class Mammalia; order Rodentia; family Heteromyidae; genus Perognathus; species Perognathus longimembris. The sequence goes on from NC_063161.1 coordinate 18,638,876, forward strand.
TGGCGCTGTGGCTCAAGTGGCAGAGTGCTAGCCTTGAGCAAAAAGAAGCCAGGGACAGTGCTCAGGCCCTGAGCCCAAGGCCCAGGACTGGCAAAAAAAAAAAAACCAGGAAAGAATCTCAAAAGCAGATAGCTTACAGTTCATAGTAATAACATGGTGGCAGATTCTACAAAAAAAAGGAAATGTTCAGATGTTATAAAATCAAGGGAAAAAATCTGTGATCCCAATCACAATATAATAAGAAAATGTACACATTCACAGGATAACGCACGTCATGGTATCAAGAAGGTTTTTGAAATGTGAAACAAGTCCTACCCAGAGTGGGGGTACTAGTTTTGGAGCAAGGAAGGGAGAACAGAAGAGGTAGAGGATGAATATAGTTACAATACTTTATGTACCTGTGTGAAACATGAAACAATAAAGCTTCTTGGGTTTGCAAAGTGAGTAGCCGAGGGCTGGAGATGAGTCTGATCAAAGTACACTGTACTTTTGATGTGGACATTTCAAAATGAAACTCCCTTGTCCAACTAATTGATGCAAATACAAGTGTAGAGGGGCGAACTTCCTTGAAGAACTAAACCATCTCAAAGTCATTCCTCGAATATTCTTCCAATTCAAGACCACCGTATGCTTACCAGATAAATGCGACGTTGTGGAAGAAACCATAAACCGAGTCACCTAGAGAAGCTATTAGGAGACACACTCAGAACAAACCGGAGTTAATGATACTTTTTCTGTGTTGATTTTTATTTTTGACCTGAGCGGGAAACTGGGATGTGATAAGTAAGTAACCGGGAATTACGGCCAGTCGCAGGGACGAATGTCCACTTGTGGAACTTCGCTGGTCGGGACCCTCAGGTCAAGTCAGGCCCGGGCCCAGCCCGGGGTCCACCAGGCCGACCCTGCTCCCGCCAGACCCGCGTCGGGCCGCCGCCTCGGGCCCTCCTCCAGCAGCCGGCGCCCTCCCCGGCGCCCTGCCAATGCTTACCAACGCCGACGGAACTCGTCCTTCTGTTCCTCCGTCGTCGCCAGGGCCTTTTTTTTCTTCATAAAACCTAACAACTCCCGAATCTCCTTCTCGAAAGAGGCCAGGAGCGGGTTTTTAGCGTCCAACGGCCCGTAAAACGCGGCAGTGGGCAACTTGTCCTCAGGACAGGACCTGCGAAGAAACGGGCTCCAGCTGGCCTTGGACTCCTGGGGTGACTTCAAAAGGGCTGTAGAGGTCGGAGGTGGGGTCGGTGGAAGTTCTGGTGGCGAGGAAGTCGAGGGGGATTCATCGGACGGAGAGCTCATCAAGGTGACGGACGCCGCCATGTTGATGCCACCACCGTCCGTCCGTCCGCACACCCGCCTGCCAGGAGCGTGTGTGTACACGCGGTTGCCTGGCGACGGTCTCGTAGCAACCAAGTATCCCGCGCGCTTACCGGCAAAACACAGCGACCCCTACCGGGCAGAGGAAGAACAAAACCGGGTCTAAACGGGATGATGCCCCTGGAGGTTTCCCTGTTATCCAAGTGGCACTTCTAAAGAAACCAGAATACAGAGAAGGTTTTGAACAAAGAAAGCATCAGTCCTGGAGCCGAAATTTGACTATCACAAATCCGGGTTTTGCTGTACATCTATTATTTTAACCATATTTGAACAATAGTGGTAATTAACAATGCGAGGCATTGTTCTAAGCACTTGAAACACAGTATCAAGATCTTTTATCTTATTTATCATTGTAACCACTTCACAACCTGGGTGAACTATTAGTATCTAAAGTGTTTCACTGTTAAGGAAACCAAAGCTTAGGACAAATAATTTGACCAAGGCCAGTAAAACCACATTGTCAGGTGGTTTCCCTGTCTTGTGACTCCAAACCCCGGATCAGAAAGAATAAGCTTTATTGATTACAGTAATAAGCCTTCCCAAATGAAGCTTCCAAATTGAAATTAGGAAACTCTAGGACAAGCAGTTTAAAAATCAAGTACTTTCCACTAATCCATTTGCTTCCATTTGTACGTTCAGTTCTGTGTGTGCAATATGCAATGAAGTCTGTGCCTCTAATAACTATTTTCTTATTTATTTGCAATTCAGTCTTACCCTAAATACCACTATAAATTAATGTCCATTTTACTCAACCTTCACAAGTTGACATTAATACATACTAATGGCTTGAAGTGTTAACTCATGGCTTGAAGTGTTAACTCTCAGAGTACTTTCACATTTTTAAACATGGATCTTAAGAGACTTTATTCCTAATGGGCAAACTACAGGCTTCAAGGGAAATCTTTAGTGACAAGAAAGTTCTTCTTTCCCTGCATATTATGAGCCCCAGAGTCAAATTTTATTAGAATATATTTAAGTTTCAACTAATAATATGCACTCCTTATAAATTATGTAGTATAAAAAATATGTAAGAGAAGAAAGAGAGATGCCTCTTCAAAAATAATAGATCCTTAACACTAAAAACCATTGCCAGTTCTTTCCACATAAAAATAAAGATGGTGACCTTAATGCCTTATTCTCCCATTAAGCGTATTAGTCCACAGCCTGATTTCTTTCAGCCTTGACCTAATTTTTTGGAGGTTTGTGGGCCTATACTAATTAATAAGGCTAACCAGCCTAATATGTGATATGTACTATACCTCAACCTTTTTTGAAGGAAGATGTCAGTAATTTTGCTCATTGAGATAAGTAGCCTTCCTATCAAAGCAGTAAAATGCAATGATGCCTCACTGTTGGACTCTAGTTCTCTAAATTAGGATGTAGATATAATACCTTTTTTGGAGACAATGTTTCAGATTCTTGCTATATAGCCAAGTCTGGCCTCAAATACAGGATCCTCCTGCCTCTGCTTCCAAATGCTGGAAGCAAAATGACCTTTTTAAAGATTCTATCTCATCTCTAGGTGAGCAGTTAAAAAAAATAAGAACTTAAAAGAATTTAGATCTAAGAGGGGAAAAATTCATCCTTGGACATTTACAAAAAAATATTGATAGACATTTTTGAGAGTTCAGCTTGGTGAACTGTCTTATTCTCACCTTCCTTTTATTTTTTATATATACCAGTTTTTTCCGCTTCAGATCAAAAGCTGGTGCAGCTTGCAAATGAGAACTATCTATTATATTGATGAAAGTGAAATAGCAGGGTTCAATTAAAGTGGGCAGAGAAAAGGGAAAGAAAACAAAGTGGGATTCCCTCCCCCCCCCCCCCCCCGCCCCTGTGGTTTGCTTGCTCTCAAAAATGACCTTTCTTGTAGTGTTCCGATTTCAAAGTCAGGGGTAAAAGAAATGTGACTAATTAAATTAAAATACTTGAATTATGAAACATTGCATCTTAGTCATCTTCCTCCTCTTACATACTTAAGTTGACGATGCTTAACTTGCATTAGTTTTTGGAAGCTGAATACTAATAGGTGTTAGATTCTGAATCATCATCCTGGTAAGGTGGAAGTTTCCATTTGCACAGTTCAAATTGTTATTTGAGGCATCTTTAACATGTTCGCAATGTTATTTTTCTTATAATAAGATGCAGGCATTAAAATATCTCTTCTATTTGCTTGTCACTTTGCTTTATTCTTTCCTCTGTAATGAAAGAATGGAGCGAGGCAACTACTGTGTCTGACAGGGCTAAGTAATGTAAATAGCTTCCTCATAAATAATGTAAATTGCCGTTTCTTATTATTAATGCCTTGGCAGGCTGCAAGGATCCTTTTATTTATTTATTTTGCCCATTCAAGATTCTTTTTTATCTGAAGTTACTGGTAGAGAAATAAATAAGTTTAGTAATTTAAATAATAAATAAATTTGTTAATTTAGTTGTTAAGTACTTGAATGGTCCCAAATAAATGGAGTCCTTACAAAGAAAAAAAAAGCACAAAAATCTTCCTTGCCCACCTTGCCTCCTAATATGTTGGCATAGAAACGATTTTACTTCTTTATCCATCCATTCAGTTAAATGTAAGCATTTCTGCAATGCATAGATGCATAGATGATCCTAAACATTCCCTATAGCTCATGCATATAATCCTAGCTACTAAGGAGACTCCAGTTAAACACCAAAATGCCAGACATGAGCCTGTGGCTCAAGTGGTTGAATGCAAAAAAATTCAAGGACAGAACTCAGGCTCTAAGTCCAAGACCCAGTACCAGAACAAAGATAGATAAGTGGATAGACAGACAGTTCAGGGTTGGGATTCTGTTAAATACTGTCTCCTTTTCTAATCCAGCAATATTATGGATAATGGAAGAGTTCTGTATTCATGATACTCTCCTGTGCATCTTTCCCTGCTTCTAGGTACCCTTTATTAGCTGGATCCTGCAAATCCTTTGGCATGTGGTTTATTTCTTCTCAGAATAGAACTTGTAATTTCCTGCTCAGGCTGTGCTTAAACCTGACTTTGCTTTTCAGCCAGGAGGCAATCAAGTATGTTGGGGGTATGTTTTGAAGAAAACAAGCCTCATCTTGAAAGACACCTGCTTCAGATTAGGTCATTGTGTGTCCCCCCAGGCAAGAAAAAATTGTTTTTCTTTGGCAAGTGGCTAGGGGCTCTTTCTGAAAGATGGAAGACTCAGAGGAATTCAGGAACTCCAACTTCTTAGGCTCATGTGTATGTAAATCTCAACTTCACATTTCTTAGGATAATTGCTACAGTCCAGGCCTGGTTTTCAGCAAAGTCTACCCTGCCAAATTCCCAAGCTGAAAGAGAGGCACTCTGCCTTTTGAACCATACCTTAATCTCTCGATTAGCTGCCCTAAAACAATGGAGTCCTTGTTGGCCTTCAAGCAGGTGAGCCATTCAAATCTAAAATCCCAGCCCTTGGATTCCTTTCTTTAGCCCCTCATTCTTATTTTGTTAACTTTGGGTTTCCTAAAAATAAATAGACAAATAATTAACTCAAACTTTTTTTCCAACAGCAGTTTGAGGAAATGGCAAGTGTTAGTATTTTGTATTTTTATATACTGCTGTAATTCCTATGAGTTATAAGAATGAGTGAAAAAGGGAATGAGGGAGATGAGTGGCAAGAAATATATAGTGGCCAATGAATCACCAAGAAGTACAACCAGGGGCTTAAGTAAGTGGGGTATCTCCCTCTAGGTTATACTTTTTTTTTTTCAGTGCAGAATTTCAAACTCAGAGATCTGCACTTTTTTTTTTTTTTTTTTTTTGTCAGTCCTGGGGCTTGAATTCAGGGCATGAGCACTGTCCCTGGCTTCTTTTTGCTCAAGGCTAGCACTCTACCACTTGAGCCACAGCGCCACTTCTGGCTTTTTCTACATATGTTTTGCCGAGGAATCAAACCCAGGGCTTCATATATATGAGGCAAGCACTCTTGCACTACCAGGGTTCTGTACTTTCTGAAAAAGAGCTCTACTGCTTGAGCCAAACCCTCCACCTTTTGTTCTTTAGTTATGTTTTGAGTAGGGTCTCATTTCTTACCTAGCCCAACCTAGAATGTCGTTCCTATGCTAGCTAGATGATAGGCATATGCCACCATACTTAGCTTTTTCTATTGAGATGAGCATCTCATGAACTTTTCTCCTCAGGCTGGCCTGAACCGGAACTATGACCCTCTCAGTCTCAGCCTCCCACATAGCTAGGATTACAAACATGAGCCAACTGATCTCAGGCTATATAGAATTGCTCATATGCTATTAGAGTAGTATTCACCAAAGTTTATCAAAGAGGGAGCTGTAGAGAGAACACGTAACTACTGCCTTCCTCCTGGTTGAGAGCCACCACCATCCATCCAAGTTGGATTCTCCCACTCCTTGGCTGCTGGAGATGACAAATCTCATAGTTGGTAATGCAATATTCTAATTCAAAAGTGGTAGAAGAGCACAGTGGCTCCAAACAGTGGCTTTCATGGGGTGGAAGCATGCAGCCAGACTGGAGGGATGTCACCACAGGAGCATCTGGGATGTTGCAAGTAGTACAGGGCCCCATGGATGAGTGAAGATAGGAAATCCAAAGTAACGCCTGAGGATGGTCCAGTATGTAAAACAGTTCTGCTTTGGATGAGCAACTCCTGGTCTCCCTTTGTTCCTCTGACATGTTATTAATGCCATTAATGTCTGGGTTGCCTCACTGTCTCTACGCTTCCTGCCTAAGTAATTATGTGCATTACATTCCTATTCTTGCTACTTCATCTGGCCTATGGGGGAATTTTGCTTCAAGAAAGATGGAATAAATTTACATTTTTCCTTACTCTCTCTCTCTCTCTCTCACTAAGTATATCTACATTCTTGTCAGTATATACAGAACAAACCCAAGAAGACTCTGAAAGATGGGAGAGGAACATGGGACCTAAGAAATAACTTCATGTGGAATGAAGCCAAGAACCTGGAACACCAATGTAACAGATGAAAGGGAAAATTACTAGGAAATCCTTCTTCCTTTAAACAGAGGACTAGGTAAGGGGCAGCCAAGCAGGATGATAAGCTTGTAGATAGCAACATTCTTCTCTAGCCCAGTGACACAGAAGTAACTGGAGCTTTCATCTGTAACTGCTCCAGCAAGGTCAAATAGAGAGTCAAGACTTTTTGCTCTCACCAGAATGTAACAAGCCACTTCAATTACCGAGAAAAGACCTACAAGGAACTAGGACACCCATCCTCACCTGGAGAACATGTGATAATCTCCTCCAATCCTGGCTGGATTCATGTCCAGAAGAGGTCTGGTGGAGAATCAAGACTCTCATTACCACTCACGAGTAGCACAGCCACTCACTCTCTCATGGTGTCATTGTGTGGTAATCAGTGCAGTACTGCCTCTCTCAGTCCATTAACAACAAATAGTAAGCTCAGGGACAGTGCCCAGGCCCTGAGTTCAAACCACAGGACTAGCAAAAACAAAAACAAAACAAACAAAAAAACACTCAGTTGAAGATGCAATTGGTGAGGTCATGTCCCAAATGCATAGAACAATGTCCAGACTTAGTTGTCACTCTGCAAATAACTATTGAATGAAAATGTGAATAAACAATAGAACAGGTGACAAATGTGGAATGCAACAGAAAATGAAAATTTTGAAATAAATCCAAGTTTTCAACTCTGAGGACTTGACAAAATACTGACGACATTAATTGTTCAGTGAAATAGTGTAAGAGATGACCTTAGGAGCTCCCTGTTGGGATGGCTCATCAATGTGTGTAAACCTCTTTGCTCAAACAAACAAACAAACATTTCCATTCACCCAGAATTTTCATTTGGACCATGCAACTCCACCATCAGTCATATGACAATTGGACCAAAGATGAACACTTGACCTCATTGGACCAGTCAGTTTCTTTCTCCCAGAGGATCTGAAACTGAGATTCTGCTAGGTGTAATGGAACTGAACCATAAAGGTGATGAGCTTCTGCCAAAAGCTCAGAGAAGTAGAGAAAGCTGGTTGGGAGAGAGAAAAAGCACCATGTCTGCAAAGGCAGAAGCTGGAGAGAGGAATGTCTGTGTTAATAAATGTTTCCAGGCCCCCTTGAGGGCCCAGACTTCCCAGCCTCATAAGGAATTCTCCTTTGAGGGCCAATGGCAAGTAAACAGGCTTGTTTTCTCAGGCTTGGGCCAAAAATCATTGGTTAGATAGGGAGGAAGATGATTGATACATTTGGGGGCAAGTCAAATCTTATTCCTTTTCTTCTTCAGAAGATCATCATATTGGAGATCATCATATTGATCAAAACAAACCAAGCTCAAAGAGCCAAGTACCACATGTTTTTGCTCATGTGTGGAATCGAAATCTAATATGATTGTAGTAAAAATTTTACTTATATTAATTTGATGAATAGTAACTCACTTGCATAACTACTTAAAGATAAAAAAATATATAGATTTTAAAAAAAAACAACCAGGTACTGGTGGCTATATCTGTAATATTAGCATCTCAGGAGATCTGAGGACCTTAGTTCAAATCTACCCTGGGCAGTAAATTCTATAAGAATCTTATATCCAATTAACCACCAAAAAGCTGAAAGAAGAGCTGTGGCTCACGTGGTAGAGCATTAGCCTTGAGCTCAGTGTCAGTGCCCAGTCCCTGAGTTCAAGCCCCAGGACCACTGACACACACATAAACACACACTGTCATCACCATCACCATCATCATCATCATCACCACCACCATCATCATCATCATGAAAAATAGACATGATTAGAAAAGTGGGGCAATAAGGGGATAGGAATGTAGCTTAGCGGTAGAGTGCTTGCCTAGCACGCATGAAGCCCTGGCTTCCATTATTCAGTACTGCATAAACAGAAAATGCCAGAAGTGACACTGTGGCTCAAGTGGTAGAATACTAATCTTGAGCAAAAAGAAGCTCAGAGACAGTACCCAGGCCCTGAGTTCAAGCCCCAAGACTTGCAAAAAATAAAGTGGGTAGGAGGATAAGAGGGTTCAAGGGAGTGAAGAAGTTTGAAGTATTATTATATGTATTAGTGTGAAGCCCAACAAATATAAAAGTGAATGGAGGGGGTTAAGGGAATCAAATGGTAGGAGTGAACTTGTTCAAAGTACTTATAGGAAATGTTCACAATGCAACTCCCTTGTACTATGAATGATTACTAAAAGATACATAATAAGAAAAGCAATATTGATTCCTCATTTGACCATGATTTTTCTATCTTCTGTTATGTTTTGAATACAGTTCCAGGCCTTTCTCTTCCTATCCTTTCAAGAGATATCAAATCTTACAACTTAGGTATACATTTTTCTAAATTCTGTATTGTTATTATAAAGGTGATGTATAGAAGGGTTATAATTATATGTCAGGTAGAGAGTACATTTCTTTTTGGACAATGTTACCCCATTCCCTTACTCTCTCCCAGTTTCCTCTCCCTTCCCCTCCCATGAATTGTACAGTTAATTTCAACATAGTATCTAGTGAATACCACTGCTACATTTGTTTACCATTTGAAATATTTGTATACCTTATACTCAGAAGAAAAGTGGAGATTCAGTAATGTCCACCATCCTAGAAAAACGTCATGAAGGAAGAAGAACTCTCAAGAGTGAGGTGGGATCATTAGAGACCAGTATGTATAGACAGAGAGGTTTTCACTAATACAAATGACCTCAAGGCCTGGTGTTATTTTCTTGAAATATAAGAAAAAAAGTTAACAAAAACATACATAGAAAATTTGAGCTACAGAATATTATACAAGCAGTGAAATGCATGTCATTTCCTAATTGCCTTGCGGCTTCAATACCTCTTCACAACACCTTGGGGAAAAAATAGTCTGCAAATTTCAAAGCACCTCTTTGCAAATTGATTTCTTAATGTCACTAGGCTTCACACACTCACAACCCACGCTGTTTCAGTTGCTAAGTGCACTGGATTGTCACAGTATGTTCCAGAGGCTCTGGATTTCTCTCCAATGTGAAAGATATGTCTCTAATTGGAATCGAGGCCCTTGTCTCTCAAAGACAACATCCTCCAAAAACAAACAGTACTCATTAGATTTCCAATTAAAATTAAAAATTCATTTCCTAAAACAAAGTTTATAAACTTTCCAATACAATACTATCTTACAATTTAGATGGGAAAGATGATTTATAGATCAGTTTTGTATTATTAGCTTTACTTCACTGGGAAGAAAAACCATAGTATGACACTAAACATTTTTTCTTTATGGACTAATAACTTCTATTGATGAGATAGAAAGGCTTTGCTTTTCCTAGTTCAACATAAATGACATTTTTTTTTTTTTTGCCAGTCCTGGGCCTTGGACTCAGGGCCTGAGCACTGTCCCTGGCTTCTTTTTGCTCAAGGCTGGCACTCTGCCACTTGAGCCGCAGTGCCACTTCTGGCCATTTTCTGAATATGTGATGCTGGGGAATTGAACCCAGGGCTTCATGTATTCAAGGCAAGCACTCTTGCCACTAGGCCATATCCCCAGCCACATAAATGACATTTTTAACAAAAATATAAACCTATAATAAAAAGAATGGAGGAAACTATGGCAAGAAATAAATATGTAGATTTCACACACAAAAAAACTTAGCAAATACTTGATGAGTGAGATATAAATTGCAAGCCAAAGTCCTTAAGAGTTTAGAGTCCCGTACAAGAGATGGGCTCTTCATCTAACAAGTTTTTATATCAAATATTCACCATAAATAAGATGCTTTGTTGGGTGATAAATCTTAATTGGATCATTTCCGCATATGTCATCAAACTTTTAAGGTTTTACTTAAATTTTAAATTTTTATGATGTTGCAAGGAGTGTGTATGTATGTTTTAAAGTCAAATTTGCTGGATGCAGGTCCCTCCAACCTCTAATCTTAGCTACTTGGATGGCTAAGATCTGGTAGGTTTGGTGTCAAAGACAGCTGGACTGAAAAAAAGTCCACAAGATTTCATCTCCAAAATAATCAGTAAAATGTAAAAATAGAAGCAATTCGCAAGTAATAGAGTAATAGGTGAGCAGCAAGCAAACCAAGAAGGTGCAAAACCCTGAGTTCAAATCCTAGTATGGGGGCAGCGGGAGAGAAAGGCTGAAATCAATACAAAAACCACATATACCGAAAATGGCCAGAAGTGGCGCTGTGGTTCAAGTAGCAGAGTGCTAGCCTTGAGCAAAAAGAAGCCAGGGACAATGCTCAGGCCTTGAGTCCCAGCCCCAGGACTGGCCAAAAAAAAAAAAAAAAGCAAAAGACTTCATAATCACCAGTAGGTGGTGGAATCACTATTGCACTTGACTATATGTTTCACATTTAAAATAAGGAAACAGAACCAATTTTTTTTTTTGTTTGTTTGTCATTTTGCTTTGTTTCTTGAGACAGGGTCTCACTTACATGGCCCAACCTGGCCTGGAATTTGCAAACCTTCTATCTCTGCTCCTCAAATACTGGGATTGCAAGCCTGCACTGCAACACTCAGCAAATTCTTTTAAAAATAAGAAAAAGAAAGTGAAAACTAAGTATCATCTGTCACACAAAGTAATTATAGTATAGAGCTTGAAAGCACAGGCTTTAAAACAACAAATCATTAGTGAGTACAAAGTGAACTGTGTATATATGGAAATTAAGTGTCTAAGAAGAATATTCTCTCAAATGAGATGGAAAGAGATATACCACTCAGTAAGTGGTTATGGACAATGGGTTATTGTTCTGACCAAAAGCAAAGTTAGAGCTGTGTGCTAGTAGCTCATACCTATAATTCTAGCTACTCAGGAGGCTGAGATCTGAGGATCCAGGTTCAAAGCCAGTCAGGCAGGAAAGAATGTGAGACTTTTATCTCCAATTAGCCAACAGAAAACCGGAAGTGGCACTGTAGCTTAAGCGGTATAATGCCAGTCTTCGAGCTGAAGTGCTAAGGGACAGTGCCCAGGCTGAGTTCAGCCCCATGACTGACAAAAAAAAAAAAAAAGGTAAAGTTAGATTTCTACTTTATATCATTCCAAAAGTCTAAGAATTAAAAACCAAACACAAACCACAAAATGCATATATAACATAGTACAAGAAAATATAGAATAATTTCATACACAACACACATACAATATACAAAACATAAAATAAACAAAATGCCACAAGAAAATACAGAATAATTTCATACACTACACACACACAATGAATAAGAAAAAAAGGCCACTTTCTGTATTATGTTACAATCATATATCCTAAAGAGATACTAGTATTGAATACATTTTCTGAAAAATGAATGTTCAAAAAAAAGAAAAATGAATGTTCAATGAGCAAAATAATAAAATAAGCTGGATACAATCACTGAAGGATTGATCTATATCTAAATATAACTTGGACTAAGATTTTATAATTCTAGCAAAGAATTTTAAAGTTAGTCGAAGGATTAATATGATTAAAAGAGGAGATATGTAATTTAGCTATTTATAGCCTACATAAGTCATTTCAGGTGAAAATCAACAGTTTTCATTATAAGTAGGCCCCATTCAATTCTTTTCTTCAATGTACATATACATAAGCAATTAAAAATTTTAGTTGAGTCACCTTTACTTTAATGGGCCCAGTCTGGTAACCTTAAGGAAGAGTCAAATACTATTTTTTTCAAATTTCCCTAAATTTAGATTGTGTCTTTCGGAATTAACAGCCTCTTGCTTTATAGATACAATGAGTCCATACAGATTTCTCTTTTTCTCGTGTTCTGTTTCCTCACAGGGAATTTCTTTTGTTTCTATAGTGTATCACATTTATGTGCTACTAGTTTCCCTCAAATATTTTTACTTCTTAGCTACCAATTCACAATTATAATTTAATATGTAAGTTGACCTACTTGGTGGCTAGATGTTTACCTTTATTAAATTCTTTGTTCTCACCAGCACAACAATGTTCATCGCAGCACAATTTGTCATAGCTAAAATATGGAACCAACCCAGATGCCCCTCAGTAGACAAATGGATCAGGAAAATGTGGTACATATACACAATGGAATTTTATGCCTCTATCAGAAAAAATGACATTACCCCATTCGTAAGGAAATGGAAGAACTTAGAAAAAATTATACTAAGTGAAATGAGCCAGACCCAAAGAAACATGGATTCTGTTTTCACTCATAGGGAATACTTAGCACAGGTTTAGGCTAGTCACAGCAGAGGATCACAAGAAAACTAATAGCTATGCCCCTATGAACACATAAAATGATGCTAAGTGAAATGAACTCCATGTTATGGAAACCACTGTTATATCACTGTTGTAATTACTTTCAACATGCCATGTGAAACCGTAGCTTCTTTTGTTTATGATCCTCTTGTATCCCCTTCCTGTGGTTGTACCCCCGCTATCACTGTATCTCATCTGAATACACTGGATACTGTATATACTGGTATTAGAACTAGGGAAAGGAAAGGGAATATCAAAATCGAGAGACAAAGGATAAAAAGACAAACGACTCCAAAAGCAATACTTACAAAACCATTTGGTGTAATCCAACTGAACAACTCATGGGGGGATAGGGGAGGGGGAGGGGGGAATGAGTGAGGAGGTAACAAACAGTACAAGAAATGTACCCAAGGCCTAATGTATGGAACTGTAACCCCTCTGTACATCACTTTGACAGTTAAAAAAAAAAGTCTCACAAAGTTTTCTGCCCAGGCTGGCTTTGAACTGCGATCCTCAGATCTGAACCTCTTGAGTAGCTAGGATTATAACCTCTTGAGTAGCTAGGATTATAGGTGTGAGCCACCAACAACTGGCTTATATATAATGTAGATAGATCTAAGTTCAACCTATGAGAAAAAAACATGAATCCTTGTCCCTCTGAGCTTGACCTACTTCACTCAATATAATTTTTCCAGGTCCATTCATTTCCCCACAAATGATATCATGTTATGCTTTCTTGTGGATGAGTAAAATTCCCTCTCATATGTATTCATATATATACACACATATTATTACATACACACACATGCACATACATGTTTTCTTGATCCATTCATCCATTGAAGGGCATCTGGACTGTTTCCAGGTGTATGGCAACTAGTCAATACTATAACTATGTATTGTAACTAGTGAATAATTTCTGAGTATGGTAACTAGTTAATAATGCAGTGCTGAATCTGAATGTGCAAGGGTCATCACTGTATCTTCACTTGTAATCTTTGTATAGATGCCCAAGAGCACTATTGCTGGATCATAGGATAGGTTTATGTTTACTGTAGTGTGTGTGTATGTGTGTGTGTGTGTGTGTGTGTGTGTATGCTGGTCCTTGGGTTTGACCTGAGTGCTGTCCCTGAGTTTTTGTGCTCAATACTAGTGCTGCTATACCTCAAGTTATAGCTTTTTGGAGACTAGAGATTTGTGTCTCGTGGATTTTCCTGTCTGGGCAGGCTTCAAATTTCTGCAATCCTTGGATTTTAAAAACATAAATAAAATAAATTATTTGTTCTCCTAGTAACTGGTGCAGGAAATAGACTGTGAGGCCAAGAAGTCTTCTCTTTGGTGTTTTCTTCCCTGTGACCAGAGGAAATCATGCTCTGGTATGCCTGTGAGGGTTACAGGCTAATCCTCTTATCTGGCATATTGTTATTACTGTTGTTGTTATTAATTATTTGTGTGTTTGTGTGTGCATGCTAGTACTGGGGCTTGAACTCAGGGAATAAGCACTGTCCCTTGCTTTTTTACCCAAGGCTGGTGCTCTCTCACTTTAAGCACGTCTCCACTTCCAACTTTTTGTTGGTAAATTGGAGGTGAGTCTCTCAAATTTATCCACCTGGGCTGGCTTCAAACTAAGGTAGCTAGAATTCTAAGTGGGAACCATTAACTCTCTGCCTGATATATTATTAATGGTGCTTTTTTTCACCCAAATGTATCTCAGTTTAGACAACGCTTCTATCTAAGTTAGCTTGCAATATCCTTTCTTTCACTCTTTTATCCCAGCACTCACTTCAGTGGTATCTTTTTTTTTTTTTTTTTTTTTTTGGCCAGTCCTGGGGCTTGGACTCAGGGCCTGAGCACTGTCCCTGGCTTCTTCTTGCTCAAGGCTAGCACTCTGCCACTTGAGCCACAGCGCCACTTCTGGCCATTTTCCGTATATGTGGTGCTGGGGAATCGAACCCAGGGCCTCATGTATATGAGGCAAGCACTCTTGCCACTAGGCCATATCCCCAGCCCCCACTTCAGTGGTATCTGGAAACAAATATCCCAGTTAATTTAGAGAGTAGTCCATAACTTTGACCAGGGGGTAAATGCTATAGCCAGCATCTGCAGAATAAAAGACTGATTTTCCTCCTCCATGCCCCTGTAATTAATTATCCTATTGGCTGCCTGCCTTGATCTTCATTGCCTAACAGCTTAGGTTTCTTTATCGGGGATCATCAGAGCTATTATCTTTCACTTAAATAGGATTATAGATTTTTTTTTACTCTTGATGTGTGATGTATGTCTAACTCCTTCCACTTTAATATCAATTTTATGATTATACCTATACTATTACCTATATTAACAATAATTACAGATGAGATGTGAAAGTTTACTAGGTATCAAGCACTATTCAAAGCTTTTGGCTTGTATCAGTCCTCCCAATAAGGCAAAGAAGTTGGTCGTTGATCATCCCCATTTTCCAGATATGAAAACTGAGATCCAGAGAGACTAAGTAACCTACCCAGAAACTGGAGAGAGACTAAGTAACCTACCCAGAAACTGGAATATCCAAAGAGAGTCAGCAAGTTAAGCAGAACACAGCTGTTCAGTCCACAACAAACATTTTTTAATACCACCAAAATCCTTCTGTCAAACAACCCCTCTCTCCTTGGCTTTCCTGAACTGCTTTGGGCTTAATGCTTCTTTGTTATGTGTCATTTCTGTGGGATTTTGGAGAGGAAGAGGAATTAATCTAAAACTCAGTCACGAATCAGAAGCCTCATTAAGCTGTGTTCTTCAAACTTGGGTGTTCTGCCATATGGAAAAGTGTTCTGTGTGATCACAGTACCTATTAGACAGCCCTTGCTCATATGCACAAATATCTATACACCACTTCTCACTGCTAGGTCTATCTGGAAAACTGGGTAAAGATTTGGCATAAAAAAGAGGAAAGGGGCCATGTAACTTTCTACACTCTTTTGCACACTTGCTGTAGTTACATGGTGGGGCTACTCCAATTACACAACACAGCATCCCTTAACAATACCCCAAATATCTTAAATCAAGCAGCAAGTAATGACTGATGACAATCCCATCATTTTGTTAAGAAGAAAAACAATTACAAAGAGAACAAGTGACTTGCCCACATCTCCCAGTCAATTAGTGTAGTTAGTGATCAGGCCATAATTATTGCCCTTGATGAACTCATAGTTCCAACCATTCTTTCACTGCCTCTCTGATTCATTGCTTTATAAACAGAAAACAAAATCAAAATTATGTTATTTTATGTCTAGAAATTGCATACAATTGCTGGTACTGGGGTTTTGAATTTAGGGCCTCAGGTTTGCTACACAGGAGTTGGACCACTGAGATATGTCCCCAGATCTTTTTTGCACTAGTTAGCTTGAAATACAGTCTTGCTTCCTACCAATTGTGCCTGGACCTCGATCCATGTATTTTAGACTTTCTGTTAGGCTTTCTGTGATGGTTAGGATAAGAGGCGCTTACTGGTTTAGAATGATCTCTTGAAATTCTTTTTTCTTTGGGTTGACCTCAGTGATCTTGTCAATCTCAGCCTCACAAGTAGCTGAGATTACTGGTATGAATTACTGCACCTGCCTCTAAATGCCTTTTATGTTAATTTGATCTAAATTCTCTGAGAAAAAAATTACTTAAAGAACACTAACACTTGATTACTGTATCTGCGATAGCTCTGTGTGTTTTTCTTTTTTCCTTCTTCTCTGTGATATATAAATTGGTTTACGAAACTCAGTGTATCATTGTCCCTTAGAAAAGAGTGAATGAACTCTCAGGCTCAAATGAACCATTTCATCTCCACTGACTCACCTGCCAAGCACAACAGGCTTTCAGGCCCAATGCCTAGTGCAATCTGCATCACCCTTCTGCCAGGTCAACAATATTGTTCTACTTTTCTTATTTTTCCTGATGGCAATCTGCTTTCTGTGGTATAGATATGTTCTAGAAATTGCATCACTTGAAGGCTAAAAAAAATAGAACGTAAAATAAATAAAAAGGGGGTAGAAGTAAGACTAGTCCATAACTTGTCAAGAGATTTCACATTCTAAAGAAATAAAAATGGCCCTTTTGTCTGAGAACAAAAGGCAATATGTATAGAGAGAAGGGGTGAGAGAAAGTCAATAGTTTTAATTTTTTTGCTTTTGTCTGTACCTGGGATTCACACTCCAGCAGGCTCCAACTGCTGTGCCCCACCACTAAAGCCCTATTTCCTGCTGGCTAATTTTTAAAGTAAGATCTCACTTCCTGTCCAGGTGAGATCAGCCTGTGTTCAGTTTCCTGGGTAAGAGATGTGAGCTAGTACATCCAGTTCTTTATTGAGAAGAGGATCCTGTAAAGTTTTCTGCCTGGGCTGACCTTGAACCACAATGCCTCCAAAATGTGAGTGGCTTAATTTTATCAAGTGTCCTAAAGAAAAGGTAGCTATTGATAGTTACTATTTAGAAACTGAATTCTAAAATGTTCCACTGCCTGTTAACTGTAAGTTGGAGAGAAAACTCGTTGGTTAGAGGAACTCTGTCTTCTCTTCTTAGGGCTTTTAACTAGAATAGTAATAGAGCTAGAAAATCCACTACTCTAGCTCTAACAGCCTGCCAGAATAAACACCAAAGTTCTCCCAAATTTCCTCACCAGATTCATTTCCTTGGAATAAAAACCCCTTCTGCTCATTCTACCCCATTTCCAATGGCCTGGCAGCCCCTTGTCTCTTGTTCCTGGAGTCCTCAGCTCCCCTTCTTGAGAGGCACCAGAGCAATATCTTTCTTACTCATATGAATCTTAACTAAAACAAAACATTTTTCTTTTCTTCATAGCTTTTTTGATGCTAAGTTAGCATATTTGCTGTCTGTCACCTTTCCTTAGAAAGGATGGTGTTTATCTGTTTCACTCAACAAGCAACTGCAGTGTCTAGAACAACTAGGAGGTGTTGCAACCGTTTATTCAATGAGTCATTCTATTTGACTTCCTGAGAAGCTTCAAAGCATCTTGAACTCTGCAGTATCAGAGAGCTTCCTTCCCCTTCATTGGCGACTCTCACACCATGGTTCCTACCCTTGAAATTTTAAGTTTCTTAGAAACTTACTCTAGAAATGTATTATCCACTCTTTCCCCTTCTGTAGTACATTCCAACTGTTTAGAAGTCTCTAATTACAACACAAATGTTCCACCAACTATAATGATTTAATTCTCACCTCCCTCTGGGGATCTCTTCGTGAAAGAATAGGTTGGCCATTAACTTGATTTCACCCTCTCCTAACCTCTCAAACCATTCTGACTTTTTTTTTTCACCACTGTACTAACATCAACTTTACCAAAGTCATCATCTTAATCCCATTAGAGTACAGGAGGAAAAAAATACAAGCCAAAAAAAAATCTAATAATACCAAATACTGGGAAAGCAGAAACTTTTTTTCATATAGCGGTAATTGAAATTGGTTCAGTCATTTTGGAGAGCAATTGATGATACCTGGGAAAGCTGAAAACATGACTTATCAATAACATATTCCCCTAGAAAAACTGTTCCACATGAACATAGCAAGACATCTAAATAAAAGTTTCTCACAGAATAATTTGTAATATCAGAAATGTAGAAATGTATGTCCAAAACAGTTTATGTTTATACCTGTTCCTTAGAATTCACCTTTCCTTTCTTTATCAGTTTAGGACAACCACCTTTTACACATATGATCATTTAGAATTAATTATACTTTTTCATTATAGATGTGTTCATATAATCAAGCTTTATTCTGTGTAATTAAAATGGTAACATGAAATTCCCTCACTTTTTCCCTGTTTTCTAGTAGTGAAGATGTGTCCTCTAGAGGTAGGCTGCCCATCTTGAACCTTAAAGTAACCTTGTATGGACAAGCCCATACACAGGAGAGCTACAGGATGGAGGAAGCCTAAGTCACTGAATCAGTGATCCACCATTTCATCCCTGGAAAACTACCTTTGGATTTATACGCAAGGAGAAAAATGTATTATTTTGTTCAAGACTCTATTTGGTTTGTGTTGGTCACCCTCAGGAAAATGTAAGTTTAATATTCAGAACAATGTACTCCAACAGCAACAGATGACCAAACACACAAGAGAAATCTAACAATATGGAAAAATCCCGGAAACAGAATAATATGCACAAATTTATGCCAGTAATCCAAATTTTAAATGCAAAACTACATGTTATTTGTGGATTTATAAATATTTACTTTAAAAATATGAAAGCATATTATTTGTGATCACTTCCAAATAATGGTATCCTTACAGCAAGGATTTTTCTGATTCTATATTGATTATTCAGCTGCATCACTGATTATCTTATCAGCCAGGATAGTCAAAGCTACACCAGGCAAGGACGACTCATTTGATCTTTTAGGAGCTCTCAAGGCTATTCTATCCTGCTCTCTATCCCTACTTATAAATGACTGCCACTTACATAAAGATTCACTTTTCCTGAATGACAAGAGGTAAGACAAGCTGTTTCTGGGACATAACTGTGAAATCCAAGCAAAGGAAAATCTCTCAAACTTCAATAGAAGAAGAAAGCAGGAGAAAGTAGCTTTGTTCTACAGCAGTTTTTGATTACTATGCCTTTTTTTCCTCAAATTCATTCAACCACTAGCTCTTTCCTAAGTATATTCTGACTTAAGAATATTAACTCTGTAAATTCAAAACTGGGTCTGATACTTTTTCTATCTGGAGGAAATTGAGCTAGAGAAAATGAAAAATCAACCAGTTATTCACTTTCAAATTTCTAATAATGATGAGAATACTAACTCCCATTTACTGAGCTATGTACCAGATATGAAGCATATATTTAATTATTTAAGATAACTTTCACATGTTAGAAATGTAGCTCAGTGGCAAAATGCTTGCCTAGCAGGTGCAAAGCTCCAGGTTCAATCCCCAGTACCAAAAATAAAAAAAATAAAAAGGTAACTTTCATGTCAATTAATATTATAAATCTAAAAACTGGTGTTAGATAATGGTCACATAGGTAGAATAGGATCCTAAAAGATTCTAAAGAGTTATCTGAAACCAAGCACAGGTGGCTCATATCTGCAATCCTACCTATTCTAGAGGCTGACATTTGAGGATTGGAGTTTGAAGCCAGCCTGGGAAAGAAAGTGTGTGAGACTATTATCTTCAATTAACCACCAAAATATGAGAAGTGAAGCTGTGACTCAACTGAGTTCAAGTCCCACAACCAAAAATAAAAAAGAGTTGTCTGAGTCTGAAGTCTATGTTCTTGATTATGATTCTAGGTGATTTACCACCATGACAAATATTTATCTAGTCGCATAAGTAGATAAACTAAATGGTTGCTTACATTGTGCAATGAAAAGGTGATGACATTGTGAAATTAAAGACCATTGGAGGCTTTAATTGTCTCCAAATACATTTTCCAAATTATGCAATATTACTAATATTGTGTCCCTTCTGGGGTTGTCCTTTCCCCATATTATCAGTAATATTTGTCCCCTATGAGAGATGATACACTGATCTGTAGACTACTCTAACAAGCTACAATTTAGTACCAATTTATTAAGAGTAGTTTTCCTAAAAAAGGAGATACCAATCACATATGCTCAGTGAATAATACAAATGTCAGGAAAACAGTAGAGGAGATGGAAGAATGACAACAGAGACAAACTCAATAACCGAAGCAGGTTTAATTGGAACAAATCTGAGAAATTTTTACACTGAAACAGTGAGAGTGCCTCGCTTGGAGGCTGAGAGTTTTTAGGGGACATATGAGGAGAAATGAGGCCAGGTGCAGTGCAGGAGCAGTGATCTGATATTTGAGGTTTGAGCACTGGGATAGGAACTCATATTAAGAGATTGCAGTTGAGCAAGACCAAATAGCCAAATGCAAATTTCTTTCAAAAAATGGTGCTAGACTGCTTCTGATTCCATCAGTAAAAAGCCCTTTGAGAATCAAGCACTCCTAGCAGGAAAAACTGGGACAGAGGGCCCTAAACTATGAAATGATATCAAAAAAGTATTGTGTGTCCTATAGATTTGGTAGTCTTGAATGAAAGAAAGTTTAAACCCGAACCTTGATGTTCACCTACGCCAGTCCCCTTCCAAATCAATCTTCACCAAAGAGCTTAGCTCCAGCGTCATCCATTTCCCCCTAGCCAAATAAATAAGTTTTAGTTGTGCAAAAATAAATCATATGCCTTTTAATTGAAAGGTTACTTCTCTCTGCTGAAAGTTGGGGCGAACACAGAAAAGTAAATCATCTCCTACACCAATGTCTTGTTTCCCCTATGTTTTCTTTTTATTGTTACGCAGTTTCATTCCTTACATTCATCTTCTTGATCTATTTTGAATTGGGTTTTTTAATAGAGGGTGAGAGATAAAGGTTAAGCTTTAATCTTCTGGATAGAGAGATCAGTTTTTCCAGCACCGTTTATTGAAGAGGTGGCCTTTTCTACAATGTTTGCCTTGGATGTAGATACATGGGTTTAAAGGGGGCTCTCCATTCTGTTCCATTGGTTTATGTGTCTGTTTTTAATGCCACCATGCTGCTGTGGTTACTATGGTACTTTAGCATGTCTTCATAAAAAGTATGGTTATGTCTCAGGTTTGTTCTTTTCATTGAAGGTGACTTCAGTTGGTTGTTGGGGTCTGTTGGATTTTGTTATTGCCAAGTGAATATTAGGTTGCTGGGAGAGAGAGAGAGAGAGTAGTCTGGTTTGTTTGTTTTATGTATCTGTGGAGAATGTCATTAGTATTTTGATGAGAATTGCAATGACTCTGTAAATCACTTTGGGTAACATGGACCTTAAAAAAACTATCAATAACATTAATATTCTTCTCATGGAAAACAGTACAGAGGCTCCTCAAAATAACTAAAAATATGTCTATCCTACAAGACAGATATCCCACTGGCAAATATATATCCCAAAGGAATGAAATCACTATACTACAGATACTTGCCAGCCCATATTAATTGTGGCACTGTTCACAGCAATTAAGCCATATAATCAGTGTCGATGTCATCAATGGATAAATAGCTGAAGAAAACATAGTATTTATGGATTATCATTGCCATAAATGTGATATTTATGGATTATTATTCAGTCATAGCCAGGTGCTATGGCTCACTTTTGCAATCTGAGCCACGTGGGGAGTAAGTAGTAAGCAGAAGGATCAGTTCGAGTCTAGCCTGGACAAAAAGATACCAAGACATCTACAACAAACAGGCTGTGTATGGTGGTGCAACCTGTAATCCCAGATAGTAGTAGGTAAAGGTAAGGCAGTCAAAATCAGAAGCCACCCTGGAGAAAAATCGTAAGACCCTCTATGAAAAATAACTAAAGCAAAGAGGACTGGGTAAATGGCTCAAAAGTATCTTCCTAACAAGTAGGAGGCCTTTCAATTCAAGCCCTAGTACTTCCAGAAATATGAGAATGAAAATTTGACACCTACAGTCAAATGGATGGAACTAGAAGACAATATATCAGGTTATATAAGCCATACACAGAAAGACAAATACAGTATGTTTTCTGGTGTGTGCAGAGGTTAAAAAGAAAAGTAGACAGGAAGCTGACACATAGTTTGAATGGTGGAGGGATGGAATGGGCATGGGAAAATGGTGGATGAATAGAAAAGGGAGTAGGGGACAGATATAGTAATAATATTCAATATATATATATATATATATATATGTGATAAAGGAAGTGGAAAATGTGACATGACTCCAAAAGGATGATGGAAGGGGTAACACATACATGGACATGTTAAATTGTAACCTTTTATAACTAATTGGAGATTTCTTTAATGTAATTAAAAAAGGAAAAGTCAACAACAATACAGAATAGTGATCACTCATGGTTGGGAAGCAGGTAGGTGGGGATGGGGGAAGGGAGGTAGAATTGATGGGTGCATGCTGCATGCATATGTAAAAGCATCACTGTGAACTCTACCATTTGTATATGTTAATCAAAAATAAAATGGAAGCTGATGAGAATGCGCTATCAGAAGATAAAGAGAAAAGAAATAAAGAGAAATTTTGATGCAACTCATAATTGTAACTAACAGCAGCCCACACATCCAACAAACTGTCACTGTTTCTCATAGGAGGAAGGGAAAAGAAAGGGAAAGGAGGAGATGGCTGATGGGGTTCCAGGAGCATTCTGTGTCTGTTTGGGAAGGAGTCTACTGAAGGTACCAGGAGAGCTGGAGCGTTCGCTTGGGCTTCCTCCCTTCTATAAGTCCACATCTGATGGGAGGAGGAAGGAGCAACAGCTTTGAGAATGGGAGAAGGGTCTGCTGACAGAGCCAGGGAATCCACTTGTCCAATTTCCCGTCTAGACCAGTCTCATCTCCTTGCATCCTCATTAAGAAGAGTCCCAAGCTTCAGTGCTGCAGAACCCACTACCTCCCTCGGGGATCTCAGCTATGAGTCAAAACAAAATATGCAGTGGTTCTCACCCAGCAATCCTAGTAATGCCCTGAGAGGAGCCACTCCCAACAAGTCACATCCCTCTTCTACATAATAGTCTTTCATGTATCCTATGAGTCACATGTCATATAATAATAATAGTAATAATAATAACAATAATAGGAAATCATATTTTGCTGACCATGTGGGTTACTCATACAAGTTCATTTAACTTTCATTCAACATTGGTCCCTTTGACAGATGAGATGTTTTAAAAACTTGCCCATTTATCACAGTAAGTGATAGTCTTTCAGCTAAGGGGTGAATCTTTTCACTCATTCATTGTATTACATAAAATTTTCTTCTATCTTTCTCCTTCGCCCTTCATATTCTCAAATCCTCATACAATGCAGTGAATCCTTTCTCTAACTCACACTCGAGTTATCCAGTACAGCTTTTAGACAGTGTAGCAACTGAGTTCCATGGGGAGCAGGCACAGAGGAAGAAGGGTAATGAAAGACTATCTTTGATAGTGACAGGGCAGGGGGCTAAAGATGGTGGACAGGACAGGGGAAAGGGTCACAGCAGATCTAAGGCATTTTCACAATGTCTGTAGGCTTATTGAAGTATATATCATAAAATATTCATAGGTTACTCTGAAATATAAAATATGTTCAATTATTGGATATCTAAGATCAGCTGAAATTGTTATACTAAGTTAAATTGCATGCTTTATTTTTGTACCAAATTCTATTGCAGTAAAATCTCCTAAAACCCACTATTAAAATGGGGCACAATGGTGTCTATGGATTATGATAATGATAACCATTCTATGGATTCAGTAAAGTAACTTTTAGATTAAGTAAAAAGTGGGGGTATATTCACCTCCTTAGAAATGTGATTTGTTGGCTGGGGATTTAGCTCAATGGCAGAATTCTTGTTTAGCATGTGTGCAGCAGGCCCTGGGATCAATTCCCAGTAGAGAAAGAGGGGAGAGAGAGAGAGGGAGAGAGAGAGAAAGAGAGAGAGACAGAGACAGAGACAGAGAGACAGACAGAGAGACAGAGACAGAGACAGAGAGGTGATTTACCTTTACAAACAAAAGGTATCTTATTCTTGTGAATGTTAAGAGAGTTTACAGCTTTGGTTTAAATTTTTCTAATAACTTTTAGCCTCTTATTTGTGTATAAGTGTTTTTTTTTAGTGAGACTGAGATTTGAACTCAAGACACTGTACTTGTGCTTGCTATGCCGGTGCTTTACCATTTGAACCACATTCTCAACCTTATTTTCTTCAGGTGTTTTTCAAATAGGGGCCCGGGTTTATGCTCAGACCAGACCAGCATAGACTTTGATCCTCCTATTTATACTTCCTGTGTAGCTGAGATTACAGGTGAATTCTATCATTTATTTGTTGAGATGGGATGGCCCAGAGAACTTTTTTGCGTGGGCAGCATGAAACCACCATCATCCCTAACTCAGCCTCCTTGTGCATCTGGATTACAGTCATGAGCCACCCCTCTTGGCGGTGTGCAAGTTCTTTTTGTTTGTCTGTTCGTTTAATAATGCTTTAATCCATCAAGTTGTTTTAAGAGCTCCACAGTATATCAGCAAATCTGTTAAATAATAGATAATTAAGCCTCAGGGAAAAAAGCCAGGGAAATGCTACTACCCTCGCAAATCTGTTACTTGTCAGCTACCTATTGCAGTAGTTATTCAAATGCTAAGAAAATGAAACCTCTATTCTTATCTAATTTCTTCTCATAATCTGTTTATCCATGGCTTGTATTCCAAAGCTTCATATTCATAATGTGTGTGTGTGTGAGTGAGTGTGTGTGTGTGTGTGTGTGTGTGTGTGTGTGTGTGTGTGTGCCAGTACTGGGGCTTAAACTCAGAGCCTGGGTGCTGATCCTGGGCTTTTTTGCTCAAGGTTAGCACTCTACCACTTGAACCACAGTGCCATTTCTGATTCTCTGGTGGTTAACTGGAGATAAGAGTTTCACAGACTTTCCTGCCTGGACTGCCTTTGAACCATGATCCTCAGATCTCAGCCTCCTGAGTAGCTAGGATTACAGCATGAGCAACTGGCACCTGGCTTTCATATTTTTTTTGTTCTTGTTTTTATTGCATTATGAATTTCAGCAATCATAATGATGACTTAGCTATAGCATAAATATAAAAAATAATACAAATTCATAAAAAGGAAATTAAGAGGAATATTATTTTAATAATTACTGAATACTAAAACAGGGAAATTTTCAAAGGGAAATTAAGAGCAAGGAAGTTAAAATAACAGGAAATAAAATGTGCTAAGGAAGACTGTACCATCTGTTAAATTAATGTACTTTAAGTCAATGTGAATTTCAAAACAACATTGCTATTCTGTACTGTTAAGCTCACTGAGATTTGTGTATTTTTTCTGACACAGGGTTTTACTATGAAGCCTGGCCTGGCCTTGAACTCATGATCGTTCCTTCCTCTGATACCTGAGTGCTAGGATTACAGACGTGAACCACTATGTGGGGCATAAGAACATATTTTAAGTGGCAACTCCCATTTTCAAGTTGAATTACTTCCACAAAGTCAAGAAGGTAGATTTTTTAAAACTTTTTGATAGCACTGAGAGGGGATAAACTCAAGGCTTCGCCCTTGCTCATCTTGCTTGCTTACTGTTGACCCTTTACCACTTGAGCTATACCTCCATCCTAGCTTTTGGCTGGATCTTTCACATATGGAGTGTCACAGACTATTTTGCCTAGTCTGGCTTCAAACCATAGTCCTCTGGATCTCGGCCTCCCAAGTAGTTAAGATTACAGCTATGAGCCACTAGCACCTAGTTGCCAACCAGACTCTTACTGATATTCCCACAATTAAAATGCTTCTTTCCCAAACTCACTTAAATGCAAATTATCATCTAGGACACCAAACATAACTTTTGGCTCTTTGAAGTAGAGTCCTACTTTGTCTCTTTTCCTAAACTAATTCCATTCCCTTGTTAATTCTGCCTAAATGTTCTCCATGGGAACAGTTCCTTCCTAGTCACAGTGAGACAGAAGCAAAATAACTTGGCTGCTGCATATATCAATTAGAATTATCACTAGGCTCCCCCTTCACACCTCTTTTAACTAATAATTTTGGTAGAATTCATATGAGAATTAAATGTTTATCAGGTGAACTATTTTAGCTATGTAGCTTTCCCATGAATCAACTCAACATTTCCTACAAGAATTACATAATAAGGGATTGGTCACGTTGCCAAAAAGTCCTTATCCTGCTAATGATGGAAAACTGAGCTAAAAGAGAGAAACATTATAAAAAGAAAGGTAAGCAGAGACCCTAGACCACCTTCCAGCTCTAAAGGGAAGTGGACTAATCTTAGAAATTTGTTTTTCCTTCTTTGTCCAACTGGAGGAAGCAGACTGGCATTTCATGATTTTCTTTTACAATGAACTAGAAGCAAGCTGCAGAGGAAGCTAGGCAGGTCATAGCAGAAAGGAAACGGCTTAGCACCTTCGTCAGCTTCCTGTTGCATCCAACTGATAGCAGAAAGAAGAGGATATGATGTTATGGTCCTGGGGTTGGGTTCCAAGATGCAGCTGATTAAATGCCCCCACCTTCCACTCCATGGTCAGTCATTCACAGTTTTCTACTGACAAAAATCTTCAACCCTTAAAATTGTCCCTTAGAAAAAAAATCTCATAACTATTCAGACCTTTAAAATGCTTATACTCTAAGAGACAAAGGACATATTTTTTCTTTCAGATGTAGAAATTAGATGTAAATGATAAATATACATGCACACACACGTTTGTGTGCATACATGCACTGCACAGACATGTTAACTAAAGTATGGCATGTGGGGCAGAGGATTCCAGTGGTGTACATAGTTCATTCGAACGACTAGCTTACATTTTCACAAAATGAATACCAGGAAGCTGCAGCTTGAGGTGTCAGGGGAAGGAGAAAGAAAGTGGGGGGAGAAGCAGTCATAATATTCAACATACATGTGTGAAAATGGAACTGAGTAAATTCAGGGGATGGGTGAGGTTGGGAGAGATGGGGGAGGATGATAAAAAAAAAGGGGGTGACATTGATCATGATGCATTGTACTCACAAACTTATACATTGAATTAAAACACCTTTGTACAACTTCTAAAAGATAACAAATTATAAAAGCATTAAAAATGCATGAAATGTTTGTACTGTATAAGAAATGAAGAGCTAAAAGTTAAAATATATTCCTTGAATATATTTTATATAGAAAACTGCCACCAACAGCCCCTTGGTGATCTATAAAGCTCCAGAAATATACCAGATTGGTTTCCAGGGAAATTAGCTCCTTCAGATTTCAGTCAGCTCATTACAGACATCTCCATGGGGGAAAATGTCTTCCGATTTAGTCAGGGGTTAGAAGTGTGTTGGAGACATTTTATTAGATTCTGTTTCCTAAATATTCCTAATAGGAAATTAAGTAACTCTACTCAAAAATTTTAATAACTTCTTGATTAAAGAAGGAAATTCTAGTGTTTTTGCAAAGAGTTTGAAAGCCTTACACAATACATTCCCTGCTGATGGTTCCAAACTTGTCTCAAACCACTCCACCCAAAGGAAGGAAGGAAGGAAGGAAGGAAGGAAGGAAGGAAGGAAGGAAGGAAGGAAGGAAGGAAGGAAGGAAGGAAGGAAGGAAGGAAGGAAGGTCAGTCTACACATGATATCCCAAGTCTTAAAAACACTGTATTAGGCTGGGCTATCATCTAAATGTATTCACCATTTTTCTTCTTCCTGATTTGTGGCCATAAGTCAAATCCACTTCATGCTCATGCTTTCTCCATCAAATCTTCCTTCATATTCTATGTAAAGTCATTACACAAACCTTGTAGTATGATTTGTCTTTGTGTCACATTTGACCACTAATTTCTTCACTGCTCAAACACATGCTCTATTGTTTCTTAATTAATTCTTGCATTTCTGTTTACGGAATTAAAAAATATACAATTTTAAGATAAATACAAGAAGAAGTTCATACATTGCCTGTTGTATATATTCCTGAATATGTTTCAGAATAGTGTCTTTGACTTAGTTATAAATATTTTACATTAATTTATTGAAAGTACAAGGTGGCAAACAAGAAGAAACATAACCATATATAAATGTAAGTGGAATACAATGGTCTATCATCACAAGACAATTCCTAGCTTAGGGGATTTAAATAAGTTATGTTGCTACAGGCTTGGGCTTATAATTTTAAAGGAAATTACCCTAACTAGCTGAATCAACTAATCTATCAAAAATGAAAAGGCAGGGCTGGGAATATGGTCTAGAGGCAAGAGTGCTTGCCTCATATACATGAAGCCCTGGGTTTGATTCCCCAGCACCACATATACAGAAAAGGCCAGAAGTGGTGCTGTGGGTCAAGTGGCAGTGTGCTAGTCTTGAGCAAAAAGAAGGCAGGGACAGTGTCCAGGCCCTGAGTTCAAGCCCCAGGACTGCGAAGAAGAAGAAGAAGAAGAAGAAGAAGAAGAAGAAGAAGAAGAAGAAGAAGAAGAAGAAGAAGAAGAAGAAGAAGAAGAAGAAGAAGAAGAAGAAGAAGAAGAAGAAGAAGAAGAAGGGGGAGGGGGAGGGGGGAGGGGGAGGGGGAGGGGAGGGGGAGGGGAGGAGGAGGAGGAGGAGGAGGAGGAGGAAAAGAAAAAAATGAAAAGGCAAATAAAAATGCTTCTGAGTTTGAGGGATGATGGAAGCTCATTGGTTGGAATACTTGCAGACATTTACAATCTGTACCTGTGGGAAATGGGAAAGGGGATATAGGAAGTTGTACTACCTCTGCTGAATCTTGCTGTGAGTTGAAAAAAAAAACTGACGTTTAATAAACCAACAAAAGCAAATGGAAACCTGAGTTCTGAGCACCTACTGTGTTGAACCCACTTACTGTACACACCGATTTGTCTGGTTCTCACAGATAACTTCAACTTCCTCTACTATCACTGCTATATAGAAAGATAAACTGGCTATGCCCAGTATCACCCAAGAAGGAGGGACTGAGGTATATGTATATTGGCTAGAGTTTTCTCCCAGTGCTAGGGACTGAATCCAGGCTCTCTTGCACTACCACTGAGCTATCCCCAGCCCTTGCAGTTGAACAGAGATAGACTCTTGGAGAGTCTGCTTTCACCAGAAGCTTGATGATGTAGCCAGAATTCACAAGAGAACTAAGAAGTAGAACAGAATCCGTGAGTGATAACAGACTGAGAGTGTGAAATTGAGAAATTGTCCTTCATCCCATTCCTGAACTATTCCGAGATGGTCTGGTTTTCCAGCAACGAGTTACATTGTGAAGCTATGACCCAGCAAAGGAATACCCCATCTGGTACCCATTCTCCTTCCTTTCCCTTTTCACTCTTTGTTCTCTGGATTGTACTCTGAAATGATGGCTATAAAAGCTTTGGTTCTATTTTCTAGGGAATCTAAACATCTACCAAATCTCAAACCCTGTGCTTAGTGTTGAGGAAAAAGACACAGTGTTCCACAGTTACAAATGCTCTTTTTTATACTTAATTAGTGTACTTCACATGGTTCAAAAGTATCAAATAATGAAACCTTCCCATTCTACTTTCCCATATGTGTTCCTCCTTCCTCCTGGTTCCATCCTATTAACATACCTTGGAAATTATTTCATATCAGTACTTAAAATTTTTCTACAATACTTTTGGCTGTGTAGTATTTCAATGTGTGGATTCTTGTAATTGATTCATCCCATTACTAATGAAATGTTACATTATTTCATTCTGATTCCCTTACAAACAGGAAAATGACTAACTTTAATGATACATCAACTTACATATGTGGTTTGAGTTTTATGCATATCTGATTATGTATTAAATATGTTTCTTGGAATGATATTGCTGCATCAAGGTGAACAGATCTTCATTCTGCTGTTACATAATCAACACTGTGTTAATGAAGGTTTTTCTTTCTACCTATTTGGTTAGTGAAAAATGATATCTGAGCATATAGTGAGAGTTGTGCTTCTCTTCTTATGAGTGAAATTAAATATAATTTCTAAGGTTTGGAGTATTGTTTTTCTTTTCTATGACCTGATTATTTTTGATGAAATATTAATTTGATGAGTATCATTGGAGCCTCTATTTTTAAAATCCAGAGCACTATGTCTCAAAGAAAATTAAACTGAGGCTTTTAACACAATTCTCACTATTGCCACTTGAAATGCTGAGATTTATAACATCTCCAAATTGCAAAGTCTAGTCCCCAAACTCAACAAGTTCACAGTCTGACAAGAAAAGACAGACAGCCGGGAGTAAACCAGGCCAACACATAGCTAGATTTCTCAACTGTAATGCTCGAAGAGAATGACACACTGGTGCTGAGGGCTGATGTCAGTGTCCAGAGGCTCTGTCTGATAGACAGGTTACTGTCATTGGCATCAATGCAGTATCAGGGCTAACAGAGAGAAGAAGGGCATTGCCCCAGTTCTTAGAACTCCCCAGGGTAAAGCCCAAGTTGAGCCAACTGTAGGAAGTCCTAGAAGCAACAGAAACATTGAAATTTCTAGAGATAAGTGATTTTAGGAGACTACAGAGAATAGGAAGGATTTAGAAAGTGATTTCTGAATCCTAGGAATCAGAAAATGAGTTTTAGAAAGGATGCACATTGAGATCACTTTTTTTTTTTTTTTGGCCAGTCCTGGGGCTTGGACTCAGGGCCTGAGCACTGTCCCTGGCTTCTTTTTGCTCAAGGCTAGCACTCTGCCACTTGAGCCACAGCGCCACTCTTCTGGCCGTTTTCTGTATATGTGGTGCTGGGGAATTGAACCCAGGGCCTCATGTGTACGAGGCAAGCACTCTTGCCACTAGGCCATATCCCCAGCCCTTGAGATCACTTTTGAACAAGGACTTGAAGGACAGAATGGAATCTCTACCAAGAGCAGCAGAGAGGGCCGCGCAGGCAAAGGAATATGATAAGCAAAAAGTATGGAGATTCGAGATCTTTTCTTTGTCAATGATGATTCTGATCCAGGACACAGGACACAGAACAGAATGTGTGTATGGGTCGTGGTGTGGGGGGGAAACGCATGTGTGTGCACACACATGCACATACGTTTACATGCAGAGGTAGGCATGAATGGGAGGTAAGATCACCTTTTAATTAGAAGCTCTTTTTTGGAGTTCTCAACTGTGTCTGAATATTCTGATAAATTTTATTTGACACACATTAAAAGGCTTAACTTAAACATGGACTGAGATGAATTATAAATAACCTAGAAAGAAAAGCACCAGGTCCAAGATAGCTAATCCTTACTGGTCCCAGTCTTTGTTTCTCTCAAAGAGAGAGAGAGAGAGAGAGAGAGAGAGAGAGAGAGAGAGAGAGAGAGAGAGAGAGAGAGATCTAAATCACAGGGTGTACAGACTAATGAGTATGTTTGTAAGGACAAAGCACCTGGGGTGGAACAAGCAGAAACTTCTTTAAAATAAGGAAATGCATATTGCTTTTATATTTATGGTAATTAGAATGATTGGAATAGAGAACAATGAATGAATAGATACAAAGAGGTCAGTGAGTGAATTTAGCTGCATTACAGAACTCTAATGATATTCACTTTCTCAACGCCCAGTAGTCTTTACTAATGAATACTTCCAGAGCTGTAACCATTAAAAAAAAATAAATCTGCTTGGCTTTAGTGAGGAAAAAAAATACATGATAATTATTTTTTCAAGGAGATGTTGCCAAGGTTTATCCTTGCCAAAATACTGCAGGAAATTTTAATGTGAAATGAACCAGAGAAGAGAGATGGTAATGAGAGAGGCTTACAAAGGCTCTGTCATCTGCAGACACATTGGCATTCTCTATTCTCCTTTCAGCTCCTCCTCCAACTGTTCTCTCCTAATCCTTGATGTTTATATTATCCACCCCCTTAAAATCCAACACTTGACAAACTCCAGGGATTAAAAACAAGAACTGAGCCCCAACTGTTTACATATAAGGCAAAACAAGCCACAGAGGTTCAAAGAGCCTCACTTAGAGGCCACAGCATCACTCAGCCTTGTCCTGCCAATGGAGGCAAGGGCAGAACTGAGTTCATTGTTTTGGTTGTTTCTTGGTGCTTGGGGATTAGAACCCAGAGCCTTGTGCATGCTAAGCAAGTGTTCTCACCACTGAGCTATACTGTCAGCCCAATTGCTCTTTTATAACAAGTGTCTACATTTTGCTTGCTTGAGGACTAGGGGAAAATCAGGTTAAGAACCTCCAAATAAAGGAGGGAAGGTAGAAGATGGATGCATTGAGGCTGGAGGGTTCAAGAACTGGTTGAGAAATGGTCTCATGGGTCAGGATGAAGTGCTCCACTCAAAGTTTATGGTAAACACTGACTGCCTGCTCAACTTGGCCTTCCATCTTTTCTACTAACAAATTCCAAATTTCTTCTTCAACCTATGCTGCTGGCACATGCCTCTGATTCCTGAGGTGAGTGATAATACATCTAATTCAATCAGGGTAAGCCGACATCTTTGCCAGTGGTAAGTGCAGAAGTGGATACATGGCCCCACATTGACCACAAGGGAGACGCTGCTTGAAAGCTTGTTGGAAAAATGTTATTCCTTGATAAAA
Source organism: Perognathus longimembris pacificus (assembly GCF_023159225.1). Lineage (NCBI taxonomy): Eukaryota > Metazoa > Chordata > Mammalia > Rodentia > Heteromyidae > Perognathus > Perognathus longimembris. The sequence goes on from NC_063161.1 coordinate 18,671,448, forward strand.
GGAGGAAAAGAAAGAAAACTCCTTTGGGTTCCTTCCCTGGATACCAGTGTGTATGCCTTTGCATCAATAGTGCTTCCTAGAGTGATGACATGAGGCACATAGTCACAGGGGAGAAAACATTGAGTCACAAGGAAGCAGAGTGGAATTTGCCTGCTCAATCCCGTCAGTGAATTACCAAATCATCCTGTGGCCAGCTTTGGTTGAGTAAACAACAGATATTCTTATGGTCTTAAGCCATTACTTCTGAGGCTCCTGTTTCCTGTTGCAGAAAAACACATTCTCCCACTAGAGGAGTAGAGACAGGAACTCAAAGGCTAAGGTGGAAGAGTAAGCAGAATGAGGTTCTTTGGTCCATAACTGCTATTATTATTATTATTATTATTATTATTATTATTAATTATCCTTCCTCCTCCTCCTCATATCTTCCTAAGACTTCCTCCTTTCTTTATTTGCCTTCTCTTGTCATATTTCCTCTTCATTCTCCTTTTGTCTTCTTCTCCACCTGTCCTTCCTCTCCTCCTCCTCCTCCTCCTCCTCCTCCTCCTCCTCCTTCTCCTCCTTCTCTTCACCTTCTTCCTCCCTCTCCTTCTTGTCCTCTTCCTCCTTCTCTTCCTCCTCCTCCTTCAAATCTAGAGTTGTATATACAAGTCAAGCACTGTCACTGAGCTACATCCCTGCCCAACTATCCTCTCTTAACACTTTTCTGCCAAGAAAGCACACAACTTTTTCTCTTCCATTCATTTTATTTCTTTATCTTATTTCATTATTTTTTCACTTTTTTAAGTATCATTAAGTGGCTATAGAAAGTGGTTTCAATTCAACATATCTTTGTGAGTACAAAATCTCTCCCAGCCCCACTCATCCTCTCAAGTTACATGGTTTGTTTTATTTTTTAAATTAAGATTTTGTATTTGCATATGTTAACTGTGCAAGGACAGTTTCACTTTGATGTTACTATGCATGTATATAATGCACTTCCATCAAACTCACCCCCTTTATCACTCTTCCTCATCTTCCCTTGACCCTTTCTTAAAACAATTTTAACATTTTATTGTTATATTAAAAAAATTCTTATTAATAGTTTTCAACTTGGTTTCAAGTCTGAAATTTAGATGCTCTTCCTGCTTCTATTGTTAAAGCTAAAACTCATTTTTTTTGAGAGAGCACTATTATATACAATGGCATTGTTGTAGGGTTTTTTGTTGTTGCTGTTGTTTTTCTTTTCTTTGTTTTCTAGTCCTAGGACTTGGATTCAGGGCCTGGGCACTGTCCCTGGCTTCGTTTTGCTCAAGGCTAGCACTCTACCACTTGAGCCGCAGTGCCATTTCGGATTTTTTCTCTTTATGTGGTGCTTATGAATTGAACCCAGAGCTTCACGCGTGCTAGGCAAGCACTCTACTGCTAAGCCACATTCCCAGCCCCATAATCACATTCTTAGGCATACAAATTCTTCCTATAAAAAGAATACTTAGCTGGGCACAAGTGGGTCACACCTGTAATCCTAGTTACTTAAGAGTGTGAGACTGGAGGATCTAGATTTGAAGTCAGCCCGGGCAGAAAAATTGCTGTGAGATTCTTATCTCCAATTAACCACTCAAAAACTGGAAGTGGCACTGTGGCTCAAGTGGTAGAGCACTAGCCTTGAGCACAGAGAGGCTCAGGGATAGTGCCAAGGCACTGAGTTCAAGCCCCACAACTAACAACAACAAAAAGAATACTTTATAGACTGCTTATTGATTTCCAAAGGGGGAAACATCATTTGTGTTTTCCTTTATATATCCAAATTATACTTATTCAAACATTTTTGTATTACTTGAAGCACCACTAACACAGTGGCTGTACCAAATATTTGGGAATAGGGCTGGGAATGTGGCTTGGCACTATAGTACTTGCCTAGCATACGTGAAACCCTGGGTTTGATTCCTCAGCACCACATAATCAGAAAAGGCCGGAAGTGGTGCTGTGGCTCAAGAGGTAGAATGCTAGGCTTGAGCAAAGCGAAGCCAGGGACAGTGCTCAGGCCCTGAGTCCAAGCCCCAGGACTGGCAAAAAACAAACAAACTAACAACAAATATTTGAGAATAATAGAATAATTGATCTTAGCTAAAATAATTAAATTGCTATATCATAAAGTAATTACCAATTACTGTTCATGTAACATGTTTCCAGATTCCTAACAAGCATTTTGCATGTATTATTTAACTATATATTCATGGTATCTATGTACCCACTACTATAGAGTTGTAAATTAGGCAGCTGAGACTCAACTCTAGAGTATGTAATGCTTATTGTTCTAAACACATGGCTTTCAAGGAATTTCTTGTGTGATGAATATATTTTGATAGTTGCCTGCCCAATGTTTACTCAATTTCTCTTCTCTCCTTATGCAATTTTGACTTCATTCAGGAACCAAGAATAGCTGTAGAATAGCACAGGGTTTGCAGCCTGATTGTTCTAAGCAATTATGTCTAGCAAAATTGGTTTGGTTTAGACTTGGACATATGATGTAAAAAGAAATCTTCTGCACTGATTCTAGGACAGCTTCCTTCCTCCCAAGAAAAATAGATGGAAGAAAGAATCCCTTTCTCAAGCATTGTCTTGCCCAAAGATGTTATGTGAGAACCGCTCTGGCTACCTTATAAGCTTGAGGGAGATTTCCTGAGGACAAAGGAATTTTATTTTAAAAAAGAGTGAAAATGGTGGGAAAGCATGATCTTTATTGTTGACCCACCAAAATGTTTCATCTTGAGCTTCAATTTCTGAATAAATGCTACTGTTATTTATACCCATTTTGAACCAATTTTCTATTGTGTACAATGAGAATATTCAGTGGATATTTTCTCTGAAGACATCTCTAAAGGCTTCCTTCCCTGAAGATAGCATCCTATTGTCATTGCCAGAATTTCCTTTCCTTCTGGTGCCTCTAAGCCTTCCTGGAATTCCACAATCTCCAAGTCTACTTTCTCTAAGAATAAGAGCACATCTCCTAAAATTCACTTACTTTACTATGAAGGACAATTCTGTTTAAAAAATCAGCTTGTCTGATCTGTCTCCAGGGTCCCTTCTCCACTACTTAATTATGAAAAGGAACACATGAGTTTTTCCAAAAAATTATTTCCAGAAAGTAGATGCGAAAGACCAGAGTTACACTATCTGAATTTGAATCTCAGTTCCATGTCTTCCTAGCTGTGTAAACTTTGACAAGCGTCTTGTTTTTCTCAGGTTCATCTTTATCTGTCCAATGGGAATAATAATTGAAGGGTTGTTACAAAGATGTTGTCAACAACACAAAGATTTTAGAACAGTAGTTGGCAACTTGTAAGCATTCAAGAAAAAAAAAAAAACCACTGATTGGAAGTAAAAGCAAGTCATTCATACAGGCAGTAGATCATAGAATGTAAAGCCCAGTCAATAATCAGGCAAAGAGATGAGAACCAGAAGTAGATTTCCAGATCCAGATACCAGAAGAAGTTTCCGTTTTTTTGTTTCTTTCCTCAAGATGTAAATATCTAGAAGGAAGTATTTGCTTGGTCTAGTTTGAGTCATGTGTTCTGGTTTGTTGGCTGATAAAATACCTTGGTTAATTGCACAGCCAGATTGTCCCTAATAATGTCCTGGGGAAATTTTGGAATACTGGTCACCAGAGGAGTAAAGCTAAAAGTAATTGCTCTGATTTGAATATGGAATGTTTCCCATAAGTTTGTGTGTTGAACTTTTGATCATTAGCTGGTAGTGCTATTTTGCAAGGTTCTGGAAATTTTGGTAGGTGGGACCTAGCTAAAAGAAGTAGGTCACTGAAGGCCTGTCCTTGAGGGGATTATATCTTGTCATTTGTTCCTTTCTCTCAATTTTCCTCACATGAGCCTATTGCTATGATGCTCTACCTGAGAACACGGGCCAAGCAACTATGGACTTGGACAATGTTTCTTTATTTGATTTTGTCCTATATTTTGTCACAGCAGTGAGAAAAGTGACTAATACAACAAGCAAGTGAACTACATCGATTACATTTGTTATCGTTATAGGACCAAGATCATAGACATGATTAATAATATCTTAGTTCAATTGGTATAAGTATTCAAGGTTAGCTGGTTGGTTTTTCTTATAAAAGTTGACTTGTAACACTAGTCATTTGCATTTTTAAAGGTCAATCCAAAAGGAAACACATTCTCCTTTCTTGGGTATTTTTAAGCTAGGGTGTCTGTCAATGATAATAATGAAGGGATAAAACAAACCTATTTTTGAAGGGAGGAAACTGAGTGTGAAGTTGTTAACCAAAAAGAAAAAAAAATCAATATTAAGGAAAAAAGATGGAAGGAAGCATAGATTTGTTTGTCAGCCTGCCTTCTCCTTCCTCTGGATTGTGCTCAGATTTCAGTCCTAGGGAATGAAATAAAATGGGAAAGGAGGAACTGGTAGGAAGACATCTCTCATTGCTCTAATTGAGTCTTCTGTTTATTTTCAGAGGGAGTGCTCTTTAACCTCAAGCATGGTCAGAAAGAACATTGCCTGTTATGTCTATGTAGGTAAAAGCCTCAGTTGTGGCCATTTACTCCTTATAAGCCTATTTTACCTTCCAATCCATTTCTTGTATACAAGACAGCCTGGCTATCTTGTGGTTGGTACTTCTGATAGTCTCCCAAAAGCTTATGCTTGCTTCATTCCTTTCTATGAAGTCACAGAACGAGTCAGCTTCCTCAAGCATTATTTTGGCTTCATGCCTTTCAAATCATACTTAAGCTCCTGATCCAGATGTGAGAGCAATCTGTGTGAGACATCTGTCACCCCTTTTTGTCAGTACTGATTCTACTGATCTGACTAGTCAGACAGATGTCTTCTTCCCTCTCTCCTGCTCACTTCCACAATGCTCCACACAGGGTCTCTTTTTCCTAAGGCTGCACATGTGGGAACACTGGCAAAGGATCAGTAAGCAAGGCCAAGATCCCTGGTGAGATTGTCTCTAAGAAAAGAATACTGAGTAAGAAGAGGATGGGGGCTGGGGAAAGTGTTGTAGAATGCTAACCGTGAATGATTAAGTCATGGACAGTGTTTGGAAGAAAGCAGAGAAGAAAAGTAGATGTCAGGAAGATGGGAGGAATAACAGGCAGTGGTGAGGAAGAGGAATGCAAGGTTGTAAAAGCCAAAGAAAGGGAAGATCTCAAAAAGAAAAGAGGTCATAATCAAAATGTGACATGTCCAAACAATGGCATATTACTCAACCTTAAATAGAAGGGAAACAACACATTTTACATTATTGATGAACCTTAAAAACACTTTGTTAAGGGATATGTCAATCACAAAAAAACAAATACTGTAGGATTCCCTTTTGAAAAGTACCTAGACTAGTCATTCACAGAGACAGTAAGTAGAACTGTAGTGGCCAGAAAATGAGTACAAAGTGATAGGAAGTTAGTGTTTAATGGGTACATAGCTTCCCTTTGCACAATGTATTGTGAATGGGTGGTGGTTAACAACACAGCAATATGAATGTGCTTAAAACCACTGACTATATGCTTAAAAGTAGTGGAGACTATCAATTTTCAGTTTTGGAATTTTGCAACAATCTTTTTAAAAGAAATAATAGGGCAATAAGGTTAGACACTGGTCAGGTATAGGGAGAGCAGAAGATAGCCCTTTATTTTTAATGTTATAAGGAAAGAATGCTGATGATATATTTGAGAGATTCAGCCCCCATGCTGGCTGACTTCATTTTCCACATTCATGCATGTTTATTCATATCCATGCATATTTCCTGGCTGATAACTGATTTTCAGTAAAAGTGAGTCATGACTACTGATTCAAGCCATCTCTGGCTCCATAGTTAACCTCTTCCTGTTGTCCCCACCCTTACTAGGTGGGTTTCCTTCTCCCTGGTGGTCTCTTTGGCTCCCATATATATTTTATCATTTTGTATTTGAAGCTTAACAAGACTGCAACATCCTGTGTCTTCAAGCAGCGTATGTATTCTGTCACCCTGTGTCTCTTTCCTGTGTCTCTTTCTTGCTTTTCAAGTAATTAGTAAATGCTTTTCTTTCTCCTCAGAAGTCTTTTCATAAATTAATTCCATTTGGCTTAAAAAAAACTCTTACCATTAACCTCTATTCTCCAATAATAATTTTTTAAATAGTAAAATACCATTTGTCGCTTATTTGACAATTGTTTAATGAATCTGACATCCCATAAACATTGATAGAACCCCTACTACTTACTGGGTATTATGATAGTTGCTAGAGATATAGTCCTTATCTCAAACAATTCACAGTCCAGTGAGGAACAGTTTAATCTTCTGGACTTGGACACAAACATTTGTATCCCAGGATAAATTTAATAATGTAAATTACCAAGAGAAAACATCTCCCTTGTTGAATATTTGTAACTATTTTAGGAAAGCATATATGAGTATAATTCCAACAGAAACTCCTCTCCATTGATAATAAATTAAGTATAGAGGGTACAATTTAAACTGATCATTCTGGCTTAGTTTTGCTTTTAATAACTTTCACAACAGAACTTTCCAGCACTGGCTCACTCAACAATCAATCGTGTGTGTATGTGTGTGTGTGTGTGTGTGTGTGTGTGTGTACATATGTATAAGTATATGTATATGTATATGCTCCAGTAAAACTGAATTACTTTATTTCCCATTTCTAAAATGCAACTGATGATTACAAGACACACCATCAATTAAAGAACATTTCAGGCGAAAAAAGGAAACAACCAGTGAACATGTAGATAGTGATTATATGACACATACCAATTATACCAGTTTGGAAACGTCTAAATGGAAAGCAGAAACACAAGGGCGAAGTGTGCATCTTATGTTCAAAGACACAGTGTTTACTACTTTGGAAAATGCTGTCTTGGACTTCAAACATTTTCTCATGACGTTCCTTCCCTTTGAGACACTTCTCTGCTCCCTATCTTACCTTCAATCTATCCAGTGTTTAAGGATCCCTGCCTTTTAAGAACCCTCTTCTTGGGGGCTGGGGATATGGCCTAGTGGCAAGAGTGCTTGCCTTGTACACATGAGGTCCTGGGTTCAATTCCCCAGCACCGCATATACAGAAAATGGCCAGAAGTGGCACTGTGGCTCAAGTGTCAGAGTGCTAGCCTTGAGTAAAAAGAAGCCAGGGACATACTCAGGCCCTGAGTCCAAGCCCCAGGACTGGCCAAAAAAAAAAAAAGAACCCTGTTCTGATTCTACCATCTTTCTTTTTTTTCAGTGACTCATTCAACAGCTACATATTGAATGCTTAGTATGTATCAGATACTGCTCTGGACATCAAGATTATGTGGCAGAAATGATAGACGTATACCCCTGCTTCCAGGGAGCTTATATTCTATGTGGGGACACAGAAAAAGAAAGTCAATAAGCAAATACATGAAATAACCATAAGCTATAACCGGTGCTTTGATGAAAGAAACAAGATGCTGAGATAGAGAATTAAAAAGGAGAGTCTCTTCTATGACAAGCTTTCAGACAAGACCTCTAGGAGGTTGAGCAAAAGTAAATACATAGAGGGAGGGGAGGAATTATACACACCAGAGTGCAGAAAAACATATTGTAAGCCCGGGAAAGAGGATGCACAAAAGCTAAGAGATGGAGTTGAGTTTGACATGTTTGAGGAACCTGAGTTTTTCTTCCTTTGAAATTCCAGAGCCTTCTGTATCTTCCTTTGGGTTTTATATATTTTGAATTTTACCTTATCAAAACACTTGTTTCATTTTCCTGTATATCCATCTTATTGATCAGTAAAGTTTTTAAAGACAAGAACTGACTCTAATTCATCTATGCTTTCCTTAATAGTACTTGAGCAAACCAGAAGTTCAATAGCATATTTTTTAATTCTATAAGTCTATAAATTGTGGCCCTATTTACTTAGCCTATTAGATGATTTTTATTGAGCTCCATTGTAATTGTAAAGTTTGGGATTTTTGCCAAATGTGGAATATCAACCACATTAAATTCAATATTTGCTGTAAGATGCTATTGAAAACATTATTTAATATATTATTTAATATACCTTCTGTGAGTTCCTGTTGTAATTGGGTGTTAGTCAAACTTTTACTTCTGAACTTGTGTTCTACCTTATGGTTATGGGTGTTAGAAAACTCAAAATCAATTCAACTTTTAAATTTGAACAATTGAAGTCACATGTTTATCCATATGGTTATCATACTTGATACTCTTTTTCTCTGGCCCTGACTTCTTTCCTTGTAATGATTAACATCAAACTTTGACAGGCTCTGTGCCAAGTGCTTTATATGAGTTATCTTATTTAATCTTCTCAACAATCCTGAGTTTTACGGATGAAAAAAACTGAGGCTTAGCGGAATGTCAAACACATAGCAAGTACCAGAGCTTGGATTGAACCCAGGCAGTCTGATTTCTTCACTATGATAATTGCAGGGAAAAAGATAAAATTATGCATCTATCTATATACATATAAAATGATTTCAACTGAAACATAAAACAAAACAGAATAAGTGTTACTGACTGTGTACAACAATACTGACTGTATTTAGAGGTCATAACATATATGAATTTATGAATCTTTTGATTGTTTAATATAAAAGAATGGATTCTAGATGAAAGAGTATTTCAATTCTGTGTTAGCACATAATTAAATCCAAGATAGAATAAATTTTATTTTAAAAATTCATAAAAAAAAATCCCTCAAATTTCCATGTTCAAATTGTGGCCCAGCCTATTGCAGTAAATGTCAAAGACAGAGTTCCCAGCTGCCTTGCAGCAAAATTCCTTAGGTAATATATGTCATGTTTTAATATAAGATTGGCTCCCGAGTGGGAATTGAATCATGGATTCCTGGCTTTCATACATTCAAGTTAAGCTCATCAGAAGAATTTTATGTGGGTTAACACTTAAATAACTGCATTTCTTATCAGCCAAGATTGGTTTTACATTTTTATAGAGACAATTTGTAGAAAGAAGGAAATTATTGAAGCTTAGTCCAAGGCAAATGCTTCTTTCAGGGTGATATTCAAGACTACTTTGTTTGTTTCTTTTTTACTTATGTCAGAAGTTTACACCTGCACTAGTTTGAAAACAGGGCTATTACTTTATTGAAAACTGAAAATTTTCCCAACAATATTTATTTCCCTTCCTTAAAGATAGAAGCAAGAAAGCTCAGTATAAGAACATATATTTGGAACAAACAAAACCCCAGCAGGAAATCCTCCCAGAGTACTCACACTCATTTAAAGAAAGCAATAGCCTTTCATTTGCAGGAAGCACAGGTGTCTTTCCCCTTCTCTCCCTCAATGAATATATGGCCAGTCACCTGGCTGAACCAACACACCATTGCAAAACCCACAAAAGTCAGATTACCAAAGCATATTGAGAAGGAAGGTAGAATAAGTCACAGGAAAATATATTTTATCTGTCTCTAAGATTACCTAATTGTGCTATGAGAAGCTTGGAGGGAGATTGTAACTGAAGTTGTTTACAGCTGGCCTGAAAATGTAGCTCTTCTTTCTCTTTGGAAGGGATTAATAGGAACAGCATCAAGTAGTATACTATCAAAACAGTCAGGAATCAAATGAATACCATTTAGTACAGTCCAGAGCAGTGGGGAAACATATGCTGTCTTAAGATAAGAAAATGATGGCATAAGATGGTTGCAAAAAGATTGAAGAAGCATGGGAAGCTGAAAGATGTGGGTGAGTCAGCACCACTGAGGAGTACCACTGAGTCCTGACAAGTGCTGCTGGTCCAAACAAATGTTGGTCATGTAGGAATTGAAAGACAGTTCTGCCCACTGTCCAGCCTTAACTGCTGATGGAATCAAGATTCCAGTGGTGGAACGACTGATTGAATTTGCTGGAATAGTTCTCCTGCTGTCACTTCCCACAAGTTCTTGAATGTTTAGACTGTGCTGAATGCTTACAACTCAACTTGCTAAGTTGAATCTTGTTATTTTATCTTTCAGCAGACACTAACAGCAAATACTGCTGGCTGAGAGGATACAGAGATGAACAAAACAAGAAACTTAGAAAAGAAGGTGGTGTAATGAGTTCTCATGGGGAAAAATGGTCTCATAGTGGTCAGGCCACTATGGATCTTTTTGACAAGAGATACAGTCATTGGTTTGTAATGTAAAATTGTAAAAACTTGGATTGTGAAGTAGGATATGGTTTATGATAAATACCCACCATGAAGTCAAAGACACCATTTACAGGATTCTTTAACAATACAGATTTAGAGTAGAAGGAGCCAGACTGTTTGAAACAAATCTTATTCAGATACTTCATTCATTTCTTATCAATTTTATTTCAACCCCAATAAATTCTAAACTTCATGCTTCAGGTAAGAATTCTTTTTTCTCTGCTTATTCATATTTTCTCACATTTGTCTCAGACTCCTTCACACTAATGTGGCTTTGGAGTCCAAGAGCCATAAGGTTAAATTCAGTTCAGCCACTATGTGTGACATGGGCAAGTTGTTTAACTTTTTTCTCATCTGTAAAAGGCAGATATAGTACCTATCTTACAAAGCTGTTATGATGGTTAGTTGGGATAATATATGTAAAATAGCCAGCCCAATTAGTTATAAGTAATATTATACAGCAAGGAAACAAAAAGCCACATTCTGAGAGGTCAAATCAAGAGTCTTTATTAAAAGGCCGGCATCTGCAAATGGACTCTTGTCCCAAAGATCTGCAGCCTCTTGAGTACACTTATCACTGTCAGAAAACTGACCCAAGAGAGCCAGAGAGGAAAAGAAAAAGCAGACAAATAATACCAGTAAACCAGATCAGTTCAAATGGAGAGCTGAAGTGGGACACCATGGTGACCAGAAAAGAACCAGGAGCCAGGAGACATGTGGAGTGGTGCCTGAGCTGGCCTGAACAGGGTCAGGTCAGGGGTCAGGTTCACAGAGATCTTAAGAGTTCACAACCCAAGTTTGGCAGGTCCCCTAACCTATTGTCCAAGTCTGGGTAGGAATTCAGGCACGCCCATCACCTGAGAGGTGGGACTTCCCTGCCTCCACTATAAAGACAAGATGGCAACCAATTAAACTCAATACCCTGTCTTCCACCTGGAGGCCAACGATAGCACTGATTAGATTCAGCATCCCTACTTCAGTAACACTTCTATTATATTCTGATATTACATATCTGCATTCACATCCTAGAGATACAGAATCTTTTGACTTCTGTTTGTCTCATTTCCCCCAATATTCTGCTTCATTTGAATATTTAACCAGTTTATTCTATGAAAAAAATAGAAGTCAGGCTAGGCACAGATGGCTCATGCCTATTATCCTAGTAACTCAGGAGGCTGAGATCTGAGGATTGCATTTTGAAGCCAGCTGGGCAGTCTATGGGGCTCATCTCTATTTAACCAAAGCCAAAGGGGAGCTGTGACTCAAGTGGTAGAACAGTAGCTTCAAGCAAAGAAGCTAGGGCAGTGCTCAGGCTCTGAATTCAAGTTCCATACAGACATTAAAAAAAAAAAAAAAAAAAGACCTTGGTGCCCCTGGCTCTCTGCTGTAATCCTAGCAACCTCGACTCAGAAGGCTTAGATCTGAGCATCACCGTTTGAAGCCAGGCCAGGCAAGAAAATCTGTGAGACTCATCTCCAAATAACCACCAGGAAACAGGAAGTGGAGCTGTGGCTCAAAGTGGTAGAGTGCAGTGCCCAAGCCCTGAGTTTAAGCCCCAGGACCTGACCAAAAAAGTAAAATTAGAGAGAGGTCAACATTTTTTCAAAAGAATGTTATAGCTAGGTGAGTTATCTCACACCTAAAATCACAGAATTGGTGAAAATGCTGTGAGAGGATCACAAATTTAAGAGTAGCCTAAATCGTGAGACTGGGATTACATGTAAGAAAAAAAGAAAAAAATTGGGAATCCCTATTGGGAACTCCAAATATCCTGAATTATTTAAAATGGTAGTTACCTTGTCCAATTAAAACTCCAGTTGCAAAAAAGACTCTGAGATGACAATGCACATGCAGTGGCTGGCAACATATCTGGTTTTTCTGCTTTGATGAAGAAAGAAGCTCAACACATCTTTATGAGTCACCACTTTCTACATCAGCTTACACAGGGCACTGAAGTCTCTGCCAATACTCCTCAGAGGAGTCTACCATAGAGGCAGAAGTCTAAAAAGGAAAGTGTTATATGAAATTATTCACAGGAATTCACTGCTAAAACAATTCTACAGAGGAGAAGTCGTTGTGGTTTGATTTATTGGATCACATGAATAAGGTAAGGCTTTTCTTCAGCATAAGTTCTTGAGTTACTACTGTGGGAAATGATAAAAAAAATTATGAGCTCTTTGGTTAAGTTACTGCACTAGGAGAGGAGATTAGGAAAAGGCAATTATTAAAAAAAAAAACATTTCCACAGTGAGACTTTCTTGCCTCCATTCATGAATGATGAAATATGTCACTTTCTTATGAGACAGCAATCTACAGACTCCCAGAAACACTTGAAACAATGTAAAATAGCCTTAAAGCTTGACCTTTAAATTGGAATGTATGTATTAATTACATTCATGTGTGTATGTATTGGTATATATATGTCACATACACACACATATATATACCAATACACACATATATATGTATATATACATATATATGTGTGTGTTCATATCACTGATGATGCAGGCTTAGAAAAAATGGCCAAATTTGTAGATGTGAAGAAAGAAGAAATGACACACCTAAATCATCATTAGCATCCTGGAGAATGCTATGAGTGGTGGGTCACTCCTGTAAGCTCATATTCAGAAAGTAGAGAGCAGAAAGATCCAAGTTCAAGATCAGATTGGGCAAAAAAGTTCACAAGACCCTATCTCAATAAAAATTGGGATATTGTGTTGCTGTGATTTCATCTACAAAGGAAGATATAGGTAGGAGAAGCCATAGGTAGTGATTCTCCTATCCAAGGCTGGCCTCTAATTGAAAAATAGCTAATGCTGAAAAGGGCTAGAGAGTAAGAGGTAGATTAAGTGATAGGGTGCTTGCCTAGTAAGTGCTATGCCTCAAGATCAAATCCCAGCATCACCAAAAAATAAAGAAGCCCTAGAGGAAAAAAAATTAGTAAAATTAAAATTTAAAAGAGTCCTAGGGAAAACCAGTGTATCTGGATCTATCTGTCTTTATGCTACAATATTCCTTTGTCCTTCTGGGTTCCTTTTCACTTGGTTGTTATCAAAATTAAAATTGAAGGGGCTAGGTATGAGGCTCAAGTGGTTGAGTTCTGGCCCTGAGTCCAAATCCAGATACCATAGGAAAAAAATTAAATTCAGCATACCATTTAATACAAATGACAAACATATTACCATGTAAACCTATATCATCATTTCTTCTTTTCAGGTCCAAATAATTACAGTATTGGCATTAAAATTTTGCTTTGGGGAAGTAATTTTTATATTGGTTTTTCTTTTGTGCTTATACATTTGGATTCTTTTCCAACTTCCTTTGTGACTAGACAATAATGAGGAAAAAAAATTTTCTGGGATGGAAATTTTAGGGGATGTTTAGGTATATGTTTATGAGAAAATGACCCTTTTTTATCTGATCAAAAGATACAAATAATGCTTTTTTATAAAAGATTATAACCACTGATCTAATACAACTATTTTATTTTATAGTTAACAAATGACTCATCATAACATAAAATATTTGTCCAAAGTCACCTAGTTAATCAGTGTTAGAACTGGATTTGAAATTAATTCTCTTGATTTAAGGCAACTGTAGACCATGTGGCTACATTATTGCTTCAATGAGACATCTCAGATAACTTTAGATATGTTTTTTGGAACCAACCAAAGAAAAGCAAAATAATAAACAACAAATCAGACATAAAATGTATGTGAAAATGAAATCATTTGTTCCAATGCATGACTACCAGATTTTTCCTAACCTTGATATCCTACCTGTCTGGGCCTGAGTTGATCATCATTTTCTTGGAATCCATCTGCCACCTATCCCATATTGGTCTGGCTTGTTTTTCTTCTCTGATGACAGATGTCCCAGTTTCAAATTGGCCAGCAGGTTTAAGCATCTTAAATAAACCAACCATCCAGCACTCACTTTTATATGGGTGTGTCATTGATTCTCTAAACTCAAAACCAAGCTTTTCCTGCCAATGTCATTTGGATGTTGTCTGAACTCTGTGTATAATACCTTATAGTAGAGCCCATTGTATTCTTGGGAGGCTGAAATTCTGAATACCACAGCTTACTAAGTTCTTTATGTGCTGAAATGGATCCCCTGCAAGAGAGAAAGAGAGAGAGAGAAAGAGAAAGAGAAAGAGAGAAAGACAGAGAGAGAGAGAGAGGAGAAGAAAAACTGAAGTCTTCATTTTAAAATACATAAAGCTCACACACTGTTTATATTTGATTCAATAAACTGTCTTCTAGACTGAAGAAACATTTTTTTAGTTCAAGAATCTTTCTTAAATTGCTAGGAGAAAAAAAAAGATTGAGATTTTGGCTAATAGTCAAAAATTCCTGTTTTGAAGCTAAGGTAGACCATTTGAATTATGCCTACTCCTGGTAATGAACAACTGGACTTGCTGCAAGTAGGAAACGTTTAGGTTGAACCAATGGTAAGATCAAAGTGGGTGATTTGGAAAATAAATTAAAACATGAAGTCCTATGTAGGAAGGCAATAATATTCAGGGGAAATGGTTGCAATGGCAGTAGCAATTTTGATAGACTCAGTGCTCAAGTTTGCATCAGGAATGTTCCCAAGAGTCCATGTGTTACAGGCTTGGTCTTCAGCCCTTGGTGCTACTGGGAGGCAGTATAAACTTTAGATTAGGCCTAGTGGGAGGTCTTCTGGTTATTGCAGGCATGTCCTTAAAGACAATTGCAGGACTTCACCCCTTTCTCTCTTCCATTCATGACCATGAGATAAACATATTTCCTCCACCTTGTGCTCTACCATGATGTGTTGTGTTACCACAGATCCAAAGCCATGGAGCCAGTAAGTTATGGTCAGAAATCTCTGAAACAGTGAGTCAAAATAAACCATTCCTTTATGTAAGTTGATTATCCAAGGCATTTTGTTACAGTTAATAGTAAGCTATCCAATGTGTTTAGCTTTTTGAAAATGTGGTGCTATTCAGCAATGGAAAGGAGGAATTAAATGGACAGTATAGTAACTGAGTGGGCAGGAACCCAATCAAGTGACATACCTCTTCTGCCCAGCCACTGCCTGTGATGCTTTGGAGAAGACTTCACAGGTGAGTGGAGAAAACTCATGAGACAAAGGTTATAGAGCTTTAAGCAGCCAACAAATCATATTATCATGAAGATTCTTGCAAAGCAAGTAAACATCATTTATGAGAATGATAAGTGAAGAATGTGACGAAAATCTACCTGCTCACCATTAAGATGTGTGAATGTGAAATGGAGGCTAAAAAGAAATACTCCAAAGTGACCAAAGTTACGGGGTTAGAGTTAAAGAGTTAGGGGTGACTTTCTTTACTTTCCTTTAAAAATCCTTTGTAATATTCTTGTATAAAATTTAAAGTATTTACAAAAAAAGGGGGGTGGCAAAGGACAAGAAAAAAAATCAGTTAACACTTTATGTTCTATAAGAAAAATAGAATGTTCTTAAAAACCTAACATGTTCTTCCCTCCCATTCTTCCTCTGTCATCTTTTCAAAGTCTAATTTCAAGCTTATTCTCATTTCCCATTCATTCCCTGTTTTGAATAAAATAAAGAACACTCCCCCTAGGCTCAATTATGGTACTGTTTGAGTCTTTTGTATTTTGCCGGCTGGGTGTCACTTGCATGAGACATTCAAGCTTGCCCAAAACTAAGCTGAAAGTACTTGACCTGCAGAAAAAGCTGAGTTATCCAGTTTATAAAGCAGTGGAAAGCCTGAGTCAGATACAAAAGGAAAGATGGTATCTCTCAGGTGAACAAATCAAAATGTTGGGATGTCAAGCTTGGAGAGTAACACTGGTCTTAGAAGTTGGAAACTATCTAAGAAGATGGAATAGAGTATTTTACCTTTGACAGGTTTATAATATAAACAAAACTATATTTATATTTGAAGATTATCTTAGGATAAATTTAGTAAAGATTTATACTATGTCTACTGAGAAATAAAATGCTTAACCTATCTAATAAAAGTTTAGTTTCCACCTCAATCTTGCCATGTATAAAAGCCAGGCCTAAATTTTATATGCTTTAAAATATAAGGACATGGGCAATGACCCATAAGTATTTCACAATTGTAGATTTTAGCATATTGCTATGTAGCCAAACTCATAAAGAATGACATGGCCCTTGAACTACCTGGCAAAAGACTAGAAGCTCTAGATGTTCTGATTTCATTTTTTTCATTATCCATTTATCAGAGCACTTATATGAGGAGAGGCCCTTCCTTGCCTTTGGTCTTTCTGTATAATAGATTTACTGTTTTCTAAAACTAAATTACAAATGATAACTGAGAGTTACTATTTTAAAAATTGACATCTGAAATAAAGACATCAAAAGCTATTAAAGGAATAAAAATTGGCTATCTGCTTTGCATGTTCTGCTTAGTGCTATGGTATTTGGATAAACTAGATATTGGGCATGCCACGAGACCAGGTGTACCACTGTGTATTCTCTAGTAAGTTAGATTCCTAGTCACCAATAAGTATTTGTTCACTTAGGTAAGCAGTATAGTCTGCTTTAATTTTCTGCTCTCCTTTCCCATTTTTCCCAACTAGAAATCCTCTCTTTTGCCTGAAAGACATATTCAACTTCTACTTTAAACGTTTAGCTCTTTCTGAGTTATTGCCAGGACTTCTCTCATGACACACACTGAGTCCTGAGACAGTTACTATCTGTGTCTTCTCCCCATTCTTACCAGTGCCTGGCACATTGTAAATGTTGGTTGAAAGAAAGACTTGGATGAAATAGTAATTAAAAAGTAAATATAACAATGGAAAGACTTCTAGTTCCCAATACCAAAAGAAATTATCTCCTATTAAACAGAAATGGACATTGGTTGTAAATCCAAGTTATAAAAAAACAGATACATAAAAATCTGTGGCCATATGTTTTGTTCCCTGTGTAGTCCCACAGACTACAGGGGTTTTTATTCATAATATCTATTACAGGCCCTCCACACCCTGAAGGGGCATATGAGATATTATGATGGATAACACACAAAAATATAAACATCTTTTTTCTGTCTAAATGTAGCTGCTAATCATCCCACAAAGACGTTTCTTTTTTCTATTTCTTTTTTCCCCCTAAATATCATAGTGCCTCTCCATAGGAGATAGTTTATTTCTCCTGAGCATTATAAACAGATCTCTGCCTTCCCAGATGTGTTTTCATCAAAGTATTTTTCCATGACTTTTATAGTCATGATGTGCAGGAGTGGAAGGAAGAACGCTAACATTCACTGCGTGCTAAGTGCCAAATATTGTGGTAGGCACTTTTATATTTGGCATCTGGTTGACTCCTCATGAAAGGCCTTAGAAGATAGGTTCTTTTTGCATATAAAGAAACTGGAGCTCAAGAGGATAACTTTCTCAGTGTCTTACAATAAATAGTGCAGCTACGATGGAAGCCCAGGTTCATGTCACTCTTTTGTATGTATATGCTACATTTAGACTTGAAATCAAAGGCCTGAGTACTATCACTTTGCTTTTTTGCTCAAGGTTGGCACTTGACCACTTGAGCCCATCTTCACTTCTAGTTTTTGGGTGGTTACTGGGAGATGAGTCTCATAGACTTTTCTTCCCTGGCTTTACTTTAAACCACGATCCTCGGATCACCGTCTCCAGTGTAGCTAAGATTACTAAGATACTTCTTAATCAACACTACTTATTGCTGAATAAGCTAAAATTGTGAGACACTGGCACCTGGCTTTATTTCACTTTGACTCCTATAGGCTTTCTACTACATCATGCTATAGTGTTTGTAAGCATTATGCAAAAATTTTAAAGACCTAAGATACTCTACTGAATTGTGTCTAGAAGTAGAGAGAAAATAGTGAAGGAATGAAGCATGGCACACAAAGAAAGAGAAGTCATTGATGACTGTGACCATAGGTCTATTTTACAATAATATGGTATCTAAGTACACAAAATAATCTTTTTAATGAACTACATTATTAATTTTTATAGTTCTCTGGAAATTACCTTTTTAACCAACAAAGCCAGTCTTTGTAAAATGTCATTGCACTTCTAGGTTTATAAAAATTGAATTGTGAATTAGCATTTCTGATCCCTTTCAAGCAATTGGTAATTGTTATGAACACTTAGAAAAAAATGTAATTACAATTCACCTAATAGGGTTGGGGTGCCCCCCTGTAATAGCAAGCTTCTCCAGAAAATACCCCATTAATTGCACCAATGATTTGCATTTCACAGCAGGAGGAAAATGAGAAAAATACATGAGATGAACAATCTTCAAACTTTCTGATGGTTTCTACATGGAGGAGGCAGAAGGAGAAGCCCACAAGAGAGAGAGAGCAACTGTGTTCCGAGGTAGATTTTCTGGAGCTAGCAAATGATAAAGCCTGCTAGTCCCTGGCTTCTGCATTTTAATTAGGCTGATGCCTCACATCCACTTTCCTTCCTATTGCAAGAGTACCCTTCTTTGTTTCAGGGATCTCTCTTTCCATGCTTTCAGCACCTATGATGAATGTGAAGCCGATTTTACCTTGGCATCAGGGTAAAGCATATATCTAGGCCCAAGCTAACTACTTGACTGCCTTGGATACATTCACAGTCTGTGTTTCAAGCTGGACTAATTCGAGCTAATGTTCATGCTACTGGACATATTGTTGGAAAACTAGAACTATAGACATTGCAGCTGTCTGTTGACCTAGTGAGAGGATGAGCCAAGACTGCCAGAGGCAGAATCAAAAGGAAAAAAAAAAAGTCTCTGATGATATCATGTGTGCTGTTGGCTAAGATGTCTCCATAGACTATACTACACCTGGCCTTTTCAATCCTCTTAACAAAAGCATGTTTCCATATAGGTTAAGTTGCTGTTAATGTAACTTATAGCTAAAAAACATTGCAGTACAAAGCATTTATTCATTATCTCACTGAGTTCTTACAGACAAGCATATTACTATGCCAAGTTTATGTATGGGGAAACAGTTAAGTAACTTACTAATATCTTAGTAAAGTAACCTACTAATATCTCACTAGGGCAAAGCCAGGACTCATCCAATCTGATTGGTTACAAAACCCAATTACTGCGTAATAGAGCTTCAGGAGTCAAACCCTGACCTGCTTAGCTTTGTGGTTTTGTATTCTTTCCTCCCTCTATTACATGAATTGAACACTATTAACATTTATAATCGCCTTATTGCTGAAACAAAATTATGTTTGTAAGGCTTATTTCTTCTTCTCTTCTTTTTCCCTACTTCTTACTTTTCTTTTCCTCTTCCTACTCTCCTTGATTTTTATTTTTCCAGTGTCTAAATACCAAGTATTTTCCCTAGCCTCTTCTTCATAAGTCATATGCATTCTCAAATGGTTCTGGGATTCATGTTGGCTTGAACAAGGCAAAGTAAGCTTACTAAAAACTTGCCCTTCTGATTCATGGCTAAAAATTAGGAGACTCCTATTCAGTCTGATCAACTGACCTAAAGCATATCACTGAGAAAAATTTCAAAGACAACAAACCACAGGCTACTGCTATTTCCTCCTTTCTAATTTCTCTTGTTTTTCAAAAAAGATGAAGAAAAAAGGATCAATATTCATTGATCATTTTCCTCTGGGAACATGGCCAATTACTACGTCATCCTTACTGTGCCTACCAGAAAAAAAGTCATCCTGCCCCAGCTTTCACTTTTTAAAAGAGAAGAAATTTAAAAATCTTATAGCTAGTTTCATAAAGGGTTTCATTTTAAGGGATATTTAAATAACCTTTAAATGCATTTTATTTGGTTAAAAATCCACCTCTTTACTCTGAGTAGACAAAATAGCAAGCAAGTTTAGGGAGGTGGGAACGAAAGGAAGAAAGGAATAGAGAAATAGAGAATGAAGGAAAGGATACTTAATCACTTTTTAATGTCTAATGTTCTCTAAGCAACTAGAGAACTATTTCAAAACAAAATATTTGAAAATCATGTCCTCCTTTATTGCCAAGACAAAGTTTCATTCCTAGATTCATTTATTCGTGAGGGCACATGACATCACTGTCCTGAAAGCTTTTTATATTGCTCCTTCCACAGAACCCAAAAGCTTAGATGTTATTAATCCAGTAGAGTTAAATCTAATATTCCAAATTTGGAGTTTTGAAGAAATGTCCTTCCTCAAATTTGTAACTTTTAAGTCTGTGGAAATATTCTAATACTATATTATTATGCAATGGTATACAGTTGTCTGACAGGTGTTAGGTAGGTATAAAATATTTACAGACATTAATGTAAGGATAATGTTGGATGGTCTGTTTTCAGAGTGGGTTTTTCAAAGACATTGATAAAACTCTTTATGTATCTATAGCGTCATTTTTACCAATTGCAAAGTTATTTTCTCAAGTGATACTTAGGAGAAAAAAGTTGATTACTGTTCTTAGCTTTTTTTTTTATTCTTGTAGCAAAGAAAGAAAACAAATAAAACTCCCAGATCTTCTATAATATTCAGTCTCTCAAAACAGGGATCAGACCAAGATTAAAAAAAATTTTTTTTCTGTTATGTGAAGTAACTAATCACTTTATGAATTTTAAACAATAATTGAAAGTGCCACAAGCATTCAGATGTGCTGAAATTATTTTGTACATAAATAAAGCTAACATGATATTGCATAAAACAATGGTTCTCAAATTTTATTGTATAACAGAATCTTAGAAGACTTGGTAAAGCAGTTTACTGGGTCTGTAAGCAGAATTTCTGATTCACTTGGTTAGAGGTGGTCTGTAAATTTGTACTTCTAAAAAATTCCCTGGTGGGCTGGGGATATGGCCTAGTGGCAAGAGTGCTTGCCTCGTATACATGAGGCCCTGGGTTCAATTCCCCAGAACCACATATACAGAAAATGGCCAGAAGTGGTGCTGTGGATCAAGTGGCAGAGTGCTAGCCTTGAGCAAAAAGAAGCCAGGGACAGTGCTCAGGCCCTGAGTCCAAGCCCCAGGACTGACAAAAAAAAAAAAAAAAAAAGAGAGAGAGAGAGAAATTCCCTGATGGCATTACTATTCTTGGCTCAAGGACAACAGTTTGAGAACCTCCTCATGTGTAGCACCTGAAAATGGCATATCTGTGTTTGGTTTGTTTTATTTTGTTCTGTGCTAATGAGTTGGAACGTGAAGCCTATGGCTTGAGTTATATCTCCAGTACATTTTGGTGTTCTCTCTCTCTCTCTCTCTCTCTCTCTCTCTCCTCTCGCCGGTCCTAGGGCTTAAACACAGGGCCTGGTCATTGTCCCTAAGCCTGTTTGTGCTCAAGGCTAGCACTCTACCACTGGAGTCACAGCACCACTTCCAGCTTTTTCTGAGTGGTTTATTGGAGATAAGAGTTACATGGACTTTCCTGCTCAGGATGGCTTCAAACTGTGATCCTCAGATCACAGCCTCTTGAATAGCTAGGATTACAGGCATGGGCCACTGGCACCCAACCCCTTTTGCTAATTTTTAAAATAAGATATGGTCTCCACCTTTTCCCCAGCTTGTCTTGATACCTCAATTCTACCCATGCCTGTCAAGTGCTGGGATTGTAGCTGTTCACCACTATGTCTTATTGTTGTTTACTTATTTTTATTTTTAAATCTTTCTTTGGTGAAGTTGAAGATCAAATATAGGGAGGGCCTTATGAATACAATCAAGTATTCTTATCACCTTGACCTCTAAGTTACATCCTCACCCTCTTTTCCATATCTTAGCTGGATATGTTTCCTATTTGCTTCAAGACAATGTCATACTCAAGAATGTGCATCACAGCAAATGACTGTCTGGCTCCATCTTTTCTTCTCTCTGTCCAAAGTTCAGTGACTTTCCTCTACATTTTCATGCATGTCTTATGATACTGTTGTTCTATGGTTAAAATATTTTGGGAAGCACTGGTTTTGCTGGGGGAAAAAAACTATTTTTAACTTTAGAATTTAGAGCTTTCTATACATAAATGTGCATTCCAACTTTGCAGAAAGGAAAGAGTATATGACATTTCCCAAGTGCATCTGAATTTGGAATTCTTCCTGAGCCTCTCTCTTCTCTAAGCACTAGGGCGTATGTATCATCATGGTTTTGGAAATATTCAAAGTAAATGGGCATATATACATATGTAGATATTTGTATATCTATCTATCTATCTATCCATCTATCTATCTATCACTTTTTCATAAGAAATGCCCAGTATTTCCTTTTAGTTTAAAAAAGCCAATTAACATACCCAAACTTCTATTTGTAAATTTAAAAATAAAATTGAGACAAATAATGAAATTCCCTTGTCCATTGTTTTGTGTGTGTGACTATTTCTCCATGAAATAGTTTACTGAGTGGTTCCAAGAATAAACCCATGGTTTTAGCCTCTGTGCATCATCCCATCTTTGCTGACCTTACCATCTGAAAGATAGAGATAGAGAGGTCTTTTAGGTGCTGAACCCTCTTCAATTTTATTTCCATTACAGTTTCATCCTCTTCATCTCCATGATTATAATGTCCATGAAGTCCTTAAGTGATTCACATGTTTGTTGCTTATTCCCACCATAGAATACAGTTCCAAAAGGGAAAACCTTGTCTTGTTTAACTCTTTATCTTCAATATCTAGCACAACACTGAGTGCATAACTTGCAGTTAGTAAATTATTATATTAATGAAAGAACAAATAGAACAATAAAATGATCATCTAAGCTCTTTTATTTATGGTAATAGGGTATGAATTAGTTGCTCATCTGACATTTTAGTACTTGAGCCACATTGTCAGCTCTCAACCTAACTTCCAAATTTTGGTAGTGTGGGAGGAAAAGGAGAACATATTCTTGAGCATTTTAGGATGAGGCAGCTACAATAATCTTATTTCTAAGGGGACAATTCTAGTCTATAAAGGAGAATTATTGGTGCTGAAACTTAGGATGTAATTTTGTATACTTTTTTTGGGGGTGATGTTGTCTACTTTTTAAGAGAACAAAAAAGCATGTAATTATTCTTTAAAGTAAGGCAAAGATGTAAAAATGCTTGGCACAAAAGTAGGTTATGTATAAACATTTTTGTCTCTAACTTAAAAAAGAATTCTGAAAATAATTCCAGTTCTTGCTATATTATAAAACTGACTTGTAAGCCTAAAAAGTATTATTAACAGTGCTTTTATTTTTAAAGCACACTTGCTGTAAAGGAAATCTTGTTAAGTATATTTGCATTTTTACATGGTAAACAAGTGCTAAGTATGTGAAGACCTAATAGTTGTTAATTTATGGTTCCTGGTAATTTTAGAGAAGTCTGATTGACTTGTATGGTTAGTTACAAGAGCAGAGATACATAACTTTGCCCAACAACACAAAGAAACCAGCAGGTATTATTTTCAAAAACAGATTTACCCAGAATCCAAGACAATTGTCAGAAGTTCTTAGAACATAAGGTAATTTGAAACTACATTTAAAATTTATTGTCTACTTCCGGGAGTTAAAATGGAAAAAAAAAAAAGACCATTTTTTCCCCCCGTCTTGTTTTTGTTACCTACATCCCGTCCCTAGTCTCTTCTTTCTATACTATTATCTCCCACTAGGGGTTTTAAGTTTGTTTTTACTTTATGCCTCTATTTTTAATTGTGAACAAAAAGTGGGTCAATACTACTTTAGTTTATCTTCACTTTCACTAGGCTGTGTTCATTCCTGAACTAGCTTTTTAGCCTCTAGGAAAGAAGAAAGTAAGAAATGTTTACAGAGACTGGGCCAACCACTCTCAGCCTGCTTTTTTCAAGAAAACAAAACCTAACCAGTGCAACAGCTGTTGGTTCCGTTCACATAACACCTTGATATCTATTCCCCCTCTCTACCCCTTCAGATTTTGTAACTGTTGGTTTTCTCCAATCCTGACAGGATCCTCAGGCTCTTAGGGCCTAGCATAATGTCAAGAATATGGTACCCTAGAAAAACATTGCAGTTTAAATGGCCAAATGCATGCATGAAGGCTGCGTGCATGCATGATGACTGTACTAGTGCCAGCCACCCATGCACAAAGCAGGAGAAAGAGTTGCAGTGGTCCACGTGCTTCAGCGTGGGTCTTTTGATACCAACCGTGTAGAAAGCCAGTAGAGAATGCCATTGACATTCTGCAGAAAGCACTGGGGTGACCCAAGCCAGAGTTTTGATTTTGTTTGGGAACTGGGAAGAAAGATGAGGCTAAAATTCTTCCATTTCTTCTTCAGGCGCTATGGAGGGACGCTACCCCGTCTTTCCATTACTGAGGGGGTGGGTAGGGTCTCCACAACCCCGGTGCAGCGGGAGTACAGAAGCGGGAGACCCCGAGACCCCCGATCGCAGGGCGCGGGTTTCCTGGGGATACCCCACCCCGCAACCCCGCCCTCAGGCCCCGCCCCTCATCGCCGGCCCCGCCCCCCGCCGCTGCCGCTGCCGCCGCCGCCGCCGCCGCCGCCGCCGCCGCCGCCGCCGGCAGGGGTCGCGCTGCCCCTGGCGAGCCGCTTAGGCGGGGGTGGGGGAGCTCCGCGGCCGGTCGCCTTTCTCCGCCGCCGCTGGTTGGATCGTTTCAATAAAAGTCTTTTTTGCTCGCTCTCGTCCGGGGAACAGGCGGAGGCGTCCATCCATAGGCGCCGAGCGGGAGAGCGACGCGCACTCAGCGAGCGAGAGCGGCGACCGCGGTCTCCTCAGCTCGCCGCCGTCCAGCGCCCGCACCACCGCGGTGGGGAAGGAGCCCGGCGGGGCCGGCGCGGATTAGTGGGCCGCCCGCGCGGCTCTGCGGCCCAGGAGCCATGTTGACCGGGGGGCTCAGCCACGCGTGAGAGCGAGGCCTCGGCGGGTCCTCCCGGAGCTCCGCACCCCCCGGCCGGAGCCGGAAGACGGGCGGCGGAGGCCTGCGCCGCCGAGGCGCCTCGGGGCTGCCGGCCGCCGGGACCCGGACCTGCATCCGGTTGCCGCGGGCGTCGGCGGAGCCGCTTTCCCTTCGCGCCTGGCCTCGCCCCGGGACGCGGGGTCCCCTGCACTTGCTGGTGAGTTGGCGGCCGAGCTGCCCGGTCCCTCGCCACCGGGTCAGCTAGGGGGTAGGGAAGAGGGACACGAAGGGGAACGCAGGCCCGGCGGGGAAGTTGCGAGAGGCGGCGCGGCACCGGGGCTCGCGTGTGCCCTGTCCGTCACTCATCGGGGTGGACGCGGACCCCGGATGGCCCGGGCATTTCCGCGGGCAGGATGAGGGGCTTCGGCCCTCCCACCCAGGGTCTTCCCAGGAGGCGCCCCGGCTCCGCTGCTGCTTGTGCTTTACAGTCGCTGTGGTCTCCGGAGGGCGGCGGCGGAGGCGGGGGACGGAAAGTCCCCCGAGACACAAAGGTCCCCCCGCTCCCGGCGGGGGTGGAGTTGGTTGGGGGGCGCGGGCGGCGCTGCCTCCGCCGCGCGCTGGCGGGGAAGGCAGGGGGCGCGGGGCGGCGGGAGGTGGGCGAGGGGGCGGCGGCCGCGGCGCCCGGGCTCCTTGGAGACGCCGAGGCTGTGCGCGCGCGGGTGGGAGCGTGGAGGAGGAGGAGCAGCTCCTGGGAGGAGGGGGATCCGAAGAGGAGGAGGAGTCCGCGCGTGGGGCGCGGGCCGAGACAAAGATCGGGGCAGCCCGCGGGGTCGGCGGGTCACCCCCCCCCCCGCCCCCCGGTGTGGGTCTGAAGGGGGAGGCGGAGGGAACATTGGAAGCTCCGGGAACCAATGGCGGGGCATAAGGGAGGGTGCCAAATGTGTCGTCTTGGCTGCAGTCGCTTTTCTCGGCGATTTTTTTTTTGTACCCAGATGCTTTTTGCTCCCCAACTCCCTCCCATCACCCCCACACTGCCTGCCACATTGACTCTCCGGTGTTTTCTCCTTCACTCTCCCCCTAGTTTTCAACCCACTCCCTTTTCGGGTAAGCAGTGTTTTGCCTTCAGCTTAGCGAACGTTGGCTAATGACAGGATGCCTGAGCTTGTTCTGACCCTGAACTGCCTTGAACTCCTCGGTCTTCCTCCCACCCTTTTCCTTTCTGGGATCTACAGTGTCACATGGCCATATTAACAATTAGCTTTTCTTCTGCAAAAGTGGCAAAAGCGTTTAGCTGAAATCCGTGGCGCCTCTCTTCTTGTATGTTAATATGTCCACCGAAGAAGACACGTCCCCTTTCTACTCTTCACCAAATTGATTTTCTAGAAACAGAAGTGGCAAATTTTGTTTTCAGTCGTGGTCATACCGGGGGTGGGGGTGGGGGTCGGCAAAAGTGTATTCCTGGCAGCCAGACTTGTGAAGTGTCACCGGAAAGACTTGACTTAAAGACAGACAGTTCTTGCCTCAAAGTTGTTTTTGTTTCTC
This sequence comes from Perognathus longimembris pacificus, assembly GCF_023159225.1. Taxonomy (NCBI): domain Eukaryota; kingdom Metazoa; phylum Chordata; class Mammalia; order Rodentia; family Heteromyidae; genus Perognathus; species Perognathus longimembris. Next base: position 18,697,874 of record NC_063161.1, read on the forward strand.
TCCCTCTTTCTTGCTTTCTTTCTTTCCTTCGCCTTCTCCTTCTCTCTTTTCTTTGGATTTTTTTTTTGAGGCATTTATTTGTGCAAGATCAAGGTAACAAATCAGAGTTACTATGTTTTAGATTGACTTTGTTAACCATTGAGCAGAAGAAAATGAATGAGGTTTTAAGAGCTCTGATCTTTTGAGTTGACCTAAACCCCCCTTGAAGCTGGAAATAAGGCTAGGCTAAATATTATGAGGGCAAAATTGCTAGTGGTTTTATCACTGGTTTTATTTTTGTCCTTTCATTAGTCTTAAAGAGTTGGCTTATTAAGCGTTGGGATGTTGCTTTGTTATGAAATCGTTTCACTCTTCCTTATTCTAATATCTGCATATTCCCATAAATAGTGGGCTGGGACAAAAGGAAAACGTGTGACTCTCTAGGGAATATTATTTTATTTTTATATTATAACATTATGAGAAAATAACAGAATGTAAAACAATATATATCCTTTTATATGGTAAACCATTTCATAGGCCCAAAGCACTGTTTGATGTGCTTCAAAGCAAAACTGCAGATTCATGAATTTAAGCTGCTTTAAAATCATTATGCAAATATTAATTACTTGATTTTCCTAATGAAGCATAAAAACATACTGAAGTAGGTGTGGGAAGGAAGTAAAGGAAAGCCTGCTTGATAAAGAGCCATTGGTGGTGGTGTCTGTATGCAGTTGTCTAGCAGCCCGTGAAGCTGTTGACACTAACATGCTAAGAAATTTTACTTTAAGGATTATTCTCTGGTTTTAGGGACTCCCTACTCCAGCCCAACTAAACATACTGGAGACTTTGTGTGAAATTACAGGTCACGTATTTTTTCTGATGTTTATATAACATTTTTCAGGAGGCCATATTGATGGTACATTGTTGTTTTTTTAAACTACATCTTTATTATTTATTAATGCCTGCTCAGATAACCAACATTTGTGTTACTTCTAAGGAAAAGGGGAAAAAAAACTCCCCAAAAGTTAACAAATGTTTCTCAATGGTTGACTTTTTGGTGGTTTATTTTTTTCTAGAGTTTACAAATTTTCATATTATTTTTCCATCAGAAAAGAAAAGTGAAGGTAGAATTTAAAGTCTTGTTAATACCTTAATTTGCCTACTATAAAAGAATGTTTCTATTCTCATATTTGGATTTCACGCAACAAAGTAACTTTTAGTGTTGAGTACTTAAAGTAGTTTAATAGCCATCTGGTTACTAGAAGGTCAAAATAGGTAGGTACATAGTAAGCAAAGATGAAATTGGAGGAATTGATTTAATTTGCACCTCATCTCACTAGTAAGTCATTGGCTTTATAAAAACTGGAAAATCAGTTGCTTGCTTTGTATCAAGGGTTAGCCAGTTAGACCCAGGAGGTTCTATGTATGTCTGTTCTATCCAATTTTCAGTTACTGGTTCAGTGCTACAGTGGTGATGCAGAGAGATGGCATATGGAATCATTGGCTTTGCTCTGTCAGGGCTTATTTCTCCTTTTGTGCAGTACATTTCCCCCCTTTTCCTTCACTGGCAAAATAATACGAACTGAGAAACAGTACACATACTTTATTGTGAACAGCAGAAGCTGTAACGGCAAGCAAAAAAAAAAAATCTATTCACGTGTAAAGATACTACTTGGCATAAAAAGATTCTCTGTGAACACTTTTTTTTGCCCATTTTCTTTGTTTGATAGCGCTAAATATTTATAAGGTATTACATTTTAAACCTTACTTGCTGATCCTTAAGTCTGTAAAGTTATGGAATCATGTTCTGGCAGTCTTCTACACAGCATTTATATTTCCAAGGTGGATAGTTTAATTTATTGATAATATATGTTAAAGCCAGCTTCAAATTAATCTCCAGGGCATTCGATCTATGCTATACATTTTCTCTCCTTTTTTTTTTTTTTGGCCAGTCCTGGGCCTTGGACTCAGGGCCTGAGCACTGTCCATGGCTTCTTCCCGCTCAAGGCTAGCACTCTGCCACTTGAGCCACAGCGCCGCTTCTGGCCGTTTTCTGTATATGTGGTGCTGGGGAATCGAACCTAGGGCCTCGTGTATCCGAGGCAGGCACTCTTGCCACTAGGCTATATCCCCAGCCCACATTTTCTCTCCTTTTGTAGGAGGAAAGGAAGAAGAAATGTAGGTTCTTTGGAATTTCTGAATGAGTAATTTTTGCTTAAACCTTTAAAGACATTAGGAAGGTTTTGTTTTTGTTTTAATGCCAGTCCTGAGGCTAGGTGCTATTCCTGGGCTGTTTTCCCTCACTGCCAGTGCTATGCTACACCACCACGTGAGCCACACCTTGACTTCTATCTTTCAGACTTTAATTGCTGGACTTTTGAAAAGCAGTCCTCAGATCTCAGCCTCCTGAGTAAGTAGGATTACATTATAGGCACAAGCCACTGGTGCCTATCTACGAAGTATTCTTTATAAAGTGATTGTGGTACTTTGTGTTTTAAATGATGAAGATAAGCCATAGGTTTATGGTATTTAAAATGTGTTTTATATGGCATACATGCATATATTAGAACACAATATAGGTCACTGGCAGTCTGTAATGTTGCCAGTTTCTTGGAACCAGTGGAGAGAAGACTGATTAGACTGGCTTTTAAGAATCTTGTCACTGGTAAATTCTTTTATCATTATTTTTGTTCACAATGTAGTTAGTGTTTACTTTTTTGGGGAAGGGAGAGTGAGGGGGGGAGGTATTTACTTTAGATGTCTGCAAAATATTGACCTAGAAAGCAGAATTGCTAAGGGCCAGAAAAATGTTTTGAGTGTACCTTTCTCTTCTATTTTGTTCTCCCAGTTACCCAAATGGGAAAATCAATAGACCGTTTACCAGCAAATCTAATAATGTTATGTTCTGCAATAACATACAATAGTGAATACTATGTTTGAAGAGGTGGATTTACAGATCTATGGCATACTGAGAGGATGTGAAAATTACTTGGCTTTCCAAAGTCTCTTCTAAAAATATATTTTGATATAACCTAACCTACCTTTGTCTTCTCCAGTTTCTATAACAAAATACTATTCACTGGGTGGCCTAAAAAACAAACATTTCCTCACAGTTCTGGAGTCCAGAAGTCTGAGATCAGTTTGATTGAGTTCTAGTGAGAGCTTTCCTCATTTTCAGATGCCTATCTTCTTAGCTGGTCTGACCTTTCCTCTGGTGCTTCCTTGAAGGTACAGCCCAGGAGTGAGAAAGAGGCAGAGAGAAAGGGAGAGTGAAAAGAAAACCACAAAATGATTATTTTCCTCTACAAGAACCCAAATCCCATTATAAGAACCCACCCTCAAGACTCATTTAAATCTAATTTCTTCTCATGCCCACATGCAGTCACTATCACACTGGGAGGTTAGGCATGGATTTGTTTTGGGGGGGGGGGGGGGCAATCCTGGGCCTTGGACTCAGGGCCTGAGCACTGTCCCTGGCTTCTTCCTGCTCAAGGCTAGCACTCTGCCACCTGAGCCACAGCGCCCCTTCTGGCCATTTTCCATATATGTGGTGCTGGGGAATCGAACCGAGAGCTCCATGTGTGGGAGGCAAGCACTCTTGCCACTAGGCTTTAATTTGGAGGGTAGCTGTGAGGGGTACTCAAACATTTAATATGTAAGAACTGTGCAAGAAGTTGGTTGTGTCTTTGGCTAGGTAGGCACTATATTGTTACTTAGTTAAATCTGTACAAGAAGCTCACTATGTAGGCATTGTACAGTTTTTCAAATGAGCAAACAAAGGTCTTAGGTTAAATAGCTGTATTCTGGATTCTACCACTACAGTGATCGTGAGATTCTAGCTTGAAGCATGAACTTAAACCATTATGCTGCACTGCCTCCACAGTGATGGAATTTGCAAAGTTCAGTGTTACGTGTTTCTTCTCTCTATATAAACAGTGGTAAATTAGAAATTTTAGTTTTCTAAATTAGTTTTACTGCATGAAACTGAACTGTTCAAAATGTATAACGTTTTGTTTATTGTCAAAAAGAATTCAAAGTGCTTAAAAAGAAACTAAAAGTATTCTTGGAACCTTAGCTCCCTCCCCCCCCTTTTTTTTTCTTTATTGTCAAAGTGAAGTACAGAAGGGTTAGCTCCCCTTTCTTAACCCTTCCCAGTTTTCTTTTTTTTTTCTTCTTCAGAAAATGTCTGTATAGCTCATGTAGGCCTAGAATTTAGCAGCCACTTGCCTCTGCCTCCTGAGCGCCTAAGTGCTGGAATTACAGGTGTGTGCCAGCACACCTTAATCTTAGATTTATTTTCAATCAAGTTGCTTGAATATAGAAGGAATATGGCTGCTGTAAAGAGAAAAATTACATATATATAGGTACAGATATATTTACTTTTTTGTTTACGTATTTGGATTTTACATATGTTAAAATTAGCTTTCATTGTTAGCTCTCTTTGTTAGTCATCTTTCTGTTGCTGTGACAAAAATCCCTGACCCTGCCCCCCCCCCCCCCCCGAAAAACAAACCAACAAAAACCACACCTTAAAGGAGGAAAGACTTTCTCTCATGGTTTTGGGTTTGGGTTTGGGTTTGGGATTAGGTGGAACATGGCTGGGAGCACAGAGTTGACCAAAGCTATTCTCCTCATGGTATCTGGGAAGCAGGGAAGGAAGAGAGAAGAGGTCAGGGACAAAATTTTCCTTTCCTTGGCATGTCCTAACTTCAACTAGGCTTTACCTGCTAGATTTCTCCTGCCTCTCTATGGCTCCTTAAGAATTCCAGAAGGAATTAAGCCATTCATGAGGTTAAAGTCCTTATGATCTGATTATTTCCCAAAGGCCCCATGCCTAAAACAACTGCCCTGGTGGGACTAAACCTTCAATACCTGAGCTTTTGGGAACAATTTGTATCTAAGCCATAAAACCATCAAAGAGAGGACAGTCAAGATGCATGATGCTGTCTATATAATGTTATAGTATTGAGTGAAAATGGTGCCTTAAAGTAAATATCTAAACACATACACACACACACATTGGCTTTTGATACTGGTGTTGCTTATTTTAAGTCAGGTGTCAATTTTCAATGTTATTTATATATGACTGTGTAGATTTATGTGACTAGATTGTACATTTTGTAATATGTTTTTATATTGAAAACTGATACGACATGAGAGTTGCAAATTAGTATGGTTAATGTATATCTTTTTTTTTTGCTCACATTTAAAGGAAAAAAAATGTTTCCTGAAGATAATCCATTAAAGAAAGAATCAACTGCCTGCTGCAGGTGGCTCGTGCCTATAATTTTAGTTACGCAGAAGGCTGAGATCTGAGGAGTGCATTTTCAAGCCAGCCTTGGTAGGAAAGTTTGTGATACTCTTATCTCTAATTAACTACCAAAAAGTGGGAAGTAGAGCTTTGGCTAAAGTAGTAGAGGGCTAGCCTTGAGCAAAAAAGCTTGGAGATAGCACCCAGACCAGAGTTCAAATCCCAGGACTGGCACCAAAAAAAAAAAAAAAGTAAGAATCAATGAAAAAAAAATTTTTTTTGTTACCAAATTAAAAAGGTTTATCTGAGCTGGGCACTGGTGGTGGCTCACATCTGTAATCCTAGCTGCTCAGGAGGCTGAGATCTGAAGATCATGGTTCAGAGTCAGCTCCATGAGACAAAGTCTCTGAGATACACTAACCACCAGAAAACCAGAATTAGCATTGTGGCTCAAAGTGGTAGAACACTAGCCTGAGCAAAAAAGGCTCAGGAACAGTTTCCAGACCCTGAGTATTACTTGAGCATGATGTCACATGCCATAACCACAGCATTGAGGGAAAAATGATGATTTGAAGGCCATCCTGGACTAAAGAACAAGACCTACCTTTTAATAGTACTTTAAATTTTTTACGTACTTATTACTGTAAATGCTTTCAAGAATGTTCTAAATTTGTGAGCATACTTATAAATAGTGGGCAAGGGCTCCAAAGATAAATTTTCTGTTAGTTACTTTGACTTTCTCTTATCTATTTAATTGCTTTTTAATTACTGTTTCTTTAATTATAGTTAAAACTTGTTTCTAGAACATATTAATATTCATTAATATAAACAAAGGTTGGTATACATTTTTGTATTGGTGAGAAATTATCATTTAACAAATCAAAACTCTTGTTACTCTCCAAATTGAGATAGTCTTCTTTCAAGTTAGTTAATATGTATTTTTTTGAGGACAGAGGAAATGTGTACTAGACACTGTGGTAGGTGCTAGAATTCAAAGATGAGGAAAATGGCATGTTATAATTCACTGCTGTGACACTTACTTGGAGACACATTCTCATTTTGAGGCCAAATGTCACTTCCTCAGAAGTTGGCTTTGCTCCACTCTGGCAGAAGTCTAGTTGTTTAGTATTTATGTCTCACGTAGTACTAATACATTATGTTGTTAGTAATTATACGTAAGTCTCTCCCTCTTTCGGCCGACTTAGTGCTCCAAAGGGACTGTTTCCTTTTTCATAGTTCTCTGGCATGTTATGTATTGTTTAAGTCAATGAAATGATGGGACTAGGAAAGACAACATTGATTAGTAAAGCAGGGTCAGAATAATCATGGCCAACAAAGTTAAAAATAAATTTTTATATAGTAGAGAATAAAAAGCCATAAAGGTTTTGAATATTGGAGGTATATGGTGTTAGAGGTATTTGTGTGAAAGTAATCTAGAAAGCAGTTTGTAGGCAATAAGAAGGGGCAGTAATTTGGCCTAATTGAGACTTTTATTACATGTGAGGTATACTAATTTATTAGCAAAAACAGAACAAAGTGGGATATAGTCTCCAAAGGTGTTGTCTTGTGGGTAAATTGTAAATAGAAAAACTACAGTATCTACCTGGATGTCAGTAGCTCAGACCTGCCTGTATTTCTAGTTAGTCAGGAAGGTGAAATCTGAGGATCATGGTTTGTGACATCTAAGGATAATGGTTTGAAGCCTGTCAGGGCGGACAAATCTAGTTAGCAAAAAACTGGAAGTGGAGGTGGTCTCAAGTGGTAGGGCACCAATATTAATTGATTTCCATTTGGAATGGTTATGTTACTCTGTAACATTGTATGTTGTAAGTAAGTCACTTGCTTTGATATTTTAATTTAGTAGGAACTCATAGCTTAACTGTTGCTTTGAGACTTTGAACATGGGCCTTTGAAAAATGTTGGAACTTCTCAGACTGTGGCAACTCATGGAGATTACAGGTGTGAGCCACTAGTATCCAACTCCTCAGATATTTTGACATAGCAAATCAAAGTCTCATTAACACATTGGTATTTAAAATGTTTGCTTTTGGTAATGGGTGTGTAGAAAGATATTAAAAATTATATTTGAGCTTCTTTGCTGGAAAGTTGAATTATTCCCCCTTCCTGTATTTTTTGCTCTAATTCTAAGGAGTCTATTGACACTTTTTGAATTCTAACAGCTTCCTTTCTCAAGTTGTGACATAAAATTGTTGTATGTAATCTTGAAATCTTGAGGTTTTTTTCTCCTTGGTGGGGAGTGGAGGATCAATCCACCCATTATGCTCATTTCACATTTCAGCTTTTAAAATTATCAATGTCTTCTAATTTATCTTAATGTCTAGTATAATAAGATATAGTTTTTCTTATTAAGTTTTGATACTTTTATGTTTTATCTCCTTTCATGAAAGTGAAAATGTGGACTTTGGGGTGGTAATAAAGTTTATGGGGAGAAAACTGAAGTTGGCCATTTCTGCTCCCTATAATATATATGTCTCTAATTTTTTCTTCAAGATAGTCTACTGTAGAACTTGAACCTTCAGTATGTCAACATATGTATAAGACTACCAGAATTGGAATATACATTTTTACCATTTCAGTAGAGATTATATAATTATAATTACACAATGATCATAGACTTTTTCCCTCCAGTTTATTCATGTTACCACAAAAGGTGAACTAATGGCTACATAACGGTGAAGAGAACTCGTGAGAGTTCCTTTTTTTTTTTTTTTTTTTTCAATACTGGGGTTTGAGTTCAGAGCCCTGCACTTCCTAGCAAGTGCTGTTCTTCTTAAGTCACACCCCTAGCTTTTTTACTGTAGTTTTTTTTTTTTTTTTTTTCAAAATAGGGTCTCATACATTTCCCCAAAGCTGGTCTTAGACTGTGATCTTCCTGCCTACAACTCCAGTGTTAGCTTGGTTTAGAGTTATGAAACACTGTGCCAACTTGTTCTTTGAGGTGTGTGTAGGGGTGTTGTTGATAAACTTTTTGCCTGAGCTGGCCTCAAATCTCAAATGTCCTATGTTCTCCTCCCAAATAGCGATTATAAGTATCATGCCTTGGCCCGACTTGAGTGAATGACATTTTGCTGAAAGTATTTGGTAGATTTCTCAGCAGAGGTGACACTTAGAATCTTTGTATAGAAAGGAGAGAAGAAAGGCATTTCTTGCATTTCCTATGACAAGTGCATGTAAAAAGTGGGGAGTTATGAAAAGACATTTCTTTAAAAATATATCATGCCGGGTGCTAGTGGCTTACACCTGTAATCCTAGCTACTCAGGAGACTGGAATGTAAGGGTCACAGTTTGAAAACAGTCAGGACAGGGAAGTGCGCAAGATTCTTAGGTCCAATTAGCCACTAGAAAATTGGAAGTGGAGCTGTGGCTCATAGTGGTATAGTGCTAGCCTTGAGCAGAAAAGCTCAGGGACAGTGCCCCAGCCCTGAGCTCAAGCTCCTTGACTGGCAAAACAAACAAGTAAGTAAATAATCATTCCCCATCAGCTTGGTATGTGATAGGTATAAAGAAACACTGGTTGCTTGTTGAGAGAGTAGTAAGAGATGAGATTACTGGGGGAGATATCCCAGTAAGGTATGTGGATTTTATTCATCTACAGAATTGGCCTACATATTGAACAATTTTTAGGGAAACTCGTGAACAGTTGCTAAGAGGTGCTTAAGAAATAGGTAGGCATTGAAGATTACATTATATAGGTGAACATTTCTGCTAGTGTCTTGTTTATTCTTATGTTTGTTTTTGTAAATATGAACAAATGTGTGTTTTACTCTGGAGAAGGAAATCTTTCTTTTTTATAGTTGTTGCATAATGTTTGCTTTTGTGGATATAGCATAGTTTAGTCACTTGATTCTTTATGGAATATTAAGAGGAAAATTGATTCTTTATGGACACTTGGGTTGTTTCTATCTTTTGCCTCTATTATACCTGGTGAACCTCACTATCTTCCCCATCCCTTTATATATATATAGTTATCTATAAACTCACATTTGTACCTGTACCATTGAATATGTGATTCAGATTAAGAGAATGAGAATATTCAACTGAGATGGAAGCAACCAACTCTTCTACATAGTCAGATCTTAGTTTCAAATACCATTCTTTGCTGAAAGGCTTCCTTGGAGAACTAGCTGACTCTTGGACTATGCAGGAATTAAAAATACTTGATGAGGCTGAGAACGTGGCCTAGTGGTAGAGTGCTTGTTTAGCATGCATGAAGCCCTGGGTTTGATTCCTCAGCACCACGTACAAGAAAAAGCTGAAAGTGGCACTGTGGCTCAAGTGGCAGAATGCTAGCCTTGAGCAAAAAGAAGCCAGGGACAGTGCACAGGCCCTGAGTTCAAGCTCCAGGACTGTCAAAAAATAATCTTGATGAATCTGTAACATTTGTAGTACTGGGATGTAAGAAATACTGAAACTAATGAGCTGGCTATGTCTGAGGGAGTGAGCCAATTGTAAGTGCACAGTGGTCAAGACTGGAGTAATTTGGATAACAAAATAACCCAAAGTATAAAATAAAGTATATAAATAATGCTCATGGGTTCATACTGATACAAGTAAGTATAAACAAATGGAGAAGAATAAACAAATCTCTTGGGTAGAAGAATTCAAAATAATATATGTAGAAAATTCCCTCAAAATAATATATGTAGAAAATTTCCCCAACATATATAGCATAACACCTTATTTTTTAAGCGCGAGCAACACAAAGTAACTTCTTTCCAAAGAATGGGAAATGGGGAAAAAGAATAAGTGGTTATAGGAGAAATCTGAAAAATACCCTCAGCCATATGATCAAAGTTATGCTGACAGTATGATGTAATGAGAATGGCCCTTTATCTCTGTGATCCTCTCTGAAAACCAAAACCCAGTCTAATCATGAGAAAAAACCCAAATTGGGGGACATACTGTAAAATATTTAAAAGGTACTTCTCAAAACTGTCAAGGTCATCAAAAACAATGAAGTCAGAGAGACTGTCAGAACTAGGACAAGCCTAAGAATGCATGATTATTACAATATAAGGTGGCAAATTGTACAGGATCCTGAAACAGTAGGCGTACACTAGATAAAAAGTAAAGAAATTTAAATAAAGTACACACTTTAGTTAATAATGTATCAATATTGGTTCATTGTGGCAAAGGTACCAAATGTAACATTTTAGAAACAGAGACTGAGTATGTTAGGAGAACTCTGTGTACAGTGTTTACAATTTTCCTGTATACCTAAAAGTATTCTAGAGTAAAAGTTTATTTAAACCCAAGCACTGGTGGCTCATTATTGTAATCCTAGCTACTCAAGAGGCTAATATCTAAGGATTAAAGTTCAATGTAAGCCTAGGCCGGAAAGTCCATAGACTTTTATCTCCAGTTAACCACTAAAAAGCTAGAACTAGATCTGTGGCTCTAGTGCTAGAGTGCTAGCTTTAAGCAAAAAAGGAAAGGAAAGGGAAAGGAAGGGAGAAGGGAGAAGGGAGAAGGGAGGGTCAGAGTGCCTGGGCCCTAAGTTCAAGCTCCAAGACTGGCACTAGGGTGGAAAAGTTTATTTTAAAAAATATTAATGCCTTGAAGAATGGTTGGTATCTTAGGCACTGGGTAATAAACAATATATTTCAAACAGAAACTGTTATTTGAGCTTTTAGAAAGTGCCTGTCCCAATGAGTATTGTCACAATCTTCAAATACATAGGATTTTGAAGGAAGGGAAATTGAAAAAAAAAGTACATGCCCTACAACCTAGATTTGATAATTATTGTTATTCCAATTGTTAAGCTAAATACTCTGATAAATTTGCATGGTCTGACTATGTATTTTTAAATATTTAGAAAATACGTTCTCTACCTAAAATTCTTTATCATTATTCTTTAGTATGTATCTTGTAGAATATTAATTGATATCAGTTACTTGTGCTGCTTCATGTTTTGTTTCTATAAAACAAAGCTTATATGTTCATACAGAAGTCTGTTTTTGGGAAAATGGAATTAAAATTCTTATAGCAAAGGTAGTACTTTGGATTTTCAGTAGTAACTGTAGGACTCTGGATAATAAACTGTTGTATTTTAACAGCAAAAACAAAACAAAACAAAAAATATTAATGCCTTTATAATTCTCATACCTATTGCCAAATTGCCCATTTTGTGCTAATAATACCTAAAGTGTTAGAGGCCTGTTTTCCAATATCCTTACCAGCTGAATGTATTCACAGAGTTTTGGAGTTTTACCTGTTTGATATGAACTGTTGGAATTCAGGTATTGTATTTCTTACTTTTCCATGAGGTTGAGTAATTTTTCATGTGTTAGAGGCATTTTACTTTTTCTCTTGAACTCTTAATGATCTATTATATTTTGGTCTTTCAGTTTCAGTTCTGTATAGGGATATCAGCCCTTTATATGTGAGGTGGGGTGCATTGTTTAAAAAGTTTATAATTTTTAATGGAATTCTTCATTTCCATGAACTTTTTTATTGGCTTATATCAGTTATATGGTGGAGGGCAAGTTGCATTTTTAAACCTCCACCCATGTTAACATTGTATTTCAATCAATTCTACCCCTTCTCTCGAACTCCCTATGGCCTTTCCTCTGAGAAAGAGAGTTCCCAGCAGGCTGCCTTGTTTCATTTTCATTATTAGGAATAGCTTGTTTCAATCTTCTTTATGCTATCCTCTGGCAACCCCCACCCCCAGTATCTATTTATCTAGAGTCTTATTTCTATTTCCTCTCATCCCCCTATTAATCATCAGCTTTTGTTAAGTTTCTCTGTACTGCTCTCAGATGTACTTGAAAGCCATTCATGCTTTTTTGTTCCATTCTTCCCTTTCCTTCTCCTGAGTAGTGTGTTCACTTGGCTCATGTTCATTATTTAGCCATCTAAGTTATCATGTATGTGAATAGTTATACTTATGTACACATCCATGAGTGTGAGTATCTTGTAGGTCTAGCTTCCACATATAAGTAAAAACATGATATTGAGCTTGCTTGGTAGAATGTTTCCATGGACTTTTGTATTGTGATAAGCTCTTTTTCTTTTGATAGGGAAATTTGTAATAAAGTTAGACTCTTCATTGCAGTGAAGTTTCAAGGGAATTCATCCATATTTGTTTTCAATACATGTTGTTTATTTTTTTACATTGAGATTTTAAATTTGAATACTTAAATACATCCCAATCTTCGAGGCCTAATTAAATGTTAAACTTTTGAGTAAGGCATAGTGCCTCATCTTTGTAATCCCAGCCACTCAGGAAGCAGAGATTGAAAGGATCATATTTCAAGGCCAACCTAGGCAAAAAGTTAGGGAGACCAGTAAAACACTGGGTGTGGTGATGCACATCTGTTGTCATCCCAGCTACATGGGTGGTGTAAATAATAGGAGTGCACTCTAGGCCAGCCCAGGAAAAAATGCGAATCTGTTTGAAAAATAACGAAAGCAAAAGGGCTTGGAGTGTGCCTCAAGTGGTGGAAACCTTTAGTTCCTGAGTTTAAGCCCTAGTACCATCTATTCTTTTTTTTTTTAAAGATAGAATCTCTTTATGTAGCTCAGGCTGGCTTTGCATTACCTGAAATACTCTTGCCTCATATCCTGAGTGCTTGGATTACAGATTTACAGGCATGCAGCACTATGCCCAGCTATTTGACCTTTTCTTTCAGATAACTTGTACATAAGGATGCCTGTGGTATTATAGCTGATTAAAGTGATTTATAGTCAAAGAAATGCCTATGCTTTTACTCTTGATGGATAAACATTGTAGAAAAGCTTAAACATTTCATTGCCTTAATTGTGAATTATAGTTTATATGTGATTTTTTGAAAACTATTTTAAAGTTTCTTTTTACTGTTAAATTGTGATGTATTTCCTAATACATTTTTCTTCTGCTGATTATTACTATCGTGGACTATTCATATTCGTTTTTCCTCCTTTTTGGTTTTCATACTTGCCTTGCTCACTGTGATTTTGTCTTTTGCTTTCCTTAGAACACCTCAATGATTCTATGGCCTTTCAGATATTAGGAATATTTAACTGTTTTATTAAGATATTGGGGCCATTTGTGTCACTGGATGCTGTCTATTATAGGCAGATGTTTTATCATAACTTTAAATAGAGATATTTTTCTTTCCCCAAAACTACTTGTGATGAATCTAGTATTTCTGAACTTTCAAATAGACATCTGGGAAATTAACTGGTAGGGCTTTGGAATATTTTTTTTCCTGGACAACACCACCAAAAAATAACCTGTCGTGTTTATTGCTTATAGCAGTGAAGAAGAAAACCACCTTTGGGATTGGTAGGAAGGATGGTGGTATGTTGTTGTTGTTGGGGATGAAGAGTGAGAAGGGACCACAAAGGGGAGATTTATTGAGGCTTGGGATCTGATTAAAGTAAATATTTCATTATAAAGCTTAATAAGAATTAGGGTAAGGATCATGATGATAGTTGAGAACTGACAGACATAGCAAGGCAAGGGCTTTGAGGTATGATTTTCATAGTCTTGGAAAATGAACAGTCATTTACTGCTTTTTATTGGAAAAATTGAATAATCTGATGTTAGTTTATATGAGTTTTCCCGGAAGTTCCTGGAATGAACAATGAAGTTATTTGAAATTCTTATCTGCCTGGTCAAGAGTTTCCTGGAATAGTAAGTCATTTGTTGAAGACAGCTGTCCAGTGATGGTTAATGTAGACTGTAACCTCAGTGTAGACAATTCTCAGTGCCTGTTCAGAACTGCAGAATGAGGTCTGTCCAAACAGATATTTAAGATACCCAAGTAAGCAGTTGAATATAAGTCTATGGCTCAGTAAAAAGGTTTAGATCAGAGATTGAATGTTGGGAGCCATTATTAAAGATACTCTATGTGGATGAGTTTGCTTAAGAAGGAGCAAAGTGAGAAGAAAAATGCTTGGCTGTTCAGAGTTCTAGCACATGTTTCTCTCTCTCTCTTTCTCTCTCTCTCTGTGTGTGTGTGTGTGTGTGTGTGTGTGTGTGTGTGTGTCTTGTATTGGGGTGGTAGAGTGGGAAGAATATACAAAGCAGGGATTAGAGATTGGAAGAAGACTAGAATATCATAGGAAAGTTTAAGTGTTTTAAGAATGGTGAAGGAGTGATCAAATACCTATGAAATAAAAAGGAGAGGTAAAAATGGGGTGGAGGTAAGTTAATTTCTATTTTTTCTGTCTTTAACTACAAGTTTGTTTATAGTGGATATGTTTTGAAGTGCATATTAGGGAGAATGGGAAATCAAGTTCAAGTGGGAAATCTAGTAGGATTTTGATCATTGTTGCAGCTTGTTTAGGTTTGGTGATCAAAACTGTTCTTTTGTGTGACGGATCCAGATGAAGTGAAATGTGCAGATGTAGAGAAAACCTTAGGTATATATGCATGTACAATCAGGCCTCAGTTAATGATGAGGGCACATTTGGGAATGTGTTATTAGGAGCTTTCACTGTGCAGACATCATGTCGTACTTAGATAAATTTAGATACTTAGACAAATCAATCAGTTAGCATGGCTTCTTCACACAATAAAAAGACAAGAGGTTTAAGAGTGCTGCTGATGTAACATGGTATACTGTTTCATAGTAAACATTCTTATGTAAATAACATACTAATGATAAAAGTGTGGTATAATAAATATGTAAATAAGTTACTTATTTTCATTGGCAAGTACTAGGTACTATACGATTATATGCTATGCTTTATATGACCAGCAGTGCAATAGGTTTGTTCACACCAGAATCTTCACAAATATGAGTAATGCATGGCATTATGAGATCACTAGGAGATACACATTTTTTAGTTCTATTATAATCTTATGAAACCCACTGACATATGTGCAGCCCTCCATTGTTGATCAAAATACTGTCACTAAATGGTGTCATATGACTGTGTTTATGCATTAAGATAGACACCAGCATATGTACCTTCCTCCTGCTCTCTGCCTTTGGAGCGAGTGTAGCAAAGTAGTTGAGCTATGTTTCTTTGCTTCTGATGGTTATCCTTACTTGTCCTGCTTAATTTTCCTTACTCTTAGCACTTGGCTGGAATTCAACTTGTTTGAATATACATACATGCATATATACATACATATAAAATATATATTAATGTGGAAAAGGAGTTAATTTGCTTCTCCTCAGATTTAGCCTCATCCTGGATTTACCTAGAGTCTTGAGATCTTTGGTGTTGCTACTTGGGAAGAAGTGGATTTTGGATAAAACTATAAAGAAAAAAGAGCTTGCCAAGAAGACAAAGGCTGGGATAAATAAGGCCAAGGGCTAGTTGTACTAGGTAAAGAGATACACACACACATACACACACACACACACACACACACACACACACACACACACACACACACACACTGTGCAAAGCAGAGAGGTCTGAGCAAAACACCTTAAGAGAATAGAAACTATGAATAGTTTCCTTGAGACAGGGAAGCACTCATTGTGTGATCTCTGGCAATAAGGTTGAAAATAACAAACAAGGGCCACACAGAGGCCTATGCCTAGATGGAGAAGCCCCCTTCTCTTCCTCTCCCCAGCCCTTTTCTCTTGATACTCGTCCTGAGGCTTGAACTCAGGGCTTGGGTACTGGCCCTTTGGCCTTTTGTTCAAGGCTAGCACTCTACCACTTTAGACACAGATCTACTTGTGGCCTTTTTTTTTTTTGTAATTAATTGGAGATAAGAGTGATAAGAGTCTTATGAACTTTCTTGCCTGGGCTGGCTTCCATCTGTCATCCTCAGATCTCAGCCTCTTGGATAGGTAGAATTACCACCCTGGAGAAAGGTCTTTTCACTGCAGTGACTAGTTTTCACTTACTAGTTTTTCTGTTTGTGTACAAATATAGGCTGTGTACAGAACAGTTTGATTTTTAAAATTATTATTTTTGGTAGTTGTACAGAGCAGTTTCATTTCTTCAGTCTGTTCTTAATGTAAGTAGTACCTGGTGAGAAATTCTGTTTTTAGGTTAGTTATTTGAAATAGAGCATATTTTTTATAGAAAATGTTATTACCAACTTGGTGTCCATGTTAATCTTTGTTTGCTTATGATTTGGGGAATGGAGAGTCAGATATGTAGACTGCAGTTTTATGTACAGAACATATATTTGATGTTCACAATCTAGGAGTGTGTAATGGAAGAAGTAACATCTGCTGAATGTTTACTATGTGCTGCCCACAATTCTAGTTTCGATCCCACATTCATTTTAGGTAATTATTCATTTTTTTCTCTATGAGGAAACTAACAATGACTTTCTCAGTGTGATACTTCTCACTCTCCCCAATTTCTGCTATATAAAGTATAATTCTTGTGTGCTGTAAAACCTTCATCACCAGTACCACAGTTGTATATAATTAACATTTCACTAAGGTGTTAATTAAATATAGGAATATGTTACTTCTGATCTTTGAGGATCAAGACAGAACAGGTAGTGAGCAATAATGAAGCAGAGAGAATTTAGGCTCAGACAGCCAATCTTTCACTAACTGGAATCTGTTTAATTCCACTTAATAGAACATTCAAACAGCTGGAAGTGTTCTGTGAATCAGAATTGTAGTTAACTATTTTAAATAATTTTCTGTTCTCATAACAAACTTTGCTTTGGACATTTAAACATTTGCTTTATTATACGTAGACATACTTCGCAATTGTTTTCCTTATATTAGTTTAACCCAGTACTTTAATTTTCTATTTGTAATATTCTGAGGTTTCTGAAGTGAGTGCAAATAGTACTATAGAAAATCCTACAAATAAAAATGAAAATGTTTAGAAAAAATTCAAAGTGTGGCTATGGAGTTCTGTTAGGTATACATTTCTTCTTATGGTTTTGATTAAAGCCTTATAATTTGACTTTTACTACAGATCTCATAGAACATATTTGTCTTGTTACACTTTCACCATTTAGGATTGGTATGTGAATAATTTCTAATTTTCCAGTTAGTAAGATGGAAGTTTTGAGATCCCCTTTCCCAAAAATGTCCCAAAAATTTTTTTTCTGATGATGGTAATAGTTTAAGAGTTTTGAAGCCAGCTGATTTAGTCTTAGGATCTTTTTGGAAGAATGTCCAGTATCTTTACAGATCAATAATGACCTTTATATTAACATGCTTTTCTCATCTCAAAGAAAACTTTTTACCAGGAGATTGAGGAGTGCTGGCATTTTTAATAATGTTGCCAAGTTTCCCACAGTTGCTGAGGAAAGTTGGCCTCTATCCAGTAGAATTTGTCTTACAAACGCTTTAATAAACTGCTAAGATTTAAAAAAATGTAAACAAGCCATTGTTTGTAAACAGGCCATTTTAGAAATTACAAAATGACAAAATATCATGTTTAGTTGTCTACTTTAGATGTCCCTTGGAGACATAGACTAGAAAATTGTATACACATTTTTCTTTTAAATATGATAAATGTCTTTATCTTGTGCTAATAAGCCTAACAACATTTCTTTTTTGTGCTGTTCTGGGTCTTGAACTCAGGAACTTGAGTTGTTGCCCAGCTAGCCATTCGGCTCACAGCTTGAGCCACACCTCCAGTTCCAGCTTTTTGTTGGTTAATTGGAGATAAGACTCTGAAATTTGTCTGCTCTGGCTGGTTCTGAGCCTTGATTCTCTGATCTCAGTCTCTTGAGTAGCTAGGGTTATGCAAACATTCTTGTAGAAACCTAGATGTAGACTCTTACATGTGAGGGCACAATACTGCATTTTAGTCTATTGCCAAAATCTGTTCAGAGTAATCTTTGGAGAATTCCACTGTATACCCGTGAGAGACGTTGTAAATAAGTGCAAAAAGGCAAATGACTTCTTTATATTTTTATAAAAATTGTTTCAGCTGGGCATGGGTGGCTCATGCCTGTAATCCTGGCTCTTCACGAGGCTGAGATCTGAGAATGACAGTTTGAAGCCAGCTTGGGCAGGAAAGTCCGTGAGACTCTTTTTCTTCTTTTAACCACTAAGAAAAAAAAAATCAAAATACAACCAAAACTGGAGGTGTAGCTATGGCTCAAGTGATAGAGCATTAAACTTGAGCAAAAAATGTGCTCAGGGACAGTACTCAAGCTCTGAGTTCAAAGCCCAACACTGGCACGTGTACACACACACACACACACACACACACACACACACACACACAAAACACAATTGTTTTGACCTCAGGATTCCTTATAAATGTTGCCTAGACCACCTTGGAGAATCTGTGTATTTCTCTGATTGTATATTATTACTCTCTTGTTTTCTATAAAACTATGGTAATATATGAAATGTCATTACTGAGATCTACTGTTGGGTAACCTCTTTGCTATGAATAAATAGCCTTAGTTTTATAGGCTTTAATTGGAAATGTCAGGCTTTCTGGCTGTGCTATCTCAGGCACATTTGGACATTTTGGAATCTGTTTCCTCCCAAGGTGTAAAATACCAACTGATAAGGCTTTCATTAGAATTTAATAAAATGATTATACCAGTAGACAGTTGCCAATGAAATCTTACTGTCAGCCTGCCATAGTGGTGTAAGAATGTAATCCCAACACTTGGAGGATGAGGAAGGAGGATTGGAAGCCCCAGGCCAGCCTGACACTACATAATGAGTTCAAGGCCAACATGAGCTACATAATGAGACCTTATCTCAATAAACAAAACCCTTACTATTAATAGGGGTTAGTAGCAAAGGCAAAGGCTGAGATATTCCAATTTCTCAGATTCATTTTGGGTGATTTGATTAAATAGGATTTGTGTTTCTCTTGTTTATAAGTTACTGTAGAGAGTTACTTATTTTTAACTATTATTCTTTCTCTGTCCTTTCTAGTATTTATTTGGGCCTTCCAGGTTCTTCATAAGGAAATAAATACTTCAAAACATTAGCAGAAAACTATCCTTTCTCTAACTTGCTTTCTTCTTTTTTATTTTATTTTTTAAATTTATTTTTTATTGTCAAGTTGCTGTACAGAGGGGTTACAGTTACATACATAAGGTAGTGAGTACATTTCTTGTCAAACTTTTTACCTCTTCCCTCATTTTTTCCCCACCTTCCCTCTTCCCCAATTAACCCTCCCCCAGTTGTACAGTTAATTTCCAACATAGTTATTGTCTTATGAGTATTGCTGTTGCATTGGCTTACCTTTTATCCTTTGTCTTTGATATTCTCCTTCCCTTCCCTGATTCAGATAAACATATATACAATACAAATACAGTGGCACAGGAGCTAAACCATATGGAAGATAAACACAAGAAAAAAAGAACTCATTTCACATAGTACATTGAAAATAATAACGATAAACCACTTGTTTCCATATCTTAGAGTTCATTTTGTACTCTTAGAGTTCATTTTGTATTCATCTTGTACTTTGAACTTATACTAGTTAGAAATAATGAAGAGGAAGCTATGTAGAAGATACAGTTAAGGGCTAAATTCATAGGGAATGCCTGTGCTTTCCACATAGAGAAAACCAACATTTTTTATAGCACTTCGTTGTTGATGGGAATGTAAACTGGTTCAACCACTCTGGAAAATGGTATGGAGATTCCTCAGAAGGCTAAACATAGGGCTCCCCTGTGACCCAGCAGCCCCACTTTTGGGCATCTACCCAAAAGACCACAAACAGAAATACACTAAAGCCACCAGCGCAACAATGTTCATCGCAGCACAATTTTTAATAGCTAAAATATGGAACCAACCCAGATGCCCCTCAGTAGACAAATGGATCAGGAAAATGTAGTACATATACACAATGGAATTTTATGCCTCTATCAGAAAGAATGACATTGCCCCATTCATAAGGAAGTGGAAGAACTTGGAAAAAATTATACTAAGTGAAGTGAACCAGACCCAAAGAAACCCTCATAGGGAATAATTAGCACAGGTTTAGGCTAGTCACAGCAGAGGATCACAAGAGCCTAATAGCTATGCCCCTATGAATGCTTAAGATGATGCTAAGTGAAATGAGCTCCATGTTATGGAAACGAGTGTTATATCACTGTTGTAATGAAACTGTAGCTTCTTTTGTTGATGATCTTCTTGTATTGCTTCCTGTGGTTGTACTCGTGCTATCACTGTATCTCGTCTGAATACACTGGATACTGTATATACTGGTATTAGACCTAGGGAAGTGAAAGGGAATATCAAAATTCAGAGACAAAGGATAAAGAGACAGACGACTCCTAAAGCAATACTTGCAAAAACCATTTGGTGTAAACCAACTGAACAACTCATGGGAGGAAAGGGAAAGGGGGAGGAAGAGGGGGAATGAAGGAGGTGGTAACAAACAGTACAAGAAATGTACCCAAGGCTTAACGTATGAAACTGTAACCTCTCTGTACATCAATTTGACAATAAAACAAAAAATTTAAAAAAAAGAAATGAAACCCACCGAGCACCCAACACTTATCCTTAGTAAGTGAAGCTATGTGCTAACCCTATTTTGGGTGATCTGAGTGTGAACTAGCCTGTTAAACCTTTTAGGTTCTAAGTGGTTTTTTGCTTTCTTGCTGTATAACCTTTTGAGTTTTTAACTCTGCACTGTTTAAATTTCTTTCTATGTAAAAATGGAAGCAATTTCAATAACTTGAAGCATTATATTAAAAGTCTTAATATATGTGAAGTTCTAGGACAGATTGACACATAATACTGCTTAACTACTTTTCTGATTACAGAATACATTAAAAAGGAAAAGGACACTATTTCTTTGACAGTATTAACTTCTAGTAATCCCTCAGAGATCATGTATTTTAAAGTGATTGCTTGAAAAAATTTTACATAATATGAAAAGTTCATTTTACTGTTTTCTCTGTTAAAGCACATTTTATTCTGAATTACACAAGAGAAAACTTACAGAAGACCATATCACTTAGTATTGAGAATGTAGTTTATTTAAAATTGTATTGATAATTTTTTGTACTATTCCCCTTTTGAATGTATAGATACCTTTTTAGTGAATTTTGTAAAAGAAACTGATGAGTAGCCATTTTTCTTTGCTGTTTTAAATAAATGTATTTATGCATTTTATATACAAAACAATAGATTTCATTGTGAAATTTTTATACATTCATTTCTCTTTTTAACTTTTTATTATCTTTAAGTAGTACAAACGGGTTTCAATTCAACGCGTCAGTTTTTGAGTACAATGTGTATCTTGACATACATGTACTTTTTACTTATGCCACGGTTATTCTGTCTTGTGCCTTCTCCTTTTCTTTCCTTCCTACTCTTCTCAGCCCCCCTTCTCTGGTAGTTCCCATTCTACTTTCATATGTTTTATTAAAACATCTAGATGCTACATAGGAGAGAAAACATGAAATAATAATTTCTCTCAAATGTTAATAAGTTTTGCTTAACATTGTGCTCTTCAGTATTATTCATCTATTCATTTTCCTGTAAACATAATTACAGCACTGGGGCTCATACTCTTGCCTGACTTTTTTGCTTAAGGCTGGCACTCTACCACTTGATCCATACCTCACATTTCTGGCTTTTTGCTAGTTTACTGGAAATAAGAGTGTTGGATTTCTCTGCCTAATGTGGGTTTGAACCTCTGTCCTCAGATTTGAATCTCCTGAGTAGTTAGGATTCCAGGAGTAAGCCACTCATGGCTTGCTAGGCAGGAACTTGGTTGTTTGAGCCATACCCTTAGAAAGGAACATTTCAAATCATCTACTTGGTCTCCAGTTAAAAGATGTATTACATTCAATTTAAAATATATTTGCAAAAACTACTTTGTGTAGCATTTACGGAAGTAAAGATATACTAGAAGCTCTTTCGTCTGACTGATCACTGCCAGTTAGTAGTAACTAGTGGCATATGGGCTATAAGAGGATTTTCTGTAGGTTGACCTTAAATGTCTTTTCCTACTAGTTGTTTGTGAGCTTTACTTGTCACTGTAATTACATACTTTAATCAAATATTACCTAAACATCACCTAAACCAGTGAGATAATCAGTGTTCGACACTGTAGATTTGTAGATTGGGATCCTTCTTCTTATGTTCTTTTCTGGCCTTCCTGGCTACTTCCCATTTTCCCTTCTTTTTGGCGGTACTGGGGTTTAGACTGGTAGCCTTGTGTTGCTAGGCAGGCACTCTTATTTGGTCATGCCTCTAGCTTTTTTTTTTTTTAATTTATTTATTTGAATAGAATATTTTGTTCAAAGGTTCAAGTCTACCTTGGGCTAAGATCCTCCTACTATGATTTTCCTGTAACTGAGATGAATGGTGTGTGCTACCATACCAGATAATTGGCTGAGATTGAGTCTTGCTAACTTTTTCTCAGGGTGGCCTCAAATTGTGATCCTCCCAATTTCTGCCTCCCAAGTAGCTAGGATAAAAGATATGAGCTATCAAGCCCAGCTCCTCCCTCCCCCACCCCCATAGCCTTTCTTTTAAATTTGTTTCAGCTGGTGTTTGTAAGGATATCTTAAACCAATATACTGGTTTCATATAGAGCTGTCAAAATATTAGTGAATATTAGATTAAAACGTAGACTACTTCCACAATTAGAGTACTGGTTTCCTATTTATAATTATTTTACTTATTATGCTGAGGAGCTGAAAATAACTTCTAAGAATAAGTGGTTAACAGGATTGGCTTACACTCAAATTTTAGGAGGCACTGTGCCTAAAGAAGGCTCCAAAGCTGTTTTGCTGGCTGCCTACTCTGAAGCAGCTGACTAACCAGCTGCAGAGCACATTGATCTGGTCATGATTACTTTCATCCTAGAACAGAGCAAGTTAACACAGTTTAAATCAAGAGCCACATTAGAAGCTCTTGACCTCAGGATAACCTCTTTTCCTATCTTTGAAAGGGGGAACAATTCCAGTCACTTCCATCCAGCTACAAAAAATATATAGGAACAGTAGCCACATCTAAATATTGTGACCTCTTGACTTTATTCCTTATATAGGCAGTTTCAAAATTTGATATTCTTCTTTCCCCATGACTACAAGGGGACATCTATCTTAACCTACTAGTCTTTGTTAAATATAAAGAATAATTCCCCCCCCCCCCCAGTTATTTGTCTTTCATCCTATTGGAATCTTCTTAAATCTTCTGTAGGCCCAGCATATATAAAATGGGCCTGGGGCTTGAACTCAGCACTTGGGTGCTCTCCTTGAGCTTTTTCACTCAAGACTAGCACTGTACCACTTTAAGCCACTTTAGGCTTTCTGGTGGCTAATTGGAGAGAAGAGTCTCACAGATTTTCCTGCTAGAGCTGACTTGGACCCATGATCCTCAGCCTCCTAAGTAGCTAGGATTACAGGTGGGAGCCACCAGTGCCCAGCTTGTAAATTAACCTTTCTCTACAGTTAACATATCAAGGGGTGGCAGCTGTTTTCTGTTAGCAGACCAATGTTTATAAGTATATGTACATTATTAAAGTCATATCCTTCCAGCCATCAAAAAGATTTTATTGAACTTTATTTTCTAGACATTTCAGCTTTGTGTCTGCTGTGACTCACATGACAGGTTGGATAGATAATTTCACATGTCAAGCACTTACTGTATTGATAAGAGGGACTTGGTAAGTATGGTGATCAGTGTTCAACTTTTAAGTTGTGAATCCATTTTCCCTTCGTTCTTGATATTATAGAACAACTCTAAATCTGCTTCAGTTCACTAAGTGTAACTCATTTGCTTTTTTATTTCATGTGACAGATTCAAGTGCTCACAATGTTAGTGCCAAATATTAATCAGAATTAATCACAGACTTGAGAACAGTTACTGTACTTTGTCAAGTTTTCCTGGTACCAAAAGAACTACCATCATGTCAAAAGTCTCTGAGTTTGCTTCTTAGAGAACATAATGAGTCAGAGCAAAATAAATAAATCATTAAAAATGTTATTGGGAAAAGAAAGGAAATGAGGTGCATTTTGTTAGTATTAAGTATTAAGTATTTTGTTAGTATTAAGTATTAAGATTTTTTGGTGATATTTTTACTCAGAAAAAAAGGGACCCAGATATTTAACTAAGTTCACATGCATTTGAGTTGTGTACTTCCTTGATATTATTGATTCATCTATAATCTTGGTTAAATTCTTTTAAGACCACTGATAGGTATTTAACATTTCTGATTGTCCAGAGTTCTAAGTATTTCCTATCTCTAGTTGAAACTCTCTAGCTCATATTTATAAGGATCAAATGGTGTCTTGGCCTCATCCAAACACTTCATTAAATAAGTATGAGTTACCATTAATTTTTGAACAATACAACTAAATAGCAGTTTATAAGCTGGGCATGGTGGTACATGTCTGTAATCCCAGCACTCGGGAAGTGGAGTTAGGAGGATTGTGAAGTCAAGGCCATCCTAGGCATATAGTGAGACCCTGTCTCTCCTGCTCCCTAAAAAGAGATTATAATGTCATTTATGTTTCACAGTTGGACTCTTCATGCTTTTTAAATCCTAATATTGCAATATACTATATTTAATCACTTTTCAAGTACAAGTAAAATTCAGAACTGCTCCAAAATCGGAAACCTTTATGTGCTGACATGACACCACAAGTGGAACATTCCATACCACAAAATCTGGCTGGGAATATGGCCTAGTGGTAGAGTGCTTGCCTTGCATACATGAAGCCCTGGGTTCGATTCCTCATCACCACATAGATAGAAAAAAACCCCACAGAAGTGGCGCTGTGGCACAAGTGGTAGAGTGCTAGCCTTGAGCAAAAGACAGGGATAGTGCTCAGGCCCTGAGTTCAAGCCCTAGGACTGGCAAAACAAGCAAACAAAAACCACCGTGTTTTGTGCAAATTATTGAAAATACAGTTTAAGTTGGGTCCCATCCCTAAGGTAGTATGTCATTATGTAGCTACAATATATTCCAGAATCTATAAAATCTACAATAGTTCTGGTCCCAAGGACTTTGGATAAGACAAACAGTCTATATAGGTTAGAAGCCAGGATTTTCTTATGGATATCTTACAGATATATGTATGAAGAGCTGGGTCACAATGTTTCTGAAGAGAATCACTAAACTTACTTGCTCTGTAGGAAGAGAATGTCTGTATTCATACAATAAAATGGATGTGGCCTGTTTTTCCTGGGAAATGTCGAACTCTTGCCAAGACTGTCATCAAAATGTGCTTATTAATAATTTCAAATACCTTTTATCTTCCTAAAAATACACTGGCCAGTCTATGAAGTAAGGTAGCAGTAGAAGGTACTTGTCAGTGGCCTTTGTGTTTTCCTTGTCTGAAATCTAAAAATGTAGCCAAGAATAGCTGAAACCTTTTTTTGTTTGTTTGTTTGTCAGTCCTGGGCTTGGACTCAGGGCCTGAGCACTGTCCCTGGCTTGTTTTCTCAAGGCTAGCACTCTTCCACTTGAGCCACAGCGCCACTTCTGGTCATTTTCTATATATGTGGTGCTGGGGAATTGAACCCAGGGCTTCATCTATATGAGTCAAGCACTCTTGCCACTAGGCCATATTCCCAGCCCTAGCTGAAACCTTTTTCCTACTTGTGAAATTGAGTCTCAAATTTGTAATGATTTTGAACAAGGAGAAATGAGCACAGGTCTATGGAAGGAGGAAAGAAGTGAACACTTAACAGGTATCCTCCAGATGTTCTATTTATAATATCAGCAGTATATAGATTTGATTATTGAAATGATGAAGAAAAATTAAATGAGTTGCTTTCATTAAGAAATAATTTGATAAGAATATTTTGGTAAAATGGTAAATGAAATTTGATGAATTTAAGGTAATTTGGTATGCTGAAATTGCTTTGATGTATGGATTTTCTATGCAAAAGACTATAAAAGCTCTGGCTGACTGTGTTAAAAAATATTGAATTTTACAAATATCAAGGTTTACATTTTGCTCATAACATGGCATAGGTACTGATTTAATGTGGAAAATGAAGCTGGGCATTGTGGTGTACATAATCCTAGAATTCAGGAGGCTGAAGCAACTGGATAATGAGTTTGCATCCAACTTAGCTCTACATAGGGAGCTAGCTACATGTGTCAAGATATGAAGGGAGGGGAGGGAGGAAAGACGGGGAGGGTAAGAAAGGTTTTTATGTCTAGTACAGTAACTACTAAAAGAATGATGTTAAAATGTTGCCTGCCTGGGAAATGGTCAGAACTTGAACAAATAATGTTGAGTGAGACAAGTCTAGAACACAGAGAACAAAGGGGCATGGTCTCCTTGATATATGACTGTTAAGGTATGTGTGTGGGGGGTGGGGACAGTACAGACCACGTCTGCGAAACAAAAAAACTTCTTGTCAAATGGTATTTCCACAGGTTTGGGTCAGCGACCTTACATTATGTATCTAAAACCAAACAACTACTAAACATGAAAAAGTCTAAAATAGACCTCTCAGTGGATCACAATAGCTTAACAGCTATGTATGTATGGTCATATAAGACAAGGATAAGCAAACTCTATTGTTGACGTTATATTTAAAGTTCTAGGTAAATTTCCTTTGGCGTCCGACACTTGGGTACCGTATATGTTTTTGGTACACTGGATATTGTATATATGCCTACCTGATCTAGGGAAGGGAAAGAAAAATGACGGTGTAAGATATCACAAGAAATGTACTCACTGCCCTATTGTGTCACTGTACTCCTTTTCCACAACAGCTTGTCAACAAAATTTAATAAAAAAAACCACAAAAAATGTTGCCTGCCTATAAAACACACTGTAGAGTAATAAAAATACTTTATTAATACAAAAAAATGAAGGAAAAGAAGACTAAAGAACAGAGAGAACAGTGGGATAACTAGAAAACAGAAAAATGCTAGACTCAAATCCTGTGTTATTATGAACAAGTAAATGCAAATGGACTTATTAGTCTTCTGTTACAACCAAGATTGGGGGTGGGGATTTGACCTATTGCTAGATCATGTGCTGCATAAAGATAAAAAGAAGACATTATCTGCAAGCCTGATACTAATATGAGACACAGTGGCTTTAAGCTAAGAAACATTGCTGGAGATAAGAACAATGCTGTAAGAGTGAGTTCAGTAGGAAGAGATTCCTAATATTTATGCATCTTAATTACTTTAAAATACAGAAAGCAAGGGCTGGGGATATAGCCTAGTGGCAAGAGTGCTTGCCCCGTATACATGAGGCCCTGGGTTCAATTCCCCAGCACCACATATATAGAAAATGGCCAGAAGTGGCGCTGTGACTCAAGTGGCAGAGTGCTAGCCTTGAGCAAAGAGAAGCCAGGGACAGTGCTCATGCCCTGAGTCCAAGCCCCAGGACTGGCCAAAAAAAAAAAAAAAAAAAATACAGAAAGCAAAAATGGACTACACTAAAAGTGTAAAACGGACAAGCCCTCATTTATAGTTCTGCACTTAATAAGTTGCTTCCCTAGATATGTCTAGTACAACAAATGTACCAGAAAGAATCAGTAAAGAAAGGAGCATTAAACCTCATCTCAAGTCAGGTGTTAGAACTAACTCAAAATGGATGAAAAATTTAAACCTAAAAGGTAATACTATAAAACTGCAGAAATATATTCATGAATTGACCCTGAATTTTTAAAAAAAAATGTTTTTTTTTTGCCAGTCCTGGGGCTTGAACCTCAGGGTTTGGGCACTGTCCCTGAGCCTCTTTGTGCTCAAGGCTAGCACCCTACTACTTGAGCCATAACACTCCTTCCAGCTTTTTCTTAGTAGTTCATTGAAAATTTCATCTGTCAGACTTTTTGGGTTGGTTTCCAACTGTGATCCTCAGATCTCAGCCTCCTGAGTTGCTAGGATTGCAAGTGTAAGGCACCAGTGCCCAGCTACTGGAATTTTCTTAAGAGTACCAATAATAAAATTAAAATCAGTGTATTGGTTTTCCTAAATATTAAAAGATGACTAAACATTTTTTCCACTGCATGCATATCTAAGGAAGGAGTTACAGTCTATAACATATAAAGGCATCTTTAAAAAAAAAAAAAGACAACACAGTTAAAAATAGAATAGTCACACTAAAGGCTGATCAGCACTGTTACCCACCCAGAAAATGCACATTAGAATGACAGGTAGCAGTCATCACAGTGGTTAAAATTTTAGAAGGTAGAAAGTACCAGTGTTTGTGAGGATGTGAAGCAAATGGAAAGCATATCTATGGCCAGGAAAATAAGAGTTCTGCCTCTGTAGAACATTGGAATTTCCCTAGAAATTGCCACATGACCCAGCAGCTTTATTCTAGGTATTTTCCCAACAGAAATGAAGACATTAAATCCATAAAAAGATTTACACAAGAAGGTTCATGGTAAACTTAATTATAATATTAAAAACTGGAAACAACCTAAATGTTCATTCGCAGACAAGTGAAGAAAATCTGGTTTATCATTAAGTGGAATACTCCTAAACAAAAACCATTGAAACAACAACTTGGGTTGTTAACATTCTGAGTAAAATTATATGCTGAAGAGTACATACTATTTCTGCGAAAACAGGTTTAAAAATCTATGGGTTATAATTATAATAATGCTAATTATAGTGACATTGTATTTGCTTCTTTCAAAGATAGAATGACATGAATTTTGACTAAATATATAGAGGGTCTGTGAGTCATTTCTCTATTTTTGCCCTTTGAAATGGTTTGTGGAGGTAAACAGCACATGAGTGACTGATATAATTAATGTCTGAGGTCTTTCTTCCTCCATGAGTACATTTTGAATGACATACATGTAGAACATCTAATGTGTGATATGTAAATGGTATTAGTGTCCAACCTGCTATTCCTCTGCTCTCACCTAGCAGTAGATGAGGCTAAATAAATTCCTCCAACAAAAATTGCTTTTAGGTTGATTTCTCCTCATTAATGTGTGGATATTGTAAGTTTAATTGTTTTTATTGATGTGGGAACATTGTTTATTATAAACAATTACTTTAACAGCTTTATTGAGATGCAATTTATGTGATATAATGTAAATCTTTTAAATGTATATAATTCACTGTTTAATATATTGACAATTGTAATATGTATACAGTTGTATGATCATCAGTATAATCTTAGAAAACTTTATCAGTTCCCAAAACTTGTACATATGTCTCTCTATACTGATTCTCTGTACCCCTTTAGTCTTGGAAATATTAAGTGAAGTTACAGTTGGCCTTCAGTATTCTATGAGTTCCACAGCTGTGAATTTAACTGACTACAGATTGAAAATGTTCAGAAACAAATTATATCTTTTCTGAGCATTCAGATGTGCATAGGTTCTATGGATTGGGGCATTTCTAAGGAGTCCCATAACCAGTCCAAGGAATGAATGACCTTCTTCAGCTCACTAATTTGAAATAAACAGAAATAGACTAAACTTACTTTTTTCTTTGGAAGGAGCCTTTTAAGAAAATTAAGTAGACACAATAAGGAAAATTAAAATAGAATTTAAAGAAATCAAAATGTATGTACTCAAAATCAATGCAATAACAATTGCCAATAAGTTACTTAAAGCTTATCTTAAGGAGATAATAGTCCCTTAGCAGTATATTAACTTTTTAAAGAAAAAGAGCTCTTTCATTAAGTTTAAAAAGTCATGAAGGAACTCATGAACCTATAGTTCAATTTATAGCATTTTTTCTTAGGGTTAATGCAATAATGATATGATCCATTATTGATATTTTAGATAATGATGAAATCTGGTATATTTGAAATGGTAAACAAAATACAAATAGAATGGGTCAACATTTTGGGCAATACAGTAAAAATGTTAAAAGGAATCTAGAAAGGTTTAGTCAAGCCAACACCAGGCTTATGCCTGTAATCCTAACTACATAGGAGTCTGAGATCTGAGGATTGCAATTCACGGCCAGCCCAGGCAGGAAAGTCCATGAGACTACCAAATCAACTACCAAAAAAAAAAAAAGCCAGAAGTTGAGCTGTGGCTTAAGTACTCAAGAATGTTAGCCTTAATAAGCAAAACCAAGCTCAGGGACAGCACCCAGGCCCTGAGTTCAAACCACAGGACTGTCACACACACACAAAGATTGAGTCTAATGGAACAAAATGACTTACTTTGTTAATAAAATAATACTCAGCTACACTTTTAATAATTCAGAACTTTGGCTAATCCTCATTAATCCTTTCCTCTGATTTTTGAATAGGTAAACATTGCAAGTTTTCATATAGCTGCCAAGTAGAGACTTTATTTTTCCAAATTTTGCATTTATTATTTCATTTTGTACTACGGGTACATTGTTTTCTATTACAAAATACAAAAGTTTATTTTTTTTTCAAAGCTCAGACTATTAAAATGAGTACCTTATTTTGGTATTTATTATTTATATAATTTTCTAAGAATTTAAAAGAAAAATCAAGCATCCTTGTTTACCTAGAATTTTTAAACTAAATATTTGCAAGATAGGACACTAAGTATCCAAAAATAGAGAATAAAATCATATAAGTAATACTGGCTATTCAGCTATTTCCCAGCAACTTCAACTCATCTAAACTTTGTAGTATAGAGCAGGAATCTTTTTTTTTTTTTTTTTTGGCCAGTCCTGGGCCTTGAACTCAGGGCCTGAGCACTGTCCCTGGCTTCCGTTTGCTCAAGGATAGCACTCTGCCACTTGAGCCACAGCGCCACTTCTAGCCGTTTTCTGTATATGTGGTGCTGGGGAATTGAACCCAGGGCCTCATGTATACGAGGCAAGCTCTCTTGCCACTAGGCCATATCCCCAGCCCCTAGAGCAGGAATCTTATGAACTACTTTTCTCTTTTTTACTTGTTTACATATTACATTCTGCTTATTAAAAATATTAGTGGACAATAGGAAAGTAAGAGGAGAGATAGGGATTTTCTTCTTTCTTCCTCTTTCAGAATCTCCACAGCAACAAGGCTTTTCTCTGGTGGGATCAGGAGTAGCAAACATCTCAAATATGCAGCGTTGTATGCTCAGAATCATCCTTATCACATACCTTCAAAGAAAACCAGCATCCCCTAGTCATTTCCTCCTCAGATCCTGGTCTAGGCTTTGCAAGAACCCCTTCTGCATGGTATTAGAATTTAGTGTGTCAGTTTTATATATGATTTCTCCTTCAAGCCTCTATATTTTACTTCTAATTACTTCCTCAACTCAGGGGTCAGTAGCTGCTTCTTGTGTAATTACTAATACTATAATAATCTCTGTATTTAATTTTGTTTTTTTAGTTCACCAGTTAATTGAGCAACTTATATTAAATTTTGTTTTAACTATAAGTGTAGCATTTGTCTTTTGACTGAATGTTGTTTAATTCTGATCACCACGATAGACCTCTGCTCACCAGAGCCCTGGCGATCACATTAGGCCACCTTCACTTAGTTATTGATTGCTAAACTTTCAGTCCCAGAGCTGTTTGAGTGTTTGTCTTTGTCACACTACATTGTTATCTACTCTTATTTTTTATAAAATGGGACATGAAAATGTTTTTGTATTTCTTATCTCAAGGTTGGTGATGTGTGTTTTGTCTTTGGTTAACGCAGGATTTGTATATACTGTGTACTTAATAAGTATTTTAATTAATGAACATGCTTGTCAATTTTGCCAGGGGAAAAGCCATAAAATTATTATAAAAAAGGAAAGAATATTATTTTGACCATTTTTGACATTCTTAAAGTTCCCTAGAAAGTGAAATATTTAAACCAAGTCTTAATGTAGCGTCAGAGATTTTTTTGAATACCTCTCCAAAAGTCTCATACCTTAGGCTTGATTGATCCTTTCCAGCTCAATTATTTCTGAGACTGAATATGCTCATTCTGTTTAGGTTGCCAGATCTCTGCCTATTTGCCTTACTTTTTAAGACTTGGAGTTTCTCTCCCCCTTCTGTCTCCACTTTCCTTTAGTGTACCTTTATCATTAGTACCTTAGACCCCTGGATTGGGGGTCATACAGAGGGTCATACAGGTCTTGTTTTATTGATTACATCTGTATATTTGTATGTAGGAATATATATATGAATGTGTATGTACTATATACACACCCATGTATCCTACTTCTGGATTCTGCCCCCCAACACTAGGAATGAAAAGAAAGTTATGAGCACTTGCCTAATATGTCCAAAGCCCTGGGGTTGGGCCTTCAGACTACTAGGAAAAGAGGGAAGGAGGTAGAGGGTAGAAGAAAAAAGACAACAGAAGGAAAGAAAACTTACTAACACTTATTTTGTGGCCTTGTGGTTTATCCTGGATCATGATCCATGTGCACTTGAGAAGAGTGAAGAATGTGTATTTTGTTGTTAGGTAGAGTGTTCTATATATGGCTGTTAGATCTAAGTTCCAGTTCTCTATTTCTTTATTGATGTTCTGTCTGGTTCTACTGTCCAATATTGAAAATGGGAGTATTGAAGTTTCCAGTTTTCACTTTAGAACAGTTTATTCTCTTTTCAGATTTGTAATTATTTTTTAGTGTATTTTCTGTCTCTGTTGTTAGGTATGAATATCTTTATTATTGTTACAAATTAAATTTAACCTCTTATTTATAAAATGTTCTTTCTTATGTCCACTTTTTCAACAATTTTATTCTGTTTCATTTCACAGAAACTTAGGTGCCCCAGTTCTCTTTTGGTTATTATCATTGTGGAGTATCTTTTTAAAAATTATTTTATTATAATTTCTTGTTATACCTAATGTATATCACACACACACATACATGTATACAATTTAAGTGGATTAGTTTTTTCCCTTTTAAAAGTAGTTTTGCCAGGTTGTGTTCTTTAGTTAAAGAATTTATTTACATTTCAAGTGATTGCTGATAGATGACCTACCTTGTCCATTTAGCTACTATTTTTTGTATATCTGACTTGTTTCTTCTCAGTTTTTACATTATTGGCCTTTTATGCATTTCATTAATTTTGGTGTATTTATTAATCCCCCACTTTTTTTTTTTTTTGCCAGTCCTGGGCCTTGAACTCAGGGCCTGAGCACTGTCCCTGTCTTCCTTTTTGCTCAAGGCTAGCACTACTCTGCCACTAGAACCACAGCGCCACTTCTGGCCGTTTTCTGTATATGTGGTGCTGGGGAATCGAACCCAGTGCCTCATGTATACAAGGCAAGCTCTCTTGCCACTAGGCCATATCCCCAGCCCAATCCCCCACTTTTCTGTAATATTTTAGTTAATTTCCTGTTGGTCACTTTGGGGATTACAATTAAAATGTTAAAATTGAAATAACCCTGTTGGAATTATCTCCTTAGTTCTATTGTATATGAATACTCTCTTCCTACTTGTCTTTTATATATATATTTGGAGGGTGCATTTGCCTTTAACTCATAGAGGGAAAGGAAAAAGAGAAGTTGCAGACCAAATTACAATAACAGTGTCCTTATAACTGTGTTATTACAACTAGTGATGTTTCTTCTTAATGTTGTTTATTTCTATTAGGAAACCTTTATCATTTATCAGAGCAATCTACTGGTAACATGTTTCCTCATCAGTTGTTTGTCTGGAAGTGTCATAATTTCTCTTTAATTTTTAAAGTATAGTTTTAGTGGGTATAGAATTTGCTAACATTTCCTTTTTCCCTTCACAATTTAACTTTACCATTCATGGTCTTTATAGTTTGTAGTGCAACATCAACTATTAACCTTCTGAGGAACTCAAGTTTTTCTGGTTCCCAACTATTCCCCCAACTCTATCCTGCTCACAGTTGTTACCTACTTAACAAATTCATCTACTTGAATTAGAGTCTTAGAATGAGAAAGTAAGCAAAAGAAATGGAAAATGAATTAACAGAGGTGGATGGTAAAACTTGTATATTATTGTCTTAATACAACTTCTAGTTCTTGTTACCTTAATTCATTATGCTTGAAGCCTCATTTTTAGCATTTTGTGAAAGGATGCTGAGGATTGGATATAAGCCTTGCACTGAAGTTTCACTTTTTAGTGACATAAAATTTCTGATCTTTTGTTGATGCCAACTATAGTACTGATCCTGAATAGTGTATCTTTCAAAACATGGGATTGGATTTTGTGATGTTTGGCAGAAGTTAGACTTCTTTATATTTCTATTTGAGGATTCTCAGTAATCCTGGACTTGTATCTTTCATGAGCAGTAAAATATTTATTGCATTGATTTTCTGTTTTTCTTTACTTTCAGACTTTTCCAAGCCACATTTAATTGATAGGATGAAAAAGTTTAAGAGAAGGCTATCCCTCACACTTCGAGGAAGCCAGACAATTGATGAGTCATTATCTGAACTGGCTGAACAAATGACTATTGAAGAAAACAGCAGCAAGGATAATGGTAAGCATCTGAAATGGGGAGTATAACTCCCTCATTTAATTACTTTATGAATATAAATTTACTGTCCAGATAATTCCATAGTAATATCCTTTTGTGTCTCTGTTTTATTCCCTAGTTTCACAAGAAACATAAGACTACATGACTTTTGCATGCTTTGCTTACTTACTAGAATATTCCACTTTACTTCATTGTTATTATACCTGGTCTCAAACCCTGCTGATTATTCAGTGCTAAATATCTTTCTATTTTTACTGGCTCATGAATAAGAATATATTCTATTGAATGTATTCAATGAATGTGTTGTCCTAATTTTGAATAACTTCTTAAATTGATACTTAAATGTTTTATTATTATGATGATTCAAATTAATACAACTTAAAAGCATCTAGAAAGTTTCTGTTATTCC
This sequence comes from Perognathus longimembris pacificus, assembly GCF_023159225.1. Lineage (NCBI taxonomy): Eukaryota > Metazoa > Chordata > Mammalia > Rodentia > Heteromyidae > Perognathus > Perognathus longimembris. Next base: position 18,732,661 of record NC_063161.1, read on the forward strand.
TTTTCATGGCTTCATGATAGTTTCATAACATTCTTCATGCATATGAATTACCAGTCATTACAAGGTTCATCACATGAGTGAATATTACTAATTTCTTATTCTATACTTACCACAGTTTATTCATAGTATTGAGTGTTTATGGAGCATAAGCATAGATGTTTCGTGCATTTGACAGTATTTATTGCTTTCTATATCTCAATGTAGTAGTATACAGATAATAATGAAAAAAGAAGTGCTTGTTAAATTGAGTGAATTAAAGTGCAACCTTGGTGAAATTTGTAGAATAAGGCTACATATTCAAACTCCAAAAAACCCTAGAGTTGTCAGAATAACCAGAAAGGATCCCCTGTTAATGGCTGCCAATGTGTCATATGAGTATCTGGTAAGCATTCTTTGCTCGTGCCTGAAATTTTGTTAGAGGCATACAGCAGTTGGACAAAACTCTGATTACTTGTGAAAAGGGATTTTTAGCTAAAGTTATTGAACCATGGGTTGGAATTTGTGACACACCAATCCATTGAAATGGATAAATTAACTTGTTCTACCCAGGTTTCAGTTACCTAATTTCTTTTCCTCAGAAGGCTCCTTATTGCCGCACTCACTGTTGGCAGAGCCTACTTTACTTCAAAGTCTACAGTATTACATCTCTCCTTTAAGCCTCTGTGGTTTTGACAAAGCTTTCCTTGATATATACCATTTTATTTTTAACGTGGAAAGAGGAGACATGATCTCAGTAAGAAATTTAAGATAATAATTTGGATATAATTATATGTAGGAGGTAAAATTTTTACATTAGGCTTAAATCCCAAAGATGATTTTGTGATCTTTTATTTTTTTTATAAGAGGATCTGCTTTATTAATATTCATTACTCATTTTTATGGTAGAAATATCTTACTACTATGTTTGCTAAAGATGATCAGGTATAAATTATGGTATGTAGTTATTATATTTTTTAAGTAATTTGAATACAGAGCTTGGACTCTGTCCCTGAGTTTCTTTTGTTAAATGCTAGCTAGCACTTTTCCATTTCTGCCACAGCTTTACTTCAAGCTGTTTTGGTAATTTAGTGGAGAATTTTACAGACTTTCTTGCATGGGCTGACTTTGAATTATGATCCTCAGATCTCAGCTTTCTGAGTAGCTAGGATTAGAGGCATGAGACATTAGCATCTGGGGTCTCAGCTACATTAAAGAAAATTTGATCATTAGACATTTTTCTTTTTCTTGAGGTTAAGTTTTGTTACTATTTTGTTGAATAGATTTTCAGTGCCTTTTGTGTTTAGTTCTTCTCCCTGTTTATTTCAATTATACATAGATTTGATCTTTTGTCAGAATCCATTAGTTCTTGAATGTCCTTTTGAAATGTTCTCGGTGTTTTTTCAGTGTCTATGTTTGCTTTAATTCCTCTGCCTCATCATCAATCTGATACCCTATTGTCAACTTCTTTTTCCTATTGCCTATGCTTTCAACTGTTTTGTAATAGAGACAGCTCTTCATGTTTTCTCCATCTTTATTGACATCTCTCTTCTTTATTTTGTCTCACTGTTTGCATTCTCATTCTTCAAAAGTCTACTTTTTTTACAGCAACAGTCGTTATCAATAACATTATCATAACATTATCAATGTTAACTGTCTTAAAACATGCTTAGTTTGTAACAAATGGTAAAATGTTAAAAACTACATTCTTTCTTAAAACTTCCTTTTGTTACAGTGTTAAACTTTAACAGGTAATAAAAACAGCAAGTAGGAGATCTCATGGGTTTCTTAGCCTGAGTTACTTGAAGACATCATAATTAGACATCAATTCTTCTTGGGTTGAGAGATTAGTAGTAGTATAGACTATCATCATCTGCTGTTGCTTGTTCCTTTAGGATTAAAATGTGAATTTCACCAACAGCTTTGTCAGAGATTCTCTCTTTTTGGTCACCTAGCAGTGCCTGATGACTGTTTCCAAAATGTTTTTTCCTTATAGACTTCAGGATTTTAATTTATTGTTATCCATTGCTATTATTATTTCACATAATTTCAGTTCATGACAAAATATGATGTAGTGAATGTGTATAAACTATACTTTTTAATTGATATTCTCACATGTAATATTTGTTTATGAAATAGAAATTATTCTTGCTTGACACCAAATAATAATAACAATTATAGCTTAAGAAACAGGAAAAATATAGTTTATAATTTCTCTGAGTAAATTTTCTTTGGGCCAATTTTGTCAGTCAGATGCATGATCAAAATCCTACTACTTTTGCATTTCTATAAGCATGTGGCCCTTGTGCACACTCTAAAACCAATCAAAGGGAGAAGTAACACTTTTATAGAGTTGAGAACTGTAAACATCCTAGAAAAGTTATAGTATGTACTATACCTTGGTTAGTTATATGTAGCATCAAGATTCTTGGATCTATTCTTCTCCCATGTAGAATCTGAGCTATTATTTCTAGCATTTTTACCATTGATCATACCATGCATGCTTAAATTCCATTATGAATATAACTATAATTCACATTAAATTGTATGTTTATCTACTTAGGATGTTTGCATATTGGAAGGAGAATTGAATCAAGGAAAGATGAGTCCTGAGTTTGTAGTTAGTGTGTTAAAAACAGAAGCAAAAAAATAGGAAAACATGGTTGATTTAAACACAATGAACTTAACTTGGTACAGCTTTACTTAAATATGAAATGAAATTTTTGCTCCAAGATTTATAAGTGAAAATATAAAATACTGTTTATAAAAATAACTAAAAGGGAAAAGAATTCTGAGCACATTAGAATTCCTTTTACTGAGAAAGTATTAAATATTTTAATTTTTTTAAGTTGTCAAAAGTTATATTGTCTCATTTTCTCAAAAAATTAAGCATAAAATTTCTACATGACTCAGCAATTCCATTTCTAGTGATATACCCAAAGAACTGAAATACATCTTTTTACACAATCTTTCAGATTTTTCCCCACTTATAATTAAATAACTTTGAAGTATTAAATTTTAAAAATTCTGCGTAATGGTGGATCTTTGGCTGCTTATACCAACTAAATACTTTTGTTCTATTTGCCAGTTGACATACATTTTTTAGTATCTGGCAGTAGGGATATAAATTCCTTTAGGTCTTTTGTATTTTGTAGCATATTTAATTATAAGGTACATACTAGGAAGCTAGTACATGGAGGGAGGAATATGGAAACAATCTTGAGATTGGGTAAAATAAATGGATAAAATTTTTATAAGTTTTATTAGTACTTTTGTGATTGTTAAGCATTTTTTATTAGTAAGAAAGAAATAAGGTTTGCCCAGTGATTCAGTATTATGGTCCCAGCTACTCAAGAGACAGAAATTAGGAGCATTGGGATTAAAGGCTGGCCCAAGAGAAAAGTTCATGAGAACCCCAGTAGTTGGATCTGGTGGCATATGTTGATACATGTTTGTCATCCTAGCTATGTAAGAAGTTTAAATGTTCAGATTGGCCAATGCAAAATGTGAGACACTGTCCCCCAAGATAGCTAAAGCACAAAGGACTAGGGGAATGAATCAGATGCTAAAGTGCCTGCCTAGAAAGTGTGAGTTCCTGAGTTCAGTTTTCAGTGTTTTCTAGAAATACCATTTTATAGAAATTATATTAACTCTACAACTTTAAATAGCAAAAAAAAAACAAACAAAAAAAAGGGAAGCTAAATGTTATCTCCTTTACAACTTTTTGTTTTGTTTTCTGTTTTGCTTTCTCAATCTTTCTCATGTGATCCTGAATCTTGGGCTGACTATGAAATGATTTTTGGATTCCGTGAACCACAGAGCCTATTGTGAAGAATGGCAGACCTCCAACGTCTCACAGTATGCATTCCTTCCTCCACCAGTACACAGGGTCTTTCAAGAAGCCCCCATTGCGGAGACCTCACAGTGTAATTGGCGGAAGCCTTGGTTCCTTCATGGCAATGCCCAGAAATGGAAGTAGATTAGGTAATCTGATTACTTTTCAAGTGCCACTTTCTAATGTCAGTTGATTACTTTCTAATTATAGGACGTGTGTGTAGTTAGGTTGTAGTTGCATGAAAAATCAACCAGCCTTTATTAACTAATTTCTCTTTGTTAATAAAAAACTAAGTTACAAATAGGAAAGGATGTAGTTAAGGCTCCTCTAGTGTGATAGTAGTACTGATACTATAGAGAAATAGTACTAATTCTATAGCGAAGTAATACTTGTACATTATGAAACAAAGAAACCTGTAAAAATATTTCAACATGAATGGTAACCTAGGTTGGAGGTTAATGTGGTGTAATACCTTAGTAACTCCTCCATTCATCACCATATGGTTATAGTGGCTCACACCTGTAATCCTTGCTATTCAGGAGGCTGAAGTCTTTAGGATCTCAGATTGAAGCCAGCTCAGGCAAACAGTTTGATGTTATCCCATTTCCTAAAGATTTAGTAAAAAGCTGAACTGTATGTGTACTTAAATTGTAGAGCACCAGCCATGAGCAGACAAGCTGAGCAAGACCTCAAGAACCTGAATTCAAACACTGCTACCAAGAAAAAAAATTAGCATATCACCTGAGTTGTTACTATTTTATTACTATGTTCTTTAAAATATCCAGGAAAAAAACACATATTTGCAGGTTTTCACATATTTTATGTTTATTTCTATGGTCTTTTTGATGGTGTCTTCTGTGGTATTTGGAGTTTGCATGCATGCGTGCACATGTGCTGATACTAGGGTACAAACTCAAGGTCTGAGCTTTTTTCACTCAAGGCAGGTGCTGATACTAGGGTACAAACTCAAGGTCTGAGCTTTTTTCACTCAAGGCTGATATTCTACAACTTGAGCCACCCTTCCACTTCCAGCTTGTGGGTGATTGATTGGAGATAAGAATCTCATAGAATTTCCTGCCAGGTCTGGCTTCAAGTTGCAATCCTCACATCTCAGCCTCCTAAGTAGCTAGGATTATAGGTGTGAGCCGCTGCCACCCAGTTTGCATTATGTTTTGATCTGTTAATTGCATACCTATTGCATTCAAGATGTCAGAGACTTTGAATACTATGATTTTTTATGTTGACTGTTTATTTTACCTAGAGTTATAAGAAATTATATGAAAAATCAGTATATATATTTTTCTTGGAATATTTCTCTCAGTATTTCTATTTCTGAGTTTCTCAGTACTGGGTCTGAACTGAGGGCCTCATGCATGCTAAAGAAATTACCACTTCAGCCATGCCCCTAGTCCTATAATAGATCTTTTTACAGATAAACAATGTCTCATTTTTCTGATACAGATATTGTACATGAAAATCTAAAAATGGGATCAGATGGTGAAAGTGACCAAGCTTCTGGGACATCATCTGATGAAGTCCAGTCACCTACAGGAGTTTGTCTCAGAAATCGTATCCATAGACGGATCTCAATGGAGGTAAACTCTTAAAAATTGTGCCTTTGTACGTAAATTTATATCTATAACAAGAACACGCACACATATAGCCAACAAATAAATGCCCCATGAAATTTTTCATGAAGGCAAATGACACTTGTAAGATAGCTGTTTCTTAATGTTAATCAGTAGTAATCTGAATATGTTCCTTTTTTTCTAGTTCCTGTCCCAGGGCAGGTATAAATTAATTGTAGCTACAAAACACTATTTTAAGATGTTTTAAATTACCATAAATCTAAAATAATATATCAGCAAAGTCCTCTTTGCAGAAAATGTGATGTTAATTATTTCTCTTTTGAGATTTATCTGAGTACATCATGTTTAATATGTTGTCAAATTTTTAAGAAATATAAGTAAAATAGTCACTAGCTTTTTTTCCTTTTCTTTGAGTAACATTTCTTTTGTTATATTATCATAGCTACACATTTCTATAGCCCATTTAAATTGCTTTTCCATGTAAAAGAATATTTTTTCTTTCCTTTTTGAGGTCTAAACTCAGGGTCTTGTGCTTACTAATCTGGCACTCTACCGCCAAACCACTCTCCAAGCCCAGAATTCTTTTCTTTATCAGTACGACATAAAACCTTAGGGACAGAAATTGAGTATAACTTACAGCAGTATGTACTGTACATACTATGTGTTCTAACTGGGCACCATGGCTCATCCCAGTAATCCTAGGCTATTCAGGACGTTGAGATTTGAGGATCACAGTTTAAATCTAGTCCTAGCAGGAAAGCCTGTGAGACGCTTACCTCCAGTTAACCACCAAAAAGCCAGAGGTGTAGTGGATTAAGACACAGAGTAGAGCACTAGCCTTGAGCACAAAAGCTCCAGGAGAGCACCCAAGTTCTGAGTTAAAGCCCCAGGACCAGCATAAACACGTGCGCGCGCGCGCACACACACACACACACACACACACACACACGGTGCTTTGCAAAAATACTGAACGTTTGTTCTTTGTGGTGTTGTACTTTTTTTTTCCTTTCTTACTTCCTTTTGGATATTTGGTGTCACTATTGTAGCCTAGATTGGCTTTGAACCTCAGATCTTCCTGCCTCACGCTCCTGAGTGCTGGGATTACAGGTATGAACTCCTGTGCCTGGCTGAACATGCTTTTTACTGCTATTGAAATAATAATTAGATCATCTATCCTATTGGTTAATTGCATTTTCATTATTAAAAAATTACTTTTGAATGAATAAGGAAAACAATATCTGTTTTCTAAATGAAAATATTTTTACTGTAGGCATGAGTTTGATTTCTGTATAACTGTATAGTATGTCACAACAATATTGAAAATATTCTTTCCTTTTCTTTTTGCTGGTACTGGAACTGGAACTCAGAATCTCATATGACTGAGCCATGCCTCCAACCCAGCAGTTCACTTGTTAATTAAGAGATGGAGTCTTGAGAATTTTTCAGCTTTGGCTGCCTTTGAACTTTTGCCTATAATCTTAGCCTCCTTAGTAGCTAGGATCATAGGAGTGAACCATTGGTACCTGGCCTTAATTTTCTTCATAACGGGGTTTATTATTATTATATGCTTAAAATAGTTCATTTTAGTACCTGTGTTTAGGTTTTCTCACTAAGATCAGAGGCAAAAAGTTAAAAGGCAGCCATGGCAGAAAAATCCAAGTTTTTTTCCCAGTTCATATTTTATAATCAAAATACAAACACTGTGTACTATTTTAATTGACAGCAATAAGAAGATATTCTGATAAAACAACAATCTTTTCCCACTATTTCTTTAAAACCGCATTATAGATTTTTGCTTATGGCGAATTTTTTTTGGGGGGTGGGGGGGGGTTTGTCAAGGGGCTTGAATTCTGTCCCTGAGCTCTTCAGCTTAAGGCTAGTGCTCTACCACTTTGAGCCACAGCACTACTTCTGGTGGTTAAGTGGAGATGAGAGTCTCACAGACTTTCCTGGCTTTGAACTGCGATCCTCAGCTCTCAGCCTCCTCAGTAGCTAGAATTACAGGCATGAGCCATCAGCACCTGGCTATAGTGAATATTTGTGCCTTTAGTATAGTATACATAATCAATGTAAGTAACTTTGCAACTGTAATAAGACTTTAATCTCCCAAAATATAATGTATGGTAACGATCATGAATTCAAAAGTCTAATGCCCTTGGCACTTCTAGTTTTGATTAACGCCTCTTTTTTGTTGTAGGATTTAAATAAGCGGTTATCCCTACCTGCAGATATTAGAATACCTGATGGATATCTTGAAAAGTTGCAGATCAACAGCCCACCATTTGATCAACCTATGAGCCGAAGGTCACGTAGAGCTTCCTTAGTAAGTGTTTGGTCTCCTTTTCCTTAGTGTTTGGTCTCTTAGACGTACACCCTCTGATCTGCCTGCTTGATTCTCTGGATGAAAAGATTGCCCCTCTCTTTCCACCCTGTGCAACCCCAGGGATTTTACACATGCTAGACAAATGCTTTACCATTAAGTTATATCCCAAGCCCTTGGATTCACTTTTTATCTACAACTGTTGAATACCTAAATTTTACTACATTACCTTCTATATGTTGATTCTTTTTGTTCTTAAGGATTTATTAGAACCTATAAGATACATGCATATTGGAGTAAAATTAAAAGTATATTTTAGTTTTGGTTAAGTTTTACTGATATATGCTATATGTGAAGAAACACCTACTATGTAGAAGAACCATTTACGTGAGGTATACACAAACACCTATTAATATGTAGATTATACAATGAGATATCTAAACTGTGGTCATACACTCAATAAATATTTGTAGCATTAATATAATTGTGTAACTAGTACCAGGTGAATAAATGAAAATTTCTAAGTCCTTCTTACCATCTAATACCAAAGATTATTTTTACTTGCATCTGTCATATTTTTATGATTATTTATTATTATTACTATAATCATTTTTTGTAAGCCTTAGTACCTGGACCTTTTTAATTCTCATTGATGAACACACTCTGGTTGTTGTTGTTGTTTTGTTTTGTTCTGTTTTTGTGCCAGTCCTAGGGCTTGCACTCAGGGTCTGGGCACTGTCACAGCTTTTGTGCCCAAGACTAATGCTCTAACCTGAGCCACAACTCCATTTTTAGCCTTTTGGTGGCTATTTGAAGATAAGAGTCTCAGGGATTTTAATTCCCAGGCTGGCGTAGAACTTCGATCCTTGAATCTCAGTCTACTGAGTAGCTAGGATTACAACAAGGGTGAGTCACTGGTGTTTGGCTCACACGGATTTATTTATACAGTTCTTAATATTTTTGTTTGTTTCCTTTGTTTTGTTCAAATTTATTTTCAAAGTAATATACAGAGGGGTTACAGTTTCATACATAAGGCTCAGTGAGTACATTTCTTTGTTTTATTTTTTTGAGACTGGGTCATGTAGCCCAGGCTTTCCTGGAGTTTGCTTTGTAGCTGGGCTGGTCTCGTACTAACTCATGACAGTCTTGCCTCAGCCTTCTGAAATACGAATATACACCACTACACCCAGCTCTCTTTTCTAATTTTTCTTAGTCAATCTTTTAAACTTCTGTAATTAGAAATTTTAAAATATGTATTCAAATGTTTTTTAAAGCTAGGCTCAGTGACTCATGCCTATAATCTCAGATACTTAGGAAGCCGAGATCAAGAAGGTGATCATTTGAAGCCAACCTTGGCAAAATTCAGGTTTATAGACCCTTTCTCAACCAATAAAAAGCTGGGCATGATGACTTGTGCCTATCATTCCAGCTACATGAGAAACATAAATAAGTGGATTGTGGTCCTGGCCAACCTGAGTATAAATTCAGCTCCCTATTAAAAAAATTACTAAAGCAGAAAGAGTTGGAGGTGAGGGTCAATTGATGAAGTGCCTACCTAGCAAGTGTAATACCCTAGTCCTACTAAAAAATTATACAGCCTTTACAAATGTATGGAAATGTATATATCTGTAAAGTTTGTATATTATGCAATACTTGTTCCAATATGTACAGAAATATATAATATGTATTTTTGTTGTTGGCTTATTTTGTTCTGTGTTAATTATTTTGTGTTTCATCTGTGTTATATGTGGTTACAGTTCATTTTTTGCCTTGTGTGATGTTACATTGTATTACTGTACTGTATTTTTGGTTTTCGAATGTATTATACTTATTCAGATTTTAATGGTTTTTCACTAACATCCTTCATCTCTCCCAGGACCTCACTCAGGACACATTACATTTAGTTATCATAGCTCATGTTAAGAATATTGGTTATTTGACAAAGATCTATTTAATACTTATTTGTGTTTCATAAGAAATGAACTATTTTAGCCCTTAATCAAACAAAATAGGAAAGGCTATATGCAAATAGTCAGAATTTATCAATGCTCCCTTGCATGTACAATGATGTGTATAAGAGCAGATGAGAAAATAAGAGTGCCAAGTCTGATGTCTCTCAAGGTAGTCAACATATAATGGGATGTCGAAGTAAAGTTTCACTTATGAAATACAAGGCTAGGAAGTATGATGTGGTTAACAGCAAACTTTGTAAGGTGAAAATGATAAATCAAACTGAAGCACTGAAAATTTCTTCTGTCCTCTCGTGTCCAAGGGATAAAACCCATTACTGCCAGTTACAGTAACAATGACCTGTGTAGAACCGCTGCATGACTTTCACTTGCTGTGAAGCTAAGTTAGAACTACAGCTCTAGCATGCTAGCACAGCTTTTTAATTGTCCTAAAATACCTTGTGAGATCCAAGGCAAGCTAGAAATTTCCCATAATGTATACTATTACTCACAAGTTACACTAAATTATAAGACTACCCATGTAAGTTACAATTTGTGTATTTTTATTGTGGATAAGCTTTTACTCTAAGAGCCATCTGAACAGAAATTTGCTTAGGAATATGAAACAATGAATTCTTAACTTGCAACAATGGAATATCAGGAAAAACAGGACATCTTTATTTTTTATATTGAAATATAAAGCATACTGTGCCATTTCTAACTTGTTTTATAACACTTATGTAATATGAAGTAGTACTCAGTCTACATTGTGAGCTCATGTAAGTGGGAATCTCATCTGTCATTCTCACCACACTCCAGCACCTAGCATTGTGCTTGCTCACTGTTAAATAAATGAGCTTTGTCTTCTGTCCTCTGAATAATTTCTGTAGGAGAGCACACCAACAAGCTAGTCATTATATGTATTGTTAATCTTGTCAAGTTCAGCAGATAAAAAATACAAGCAAAGTTTTCTAATATTCCCATTTAAAGATTCAGTAATTGCTATTTGGACATAATAATTAAATTCTAAAGCCTGAAATTATTAAAATAGGATATGGGGTATGGTATGCTTTTTTTATTGTTTCAATTATCCTGCTGACAGTTCACTAGTTATATCTACCTTTTGTCTGATTTCTGCCAGCCTGCATCAATTCAGTAATGATTTTATTTTTATAAACTGGATTTCAAATTAAGTTTAACTGTATAATTATGCTACAAGATTCACTTTCTCTTTTTATATGTATTTTTTGTTGTTGTTGTTGTTTTTGCCAGTCCTGGGGCTGAGTTTTTTTTGCCAGTTCAGGGCCTGAGCACTGTCCCTGGCTTCTTTTTGCTCAAGGCTACACTCTACCTCTTGAGCCACAGTACCACTTCTGGCTTTTTCTATATATGTGGTGCTAGAGGAATCAAACCCAGGGCTTCATGTATGCGAGGAAAAGCACTCTACCACTAGGCCATATTCCCAACCCTATATATGTATTTTTAATTGACAGAGTCATACATGTTTAAATAGTACAATGGCATTTTAATCTTTGTATACAATATGTGATACACCGATTACACTGAGTAATCTTTCACCTAAATTACACATTTCTCTGTATGGGACATTCAAAATCCTCTGTACTAGCTATTTCAAAACATACAATTAATTTCTTCCAACCATTTTTTCTACCTTCTCACTTCCTCCCTACCTTCTTTTGGTTTATTTTGTGTCAGTATTGGGATGAACTCAGGGTCCCTTGCTCTCGCTTGGCTTTTTTGCTCAAGGCTGTAGCTCCTACTACCTGAGCCATACTTCCACTTCTAGCTTTTTCCTGATGAATTAGAGATAAAAACCTTTTCTCCCCTGACTCAAAAATACCCCCAAAAAAGTAGGGCTGGAGTGATGACTTAAACATAAAACACTCCCCTAGGAAGTGAAATGACCAGAGTTCAAACTCTAGCACAACCCTAAAAGAAAAAAAAAACTTCATAGTATAAAAGTAACCACCACTCCAAATCTATAACATAGATTTGCAGTTTTGGTTATTAATTGTTATGGTCTTGAGCCCTCTTTTCTTCCAGAATCAAGTATATTTTAAAACTTGATAAAGGACTTGATGATTGGAGTATAGATTCTTTAGGGAAGTTTTAAAAGATGAGAGAAGTGAATTGAAAATTTTAGAATAAATGCTAAGTTTATAATGATTTCCTTTCAGTCAGAAATTGGATTTGGGAAAATGGAAACCTACATCAAATTGGAAAAGCTTGGAGAGGTGAGTACTTGTTTATCTTGCTCTGAAAAGCAGCAGAACATTAGAAGGAATTAGACCACTTCAGTCCTTGAAATTATCCCATCAGCTTGAGAGAACAAAAAGTATTTTTGAAAATTCTTATTGAAGCAAAGGTATTGTGCTTTCTTGGTAACAAAATAGGCATTTGCTTGTTATCTTCCTGGCAGTCTACTGTCACGTGGGACATGGCATGAGTTAAAACTTGTGAAAGTAAAAACACTCCAGAGAGAAAAACATCTGTCATCAAAGAGTGAGGAAACTTAAGATTTTGTCTTGAACTTGACACTTTCTGTAGAATTACTAATATAAAATAAACTTCCACAATAAGAAAAGATAAAGAAAATAAACATTTTAGTTAATAGAGAAGCTTTGATGGAATTTTTTTAAGGAGTTTATGTATAGAGATTCTGAAAAGTCTAGAAACAGGCAAAATTTCTCATAGTTCGACAGTGTAATTCTATTTTTATTAAATATGCTCAACTAGTGTCCTTCTGTCTTCGTATGCTATTGCAGATAAAGTACCTTTTAATTTTAAAACTATTGATCAGCTTGTTAATCAGAACAAGTGTTTAGAAACCAAGTTAAAGTCTATGTTTTTATATTTTTGAGAAGTTCTGTAATGTTAGAAGAATATGAAAGCTGCATATGGAGCTTAATGTTTGCTGCTAATCTGATTATGGACTTTTCTTTGTAAGATAGAATTAAGCCCTAGAAGTTAGAAATTCAGTTAGGGCTTTTCATAACCCAGGTAGTGTTATTGTCCTAATGTTCTGATGCATTATGTTTGTTCAAAACTGGGACTCAAATTCAGCAGACACTCTCATTCTTTGGCCGGTGCTCTACAAACTGAGACCTCTCTGATGTCTTTCAAAATATGTTTTATAGGGTACATATGCAACAGTATACAAAGGAAGAAGTAAATTAACAGAAAATTTGGTGGCATTAAAAGAGATACGTTTGGAACACGAAGAAGGTGCACCATGTACAGCCATAAGAGAAGGTATACCATTTACATTGAATGTTTGAAAACCAAACCCAGATGAGTATGTTTCTTACAAATAAAGAGAGCTCAGATTTATATAGAAATATATATGATTGGAAGATATGATTAGACCTTACAAAGTTAAATTCTAAAACCAAAAATATGCAATATAAAGAAATTGATTATGTTATTGTATAGTTTATAGTAAAATCTTATGATATCTTTAAAGATCAGTGACAGATAAAGATTTGACCTAGGAGAGCCAGGCACCAGTAACTCAGAGCTGAAATCCTAGCTATTCTGGAGGCTGAGATGTGAGGATCGATATTTGAAGCCAGCTTGGGCATGAAAGGCCATGAGATTCTTGTCTTCAATTAACCTCCCTCTCACCCCCAGCAAAAAGTCAGAAGTAGAAGTAGCCTTGAGCTATGGATGCGCCCAGGCCCTGAGTTCAAGCCTCAGTACCACTACTAAATTAAAAAAAAAAATTGTCCTAGGTAATTATAAGTTAACTGTATAAATTAATCAAATATAAGAAATAAATAGGGGCTGGGGATATGGCCTAGTGGTAGAGTGCTTGCCTCACATACATGAAGCCCTGGGTTCAGTTCAAAAAGCCAGAAGTAGTACTGAGGCTTCAAGAGGTAGAGTGCTAGCCTTGAGCAGACAAAAGCCAGGAACAGTGTCCAGGCCCTGAGTTCAATCCCCAGGACTGGCCAAAAAATAAATAAACAGCATATCAACATTTATGTCACATGATATCATTTTATTTAAAACTATAATATTCAGAAAGTAGTTTGAGGCACTTGATTATAATTCAGCTTGCACTTGATATCTAAATTCTTGTCTCAGAAAGTTAATGTTAGAGAAAAAAATCGCAGAAGATTGAGAGTTGTAATATTGCAGACAATTTTAGGTATTATAATAATGAATAACAATGAAAGCAAACAAAATCTGCTGCCAAACCCCCTTGGTAATTTAGGTTGTAACATTGTCTTAAATATAATCTGGAATATTAAATTTAAATACTAAATTTACTTAAGATTTTATAGAGTGTGATTACCACAGACTAAAAAACTGACTTCCTTTTGTTTTTCAGTCTCACTATTGAAGGATTTAAAACATGCAAATATAGTAACCCTACATGACATTGTTCACACAGATAAATCTTTGACTCTGGTCTTTGAGTATCTGGTAAGCATTTAATAAATATTTAGTTTTTAATTTTTCTTTCATGAAATAGCAGAATAGACCTTTTAACAGGCTAATTGAAAGGCAATTATAGTTAATTAAATTATGTGTGTGGTGCATTGTTTTCCTTAAAAAAGCAGCTTGTATTTAAAAATCAAATGCTAACCAGGCACCTGCAACTCATGCTCATAATCCTAGCTTCGCAGGAGGCTGAGATCTGAAGATTGCAGTTCGAAGTCAGCGTAGGCAGGAAAGCCTGTGAGACTCTTAAATAAACTACCAAAAAGCCAGAAGTGGAGCTGTGGCTCAAGTGGTAGAGTGCTAGCTTTGAGCAAAGGAAGTTCAAGGACAGCACCCAGGCCTTGAGTTCAAACCCCAGGACTGCTCTCCCTGCAAAAATAAAAAATCCTACTTAAATGAGTCAGTTGTGCACCCTGAAAATTTTGTATCCTGTAGTAAAGTGCTGTTATTTTCCCCAGGATAAAGACCTGAAACAGTACATGGATGACTGTGGAAACATCATGAGTATGCACAATGTAAAGGTGTGTTTCAGTGTCATTTTAAATTTTGTCTGGAGATGAACTATTTTTTACAGTGAAATACACCAGTTTTGTAACTTTATTATAATTTTCTAAGCTTCAAATACATTATTGTCTTCTGAACATATACTCAATTTCTGTCTGCTATACTTTAACTTTCATAAAATTGGACCTTTTGTAGAATTATTTCATTTTGTTTTTTTTTCTTTTTTTTTTTTTGTCAGTACTAGTGTTTGAACTTGGGAGGACTCTGTACTTATTAGGCAAGTGTTTTGCCACTTGAACTGTACCTTCAATCCTTTCTTGCTTTTTTAGGTTAGTTTTTTACATAGGACCTGCCATTTTTGCCCTGTGCCAGTCTGAACCATGATCTTCCCAGTTTCTGCCTCCAAAATTGTTAGAATTATAGGAGAGAGGCCCTGTATCCTGTTTAAAAATTACTTTTGATATTTTTGCTCACATTGTAGTTTATTGTCCTATATATAGAAAGTTTATATAGGTATATTCGGCTTTTAAAAATCATCAAATACTTAAGATAAATACAAATGATAGGTGCATTCTGTGAACACATCCCTCCTTTAAATAGTGAAACTCTTTAATGTAAAGTGACATTTAATTGTAAAATAACAATTTAGCAAGAGTCTATGATACTCTTAGGAACCCCTCAGCTGTCATAAATGCAGTGCTAGAAACCCCTACCTATATTGTTAGAAAGAAAATTAAGGTAATCTGGTGTATTTTTTTAGTATATCAAAGAATTCAAGTAATGATAAGGGAAATTTGTTATGATAATCAGTATCTGATGAAACTCCAAAATTATTAGTTGACTGGCAAGCATTTGACATAGTTGTTCATACTATCTTTCTTTGAACCAAGAAGTATGCTCCAAATTTAGCAAAGACTTATCTAAACTTAATTGATAGTTTGAGAAGCCATTTTGGAAATAGGCTGTCCTGTATGTATGTTTGAGAACTTATAATTCTATAAGTAATAACGTTATACACTTATTTTTCTTTTAAATTGTAAGTTTCAATAAAGGAGAGCCAGTTTCGGTTACTAAAAGACATGTGGACAATGCATTACTAACAATTTTAGAACAGGCCTTTGGTGTGTGTGTGTGTGTGTGTGTGTGTGTGTGTGTGTGTGTGTGTGTGTGTGTGTGTCCTATGAGGTTTTTTTCATCATATTTTTATATTTTGTTTTTCAGGTGTTATAAATGTCACTTATGTACTTTCCCATTTTTAATTTTGCTTTTCCTGCTTTTGAAAGAAAATAATTTTGTAAGAAATAATTTTAAAAGATAATCACAATTTTGAAAGTACTCATTAATTATTATCAGGTTTGAAAAGTTTGTATCTTTCAAGGTAGACCTTTTCAGGTGTATATGCGTAGCTAAAGTTGGAAAGCGATTTATAATTTGTTCATCAAAATGGTTACAAAGATGCATTTTACTAATAATCTGACTTGTGGAATTGAAACTGCATTGTACAACTGCTTAAAATAAAATTAAAAAATAAGTTAAATAAAGTAGGAAAGATTGTGCTTCTATTTTCAAAAAATAAAGTGTATGAGAGAATTGGAATAGTAATTTTTAGGCTTTTTCAAAAACACATAAAATTTAGATTCTGGATATTTGGCTGCTTAGAATTCATCTGCTGTCCTGTCTTTTTCTTATGTTCTTCCCTGTTTTTTCATCTAAAAATGAACTGAAGATGCCTCTGAATTTTCAATACTTGAGGATCTTTTTTTCTAACCACAAAGAATTAAGATGTGATCCTTCTTGCCACCAAAAATCCACAAAACCCTCTACCATTGGCTTTATAGTAATTGCTTCTTTCCAAGAGCTGTCTGTTCCAAGCAAGTGCTATAGTTCTTATATTCCTTTTGAATCACAGCAGAGCTTAGAGAGCGAGTAGGAGGTGTTGAAACTAGAGTGCCCAGGAAATGGAAAGAGATCAGGTTATTTTTGTTGCAAGGACTTTGCCATTCTTTTTGATACCTTAGGTTTTCCATAAAATCAATTCTTATGTTTTAAAGATGCTGCTCCAAGTCAGATTTTAAAAATTATTTGTGCGTACATATACATACACACACACACACATACATATACACATGCACATATATATGTGTGTGTGTGTGTGTGTGTGTTTTAGGGGAGAAATAAATGACAGGAGTTTTTTGCTTATATTTTAAACTGTAATAACCCTTTGGCAAGTCTGTAAGTTTATAAATATGTAGCTAACTTATGTTTGTTAATAAATGAACTGTTGCTACAAAGACAAAGTGTTATTTATTTTTAGTTTTTTTACCAGGCCTTGAACTTGAACTCAGGACCTGGGTGCTGTCTCTGAGCTTCTTTGTACTCAAGGCTAGCACTCTATCTTTTAGGGAACATATTATTTATGATAGCTATTTTCATAGATATCACTAAAATAAACAATAGGAAGATTCTTCATGCTAAATAACAAACTTAACTATAATACTTAGAAAACAACTAAAAATGCATTTTTCTTAGAAGATATAAATACTTGTCTTTCTTGTCATATAGTAGAGTGGCTTTTCTTCTTACCATAATTTATGCTTATACCAAAAGTGTGTCTCATTTTCTGTAAGACTTACTGTCATTTTATTTGTTCCCATAGCTGTTTCTATACCAAATTCTACGTGGTTTGGCATATTGCCATAGAAGAAAGGTGTTACATCGAGACTTGAAACCACAGAACCTCCTCATTAATGAAAAAGGAGAATTAAAGCTAGCAGATTTTGGTATGGAATGATGAGATGTTTATAAATACTTTCAGGTAGCTAAGTTAAAAAGAACCATTGTCATGATGTGTCATCACTTTTATGTAGCTTTGCAGACCACAAAATAAGCTATTTGATAGCACTGTTGGTGGGTAGTTTATGTGGTTATGAGCAACAAATACCAAAAGTCATGGGTTGTCAGGCATATTCCTTAGACCCCTAGGGCTCTTGAGACTCTTCCACACTGAAAATATATTATCAAAATCACACTAAGCATTATTTTACCTTTTTCACTGAGGTAATATTTGCACTAATGATTCAAAAGCAGTGAGAGAGTTAACCATACTGATTCCTTGGTATTTGCCATGACAGTGCCCCTACAACATTTCTTCATAGCTACACATTTGTAGGGAAAGTAGTATTAATTATACTTAAGCTATTTGGTGCAGCAGTAAACTTAGTTTATTATATTAAACCATCTTTAAGTCCAAATCTTTTCAGTGTTTGCTTTCTGTGTAGTAAAATGAGAATTGCATATAAAACACGTGTGCAGACATTTATTGGAAATGACTGAAGTATAAGAGTAAAGTAAGCCTATCATTTCAATGAAAACAACTGAAAGATTTCTTACTAGTAGTTAAATTGAAGTTTTCAAACAAAAATTAGATTTAGAAAATTTGGATTTGCTACTTTGAGCTTAATAGCTTCATAATATTTTAGAGAACTTTCTAATTGGTCAATGGGGATACAAACAAATGCAGGGGTTTTTGTTTTGTGAAGCAATTTATAAAATATATTTGTAATACATAACTCAAGGCACCAACATTTTCCACATTACCAATGCATGACATTACAGAATCATGCACAAGTAAGGATTCATTTAAAGCTCAAGAACAAGCAGTGAATTTTAACAAAAATATAAGACATTCATTGATATAATTGTATAGCTATATAACTTAAAAAAATACATGTCCTTCCTGGTTCTAATGTAACAAAGGATACAGCTTACATTTTTCAGAAAAGGCTATTGAAATATTCTTTTCCACCTTCATATTTATGTGAGATTGATTCTCTTTATATGTATGGCATATTTGACATGTTGTGATACATATGTTGTGAGATACAGTCCAAGCAACCATATCTCAGCAGATTGAGTGTAGAGCAATCATAAAATCTAGCTATCCCCTATTAAAATAGACTTTAAAGGGATTTATAGAAGTGTAAAACCAGAACATTCTTACTAATATTTCTTGTGTTTGGGAGAATATTTTTTGTGGAACTGTTATTCATGCCAGCATATAAGTGCTGTTTTTAATAACTTTTTTAATTTTTAAATTATAAATTGGTACCAATAATATCCTATCTAAATGTGTGGGAAGATGGCCTAGTGGTAGCGTGCTTGCCTCATATACATGAAACCCTGGGTTCACTTCCTCAGCACCACATATATAGAAGAAGGGCATAAATGGCACTGTGGCTCAAGTGGTAGAATGCTAGCCTTGAGAAGAAGCGAGGGACAGTGCTTAGGCCCTCAGTTCAAGCCCCCAGACTGGCGCTATGTGTGTGTGTGTGTGTGTGTGTGTGTGTGTGCATATTCTATCTAAATAAAAGCACCAGCTGGGCACTGGTCACTCACACCTATAATTCTAGCTAATCAGGAGGCTGAGATGTGAGGCTTACAGTTCAAAGCCAGTTCTGGCAGGAGAGTCTGTGAGACTCTTATCTTCAGTTAACCACCAGAAAGCTGCAAGTGGCACTGTGGCTCAAAGTGCTAGAGCACTGGCTTTGAGTGAAAAAGCTCAAGGACAGCACCTGTGCCCTGAGTTCAAGCCCCATGACCTACCAAACAAAAAGCACTTTAGGATTATAATTATGCTTGCAGTGGCACTATGTTTTGAACTGAGGGCCTTGTGCCTCTACTCAGCTTTTTAGCTCACAGCTATATGTAGCTCTACTATTTGAGCCATACCTCCAGTCCATCATTTTTCTAGCTAATGGACTTATCCTGCCTAGACTGGCTTTGAAACAAGATAGATCCTCAGAACTCAGCCTCCTCAGTAACCAGGATTACTAAAGTAAGCCCCCAATCTGACTTTAATAACTTAAAAGTTGGGCACTGGTGACTCACACCTGTAACCCCAGCTACTCAGGAGGCTGAGATTTGAGGATCATGGTTTGAAGTCAGTCCAGGCAAGAAAGTCTGTGAGACTCTTACCTCCAATTATTCACAGACAAAGCTGGAAGTGGTGCTATGGCTCAAGTGGTAGAATACTAGCTTTGAGCAATGGGATCAAGGACAGTGCTGAGGCCCAAAGTTCAAGCCCCAGGACCAGCAAAAAATGAAAATAAAATAAATAAATAAGCTGGCATCTGGTGGCTCACACCTATAATCTTTAAATAGCTGGTATGTAATTTGTCCAGTTTAAAAAGAATTACTCATACGACATTTTTCTTATTTGATATTACACATTGAAAGTTACATGCATAATGCAATCTCAACTTAAACGCTCTTGTTACTTGAAATAAAATATATGGTAAAAATGAATTTATATTTCTTCAGTAACTTTTTGAAGTTGCTTCTTCAGGTGATTAGAAATTAGAGATGTGATTCATACTTGAATCAGTCACTGGAGGAGTCCATATTAAAGTCAGAGGAATGGCAAATGTTTGCATCATTTGCACAGTTATCAGAAGTACTGAGCTCTTTCTTTTTCTAAAGTTACCTATATATGCTAAACGTAAGAGCACTGAGAGAAGTATAACTTATTCTATAGAAATCTTCATCAAATAGATTTCTACCAGAAAACTGTCAGTGAAATTTAACTGAAATAAAACAATGACCTCTGAATTTGTAACAAGAAGCTATACAGCAAATCTTATTTACAGCTGTCACAAACAAAATTACATGTTAGTATCATAGCTATGAAAAGCAAAATTATGTGTGTCACTAACCTATTTTGCCTAGTTGGAATTAATTATAGCAAGGAAATAATTTTGGCACCATGGCTCATGAACAAAAACAAAACATACTAAGTTTAAATTAAGTCAGATGCTGTACCAGGTACATTCACAATTATTTCATTAAGTTACATAAAGATTAACTAGACTAAGACTCAATAAAAATCATAAAACTAATTTTATTGAAACTTGAAGAATCTATAGAATTGTCATCTTAGATATCTCTTTGAATGGAGCAATGGGTGAAGATAGGGGCTGAGAAATCTCTTATAATCCTGATGGGGTCTCGATTGCTTTTTTGCTCTGTCTGGTGTCATATGGACCTCAGTCTCTGTAATTCTTTTTTCCTCCTTTCCCTCTAAAGGACTGGCCAGAGCCAAATCAGTTCCTACAAAGACCTACTCAAATGAAGTTGTCACATTGTGGTACCGGCCACCTGATGTGCTTCTTGGTTCTTCAGAGTACTCAACTCAGATTGACATGTGGTAAGTATATACAGATGTTGTTACCATTATAATTTTAGAAGAGTGTAGCTGTTAATACAGGAAGGGGTAAGGAATGTCTGGCTCATGAGCTGTCTGATTATATTGATAATTTTGGATGGGATACAAATGATGTTATAAATATCCAAATGGTCCTTGGCAGAATAAAGGTTCCCTTCCCCTAACATAGTGCATACTGGTTGGTATTGATTTTTAAGGATATATTATTCTAAAGAGCCACAAAATAAGTGGTGACTAAGAGTTCAGGCATGGGAGTAACATTATTTAGGTTTAAATATCAGTTCTATCCCTTACATCCATGTAATAATTTGATTCAAATTACTTACTTGTGCCTTAGTTTTCTTAATAAACAAGGTGAAAATAGTAATAAATAACTGCTTTCAATTTGGACAGATAATATTAAGACCAAATTAGTTAATACATTAAAGGGTGACATTGGTCAAGATGAATTGTATTCATAAACTGCTTTGTTGAATGGCAACTCCTTTGCACAACTACTTAAAGATAATAGCAGTATTTTTATAAGCACTCAAAAGACACAATAATGTAAGAGAAATCTTCTCTTATCATTAATGTATCAAGATTACCAGCTTTAAGTTTATCTAAAAATAAAAAATAAAACATCATAGCCATTATTCTCACACCACACTTTATGCCTTTTTCTCTTGCATCCTTTCCCACACATGCATATTCTGTCTCTACTTAAGCATTTAAGGCCTTGAATCATTTTTGCTTCCTTCTCTCTGTGCTATCTACTTCATTACCTCAGGCCACTCTCATTTCCTAGATTGTCATAAACGTCTCTTTGAATTGGGTTTCCCCCTTCCTGCCTTGCCCATTTCAGTCTATGTTCACACTGTAGCTGATACATAGGATTTGATAAGCACATAGCAAGCATTTAATCACATGGACATTTTAAGTGGGAAAAATGAGTTGGCATTACAGAAGTTTAGACAAATGGGTAAATATAAGTAAATCTAAAAATGCCTCCAACGGATGTTTTTAGCAGGCTAATACAAATTTCTCCAGTGTCAGTCTTAAGGAATAAAATGTATTGTGCTTCATAATATGTAAATGGTTGCTCCTTTTTTTTTCATGATATATTTTAAAGGGGCGTTGGTTGCATTTTCTTTGAAATGGCTTCTGGAAGACCTCTGTTTCCAGGATCAACGGTAGAAGATGAACTGCACTTAATTTTCCGACTACTAGGTAACAGAAGGAAATTTTTTCCATTGGCTTTTATCTGTAGTTTACTAGATACATTAAGATTTTATCTCAACTGTAGAGGCTGAGATAGGAGAATCCAAACTTACAGGCTAGGCCCAGAAAAGTTACCAAGTCCCTGTCTCACAAGCAAATTGCAAACAAAAGGGCTGAAGATGTGGCTCAAGTGATAAAGGAATTGACTACATTCTAGATGCTCTGGGTTCAGTCCTCAATATCAGTGGGACCTATATCTTTAAAAAAATATAGCTATTATGGGTAAGAATTACAATTGACTTAATTGTTATAAAGATAGCCCTTCCTTTTGTTTTTGTATTTGGTAGTATTTGGGATTGAATTCATTGCATTGGTAGAAAATCTTAGTAGTAGTATTTGGTGGTATTTGGAATTGAACTCATGCATAATGCTTGCTATTCAAGAGTTCTACTATATGAGCTACACCCCCTTTTAGTGTTTTATTTTGTTTGAAAATAGTTACTTTTTGCTGGCTTTTGGATCACAATCCTCCCACCATTGCTTCCAGAGTAGCTGAGATTATACTACCTTTATGTGCCACCTTGCCAGGTTGTTTTTGAGAAAAGATTGTTTCTGACCTTTTTGCCAAGCTTGCCTTGAACCACAATCCTTTCTCCACCTGTTAAGTACCTGGGTTTGGAAATAAAAATCTCCATACCTGGTTTATTTTTATGACAGGGTTTGGGTGACTTCTTTTTTGGTCTGTGTTGGCCTCAAACTGTAATTTTTCTGTCTGTTCCTTCTGGGTTTCTGGGATTACAGGCTTGTGTGTTATCGTGCCTGGCCCTAAGTAACTTCTTCTCACTTTTCATATTTGCAATAAAGATTTTATGAAAGAATACAGAAACGTTCTTGAAAATTGGCCTTCAGAATAGAATTAAGGATTGTTCTAACTTAACATGGTCTCAGTTGGATAGAAAAAGGACCAAGCATATGAGATCATTTAATAACACAAAAAGTACATCTTTATTATTTCTATGTGTGTGTGTTGGGGGGGGCGGTATATGCCAGTAGTGGGGCTGGAACTCAGAGCCTTGTACTCTCCATTTGTTGCTCAAACCTGGCTCTCCAACACTTGAGTCACACCTTCACTTCCTGTTAAATTTTTGCTGGTTAATTGGAGACAAAGTCTTTTGGATTGGTCTGCCTGGAATGGCTTCCAACTGTGATCGTCAGATCTCAGCCTCCCAAGTAAATAGAAGTATAGGCATGAATTACTGACACCCAGTATAGAACTTTAAGTTTTATTGAGTAGTTAAATGGTCTAGGTCTGGGGATGTGTTCTAGTTGTTACTGTGCTTGCCTAGGCATGTATGAGACCCTGGTTTCCATCCCTACCTAGCACTATTAAAAAAAATTATAAAAATCATTCTCTAAGACATTTTTGAGGTTTGTTTATACACATATGTGTACATATATAATTTATGTATGCCATATGTAATTTCTTTTTTTTTTTAAATTTAGGAACTCCATCTCAGGAAACTTGGCCAGGTGTTTCATCAAATGATGAATTCAAGAACTACAACTTTCCAAAATACAAACCGCAGCCTCTAATTAACCATGCACCCAGGTACTTTTTTTTTTAGAACAATTTCTTTAATGAATTACAAATTAAATTACAAATAATGTTAGCAGAACATTGGAGGACAAGGGGGAGAAACAAGAATGTCATAAAAAACACAAAAAAAATTGAATTACAAAATCCCCAAGGTGCGCATGGCAGCAAATTTAGCCACTTTGACAAAAAAACAAAAAACAAAAAAGCCTGGAACCTGAAATATAAATATTTGTTCATCCTTCTTTTAAAGAAATATATTTTTCCCAATGTCCTACCCATTCACAGCCCTAAAAAAGTGTCAGTATTCCTAAAAAGATGACTAAACCTTTACTTGTACTCCTATGGGGTTAGAGGTGGCTTTCCATGGGCAATAGGGATCCCTGGCAATTGAAGAACTAAGATTTCTAAAAGAAATGAAAAATTCAAACTTTTTTTCCCCACATGCTGATCATAAGGCAACAGATGAGAGTGAAGAATAATCTGTGTCCTTTGGGCCTTCTCGGGTTCTTTGCCCCCATAGTAGAGACAGACAAGGAGACTTGAGGGGACCTATCTTTTTCTCTCCGCTCCCCTCAGACCTGTGTCTTGAGAGTCAGCCTGTTAGGCCAGGTGAAACATTAAAACTAGGGTAAAAGCTGATTGGATCTAGTTTTTTTTCTAACCTAATTCTTTAAAAACAGACCCCCTTCAGATGGTTTGGTTTTGCTTGCTTCGCAAGTGTTCCAACTTAGCCCCCTGCTATCAGTTGGCCTTTACCAAAAACCAAACAGTAGCAGCAGGGGGTCTGGGGTCCCTGCTATTGCAAGCACAGGCAAATAATAACTATGGGACATCCGGAGACTGGAATAGCAAACCTGATATGGAGGAGGAGAACGGTTTGGTTTGGTTTAGGATACCAGCCCTCCTTAGCAATGACTAAGAAGGGTGTTCCTCCCTTCCACCTCAGAATCTCCCAAGTAGGAAAGGTGAGCAGTGCCTACAATGGCCATAAAAGATCAAGGGCCCACCTGAGTCCAAATAGCCCAGAGCCCTGAGTCAGGTGAAGCCCACACTAGATGGGTAGATGAGATGAGATGAGGGCTTTGGGAAGAGCATCAGAGGCGAAGGTGGGGTAATGACTTGGTCACGTCCTGGAAAAAAGGGTGAGCCAGAGCTGCTTTTGCTGAAATCCACTTGTTGGGATCATAATGAAGCATTTGCGATAATAAGCTCCACCTATCTTCATCCAGAGGCAGCACAACTTTGCTAAAATCTTGCCAGGCCCACTTGGGAAAACTAGGCTTATAATCAGGCATAGAAGTAACTCCTGGCCAAAACCACCTCATCTGGGGTCCCCAGAGTCCGAAAGATCCGGAAGAGTTGGTCAATCTCAGAATCTCTAGGGAACAGGGCACGGCAAGTCACCATCTCAGCAAAGATTCAGCCCAGGCTCCAGATGTCTACAGCTGTAGAGTAGTATTTTCAGCCCAAAAGGATTTCAGGTGCTCGGTACCACAGGGTTACCACCTTATGGGTGTAAGTACGAAATGGTACTCCAAAGTCTGGCTAGTCCAAAGTCTGCCAGTTTGATGGACCCTTCTGTGTTGATAAGCAGATTCTGGGGCTTAAGGTCTCAGTGCAGGATCCGGTGAGAATGGCAGAAAGCTAGGCCTTGGAGCAGCTGGAAGAGATAGCGCTTGATGAGGGGAGGAGGAATGCCAGTGAGAGCAGAAGCATCCATTAATTTCTTGAGATCTTGATGCAAAAATTCAAACACCAAGTAGAGTTTATTTTCTGTATGAATGACATCCAGCAGCTTGACAATAAATTAGGGTGGTCAAGTTCCTTAAGGAGAGAGATCTCGCGGATGGCAGTACTGGGAACACCCTCAGTCTCAGTGTCCAGGCGGATTTTTTTAAGCACCACCACTTCTCCGTTCAACTTGTTTTTGACTTCGTACACCACTCCATACGTGCCCTCTCCGATCTTTTCTACCTTTTGGAAATTCTCCATAAAGCAATAGTGAGTGGAATCTGTCCAGTTCCGAAAGCTGGGAGCCTGGAAACCCTGAAGAAAAGAGGGCCCCGACTTTTCACAGGCAGAAGAGAGGGAGGAAAAACAGATCTCAGGCCCGTAGCCCCCAGGTCAGGATGGAATGCAGTCTAAGTCTGGCCCTTGTCAATTTGTCCAATTGAAACCCCCAGGTACATTTTATCCTTAAATGAAAAAGAGATAACCAATTGATTCTTTTCCATCCTTTGAAGTATTTGCCACAGTAAAATTTAGAACTTATTAATACAATTGTTAAATATTTTGAGATATAATTTAAATTTCTTCCTTTTGTCATATTCATTCAGTGACTAAAAAATCAAAGTATATAAATAGAATTGAGCTGTAACCAAAATTAGTATAGTGAGTTTTTGAGTTTTTTTATTGATAAATCCTTTTCTCAGAAAGAAGCAATTGGTAAATGATTTATTCGCACTATAAAGATTGTGGTATAATTTTTGCTTTTCTTTCTGAAGAACTGCTCAGTCTTATAGAAAGTGTTCATGTGACTGCCTGAGATTTTGCAAAACAATTTCCAGTAGTTGTCATTGATTTATAAAATAAAATTTATGTTTAAAATGCAAACAAAAGAAAATGAAATACATAGAATCTTGACTGAAGCAAGATGATCCATCAAGATTTTGACATATTTTGAGTGTTTGCAGAATATAAAGTTTTTAACTTAATTTTTTGCTAGCATAAAATTGTACAAAGAAGTTTAATCATGAGTTGTAACATGCACATACATGTACTTTGAAGAACTTGAGGTCTGACTCCAAGTGTCATTTCTTCTCATCCCTACTTTCAGATTAAGACTCACATTAAAATTTTAGTCACAGTATTTTTCATTATGGAATATGTTGTATTTGCTATAAATAACAGAAAAAAATAGTTGCATTTGTTGTATTTTCTATCTTTCATTAAAAATTCTTTTTAAATCACCAAAATACCAAATAACGACATTGTTTTAATTACAAGTCAGTCCAGTTTATAATATAGCACCTATCATCTGCTTTTATTTATTTTCAACCTAGGGAAGGAATAGCACAATACTTAGGACAAAAAGAATATTTTTAAAAAAATTCATATGAATTGATTTTCTTATTGTTATAGCAACCAATATCATTCTGAACTAAAATATCTGAGGAGGAATAATCAGTGTTGGACTTTTTTGCATGACTCTCCATAGTAGCATAAATCCTATCTTTGACATGAATGATTGTTTGTTCTTGGTAATGCTTATTGTAGGTTAAGGCTTTTCATTGAAGCAGATTCTCTATGATATTAGCCCTTAGCACCAAGCTTGTCTGTGCCTAGGGCACTCGGGATATATACTGGAATGACAATACTTGAAGGAATGGAAAAGTTTGGAGAATGTCCCGCCTGAAACATCCATAGGACCCACTGAAAACTCTCAGAGGAAAATGTTTCTTTATAATTGTACTTTTGCCAGTTAAAGGGCAATACAAGATAGAACCTAGATTTCAGATGAAACAATTATCCCATTAAAATAGTCCCTAACTCCACTATTCCTATGCACTATCACACTGATTTTTTTTTTTTACCAACACTTGTTAGTGAAATTTTCCAAAGGTTTTGTGGCACAGTTAAATTGACCTCAGTACCTTCTAATACCCATCATTGAGCAGATTATTCTGTTATAAACTTGTTGACTGGTTTGTCTCTGTATTCATCCTGTATTATACAGATATTTCACTTACATGATAAATGAATAGTGCTCTTCTGTACTTCATTTGGACACTAAAAGCTCATGCACTACTTAAGCTTGCCATATAATAGAGAAGTTACTTTATTTTGAGATAGAAAGATAACTAAAAGGAAATTACTGGGGCTGGGAATATGGCCTAGTGGTAAAA
This sequence comes from Perognathus longimembris pacificus, assembly GCF_023159225.1. Taxonomy (NCBI): domain Eukaryota; kingdom Metazoa; phylum Chordata; class Mammalia; order Rodentia; family Heteromyidae; genus Perognathus; species Perognathus longimembris. The sequence goes on from NC_063161.1 coordinate 18,760,223, forward strand.
TGCTTGCCTCGCATACACGAAGCCCTGGGTTGGATTCCTCAGCACCACATATATAGAAAAAGCCAGAAGTGGCGCTGTGGCACAAATGGTAGAGTGCTAGCTTTGAGCAAAAAGAAGACAGGGACAGTGCTCAGGCACTGTGTTCAAGCCCCAACACTGACAAAAAGAAAACAACAAAATTACTATAGCTTTTGTAATTTTTTTCTTGAATATTAAAAATTTGATGTTCTGGGCTGGGGATATAGCCTAGTGGCAAGAGTGCCTGCCTCGGATACACGAGGCCCTAGGTTCGATTCCCCAGCACCACATATACAGAAAACGGCCAGAAGCGGCGCTGTGGCTCAAGTGGCGGAGAGCTAGCCTTGAGCAGGAAGAAGCCAGGGACAGTGCTCAGGCCCTGAGTCCAAGGCCCAGGACTGGCAAAAAAAAAAAAAAAAAAAAAATTGATGTTCTCTCCCATGTTTTAGTGTATATTATTATACAAAAGCTTTCATTGTGATATCCATATGTGAATCTTCTGTCAGATTTACCACATTTGTTACTCTTTTGTATCCCTTCCTCCCTATATTGAACAGTTTTTAAGTTTTCATTTTTCTACTTTCATATAGGCATACAATTAATTGAATAATGAAAATTTGAATACAAGTTGTTACTTATGGTTTTTGCTCAAGCAAATGGCAAGATAAGCCTTTTAAGGCTAAAACAGATTTTAATCTATTTCAAGGCAATAAGAATGCCTTTTTAGGACACTTAAAAGATATCCAATAAAAATAGAAACTGGTTTTATCTGGAACATTTCTCTTAGCTAAAATAATAGAATAAAGTGCTTTTTTTAATTCCTAGGTTAGACTCTGAAGGAATTGAATTAATAACAAAATTTCTTCAGGTAAGTCACATCTTTTTATTGTTAAATAGTAAAATGAGATGAAAATACCTCAAATATTGCTAATGATAATTAAATAAAATGGCTTGTCATAGTATCTGTCATGCTTCAGGCACATCAAGGCCATGTTTTCTGCAATTCATGTTTTCTTATGTTCTCTTTTCCCTGTACTTACTGCCTTACAGGATGCTGCACCTCCAAATACCACCCACATTTTTCTCCAAAGCAGGAAGAAGAGGGAGGATAAGGGTAGTACAAGCACATTAGCCTTAGAGCTTGAAAGCCAGGCTTTGGCAAGGCTTCTTTCCAAGTCTTATTGGTCAGAGCATTGATTGTAAGAGAGATTGGGAATTGGGAAACAAAATTTTAATACTTGGCCTAAACTCAGAACATGCATGATTCATAATCGGGAGCAGATATAGCTTGAACAAATTAAATTCTTATCATTATAGAACAAAAGGCAGTGGGTATTGGACAAGTAATTAAGAATGTCTGCCATAAAGAGATTGAGTGTATTTCCAGCAATTGTTTAATGTCCTCCAAGTAAAGTAGCAACAAAGGTTGAATATTTAAAATTTTTTCATCAATTCAGAAAATACAAGGAATCTAATTTTTGTTTAGATGGAACCTTGTCTTAGAAATATGCTTCTGACCTATAATTATTCCTAAATAGTCTTGATAGCACCTCAAATGTAAATATATCTGGAATATTCCAAGTTGTTGTTAGAAAAAGTCATTATATTAACTATCAAGATTTTTTTTAAATGACTCTGAATTCTAATTTGTCTTTCTTTTTCACAGTATGAATCTAAAAAAAGAGTTTCAGCAGAAGAGGCCATGAAACATGTATACTTTCGAAGTCTGGGACCAAGAATACATGCTTTACCAGAAAGTAAGAGAAATTCTAAAGTTTTTTCCTACTTGTTTCCATTTATCTACAGTTGAGAACAGGATAAAATTTAGGTTTAGAAATAAGATGGTGGGTTATTTTTAGTCTTTCCCCCCCCCCTTAGATATGGCTCATTAATTTCATTATATCTAAATTAGAACATGCCATCTGGTGATGTAATCCTTAGGCCTACTCTAGCTTCAGTTTAGTTGTTAAATGTGGATTTCTATAAAGACTAGTGAGGCTCCTTTCCTTGTAAAACCACATTTCCTTCCTAAACTACAAAGATGATTTTTCTTGCTCCTGGCCACTCTGATTTTACTATTCCCATGACAGAGGTAAATGTTTCATCAGAATCATTAAAACAGCACATTTCCCAGGCCTAGGGTTAACTACTATTATTTTGCTCATGACATTTTTTAAGCCCAATAATGTACTTTAAATTATTTAATTATGTTACAATATTAGCCCCGCACTGGTGGCTCACACCTGTAATCCTAGCTACTCGGAAGGCTGAGACCTGAGGATTTGGGTTCAAAGCCAGGTGGGCAAGAAAAATCTGTGAGACTCTTAATTCCAATCAACCACCACAAAACCAGAAGTGTAGCTGTGGCTCAAAGTGGTAGAGCACTAGCCTTGAGCAAAAAGAGCTTAGGGACAGAACCCAGGCCCTGAGTTCAAGCCTCAAAACCGACAGAAGAAAAAAAAAAAGTTGGGAATTAGAATATTTGAGGACCAAATTGTAAAAAGGTTTTGTAAGTTTCTGTTCTCATTTACTGGATTATACTGATTTAGTGAGGGTTATATAGCTTTCAGTGACAAAAGCTAATTGGAACAGAAAAATCCTTAAGACTACACTTTAAATTACCTGCAAAATGAAAGAAACTTGAATTCTATTCAAAAAAATTACAAATTTTTAAGACAATATTTTCATGAATAATGCCAAGGTGTTTAATATAAGGTAGGTAGTATTCTCTATTCTTCAGTAGGAGAATAGGTCCTGATACCTTCATGACATCTTGAGACAGAAATACAGGACAGAGAATAAGAAGCTAGTAGTAGCCAGGTACCAGTGGCTCACACCTGTAATCCTCTTGGCCACTCTGGAGGCTGAGGCTTGGAGGATCACAATTCAAAGTCAGTCTAATACTGTTTTTGCATACCAGCCAAAAAAGTCTTGCTGGAAGCATGGCCTCAAGTAGTAGAGCACCAGCACGTGCAAAAAAGCCACTCAATGAGAGGTCCCAGAGTTTAACTCCTAGCACTCATTTGAAGAAAAAACAAAAAAGAACAGGACCTAGTAATTAGATCTCCCTACTTTTAGAACAAATAGTGCATATTTGCATCTACTTACTTCACACTTTAAAGCCAGGTTGGAAGGAGAAATCATCTAAAGAATTATTATTTCATTTGATTTTCTCCTCAAAACATTGGGACAAAAGACAAACCTTTCAATGAGATTATGAATGTTATATTAATATTTTAAGTTGAATTACTATATGCATTTTAAACATTTCTCTATACTTGGATTGTATTGGTTTTGATCAATGTTAAAACTTTCATCTGAAAATTTTTGTCTGCATTTTAGGTGTGTCAATATTCAGTTTGAAAGAGATTCAGTTGCAAAAGGACCCGGGTTTTCGAAATTCTTCTTATCCAGAGACAGGTGTGTTTGTAATAAACCATTTCACATGTCGATCATGAATTTTTGCTTGGAATCAAGCTTTTGGTTTATAAATTGATCAGTAAAATAATTGACATAAAACCGATGTACAGTGCATTCCACAGCCGTGTATGTTTAGCATTGCACATACTCACTTTCTGTATGATGTGGGCAGCTCAGTAAATCTTCAGAGAGAAATCTGACTCAGTCAAGTCAGAGATCCTGAAAGCTGCAGATGGCTCAAAGACCTCAAGTGACCTGGCTTGACACTGCACACACCATCCTTGGTACCTGAGGCAGAAGACACAGATTGTGCTTCCCTAGTCATCAGGTTCATCACTTCGAAGCATAGAAGCTATAGACTGACCCCATCGACAAAGGGTCATTTAAGACAGTGCTGGTCACTCTTACTGTGGAATATTAGTTTTTGCTGGTGGGAACATTAGCTTCCTAGAGTCGCCAAATACTGTATGTGAGATAAACTGAACCTTGAACTGCCTCATAAGATGACTTTATATTTTAGGACATGGGAAGAACAGAAGACAGAGCATGCTATTTTAAGTCTGATAACATGGTTTCAAGCCCAGCCCCCAGCCTTTCTTATCAATCAAGGACTCAGATCTGAAGGCAGTTATTTCTTGTGGTGGACTTGGAATCTCCGTTTGTCTGCACTGTCCTCTTCACAGTGGAGTCTTTTTATTTCAGACCTACAGATTGTTTTTATATTTGTTGTCACAGTGTGACAATTTTTTTGTACAGTCAGTTTTAAGGTCTTCTCTGCCAGTAGAGCCAGTAGGTTACAGCTATTGATGTAACTGTAGCTGCAGTTTTTGTGCAGGACTGAGAAACACGGTGCATTATTTATTGCGGAATCATTGCTGCTAAATAACTACTGTCTGTTTATTTAACACAACAGTTGAATGCCCGAAGAAGTTGCAGTGGCTTTATTTTATGTGAATGCATCTGTTTCTCCTCATGAATTGTTTTTACTGCTGCATTTCTTGTTTGTTTTTAAAATTAAACTGCAGTGTTTCCTAGAATGTATATTTAGCTTTGCTTAAAAGTAAAATAAGTGAGCCATCTTGAACACTCTAAGTTTGTGCTATATTATTTCTTATCAAACATTGACAAATAGAGTAGCTACGAGATTGATAAGCACATTATGTTTATAAAATCATGTGATGCAGAAGTTGATTCAAGCAAGTAAATACCTGACATTTCGGGTTCTCACATTAGTCACCAATAAATTAAAGCACCAAAATTATTTATTTTTACCTATTCCTTATTTTAGAGATGTCTGCTGCATATTATTGGATATTTGTATACTAATACAATTAATTAACTTTTTTACATTGTGCTTTAATAGCTAAGACTTAACCATATAAGCCCACTCAGACGTGAAAAGTGTTGCTGTTTATTTGTTTTAAGCACATTTCTTTTATTAGAAAGGAAGCTACTTCATTGGGGAACAATTTATTTCATTTAGATGCTGTGTGATTCAATAACATTCACTTGGAATCAGCTGAAAGCTGTAATATGTCTTTGAAATGAGCCATGGTAAATCACAACTGAGAGAAATAAGAACTTAGAGGATTGCTTTAAAACATTGTAGGTATTATCTGTTTATCAGAGATACTAAATATTATAGTTTTAATTATGCATCTTCTTGAACATCATAAACACTTTGGTGTTGGTAACAGTGTTTTAAGCATTTGTGTTCATTTTTAAGGATTATTGTTTAGTGCATCTTACCAACTATAAATCTTAATTGGTATGTTTTGAAATAGTCATGTAATTTTTTACCATATATCATGAAATAGTCATAACATAATTTTTTTCCTGACATTCACTGTAAAACATTCAGGGGTCCTACCATTTCTGTTCAGGAAATCTTGTAGTTTATTGTTGTTATTTAACAGTATTAAGTAAGTTTTTGTATATTTCATTTTAACTTTATTTGTGAATAGTGATTGTGGCATGTTTTGGGATGTTATTTTAATATTTCATGATATTAAAATTTTAATTTTTAAAAAATTCTGGAGGAATCAGATTCATGTGTAATGGTGAATATTGGACCACTACTGCTTTTCACATTTGTAAATTGGTTTTATGTTAAACCCTGTAGCCTAACAAACTGCTGTTATTTCTAACTGACAGATATGTATTAATATTGTACTTTGAAGGTTACAACTATTATGTGGAAATTCTTTCATTTTGTTTTGAATTTATAATAACAAATCTCCATGTTGTATAAAATATGGTTTTGTTGCGTCACTATTATTTCTTGGGAGAGAACTGCACAAAGTGGGGGTCCTTTTTTTTCCCTTCTTTTTATGGCTCCTTTGTAAAATAATGAAGTCTCATGGTGTCAAAAGTAATAACTACTTTATGTTTGTGTTGGCCATCTGTTTAATAGTCTCAGCTGTAACTTTCTAATAGCACTTTCACTTACATAATATAAAAATTATTATTTCATAGGCAGTTGTTATCCATAAGTTGATTAAGACTCAGAATATTTGAACCTTGAACACTTATGAATGCTCTTAAGCTGACAAGGTTCTAGGTAAGAGAAGAGGCCTCTTATTTTCTTTCCAAGTGGTAGTCGCAAATGAAAGACTATTTAACATGTAACAATTCATGTAAGTTTTTTTTATTTTTCTTTACTTTTTAATGATGATATTTTAATTTCATATGGTAATATAGCTATTAGTAAGTTTCTAATTCACTGGTACTGATTGCATTCCAAAGTTGTGTAACAATTACCATGGTTTCTAAAACATTTTACTATAGAACTGAATTCATTTAATTCCTTGTTTTCCCCTTCCCCTGGTAACCCTGAATCTACTTTATTTATAAGTGCCCCTGTTCTAGATACTTTATATATGTGGAATTATACCATATTTGTAATTTTGTATCTGTCTCATTTCATCTAGCATGTTTTAGTGACACATCTCTGTTTAGCATGTTTGCATTTCTTTTCATAACTGAATAATATTGTTAATAATATGCACATATTATGAATTCACTTACTACCTGTTAGCTGTGTGACTAATGCCACTATGAACATTACTGTTCAAATGTCTGACTCCCTGTTTTCAATTCTTGGATATAGCTGGATGAAATTGCTGGCTCAGCGCAATTCTGTGTCTTAACTTTTTGAACTGCCAACTGTTTTCCATAGAAGCTGCCCCAGTTTAGATTTCTAACAGTAGCGGCTTGTTCCTGATCTTAGTAGAACAGCTTTTGACTTTGACCCCTGACTGCTATTATCTGTGCTTGGATATGGCTTTTAGCATGTTGAAGAAGTTCCCCTCCAATCCTAGTTTACTGAGTATTTTTTGTATTATGAGAGTATTGGGTTGTTGTTTTTTTATAATGCTTTATCAGTTAAGGTAACCGCACAGTGTTTTCATCCTGCTAATGTGTATTGCCTTGATTTACTTTCATATGTCAAATCACTCTTCTATTTCAAGTGAAAATCTCATTTGGCCATGGCATATACAGGTTGGATATCCCTTTTTGAAATGTTTAGGACCAGAATTGTTTTCAGATTTTGTCAAATTTTGGAATTTGGAATATTTGCATAAACTTTAAAGTATCCCAAATCCAAAACTGTGGAATCTGGAATGTTCCAAAACTCAAAACTTTTTGAGCAAACATCAATCAGTACTTTTGGATGCTAAAGCATTTTGAGTTTTCAGAAAGGGATGCTGACTCTGTAATCATTTTAAACATACTGATTTACTCAGTTTGTATTGAGGATTATTGTCTATATTCATAGGGGTTTGGGCTTGTATTGCTCTTTCATTATAGTGGATTCATCTAGCTTTGTTAGTGGGGTATTGTTGCCATCATAGAATGATTAAGGAAGTGTTCTCTCCTCAAGTTTTTGAAATAGTTGAGTATTAGAACTAATTATTATTTAAATTTTTATTAGAATTCACCAGTGATGCTGGGTGTGGTAATGCATACCTCGCTGTCTCAGTCCCGGCACTCCAGGTTGAGACAGAAGGATCACAGATTCTAGGCTAGCCTAGGCTTCTAGTGAGACCCAATCTCAAAAGTTGATCTGGCTCTTCTTGAGTCCATTTTTGTATAATCCATGTGTCTATAAAATGTGTTCATTTTGAATTGTGTTACCTAGTTTGTTGGCAGGGAGTCATTCAAAATATTCTCTTATAACACTTCTTGTTGCTGTACATTCAGTAAATCATTTCTTATTTTAGACATTTAAGCCCCACCACTACCACCACACTAGCTCATTTCATCATTGTGTTGATCTAATAACAAGCTTTTTTTTTACTTTCTCCCTTGTTAATCAGTACTCTGTAATACTTCCTTCTACCATTTTTAGGTTTCCTCTCTTATTCTTGAAATACACAGTTAGGTTATTTATTGATTTGAGATCTTTCTCTTTCAAATGTAGCATTTGAAGCTATAATTCTCTCCCCCAGCAATGTGTGTGTGTTTACATGTTTTCATTTGTCTGAAGAATATTCATATGTCTGCTGGAATTTCTTCTGATTTTCATTATTTGTATTTCTTACTTTCCACATTTGTGAGTTTTCTTTGACTTCTCTTTACTTCTTAGTTTCCTATCATTATGGTTTTTATGACTTCAAATTTTCAAAACTTAAGCTTTATTTTAAAGCTTACTAAGCTTTAGCATATGGTGTGTTCTATATTATATGTTATATATTATATGTAGAATGTTTTTGTACGCTTGAGAGGTCTCATTCTCAATAGTGTATTGGGTAGAGTGTTTGTACTGGTGTCAGATTGGTTTATAGTTTTCAATTCTCCTATGTATTGATTAATCTTTTTTGTCTGCTTCTGTCCATTATCGACAGTAATGTCAGTCTGTTTCTGAAAGACTGTTATAGAATTATTTCCCCCTTTAGGTCTGTCAGTGTCTGCTTCATGTCTTTGGAGGGCTCTGAAATTGCATATATGTTCAGAGTTGCTGGACAGCTTGGATTCAAAATGTGTGTGTTTGTGTGTGTGTGTGTGTGTGTGTGTGTGTTTCATTGATAAAAGTCAAGCCCCTGGACTTGCACATGCTTGGCAGGGGCTCTAGATCCTCAGTCACTGGATTATGAATATGTAAAATCCTTCATCCAAGTTTTTTCCCCTCCTAGTTCAGTCTAATTTGTGTGGTAAAAATATGGCCATCCCCTACTGTCATAGGTTGTACTTTTTAAATGTTCTAATAGATTCTTAAATCTATTCTTTTTGACTACATGTTCATCCCTGTCAAAATGTTAAGTAGCAATATAAGTTCTGAGCAGCCTTCTGAAATTTTTGTGTACCTGTATGTTGTAACTTAAAATCTGTGGTTTTTTGTGCATTAGACTCTAGGAAAAAGTTCACTGCTTTTCTCTCTTGGTCTGAACATTTAGTTCCAGTTGTTGGTTACACTGACATCACTCTTAGATTAGGTCAATCAATAGTTTCCATAACTGACCTAGAAAAACTATACAAGTTTCCAGTTTTCTATCAGTCTGTAACAGGAAGCATATGACTATGTTATTGATTATAAAGCTTTTTTTTTTGTCTATCCTGGGCTTGAACTCAGAGCCTGAGGGTTGTCCTGTCCCTGAACTCTTTCACTTAAGGCTAGTGCTCTACCACCTTGAGCCACAGCACCATTTCTGGTGGTTAATTGGAGATAAGAGTCTCATGGATTTACCTGCCTCGCCTGGCTTTGAACCACTATCCTCAGATCTCAGCCTCCTGAGTAGCTAGGATTATAGGTATGAGCCACCAGTGCCCAGCTTTATAAAGCTCTTTGATTAAAATTTATATAACATTTTTGTCTGGAATAATTAAGGGGGACCTTTCATTGGTGACTTCTCCCAAAGAAAGGTGAAAAAAGTCACATTAATAGAAAAATCAACATTTATTGGAAGGCTACCATGTCTAAGACAGTAACTAGACATTTGTTGTTGAGGGTGTGTGTGGAGGCTAGGTGTTTAGGTATACATATGTACAAATTTACACTGGAAGACAAACACAAGTAAAAGCCCAGGGTATGAATCAGGATGGCTATTTCTGTTGCTTTGTCCATTGACTACCACAATGGGCATAGAAAGGCCTGGGACCAATGTAAAGATGAGCATGGAGATGTAGGTGGTGGCCATCTGATCTACCTGCAGCATGTCTCAGCAAGGAAGGAAAAGTTGGCCTCTCAAGGATGGCTCCATTGGGCTCTGGTTGAGACATGGAATTTCGGTTAATTCCAGACTTGAGACTTGCGTAAGGCACCATAGGATTTTTTACTCTTCATAGAAACAGTGAGAAGAGCCACAAGGATTTCAGCTATTTCTCCAGCTGTGCTCAACATAACTGTATTCATATAGCCTTCACCTTGTTCTGCCTTCATGCATTTTTGCCACTGAAGTTGTCGAGTAATGAAGGGATAATAGGATGCTGCCTTGGAACATATACTTCTCTCTGAATGATCTTCCTCAATCATTATTTCCACAAACATTGAAATCATCAAGAGATTGCTTTGAGGTTCCAGTCCCTCTGTTGTGTTGCTTCATTACTCAGTTATATGGATGTTCCTGATTCTGTTTTGAATTCATGCTCGATTGCTACTAATTTCTTCATTGCTCTCTCGTGATGATTTATACGTTTGTTCTCAGAGTAAAATCAACCATACTAATCTTGGATTCCCTCAAATGTTTTTTCTCTCACCTATTTTTGAAACAAGCGTCCCCTATGCATGCTTTCTTTTTTCTTCTGTACCTTGTTTTGCTACTCCTCATTCTTCAGGTCTCAATTGAATTATTTCTCCCAGGACTTCACTGTCCCAAAGCCCACCCTGTCAGAGTAAGTATGTGTTCTACTATTTTATTTCCTTCTTCAATAAGCAAGTTATTTCCTTCCATGTCTACAGTGTATGTTAGACCACATATGATTGTAAATTATCTGTGCCCATTATGGCATAGTAGTAGTACTGTGTCAGCCAGGATCTCCACTAATCCACTGTTTCTCCCTTTGGTATCTCTAACACACACACACACACACACACACACACACACACACACACACATCTTCCTATTACCAACCTCCATGGAAACGGCATTGAAAAGAATAACCAGCCAAATAGCTAAAAGGACAACAATGATCTGCTCTTTTTTTTTCTCCCCACTTCTTCCCCTTTCTCAGTCCAGAATAGTGGATGCAACTTAGGATTTAAAAGGTCAGGGAACCACTTTTCAAACCTATTTTACCTCAACAGTTATATTAATTTCTTTGTATATCTGCATTTAAAACATCTTTTGGTGCTCCATTTTTCAGGGTAGGCAACAAGACACATTTCTAGTCTGTTTCTGTATGGAAATGTGAAGTATGGGTCATTCCAAGCAAATGGAAGTAAACCAACTCACTTAGCCCTAAATTCCTTTTATCACAAAGTATTTATTAAACAAAAATAATATCACAGTAGAAATTGTACATGTATGAAAGAGATTAAAGATTGGCAGTCATAGAAAAGGTTTGTACAGAGATCAGCATTCAGCATATATATTTCAACAAACGAGCCATTGCAGTTTAACACTGACAAGCAGACAAAAAAAGAAGGCAGGGAGGGGGGCAGTAATGTTCTTTGTAACTTATTTCCTGACTAAAATACTTGTTACATATACACATGCACACAAGGCAGAGCTAGCAGTACTTCATGACTCCACGTTATAATTTTGCAGTAACGTATGTTCTCTACATTACAGTATTTTGTGGCATTTTTCTATGTCTAATGTATATAGAGTAGTCATTAGCCACAGTATTTGCAGGAAAAGAATCAGATTTATAGTCATTTGAACATTTCCAACCAACATTTTAAAATACATACTGGTAATACTTTCTGTTGAAATTCTTACATATTAGCTTCTTTTCATAAAATTCTTGATTTTTGAATATGTGCTTAAATAATGAAAGTTTTGAATACATCATCTTTGTTTCTTTACTTATCACAGTCTTGGACCAATAGTCTCCAAACTAGGCATGGGGGAAGCAGAATTGGACAGTGGGTTGTGGCATGGGACACTTCCCAGCTTCCCCTGTGCCTGGTGTACCAGGGAGCTAGAGGAGAGCATTCTCAGAAGCCCCCTCCGGCTCTGAGTTTGTGTTCAGTAACCTATCAGTTCCCTGTACCAGCTCCTTTTATTGCAGTACAGAATTATCCTTAGCCTACAAGGAATTGACAGGACTATGTGTGGTACTGGTGGTGGTTTGAAGCCAGGACTATTCTTTGGTATCCTCCCATGCAATTCCTATAGGAAGTCTCAATTCTAAACATAATTTTAAATTTTTTTCCCCAAAGTTCAAGATGCTTGTTTTTACAAACTTTTATTTTACCCATCTTGATAACTCCTGCCATTTAATGTCTTATTTGGGTCAATTACTTAGTAACATTTCAAGTTGCTATTTAGTACTTATAAAGATCACCATTAACCTAATTATGATTAACCTAATTTTAAAGTTCCAGCACTCTGTAGTTTGCTTTGTCTTGATGATTCTGGAACCAGGCCTGCTGACTTTTTTTTTCTTTTTTGAGAGAAAGAGAGAACAGAAAACATGTTACCACAGTTGTAAACCACAAAAAGGATTTCCATTGGTACATAATGGATTTGGTTCCACAATAAGGAAGTTCCTGAAGAATTTTTGTTTTATCAGCCTTCCTTCACTGTCTGTTTCCTCATGCAGGGCTTATATATGTATTTGTGTTATGGTACATTTTTTGGTCCATTAAAAAAAATGATTATGTGCCCAAAGATGTCTTACAAAAAAGTGTCAGGTCTTACAAAATTAGTTTGTTGAAGCTGAGTATCTCCCAAACATTTAGGTTTTCAAGTGTTAATTACAGTTCCAGGAGTTTAGGAAAACCCTAACTCCTACAGGAAATAAATAAAGGTGTGATTATGGAAAATAGGACTAAAGTTTTGAACTAATATTTGAAACTAGGAAATATTCTCTAGCTTTGGATGGTGTGAGCTTAATGGAGGTCTCATATCACTTTTTCTTAGAATGAGAGCTATTGCTAAGACACAGCTAAGAGGCTAGCCTTTCAACGTTCATTTCTATTAAAATAAATGCACTTTAGAACATTTTTCTTTGATGAATGTTTATTGACTAAATATGGCTTCGATTTTTTTCTTATAAAAAACATTACTTGGACATTACATTTACTGAGTTTCAGTTCAAAAGAAGTTCTAAGGCAATACTTATACAGTTGAAAGCAAAAGAGAAAAAGTAAGTGATACGAATACGCTTTCATGTTTTGCCTACTTGTGAAAAGTAACAAAATCCTACTAGAGATGTTTGGTACTAATTTTTGTCTTTCAACATTTTCTTAAGACTAAAAAATATATAAATCATTTACATAAAACTAAATGCAAAGGAAGGCACAGCTGGTTATAGTGTGTATATAAGCACGGTTCAGCATATGCAGAATTAAAGAGAAGAAAAGCTTCACATCCTTATTAGTTACATTGAAAACATTAAGGAAACTTCTTCACTGTCAGTGTTCAACACTTAAGAGCTCAGAGGATATAAAAACAAAAACATTGAGTCGCTTAATGCAAAACAGATTTCCATACATACTTGAATATATAAACAGATTTTTTTTTTAAATGGGAACGTAATTCTAGAATATCCGGTGTGATGAAAAGTGCAAACCAAATTAACAGAGGGTTTCACAATGTCCTCACGACACAGGTAAACGAGCCCATGGCGACAGATTTGTTTCTTCAGTTTACCAGTCCTTAGTTGTGGCCAGATGTCATCAGGACTTCTGGGAGCTTGAGGAAAGCAGTACTGGTGAAGCAGCTCTGTCCACACTGGGGATTGGCACTGGCATGTGGCCGTTCAGCAGTGTGGGAAACTGTAGGGAACAGAATGGTTTGTGAACAGTGAGTCTAAAAAGGCCAGACAGCAGTCCAGTCTTCTTTCATCCTGTGACAGAGCTCAGTTGCCAATCTAACCATGACATCACTACTGGATGCTTACCTGGGGCAAACAGAGAAAGGTCTAGGAAAACGTCCCTATTACACCACTTACCTAGGCTAGGAAACAATGAAAATGTCCTTTTAGGTATAGCTAATGCATGTTTGAGTCCTATATTTAGGAAGTTCCAAGCTATGTACATTAAATGTTGAGAAAAAATTAAGCCAAGACAGGAGAGTTGGTCATTATTAATGCTGTACTATGAAATTCACCGTCAGTTTTCTATACACTACAGAGAATTCTTGGTAATTGTTAAAAATGAGGAATGTTCTTCCTTTAAAAAAAGTATAGTAGAGTATATTTTGAAGATGAGAAAGCATTCTTTCTTCAATAAACTCTCAAACATCAGAGTAGAGTTGGTTTCTGTGTTGCTATAACTAAGTCAGATAAAAGACTGAAAGTTACCCTTTGAAAACAAGCTTCAAGTCTGAAGCAGATACATCAGGCCTATTCCCACTGCCCAGGAGCAAGTAAAGACCTCCCTTAAATATTTGACTTCTCCTTAGATTTTCCATTGCTTAGCATGTGTCAAAATGATCTCAAGCTGTCTTCTAGCTTAATCCCTGTTTAGTCCAGAAAAGCTAAATATTAACCTTCAGCACCAAATTTCAAACTACAGAATCTGGCACACGTCAGAAGTACAATAAATATTTGCAGAACAAGTAACCATTTTTACAGCTTTCAAACTTATTTTAAGAATTTATGTGTACTGCCCTTTGCTTATCAAGGGTGTCTTTTCATTTGGTATCTAGAGTCTACAAAGCAAGTTCTGTTATCTTCCTTTAACAGATGAGAAAATGGTTCCCTGATAAGCTAAGGGTCACAGCTAATATACAGCAAGGTGTAAACTCTCAAACAGCCCAACTTCTTGTTTTGTCAGGCTTAGGGGTATCTTTCATTACTGTTCACTTTAATACTTACAGTTTGTGTTTTTCTTAGTATTCTGGCATTTTAGTAGAAACTAAAATGCCTGCATTTTATCTACTTCAGCGCTGTTCTGAGTGTATGTATTACACTCTTCATTTAAGGCCTGTGTTCCTAATCACCATTCCCAAATGAACCCTGGTGGACCAGGTCTTGAATTTTCATTTCTTGGGTGTAGTTGTAGCTTCTTTCCTTCTCTTCCCCTCGTTTCTTTGTGTTTTTAAAGTAGTCAGCTTTTGCTTTGTTAGCCTTTTCTTTGTGTGAAATTATCTTATACTGCTCAAGGCCCACAGCTGCTTTCCCAACCTGTTCTCACCAGGTCCCTTCCCGTGGGCTTCCATAACTGATCTTGCAGGTCTATGCAGGCCTCAGCTGTGCTCTTCTCTACTGATACCTGTGCCCTCACTCCAGCCCAGGAGACACTTTTTCCTTAGGACCTCTGTCTTCTCCACTGCAAACAGCAACTCTGGCTCCTACAGCAGAACATCCTTTATCTTCAATTCCTCACATGTTGTCTATCTGCTCCAGCCCTGCCTTAAAACCTTGCAAATATTTGCTTGGTTGAGTCTGTTGAACTAAAAATCACAGAGCACTTTCTCCACTGAAAACTGAATTAATTCCATCTTTTTTCCATATGTGTCTGTACTTACTAGATGTGCTCCAAGTTTGATCAAAATCCGCTTCAAAAATTGGAGAGGACCTGAGCTATGGTAGCTCTTGCCTGCAATCCCAGCCACTCGGGAGACTGAGATCTAAGAATCACAGTTGGGAGCCAGCCCAGGCAGGAAAGTCCATGAAACTCCTATCTCCATTTAACCACCAGAAAACCAGAAGTAGAGCTGTGGCTCGAGTAATAAAGCACTAGCCTTGAGCACAAAGAAGCTCAGGGAAAGAGCCCAGGTCTTTAGTTCAAGCCCCAGGACCAGCAGGAAAAAAAAAAATTGGAGTGGAACAACATGTGACATGTGCTAAATCAATCTCCAAATGCCAAACTGTTCACTTGAAACCAATGGTTCACTTTATGTATAAATCCGTATGCCACACCCTTAACCCAATGTCTGGAATCTCTCTCTTATTAAAACAATCCTCAATTCCAGAAAGGCAAAAGTATCTTCTCCTTCCCTGAATTCTCCCAATATCTGTTGTACACTGTGAGCAAATTTGTCTCAAAGGAGTCTGAGTGCAAGGCACAAGCAGTAGCTCATCTAGCAAGCACAAAACCCTGAGCTCAAACTCCAATACTGTCAAGAATAAAATAGCGGCTGGGGATATAGCCTAGTGGCTAGAGTGCCTGCCTCGGATACATGAGGCCCTAGGTTCGATTCCCCAGCACCATATATACAGAAAACGGCCAGAAGCGGCGCTGTGGCTCAAGTGGCAGAGTGCTAGCCTTGAGCGGGAAGAAGCCAGGGACAGTGCTCAGGCCCTGAGTCCAAGGCCCAGGACTGGCCAAAAAAAAAAAAAAAAAAGAATAAAATAGCAAAAGCGCATGCACGCACGCACATGCACACACACACACACACACACACACACACACACTAATGGGATCTTCCATGCAGAAACCACTAAGATACCTCTGTGAAGGTCACCACAGGAACCCTACATGTATCACTTAAAGTTTGTTGTAGAGAAGTTATTTTTTATTTCTAGCAACATAAAATGTATGTGTTATAGAGGGGCTTATTATCCTCAAAAGTAATTACTTTCATTAGTTGAGAAAGCACAGAACAGTAACCTGAATTCTAAAAATGCATCAACTGCAATGTCCAGTTTTCAAAATTAAAGTCTTATTCCACTTGGCAGGTCTGGGTGTTTACCAATTTAAAAACTGCTACCTTCAATTTTTTTAACCACAAACTGCTCTTTTTAATAGGAAGGGTAATAATATTTTTAAAGCACCAATTTGTTTTCTCTCAGTCTCATGGTTCCAACCACAAAATAATGGCACAAGGCCATGCAACCTGCCAACCATCTAAACTGGTTTGTATTTTATTTATTTATTTTTTAGGGTTGTCTTTGGAATGGCTCCAGGAGAGAGAAATTAAAACTGAAACTCTAAGCAGATGGCCTTTAAATGCAGTAATTCATTCTGCAGAACCTTCACTTTCTCAAAGACCATCACAGAGAACTTGAATGAAATGTTTCTATTGTTGGTGGTATTGGGGTTGAAACTCAGGGCCTCACACTTTCAAGAAGATAAATGTGAGGTTGCAAGTTGCTCTACAACTTGAACCATGCCCCGAGCCCTTTTTGCTTTACTTATTTTTCAAGTAGGGCAGTGTAATTTATTATTGTTGTTGTTGAATCCAGGCAGGCCTGAGCCACAATCCTCATATAGCTCCTGTGTCACTGGGTTGACAGGAGGGTGTGTATCATCACTCTCAGGGTCTTGCTAATTTATTGTTAAGCCTGGCCTTAAAGTTTAATCCTCCCAGATTCCCACGTACCTAGGATTGCTGGTGTGAGCCAATGCACCTGTGTGGGGCCCAGAAACCCCACCCCTGCCAACTGCCAGGGCCTCTTGCACGCTAGGCAAGTTTGCTCTACCACTTGAGCTACACCCCCAAGCCCTTGTGTTTTCTTTTGGTTTTTTGAGACAGGGTCTTATTAAGCGGGCCCAGGCTGGCCTTGTGCCTACAATGCTCCTGTCTTTAAGGCCTTCCAAGTAGTTGGGATTATAAGCATGCATCACCATGTTCAATTTGCAGTAGTTTTTAATATACCACCTAAGTGATTCCATTGCATGTTAGTGCATGCATGCGTGCAACTCATGTGCCCACACTGGTCTGTGGGCTTGAACTCGGCCTGGGTGCTGTCCCAGAGTTTTTGTGTTCAAGGCTAGCACTCTATATGACTTGAGCCACAGCTTCCACTTCTGGATCTTTGTTTTTAATTAGAGATAAAAGTCTTAGAATTTTCCTGCCAGAGCTGGCTCTTTTTGAACTTCAATCCTTAGATCTCAGCTTCCTGAGCAGCTAGGACTACAGGTGTAAACCACTCATGCCTGGCACATCCCTGCTTTTGAGAAATAGTCAGTATGCACTAACCTCAACTCCTGAGACTTCAGGGAATGCAAGTCTCTTCCTGCCAAAGGATTAGTATTCCTCATCTAAAACTTTTCAGGTACTACCTGTGCCTACTGGTTTTTGCTTACTAGTTCTAGTTTTTACCTCCATGTTCATGTTAAAATGGCCCATAACATTGTGGCTGGGCTTGGCCATAGCTCAGTTTCTTGTGAGGAGAATGAAGGCCAGAGGAGAGAAAGAAACCCAATTACTCCAGAGATCTAGTCATACCATGACACCCTATCCCATCCTCCTAGGAAACTAGAGAAGCAGGAGAGCAATCAAAACTTCTAGTTCCACCATTCTTCCAATGAGACCATAAATCCCAGCTTATATACATGATTCTGGCACAGAGGAGGGACTAGGCAAATACCAACCTCAAGAGACAAAGTGACCAACCAGAGATACAGAAATGTTTCTAACACTTACCTTTTATTTTCATCTCTTTACAAGTATTTGGCATCTTTTTAATTGAACAATCACTAAGAAGTTATATTATTTGTGTACCAAGAAATGTTGCTCAGAGACACCAACTAAAGTGAGCAGGATAACACTTCAGGTCTCTTGAGGACCCAGGGTCTAGTGGAGTTTGCCAGATGAACAGAGAAACATTACAAAGTGCTAACTGCAGTCGGAGCCAGAGGCTTTTGTGAACCTCACTGTAACCCAACGATGGGAAGGGGGGACGGGGCGGGGCGCAGATGATACAAAGCTAGAATAAAATGAAAAGGCCATCTGTACTGAGTTACCTTTGCTCCTCTGGCTCTTATGGTTGGATGAGTAAAAATCTTTGGGTTTCAAAGAGAAAAAAAATACTGATATCCATATGCTAACAAGTAATGCTACTGGACATTCTAGAAGAGGAATGAATAATAAATGGGCTCCCTGAATACACAAGACCGTGCAAGGTAAAGTAGCTAAGTCTGCATATTTTTAACCAGATGCCCTAGATACTCTTTGATGGCGAAACAAGAGCTGGATTATGATTTATAGAACTATGTAGGTTGTTTTTTTATCCCAGTATGGGGAAACTATTCAAATGAAAACTAAGTTGATGAGTTGGATACTGTAAAATCCCTTATGAAGTTTTATAAAAATCTTTCAAGATTTATCCTTAATAGATTTACAGTTTACATAGTCTATTTATGGATTTGATGGTCTTACTTGTGGATAAGCCATTTATGGATAGTAGGTATGAGTCGTCGGCCCCTTCTGCCTCAATGAAAATACCTGCTCCAAAAGGGAGTGCAAGTGCAGCCTCATTTCTCTGAACATCTTTTAGCAACTAACATAGCAACCAAACCTGATAGAAACCACCCAGCAAGGCTTTGCAGAGAAGGGACATCCTTCAGTGTTCTACCTTGGCATTTTCATTTCCAAGTACTCACCTGGAAAAGCGTATTTGGCCCTTGCAGCCTGGCAGGACTCAGAGGAGCAACTGGACTAAGGCTGCTCCAGAAATGGATGCTGGAAAGCAGCGGACTTGGCGTCAGAAGCAATCCATTTGGTGTCTGGGAAACAAAGCAAACAGTTCTTGATAGAGGTTTGTCAGACTCCATCCAGACGATCAACTACAACCAAATGATTAGGTGTGCTCACCATGAACCAAGAAACCAGCAACCTCTTCTCAGCAATGCTGGGCAACTTTCTTGTTGCAATGCTGTGTGTGAGCAATCTAATTTTGTCCAATGCAAATATGAGCAGTTCATAAAGAAAAGAGATATCAGCAGGTTACCTTTCCTAAATGTTCTAGCAGAAAACTTAAAGTTGGTAGCAACATGTCTCGATGGCTTCTTCAGCTTGCTCCCCTCCTGGATTAAACAAAATTTAGTTTACAAAGAAAAGAGGATCCCAGGAAGGGGCTTTATTTCTAACCAAATTGTCTTTCTACAGTGGACCTCATAATGGGCATTACAAACACACATTTTTAAATGGCCTCTCAAGCCTCACTTTCTATTACCCACAGTCCTTTAAGGACTTGAGACTCTGCCAAAATACCCAGTAGCCATTTCTTCAGAAGCTCTGAGCTGAGTTGTCCAGATTTCACACTGGGTGGGGAGGGCTGGTGGGTAAGGGGCGGAGCTTCTTTCTTGACATGCAGGGTAGAGAGCCAAAAGTGGGTTTCCCAGACCAGTGACAGGGCCTGCATTTGCCAGCACTCAGGCAGCAGGAGTCTTGGCCTCCAAGGAAGCTGAAGGACACAGGGGCAACCCAGCCAGGCCAGTAAATACATAGCTTTTATTCTCAGCAGAGCCAGGCTCCCTGACCCAGCAGCCTTCCCCACATGGTGGCTCTGTCAATTAGGTACTTTGGGCTAAGAAGCAGCACAGCAGACACCAGCACTGCATCATGCTGGATGAGAACATGTTATTTTTCCTAGGATTGGCCTCTCAGTTGTCAAAGAGGGTTTGGGCTTAGACTAAACTCAAAGGTGTATTTTGTTCAGTGGAGCAGACACTAGCATCCAAAGGCTGGCAAACTGGAGTGCTGAAAGGGAAACATGTTTATTCCACATTACATGAGTCTTCAGTTCCATGGCATTTCCTACACACGGGATGACCTGGAAGGGGACTGGGATAAATGCATGTGGTTAAAGAACCTCTCCGTTTGTTCTGCTCCAGGGGAATTTCAGTGTACCAGGCCATCTGGCCTAACAATTCAGACTCAGGAGATCAACCTGAGCTCTGTTGAGCTCTGCCAAGGTCCAATCCCAGAACTGCTACCTACTAGCTAGTGGTTTATACTCTCTGTGCCCCAAGTTCCTAGTCTCTTAAATGGGTGCCTATATTCCAGGGTTGGTTGCTAAGAATAAGATCATCTTCATCTACAGCTCTTAATACATACCTAGTACACAAATACACGTGATGAGACATAGAGACTCACATCACACTGAGTAATCTCTAATACGTGGTTTTGAATGAATAAGTGAATCGGTAATTTAATTGGAAGTGTGCCTCACATCTTGTGTTTCATCTATTCATGGGAGAAATTCTCAACTGTGTACAGAAAAGTACCTAAATGTTCCCAAACAGATGGACTCCATTGAGTCAGCTGTGCTTTCTCAGTTGTGTTGGACTCAAGTCCTCAGGCTCAGGTCATCTGAGAACTACTATTTGCATGTTACTCTGCAGCCAGGTTCCAACCACAATATGTCACATTAGCATTTAATAACCAGTGTGTTCAGGACCTCCTGGTTGAGCCATCATGGGGGCTTCTCAAACGACTAAAGAGATTTCTAAACCACAACAGGTTTGCCTTTCATCCGAAGAGGTATATAAATATATACCTCTGGGCAATATGGAAGACTTGGGATTTATGTTTCCATAGTCTAAAATTTGGACACATGTCTGGACTTGAGATGTTTGCGCATTTGTTTCCAAGGGATACAGAATGTACTCAGAATACAGTGGCCTTCTGTTTCCCGTGGTTAATGTGTTTGAAATGTCTCTTATAATATATGCACATAAACATTGTGAAATGACTTCATTCGCTCCTCTGCCTCCTGTCCCTGTTCTTCCTGAAGCTTCGGTGGCCTTAAGGAAAGAACTTCTTGGTTACTTTAAAAGAACATTTCCTATAAAGCCTGCCCTGGGTTACCTCCCAAACTGTGAGCTTCTCTGGCATCTCTGCATGAGCTCCTAAGGCCAAAAAAGGTGGTGTGTGTGTATGTGTTATATATTGTAACCTGTAAGCTCATAGGTACAGAAACTGCCAATCCTTGCTAATCTTTGTATCTCCAGATTATTAGCAACCACCCAGGAGTTCAATGATTATCTCCCAAATGAATTGATTAAAAGGGGTTAAGCACTTGTTATGTGACTGAGAAGTATTTGTTATTTGACTCATATGGATGAGCTACTTAAATATTTTCTAGCCACACACCGGTGGCTCACACCTGTAATCCCAGCTACTCCGTAGGCTATTAGAGGATCATAATTTGAAGCCAGCCCAGGCAGAAAAGTCCCTGTGAGACTCATCTCCAACTAACCACTCACAAACCTGAAGTGGAGCTGTGACTCAAAGTACTAGAGCCTTGAGCAAAAGAGCTCAGCAACAGTGCCCAGGCCCTAACCAACAACAACAAACAAAAAAACAAACACTACTTTCTGATTACCTGATTGGATGGTCTCAGATAGTGGTACATCTTCCAAGCTTTAGGAATAGTAAGGGAAAAAAATCATTTGTGTACAAACATCCCTAATTTAAGAACTTCTATGGGGTTCAACAGAGACCATAGCATGGTAAGGTTAAAATAATAATAATAATGTGTGTGTATCAAATGAAGTGACTCTGATGGTCTAGAAACTCTTAAGAGTTGTTTTGAATCTCTAGAAACTCGGAGTTTTGACTCAAATAAAAACATGGTTTGGATTGTAAGAGAGGAGGAGACTCCCACAGAAGTTTGTAGAGCACTGGTCAGAAGAGAAAAGGGGGCACACTGAATGCCAGGTAGGTACGGAAGGTGTTGGGGGAAGAGCTGGGGACAAGGTGGTCGAGCTGACTATGAGAGAACCCCGGAGCAGAGGAAGGGAGGGTACTACCACAAATTGTTTGGGGCAACCTGCATCTGGGGAACCAAGGACTAAAAATTGGACATAGATCAGAAAGCACCCCAGGGCCGGGACAGCAAGAGGATGCCTTGCACCCTGACCACCCCTCAGACACACTCATGCCACTCCACACTACCACTTTTTGACTGGTCACAACTGTCTTGCTGAGCAGTAAAAAGAAAAAGGAAGGAAGCTTTAGCAATGTCAGCCCCTGCAGCCTGTCTCCACTCCACTCCCAGGCTGGCTCACCAAACTCCCCAGGGCACACAGACTCAGAGGGGAATGCGTGCCCACAGCCCATAGGTATCTGAGTTCAGCCTCTTGCACAGCACAAGAGACATGAAGGCAGGTCTTGGCGTCAGCAAGGGGAAATGCAATGTGCCAGCTTCTGATTCTGAATTAACTTCCCTTTTTTTAAGGAACCAGGTGGAAGGGACTGAATGGAAAAGGCAAATGAGAGGCCAGGTGACACTAAGGTATAAAAGACACAGAGACAGGCACCGGGGCTGCCACAGTGCCTGGATGGGGGGACCAGGACCCTCTTCCTTCTGTCTCAGTTTCAGTAACCTATGCCAACAGGCACAGAAGCCTAGCTTATCAACAACACTCAATGATCTCAAGGGCCATCACTCATGGGAACCAAGCGCTTTGGTTCCTTAGAGTCCCACAACGGCACAGGAAGGCCCTCTCTCAGCCTGGCCCCTGCTTCTGCTTCCTGCCATTCGCCTTTCTCCCCTCCCTTCCCTTGGAAAGATTTTGTTCCAATATTGAACCTCCTGGCACTGAGTCAACCAAGGCTCCCCACTCGAACCTCGTTTGAGCAGATTTTGCTCCCAGCTGTTCTAGACACCAACCTTCCTTCTAGTGGGTTCTATGTCCTAGACTATATCCACTTTTGAGATAAAAACAACACTGTTGAGATCCTCCTCTCAGGTCGAGGTCCCTCCTCTGATCACTCCAGCCAAGCCACCCTCACCCCACTGAGTAGAGCCACCTCTGAGTTCACAGCGTTCACTTACAAAGCTGCAGCGTGAACCTGAGCTCATTTCCTGGGCCAGATAGGGCTGGCTCCCATTTCACTCTATCAGAGAAGATGATACGGGTTCGCACAGAAAGTAGACACTGAAATAAGAGCTGATCTTGGCCTGGCCCTAGACCCCTCTCAATCTTACAGCTGTAAACACAACAGGCCAGGCTCAGATTGTCCACCCAGGCCACTTCTGGATACTTCCCTGAGCTACTGCGGGAGCCTCTGCTCTGGGCTATTTGTGCAGTGGTCCTTGCCAAGGGACAGTCTTATTTTCTTAGAAAACGGCCAATTTAGGAGCACATGTGCCCTTTCTTACCTATCACCAATGCCTGAGTCTCCCCTCTGTAACAGGGTGCATAGTATGACCACCTCATAATTGCTATGTCAACCCGGAGAAGCCACTGAGAGGAAAGCAACAGAGCTGCTCCCAGTTCTGCAGCCCGTGGGCTGTCATGAAGCAGGAAGCTGGCCTCATCCCCAGGGGATGAAAGCCGACATTTCTAATCAGGGCATGGGTTCGAAGGCAGATAATGGATAACTCGTCCAGAGGCAGCTGCCCACAATCCCATGCCTCAAGAGTCTAGCGAGGCACGACCTGAATCCAAGCCAGTGACTCCCCTCACCCCAGCCAGTGTTTCTTAACATCTGCCACCTCCATTTTCAAGGGGAAAAATACACCTTCCCACTGTGGCAATCAACTGGAGCAGCCAGATGGTTTACTTCACGGAAAAAGCTGCCCTCTCCTGGATTAAGAGCAGTCCCTCAGGCGGTACCCTGCTCCTTGTCATATGGACCTGCTCTTCCTCAGAACAGGCTGCTTTGGGTGATGACCACCCCGTCCTCTTGTTCCGTGAGGTCCTCGCATTGTCAGGCAACAACCAGATAAGTATAGCCCTATACCAACCACTAGCAAGGCCATGTCTGAAAGCAACAGGAAACTAGTGGCTGCTCCATGTTCTTCTCCCTCACTGGCCCCCAAGTGTGCTAGAATTAGTTCACAAGGCCAAACAGGGTCCTGAAGTACAAGTTTGCCCTTTAAATTTTCAATGGGGAATTGCTGTTTAGACCTGTGCTGCTTAGCTGGTGTGCACATTTCCTTTTGTTTTGAAACAAGGTCTCACTACATAGCCCGGGCTAACCTCCAACTTGTGATCCTTCTGTCTCAGCCCCCTTCCTGGGTGCTGCAATGACAGATCTATCCCCCCACACCCAGCTTTGCATGTTTTGCGTTATCACTTTAAGGTCATGAAAAGCAAGAAACTCATCAAGCACCCTTTGGGCACCAGTACACCAAACCTTTCCTCATGTGTGGAACCCAATCTGAGGATGGAGACCTTCCTGTTTCCATGGTGACTCTGGGGCCCTGGTCACAGGATTGTCCCTTGAGAGGCAGAGGAAGTGACTTTGGTGGTTCTTTTTCTGAGGCTGGATGTGAACGGCTCTTACCTGTGCAGTGAAGAAGGCTGGGGTGAGGGACCCCGAGGGGAGGGCTGGGCTGTTGAGGGCGATGGAGCCGATGTCGGTGCCTGAGAGCACCAGCGGGGGTGCAGAGATTTCCAAGCCTTTGGGTTTTTTGCCCTTTGGGGGGAGGGATGGAGACTTGGTCTTGGAGCCCGACGACAGGTTCAAGGGCTCCAGGGGATCCGAGTCATGGCAGGCGGCCTCTAGGAAGAGGCTTCTGTGTTCAGAAGGGAGGGGTGAGTTGGGGGACAGGGATGGGGACCGCGATGACGAAGGCGATGCAGATGAAATGCTGGCAGCATTTGGCAACATTAAAGAGGAGATCTTGGCTGAGACAGAGGAAGCCAGGAAGGCAGAGGCGGCCGCAGCCTCAGACGTGGAGGGCAGGGACACCACTGGCCGGGTGACATGCTTGTCAGCTTTATTGGTCACAAACCTGATGACAGTCCTGACTTCTTCCACAGGGGGGCTGTCGTCAGACGGCTCCTCCAGCTTCTCCGTCTTGATGGCTTTGAAGGCCTCTGGGGGGTTCTGCAGGGAGTTGATGGTGAAGGAGGAGTACAGGCCTGAGTGGATGTATTCATTGCGACTGGTGCTTTTGAGGGCGGACAAGCCATGCTTGTGGATCTCCCGACCCTCGGACGGCCCCTTGCAGTCGCTGTCCTGCAGCAGCAGGCTCTCCCGGCTCATCTCCACCGCGTGGGGATCCATCTTCAGGATTTCTGGGAAAGAGACGAACTTGTACACAAACTTCTGCCCGATCACCTTCTTGATGATATTCTGCAATTAAACCCAGAAGGAGACATTTGAGGTGTAGGTGCCAGAAACACTGGGGGGAGTGGGGGCAGTGTACACGGTCATAACCAATTTTTGCTGGTCATAGCCAATTTTTGCCAGCAGAGGCACCAAAAGATGCCCCAGGTATTTACATGACTTGGCTAAGGTGTGGTAGAAAGAAGTTTGAGGCTAAAGGCTGAGAGTTCATTCCAGTCATGCTACAGAGCAAGGGTGTAGTCTTTGGCAGGTTGCCATGTGCGGTTTCATTCTCAGCGGTACCATTCCCCAGAGTAC
Organism: Perognathus longimembris pacificus; assembly: GCF_023159225.1. Taxonomy (NCBI): domain Eukaryota; kingdom Metazoa; phylum Chordata; class Mammalia; order Rodentia; family Heteromyidae; genus Perognathus; species Perognathus longimembris. The sequence goes on from NC_063161.1 coordinate 18,785,767, forward strand.
AGTAACAGTCACCCTAGAGTAAGCACTTACTAATGGGGCTGCGATTATTCATCCTTAACTCATATCATCATAATAGCAATCTTAACAAGACAGGTGTTGTCAGTCCCATTTTTAAAACTAGGAAATAAAGCCAGGAGTGGTAGAACCAGCCTACGATTGCAGCTAAACAGGAGGAAGAGGTGAGAGGACTGTAGTACGAAGACAGCCTAGATCCACCCCACCCTCAAAAAGAGAAAGCATCTGAAAAAGAAAAACAAGTCAGATATGGTGGGGCACATGCCTGTAATCCTAGCTATACAAAAAAAGCAAAAGTAGGAGGACTGCAGTTTGATGCCAGCCCTAGCATAAAAATGATAACCTGTCTAAAAAATTAAAAGCAAAAAAGGCTAGTGGAGGTGTCTTAAGTGGTAGAGAGCTTGTCAAGCAAGTACATGGCCTTATCTTCAAGCTCTGATACTACCACCACCAATAATAATAATGATGATGATGTGAAATAAAAATGAGGAATAAGCTGAGAGCATGCAACATCCATTCAGCCAGAGGGAAGGGATAAGGGAATATTTCCATAATCAAAACATAGTGCTGTCTTGCCCACCACTGGGACTTGCAAGAAAGCAATGGGCTAGTCATGGGAAAGCCCTCAGTAAGCTGGAAAGCATTACAGAGACAGACATAAGGGATCATCACCAAATGCCACAGTATTTACTTAAGTCATGTGGCCAATTCTGTCTTTTTCGTTTTCTGCCAAGAAAACCACAGGAGGAAAAACAAACTTGTCTCCTTGGATATTTATGACACTCTCATCCTATTTTAAGTCGCTAGCATCTACTTCTGGCTCTTCAGTTTAGGGCTCCGGTCCTCATAGGAGAGTATATGACTGATTATCACTAGCAAAGTTTTCACAGCTCTTTGGAAGAAGGGTTTTCTATTCAAGACCATACTGCTCTGGTCCATGAATTCCCTGCAGAACACACCAGGTCCTGTGTGGACTCAGGGGATCCCGGGTGCTCAAGGGAGACAAAGATGGCCTTCCTCCGCATGAAGAACTAGCCACCTTCTGGGTAGAAAGGACTCCTGAAGGTCTCTTCATCAATGGATGCGGCACAAATGGGTATGAGAGTGGTATGTGCTTTAGAAGCAGCACCCACCACCAGCATGTCATCCCTCTCTCAGGCCCCACACCCCGCTGTCTGGAGGCTGGGAGGGATCATAAACAGGCATGGGAAGGGGAGTCCTATGCCCAGGAACCAGCAAGATTTACTGGCCATAGAGCATCAGCGATCCCTCACAGAGACGACATTATATTTTGATTCTCCTGTGAGCATGGTTTGGCTCTCAGTGTTTTGTTACTCAGTAGCCATCGGATAGGGAAGGATGCATGTACCATGTCACCAAAGCTTACAAGGAGGAGCTTCTCAGGGCAGGTCTCAGAGGAAGAGACTCACGTGTCCCCACTCTTCACAAAAAGCCCCAGCCAGGTGCCAGCAGCAGCACGCAGGAGGCTCACCATGCTGAGCAGTCCTGGTGGCTGCCATCCTGGGACTTGTGGCCACTGAATGGCTGGTCCACTGACCTCATTCCCATACTCGCACTGGCACACCTTCAGAGAAATCTGGGGAACTGAAAAGTTCTACGTAGGCTTGGTTGGCGGTGTTTCTGCCGAGTGTAACACCAGATCTGGGTAGAGAATGTGCCAGAGAAAATCAACTGCCAACATGAAAAGGTCGAGTAAGGGTGTCACCGGACCCACCAGACCCAGAGCCATGTCCGTGTGCTGCAAGGGTGCTGTCCTGGAGTGCCACTGCTTCCTCTCCAAATTCCAGGGCACTTTTATGGATCATACAGGGTATTTTCTCTTCCTGAGGAAAGACTTTATTTTCCTTATCCAACATGAGTGAATTTTTTGAGCCCCCAAAAATTTACACAGAAGAAAGGGAAAAGAGAAATAATCATTTTGTTTGGCCTGTCTTATAAATAAATTGGTTAAATACACACACACACACACACACACACACACACACACGTGTCTCACACCTATAATCCCAACTGCTTCGGAGGCTGAGATCAGGAGGACCATGGTTCAAGTCTAGCTGGAACAAAAAAGGAACAAGACCTCATCTCAACAGGCCTATGATCCAAGCTCAATATAAGGTGTCGGTCGGAGTATCATGCTCCAAAGGTCTTGCTGGCCCTGAGCAAAAGCATAAAACCTTACTTAAATAACTAAAACATAAAAGGCCTGGGGGCAAGGCTCAACTGGTGGAGTAGTTGACTAGGAGAAACCTTGAATTTAAAACACAAAACAGAACAACAACAAAAAAAACCTCATGAAACTTTCCTACAGACTCAGAACACTTTAAAGAGGGATTGTATTTGGACAAATCACTAAGTAATTCAGAGCTTGTTAAAATGATTTTAAAAGATAGAAATATTGGGAAGGAACCACCTCAGTAGCTGCTGCCTGGGCAGGCAGAGCGCAGAAAGCATGCAAGCAAGTTCACCAGGGAGTTTGTGGGTGGCACTGACCGAAGGAGCTGGCCAAAGGAGGAAGTAGGATCTGGCTTCCCAGCAGAGTAACCTGGGGCTAAAGACAGAATGGAACTGGGCAGGCAGCGGGCAGGGTTGGGCAGAGCAGGAGTTCAGAGGAATGCAGTCCAGCATGTCTGATGGCCCAGGACAGCCCAGGGAATGGAGGAGGGGCAGTGATGTGGGAAGAGCTCTCTGCAGTCTCCAAAGGGGAAGCACCCTTGCGAGACACCCAGTCCACAGTAATAACTGATGGAACTCGGTGCACACACTGCATCTGGTCAAGCTCTGCCCTGAGAAGTGGACAAGCAGCAACTCATTTAATCCTCTTGGAACCATGATTATTCTCCCCACGTGAGACAAGAGAAAACTGAGGCTTGAGGAACATAAATCACACCCGGTTCCAAGCCTGTACTAGGGAATGACGGCTGGCACCAGGGCAGTCTGACCCCTGGGCTCTGGGCCACTATGGAAGGTGACACAAGTCAGCCTCGAAAGTTCAAAGGGGACTCTTATTATGGTAAGTCATGAAGATATTTAGAAAAAGTGAGTTTTCACCCTTCCATCTCAGACTACAGTATTTGTGGCTTTTAGTTGCCTGGCAACCTGGTAATGCAACTATGTGTCCAGTTGAGTCAATGACGTTTGGCCTGGTGTGGAGACAGCGGCACACATCTGCCTCCCCTACATGTGTGAGACCCTCCTCTTCACCATCTCTTAACCGGGGCCTGCTCCATGCCAGCACTGCGAGAGCGCTACAGGCAACAAGGAGGGGACCAACCTGAGAGAAAGGGGAAAGCAATGCCCTCACACACAGCCACAGTGGGGCTTCCACACACAGAGTAGACATGCAAAGGGACATCGCTGTCACCACAGCCATGTTGTCTTGGTGACCAGGCAGAAGTCTGGAGGGTTAGCACAATGGCAGAAGGGAAACGCTGAGTTGGCAGATCCCTCCAGGCCGGCTCTCCTGCAAGAACAGGTGTGTCCATGAATGTGTTTGAATATGTGTGTGTACACACACACATACACACATACACACACACATACGCTAATCTGTTCAGTGTCTTCCTTTGAAGAAGCAAGTGGAGCATGCATAAATAATCCCCATACAGGGAAGGCTGTTTAAATCATGTAAGTTGCACTCTTTCTCCTATATATTTAAAAATACTAAGTCAATCCATGTACATAGTTATTATACCTGATAGTGACAAGTGAAAAGCAAAGAGCAAAAGGCATAATTCCTTTTTCAAATCTCTTCCATTCTGTGCCTGTGGAAACCTGAAAGGTGAAATCTGGAAACAGGAATGGCCAAGTGTAAAGAAACAATACTCCTATTACGTTTTGTAATAAAAAATCATATTCAATGCTAAGTAATAATAAGACATGTGAGGTAGTGACTCACATCTATAATCCTAGCTACCTGAGTAGCTGAGATCTGAGGATTGTGGTTCAAAGCCAGCCCAGGCAGGAAAGTCCATGAGACTCTTTTTCTCTAACCACCAGAAAATTGAAAATGGAGTTTTGGCTTGAAGGGGTTGAGCATTCGCCTTGAATACAAAAGCTCAGGGATAGTGCCCAGTCCTTGAGTTCAAGGCCCCACAACCACCAAAAGGAAAAAAAAAAACAAGCTGGAAATGGAGATGTGGCTCAAGTGGTAGAATGCTAGCTTTGAACAAAAAGGCTCAGGGAAAGCCCCAGGGCCTGAGTTCAAGCCCCACCACTGTCAAAAATAAATAAAAATAAATAAATGAATAAATAAATGAGTGAGTGAGTGAATGAATGAATAATCATGTGTCTTTCATGGACTCAGACCTGCTATCCAGTCACCCATCTCCTCTCTGGAGGACCCGAGCCCTGACCCCTGGAATGTCCACCACTGATTGCTCTCTGGAATCACAGGCTTCCTTCTGCCTTTGCAACTCTCCACTTGGCCTTAAAACTAAGGGAGGCCAGCAAAGGGGTCCCTGCTCAGTTCACCCTGGTTAGCAGAGCTACGACACCAGGATGGGGGAGTCCAACAAACACCCATTTACTGTTAACATAAAGACTGCTGTTCGGGATTGAGTTCAAATACCATGTGCCTCAGTTTCCTCTTCTACAAAATGGGGACTGACCTATCTACTTAAAGCTTGGGCCTGACTGCCCAAGAAAGCCACCCATCGACTGTAATCTATACCCACATCTTAATATCATTATTGCTCTTATATCCCCATTGAAACACAAGCAAACATAAGCAGTCCCTGTCGGCCCGAATGGCAGAAGGCCCAGCATATTTCATTTGCTCTCCTACCCACACTTCTGGTCACGTGGTCTATGGCACACAGGCAGAACAGCACTTGGCTTACCATCTCAACAAGCGGAGACATATGACGCTTCCTTTTAGCGGAGTTCAGACAAGAAATAGACACAGGCTCAAAGCATCTCATGCTGAACACAGGCAGCACTTGACATCCGCCAGGAACAAACCCTCCCATAACCTAATTAATTCCGGGGGGAGGGGGTGTGGAGGGAGGAGCTGTCCTATGTTAGAGGACAGAGATGGCAGCCTAAGGCAGAGCCAGAGCCGCTGCCTTGGCTCTCTCTAAGGAGATGTAGATACTAACCAGACATCCAGCCGAATCCGGCTGCTGTCCAATCCTTTCAGAGCAGACAAAAGTTGCTGATGGTGTCACCTGAGGCCACAACTTCTGTGGGGACTCAACAGAGGAGAGCAATGGGAGCTGCTAGCCTGAGCACCTATCACAGGTCTCAGGCATGGGTGCTAGCAGGCATACATAATGATGGAGGCTCTGGGCCACCCTCCAAGTCAAGAGTTAGTGCTCTCACTTTGGATAGTGAGGTTGTAGCCACCATTTCTCCACATAAGAGTGGGTTAAAATATTTGGAGCACTGGGTCACTCGTTCAGACAGCAGGGCTGAATCGGCATTTCCCTGTGTCTTTAAACAGACATTAGGTGGAAAATGAAAATACACACGAGATGACTCTAATTATTATTATAATAATTATTATTATTATTATCATTTTGTCAGTTATGGGGCTTGAACTCAGGGCCTGAGCACTGTCCCTGAGCTTTTGTGTGCTCAAGGCTAGCGCTCTATCACTTCAGCCACAACACCACTTGCAGTTCTCTTGTGGTAAACTGGAGATGAGAGTCTCATGGACTTTCCTGTCTGGGCTGGCTTTCAACCATGATCCTCAGATCTTAGCCTCTTGAGTAGCTTAGGTTTATAGGTATGAGCCACCAGCACCTGGTGACTCCATTATTTTTAAGGAACTCATTTTCCCTATAGTTACATTTATGTTGGAAGGAAGGAAGGAAGGAAGGAAGGAAGGAAGGAAGGAAGGAAGGAAGGAAGGAAGGAAGGAAGGAATTTCTTATATGGTGCTTTGAGTCTCATAACTCTCAGCTATCCATTTCACAGATGAGGAACTGTACACAATTGGCCACAGCAGATGTCTCTAAGCCTCAGGCTTCTCCAACTACAGCCTTTCTTCAGCTCATCTGGGTTGCCACTCAGACCACACAGTCTGACTCACTCTTTTCCGACACAAAATCTGAGCTGTCCTCTCTCCAAAGTGAATAATGTCTGTAGGCGTGACGCTTAAACTTCCATCTTCTTAACCAGAAAACCTCCCAACAAACACGCAGGGACACTTTCTGGGCCGTGTGGGCTCTGTTGCCTCTTAGTCTAGGCTGTCTGAACTGGAGGACCCCTGAGTGGTCAGTTTGCCATATTGGGCTTGGGTTTTTTGTTGTAGGTCAGGTCTCTCTGCACCAGGGAGCATCTTATGAAAGGGTCCCTTGACCCCATCAACTTCTGCTGCTCCTAGCCATGGCATCTCCCCCCAACTCCATTGTGAGTTTAAGTGCTGTCCCCCAAGTTCACACCCACCCAAAACCTTAGAATGTGGCCTTATACATTTAGAGACATGGTCATTAAGAATGTAATTGGTGACGGGTGTCAACACGGAATCATCATGGATTTATGATTGGCACAAAATCAATAGTTGGTGTCCTATGAGAAACACACACACACACACACACACACACACACACACACACACATATGCATAGAGCGGAGGATGTGGCTATAAGCCAAGGGCTGCTGGGAGCTACCAGCTGGAAGAGACACCGGATGATCTTCCCTGGAACCTGCCAAGGGCCTGGAACCTAACCAACAGACTCTTGGTTTCCTGGATTATGAGAGAATAAATTTCTGTCTCTTTGAGCCACCAAGTCTGTGGTTATTTATTTTAGTATCCCTGGAAACCATTTTTATTCTACTTTCATTTTCATGTTGTTTTTAGTGGCACTGGAGGTTGACTCTTGCTCACAGGTAGCAGGTGCTCTACCACTTTAACCACTACCACCACCATCCCTCGTCCTGGGGGACTTTCTAAAAGTCACCTGTGCTCAGCAGGGAAACGGAGGCTAGGTGAGCGTCTCCCTGGAGTGAGGTCAGTACCCACGGGACACTGCCACGGGCAGCGGAGAAGCTGGCAGTCCTTTGTCCAAGGCTTAAATCTGGAACATGCACACCCACAAACACATCCACACCCCCACACGATCCATTTCAAACTTCTAAGAATAAGGCACTGCCAATAAAAGGGCTCTAAATCTGGCCGGGAATCAGCTGACTCTGGGCGGGGGAGGTTTGCTTGTGGTTTGGGTTGAGATTTCTTTAGTTCCTGGCACTGAGAAGCTACAATATGAATTGTCTCCGCAAACAGGGCCAGCCTGAAGTGGGGAGGCTGCTCTGCCTGGCTCCTGGGGCAACCGAGGGACTCTGCAGTGGCTGCAAATATAAGCGCCATTTTGCTGGCTGGGCAGGGCACTCTGACAGGAAGCTCAGATTGAACATCTAGGGCATCTTTCCACCACGGCCTTCTTCTTGGCTCATGGCTGCTTCTCACTGGGCCTGAGTCCTGGCTCTGTCTAATCCCTCAAGGGTGTTTGTGGTCAGCCCGCCACAGGCCTTGGCGTTGCCCCTGCTGGGTGGGAGCCTGCTGTGATGATGGGCTCTGTGGCTCCAGTGACCATCTCTAGTGCTGGCACATGGTGTGGGGACCAGGGGCCACGGGACTCTGGGAGTGTGCTCTCAACCTGGCTTGGCCATTGATTTCCTTAAAAATCACCTCTCAACTTGGCAGTGTAGCTCAGGGGTAGAGTCCTGGGTTCAGCTTCCAGCATGAAACAACAACAACAACAACAAAAGAACAGGAAATGAAAACTGAAGTCCTCTCCTCTCCAGGGTGCTTTCTCCCTAAGGGGGTGACAGGCAGTGGGAGATGGTTTCTACCTGTGCCAGATGTCTGTCCCTTCACCCACATGTACTACAACCCAGCACCTCAACCCAACACCACACAGCCCAGCACCAAAGCCCAATCCCACAGCCTAATACCTGAGCCCAACACTTCAGCGGAGTACCACAACCCAATACCACATCCCAGAACCTCAGTTTAGTACCACAGCCCAACGTACCAAAACCCAGCACCACAGCCTAAGAAGCACGGAGATGTCAGGGACGGTGAGGAAAAGCAGCCCCGGGGAGGTGGCCACAATGACAGCAGGAAAGGGGAGGGGACATGGAGCAGGAAAAGCAGCCACCACTGGCTGGAGGGGCGTCTAGGGTGAGCCAGGCAGGGAAGACACAGATCCCAGGGAATGCTGGGTGGGGAGCTGGAACCCACAGGTTGGGCAGACAGTAGGAAAAAGTTTGGACGCTTTCCTATGGCCACAGAGACCTGAAGAAGTGCCAAGCAGAAGAGAGCGGGGTGCCAGAACCAACACCTCCCATTCTCAGCTGGCTCAAGTATCCTGCCAGCAGTCTTTCCATTGTCATCTTGATTTAAAAAAAAAAAAAGAAGAAGAAGAAGAAGAATATTGGGAGCCATCTCTTCTTTCTGCCTGCCTTGGTGTAGCAGTCAGCGACATGAGGAACAAAGGATTCCAGTGTGCTGCCCCACCGGTCCGGAGATCAGCAGCCCTAGAACCCTGCAGCTCTGCAGTTACAACGCTGGACCTTGGAGCCGAGGATCCTAGGCTGAGGCCCGGCCACTGAGCAGCTGCTCCATCTTGGACCTGCTCTCCCAACATCCTCACCCCCCAAGGCTCAGTATCCCCATCCTGTAGGTGCCCACTTCTGACCCGAAGGCCGGGTGCGATGGGAATTTGATCAGGAGTAAATACACGCGAAAGTGCCGGGTAAAGCGGCTGACTTAAACGTGCTCCGTCCACGTGTACCTCCCTCTTTCTGTTCCACCCGAGGTGGGGGCTGGGCACAGGCCGCCCAGAGGAGCAGCTGGTAGCTGGTGGGTGGTGGGAGTATGAAGTGAATGTTAGGGGTTCTGTCAGTTCGTCTTCCTAAGCCCTATATTTCCCTACAGCTAAGAGCCCCGGGAGCAGGAAGGCTGGTGCTTGGCAAGTGTTGGCTCAGTGTGGGCCGGGCCCCAGCCCCAGCCTGACGCAAGTGGATCTGGCATGGCTGCGCGAGTGTTGGCAGCCATACCCAGGGAGCAGAAGTGTCCTCCGTGTGCATGGAGCTTGGGGCCTGGCTCATCCTTGTTCCTTAGCAACTGTCCTATTTGGGGGCTTGCTGAATACCACGGGGATGCCAAAGGCAGGAAGCACCCCCAAACAACAAGTCTGAACCTTCCCCCTGCAGAATGGCCACTTCCGCTGGCTTTGACCCCCCCCCCCCCGGGCTAGGGCACCAGATTGGAACACCTGCAGGAAGTGTTTCCCCCACCCACCCCAGTCTCCAGGCAGCTCTGCCACCCCAGGTGAGAGCGCAGTTGCCATCTGTCGTCCTTCAAAGCAGCCGAGTGGCTGATAGGGTACAAAGAAAAGCAAAGACAGGCCCAGGGCGAGGCACGGAGGCCCCAGTCCATACACAGAAAGCTGACACAAAGCCAAGAGAGATGGAACTTCTGTGGAATTCCACCACCAATGAAAACATTCTAGAAAGCCCGAGAATATGAACACTTGCTGGAATTCTATTCTTTCTCCGCTCTGACAACATCCTTGTATCTTTGCAAAATTTATTTTGGGGCAATGATAGGTAGAATCCTGCCAGGGGCAGGCTTCTTGACATAGGTAGTTGATCTCAAATATGGATTATTAATACAAAGACTTTCTGGTTGTGAGGGCATTCCCTATTGGAAATGAATTGATCAATCCAGGTAAGAAGGCGATGTGTGTGCTTCCAGGAATGTGCCACCAATGACTTTGTCTTGACCGTGCTCCCCTCACCCCCTCTCCATTAAGTAGAGAACATTCGGCACCTACTGAGGCTAAGCCGGGCCATTGCTGCAGAGACGGAAGCACCTCTCATCCTGTCTCCATCTTCCTCTGGGGAGACGGAACTGGCAGATTCTCCCAGCCTCAATCCTTCTAGGATAAACATCTCTGCCAGCAGCAAGGACAAAAGGTGTATTGGACAGAGAAGATGAAGGACTGTGTAAGCTTCCAAGTCTCTCAGAAACAGCCCAGAGCAAAAGAAAGCTGCCCACCTTACATGAGTGCCAGCCTTGCCCTTCTCCCTCTGGGGTTTCTGCACTGCAAGGCCTGGCACTGAGACTGGAATGGGGCCACACATCCAGCAAAAAGTTGCTTCCCAGTAAGTGGCCACAAAGACTGAAGCTGTGAGATCATAGTGCAAAACCATCTGTACCAAGCAGCAGAAAAGGAGGTACGGATTTTTATTTCTAAAATGCAAATCTGACCACTTCACTCAGTGGCTTTCGACCATTGCCTGGCTGTCAGCAGAGAGCAAGCACCTGGTGTGGCCAGATTCAGTCTGTGTCCCCGACCTTCTCTCTCTCTTCCCAGCACGAGAGCTCTGGGCTGGGGAAGCACTTCCCCGCCTACCATGCTGGCCCTCTCTCACCTTCCAGCCCAATTCACACAGTCCTCGACACCCAGGAACTCTTCTTTCTGCCTTACTTCCCTCCCTCCCACTCCCAGAAAGCCTGGTGGCAGCAAATCCACACTAATAACCCCCCTACATTTGGGGAGAGAAAGGATTTTTGTGTCCATCTTCCCGCCCTGGCCATCAGCTGCTAATCCACACAAGGGGAGGGAGGGACGTTTTCCCAGGAACAGCTGAATAACTGAAAGTGAAGGAAAGGAGCCCTGCCAGCTGATGGCCATGTGGAACAGAAAACAACCTGGAGTTTATTTAAGAAGCCAGGTAGAATGACTCATAATCCCAACCACCTAGGAGGCTGAGGAAGGGACGATCAAGGTTCCAAGCCTGCTCAGCCAAAGAAGACTTGAATCCCAAGAGTCCCTTCTGTCCTCAGAGTCAGCCTGTAGAGTGTGTGGCAGCCATCGAGGCCAGACAACAAACTAATTTGGTAAAGAGTGAGTAAAACAAGTTGTTGGCCTCTTAGTAAGTAGAAGAGATCCTCTCAAGGATCTCCATAAATTTTCCTTCTGGAAAATTCAGTTTAAGCCTGTGAGGGGGTGGGGGCGGAATGCTAATCTAGATTTCACATCATTGGAGTGACATGAACAAACCCCCCCTCATGGGACTTACAGTGCCCCTGGCTGAGGTGACTGTGGCATGTGCACCAGTACCCGGTCCCCAGCAGCTGAGGTTCCCTCAGACGCAGGTGCAAACAGCACCCTCTTCTGATCGGCCCACTTCTCAGGCTGAGCAGGGGCCATGCAGCCCAGCCTACTGGGCCCATGCGCGGAGTGCGGCTCCCTGAGCCGGTGTCACTCCTGTCCTGGAAGGCCAACGGGGTCTTCCCAGCAGCCTCTCAAGAGCTTTATTTGGGGGAGTGAGGTGTTTGTCAGCCTTTCCAGACATGTACACTAGTGAACATATGAGGAAGGAATAGGGCTAGACAGCAGGAAGCACTAACCCAGGCCCCATTAATAACAGGGCCCAGTACTAACTCAGGGTCCAGTACTAGCCCAGGGTCCATTAATAACAGGGTCCAGTACTAACTCGGGCTTCAGTAACTAACCCAGGGCTCAGTACCAACTCAAGGCCCTGTACTAACCAAGGGCTCATTACAAACTCAGGGTCCAGTACTAACCCATGGTCCATTTCCAACCCATGGTCTATTCTAACTCAGGGTCCATTACTAACCCAGGGTCCATCCCAGGGTCCAGTAATAGTCCAGTGCTGGAGCCTTGGAGTAAGCTCTTCTTCCCACATGAGCCTCCTGGTAAAAAAAAAAAATCCTCTGTCCTTCTGATGAGGAAGCTGCCCGATTCCCTAGACAATGAATGCTTCCCCTCTGAGCCGGCACAGATGCACACAGCAAGCACACTGGGATGTGCCTTCTGCAGATCCACAGCTATATCTGCCATGGCGTCTAGTATTATACCAGGCTCTAGTTTCTGTGTGTGCCCTGGAGAACAGGGTTCTTTAAATTTTTATTTTATGTTTGAGCATCACTGTAGTTTAAACACTTGCTAGGCAGGCCTCCCCAACCCTTTATGCTTTAGTTGTTTTTCAAATAGCCTTGGACTGTGGTCCTCATTATGTCTCCTATACAGTTGGGATTTCATGTGTGTACCACCAAGCATGGCTTGTTTGTTCAGCCAAGGGTCTTGCTAACTTTTGCCTAGCCTGCCCCCAAACTGTGATAATCCTGATCTCCACTTCCTATGTAGATGGGATTACAGGTGTGAGTCACTGGCCCAGCTTTGGGGAGTGATTTTTTTTTTTTTTTGCCAGTCTTGGGGCTTGAACTCAGGGCCTGGACACTGTCCTTGAGCTTCTTTTGCTCAAGACTAGCACTCTACCACTTGAACCACAGCATCATTCTAGCTTTTTCTTTCTTTCTTTCTTTTTTTTTTTTTGTATTGAGGAATTGAACCCAGGGCTTCATGCATGCTAGGCAAGCACTCTACCACTAAGCCCCGGAGAACAATTTTTAAACCTTTACATCTGTAGGCTTGCCTTTTCTATGTAATTCTGGAAATCTAGATGAAAGCCCAGCAGTATATGAAATGCATGCAACATGGTATAGATGGAAGTGGTATAGACCAATGACTGGAGCCCTACCTGAAACAGGGCCTTTGTATATAAAGGCCAAGTGCATTAGGTTGAGCCCTAACGCTATGACTGGTAGGCTTAGAAGACACAGAACACAAAGGGATACAGCATGTGGTAACCGAGGCAGAGATCACAGAGGTGCAAGCCAGGGAACAGCAGAGATCAAGGGCCACCACCAGCTGTGCGGAAGAGGCCAGGAAAGACCCTACCCTATCCAGAATAGCCCAGGGGGTCCAGCCCCACTGGCTACAGAACTGAGAGAATAGATCACCTGTATTTTGAGCACCATTTGTGATCATTTGTTAATAACAGACTAATACAATATAGAACCCAAAGGCAGCTAGCTAGGTTGTTGGGTTTAAAATAAAAACAAAACATCTACATTTACATAAGGTTCTTTGCATCAATGATCTGAACGTAAGTAATGCATGCTTCTTTGTTTTATCCATTTGTTCCTTTGCTTAGTATTTACTGAGTAGCTAATGCAGGCCCATACACAACCAGAGCAATGACAGCAGTTCTGCAAGGAAGACAGCTGTGGGCATGGAGGACTGTAACTTAGTACAGAAGATGCGGAAACCCAAATAACACAAAGAACATGCATTCTGAGGTGTGCTTACGGGTGCAAGACCCGAGGCTCAGCATGTTCCTCTCTCAGTTCTCGCATGATCCAAAAAGGGGAGGAGCCAGTGTTTCTGCTGAGGATGGAGACAGCTGGACTCTCCCACACTGCACAGGACCAAGCCAGCACTGGCTGCAAGGGGGCCTGGGGAAAATGACCCCTACTTCAACCCAGGTAATGTGTAGTGCTTGATTCAGAGGTGAGGTGGGGGGCATCATTTTAAAATGAAAATTTCTTAGTAAGTGGGTTTCCAGAAGGGCCTAAATATACAAAAACAGGCAACTGGTAAGGGAAATGCTGACAGTCACCTTGTCATTAAAAGGCAGGACAAAGGGGCTGGGAATATGGCCTAGTGGCAAGAGTACTTGCCTCATATACATGAAGCCCTGGGTTCGATTCCTCAGCACCACATAAACAGAAAAAGCCAGAAGTGGCGCTGTCACTCAAGTGGTAGAGTTCTAGCCTTGAGCAAAAAGAAGCCAGAAACAGTGTTCAGGCCCTGAGTTCAAGCCCCAAGACTGGCCAAAAACAAAACAAAACAAAAGGCAGGACAAAGAGCCCAGTCTGGTAAATCTAACTTAAATCCTAGACACTTGGGAGGCAGAGCCTGGGAAATTGTATGTAATTCAAAGCCTCCCTGTGAATAAAAGTTCACAAGACATTTCTACCAGTGATTGAGTGTGGCGGCACACACCCATCATCCTCAGTGACATGCACAAGCAGGAGGATGGAAGCCCAGTTCAGCCTGGGCATAAAGTGAGATCCACAACTTAAAAATAACCATGGCAAAACAGAGCTGGAGAGATTGCTCAAGGGGTAGAGTCTGTGCCTTGCAAATGTCCCTGAACTCAGATCCCAGCACCACCTCCACCAACCCCCATCAGAAAGAAAGGAAAGGGAGGGGGCGGGGAGGGAGAGGGAGAGAGGGAGAAGAGAGAGTAAGGACTCCTGATGGCTTCCACATAAGAGACACATGATTCATGGGACCTGTGTTCCCGCCCCACATGCAGGAAGAGGGCACAAAGGCCTTATTTTTCCTTCTTCCCCATATTTGTCAAATTGGTGAGAGAGAAAATGTTTTTAGCCACCCTAGTACTCTGACCAACCCTTGCTCACACCCTCCCCTATGCCTTGAGCACTGTCACTGTGGCAATCTGCCCATCTCCTTCACAGAAAGAGGAAGCTGAGACCCAGAGAGCGTGGGGCCCCATACACCCAGCCCTGCCAAGCCAAGCTGGACTCAGGGCTCCTGCTCCCCTGCCTTGCTGTGACAACAGGGTGCAGGTAGCTGTTGGAGAGACCCTCCGCCACGGCCCTGCGGCCCGGCCCACCGTGAAGAGCGCACACATTCTCTGTCCTGTGGCCCCTGGTGCTGTGCCTATTTCCACTCTGTCCTCTGCCCACTTCTACCAAGCTAGGATGAGCTAAAAATACAAGCCACGATATAAAAAGAACTCAGACAGAGCAAGGCACGGAGAAAGAGGAAAGTGGTGGGTAGCAAGGGACAGATCCCCAAGGCTGAACTTCAGAATGGCTCCTTCATGCCACTCACAGATGCTGGGATCATGTGAGAGAGGAAAGCCAGGAGGGTGACACACATGGCAGACAGGAACAGCCTGAACACAGGGGATCCTGAGAAATGCATGCAGGGCCCAACATGTGGCCTCCAGCTTGCCAGATCAAGCACGGCCCTCAACACCAATGACTGTCATGGCTAGAGGCCAAAAATGGTCCTGTGTGTCAACTGAACCCGCTTACTTCTCATAGATTAGGGACAGTGACAAAACTGAAAGCACTGGTAAATGTAACAGACAGTGTCGCTTCTGTAACCATTTTGCTCTTCTCTTCCCCCTTTCTTCTTCCCCTCTTCCAACTTCCCTCTGCCCTCCTTTCTTCCTCTTCTCCTTTCTTCCCCCTTCCTTCCTTTTTCTTTCTCTTCATTTTTCTTTCTTTCTCTTCCACCCTCTCTTTCACTTTCTTTCCCCTGCTGCTACTAGAAGACTGATGTGTGCTCCCATTTAGCTTTATTCACTCACAACAGGTACTCTACCACTTGAGCCACACCCCCAGGCTGGCATTTTGCTGGCCCATTAGAGCTAAGAGGCTTGTGGACTTTATTTGCTTGCTTGGGCTGGCCTCACATCCAGATCCTCAGATCCTAGCCTCCTGAATAGCTAGATTCATCTTTTCTTAAGTTCTATCAGGTGTCTGCTGGGACTTTGCAATGGCACGAACATGTCCCAAGGGTTCCCGAGCTGGGAGCCTGGGCCTCATTGTAAAGATGGAAGGTAGTGGCTCTGCTACGGGGGCGGGGCTTAGTGTGAGGTAATGATGTCACTGGGGACTCTGACCTTGGAAGACATTAATATGCTTGTGGGACCTAATTACTCTCAGAAGAATGGGTTGCTATGAATCTCTCTGGCTTCCTCTCTTCTTGGGGCGGGGGGAGAGAATTGATATTTAAACTCATGGTCTTGTGTTTACTAGGCAAGTGCTCTACCACCTGCCATTTTTGTTTTAGTGATTTTCCACATAGGTCTCCTGCGTTTTGCTTGAGCTAGCCTCAAATTGCTGTCCTCCGACTTTTACCTCCTGCATAGTAGGGATTACTGGTCCATGTCATCATACTTGGCTTGAAGATGAAGTCTTGAAAACTTTTTCTTTCCCTTGAGCTGGTCTCAAACCACGGTCCTTCTGTTTTCTGCCTCCCAAGTAGCTGGGGTTATGGATGTGAACCACCATAGTCCATCCTTTGATTCCCTGTCTCACTGTGTGATCTCGCCTTCTCATACACGCTCCTGCCATGATGTCACCCTCACGGTGTGATACAGGCAAGGGACCCACACGGAGCCAGTGCCATGCTCCTGATTCTCCAAATAAACCTCTTTTCTTATAAGTTCCTACCCAACCACAGGTATTTCATTATAGCAATTGAAAATGGACTAATAACTCAGTCTAAAATGTTCACTACCACTCTGCTCTTGAGTGTATTTTATATGGAAGAGTGAACATGTCACATAAGCACACGTGTGTACCTGTGGAATAGGAAACAAAAGATACAGTGCCTCCGCTTCTGCTGACTTAGCGTACACTCCCACAACCGCCCTCACTGTGAGCCCCAGCTCAAGACTGAAAGGCAGCTCCAAGGTCATGTGACTGGACCCCTGGCTCTTGCCTAGGAGGAGAAATGGGACTACACTGGCAAGCAGGCCATCGAGGCCACCTGGGCCCCAGATCTTGGACTCTACCAAATGCATAGCAAATGCTTGGGTTTTTTTGCACTAAAGTTCTTGACAATAAACACAAATTCCTTCGGTCATAATAGCCTTTGGACAACCTGATTGCCTACCTGAACTCAGGGGTTCAAAGGCTAAAGAAAGTGGCAGAGGGGGGTGTGTGTGTGTGTGAGTGTGTGTGTGTGTGTGTGTGTGTGCCTTTAGGAATGTGTGCAGACCAGCTGCAGTTCAAAGGCTCCACAGCTCACTGCCTGTAAGAGCTGGGGCGCATTTCCCAACCAAAGCCTCCACCCTCTCAGATGAGATGGATGGGAGGGCAGGAAATTAGCTCATTGGGGTGTCATTGTCTAGATTAAAGGACACAGGGTCCAAAGTTCTCAGCACAGGGCCTCCATGCCTCACAGAAAGTGCCCCCAGATGGCTAGGACACTGTTTTCTCTAGGTGGCTAGGACACAGTTTTCTCTGGGGTTGTAAGGTTAAGTGCAGCTGTCTAAATAGCAATGGCTTCACCAATGGAGCAGTCATTTCCAGCCCAAGAGGTCTCTTCTGCTTCGTGCTAACCCGACCCACACACTCAGCTCCCATACCCAGGCCAGGAATGAGGGAATGGAGAGCCCCAGACACAGACAGGCCTTCTTTTCTTTGACACCTTGATTTAAAACAATGAAAAGGCCAAGCTTCCAGGCATCGAGCCAACAGGCAAGGTGGACTTGTTTTCCTTCGGGGACTCCAATTCCCAGGGTAGAACTGAGAAGCTGGGGGAAATGCAAAACAATACGCCATCTGCCTGGCTTCCAGACAGTGCAATTAGCGAGGAGTGCTTTTACATGTTAGCAGGACTCCATGTTAAGTCGGGATTAATTAATTGCCACATTAAAGGAAAGCACCTTTAGCATTTCAATGACATAATCATATGCAATTACGATGGTAGAAAGGAACACTTTATAATTAACGATGTCTTTACTTCCTGAAATGTGTAATCCTTATGCCTTCCATTCCAAAAGGGTTGGCAGACAGAAAGCACTAAATATAGATCAGGAACTGATATTTAAATCAGCTCTGAATTCACCTTTCAATGGGAACAGTGCGACCCAGAACAAAAGCTTGTCGCTACTAGGACTTCAAGTCTTTCTGTCTCTGGCAGGAGGGTAAACATTCAGCCACAACACACTCAAACAGAAATGGTCACTATTCCAGGTCTCAGAGTGTCTTAGCCATAATCTGGCCCTCATTGGCCGCATGAGCTGCCTTTCCAGTAATGAAGTGTATTAAAATTCTCCCTACTGTCCTGGGTTTGGCAAGTCTGCCATGACCGCCACCAATAACCAAGCTCTCTGTCTCTGTAACTCAGAAATAAAAAAAAAATTATTTTTTTTTCTAATTAGGGAAGTTTCCACCCAAGCTGCAGACAGATACCAAGCACCCAGCACTCTTAGAAGAACTTAGCAGCTGTTGTAGCATTCTCCTGGGACTCCTGATCCTTGGGGAGCCATGGCTGGGGGGTCGCTCAGAGGTAGAGCATCCTCCTGAAAACCCCGAGGCCCAGGGTTCCAGTCCCAGGCCACATGCTCAAGCTACCACTCAAGAGGAAAAGCCACACGGAAAGAGCCACAAATCAGACTTTCTGAGGGACTGGACTGGAAAGCCCCAGAACCTTCTACCATCTCATTTCTCCCGTAAGCAATGCCCTTCACAAATGACACAGGAGACCAGAGAGGAAACAGGACCTGAGCCACAGTAGCATCTTTCAAAAGGGCAAGCTACTTTTCTTTTCTACCTTGATCTACTTTCATCAGAGGGCACCATGCCTACTCCCCCACAGTCCCAGCGGGGGCCCTCTGTTTACCTTGTCATAGTAGTACCGCAGGGCTCTGCTCAGCTTGTCGTAGTTCATGTTCGTCTTGTTCTTGCGAAGTCCCCACAGCTTGGCCACCTCCTCCGCCTTGAGCAGCTTGAACTCACCATCATTCGAGGTCCAGCAGATCAAGTGTTCGTGCTTCTGATCGAGCAGCAACTGCAAGAGGAACTGCCACAGCGTGATTGCACTCTCCATACCTGTGGGGAGGAGACGCAGGACAGAGGGTGAGCAGTGGAGCACACGGGGCACAGGCTGGGCTGGAAAGCTGCTTCCTCCCATCTGCAGCGGGTCTCAGGAACCATAGCTTCCAACTCCCAACCCAACAGGCCACACTCTGACCAGGGAACTTGGGGGGTGGGGGGGGGAGATGCATTCTTGTAAGCGGCTTCATCCAGATCTACAGGGAAGTTCCAGAACCCTAGAATTCCCTAGGCACACACCTGCCAGCAAGAGACAATAATGCCCTGGGAACAAGATGAAAATATAATTGATGAAATGGCTGCACGCTTGCCTTCCACACAAAGTCCTCCCCAGTGCAGCCTAGATCCCATCCCACCCATCCTATCAATGCCCTTGTGGTTGATCTCTAGCCCATTCTTTGCTGAAGTGCTAGTCTCCAATCTAAGTACATTTCGGCAGGGTCCTGGGGTAATGAGCCTGTGGTACCTCCATTGGTGTAGCAGGCTCGGGGCACACCCTTCCTACGATGTGACGTGCTTTGTAAGGTAGGGATGTAATTACGCTCATTGCTAACAAACTCCTCAACCAGCACAATGCCCACTGCATGTGCCCAGGCAGTGTAAAGTACTGGAATTAAAGAACCAATCATTGTTAAGAACACTGCCCCTGGTGCTAGTCCTACAGCAGGTCAAAACCCATGATCACAAGGGTACATGCTTCCCACTAGGAAAGACTACAAGATGCTAATCTTTTCCTCTGTCTCTAATGTAGACTTGGTGCTGTTCCTTCTGCCTAAGTGCTGTTCCTGAGCAAGCTTTGGAGCCAGACAAATTCCTCCTCAACTAGCCTAACTCAGCTCCAGTGGGAGCTGCTTGAGGTTCTCAACATAGGGCATTTCAGGATCTTCTCAAGAAGTACTGATTGTATATCATAGCAATCATTACCTAGTTGGTATCTCACCATTTATTTAGTTAAGAAATAAGTGGCTGGGCTGGGCTGGGCAGCTCCCCCCACAGTTCGCCTCTGGTGCCCTCAATTATGATGTGGACAGGTGGAGGTGAGGTCTTGGCTGAGCTGAAGCAGAGGGGAGACGAGAGTGGACACCTGGCTTCCTGGCCTGGACCGATGCACCAAAGCCATGCCAGGAGAGGCCACCACCTGACAGAACTAGGGGCCACCCTGCTACAGCAGCTCTGGGAGGCCCAGAGGTTAGACCAAGGTCAAAATATGGACCTTGAGGGTCCATGTGTTTATCAGCTCCACAACTTCCCTCATTCATTGCTTTCTATGGAGTAGCTTTTGGGCAGGCAAGGCATGTACCTCTGTGGTAGAACACTTGTCAAGTGTGATCAAGGTCCTGGGGTCAATCCCCATGGGGGGGGGGGGAAAGGACCAGCTTTGCCTTCTGACAGCAATCGTCCACTCCTTTCCCATTCAGGGACAGGCACTGAGCCATCTAGTAAGTATTCATGTCCCTGTTTCCTTTCCCATGGTTAGTCACCATGCATCTAGTTGTTTCTCAGTTAAAACTGTGGGTTTCTCAGCTAAAGGAGAGCAGATAAGGGAGCAACACAGATCCCCAAGGGGTAATTCATGTGTGGCTCTTTAAGGGAGCTGTTGCTTAGTGATGTCGATATTCACTCCAACAGTCATGTGATCTGTGAGGCAGGAATTCACCCACTGCTGACTCAGAACCGTGCCTGCACCCCTGAATCTGATTCGGACAACAGTTCAGCAGATCCAATTCCTCCTCCTCCTCCAAGGAGCTGCCAATCTGCCCTGGCAACTAACAGATTCTTGGTGTCTTACTTGGCAGTGAGTTCTTACATTATCTTTGGCCCTTTTAGTGGGTGTTCAGAACCCCCCCCCCCCCAAAAAAAAGGACAGAAAGCTTCCAGCAAATTGAGAGGTCAAGACGGAAGAACTGCTGAGCTCCTAGCTCATATATGCCTGGCAGGCAAGCCCGCCACCCTGCAACCTTTAACTGGCAGGAGCTAGAATGTTCCATATGGAGTGGGGCAGGGAGCAGAGGCATCTCTCACTCTTCATAGCACTCGGTTCTCACTCTGTGCATCTGAGAGTGTGTTCTCCACGCATAACATATGGAAACAATGTGGTGGACTAAATGTTCTCAATTCGTCGTTCCTTCCCTTATCCAAGAGATGGTACAGTATGGTACAAGATTTGATCAGTCCTGCCTTCCCAGTGTGGGCTTGGCCAGTTGGCTTGATTTTGGCTATTGGGGAGAGTGATGAGTCAGACACAAAACCTAGAGTCAACTTCTACCAACCCATCTTCTGATGCAGCTTTGCTGAGCTAAATTGTGAGGAAAATATATGCCATTATACATCAATGGGACCATTTGTTACACAGTACCACTACAACGAAAGTCAGCCATTACAATGCCCAATATATTCAATATATTTGTTTCTCCTTTCACTTGCGGTACCAAATACTTTTCCATTCTACAGCTCACCATGATTTTTCTTCAGTCTATACAGAAAAAGATCAGAAAGACTCTTCAGGTCTTTCCTCCAGAGGCCCCAAGTGAGATGAGTAGCAGCCATGATGCGAGAGGGCTATGGGCCTAGGACAAAGGCAGAAGTAGAAGGTGGATGGAAAAGAGCAGAAAGGGGGCTAGATGCTCAAGGCTCACACCCATACTCTTAGCTACTCACAAGGCTGAGACCTGAGAATCTTGAATTAAACTAGCACTCTGGCAGGCAAAACTGAGAGCCTCCTTATCACCAATAAACTAATCAAATAGCTGGAAGTGGAGATGTAGCTCAAGTGGTAGAACGCCAGCCTTGAGGTAAAATGCTAAGGGAGAGCATCCAAGCCTTGAGTCATCAAGACCCAGGAGACAGACAGACAGACAGACAGACAGACAGACACACACACACACACACACACACACACACACACACACACACACACACACACAGGAGCAAACAGTAGGGATGGGACCCCTTGCTTTGAGGGCTTCCACATTTCTGGAAAAGAAGAAACAGGCCAAGAGAGGAAGTGGGAATGTCAGAATGGTGCCCAAGTACCCGATTCCCAGGACTTGGGGGAGGGGTGGCCGGCTGCCCTGGAGAATGATTATTCAGAGGTGGCTGGCAAGCACTTCCGCTCCACTGGAGGGGGAGAGCAGCCCACCACCCCACATGGACTCCCCTCTTGGCTGCTCCTTCACCACTGGCCATGCACCTGTTTCTGTGACCGTGTGTGACACAGATTCGCTCTCAGAAACCCCACTCACACACCACTCAGGGATAAGCAGCACACATGTCTCTTCTGAGCCTCTCATCCCACCCACAAAGGCTGGTTACCCTTTCTGCGCTCTGCACAAGTCACTCCGGGACAACAAGGAGCCAAAGGCAGCGCTGCACCCAGCAGCCCTCAGGACGAAGCCACGTGCACGACTCCAATGGGTGCCTGGGTGCTGTAGAGAGGGAGCAAGGCAGGGGCACAGTGGGGCTGGAGGCACCTGCGGATGGCTCTGCTCTCTGTCCCTTCCAGGCCTTAGACCATGCTGCTTTGATGTTCAGCCCGTGGTTTAATTATAATGAAATCAAGTTTCACAACTTAGTTGTTTTCACCTACACTATGATGTTCTACCACACCTCTGCCTGCTACATGGTCTGCTCTCTGGGTGTAGGAAAAGAAAAAAGTTTTACATTAGAACTGCATAGCATATCGTGTGTGTGTGTGTGTGTGTGCATACACGCACGTGCACGCATCCACACGCACCTGCCTGTAAAAGAGCTTGAACTCCTGGGCTGCCATACTGAAGTAAAATGAAACACAGACCAAAGACATTATTTTACCCAGTAACCATCAGGGGAACCATGTACTAGAGATTAGAAATGCTGAAATGAATATGCAATGCAACATAAATCTAAGGAGGGAGGGGACTTGATGAAAAACCATTAGATCAGAATTTGCCTCTCTACATATGAGAACTGTTTTCCCATCCAATCTCTATAATTAGCTCCCCTAATCTCTATAACTAGCTCCCCTAAAGCCAGCCAGAGGGGTCTTCCCCAGAGCCTAGACAAAGCAGCTGGATTATTTCCTCCACCATGAAGCCAGGGAGAGGAGGAACTACTTTGAGACTGTAGTCCCTAAGAAAGAACAGGTGCTAGAGCCTGAATGGCTGGGTTCAGGTATAAGCCCTAGTCCCATCTAGCTGTGAGACATGCAGGGAGTCATTTAACCTTTCTGTGTCAGTGTTCTCAGACACAAAATGGGGATAATGAGATTGTCCTAGCCAATGATACAACTACACCTGTGACAGAGTAACTGTTTATCATTAAATGTTAGCTGATACTGTTACTTTTTAAGCACCAGAGTGGCCTCCCCATAGACCATAATGTTACATTGTAGCCTCATCCTGACTCAAAGAGACCATCTAGATCTTAGACACACCTTGGCTCTGTTCATTAGGCCAAGGCCCCAATATAGGCACCCAACAGGGCAAATTTTCAATGATGTGGCATCTGTTGTTTGTTTCTAAGGTGATTTCGAATATATTTAATTTTTCCCTAGAAAATTATCAAAATGGAAAACACAAAAAAATTCTAAGTTCTTACAGATAACACAGATCCCTGTGCCCCTATTCTCAGATGCCAACTTTGCAACACTGTTTAAGATGCCATGTAACCTCAGCAGAGGGCCCTGGGTGCTGACACAATCTCTGGGCAAGTTCTGTCCCTATATTTAGTGTCTCTGGAGTAAAGGAAGAGTCAAATGGATGAGAGAAAGGGGCAAAAGGGGCGGCAATGCCAAGGCTGCTCATGAAACTTGTGGCAGAGTCCACCTCCACTCCTGAACCAGCTGGTCAGAGCCACAGATCCGCAGAGAGAAAGGCAGAAGAGGCCAGACAGGAAAGACCTTGGCCACAGGCCTGCTGTGGATTCCGATTGTTTTCTGCCTTTGTGTTCCAACTTTTTGTTTTTAAAGAATGCAGATATTATGAAGTAGTTTTGTATGCCTAAGTCTTTTCTCCCTTGCCTTAAAAAAACAACCCTTAGTTCATTCTTCAGTCAGGACAGATGGAATATACTTCCCACCCCTCTACTACCTGAGAGCTACCAGATCACATGATCTCAGCTCCAAGTAACCCCATCTACCAGCCACCTTCCCAAAGTGGCTTTCTTCTTGTTGGAAGCCAGTCTACTTTCTGTCTGCCACGAGGTGGCGCCACACCTCCTCATGATAGCTGGAGGTACAGATTCCTTATCCCTACTTTAGGCTTTAGAAGTGAAAATAGCCATCTATTTCTTCTTCTACCCATCTATCAATAGCAAGCCCGTGCCTGGTTTTATTTCTAAAGCAGCTCTCAGGTAGCAGTTAAGGGGGGAAATTACCATCTTGGATTTTTATGAGCTTAAATTTTGGGGAAATTTAAGAAATTAGCTGATTAGAAAGATAGAAATCAGAATTGAGAGCCCAAGAGAAGGAACAGTTTTATGTAAGGAACATACAAGTCTTTCTGTTCTGCATAGTTAGAAGAATGAAGATGAGTATGAATTCCAAAAATTCCTCCAAATTCAATTCCTTTATCCAGAGCACTATCTAAAGGTTTCAGTGTCATTCTATTATTATTGTCAAAGAGTAAGGGAAAACTGACCTCATCCTGTAAAACAAATCCAGGGCTGAAATCAGGGAATTAGAAAATGGTATCTGTATTATTTGGGGTTTACAGTAATTCAACACAGAATGAAGGCATTAAGCAAATAAGGATAATTTGGTAAATATGCAACCCTATAAATACAGAATTCTTTGGAACTTTTCTGAGGTGAAAGTAAGATGATTAAAATTTAATTTCAAAAAGTCTTTCAATGTTTGTCAACCACTGCATATAAGAAAAAAAATTTAACTGTAAAAGGCCAAGTTTATGTCTCCTACAGTTCTTTTCATCAATTAGCAAAGTCTGTATCCTCGTGTATCTGGTAGGTGTCTACTGATCATTTTTTGAAAAGAACGGAGAGAACAGAAAAAGGATAATAGATTGCTACTCTGATGGTCCCTTTGGCCTTTGCAATCTCTCTTTTTTTTTTTTTTTTTTGGCCAGTCCTGGGCCTTGGATTCAGGGCCTGAGCACTGACTGTACCTGGCTTTTCTCTGCCACTTGAGCCACAGCGCCACTTCTGGCCGTTTTCTGTATATATGGTGCTGGGGAATCGAACCCAGGGCCTCATGTATACAAGGCAAGCACTCTTGCCACTAGGCCATATCCCCAGCCCCTTTGCAATCTCTTTTTATTTTTTCTCAGTCATGGGGCTTGAGCTCAGGGCCTGGACACTGTGGTCCCTGAGCTCTTTTGTTCAAAGCTAGCACTCTACTACCACTCTGAGCCACAACAGTTCCACTTCCAGTTTTCTGGTGGTTAATTGGAACTGGCTTTGAACCATGATCCTCAGATCTCAGCCTCCTGAGAAGCTAGGATTACAGGTATGAGCACCAGTGCCCAGCTGCATTTGCAGTAATTGTAACACTGATATTGGAAGAAATCGTGGACCACCACTCTCACAACTTAACAAATGCATGAGCTACCTTTGTTTCCTTCCAAACCCCTGGGGCCATCTGGGTAAGTTTGAGTTTTCCTTGAAAACCAAATGAAGTGCTACATTGAGTCCAGATGGGAAAGGGTCTTTGGACCACTCAACTTCCTCCAACATCCGTAAACGCATGCTCCTTCCCACTCCACCCCAGGATGGCACAACCCAGCCCTGTCTGGTCGATGTTTTCCAGCAGGCCCACAGCACTCACTGTAGGCCACCTGCCTCTCATGGGTGCCTCTTTGATCTCCACCTGGCAACTTCTCAACACTTCTTACAGTTCCTGGCATTGAGTTTGTCCTTTCTGTGCCTTGAGAAGCAATGGTCCATCTTCAGGGAGAATACATAACTAGTTGTCCCAGAAGCACACATCTATTCCAGGTACCTCAAAGATGCAAATCAACTTAAATAAGCTGATGCCTAGAGAAAGCTGGGAGCAGAGGCCCGGGCATTATAACAAACCATACATATTTGAAATATGCCCTCGTACCTACCTTTTAAGAAACCTTCAACAAAGCTTCCACAAACAGAGCTATTAAGTTAGCACTATTCCATTAGTACCTCAAAAAAAAAAAAAGCACAAGGTACTAAAGACTCAATAGACTCAATCAAAAGCTGTACCATGAATCCCAATTTCTTGGGATCTCAATTTCTGTCCCCTCAGATGCAACTGTACTTACTTGATCCATCCTCCTGAAATGAACTAAAGACCTGGACATTCAGTAAGTGTCCCTCTCTGGAGAAAGATGGGCATGTCTGCTTCTCCAGTGACTTCTGATTGGCTAGGCTGGGCTGCACATGGCTCTCCAGGTAGCCATGCAAACAAAGGGTGCCAGGTTCTTTCTTCGCCAGATACACCTCCTTTTAAATCTCTGGTTTGAAAGCAGCAGATGAAATTTTTATGGGGCAGTTAAAGAAACATAGGCCTGCTAGATCAAAGCAGCGAATGGCCACCCAGCCATCTCAATGAGGCCACTGGGTTAACCACATCCACTTCCCCCACCCCCCCACCCCCACCATCGACATGCCCAGGAAACCGATCTGGAAGCCGTGAGTACTACAATCCTTTCAGGTACCCAGCTGTGTTATAACAGCAGTCCATGTACTGGAAAGATGAGTAGGGCTGTAAAATACAGAGGCTCCTACAACCCCAGATACTTCTTCCCTCATCTTACCTGCCCCCACCATCAGCATCTCCGGTGCAAGTTCAAGCTCTGCTGACCATGCCTTTCCTTTAAATACAAGAGGTGTTCCTTTCCAGACATATTTTTTGGATCCAAATCTGAACTGTGGTATGGGTGTGGATGTGTGTGTGGGTGCACACACACCAGTACTGGAATTTCGATTCAAGGCCTGGGCACTGTCCTTGAGCTTTTGCACTCAAGGCTGATGCTCTACCACTTGCGCCACAGCTCCACATCCAGCATTTTGGTAGTGTGTTGCTAACAATCTCAAGGACTTTTCTGCTCAGGCTGACTCTGAACTGAGATTCTCAGATCTCACCCTCCTACGATGACAGGCGTGAGTGAGCCAGCAGCTCCCAGCTGGGACCACTCACTTTCTTTGCAGTTGTTTCTATTGTCCATGTTGTTTGCATGGATCTTATTTCTGACTCACAGCACGTCCCTCTCTCAAGAAGGTTCTCATACTTGGTCACACTCAGCTTCCTCTTCTTCTGCAGGTTGCAGGCAGGAAACTGGAAAATGGGCCACAGGAAGCCTGGCCTCCTACATCTGTCCCACTTTGTAACTGCAGCTCTGGTTTCATTTGATCTAGCGTGGCAGCTCTTTTTTAACCCCCAACAAGACAAAGGCTAAACTGCTCCAAAACAACACCCAGGTACCCAAGAAACTCAGTGAAAGTGTTTTGCCTCTCCAAGATAATTAACCCTATGAATTTATCAGAGGAAAATAATTACTATTCTTCTAAAAAAATAGCCATTTGGATTAGAGGAAAAAAGATTCATTAAATGTGATAAAGCTACAGTACGTCTCTAGTGAAAACTCAGAGTGACTTCATAAGGTGGGACACAGCCAAAGTTATTTTACAGAAATGTAATTACTAATAGTCCATGGCTGCCTGATGAATTTTTAATGTGCTAGGCTTTGAAAAATAACATGCAAAAATAAACTCTAATCATATATCATGATAACCAATCTCAGGATAGTATTTCAAACTATGGTTCCTAACAATAGCACCACTATTAGCTTGAACTATACAATTACTGTTTTTGTAGGTAAAACTGTTAAAGACCAACATCTCATATACCCAATAATAAACATAAAATTAATACACATAAACTCATAATTACAGCCGGGGGGGCAGGATCTTATTCTTGTATTTGGTCTATGGAGCAACGGAGTCTTTTGAGAATCTAAAACTCCAGGGAATTTTTGAGTCAGAGTCTCAACTATATAATCCAGACTGGCCTGGAACTCACTATGTAGCCCAGCCTATCCTCAAACTCATGATCCTCCTGCCTTAGTCTCCTAAGTGCTGGGATTACAGTTGTGTATCACTACACCCAGCTGCATTTGTCCAACTCTAAAGGTAATTTATCAATTCCAAATCAAGAGCCCTGTCCCAAAGAAATGTTAGTTACATCCCTCACCATCAGCATGCCTGATTGCCAAGAATTCTCAAGAACAGGGCTCAGACTAAAAACTCCACTTTTGTAGAACCTTTCTGCACTTTAGGGCAAACATTATATAAAAAGCATTGTGCTAAGTGTTTTACACAGAGTGTGTAAATATCACGCTGTCAGTCACTATGTCCATAAGGAAGCCAGATTTAAAAATGAAATCCAGTGTTCACAGTCCTAGGAATGATAAGGGCAAACAGACACACATATCTATGAGCATCTGGTCTCTGGATGAGTATGTGCACATGTGCATATGTTGGCACTGGGACTTGAACTCAGGGCTTGGGTACTGTCCCTGAGCTTTTCCACTAAAGGCTGGCAATCTACCACTTGGCCATAGCTACACTTCAGCTTTTCTGCCAGTTAACTAACTGAAGATAAGAGTCTCATAGTCTTTCCTGCCTGGGCTGGCTTTGAACTGCGATCCTCAGACCTCATCCTCTTCAGGTGTGAGCCCCCAGTGCCTGGCCAAGTCTGCGCTCTTAATCGCCAGATTGCCTGGTAGAGGCAATGTGCATCTGTTCACACTTCCCTGCTCAACACTTTGAACTCTACCACCTGAGCAGGTAAGACAGCAGTGAGCCACCAAGCTAGGCCCTAGCTGCCATTTTAAAAGTTCC
The DNA here is from genome assembly GCF_023159225.1 of Perognathus longimembris pacificus. Taxonomy (NCBI): domain Eukaryota; kingdom Metazoa; phylum Chordata; class Mammalia; order Rodentia; family Heteromyidae; genus Perognathus; species Perognathus longimembris. Next base: position 18,814,037 of record NC_063161.1, read on the forward strand.
CTAGGGGCCCCCATAGGTACCTTCTTCCCACAACACTGCCTATTCGTGCATCTCAGGGGCCTTTGCTTGAATGGAAAACCTTCTCCCTCAATTTTTGTTCTATTACCATTAATAAAACGCAATCCTGTGCATTCAGGGGGAAAGCTTTAAGTCAGGATATGCAAATGCTCCCGGCAGCCAAGCCTTTACCTTTGGGTCATCTGAGAGGGGAATGTCAGTCTCTCAGCTGGGAAGGCAGCCTCAACAATCTCCTTTCAGAAGTGTTAGCAAAACTGAAAGATTTTATTAAAGTGCTTTGAAGGTTAAAAAAAAAAAAGTGATCTGGGCTGGGATGTAGCTGAGTGGCAGAGTGGTGCTACAGACCCTTAGTTTGATCCCTAGCACCACAAATAATAATTCTTTTGACCAATACTTTGTGGGAATGATCTTTAAAATTAGAGTATTGTCTTCAAGTTCACACAAAGCCTGAATGAAGATGTCTTTCTTACATCTGTGGATTGTTTTATCATTAGAAAGGGTAAAAAAAAAAGATCAAAACAAAGGCAATTTTACATCATCTTTCAGAGAAACTAGACAGCTTCACTGCGTTAAAGAAGAAGTCAGTCTGGGGCTGGGGATATAGCCTAGTGGCAAGAGTGCCTGCCTCGGATATACGAGGCCCTAGGTTCGATTCCCCAGCACCACATATACAGAAAAAACGGCCAGAAGCGGCGCTGTGGCTCACGTGGCAGAGTGCTAGCCTTGAGCGGGAAGAAGCCAGGGATAGTGCTCAGGCCCTGAGTCCAAGGCCCAGGACTGGCCAAAAAAAAAAAAAAAAAGAAGAAGAAGTCAGTCAAAGTCATCATATATGCCCAGGGCAGCGCAAACATGTCTGCACGATACCAAGTGGCGGTGGTTTTTCCACATCCAGAAACTGAGGCCATTTCCTGCCAGAGCATCCTCCAAACCCCTCTATTGTGTTGAAACTGTAAAATCTTTCTAAATCAGGACTTCCTCCTATTATGCTTTACAGGCGGCTTTCTGGGAAGGGTAGATCCAAGGCAAAAGGTAGGAATTCCTGCAGCACCACCCAGTGGAAATATCAGAAGGAAAAAAAAAAAAGGCCAGGCAAAATGTTTAATGAAACAAATGTGTTACCTCGTGAAATGAGAAGCCGCAGCCTGTTTTCTGTTCTGCTCACAAGTCATCTTGCACAGGCACATTTGCCCTGTCTCTTGCACGTGGGTGCGCACGCGCGCACACACACACACACACACACACACACACACACACACTGAAGCACATGAAAGGGGGAGTCGGGAGGTCAGGAAGGATGGTGCAGGCCTAGGGAGGAAGAAGTGCCAGGTGGGGTTGGGTGGGAGCTGTGGCACCAGCCTTTCCTCTAAGTAGAATCCCCAAGGGACGCTAGGGACCCGGAAGTGAGCACAGCTGTGCTTGGCTTCCCAGTCCTGATGCACTGACAGGGTTTCCTGGCAGAGAAGGTACCCAACCAACCATCTGTGTGTCTCCCCCAAACTCCCACCCCGGCCCAGCTGCACCTGGTCCAGGCCACCTCCAACATCTGTATAGCAACAGAGGGCAGGCAGTGGAGCTCGTCTCCTCAAATACCCTCCAGTATGAGGCTTACCGCTGCCCCCACTGCCCTTCCAAGACTACTTGGGGGTCTCCTAGCCCAGTCGTTTCCATTTGTCTCCACTTCCTAACATCACCAAGATACATCTCTTGACCAATGCCTTACTGCTCATGCACGCATGATGCACAGGGCAACAAGATTCATGAGATGGAGATGGAGCAACAGGAAGCCTCCACCTCCTCCTTCCAGCCTCCCTCACAGGGAGCTTTGGGGTCCTGGGGACTTCGTCTTTCTCCTTGGAACTTAATATTAAGTATGACTTCTGAAACACCGAGTCTGCCCTCAACATCAGCTCCCCTGGCAAGTTACCCTCTCCCTCCACTTCCTGAAATAAACCTCCTGAAATGACTTGAAATCTCCCTTTTTAAAGAATGGTACACACATCCAGAAAAAGATACTAGTTGGCTGATCATTGGATGAGAATCAAAACTTTTATTATAGAATATATTTAAACTACTGGCCACTGACAAAGGACAAATACTATTAGGACTCTTTTCTCCTTCTTTTTCTGAAACTGAACCTTGGCTGAAATGTGTCCCCAGTTCCTGGCATTATCAACATTTAGATGGGTCCTGCTATATTTGGTATTCTCATAAACATGGTTCTATACCACAGGCAAGGAGGGGGGACGCATTTGTGACATTTAGATTTCTGAGACACACAGACCCCTCACACAGAATGAAATACCCAAGCCAGGAACTTGATTCTCCCAGCTATGCCTCTGGGGTCTCTTCAGCTTTATAGGTGTGTGTGTGTGTGTGTTGCTCTCATAGCAAAGTTTTTTTTCATGGCTTAGGAAATGCAAATTTTAGGCATGAGCATTTCTACATAAATCTGGTGTGATAATATATTCGCTTTGAAAGAGATCTATAAAAAGAACGTAGTCAATGTGAGTCCTCAATATATCATCACCTGTTCATATGGCGGGCAGCTGTGGGGGGCAAGGGGTTGGGGCTCGCGGCATCTAAAGTCACTGAGGTGGTAGCTGCCCCCTTTGGCTGCGTCCTCCAAATGTGTGCTTCACTCATGTTCTCATGCATGGAGATCATGTTTAGCTACACGTAATAGATATGGTGCAAAATGCAAAAGAGTTTCTTCTAAATGTAACTAGTTTCTAAGGAAGTCCACTGAACACAGTGTGAAAATATAATAGTCAAGGTATAAAAGCAAGCAAAAGGCCTCTCTATTGAGACATTTCAACTGAATGTCTATTTAAAACCACACCTGACTTGTAGACAAATAGTAAAGTCATGGTAAAAATATCTTCCATTCCTGGTATATAGTCTGTTATTTCTAAGAAAACTTGCAAAATGCATAGTGAGTAATTTCCAAACGAAAACAGTCTTCTCCAGTGCTTCCAATCTATTCTTTCAATTACTCACCTAATTGAATTTTTTTTGAGGGATGTCTGTGGTGGGGCTTGAACTCAGGGCCTGGGCACTGTCCTTGAGCTTTTTCACTCAATGCTGGCACTCTGCCACTTGAGCCAAAGCTCCATGTCTGACTTAATGCTGGTTAATCGGAGATAAAGAATTTCATGGACTTTCCTGCCTAGACTGGCTTTAAATGATGATCCTCAGATCTCAGCCTCCTGAGTAGTTAGGACAACAGGCATGAGTAACCAGCATCTGGCCTCGGTGAATTGATGCATTCGTCCACTCACATCGGATGAATGTTGTTGCACAAAAGTATCTCACAAAGAGAGGACAACTGGTGGTACTGGCAGCAAGCCTCAGATGCAGACCCCAAAGCAAGGACTGCCCCTGCTCTTCATTCTCTGTGGGATCTACCATCCGCTAACCTGGCAGGGCTCTTCAGGAAATGCCATATATAGCTTGCTATTCTCTTTCTTCTCACAAGTAATTGTTCTACAGGAATATACTGACTACACAAAAATAACAGCCAAATCCAGATTTAGGTGACTGTCATTCCTCTTTCCGTCTGGATATTTGAATTATGTGCTATTATGTATCAACTTCTACAACTAAGTCTTGTAATTCTGACTTTCTTCAACATAATATTACTAGGTCTTAAGACAACAAAGGAAGTAGCAGTGGTTGAAGGACAATGCTGTTCATGTGGCTCTGCTCTGATTTAAGTCAAAGCAAGGTGATGATCTTCTGAGCTCAGTGACGCCTCATCTTCACAGAGTGAGAGGACACTGGGTCATTCTGTTTGGTTCAAAACATCTTCAAGAATGCATATGCTTTCCTAAAGAACTTTGCTTTAACTTGAGAAAATTCCAGCACTCTTCAATTATTCTACTTGTCCACAAATCAACAATGCAGAATTAATCATTAGTAAACCAAAAAAATCAAAGGCATCCAGCGAGGCCCAGAGATGTAAGTGGATGACTGACTCCTGTCTTGGCCTTGACTGTCAAGGATGAAGGAGGCCCATCGATGGCTGTTCCTGCACTGGACTAGACATTTAGAACACATGAATAACATACTTCTAACTTGGTGCAGAAGCACTTTGTTAAGGCACTTTTCTAAAATGCCTTAAAAAATGAAAGGTGAGGGAGACCAAAATGACATCCCATGCCCCCTGGTATAAATGATCAGTACCTGGAGCTTGGCTTGGGCAACAGGCAAGGACACTGGCCGAAATCACGTCCTTACCAGAGGACTTTTCAAGATCACCTAACAAAGTTGAAGCAGTACATCTCAGATACCCCTCCAGTACTAAATGGCTTGTTCCCTTATATGAATGTATATAATGAGACTTGCTAAAATTGTCAGTAATCTCAGCTTTCTCCTCTCCTGAAAAGGAGATAAGAAATCCAGGGCCTCATGAGATTTCTCACAATGAAACAGTGATCTTCCTGATGGAGAAACTCAGTAAAAATTCTTATGTATCTACCTGTAAAGAACTAGGGCTTAAACTGGGCATGGTGGTACATTCCTATAATCCCAGTTGTGAGATCAAAGCCACCCTGGGCTACATAGAGTTCAATGTAGCCAGTTTGGCTACATAGTGAGATCCCATCTCAAACACACACACACACACACACACACACGAATTAGATCTCAAATTTTCCATAGGCGTGGTTGCTCCGGATAGTGGAGCAGCAGAGTCTGAGGCACCTGTCCCATTTTCTTAGACTCATGCATCTGTCTCACAGCTTTTACCCACATGAATAAACACAGGTCCACACAGAAACATATGCGTGTGCTCTTGCTACACACCATTCTGTCATTCCTTAATAAAATCTAATCACTAGGGCTTCTATTTCAGCCTCAAAAGGCAAAGCTTACAAACTCCGCATGGCTTTTTCAGTTCAAGGAGTATCCACCAAAGAAGTGATCATCTTAATTTCCAGTGTTAGGAAATTCTTCTAATATTAATTCTTGCTTCTTAAGAGGACTGCCTAACAGAGCACTCCCTCTTTCTGGGTGGGCCTCCATGCCTTTATTCTGAGGATGCTATCCTACAGGTATGGACAAAGAAATCCTTCATTGATCCCAAATCAATCTTTAGTATAGAGCCCAGGTCTTATTTGGTTGTTACTGCTACTTCTGTCCCTTCATTCTAATAACTGTGTTCACAGAGAAAAATAATCTGCTTAATCATATGTTCCGATTAATTAAGGTTGGATGATCAAAAAATTGCTGCTTGGCCAAAACCTAGGTGGAATTAATTAGCATAAATGGTTGATCCTCACCAAAGCCAATTTGAGTATTTGGCTTTTTAATCTTTTTACTACACATGAAGTCTTCACTATCTCAAAGGTCAATAAGAACATCATTAATTTCAAAGAATTATGGGCAAAAGTTACATACAAAGGGGTTTTTTTCATATAAATGGTGTGGGTGTGCGCACACGCGCGCATGCATGCACGCGCACACATGAAACAGTACTGGGGGCTTGAACTCAGGGCCTGGGTGCTGTTCCTTAGCTTTTTCACTTTAGGCTTGTGTTCTACCATTTGAGCTACAGCTCCACTTCTGGCTTTCTGATGGTTAATTAGCAAAAAGAATCTCATATCTCATAGTCTTTCCTGCCCTGGCTGACTTTGAACCACAATCCTTAGGTCTCAGCCTCTTGGGTAGTTGACATTGCAGGTGTGAACCACTGTGCTTGACATGCAAAGACTTTCAACTATGAACACTGTGAAAACTCAAAACTTACTACCCAAGGAAACTTAGAAAACATGAAATCTTCGGGTTTTAGGCCTAAGGATGGTCGCTCTGGTATGATTGAGTCTAACCTAGAAAAAAAAAAAAAAAACAACCCTTTATATTGTGATTTTTTTTCCAAACTATCCTATCTCATGAAGTACTTGACCACTACCCAGCCATACTCAATAAAACATGGACCACAACAGGACTAGATTTTATCCTCTAAGATATTAACAAACTAACCTGATTTCCCTTTTTCTTCCCTTTTTCTGGGAAGTTTATACCCCAAAACGATGGAAAATGATTCACAAGTTCCTCTTGGCTGCCTTTATGGTTTAACCAAGATGTGCCTCATATTAATCCAAGATGTTTACTGCTGAGAACAGCATTAGACTTAGGCAGCAGAGCAACAGTGCCTTGGCATGTGCAGTGGTCAAGGAAGGGAGTCTTCTGACAGAGTTCCCCTCCTTGGTTTGTTTTTAATTCACTGAGTGCCAGCTATTGTGCGGTGTGCTGGAATGGAAATGAAGATGAGAAAACCAGATGCCAGTCCACAGGTCTGATGGTCACCACAAATGTGGAAGACGCCACAACACACACATCCCTCACTGTCTCTAACTAAGGGATTCACAGGTTTAAACAATGATTCCAGGCTAGCCCATGGGCGTGGATCATCAGTTTGGGATAAAGAGTAGTAATGAATAGAGATGACACCCCTGTCTCCAGAAATATGTGTCCAACACTGTCTACCTCCTGCATTCTGGGGCTAAAAATCTGCAGAAGGAGAGTCCTGGTGATGAGAAAAGCTGGAAATAAAACTATTGAGAGAAAGGGCTCTAGAGGCCTCACAAGGATGATGGAGGGGGATGTCATCTGGGACAGCAAAAGCTTCTCTGGAAAGTGACAGGTAGCTGGAAATAGCCAGGCATATGGTCGTTGAAGAAATTCCCTGGGAAGGCAGTCCTGGCACTGAGAACAGTATCTACAAAGGCCCAACAGCAGAGGATGCAGGAAGAATGGGAGCCTGAGGAAAGGCCAGTGCAGTTGCCCAAATCACAGCTTGCAGGACCCATTAAGGATTTGATTCTTAAACCTAGGCCAAAGCCACTGGCAGCTTTTTAGATCGATCAAATGTGTGTCTTCAAAAGACTGCTCTATTCCTGATGGAGAGAGATGAGAGGTTACACAGGAGCCCTCAAGACACAGGGGGTGGGGGGAGTGGATGGAGAGCACTTCTCAAAAGATAACCTGAGGGAAAGAAGACGGACTTAGCCTGGCAATGGAAACTCTCCCTGGGCCTGCTCAGGTAGTCACTAGTGTCTCCAAGAATGAAAAGACCCAGGGTCATTGCAGATAAGTGCTGCCTGGCTCCAGCCTCAAAGAAGGCAAAAGCAAGTACAGCAGGTGGCAATGCCTAGCCACTGGGGACTTCCTTAGTCAACAAAGGGCCAACTGAGACTGAAGGACAAACTGTCAGGGGAATGAATCTCCTTTTCCTTCTGCAACACAGTAGAGTTTTTGTTAACATCACTGCATATACTTCTAAGTCAGAGAAAACAGCAGAAATTCACATGACACTTTCACAACTTGTAGAAGTCAAGTTCATTACTCCGGAAAGGTAGTTACACAAATAGCACTTCTAACGTGACCAGGATCATCCCAGGTTCTCCACTCCTGCCATGTGACCATCCAGCCAAGAAAACTGAGGCTCAGAAAGATTATGTAATAATATCCACTCATCCAAGTTAGTTTTAAGGGAATATATACAGTTTTTCTCCCCATGGCATATGTTATTTGGGATTAAATAAAATTTGGATATTAAGTGGGCACGATGGGCTGTAATCCTAAACTACCCAGAAAGCTGAGATCTGAAGATCAAGGTTAAAAGCCAGCCCCAGCAAGAAAGACTGCGAGACTCTTATCTCCACAATTAACCACCCAAGAAGGCAGAAATGAAGCTGTGATTCAAGTGGTACACCACCTTGAGCAGAAAATCTCAGGGACAGTGTCCAGGTCCTGACTGATTAAAAAAAAATTGGATATTAAATCATGTGTTAAAGATTTTCCCTTTCATCATATGATGAGGAAATCCACACAATCAAATAATTTATTTTTAATTGTACAAATTAAATAAAAATACTTCTATCTGTGCATGTGTATATTTTTCCCCAGTACTGGAGTTTGAACTCAAGTTCTTACACTCATTTGGCTTGCATGCTCCCTACTCTACCCCATGAGCCATGTCTCCTGCCTAGCTTTCTGCTGGTGACTTTGAAGTCTCATGGACTTTTATGTATGAATTGGTTTTGAATCCCAAGCCTACAATCTCAGCCTTTCTGAGTAATTAGGATTACAAATATGTGCTACCAAGCACCTGGCAAAATCCTGCAGTATTTTATCAAGGTGTTCTGGAATTTTGGAATGGACTTGGAATTACAAACTTGAAATGTGATTCCATCAGCTCAAGGGGTGGAGGTAGGAAGATTGTGATCTAACACCTGTCCCCAAACCCTATCTGAAAACTAATGTAAAAGGACTAGAATTTTGGACGTGAGGACTAGAATTCAAAGGACCTGAGTTCAATCCCCATTCCTGGGATTGTGGGGAGAAAAATCAACTTGGAGGAATCATGAAATTGCCACAGTAGAAAAAAAAAATATTTTAAAGTGATAGAAATATTCTTTATTAGGGAAAGAGAGATAGACTGATTTATACTAATTTATAATCTATGCACTTAAGTATGTGTACATTATGCTCCATGCCAAGTTTAAAAAGGGTGAAAACATGTCAAATATTTTATTTTTTTTCCTATTGTTTGGAGCCTTCAACTCAGCAGTCTTATAATATCTAGATATGAGTATATTATGCCTATCCTGTTGTTTCCATATAATACTGGATAATTAGGGGCTAAATAATTAGGAGCTGGTCTGAGATATTGCAACTTTAAAAATGCTGATGATACTATGAACCTTTGATGCACTTAGGATTTTTGGTCTGCTTTGTAGGAAAATTCATTTTAGTCCATTTCCAACTAGTAGAGCCATCATCTTCATTTCTTTAAAAGCATACAAGCAAATAAATCTCTCAGCCAAATTATAAATGAACTACATTTAATTTTTAGAATACCTTTAGTTAAGGCTTTCCAGGAAATGTAAATAAACACCTAAGCAAGAAAGTAGCCAAAGAGTTCGTTCTGAGTGACAATTCAAACTAAATCACCATTTGCTGGGATGACCACTGCAAAGTGTATCTGAAAACTGCTGACGTATATGTGGAGGCCAGGTATTTTTATTTCAGTTGTGGGTAAGAATCAGAAGACAGTTGAATTTCTGCAAAGAATAGTTGCTTCAAGGGCTGATCAACTATTTTGCAGGCCTTCAGTGCTTAGTGTAAACAAACTCACAGCCATTGAAGTCGCTGGGTTGTACTCTCAGTGTGCAAGCAATTCCACACGCTTCATGGTCTCACTGCCTTGGTGTCAACCAAAAAATGAAATGACCTCAATTCAAACTTGCCCTGGGCCATTGTCATCTTGAGCTAGAATTCAGTTTCAAATACCGATGTCAACATTTGGAAAGTCTACTGATAAAAGATAGAACAGTAGGCAGAATTGTCAATCATATACACAATGCACCTTCCTCAGCCCTAGTTAGGTAGCCTCAAGGTGTATTTGGGGGGGTTAAACTCATTTCTTGGCTTTCATCATTTAACATTCAATGTTGAAGTGCCCTGCACTTCCTGTTACTCCTTCTTGATACTCTACTGAAAAGCATGACTCATTCTTAAATCGTAGAGAAACTCATCAAAACCCCAAACTTCACAGCACACAGGAATTCAGTCTTTCGAGAGAGGCCAGCATTCCCTGAGCATGACTTGGGACCACAAAAGACAAAAACACCTAACATGCCCATGTAGAAATTATGGCAACCCGTCACTGAGTCACCACATTTATGAGATCAATGAATACAAGCACTCTGGGTGGTTATTTGGTCTCAGGACTCATTATTCCAATGTGCTCCATGATGTGTTATGTGAAAATGAGTTCTCAAACAGCAAGCCCGGCAAATAAAACTTTTACGTGCACATGATTCTGTGTGTGTATAGACACATATATGCATTTCAAAAGACTGGAAAAAATATACACCAAAATGTTAATGGTAGCATTTTAAGTGTTTAGTTTAGTTTTCCATGCTGGTTTTCTATATTTTCCTAAAGATAATTTGGGCTGACATTTTTCACAACAGGAAAAAACAACCATTAGAAAATACCTTTAAGCTAGGGTGGTCCCAAGTATGCTATAAATCAACCTATGAAGACAAAAAAGGAAGTATGGATTATTATAACCAGAAAAAACATTCCCTGAAACATGTAAGGTGTATGTGACAGAAATGGGGTCCTTCACCTACCACTCGAGTATATAAGCAAAGGAGGTCCTAGGAAGGGGGCAAAAGCCAGTTACCAGGGCAAAATAAAATAGCATTTTCCAATATGCCATAAGGAACCACAGGCCTGGGCAACTCAGAGATGTCTGTCACTTCCTAGGCTTGAAAGACAGCAAACTAGCCAATAGTAAGCCATAACCCTGGAGAAAGATTACTCCAGGAAATCGTCTCCTTTGGTCATTTTTTTTTTTTTTTTTGGCCAGTCCTGGGCCTTGGACTCAGGGCCTGAGCACTGTCCCTGGCTTCTTCCCGCTCAAGGCTAGCACTCTGCCACTTGAGCCACAGCGCCGCTTCTGGCCGTTTTCTGTATATGTGGTGCTGGGGAATCGAACCTAGGGCCTCGTGTATCCGAGGCAGGCACTCTTGCCACTAGGCTATATCCCCAGCCCTTGGTCATTTTTTTTATTAAGCATTTTGGATTTGTTACTAGATCGTGTTTGGTAGCACTATACTGGTCTTCCGAATTGATGGAATATATAAATATAATTAGATGGCAAAGAATAACAAAATCCAATTATATGACAGCCAAGAAGCAATGTTTTAATTTATACACACTGCCTGGGAGTTCTCTGAAACCAATTTCGGTTGGGGGGGGGGGAAGATACAAAATCCAAAAAGTTATTACAAACGCAAATTTTAATATATGATCTCAGAGTTAACATTTACTGAGTATTAGCAGTTTCTGAAAGATTTAATTTCTTGTATAAGGAAAGGAAGAGGTCTTCAAAATGTTGAAGCAACTACAAAATTCAAATGGGGCTAGAACCTTGTGGCCCAGCCACCTCTGCTGGACTGTCTATGTAAACAACCTGAGTGCTAGGGGCATAAAGACACTGGCCGGGGGGAGGGATGGGAGGTGTTTCACAGGTGGAAAATTTAGCTCACAAAAGGTATACAACACTGTGTGTGTGTGTGCTATACACATAGGCATTTACATATATATACAAATATAAATGAATGTGTGTATATATATATACATATATAAAGTACAGTTAAGAATGCCCAACTCATTGAACAAATGTGTAGGAGAGTTTTTATCCTCATTATTTCTTAGTCACTTGGAGCTAGATAATTCATGGTTGGGGATGAGGGGGCTGTCCTGGGTATTGCTGGATATGGAGCACCTCACCCCCCCCCCCCTTGTCCACTAGATGCCAGTAGCACAGTTCTAATATTCTTTTTTTAAAAATCTGGAAGACAAAATTACTCCTAGTCAATAAACACAGGTAAAAGTGAACAGCACACATCCCGAACAACTTGTTGGAATGAGGGACTCTCATTCCCTTCCTCTTGTCCACTGGACGTTGAGAGGAGACCATTTACAAGCTCCAACCTTCACCTTACACAATCTCCTGCAGAATGCTTGGAGCTTGTCAAAGCCTGTCTCTGTCATTCTAAGGTTTGTGGTCTTACTCACAGTTTCAATGTCACAATTTACTGAGCACCTACTCTGTTCCGGAGAGGGTGTGAGGGACACCCTGTGCTCCTGCCCACTGACTCATACCCTGGTCGGACTGGCTGCACTGTTTCTAGGACACACTTTGCCAACACCTCAGAAACCCTCAAGAGAGGCGACATGTCCTGGTCAAGGAAGGGACCTCATCATTCCAATAAGGTTCCTTAAAATTCTTTGCCCTTTTTAGTAACTCTACACATTTCTAGGCAATATTTAAAGGCTTAAAAAAGGAAGGAGGAGGAAAAAAAGGCAAGCAGGCCTTTGCTATATTTGGCATAGAAAGGCCATCCCTTTCCTAACTCAGGGGGTTTGCAGCAGGATCATTACTGGAAACTCTAAGAACACTTATGGACAGTCTCCTTAACTGTCTGACCCAAATGCTCTCCTAACACAATTTGTAATTTTACAATCCTCATAAATTCAAACCCATAACTGACCTTTCCCAAATAAATGTGTGCCACGGAGAGAGAGAAAGGAGAAAGATCACAGGGTGTTTTGTTGGGCAATAAGGCTCAGAAATCGATTTAAGCTCATTAATAGATGCCCGGAACATGGCTGGGCTTCTCAGTCTCTCCTCCACCCCCTCCACCTTCCCTGCCTCTCCACATACCACCCCCCCCAAACAAAGACAAAGCACAGATGGGAAAAGATGGGTGTGTTTCAGCAGCTTGGGCATCCAAGATATCCACACATGAAAAGCTTATAAATCTGAAATCCAAAATGGCCAAAGTGTCTTCAAAGTTTTGGTCACCCTGCCCTACAAGGGATTTGGGGGGGGGGGGTAAAACTAAATAAACAGAAAGCACCTCTAAGTCAATAAGGCAGCTGGAACTGGTCTTTCTCCCTCTCCAGTGCTGGGCTCCCCACAGGCTGACCGTGGCTGCACAAACCCCCTCCCGTGCAGAGCAGCGGAAACTCCTAATGAGATTAGTTGGTGTGTGTGCAGACATTACTTAGCAATGACTAAAGGGTCTCTCTCTTCCTGCAGCAGCTAGTGGAAAATTCAGGGAACTTTTTCCCCCTCCAGCAGCAGAATCCCTTTAACCCTCTCCCCAGCCAACTCCAAAAACAACTCGGCCTCCCCCTCGTCTGTCCCCACCCGGGCGGGCCAGGGAGACTGGGGAGGGGGAGTTAAGTTGGGGCCAGGGGCTTTCAAAAGCAGGGAGGGCGGCAGGGGGCTGGCAGGGGGGAAAGGGGCGGGGGGGACCCTGGAACACTACAAAGGAAACTGTAAAAGGCACAAATACATAAACCTGAGAAGGAGCAAACCACAGTTTCTTTGTGAGCTCCTTCAGTGAGTCATTTTCAAGATGCTGTCTGCTGCCAGTTTCAAAGCGGAAGCGCATGGCAATTAGTCTTGCCGTTTCCAGACAAGCCAGAAACTCTCCCGACACTCGTTTTTTCCCCCCTCTCTCTCTCCTTTCTAAAAAGCCCCTTTTGCAGTTTCTAAAATAGCATTTCTTGCTCCTACCCCCACCCGCCGCCTAATGCAGCTAATGTCCCCAGGATGATTCCGTTCAGAAAACGTTGACAGAACCGATCTCTTCTATTTTTCTTCACTCCCCCTCTCCAATTTTACCCCCTCCCTCTCCACCACCACCCCTACAAAAACAAAAGTTAAAGTAGCATTACAGGCCAACACTCAGTAGGAAGCTAAAGAGGTAGTGGAGTCACGATCGGGGGTGCCCCCCACCCTGCCCCCGTGCCAAATCCTACCCAGTCCACTACCGGCTTTTAAAGGTCTGGTTGGTGAGGCGTGAGCCTGGGGCGGTGACCTGGGCGGGGGTCACCTGCCCTGGGACAGTGCACGCAACCCCTAGCCCGATGCCTAGTCTCCCCCGGCCCCCTGGATCAGAGCACCTCCGGAGCCCCCAGTCCAGCCCCAGAGGGGCAACCCCAGCTGAGGTCAGCGGTGGCCCGGCCTCCGGGCACCTAGCCGGCTCCGGTCACGGTTCCTCCGACCCGGGGACCCAAAGTCCCGCCGTCTCCAACAGTGCCCCAGTGGACACACCCGATGCCCCTCCTCCGGGCTTGCAGCCCCAGGACCCAGAGCCTCTCCCCACCCCAACCAGGAGCCTCCGGGGTACGGTCCCCCCCCCCGGCGCAGGGAGCCTCCAGGGCAGGGGGTCCCCCAGGACACGGAGCCCCCGGGGCAGGGTCCCCCAGGACAGGGTCCCCCAGCGCGGCTGGCGAGCTCTGGTGGGGACGGTGGTGGTGGCGGCGGTGCGGGCGCAGTAGCAGTAGCAGCATCCCGGCTGCTGCCCCTCCGGCGGCCGGCCCTGCCCCCCGCCCGCACCGACGCACCCCTGACCCCCACCCACCCACACACCCCACCCCCGGGGACCCGCAGCCCACCCCGCGGCGCCCCCCGCCCCACCCCCACCAAGCCAAAGCAAAGAAAGCCCGAAATCCCTTAAAGCAGAGAAACTTTGCGAGTCTTGGGAGCAACAGGCGGAGAAGCCCGGTCACCTACCCAGATGTGGGGGGGCGGCTTTCAAGATCCTTCTCCGGGAGGAGTTTCTAGGAGGACCCGGGCGAAAGCCCCCGACTTTCCATGCTGACAGGCGTCTGCAGACGGTCTGTTGCTCTTGTAATGAGATCCTGATTTTTCCCCCCTTCTTTTTTTTTTTTCTTTCTCTCCTCTTTTTTTTTTCTTTCCCCCCCTCTGGTGTGTGTGAGAGCAGGAAGTTGGAGCAGTCAGGCCGAGCCGGCTCACTTCCTTTACTGCATTATTCCCCAGGCGGTGTGCAGTCTGTGTAAACAGGCTTTTCCGCCCCGCGCCGCGCGCCCGGGCCGCGGCTGTGCGCCGGCGCTGCCCGCCGAGGCCCGTGCATACTCCGCCGCCCCGGGTCCCGCACGCCCGCTCGCACGCACGCACAACGCCCCGCGCGCCCCCGGGCCGCGCCCCCGCCGCCGCCGCCGCCGCCGCCGCCCTCCCCGCTTCCTGCCCGGCCACCCCAGGGGAGGAGCCTCCAGACCCGACGCCGCTCCGATCGCCCGCAGCCCCTCCCCACCGGGAGGGGGGCTCCGCCAGCCACTGGGAGAAGCCGCCCCCCCCCCCACGTGCGGGTGTGCTGCGGGAACAGAGGAAGAGGGCACTCATCCTGCACGCAACCCCAACCCCGCTCCCGAGGGTCCCTGCTGCTCTGGGGACCACGGTGGGCTTGCGCCCTGCTGAGCTGGCTCTGGGCAGGGGAGGCCGCTGGACTCACGCAGTTGTCTGTGATCTGGGATGGGAGCGTTTAGGGTGGGGGACGATGGGACATCGGAAGTGGAGTTCAAGATTTAGGTTGCGTTGGGCAAAGGGTTGTTTTTATTGTGGGTGGCGGGTGAGGATGGTTTAGGATGACAAGATGCAGGATGGAAAGAAAAAGGAGGCAGTTTCTGCCAGAGGATGGGGTTGGACACAGTTCCTGGAGGGGGTTAAATTTGTGTTTTACCAAAAAAAAAGGGGGGGTAGGGGGACCTACTTTGGTAGAAAAGGATGAGAAGCCACAAACTACAATCCACCAGGAAGAGAACTGCAGGAAAGATGGCCTGTTAGAACACCCACCACGTTGTACACAGTCTCGGGCCTTCCCAGCCTGTGGAGGGGTTGTAGGTGGCATGGAGAGGCCCAGTGACTGAGGCCCCAGAGGGAGGCTTTGTGGGACACGGCTGGATGCCCCATCCCTGAGCAGTCTGGCAAGGCTCTGACTGGAGACCTCTGCAAGGCCCAGTGCTCCAAACAAAATCGCCAGCCTTCCAGAACCTTCCGATCCCATGCCTGCGCGCCTTAGCGCTGCACACCAGTGGTTTTCAAACTAGAACGTGCAGCATGGTGACCTGAGGGGCTTGTTAAAACACTCGGTTGCGGGCCTCACGTCCCCCCAACTCCCCCCTGTCGCTGATTCCGTATGTCTGGGGTGTTTCTCAGCCCTGGCTAACGTTAGAATCACCTGGGGAGTGCTTTGAAAACGATCCAACAACACGTTCAACACAGACCAATTAAGCCAGATCTCCAGAGCCAGGCTTGAGTCCTTTCAGAAGAACCACATTCTAGAGTTTCCTCTACTTTGTTTCTATTTTTGCAGTTTCACTGAAATGATATTTGTGTATAAGTCTCTCCCTACTATTAACTGTGAGCTTCTAAAAACGGAGGCCCGCGCCAACTCCTAGACACCTAAGAGCACCTACCAGGTCCAGCATTTCAGTCTTGCTTCAGGACTGATAGGAATAATCCAACTGGGTAGGCAAGTTTCCCAGGCCTCTGAGAAGGTGTGAGAAAATGTGAGGTGCTGGGGCAGGGAGGATCGAGGTAGGACAGTAAAGGCAGAGAACGTTTGGGAAAGAGGGCTGTTTCTGGACTTCTGATTCTCCACAGCTTATTTTCCACTTGGGGAATTACTGTTTTAAATCCCTAGTGGGCTTCCTGTCACTCAGCAGAACTCAGGCTGTGTTCCTGCATGATCCAGCTGCCTGTAAACTGGGAGAATGTAAACTTCTTATCCTTCTCAGAACCACAAGTGTGTACACGCACACACACAATTAAGAGCCCCCTTTGCTTCATTTTAGAAACTATATGACTGAAAGACACCTATCTATAAGGGCTACATGCTGTGTCATTCCAACTCTGACATTCTGGAAAAGGAATGATCTGGAGAGAGTCAGAAGATCAGTGGTCAGGATCAAGGAGAGAGAGGGATGGACACAGCAGGGGATGTGATACTTCGATGGTCAATCAATGGCATCCCACATTGTCAAAGCCCAGGGGGTGCACATTAAGCACGAACTCTGAGGGGCTCAGTGTGAGGATGGGTCAATGAGGTTCACCATGTTTGACTTGCAGTGTGTGTGGCAGGGGGTGGTGGTGGTGGTGGTATTGGTGATGGGGAGATTATCTGTGTAGGGACATTGGTTATGGGAGGAAAAATCCCAGTATCTTCTATAGAGTTTGAACAACAAAATATTTTAAAAGAAGTGTATGCCAAAGCCAAACATAAGCACATCTGAAGTTGGTGGGTATGTTTTCCATTTTATTTTCTTAAATCTTTGTAGAATTCTAACATGTAATGGTTCACATGTTTTCAACAAGAAGTGTTCATTGTTGGTAATTGTCTAAAGTTGCTTCTGGAACACTTGGGGGTAGTTGTAAGGCTTCCCAGCCCAGGAGTTTCTCAGTTGCCTTGGATCATCCACACCAGGAGTCCCAGCTCTTCATCTGAGTAATTGCAAACCCACACCACTCTTTCTCCATGCCCAGGGGAATGGCTTGCACTTCCAGGTGTCTGCAGTTCCCACTCTTGGAATTCAAGGGAAACTGCCATTTTCTTCCATGATCTCCTTCCCACCACCAAAAGCAGCCAAGAGGTGTGGAATCTGGCTTTGCAAAGTCCACTCTGCTCTCCCATACCTCTGTTGTAAAATGGTCCAGAGTTGGAAATCATGTGGCTTAGGAGGAAGATGCCTTCCGGAGTTCTTCATAGAAATCAACAGCAAAAGTCATACATGGCCAGTTTCCATGAAAATAGCTGAGCACTCAACCAGTATGTTATACAGACCTGTGTGGTAGAGGGATGACAATCAGTATGATAAATTGAGAATACACAGGGCACAGTGGAGCCCATCTAAATCCTAAAGATGAAGAGAAGAAGAGGACTGGGGTCTCTAAAAATACCAAAGTGCTGGTTCCAAAATAAAGGAGTGTATTTGTCAGCCTGTGCTGAGATAATACTGTGTAACAAACAACTCCAAGATTGAGAAGTTTACAGCACCAGATGGACTTGCCTGAGTGTAGCTCCACTCTGCAGGCTGAGCATATGTCTAATACTTATTACTTGAGCACCCTGGCTGGAGGCACAAATACATAGAAGGACACGTGTTTTCTAGGGAACTGAGGAACTATAGAGAAATGACTGACACTAGTAACACCCTATTAAAACCTCCACAGAAGGGGAATCAGAGAGGAGGGAAAATGGGAGAAAATGAGTGAGGGGGTAAGACTGTTTGACAAGAAATGTACTAATTACCTTACTTAGGTAAACTGTAACCCTTCTCCACATCACCTTTACAATAAAATAACATGACATAAAAATTTAAAAAATAAAGCCTCTTCATGGGACTAACATACTCACTTCTATTGACATTTCATTGGGAGATGCAATTCATATGGCCAAGTCTATCTAGGTCAATAAAATGGAAAGAATAAGCACCAAGAGAGAAAGAAGAATTCTGAACAAATAATACAATCCATCACAAGAGAAAATGGATGTTTTGTGGATGAAAAAATACCTCAAGCCCTTCATAAAGTAATATCCCTTCATGTAGAACAGGCTACATGTTATAAAAGTCACAGATAGATGCCAAAGTGTAAAATAGAAGAAAATAAGTTCTAATGAAAGTAGACAAAGACACAGTAGAATGAATACTCTTCTTTGTGAATTGCTGATTTGGGGGCTAGACAACCATGCTTTGCCATTATTACTTTGGAAATGCTTCAACAGAGGGTAAGATGAGGGTAAGCTGAGAATGGACAGTCATGGCTGGATGCCTCATGCGGAAGTGTATGTTGGAAAATTGGGAACCCTGGCCCACACCTGCCTTGATGAAATCAGTCACCCTCGCTGAGCCTGATTAAGCAGCATTAAGTCTCTGCTGATTTTTACCGAGAATGCCAATTTTACATAACAAAACACAGATTACAAAGGAGGATTTGAATGTGAGAAGTTTCACTGAGAGGGGTATCTCAGAGGATTCTGTAGACTGGCAGCAGCCCCCTGCAGGGTTAGTATTAGAGGAGGGTCACTGGGATATTTGAGAAGAATTGAGTTGGACCACCATTTTCCTTTTGCCCTCAAACTGGCCACTTATAAGCCAGAGATTCGCAAAAAAAAAAAAAAAAATACAACAACAAAAAAACAAAAAACAAAAAACTGCAGCCCATAGGTCCACTGCCTGCTTCTGTATGGGGTTAGGGTGAAAAACAATGTTCTTTTTCTTTAAACAAATTTTTTGGTGATACTAAGGTGTGAACTCAGGACCTTGCTTTTACTTGGTAGGCACTCTACCACTTGAACCCATTCTATCTATTCCCATTCTACCTATTCCCACAATATCATGTTTGAATTTGATGAGGACCAATTGAACAACTGGTCCCCACAGGTCAAATTCTTTAATTGAATAATTTGTCTCTGCCTAATGGAAAAGGAAATATAGCCTTTTGGTTGTTGTTGTTGTTGTTGCTGATGTAGGTGTTACTCATCTATCAGCTATTGGTGACTTAGACATTGTTGGGAAACATTCTGTTCACACTTTGCCGTCCGTTTGCAGTGGGTAGCCTAGCCTGCCTCCACCATTCACGCTGATCCATGGACTTCATAGAATGTGCAGCCTCCCCTCAGTTTCCAGCATGCTCAGGTTAACTGTACTGATCTCAGCTTCTGTTTGCATGCCACCTCTTGGTATGAACATGCCCAAACTATCCAGTTCCTTTGAAACAAATAGGAAGCCAAACCATGGGCTGGGAATGTGGCTTAATGGTAGAGTACTTACCTAGCCTGAATGAAGCCCTGGGTTCAATTCCTCAGTACCACATAAACAGAAAAAGCCAGAAGTGGTGCTGTAGCTCAAGTGCTAGCCTTGAGCAAATAAGGCTCAGGGATAATACCCAGGCCCTGAGTTCAAGCCCTAGGACTGGCCAAAAAAAAAAAAAAAGAAAGAAAGAAAGAAAGAAAGCCAAACCAGGCATGGTGTCATGTGCCTGTAATCCCAGCCCTCAGGAGACTCAGGCTCATGAGTTCATGTGTGGGATGAGTAGTGAGACCCTGTCTAGAAACTAAAATAAAATGAAGGAAGAAAGGAAAAAAATAATGGAAGAAGGAAATCCAAAGCACTTAATGATTATGACAGCCCTCTACGTCAATAATTGACTTGTGCCGGGCACAGGCAGCCCATGCCTGTAATCCTAGCTACTCAGGAGGCTGAGATCTGAGGATGGCAATTTGAAGTCAGCCTGGGCAGGAAAGTCCATGAGATTCTTATCTCCAATTAACCACCAGAAAGAAAAGAATTGATTTATGTGGATTGATTGGCTTGCTTGTAGAAGCTAAAGCAAGGGAAATTCTGGTACAAAATCAAAAGGAAAGAAACTGTTCTGTGCAACTTCACATAATCCAAATCCAGACATTTCTTCCCTTTAAGGTTCAGCACCGAGATGAGAAGCAGACATGTTCTTACATTGGCATGGAATCTGCTGTGCCTTGGAACTCAGAAACAAGTGGAGAAGATGGTGTTGGGGTGAGAGTGAGGTGAGCATTGTGCTGGTACCATTTAAACAAGATAATCATCGGGTCATCTGCTATGTTTGAGCTTCCCGTGCACCTCTAACTGCTGAAGCTACCAAGTAGCTGTAGATGGGGGTGAAGAGGAAGGCCACTCTACAGGCCACTTCCGGGAGCCACTGGCTATGGTTTGGAGGAATGGAACGCCATTGTGCTATTGGACTCTTGTAAATTCACTGACTCTTACAGGCCACTGTGAGGTCTCTGAGGATGGATAAAGATGCTGGGCAAAGGAAAGGGAAAAGCCTCTTCCCCATGGAAATGTCAGCCAATGCTCATGAGAGAGTGGGACTGGATAATATCACCCTATTCTCCCCAGAGCAAGACATATTAATTGAATAAATGCCATGAGTATTAAGGAGCAAAAGTGTTACTTAAAGAATGTCTGTAATGTGGTATACCTATAAAGATCTGTTAAATACATAAACTTAACTGATCACTAATATTAATTACTAACCCTGCTTTACATTTGACACACACACAAAAAAGAGTTTGCGCTCAGGGTCAGACAGTGAATATGTAATAGGGTTAAGACTAAATCCAGATTTTCTGACATAAATCCAAGTCTTTTGTGCTAGTCTATTGCTATATTATAACAGAGGACTACCGGATGGATGGATGGGAGTTTGGGATAGAAGGGAAGAAGAACAGACAGACAGACAGACTGACTCACTGAGCCCAGGAAGAGAATTCTAGGCAACCATGATGCTGATGCTACCACTAACCTGTATCATCTTTCTCAGATTCAGCCTCTTTCCTGTAGAAGCTAGACTACGATATTGCCGAGAGGTAAAGAACGTGCCTAGCAAACATACGATCCTGAGTTTGGCCCCTAATACCATTAACAGAAAATGAAATTTGACAAAAAGAGGTCACATTACTTAGAACTCTCCAGCAAGCCTATTCAGATATGAAGATTGCCAGAATTGTCCCAATACCAGGCCTTGGTGACATAGTCTGCCTCCCCTGTGCACTCTCGCTCGCTCTCTTTCTCTTTCTCTTTCCTGCTTCTTACCTCATTGCTCCCTCCACATGAGCCACATGCCTCCCTTCTCCTTCTCAAGTAAGTTTCTTGCTTCCTCAGGAGGGAATTATTGGCTCCCCGCCAATCAGGACTCAGCTCACATACAGTGTTGTAAAAAGGGCTTTTCCTAACCATAGAGTGTCACCTCACCCTGTCACCTCCATCCCATTATCCTCCTTACTTTCTTATCTTAGTTGATTCCTCATATATTGTCTGTCCAAGAATTTCAGTTTCCCATAGGTGGATTCCTTGTATTCTTTTCACTATTTCCGTAAAACCAATGCAGAGGCTGGCATGTAATATGTATGTGATAAATAGTTGTGAATGTATGCTATTATTACTATTATTATTATTATTATTATTATTATTATTAGAATGATCACTTGATGGTTGGAATCTATCTGCTACCAACTCTGACACACAACTTAGAGATAATAAAATTTGATTCTTTTTTAAAAGCAATGACAATCAATTTAGAGAATGACAGCTGTAAAGGAAATGAATAAACTACCTGTTCCTTTGTAAAAAACCACCACCGAGTGGTTGTGAGCAGTAACTGTTATATGTTCACAGTGCGATAGTGCAGCAGTTTGTCTTGATCAGGGTCACAGAGAGTGGAATGTCCAGAATGGGAGTGCAGGTCTCTCCTGCCTTTCAGTCCAAAGTTTTCATACCTTCAAGGACTTATTCCATCTGCAGCCTCTCTTCTTTATCCACGTCTAGTAACAGGCAAGCTTTGGAGTCACCCCACTTCTTTTTCTCCATTTCCTCTTTTTGAA
The DNA here is from genome assembly GCF_023159225.1 of Perognathus longimembris pacificus. Lineage (NCBI taxonomy): Eukaryota > Metazoa > Chordata > Mammalia > Rodentia > Heteromyidae > Perognathus > Perognathus longimembris. The sequence goes on from NC_063161.1 coordinate 18,835,810, forward strand.
TTAACAGCTGATATAATTACACATTTAGAAACATAACACTAGAACTATGTTTCTAAGGCTGGCTGCAGCTACCTTAGGAGATATCCTAGTTGATGAATCTCCTTGAAAGAGATTTCACTCCATTTTCAGATTCCTTGGAAGCCTACCAGGCCATAGATAGAACTGACCACCACATCTCACTTTATTGGGTTCTAGTATAGGCATTTCATTAAACACTGATTTGTAATTGTGGTTGTTTTTAAGACACTATATCTCAAAAATAAATCTTGGAAGGCTCATAAGTGAACCTATTAGAAGCAATACCACTATGAAGAATTTATTCACTAGCTTAGCTTCTGGAAGTAAAGGCTAGAAGGAATACTAACAATTATCTAAAGTTTGTTAAACTCAAATGACATATAGGCACTGGATTAGCTCATTTAATCATCATAGCTACCATGTCACATGGGTGTCAAACATTACCTTTGTGTACAATTGTCAAATCCAATGTCTTTCTTTTGTTCATATATATATATATGTATATATATAGTATCTATCTTTCAATTTTTTCAATTCTTTACAACAAATAAAAGGTATTTATTTGATTGTTCCTTCAAGCATTCATCCAACTACAGGCAAGACCTGGTCTAGGTACAGAGGATGTAGCAATAAATAAATCAGAAACATTTCTTGTGTCCATGGGATGGGCAGTCACTGAACAGGGGATGGCAGTCAGGGTGGGTATAAGAAAGAGGGACTGGAGAAACCTCAGCCTCTCTTTCCTTGGTTTCTGGGAGGTGGAACATCTTCAACTCTAGCTCCTATTTCCCTGACCATTCCTTCATCAGTACATTTCCCTCCATATGCCTTGTAAATCCTGACATCTCTCAAGGCTTTGTCCCCATAGCTGTCTCTGCTCCCTTCTTGTTGGCCTCAGCCACTGCTCCAGCTTTGGCTACCAGCTTGACTCCAGCCAGAATAAGGACCTTATCTTCTTCCCTCTACCTTGATTAGCTTTACCTGGCACTCTCCATGCTCCATGACTTCAACACTTGCTGAGGATCTCCAACTTGCTGTGTAGTCCTAATTTCCAGTTCCTACAGAATGCTATAAACAACGTATACAGAATCACACATCCACCATTTAAACCTGCTAGCTGCCTTCATTCACCCTGGCCTTCCAGCTTGTTCTAATCTCCACCTCCAGGGCATGGTTGACCTGCATGTGGTCCTCTAGGAAGTCAGCCCCACCCTCCTGGGGTGAAGCCAGTGACTCCTGTCCCTCTCGTTCTCCTATGTATTTCCGCCTGACTTCTTTTCTATTTACTACTTCTGAAAAGCATTTAAATCTTCTGTGGTTGGCTCTCTGCTAAGCTGTGTGCTCTAAGGGCGGGGCCCAAGGGTTACTCATCTTTACTAGCCCAGAATGTTGTTCAGTGGTCAATACCCCAGTTTATTGTTCATTGAACTTCATGTTAGTCAGCTTGCTGTCATAACAAAATACTCAAGGTAGTCAACTCATAAAGAGCAGAGGCTTATCTTGGCTCAGAGTTTTACAGGTTCCAGTCTCTGATCAGTTGGACCTGTGGCAAGTCAACACATTGTGGTAAACAAACCTATTCATCTTATGGCCAGAGAGCCCAAAGAGAGGAAGAAGAAGAGGCTAGGGGGGCTGGGGATATGGCCTAGTGGTAAGAGAGCTTGCCTCCCATACATGAAGCCCTAGGTTTAATTCCCCAGCACCACGTATACAGAAAATGGCCAGAAGTGGCGCTGTGGCTCAAGTGGCAGAGTGCTAGCCTTGAGCAAAAAGAAGCCAGGGACAGGCCCTGAGTCCAAGGCCCAGGACTGGCAAAAAAAAAAAAAAAAAAAAAAAAAAGAGGCTAGGATCCTTCAATCCCCTTCAGTGACTTTGAGACTTCCCACTAGATTCCACCTCTTTAAGGTTCCACCACCAATCAATAGTGTCACACTGGGAATGAAGTTTTTAGCCCTCAGGGCCTTGTGATGGGGAGGGGGAGCAGAATTCAAGATCCAAGCCCCAATAGAACTATTGAACTAAATTTGGACTTAGGAAATGTTTTCAATTCCCCAGTCAAAGGCAGTCGCTTTAATGAGACTGCTAGACTTCCTTTAGAGTTTCGATTAGTATTACCTGATTGTGTTTGTTTCAGTTATGAGACTGCAGGCAAAGAATCTCTTTTGGGAAACCTTTCTCTTCCACATTTTGTCTTTTATCCACCAACACCCCTGGTATTGATCATAAAATGGAAATCTTTAGAGTCAATAGTCATTCTATTGTCTCAGTCCATTCCTGGTAAGAGGGCCATTCATTCATTCATTTACTCATTCATGTACTTATTTAGCTGAGTGTCTTCTTTGGAACAGGCATTATTCAAGGCAAAATATCTGCTCTCAGGAAATTTAAATTCTAGTGAAGGACATAGCCAATAAACAAATACACAAGAAAATAGAATAAAAGTCATGGCAGGAAGAAATAGGTTGATAAGCAAGAATTCCTGGGCAATGTCACAATGGAAGACATTGACCAAACTTCGAGATAGAAAGAACTAGGCATGAGAAAGTCCAAAAGAGACTTCAGGAAAGTATGGGCACACAGATGATACTGAAAGAATGTAATGAACAAGTGGGACCAGACAACATTGAAAGGTACTCAGGGGCCTGGTTTAGCAGGGAGGTCTTGTGGGCATGTTTAAACTTCAGGTTTTATTGAAAGCAAAACAAGGATCCATTAAAGGGTTTGTACATAGGACAAATGCAATCTGATTTATTTTGTGAAAGTAGCTAAAAATAATGTAAGGAGGATGGAGCAAGAATAGAAAGACCTGTTAAAAGGTTTTTATAATAGTCCAGGCTAGTTCCCTAGAGGTATGGAGTGATAGACTGGATGCAGAGACGAAGAGAAAGCATGGATGTTCTACACACTCTAAGCTCCATTCTGTCTGAGTTTACTATGATTCTGAGCCAGCAACCTGGCCAGGAGAGTTTCCTGAGATGCCACTTTTTATATAATACCCATGAAATCCAGATGCCACTATGGGAAGTTCCAGAGTTGACCAGGAACCCAGTATCTTCTTATCTGTTGCTGCCTCCTCATCTCCTTTCTTGTAACTCATCCCTTTTAGGCCAGCCCTACAGAGAGCCCTAGGAGTCTGGCTGGACATAGGAATGCCTGAAAACTCAAAAAAACAAGTATGGGATGTGCCATTGTCCAAGCTGATCACCAAGCCATTTCTCTAGGCTTGTTGTTTCTACTTATCCTCAAGTGGCCATTGAAGGCTTTCCTGTTGTCCTGACAGATAAAACACCACTTTTATGTTACTATATTCAAGTCTATTAAACTGTGAGCCACTAAGGTATCCAAAAGCGGTCCTCTGCCTCCCTCTTCACTTGGGGCCACTCTCTGGTCCTCCCATTCCTCCAGACCAGCTCACCTTCTCCCCTCTCCTCTCTTGGACCAGTCCCTTCCTCCTGGGGCCTTCTTGTGCCCTCTCCAACTTATGTAGCCCCTCCTTCCACTGTCTGCCATGGCCTCACTTCCTCCTAGGGGTTGCCCCTGTGGGCCGTCTGCCAGTCTACGTTATGTGTCCTGATTACAAATATTCAAAGCACTAGGGACTTTTCCTTCATGCGACTCACAGTCATCATCATCCAGCAGGTTAGAAATGTTCACATCACAGCTCAAGTTCTTAAACAGATAGTTAACTTGAAATTTGTCTTTTTTTTCCCTTCGAATTGGACTCATCTGCTTCTAATTCCTGCTGATAGTGGAGTGGGATAGGGGGTGGGGGAGAAACTTAAAGTTGCTCTTGAAAGGTAACCATTTCTTCCGGCTTAAAACAATCTGTTCCCCGCCCCCCCCCCCCAAATAAGCAGCTAACTGAAAGTTGAAAATTCCTATCGAAGTTGCTTCCCTTTCCAACAAGCTTGCCCTGCTGGTTTGCCTTCTCAAAATGGTGTGTGTGTGTGTGTGTGTGTGTGTGTGTGTGTGTGTGTGTGTGTGTGTGTGTGTTGAGGGAGAATCTTGGCTGTAGGGTCAGGTGGGCTGAGATCCCTCCCCTGGGAGTCATACCCTATGCTGACCTTGTCCTGCCTCTGCTGTGGAAGAACTCAGCATATCCACCATATAAATCCGGCCCTTTGCTGCCTCTGAGAAGCTCTGAGAGTGCTTAGGGCCACCTGGGCATCTACTCTCACATGGTAGGGGACCAGCTCTGCCCTCCTGGGGCCTACTTTGGGCTCCAGTCAGCATGACTCAGAGACACATCTCTGGAAATAGCCTTAAATACAGAGCACCGGCGGCCCTATTGGTTGGCTTGTGGAGATGGGAGACCATGTTTTGCCTGTCACTATATTCAAGGATGTTGCTAGCTGGCACTTTCATGTACATCAGTAGTAGTTACTAAATTTTCAAAAGCCCCAAGTGATACTAGGCTCAGCAGAAGTGGGAACCTGCAGCCAGAGTCACAAGGCCTCCAGGGTCCTTCCAGAAGAGTTAGGACCAATGCCTTGCTGAGAAAAGTACTGAAAGCAGTACTAGCCAGTGCCTAACCAGTGCCTAGTACCTGACTTAAAATAATGCTTACATGAATGAATGTTGTTCAACACATGTGTGTCAGGAATAAGTTCTTCAGCTCCTTGTTTTCTGAAAATTCAGGTCTCCCTCACATACAGCAGAGATTTCTGATCCCATCTTAACTAGCGTTTTTGTTTCAAAACTCAAGGTCACCTCCTTAGTCCTATTTGATCTTTAATACAGCACACTTCAATCCCCTGTCTGGGGCAGCCCACACACGCACACAAAAGCTTTCTGTTGTGAGTAACACATCCGGAGAAGAAGCCATCTTTTGGCTTTACATACTTAGGTGAAGAATTGGTCCCTGGCTGAACATAATGGAAGTCATTTGTTCTGGGGAGGGGAAAAAAAAAGCAATTCAAAATAAGATATCCCCTAAAAATGCTATGGCAGGCACTCTACTCACAACTCTCTGCTTGGATGGGTTGTGATAGATACTTGGGCTTAAGAGCTATTTTGAGGAAAGCAGAGGCTGCTTTCATTTCCCATAATGGCAGCTTCTAGGAAGTCTGTCTATTACCTGTTACTGTTTGCTTCTGAAATGTGTGATTGGCCCCAGCTGAGAAGTAAGGGATGCTCCTTTTAGTGCCTGGCAGCCCCCATTAAAGCCGGTTTAGAAGTGGCTCTGCAGTTCTTTGGCAGAGTTGTAAGGCTTCCCATCAGTGGGGAAAGCTCAGAGAAACCCCCTACATGTCACAGGCTGCCCTTGAGATGAGTGTATCCCTCGAGCTTCCTAGTAAGGAAGCTGCTAACACTTTTCTATCATTTTTTATTTTTTAAATCTTTACAGCTTTCAAAGGGAGCCTTTCTGGTATGGTACAACAACAGGACTAGGCCTACAGAGAAGACATCACCACTCTCTCTTCTCATCCTGACCCCCCCCCCCCACCTTTTTTTTCCCCATTTGGAGAATGGAATTACTGCTCCCTGTGGATGCCTGTTTTACCTAGCCTATAACCAGAGTGATGTAGTTACAGGGTGGGCAACAGGGATCCCTGCTGTAGCTTCTTCCCCTGAGCCTTGGAAGCTGGAGGAGATACAGTGGCAATGCTGGTAACTAGTGGGCTACTTGGGGAAAGAGTACAAATCTCTTGACATCTCTTTGGTGTGAGATTCTCAAAGTAAATCTTTAGCCCAGACTAGGGAGCTAGATTGAGCCCTTGCCTTTGGATGGGAAGCAGTAAATTAGCCACATTCAGCATTTGTTGGAGCCTCCCTGTCCCACCCAGGACTTCAAGGAAACATGTGTCCTCCCCAGAAATGACCAGTGGAAAAGACGGAGCGGACTCTAGCCAGGCCAGGATACTGTCTCTGGAAAGCAGTTATTTTGTCTCCATTGCTATGGAAAACACATCCTCTTGACTTATTTAGGAGAGAAACAGCATAATCACCCCCACAGGAGGTTACCAAGGTGAACAGAACCCAAGATTAAAATCTGCCAGCCCAATGGTGCGTGCAAGCCTGGACGGCCCAGAGAGGAAATCTAGTTTGCTATTGGTAAAAATTTTTTGGATGCTGTTTACGTTTGAACTTTTCTCTGTTTTCCTGTCGAAACTTCCGTACCCTCTTCCTGAGTCCCCACAAAGGCCTGGACAATGTAGTCCCAGCCCTGTGGTCGGACATGGGCAGGGCCCCACCTTCCTCCTTCCTGCAGGGATATCCTCTCCTATAGAAGAGGTAAGAATGCAAGGTTCATGTGAAAATGTTATTATATTTCTTATCTCCGTCATTTTGGGTTCTGCTCTTTGGTGACAATAAGTCCGCCTGGCCACATTCACAATAGAGGTGGCCCCGGTTCCTAGCTTTGGCTCTTGCTGTTTTCTCAGCTGAAGAGGGCAAGTGGCTGTGAAAAAAAAAAAGTGTGGCTTGTTTTCCAGGATCTTATCAGGAGTTCATGTCTAAGGCCAGAAAGAGAAGGGAGGGTTCCTTTTTTTTTTTTTTTCCTCTCTCCTCATTGTTTCCAACTGAATCGGCAGGAAATGGGAGTCCTCCACCTGTCCCTCTTGGGAACAAAATTGATTCGGTTCCATTTTTCAGATGTATCCACTGCCACCAGAAGTAGGGGGCATTTCCGCTCACCCCACAACCAATGTGTCCTACCTGGACACAAATGGCAGCTTGCAAGTTTGGGAATGAATGAAACTGAAAAGGAGACTTTTAGAAAGTTATGCATTGCCCCTGAGAATCTCAGGCACACTTCAGTTCCTCAGTCACCCTTTTTTTTTTAGGTGAGTTGGGAGAACTGCAGACCTTGACTGATTCCACATTGTGTGAGTATGGTGTGTGTTTGGAGAAGTTTGTGCAGATGTGTTTGTGTGTACTCCTGTGTGCCATCAGTGGCCTAGAGACTTAGAGAAGTCAAATCATTTGCCAAGAATTCCACCTAAGTCAAGAACAGTTGCCATTCACATCTGCCTGACAGTATAAGTTTGAGGTGAGATACAGGATGCAGGCAGCAGCCAAGTCTGTTCCTCAAGAATCATAGTGTCGCTGGGCACCAGTGACTGATGCCTGTAATCACAGCTACTCTGGAGGCTAAGAACTGAGGATCGTGGTTAGAAGCCTGGGAAGAAAAGCTCCCATAAGACTCCTATCTCCAATTAACAACGCAAACATGGGAAATGGAGCTGTGGCTCAAGTGGTCGAGCACAAGCCTTGAGCACAAAGAGGCTCAGGAATAGTGCCCAGGCCCTGAGTTCAAGCCCCACAGCCAACAAAAAGAAAGAAAGAAAGACCAAGAATCCTAGTGTGTTTGCGTCAACCCAGAATCTGCCACTTAACCCAGTCCAACCAATTCACTAATTTGGGACAAGAATCAGGCTCTGTCTAGATGCTTCATTTTAGCTGACAATAGCCCCAGATAATTATATTTTGAGGAAAGCAATCATTTTACTTACTGTCTACAGATAAAGCATAATCCATTTCTAACTGCGCTCAGGAGCAACAAGAATCAGAAAAGGCAATTTTGTTCCATTCTACTAGGGTCCTGATTTTTATAGGCCACACCATCCTCAATCCAGGGCCCTTCCTTGAACCAAAGAGTCCACACCACCATCTCATCTTATCAATGGACTTCAGCTTCTTGAGCCCTCTGCTCACAATCTTCTCTGTGGTTACCCCATGCCTGGGAGGTACTCCTTTCTCCCAGTCCTTCCTGCAATTCCGCCTTCTTGGCTGGGTTTGATGAGCCACTCAACCCCAGTGCTTACCTTCAGGTATCCAACTGATATTCTAGGTACAGAAGTAAAATAGGCTTGGTGGTATATCTGAATATATTCACCCCCCAGTGAAACAAGCAAGTTTGGGGCTGCTTCTTGAGAATCAGGTCCCATGAAAAGAAGACATTTCAACACCCCTGCATTCTAACAGTCAGTGCTTTTTCACAGCCCCAATATTTGCTTTCTATTCTTAGGGCTCTGCACATCCCTGCACCCTTTGAAGCAGTTGGCTCTTCTGTGTTGCCTGAGAAAGGATGTTACAATTTAAAAAAAAAAACATATAAGTCAGGAAAAATGTTTTCCTGACTTCCTTAGGGAAATGGAAAAGACCCACAGAAAGGACAAAAACATTTGGCAGAAATAGGAGTTAGCACGCAGTTCCTCAGCAGGCACACTGTCTTGAGCTTCAAGAATCAAGGTGAGCCAAGAGAAAAGAAAATTTGGTGATGGGTAAGATCTGAAGAGATCTGGGTACATTCAGCCTTTACAGTCTAACCGTGATCCACTTGCAGAGGCCCTGTGTCACTCTCGCACAGGGCCAACACAGTGGCTTTGTCCTTGGCCATCTAATGACTTCTAGGGAACTGTTGCTATTTTTTCTCATTTATAAAAAAATAAAAAGTATGTGTACTCCCCAGATTTGGCTATGTTGAAGTTGGACTCAGCCATATGGTGAACCCAGTGTGCAATATCTTAGGAGGCTTATGAGCTTCCACAAAGGAAGTTGGAAGCCTTGGGCCTCTAGCCAGGTAGTGTCATGGAAGCACAAGTATTTTGTGTCCACAAAGGTTGACTCAACTTTTCCAGCTCTAACTTCCCCAACCAACAACAGTGGTGATTAAGACTCTCCCCTACCTCAAGCCCCTCTAATCATAAGAGTCCTTGATGATCTATAGGGACCCACACTGCTCTTCTGTGGTGAGAAACTTTACTATTTCCCACAGAGCTCCAGGGGTCTATTTGAGTCTTTTCTTTTCTCAGATATAATACATATTTTCATAACATGTAATATGCATTATAAATGTTATATACTACATATTATATATGAGTTACCTTGCAAGTGAGACCTAAGTTTAAATATAATACAACTTGGGGCTGGGAATATGGCCTAGTGGCAAGAGCGCTTGCTTCCTACACATGAAGCTCTCGTGTTCGATTCCCCAGCACCACATATATGGAAAACGGCCAGAAGGGGCGCTGTGGCTCAGGTGGCAGAGTGCTAGCCTTGAGCCGGAAGAAGCCAGGGACAGTGCTCAGGCCCTGAGTCCAAGGCCCACGACTGGCAAAAAAAAAAAAAAAAAAAAAATATATATATATATATATATATATACACACATATATATATATAAAATACAACTTATACACACAGCCTAAAAGTCGCCTTTATACAGTATTTTCAACCAAATACATATTTTGCACATGAAACAAAGTTTGTGTACATTGAACTATCAGAAAGCAAAGTGTCACCATCTCAGCCACATGTGGGCAACCTGTGGTTTTCATCTGCCTTCCCCATCATTCCCGATTCTGAATTTACATGCTACCAATAAGCACTCATTTCCTCATGTGTTATTTTGTTTTGACTGCATTAGTGACGTGAGGTCAGATGTATAATACATCTCTTTCCTAATAAATGTAGCCTTCTTCGAATCCCCGGATCTGAAATTTACTTTAGTTGCTAGAGATCATCTCCCCAAGGTTCTATTATTTTACTAGGGAAAACAATGACAGTTTTTTCTCTCAGTTTCTCCCAGTTGTGCTCCAGGGTCTTCTCCCCACTACTTTATTACTAAAAGGACCACATGACAATAAAGAATTATTTCCAGAGAATAGAGGCTAATGATCAGAGTTTGACTATCAGAATTTCAATCTCAGTTCCATGCCTTCCTAGCTACATAAACTTTGATGTTTCTTAATTTTTCTAAGGCCCATCTTCACCTGTCAAATAGGGATAATAATTGAAGGGTTGTTCCGAAGACAAAATAATGTCATCACCCACACAAATGGTGTCTGGGCGTGTTAAGTATCTAAGAAAAGCTTTGCTGATAGGAAGCAAAGTAGCTCCAGTAGACAGAAAGGCAACTTTCCATCCTTTATGCTAGTAGCTCATACAATATAAAAATCCAGTTTACTACTAAGACAAAGAAAAGTCAAAGAGCAGAGTAACCTTGAGGTTCCCTCTTGTTAAGAAGAAAGGGACCGCTTTCAGTCTTTTTGGTACCTCTGCTCAAGATTCAAATTCTTAGAAACAGGCCTTTGATTGGCCTAGGTAGGGTATGTGTCTACTTCTTCGTTTGATTGACAAAATCTCTTGGATAATGGAACAGCCCAACAGTCTCAAATAGTGAACAAAAGCAATAGTGTCAACACAAAGAGTACTACAGATAAATGCTCCCTCAAGTCCCCTATAACAAGGGCTTGTTTGCCAGCCTATGGTGTTACTGGAAGGTAGAAGAATCTTTTAAGAGGTAGAACCTAGTACCAAGAAGTGAGGTCCTTATGGGCATGCTCTTGAAATGGACAGTGAGTCTTCTCTCTCTTTGCTTTCTCTCTTTGCTTCTTCTCTCTCTTAGCTTTCTGTCCTTGTGAGACAAACATACATACGTATTCCCACCATGATGTCCTGTGCTGCCACAGGTCCAAAGCAATAGAGCCAAGGGACCATGGATTGAGCCTTTGAAACCATGAGCCTAAATACAACTTTTCTCCTTTGTTTATCTCAAGTATTTTGCCACAGCAACAAAAAGCTGACTAACACATTGGTACTCAGAAATTTGAGGATTCTAGAGCATCCTGGATTTTTCAGATCAGGATGCTCATCCTGTAATAAAACTAAACTAGGCCACTGGCTGGCTGGAATCCCTTTTTTATTTGCATGAAATTCTTTTCCTCCACTAGTTTTCCTCACATGTGACTGGTATGGTTAGACCACTCTAGAGAAGCTGGCCTTCCTTGTCACTGGAGAGAAGGGTAAAAGAAGGAGGCTGCAGGCTTCTCCTGCAGTCTAGAGAACAATCCAAAGGGCTACAGGAACCAGACCTGAAGTGTTCAACTGGAGATGAAAGGGTGTGAAAAATGAGATCATTTTTCAGTGCTAGCATCCGCTGATCTTGTCTGCAGTGTAAAGATGAAAATGGAAACCATCAAGTGGCAACATCACTCATGCTTCATGTCACAAATAGGGCATATTGTTAGTTCTCATTATTGTACCTTCCCCTTTCCCCTTCCCAGAGGCCTTGGGAGGTTTAATAAATGTTGATAGAATGTTCTACAAGTCTCAGATGAAAGTTGTTATTAAAGTGCAATAATGATCATCGTGATGATGACAATGATTATGGACCCTAATGTGATGGAAAGTTCTGTTCAGCAGGAAGTGAGTATTAACTGTATTTATAGGTGTAAAGATTTTAGTATGTGTTTCAAATGGCAGTGTCCCACTACCTGGGGAAAAGAAATATATGATAAAGGGAAGGGATCTTGTTTTGAATGGTGAAATTATAAAAGTACTCAGAAGCTTTAAAACAATGTGAAAAGCAAACATCAAAAGGATTCTGCATGGCAACCAAAGCAATCCAGTTATAGAAAGAAAGCAGGTCCAGCACCAAGTGACAGCAATACTGACTTTTATAAGGTTTCCAGATCAAGTATATTAAAGGTACCATTTGAATGTTCACTGTGGTACCATCTCTTTGTATTGAAGACTGGCTAAAATTAATAGAGTACAGGTTAAGGGTGGATTTTTAAAAAGTTAGGATACAGAGGGTTTTTGTGCCAAATTAATGGTAGCCAGGAACTTGAAGTTTTAGAAGAGAAGAATCTTCTAGAAATTTTTGATGACCAAGTGCTCTAGCAGTTGTATCCATCTTTGGCATTTCATTTCATGACTTCTAATCCCAGGTAAATTTGGGGCAAGTTATTAAACCTTCTTTCTTTATTTTATTTTATTGCCAGTCCTGGGGCTTGGACTCAGGGCCTGAGCACTGTCCCTGGCTTCCTTTTTTGCTCAAGGCTAGCACTCTACCACTTGAGCCACAGTGCCACTTGGGGCTTTTTCTGTTTATGTGGTGCTGAGGAATCAAACTGAGGACTTCATGCATGCAAGGTGAGCACTCTACCAATAAGCCATAGTCCCAGCCCAATTAAACCTTTTATGCCTCTGTTCTTCATTTGTCAAGTGTGAGTAGGAAAGATACCTGCATCAGAGCTTAGTATGAGGATAAATGAGTTCTCAGAAGGAAAGCACTGTCCTACTAAATGGGAGTGGCTTGCCTTATCTGCACCTTTTTATATCTTGTTGAAAGCTCCCTCCTGATTTTGTTCACTAAAATTATTATGCTTGGTATCATTTGTTATTGTTGTATTCTGTCATTGGAAGTTTCTTGAACAGGGAACCTGTTGGAGTCTGAATAAGCTCCTTTGAACCCTAAATCCCAAAGTAGGTCTAGGACTCATAGATGAGGAAATTGAGAAGAGGTGAAATTGTGGAACTGCTTTGAAGATCTCCTTAGAAGATTTCTACCTACCTATTCCCAAAGCTTCTTCACACTACTTTACCTCATCCATCCTCCTCCTTCTGAAGCCATTACCAAAATAACATCTGATTTGTCAAACCAAGGCATCAGCTGACTCATCTTTCTTAACTGATATGCAGATCTTATGTTATGGAGAAGATCTTAGATCATGGAAAGGACATGGGTAGTAGTGATGTTTGCCAATTATTTTCAGCATTCTTCCTTTGGGTGATAACACTCTTCTAGCCCCTTTGTGAGTTAAAGGCCAAGTACTTCTGGCCAATGAACTGTATGCAGTGAAGTGCATCACTTGTAAGATGAGGCATGTTAATAGCTAAAGCAGGACCTATCGTTGCTGGTGTGGAAGCCAGCAATATTGGAAATAGGGGCTGTTCCATCAGCTTTCAATGACTCTCAAAAATAACAAGCAGGATCACTGCATTTCCACTCTTTTCCCAGCCAGTCTCCAACAGATAGGCTGGAGTAAAGGGGCGGAGATAACAAAGTTGTCAAGATGAGAGATGCCATAGGGCTAGACAACCTACTGAGTTTCTGCTGCTGTGTTTGGTAGGAAGCAAGATTTCTTGGGGGGAAAAATGGAGTAGACCAGTGACAGACCCAGAAGAACAGGTTGATGGTAATGGCAAATACAGATGCACCTAACAGGATGCAAAGTGAGGTAAGCCCACCTTATTTGTGAATTTATCATACATATTTAGCCATGCATGAAGATCCATTTATCTATCTATCTATCATCTATCAATCCATCCATCCATCTACCTATCTGTATAACTACTAACACACATACCCATACTCTTTCTCTCCCTCCCTTTCTCCTTCCCTCCCCCCCCACATAAATCTCAAAACATTTGAAGACAGAAATGTTCATTTCTTTTTTTGTTTTTGTCAGTCATGGGGCTTGAACTCAGGGCCTAGACATTATCCCTGAATCTCTTTGTGCTCAAGTCTAGTGCTCTACCACTTTGAGACACAGCGCCACTTCTGGTTTTCTGGTGGTTAATTGAAGATAAGAGTCTTTTCAGCCTGGACAGGCTTTGAGCTGCGATCCTCAGATCTCAGCCTCCTGAGTAGCTAGGATTACAGGTGTGAGTCACCAGCACCTAGCTCCAGAAATGTTCATTTTTTATTCGTGCACTGTGCATCTCAACTGATTCAAAGAAGCTCTCAATCAGCCCCATGCTATCAGCACTTGTGTTTAAATCATTATGGGAGCTTCTGTTTCCTTGTCCTTAATTGTGTGAAAATCTGCCTCCCAAAAAGCAAATGATGCCTCCACAGTAAGGTAAAAGTTAACGTGCTAATTGAAGTAATAAAGTGAAAATCTGAGATTTGAAGGCTTTATCTACGTCTTTAGTAGAAGTTGGAAGGTTAGGTAGTGCTTTTAGGAGAGTGTTGTTTTAGCAAATCTGGAGTTTGTCTCCAGTTTTAGAAAGAACACCAGGCTTTGAATCAGAGACCTAAGTCTGAACCTAGATTTTAGAACTCAGGAACTATGTGACTGTGGGCAGGACATTTAACCTTACCTAACCTGTTTTCTCTTCTATAAAAAGCAATGCACATACACAGAGACACATTAGGTAAAAAGATTTGAGCTAAGAGTTTCTAATATTCTGCCGTTCTCTGGATCGACAGGGAGTGGATCCGGCTGGTATATATGGTGATAAGGAACAATGCATGATGTCTTACAAGTTTTTCATTTCCCCACAGACCTATTCAGAGTCCAACTTTTATAACCATCTCCCGAGGTGAATAGCACAGCATTATTCTCCTAAAAGCACCAGCTAACCTTTGTGGTGAAGTTTGAGAGAAGCTTAAGCTTTTAAGTAGGTAGGCAGGCAAGTGGGTAATCTTTAATGCTCAATCAGAGGTGGGGAGGATGGACAGTGGAAGTGTGGACTGCCATGAGATGCTGTCATCATTCCCTACATCCCCTCGTGTTGCATCTTCCATTTTTTAAGGCTGTGTTAACATTTGCCGCCCTTGCATTCATCCGTAAACACTTTGATGTGGGCTTCAGTATGAAGTCACACACTGACTCACTACGACTTCAAAGAAACAAAGCATGAATGAACTCACCGTAGGGATGTCAAAATTCTGGAAATCATCGACTACCCCCCCCACCCTACTAATTATTGCAAGAAACCTTTCTGGCTATGATGGCCTAAAAATACTATTTGTGAACATGGCCTGCCACTGCCAAGTACATCTAGGCACTCAACTGGCTATTTCTGGGCACCGCATAAACCTAGCTTTTTCTGGGGGTCAGGAACGATGCAGTGGGCAAAATAGCTCAAGTTTCTGTTCTCAATCAAGAAGAGAGAATAAATACCGGGTCGCAGGCAGTGGGGAGGGGGAAGTCTATCAGGTTCTGAAAAGTATTATGAGGAAAACAAAACAGGTGGCATGACCAGAAGTGACTAAGGAGCGACTTCAGGCAAAGGAAGGTCTCAGGGAGGAGGCACCTTGGAAGGTCCAGACATCCATAAGACTGCAGGATGGTCACTTGGTCAATGGCACATAGGGTCTTCACTTGTGAGAAGCTGAAAGACTGCGATGTGCCTGGAATGTGAGCAAAAAGGGAGAGCGCTAAGACAACATTCAAAAAAGGGGATGGCAACCAGACCAAAAGGTCTTTGGAGGCAGAAAAGAAGGATAGATGATTTTCAGATGTGGTAACAATTCAGGGGGGGAAGTTTATGGCAAAATGGCTTGATATGACTGTTTCAAAAATGAACTGTGGCATTGGGGTGAGGAGTCGACTGTAAGACGGTAGGTCTCAGGCAGCTCTGATGGCTATAGAAAAAAATGTGATGGCTGGGAGTTCCAAGATCAGATTGCTGGTAGACTGATGACTCAGTTCTTATAGAGGGTTCTCTTTCAAGTTTTCAGTAGGTCACCATCTTGCTAAGTGCTATCATGGCTTCTTCTTTGGGTTCAGTGTGAAAATGAGTTGAGGTGCCTCTCATATAGAAATATGAGGGGCTACATACTCATAATGTAACCTATATCTACTTACCTCTCAAAGACCATACTTTTTAAAAGTATCCCATTGGAATCATGGCTTCAACATATGAATTTTGAGGGGACAAAAAACATTGAACATATAGAAATGGGAGAAAATGTCTGAGAGAAAGAGAGAGAGAGAGAGTGAAAGAGAGAGAGAGAGCTGACCAGCTAAGCCTGGAAAGATATGGGCTAATTCAGGATGTCCTTTGGAGTATGAGCTCACAGAATAAGTCCTAAATAAATATTTCTTCATGTATTTACCTGTCTTCTTTCCTCCTTTGCTACCTCTTTGTTTCATTTGTTGAGCTTTAGCATAAGGTTATTTCTTAGGTAATCAATGTGGTTCTCTTTAACTGTCCAGACCTTAATTACCTCCAAAGCCAAGTACAGTCAGATTAGTTCAACAAAACTATAGTGAGAAGAAAATAGGTAATGTGAGAAATATCCAACTTTCTCACATCAGATGTTTTCTATCTTCCTTCCAATTTATTTCAACAATGTGTTTTAATTGGCTGTTATGAGCCCAGTGTTGTGATTGGTTCTGCAAGTTCAAATGGAAAAGAAACAGCTCTACCTCTCAACAACCACAGTCCAGTAATGACAGGGAAGGAGAAAGACGAGAGAAAGATGGGCAAGGACACAAAATACATCACAGGAAGATAGGTGAGACACAAGAAATCTGTGAGACACCTAAAGAATATGGGAGAGAAAGAGTAACTCTTGGAGAGAGAGAGAAACGAAGAAAGCTACTCCGTATGCTTGTCTGATAGCTGAATATTAGGGAGAAACAGATCCAGAGTGGACTTGGTACAGAAGGGCTCTTTGGCAAATACAAAGGAATGAAACAGCATGGTTATTGGAGGGACTGCAAGCCTCTCAGTATTGCTGGAGCCATCGAACAGGCAGAGAAGATGGGGTTTGTCAAACTCAGCAGTACCCAGACCACAAAGGACCTCATTGATTATCATGGGTGAGCTTGAACTAGATCCTGTGAGAGATGGGGAGTCAGAGGAATATTCAAAACAGAGAGGCCATCAGATTTCATCCACCCTCCGTGTTTACCCAGCATACCTTTAAAACCCACACGTGTTACTTGAGAATATTTGTGAAGGTGTGTGAATGAGAGAAAAGAAAAACACACGTGGCTCCATAGAAATTATATAATTTGGAAAGAGCAGAGCATGAGGAGAGAAGAAAAATCCCAGCAAACTCAAGGAAGGAGATTCATGGCCCTCTTCCAGCCCCTGGGAAAAGTCTGACAGGGGAAAAGCAGCCTGTCTGTTATGTCTGCAGGCGTCTGAGGCAAGCCCTGTTCCTCCACAGAACGAGGCGATTCATGTAGAATGTAAAGCTGAGTGGTGCCCATTTTCCAGGAGCTGTGATGCCAATTCCAGTTGCAGTAAGAAGGTGACAGGAGCCTGGAGGCCCAGTTGTGCCAAGGTACACAGTTCTAGTGGGCACACCATTAAGACATAGTTTAAAAAATAGTAATTGTGCTCAGAGGATTTCCACCGAGCTTGGCAGCTGGGACATAGCGTGCAATATGTGGTTCCTAGGCTGACTAGATGATGCCTTGTGTTGTGTCAGAGGGTCTGGGGTGAGGTGGGGGTTGGAGAGGCACAAAACTCGGCACCAATGCACAAGAGCCACGTTACTTTTAATTCTACTTTGATATATATGTTTAAGCTGCCACATAAAATTTGTTTCTGCAAACCAAAGTCACAAGAGGGTGGTATCACTCTGTGAAATTTCTCCTTTGCAGAATGAACTGGGAATATCAATTTTAAAAAAACAAAACCCAGTCTTCAAGATGTTGTTGTTGGCTTTTTTTTTTTGTCTTTGCCTTGTAGAAATTGAAAGAGGAGTGAGGTCTAGGCCCAGACCATGGGTAGGAAATTAAGTGAGAATTGCTATGCTGTTTGGAATAAAAACGTTCAATCTCTATTGCTAGCTGCTACCACAAAAAAAAAAAGACAAAAGAAAATTACTGAGCTGAATCATCCAATAATCTTGCACATTGCTACCTTTCTATTTAATGAGATGAATTAAAGTTAACTAAAAATTTAAATGCTATCTCTCAGTTGCATTCACCACATTGCAAGTGCTCAATAGCCCTGGCTGACAATTAGCTATCCTGTTGGATGATGGAGAAAATGGTTCACGTCTATAATCCTAGCTACTCAGGAGGCTAAGAGCCAAGGAATGTGGTCTGAAGCCAGCCCAGGCAGGAAAGCCCATGAGACTCTTCTCTCCAATTAACCATCAGAAAGCCAGAAGAGGAGCTGTGGCTCAAGTGGTGAAACACTAACCTTGAGCAAAACAAGCTCAGGGACAGTGCCCAGGCCCTGAGTTCAAGTCCCAGGACCAGAGAGGGGAGAGGACATTTCTTTCATGGAAGAAAGTTCTGTGGGACACTGTGATTTCACCTAGAGTCTTGGTGCTTTTTCCTCGGCCCATAGACTGAAATAAGTGCTTGACATACAAGTAATCATGGTGAGGCCCCCCCATTACAGAGCCCTTGAGTTGCCTGGCACTGTGTGTTAAAGCTCTCTGTGTCTAGCATGTTGATTCACTGAGAAGTTGATTTGCTCATTGGTATTGGTGGGAGGTGAATCTGTCCTGTTGCAGAACTGATAGCTAAAGTTGACTGAAAGTACATTATCTATTTGGTTTTTATACTAAAGATAGACTAGCAGTCTAGATTGTGCTGGGTCTCATGGGAAAGGAGAAAGGAGAAAGAGAAAGGAGAGGGAGGTAAACAAAGAGAAAGGGAAAATGCAACAAGTCCTCCAATGAGGAGAGGGCAAAGGTCGGAAAGGCTTTTGAGGCAAGAAAACAAGGCTCATTCCCTAGTCCCAGGGCTTCTGGTGAGATTTCCAAAAGGGGGATGCTATCAGTGGTGTAGCCTGGTTTCTTCTGCTGTAACATAATACCAGACACTGGGTCTTTTATTTATTTATTTTTGTGCCAGTCCTGTCACTTGTACTCAGGGCCTAGGTGCTGTTCCTAAGCTTCTGTTTGCTCAAAGCCAGTGTTCTACCATTTCAGCCATAGTTCTACTTCCAGATTTTTTTTCATAGTTTGCTGGCGATAGGAATCTCACAGACTTTCCTGCTTGGGTTGGCTTCAAATTGCAATCCTCAGAGCTCAACCTCTTGAGTAGCTAGGTTTACAGGCATGAGCCACCAATGCCCTGCCTGAGCCATCTGTGCCCAGCTGGGACTGGGTCATTTCTAAGGGAGAGATGTTTATTTCTTAGAGTTCTGGAGTCAAGGACTCCAGGGGCCTGACGCCAGCG
Source organism: Perognathus longimembris pacificus (assembly GCF_023159225.1). Taxonomy (NCBI): domain Eukaryota; kingdom Metazoa; phylum Chordata; class Mammalia; order Rodentia; family Heteromyidae; genus Perognathus; species Perognathus longimembris. Next base: position 18,854,439 of record NC_063161.1, read on the forward strand.
TCTCATGGGGACTTCAGGTTCTTTCAGCACATTGTGAGAAGGTAGAAAAGCAAGCAACTGTGAGAGAGGAAATGGTGAGGGGCCAGATCCATTTTATAACAACCCACTGTCATGACAATGCTGCCAACCCACTCGTAAGTGCAGAACCCTCATTACCTTAGACACACCCCAGCAATGATGCTTGGGGATTCCCTTTCAACAGGAGTTTGGAGAAGACCTTCAAAGTCTAGCAGGAAACTGGACCTAGGCCCTGAATTTCTAGCCCTTGTGATGGTTCCAGTCACAACTGACATAGAAGCCAGGGAGTCACTGAGCTGCAAGGGACCCACCAGCTAGGCCACCACTAGCCCATATATTCTCCTTGTGCTAATTACAAAAAAAATTACCTTCTTTCTCAATGTACCTCAACTTCTTTAGTATGTTATAGATAAATGCTTAATTGGGTTCTTAAAAAATGTATATGTGGAATTTCCTAACTTCAAATCTCTGATTCTGGAGGTAAAACCTCTTAAGAGGTAATTTACATTAAAAATTAAGCCTTTAGGGAGGATCTTGATACAATCTTACTAATGTTTTTACAGTACGAAATTTAGCCACACAGGGATATCAGGCCTGTGGTGTGCATAGGAACATCACTGGCGTTACCACACCACAGGGTAGCACCGAGTGAGTACATGTCAGAAGAGAGGGAGGCTTCAGAAAAGGCCAACCCTGCTTGCACCCCGAGCTTAGCCTTTCAGCTTTCAAAGCTGTGGAAAATAAATTTCTGTTGTATAAGCCCTATAGCCTGTGCCGTTTTGTTATAGCAGCCTCAACTAACTGATTCACACATACTATACAGTCTGTTCAGTTCTCCTGGGTAAAAGACTCTCCAGGGTCTTTATAAGCAGCCGCCATAACTGGATGTTCACATGTTGAGACTCCTTTCTCTTTCTTACAGACACACAGTAGGGTCAGCCTTGGGTTCCTGGTTTAGAAGGTGAAGACACTTGGGAATGAAGGCTCCAAGAGCTGAGAATGGGTAAAGAGATTAATCACGAAGGTGAAATGGGCAGGCCTTCATTCTATTTGCTGCAGAGAGAGAGAGAGAGAGAGAGAGAGAATTCTGAGTGTGCATGTAGTGTATGAACCTTGCTGCCCTAGTACTTTAGTGAGAGGTCTGGAATCTCTGTGCTGACCCATATAATCTCCTAAACCTTTTCCAGGTATCCCTGTTGTATGGCAATCTGCCTGCCCTGAAGATAGGCCTGGACAAGGAGGAAGCTGCAGGCAGCTGAGAGTTGCTAGAAGTAGAAGACTACAGTTCTATATTCTAACGAAACTCCAGATGCATTGGGAGAGTGGAGGCGAATTTCATTTTACTTCAAAGAAACAGATTCCCTGACCCTCCTTGTACATTTAAGCTTGTGATATGAAATGCCTGCTTTATGGGTGAGTCAGAAACAAAGGCCCAGCAGAAAATTAGCGATAGGTTCAAGGAGAGCGGCAAGAGAGATTAAGGAGACTATTTGCAAAGATTGGGTGGGGTGAAAGGCAACCAGGAAGAGGTGGGGAGGGCCCCTGGAACCCCAGCTGCAGCTGACACCTTCTGATCAAAAGAGTTCCTGGGAGGTGCTGACGCTTCAGGAGATGGTCACGTGTCAGGAACTGTGACTAAACACCGGGTTAATTAGCCATTGTCTTCCAGAAGTCTAGCAAGATTGGAGCCTGAGGAAGCAGTAGCCCAATCCCATGCTGCTACTTTTTGATATCTATCACAAATGGCTTAATGGTTGAGCCCAGTAAAAGCTGGAGAGTGAGCAAGCCTGTGTCCCACCATCTGCACAGATAAGCATCCCAGGCCTTGGTCAGGGTGAGAAGGATGGAGAACAGAGCTACAGGGGAACAGGCCAGTCCAGCACGCCTCTAAACATCCCTTCTTCCATCGAGCCCTGCAGCAACCCTCCCGTGAGACCAATTGTTATTCCTGCCTCATAGATACAGAAGCTTAGGTGTGGGGAGCAGTTGAACTGATCTATCTTACTCGATTCTAAGCTCCAGGAGGGCAGTCATCTTGTTTTGCTTATATCCAGTTCTATGCACAGTGTCTAGAAAAGTGCCAGGAACATAGAAAGAGCTCATGATGTTGAATGACTGAATGAGTGAACTTCACAATTCAGCATGTACCCCATAGTAAAGCCATCTTGGAACCCAAACTGCCTGATGATAAAGGTCATATGCCTAGCACTTTGCTGTTCTTAAAGGAAGGTCTATAGATCCCAGAATGTGTATGCATTTGCTGAGATCATTAAAAAATGGGGTGGTTTTTGTGTATACATTTCAGACATAGCCTTAAAAAGCGACTATTAACCTGAAGGATTGACCTCCACCCTATTGTCCCAGGCCCATACAGACACCAGGCAGAACCTTAACAGGTGAGTCTGCTTTGGTATGCAGACAGGACATTTAACCTAGGCCCAGCTGTAAACAGCCCTTTGTGGGCCAAGCAGAAAAGCCCCAAGTTTCTAGATCTAGTGGCTCCTTCATTAACCTCTACCACCTCCCTCAGACCCCATATAAGCCTGGTCCCAAATTCACTCCCTCGCACAACCTCCAAACCCTCGGGAAGGTCTGTGCCCCTCACTGTTCCTCCATAAATAATCCTGTTGATGATCGAGTCTGGCCTATTCCTTTTCCATTCTCCTCCATTTTTTGTAACATAGCCTATCCTGAGATTGCTTTAAATCATGATCCTATAAACAGGGATAGGGTGGGATATCCAAGGTCATGTATGTGTTTGCACTGTAATGGACTTACTTCCTAAATGATTTGTAGGGGATGCCTGTGAAAGCCAAATAGCATTATGGAATGGAGAGGGGGGTGTCAAGTGCAAAAGGGTCAGCATCAAGAAGGTCATCCCTGTAGTTTCCTTGTGTTCAGAGTTCATCCAGACACCATCTCTCACATCCTTACTTTGATTCTGAGCCATCCCAGCCATGCACAGGTTCTTGTTTTGTTTTGTAAATTCAGAAGTTTGGTTATAATTTCATGTTTATAGACTTCAGAGCATTACATAATTTAAATCAAGCCTTCAATGCTTTGTTTTCGCCTCTTTAAAATATGCCCAGGCATTCTGCAAGTAGAGAAAAAGCATATGTGCTATGCCACAAACCTGGCCTGAATTCTGGACAACAGGAACTTAGCAGTCAGCCCAGAGCTCATCAGACATATGGGGGAGGGGAAGGATCAAAGCTGGAAATAGTTCTTACTTACCCAGCACCGACTAGTTACAGCTGAGTTCTTCATATGTTTCTTCTCTTATCCTAACAACTTTGCAATGTAAATAGTATTTCCCCATTTCACAGATGCAGAACCTGAGATGCAAGGGGTGGGAGGGCAGGGAGTTTAATGTATCTAACACACAGCCAGAAAATAGAGAACAAGGACTCAAGCCCAGTGTCTGACCTGGGCAACTATACAGGTTCATCTCTTCCTGGCATCAAAATATTTTTTTTAAGGCACAGAGGGATGGCATGACAAAACACTTTCTGATGTGAATTCTATTTGTCAATGTATGATAGGTTTCACTCAAAGGAATAGAGATTTGTGATTTTTTTCCTACAACTATATCTCTGCTTTCTCTTTAAATAGGTGCCACGGTTTGTTCCTATCAGCTCTTGTGCCTGTTTGTGCTGAAAGAAACGCTCCCTAGTGCCATGTGGACACAGCCCACAAGTTCCCTCCACTGGTTCCCAACACGAGCACTCAGTTCAGCTCTAATGAGTTTATATTTTAACATCTTTAAACCTGGCTTCTCTTCCCACTGAAAATCTATTCTCTGTGAAGAGAGTATTATCTTGGTTGAATCTCCTTGCGTCTTAGAATAGCTACAGCTCCAATAAAGGAGGTGCTCAGGTTGGGAGGTCCAGATTTGAGGCTACTCTAGCTGAAGTAACCCCTCATGGAAGTTCACCAAAACAATGGCAGCTCACATGGAAGCCTGCATCCATGGTGAAAACAGCAGCATGATGGGAAGCAGTGTCCTGACACCATTGCTTAGGGTACAGAGTCCACTAAGAAAACTCACATACATAAGCTCATGTACACTTCACATCAGAAGTGAAAAGAAGCCAAAATTGAGTCCCCCAAAAGATTAGGTGACATGTTAAAAAAAAAAAAAAAGGAATTTGCCTGCTGGGTTAGCTCCATTGGATGTCAAGCATTTGTTGTTGATGGTGAATACAGTATTTTGTGTCTGTTTTGTGCAGGAACAAAGAAGAGAGAGCTACAGTATCCAGGAAATATTTATCTCGATGTGACTAACCTTGTGAGACCGTTTCCTGACATTCAGAGAGGCAAACACCATCCTAGATTCAGATTTAGGACTTCTGCTTTCCCACAGAATCAGGAGAGTTTCTTACTTGAGTAGTCTGTAGAAAGCTGAGCATGCGGTATACGTGCATAGCCCTACCTCAGTTTACTCAGAAAGCTCTTAAATCTCAGTTTCTCATTTTTCAGAGCCCATAATCATGGAAGCAAATTGCCAGCCATAGCCGATAGTATATGTGAGCCATCTTTCTAATTTTAAAAAGATGTTCTTTCAGGGTCTTTGTGGACATGCTGGTTTTTTGTTGTGTTTTTTTTTTTTTGCAATCTTTATTTCCCCATCTTATTAGGTACTTGTTGTCTTTTAGAAATTGACTTCAAAAATGAGATTTTTAGAGCAGTTGGATGGAGTTAAACCTTTTTTTCCTCCCCCACTGGGAATTTTCCCTAGACAGGTTTTCAAAAAAGCACCCGGAATCTTTTCAACATGCCGTGACTGTTCACAAGGCACAATTGTTTGTCTTCAACTCAGAATTCATCTCCATTGAGCCAGGAACAAAATCAAGGCGACAGAGGCTTTAAAATTCAGACAGGAAGTTCTGCCCTTTTGACCTGGGAAACCAAAAGGAAGGTAAGGAGGAAGAACGATAAAGAAAAATAGCAGGAGGAGGTTTGATATGTGTCTGAGATATACCTTTTGCATTCTCCCAAAAGAATTTTTAAGGTGGAAGCAAGTCTTTTGGAAGGCTATTGATGAAGATCCAGTGATCCATAAGACACCCTCCCCATTACACCCATCTATTGCGCTCCTTTGCTGCAATTGCTTACATACTAAGTCGTCACTCTAAGAGAGAGGTGGTGAAGAAACACTGAAAAGAGATTTCTGCCTTTCTGAGAGACAGAGAGAGGTACTTTCTGCACTCGTCTGCTAGTTCCCATTTTGTCCCCATTTTCCAGTCTTTTCCCTTTCTTCCTATGTGCTTATTCTTATCCCTCTCCCTATTTCTCACTTGCTTCCATCTGCTCTCTCTTGCCATTTCTGTGGGGTGTGTGTGTGTGTGTGTGTGTGTGTGTGTGTGTGTGTGTGTGTCACACATGCACCAGTACTAGGGGCCTTGTCTAGCTTTCTTATTCACAGATGGTGCACTACCACTTGAGACACGTCTCCATTCCAGAATTTTGCTGGTTAATTGGAGTCTTGTAGACTTATCTGCACGGGGTTGGCTTTGAATCTCAATCCTTCAACTCTCAGCTTCCTAAGTAACTATGATTACAAGCATAAGCTACCACCCCTGACTTCCTCTTGACATTCTTGATGATTCTTTCTGCTTTCAGCCCTGACAGTCAGTCACCCCTCCAACCCATTACCTTCCCTTTAAGTCACCCTTGATATATTTCTTTAATTTCCACCAGTTTTTCTTGGTAAGATCTTGAGAAACAGCATCTCCTCCTTGTCGATGCTGTCAGAGGCGGCTTAACACACTGTGGCTTTGTAAAACCAGGGTTGCATGTCTAGATAAATGTTCTGCTACCAGCTGGGACTAAACTACGCTAAAACTATATTCACAACCTTCATCCAGGTTTTTTATCATTTAGTCTCAAACCTACTTTTCCCCACCCACTTCCCACCTTGTGCTACATCCTCAGCTACCATGCGTTGATTTTTTTTTTAAAGTTTTGTTATATTTTGTTCCACGATTGTAGCTTGGGGTTCATTGCCAGGGCCCCAGATGAAACTATGCAGCTTTGTAACCCAGGCTGTACCTAAGTTATCAATCTGAATTTAAGACAGGTACCAAATACAGTTATCTATGTGATCCCTGGCCCCTGATCACTTCACTACTTCAGGTCTATTAATACCATGAGGCTTTGAAAACCTCAGAATTAACCTCCAGCATTAAAAGATGGTGGATAAGATGTGTAGATTCTCCAAGCCAGATGTCACCAGCTATGTGTGGAACCTGACTGACTGTACCCTAGTACAAGCTCTGGCCTCTCGGCAGAGTCTATATAAAACCACCATCTTATCCAGGAATGATATCAGGTCCTGAGAGAACTGACTCATAGGGCCCAGATATGGACATGTCAGATTTGTACCGGAAAGCTTTTTTATTAGCAGGCAGTAGCAAGAAACATACATCTGCTCTCCAGAATACCTTTCCCTAGATGGATGGCCCATGCACGTTAATGCAATCTCTAGTTTTATTTCTTGGTAAATGAAATTAGTTATCAAGAGATTATTTGGGCTCATCGATTCAGAAGAAGAAGGGCTCATGATCCAGAGGCCTAATTAATTTGTTCCAGGAGTCTGTTAAGAGGACTGGGTTTCAAGCAACAGAAACGTATTCCATCTTCATAGAGCAAGAAGGAAAGATTAGTGGAAGGATCCTGGATAGCTCCTGGAGGTTCTCTGTGGTCACTATCTGATGTGGCCTCTCCAGCTTCCCCTCACCACACAGCTTGCTAATTATTTCTTTCACAGTATTTATGTGGTCTGTAACTGCTGTGTACTTATTTGTCATCAATCTTCCTCATTGGACTGCACACTGCTTGGGGCAAGAAATGTTATTCTTGTTTATGGCTCTATTTCTAGAACTTAGGACAGTCCTCAGCTATGTGTCATGCTCAAAAACATTCGTAGGGTGAATAAAAAAATAGAAAGGAAGAGCTAAGATTCCGAGCCCTGGGAATGATTGGAGACAAAGAATATTCATAGCAGGAACTTCTAACTACATTTGTCCCTCTGTTTTCTGCTCCAGTCTCTCACGTCTGGAAGAGAGAATCAGTTAGTCCAAATAAGTCCTTTGAGCCAACTCCAGAGACTGTCATTTTGTAGCCCTGGGATTGGTTGCAGAGCAGAGCCAAAGGAAGAAAGGGAGGGAGGAAAGGAAGGAAGGAAGGAAGGAAGGAAGGAAGGAAGGAAGGAAGGAAGGAAGGAAGGAAGGAAGGAAGGAAGGAAGGGAGGGAGGAAGGGAGGAAGGGAGGAAGGGAGGAAGGGAGAGAGGGAGGGAAGGAGGGAAGGAGGAAAGGAAGGTCTTCAAAGAAATGGCTAATGGGAGACACTTGCATTCCACCATAATGATCACTTCTCTTAGAGACCTGAGGATGAGGCAGTTTTGCTCTTAGCAAACTCTCCATAAAATATGTCACCAGTGGTCAGTTTTCTTGTCTATTCAGATTCCATCTCAAAGGGTCTCACCTACTTAAAAAGGTCTCAACAGTTCAAAGGAGACAGACAAGCTCAGGGCCTGCAGATGTGAGCTATGCACTCCCTGCCTACTATATCCTAGGACATCTTTTCCTACATTTGTTTCTTATTTTCTAGTGCATGAATAAAACATTTATCTACTTTACATTTGAAGAATGTATGCTTTCACTTAACCCAAATTCCTTGTTTTCTGGAAGCCTGCATTTGGATTACTTTGTTGTGACTGACACCGCCCATTGTCATCCCAGAAGCCACTTGGGCTGCAGTACGTAGACCTAAGCGTGGATCATCATGGAAGCCTCTTACTCCTTGACTTATATTTGGACTAGAGGCGGCATGTCACCCAGTTCTGAGCTATGAAAAATAATACAAAGTCTACTTCAAGCTTTGGGAAGAATTTTCTTTCCTGAGAATCATATGGAGGAATTTTCTTTTAACTTTGCCATCATCATTGCTTTAATCCTGAAATCAAACCACCTAAGCATTTTAATATTCCCCCTGGAAGTCAAGGTTTCAACCTGGAAGATTTTATTGCATGGAAACCCAAGGGAACTGCAATAATGGTACATCAACACTGTCACTGATTCTGTCTAAATCAACTTGACCTTGCCACACCAGACCATCACTAACATTTAACATAGAAAGCACTTCAGGCTTGGAAGGTTTATTGGTGGCACAAAACACCCCACTAAACAGGCCTACAGCTTTGTTCTTCCCACTGTATCAAGTTGTTCTTGGTTTAGAGGTTGGGCTTTAGGATCTAGGACAGTGTAATTAAGAAGAATTGTTCCTCCATTGAAAGGAGACTGTGTGAGGTAATAAATTTCTTATCAGAGAAGAGCAGAAAGCTGAAGGCTTTAGGTAGGTGTGTATGGAAAAAGGCTGTCCAGTCTCTCTGCTGTCTCTGTATAGAGGGAAAGTATCACTGATTATCAGTTTCTGAGTCCATGGTTTTATTCAGAATATGAACTGTCTGCCATTTCAGTTTGCCAATAGGATGAATGGACTTCACTAGACCAATCCACCAAAAAGAACATTAGGTTTTTTAGTAGAAAGGAAAAGTAGACATGTCCTCTGTGTCCACTGGAAAGTTGTTTGGAAAGAATATTTCCAATTCCTCAACAGCAGATAAAACAGCAGATAAAAGGGTCCTGTGCCCCAAACAAAGGGAAGAGTGTCTCCAGGCATGGGTGGGTGGACCATGTGGACAGGCAGAGTCACAACAAAGGCAACAGTGGGTTTTCCAAGCCAAAAAGGAAAGCAAGCTCCAGAAGAGACATGAAAAGTTACTACCAGACCAGAATGGAATGAAAGAGAAAGAAAGCAAAAGGAAAACTCATGTTGATAGAGCAACTGAAAAGGCTTTGTACATAAATGTAGAGAGCAATTACAACTTTCTGCTCAGGACCAGGGCAGTGATGTAATAATCAGTGTGAGACATCGTGGTCTGGCAAGCATGCCAAGAATGTGGGCTGCAGGGGCCTAGGTTATTCCAGGTTGCCATGGTATTCGGCCAAAAGTAATAGAGCCAGGCAGGGAAAGGAGGTAGCCTTATGCCTCACGGATGTCAATGCTGACTCTGAGGCCAAGACAAAGGAGTCTTGTTCATTCCCTTACTAGGTTGGCCAGTATGTAGAGGTAACAGTAGAATGGTAGCAGTAGGCATTAGTACAATATAAAAGGTCTGAAGTCAGGTAGACTGGGATTCAAATCCTGGCTCTACAATATACTTGTTCAATGTGACATACGTTACTTCAGAGGCTAAGTGACGTAACCTCTCTAAAATTCTCAATTAGTAATTGAAAGCTGATCCAAGCATGTGATTGGTAAGAGCATTGTGAGAATTAAACGAGATATGATCTAAAGAGTACTTAATGTAATGCCTGATATGTAGCAGAAACTCAGTCTTTTCCTATTCCTTTTTATTTTATTTTGCCAGTGCTGGGGCTTGGGACTCAGGGCCCAAGCACTGTCTCTGGCTTCTTTTTGCTCAAGGCTAGCACTCTGCCACTTGAACCACAGCGCCCCTGCTGGCTTTTTCTATATATGCTGAGGAATCGAACCAGGGCATCATGTATACGAGGCAAGCACTCTACCACTGGGACATATTCCCAGCTCCTCCTATTCCTTTTTATTAAAAAGTATGTATCAGGGTAAAATAGAATAAAGGAAATAGGAGTCAGTCAACATATTTTATATGCATAATAAGAATTGTGCAGAATGAACGGGAAAGAAGTGAAAATGGAGAATGAGGCTAGACTATTGTCAGCGTCTTCTAGAATGCACTCTTGGGAAGTGTGTGGCTTGAGTTAGGTCAAATTCAGGTGAAAACTTTTGAGCCTTCATACTGTTGAGCCTGAAAAGCAAGACAGTATATGTCACAGATTTTCAAATACATGATCTACACAGGGACAATTCCTTTCTTTATACAAAGCAACAATTGTAACATTTAAAAAATATGATTCCATATTCAGGAGGCTGAGATCTGAAGATCACAGCTCAAAGCCAGCCAGGACAGGAAAGTCCTTGAGACTCTTATCTCCAATTAACCACCACCAAAAAAACCCACAACCACAAAAACAAACAAACAAACAAAAACAACAAAAAAACAGAAGTAGAGCTATGGCTCAAAGTGGTAGAATACTAGCCTTGAGCAACAAAGCTCAGGGACAGCAACCTGACCCTGAGTTTAACCCCTGTGACCAACCAAAAAAAAAAAAGTGACAAAAGATTCCAGAAAGATCTGTGCCATATACTGTGTTGGCATAAGGCAGGTCATTAAAATTCCTCAGAAGCTTGGCACTGATGTCTCAAACCTTGGTTATTCAGGAGATCAAAGGATCATGGTTTGAAGCCAGCCTAGGAAAGAAAAATGCCTGCGAAATTCCATCTCCAAAAGCTGGACTAGCAGAGAAACGCAAGTGGTAGAGCACCAATCATAAGCAAGCAAAACAAACAGTGCAAGGTCTTGAATTCAAATTCTGGTGCCAGCACAAGAAAGAAACAGAATAAAGGAAAGAAAGAAAAAGCAATAGGGAAGGAAGGAAGGAAGGAAGGAAGGAAGGAAGGAAGGAAGGAAGGAAGGAAGGAAGGAAGGAAGGAAGAAAGAAAGGGAGAAAACTGGACACATATATACTGAATACATAGAAATTAGTATATATAAAGCTCCTAGAAAAATCAGGTGAAAAGAATGACAGCTTTGCTTCTATAATAGCACAAAACAATCTGTACATACTGTGCAGATGTTACCACGTTACCACCATCATTTGCAATTCCATTCATAGCCCTCAACTTAGTAATAACCACCTTGCATATTTTACATGTATTCTTCCAACCTTCTCTCTTTAACTGTGGGGGTGTATTTCCAAGACCCCTAGTGGATTCCAAACCTGCAGGTGAAAATGAACCACATATCTATGGTTCCGAACGTATGTATAAATAAAATGATTTCTCTGTAGTGTATACCCATATATGAGGAAGTCAAATTAGGCACAGAAAGGGAATAATAACTAGTACTGAAGGAGAATAATTATATGATATACTGTAATAAAAACACATTCTCTCAATGTTGAGCAAGACAAGCCTAGAACACAGAGAACAAAGGCGCATGGTCCCCTTGGTATATGACTGTTGTTATAGGGGGGAAACAGTAGAGACCAGGTCTGCAATATAACAAACTTCTTTTCAAATGGTATTTCCACATGTTTGGGTCAGTGACTTTACATTATGTATCTAAAACCAAACAACTACTAAGCAAACATAAAAAGGTCTAGGATAGACCTATCAGTGGATCACAATAGCTCAACAGCTATGTACACATGATTATATAAGATAAGGATAAGCAAAAACAACTCCAAAAAAAGGACACAAGAGAATTCTATTGTTGTCATTACGTTTAATGTTCTTGGTGAATTTCCTTTGGTGTAGCCCATGTGGTTACTGTATATGATTTTGGTACACTGGATATTGTATATATGCTTACCTGAACTAGGGAAGGGAAAGAAAAATGAGGGAGGGTATAACAAATATGACAAGAAATGTACTAACTACCTTATTATGTAACTGTACCCCCTCTGCACATCACCTTATCAATAAAATTTAATTTAAAAAAGTATTCTCTTTCAAAACAGCTTTATTGTGCTATACTCATGAAGTGAGTGTCCTTACATGATGGGGTGAAAAAAGGCGAATGACAGGCTCTGTGTTAGAGCATTAGGCTAAGGGTTCATTGGACATAAGCACTATGACAGCTGGTCTAAGGATAGGCAGATAGCACATACTCTCTAGATATACTGGACAGAGGGATGGTTTATATTTGGGGCAGAATTGATGGGAATAGTCTAAGATTTCGCCATACTAGAGCTGGAAATATGGCCTAGTGATAGAGCACTTGCATTGTATACTCGATCCCCCAGCACCACATATATAGAAAATGGCCAGAAGTGGCACTGTGGCTCAAGTAGTAGAGTGCTAGCTCTGAGCAAAAAGAAGCCAGGGACAGTGCTCAGGCCCTGAGTACAAGCTCCAGGACTGACAAAAAAAAGATTTTACCCTACTACTTAGAATGGGCAATTTTAAACCTGTGTATTATTTATTTCTGGAAATTTCCATATAATACTTCTGCCTCTAGCTGAAATTGTAGAAAGCAAAATCCTGCATAGAGGAAAGGGGTCAACAATATAGTCATAGAAATAGTCATTTATTTCTTTTCACAAAAGAGATCAATGTGCAATATCTTCTTGTGACCCACCTTTTCACCCAGCAACACATGGTGGTCACGTTCCCATGTGTCAACTCCATTAACTTCAGAGGTCATGGACATCCTCTCTAAGGAGCCTCACCAAGGCTGGATTAGGACATGGCTTGTGCTTCCCATTTCCTGCTCCTTCTCACTTTCCCTGATGCCCTTCTCCTGGTCCTCCCAGCCTATGGAACTCAGCCCATGGAACCCCAACATAGTACAGCTATATATACAGCCTTGACCGGAAGGAGCAATCCTCCAAGGAAGTGTTACATTCATTTGTTGGTTATCTTTCCATTTTCCAAAATAGCATCATCAAAGAATATATATACATATGCATACATATATCTGTGTATATATATATGTGTATATATATATCTGTATATATGATGTTTCAAATGGACTGAAAATAAGAATTCAATACAGTTAATAAAATAGGGGGAAGAGGGCAAAGCTCCAAACTTAAAATGTATTGTTAAAGTTTGAGTCCAAGTGGGTGAATGAAAACACTATATCCTTCCTAGTCAATCCCTTCTCTGGCCTACCCAGCCCCATTCCTCTTACCCTACTTGTAGCCTAGAAAACAAGCTTTTCCCTAGGGTCCCTCTGCGGTGATCATGTGGCTAATTCAGATAAACTGGCCAGATGTGGACAGCATCTAACCATGAGCGATAGTTTGGCCAACAAATTTCATTTTCAAGTTTCACTTGAAAGCCAGGAGATTTTGTGTACATTTCTGGCTTTTCCTGAATGAGAAAAGACCCTGGCATCCCTGAACCCCCCATCACTGTAGGGCGATGATTGGGAGCTGAGAGGCTCTTGCTCTACACCAATGGAACATGTTTCTCCACGGGTCTCTAGCACATTACACTGGATAGTTTATTTCCCTGCCTCCCTCCTGTAGGGACTGTCATGTGAGTGGGAGGAAACAATTGATGCCATTAACTCCTCACATTCATTGAGACCCTGCTCTCCAGTCTCCCTCCCCATCCCAATGGCTGATGCTTATGAGGGGATTTCATGTCCATGAAACTTATCCACTTCCCCCAAGGGTAAGACCAGCTGGATAAAAGCCATTTATTTACCTGGGCAACTGGAGAGAGAGTCTACCTGAAGAATCTAATGGCAGACTAGGATGCAAGGGTAGAATTAGTGTTGGAAACAGTCTAAGCCATTGTTTGAAAGTGGAATAGAAATGTGCAAGACATTGAAGAAAGGCGGCAAAGCTGTTGAAGTCAATGGTGGGGTCTGTGGAGGCAGGAGATAGGGCAAAGTACTTTTCAGGTCATTGAAGACATTTTCTTGAGATAAGGCTTGGAAACAAGGCTTTACCCATTCTATGTGAAAATCTGAAATCTTGAACTCACCTTAAGGTTCCAGATGTCTAGTCTTCCTGCTTTCTTGGTGAAGACTCAATCCATGTCTCCTTATTTGTTTCCTATCCAGCATGGATTCCACTGGTCATCATTCATTACTGTGGTGGTCTGCTCCTTCACTATCGCTCTCCACACCTGCCCTCCAAACCTCCCCCCTGCCTCTCCATTCCCCAGTGACCTACCAAGTGCTGCGGAGCCACCAAAGCCTGACCAACACCGGCTTCACTAAGCCTCCTGCTTTACTTAGGTGAGCAGCACACTATGCTTCCTCTACTCCACCTACAACTGGTTTTCATCACAGCTATTTTAATTCTCTCCCTCTCATCTCAGACAGCCTTTGCTCCTATACTTGGAAACCATCTTTTATTCTCTTCTTGGACTTTGCTCATTCAACAATCCTTTCTGTCTCCTCTATCTTCACCTTGGTCCTCCCTCCCTAGTATTTCTCAGACTCTAAACATAACCACGTTTCTCCCATTTTGAAAGAAAAGTGCCCCAGAACTTTGGTGGAAATGACCACAGAATGATAACATTCAGGGAGCTGAGGAAGGAAGGAAGGAGAGAAATCAGCAAGATACAGAAAATGATCTGCAGGAAGGCACATTTCTATAAGCTTAGGATCTTGGCAAGAAAAGTCGAATGGGAACAAAAGGAGAGGGACAAAGAGTGTGAGTGAATAGGAGGGCCTCCCCATGCCACATGGTCATTCTTCACATGCCTTTCTTGGGTGCAGCGTAGTGTAGCTCACCTGTGACAGCTCTCCCCATTCTCACTTCCAGCCAGTGAGATGGGCCAGGGAAACCAGGTGGATGAGAAGAGGCTTTGGAGGAAGGGGTTCCAGGAAGTGCTAGTATCAAGCTACAGAAGGGCTTGACATGTACCCCAAGAAAGAAAAGAAAGCAATTTCTACTGGCTGCTCCCAGTTGGGGTAGACAGGAGAGAATCAGGCTGCCTGACAGAAGAGAGCATTTGCATGAAACAAAAGCAGTAGAAATACATTTCTCAGGCTCCAGGAGTGTCTGTGGCAATGTGAAACTCAAATCAACGATGAGGACCACTGGGAGAAGAAAATGAATGCTGTCAGCAGAAACGCTCCCCAGACTCAAGGACCCAGCTCTTCCAAAGAAATCCTGAAACAAAAGGGCAACATACACAGCTACAAAAGCACAGTCCTTTATAAGAAGAGCTCCCCACCAGCCTAACACAGCAGATGTCTCTTTGAGAGAGCTCTAGGGGAGAGGCCAGCAGGCTTGACCCTACTTACTGGCCTTTCCTAGATATTTTCCAGCTAGACAGCTCAGAGCCTCCCTGTGCCCCATTATCATCACCTCTACGGTCCCCCTTCCCAGGCTTCTTTGCAGATGTGTGAGATGGGAAACTGCCTTAGAAATGACTAAGCTCTTTCTGCTGGCAATGATGGACAAAAGGTTAAGAAGATTCTAACAGGCCAAGGTGCTCTGCTCCAAAGGCTAAGTGGGTCTAGATATAAAGATGGTACAAGGGGGACAAAGAGGATGAGGTAAAGACAAGGCATGGGGAAGTGAAACTCCAGAGGCAGGAGGGTGGGGGTGGGGGAGAAGCAGCTTCTTAAAGACACACAAGAGATCTGCTATCAGCACCAATAACATAAACCCAGAAATCTTCAACACCCTGGTAGGGGATTCTCCAGTGGGGTTTCCCTCTCAACTGCCTCTGTGAACCAATGTTAGATTTTATTTAAAGACACAGCATTCTTAGCCAGGAGTGGTGATGCATGCCTGGAATCCCAGCACTAGAGAGAATGAGGAAGGGAGATCACAAGGTCAAGTCTAGCCTGGGCTATGTAGTGAGTTGAAGATCAGTCTAAGATATATAGTGGGAGCCTGTCTTTAAAAAAAATCAAAAACCAAGGGCTGAAGATGTAGCTCGAGTAGTAGAGTGCTTGCAGACCATGTGCAAGGCCCTAGGTTCAATCCCCAGCACCACCAAAAAGGTAAATAGGTAGACTATAGAGTCCCTACAAGATAAAGCCCACATCTTGTAAATAAGAAAAAATGATCAGTAATTCCAAGTTGTCAGTCTATCCATCCTATAAGGCACAGGGCAGCTATCTGTAGTGAAGAACAGTAAGCTTTACGTTTCAACCGGTCAAGCTTGAGCTCCCCTGATTTGGCCCAAAGCTGGATCTTTAGTGTTCCTGCCACAGTGCGTGGAGGCATGAGGTCAAGGCACCCCAGCTCCCTGTGTGCCACCTTCATGGGCTGGGGCAGATGGAAGAGAAATGTAGATTGTCCAAATGTTGGTTTAGGGCTACTAATGATCTTTATCTGACGCTGAATTCATTATTTCTTTCCGAATTGGTTTCTTGGTCCCAGAGGACCTCAAGCTTGGTGGACACAGTAACGTATTGGAGGATGGAAATAGTGTCATAAATCTTTTGGACACACAAGAGGAGTCGTTTTCCAAAAGTAAAATGAAATCTTTATTGGGGAAAATGTGGTAAGACAGAAGGGTCATGGAAATGACACCCAAGCCTATGAAGGACTCATGTTTAAACACAGCCTGTGGTCAAGACTGGAAGGCATGGGACTGAGGTGGGGTCTTTTAGCACTCCTCTGACTGAACAAGGTTATTTTCAACTGTTCAGTATTGGGCTTTGCATTTGAAAAATAAGAGATACGGAGAAGCCCATAGAAAAGCCATAATAATAGCTAGAAAATAAAAAGGTATTCTGAGACAGACAAAAGGAGTTTAGGTTGTTTAATGTGGAAATGAGAAGACTATATTGACTAGCTCTGGATGTCAGAAAGATTATTACCAGGAGAAAAATGGCCAGCGGCTTTCTATCTCCACCAAGGAGCAAATGGTAGGAAATAGGCAGAGATTGCAATAGAAGGGTGGTTGTGACTATAAAAGAATTGCTAATTGGACCAGACTGGGCCTGACTGAAATAGACTTCAGAGAAAGACAGCTCAACTTCTGTTACTCACGTTTGCTAAAAATATAGCAAGTATTGACTTGACCACAAACAGGGGACTAGATGTAATGACTTCTTGTGCCTTCCCATTTCATAAAATTTATCTGTCCATGGATTCACAAGAACTAGCTAATTAGCTGATGGATGGAAAATTCAGTTGTTTCAGAGTATGGCTGATATAAGCTGTTTTGATCCATTTGATGTATTTTTCATCTATTGCTTTATTAAATTGACTGGTGGTTTGAGGGTCATGTTGACATAGCTTGTAATTTTATAGCATTCATTTTACTCCAGAGAGCCTAGACATGAACCTATAAATTCTATTATGCTGTTGGTCATCCAGTCAGGCTTGTAGGGACTGGACTGTTAGAATAGTGCTATTTTATGAGCTGACTGATACCAACACATACCTGATGTCATGTGAACCCTGTCATTCAGACCAGAGTAAACAAGCTGAAGAAATGGTGCCAGCCTTTCAATTTGCTCCAAGGGTGTGCTCTTTGTACTAAGAGTGTATTCTTCTCTTAATGTTGAAGCCAAACATTGATGCATTTAAGTATGGCCAGTGGGGGTTAGAAAAATGAAATGTGATCCTCCTGTTTATAGCATTGTACAAAATAAATCCATCCGCTTTGAAGTGAATTTATGGAATTGTGGACAGAAAAGAATTACATTCATTGGAACCACTGTCCCGTGCTGTAGGGGCAACAAGCTCCCGTAGCTTGAGCTCCAGGAACCACTAGCACACTGGAGTTCTTCAAAGGTGCTTCAAATTGGTTAAAAACTATTGATATGACTAAAAATGGTGCACATTCAAAAGTAAATAAGAGTTACCAAGGAAGAGCTCTATACAAGGTCCTTGCACCTGTTTTTTTGTCCCCTAACAGCCGATCTTCACATTTTCCTTTGCTAACACAGCCTCTGAGTCTCAGCCAGACCCAATTAAGATTGTATGTACTTCCTGGCCTTCCTTGCACTTGGGTGAGGTAGTGAGAAAGTTCTGGTGGATGGAAACCAAAGAGATTCAGGCAGAAGCAATAGGTACCACTCAGGGGTCGTAACCTCAAAAGTAAAAGATAACATCTTCCATCTCATCCTTTTCCTCTTTCTGCAGGAAGGGAGAAGACTGTTGTTGAGGATAATGGAGAATCAAGATGGAGGAAACTTGGATTTTCATTGTTGTGGAGATATCACAGTAGCCTTGGACTCTATATGCTTTGGCTATTGCTGGACAGAAATATGAACTTCCATCAGTTTAAGCTACCATTATTTTGACCTTTGTAACAATAGCCATACTGGTATTTTAACAAGATCTTAAGGTGTGACACCATAACCTTTAGTTTAGGCGCTATTCATTTAATAGAAAATAAATATATTGTTCCAGATGGACAGACAGGTGGATAGAGAGACACAATGCACACAACACATGCATACTGAGAGATTTATTAGCTAGTGACTTAATGAAGACCACTGCAGAACTCATTTAAAAAAAAAACTCACCCCACACAGAGTAATGTGAGGTATATTGAACTTATTGTGTATTTTCATATGCAGGAAGCTAGAGAGGAATACAGAATGAATAATAATGAGCCACTAGTGAGGTGACAAACACCAAAGAACCACTGAATGACCAGGGAAAAAGTATTTCACCTCTCAATGTCCAGGTGTCTAATGGGGTAACCAAGTGTCTAACGGGGCAATATGGGTTCCTCCTTCATTTGGGATTCTGTGAGAACTACCTGAAATCATCTGGGTAAGGTACCTACCCCCACGCATTGGTACCTGGCCCATACCAACCCCTAAATGAATATTAGATACTGCTAATTTAGGGTTAGCTCTCTTTTATTTATTGGCAATGATGCTGAATAACTGTTGTGTTAGAATGATCTTAGGTTACTCTTGACCTGTGTGTATTCAAGGCAACTAATCAAAATTGTCTACTTCTTTGGAGTTCCATAATGGCAAGTTATAATCTTGGTTTATGTACATTTTCCAGGTAGCATCTGAAGTACTATATCATTGTATGTCTGTACATTGATTGCAGAGAGAGAGAGAGAGAGAGAGAGAGAGAGAGAGAGAGAGAGAGAGAGACAGAGAAGAGAGAGAGAGAGGGGAGAGAGAGAGAAGACTTAAATGACAATAAAATAGTAGATGCAGTAGCAGCCCCTCTATTTTCTGTGTTCTCTTTCCTGTAGGCAAGGTTGGAATTGGTTGGAATTGTCTCCTCTCTGGTGGCTACAGTCTCTGCTCGTGCTTGGAAAGGAGGATTTGCTGAGAAATGAATAATGTTGAACTTTTAAGGAAGGCCTCCATTTGCTTTGGCTCCTTCTGAGGCTCCAAGAGTTCCCTCCCAGGGCTGCAGAGTCCATTGTGGGAAGCATGGAGCCAATCCTAGAACTAAGCTCACCATATTAGCATCTGCCTAGCATCTACCTGCCAGTAGACCTTCTAGACCATCCCAGTGTTCTCTTTGATCCTAAGAAGGAGGTTTTAAATGAGACCTCATTCTAGTCATAGCTGAGAGTCTACTACCACAGCCAGGCTCCATGGCCACTCTAGAAATGGTGGGAAAATGGCAAGGAGAAATTAGGCCTCCCAGTTAGATATAAGGTGGTAACGAGGACCAGATCCAAAAACAGGAAGGGGAGGGAGAATGACTCAGCACTGAAAGAGTGGGTGAGAATGATGGTTCAGCAAAATACATGACAGGAATGACTTAGAAAGAACTCATGTGTCCCTCAAAGGAAAAGAGGATTCAACCAAGATGGGGGATCCAATCAGAAGACTCCAAAGATCATATGTCCACCACTCAACCAATCAAACCAGGAGCACACTCTAAGGGGGAGGAACAAAGTGGCCCTATATATTACAGCAGACAGGGAGACTTGAGGACACCTGGCTATTCTTTTTACAAGGAATCCATTTCTTTCTTCTTTGCTGTAGAGATACTTGAGTAAGAAGCATATACATTGCCATTAAAGGGTTCTGAACCACCGGAAGGTATTCTAAACCACCAACATCAACTGAAAGAACAAATAATAAAAACCATGCAAGAGAAGAATTGGGATTATCTTTCTATGCTCTATAAATAACCACTTCATCACATAGGGAGAGGTGAAAGAGTCTGCAGAGGAAATGGCAGAGAAGAGGTTTCAGGTTGTTAATTAGGAAAGAAAATATTGTGTTATTTTAATGGTTTTCTGTGGTGTTGGTGGCATTTCAGAATTAGCAAATATTCATATCAGACCTAAACTTGTCGGGGATTTTTTGTGTTTTTGTTTTTTTTTTACTTTTTCCCCCCTTAAAATATCTCTCCAAGGGCTGGGGATATGGCCTAGTGGCAAGAGTGCTTGCCTCCTGTACGTGAGGCCCTGGGTTCAATTCCCCAGCACCACATATACAGAAAATGGCCAGAAGTGGCGCTGTGGCTCAAGTGGCAGAGTGCTAGCCTTGAGCAAAAAGAAGCCAGGGACAGTGCTCAGACCCTGAGTCCAAGCCCCAGGACTGGCCAAAAAAAAAAAAAAAAAATATATATATATATATATATATATATATATATATATATATATATAATCTCCAAGATTGGGTAAGCCACAGGACCCTAAATGGCTGATGTTCCCCCAGAAAACTGTTGACACCTCCTATGGTGAACATAGCTTCTCATTGTTGACATCTACTAAGGTGAGCAAAACCTCTCTCTCTTTTTGTTGGTGATTTAGATGAAGATGGACTGAGTGGCACTTTCTGGGTGATGTCATTAATCACCTCCTAGAAAACCCAGCCCAGTGGCAAATCAGCTGATGGTCAGGTCATTGGCAGCGTGTTGACTCAGTAGTAATGACTTATCTTCAAGAAGTGATGATGTTGGGCTGTGTGCTTCCTTCCAGTCCCTTGCAGTTCTCTTTCTAGACAGTATGAATGTATACTTCTTCCTGTCTAATTGAGACTAAAAAGTCAGCAAAACAAAACCTCATCTTTGACTTTTGGCCTTTCTCAGAATCTCAGCTGTCTTAGTTTGACTCTGGTTGCACCAGAATGTCATCTGGAAGCCACATTCCCACCCCTCTCCATCCTTCTTTTGTTCTTGGGGCCATTAGGACTAGGTGATGGAGTCTAGGGGTGTGGCTCAAGTGACAGAAAACCTGCCTAGCCAGAATGAGGTGCTGCGTGCAATCCCCATGCTACAAAATATAAAAATAATAAAGCTTGTTGAGCACTGGTGGCTCATGCCTGTAATCCTAGCTACTCTGGAGGCTGAGATCTGTGGACTGTAGTTTGAAGCCTGCCATGGGTGGAAAGTCTGTGAGACTCTTATCTCCAATTAACTACCAAAAAGCTGGAGATGTGGGTGAATGTGAGGGAAGGAACACCTGGCCTGTGCTGGCTATCTACAGAATTCTTCACTGCCAAAGCTCAGAACAGAGCACCCAGAGGAGATGCCAAACAAGCCCTAGCCACACCGTCCAATGACAACAATTTGATGCCTTAAGACTCTTGAGTGACAGTTTGGCTTTTAGTTGTGGTGTTCATAATATAACTCTGGCTTCAATCCATTCCTGCTGGTCTAGCAGAATACCAAGGACAGGGTAACATAAACAATACAAGTTTATTTGTCTCAAGGTTTTGCAGATCAAAGGTCACATCTGGTGAGGGCCTTCCTGAGGAACCTAACATGGTAAAGGCCCAACATGCTGAGACAGAGCCAGTATGCTAGCTTGGGTCTCCCTTCTTCCTATAAAGCCACTAGCTCTGTCTCTGTCTTTTCCATGTGTGTTCATCTTGGTGGGAGGTCTTCTCATCGTAATGCTCAAGGCACATAACTCTCTAAGCACACTGGAAGCCTCTTCTAGTCCTGTGTGTGCTAGCATCCTATTCATTGAATAACGAAGTGCAGAGAACTGCACTGCCACAATCCCTTTCACATCCCTTACAGAAGTTGGATGATCTTCACCCATCAGCTCCCCTTTAAGATCAAGGTATCAGAGTCATTTTTGGGAAGATGAGGCAGGAGGACTTAGAGGCCTGATAAACAGTGGTAACAAGTGTACAAGAGTGGATACTTGCACTTGTGAGAGATGGCTCTTTAACCAGTCTATACAGAAAGTTGCTGGCAACCCAGAAGAAGGTGTGACATTCTTTTTTTTTTTTTGGCCAGTCCTTGGGCTTGAACTCAGGAAGAGTACTGTCCCTGGCTTCTTTTTTTGCTCAAGGCTAGCACTCTGCCAACTTGAGCCACAGCGGCACTTCTGGCCATTTTCTATGTATGTGGTGCTGAGGAATTGGACCTAGGGCTTCATGAATACGAGGCAAGCACTCTTGCCACTAGGTCATATTCCCAGCCCAGAAGGTGTGACATTCTATTGGAGCCACTGGGAGCCACTGCCCCTGCCCATTCCATTTGGGTTAAGATCAAGGACCAAAGCCCGTCACATGACTGAACCCAACATCTATTAGGCAGAGAATAATCATCTACTGAGCAATAATCTAATAGTCCTAATCAAAGTGGGAGAAGTATTCTTCTAAAACAGAGGTTGACAAACTACTATCTGAAGGCCATGTCTAAGTCATCACCTGCTTTTGTATAAAGTTTTATTGAAACAAGACCATACCCATGACATCTGGAAGCCACATTCTCACCCCCCCCCCATCCTTTTTGTGTTCTCTGGGGTCATTAGGACTAGGTGATGGGGTCTAGGGGTGTGGCTCAAGTGAAAGAACACCTGCCTACCTAGAATCAGGCCCTAAGTGTAATCCCCATACCACATAAGAAGAAAAATAATAAAACTTGCCAGGCACTAGTAGCTATGCCTGTAATTCTAGCTACTCAGGAGGCTGAGATCTATGGATTGTAGTGTGAAGCCAGCTCTGGATGGAAAGTCTGTGAGATTCTTAACTCCAATTACAGTGGCAAAACTGAGTAACTAACTGCAAAAGAGATCGCAAAGCCTACTATGTTTACTCTCTATATCTTTCTAGGAAAAGTTTGTCCCTATTGCTCTTCAGAACAAAAAGTTGAGGAATCGATTGGAAGTCAGCATAAAACCAAATCAAAGAATCCACGAGCTCTGTCTATGCCTTGCACTGGCAAGGGCAGGTCAGTGCAGTTAGAAGCCCCATTCCTGCAGGAAGTGCTTCCTCTTGTGTGTACCAGCCACCTGTGTGATCAGAGAGAGGCCTTTCTAGTCTGGCACTGGGGCTTGTGACAGAGCCTGCCATGGAAATTCACAGGCCAACTCTTTTATGTCTGTCCACCAAAGAGTTCCATCCTCTGAGCTTTGGGTAAAGGCAAAGAAGCTGGATGTGGTGCACTGCTATGTTCCTAGAACTCAGGAAGATGGAGAGTTTGAGGCCAGCCTGTACCACACAGAGACTTTATCACAAATTACAAATCAAAAAAGACACGATCCTTAGGGATTTCCAAAAATGAAAGAAATTTATTCAAATAAAACAAGATTTGTTGAATGTTTGTTTATTCAATCAAAGCCCCCCCAAAAAAACTATAATCTTAGGTTGAAACCCAGTAGAGTTAATGGATCAAAGAGGAGGGGCTAAGATTCAGCGGTGACTGGGAGGGGCCATGAGCTCAGGGCCACACCCATTACATGACACCTCCACCCCCACCCCACACACACTCATAGTCCTCTCAAAAGCCCCAGGAAGCTAGTAGACATCAAAGCTCCTTGAACATTAATTTGGCCATTAGTGGGTTTTCTAATTTGCCAGGTGAAACTACGCTATAAAAATAAATAAATAAAAAGATTGTTTCCAGGTCTTTAACAAAAAGGAATGTTTGATTTCTTGGAGTAACAAGCTTAGAGCCCTGGTTTTATCTTTAAGTTTCCACATCACTTTCACAAATCTTGTGTCATATATGTGGAGAAAATCTTAATGGGAGACTTAGCTTAAGGATTAGTTTTACTCCGACCGAAGCAGCTTTCAGCTGCATTGATATATTTGTATTGTTTCTCAAAGACAGTACAACAACCCCCATCAGGTTCAGACATTGTCCTCATTTCTGTCCTTAATTTCTGTTATTAATGGGTTTAACCCCCACAGCAAACATTCCATGTTGTTATCACCCCTGTTTAAAGCCCAAGGAAACTGAGGTACCAAGGTACTCTCATAAGTCAAACAGGATAATATTGGAATTATAATTCTGAACCCATAATGTTGGGCCTCAAAAGGGCTAGTTTTTGTCATGTAAGTAAAATTAGGCCTGAAATCTAGGTTTGGGCTCTTATCTTATCATTAGCTGGCTACAAAGAGAAAAATCTTGAATATTTCAGTCACACTTATAAATCTAATAAACTTAACTTCATAAGCCAGGCGTGGTTACATATATCTGTAATGCCAGCATGTAGAAGGCATAGCAGGAAGACTTAAGTTCAAGGCCAGCCTAGGTTACATAGTGAGACCTTGTCTCAAGAAAAGAAAAATGAAACTTATATAATGAAACTAGATGAAATCAGTGGTAATCAGTTGTGCAACAACTTATTATGAACTCACTTTTGTAAAAAAATGGCTGATGACTACTTCTTTCCAAGACAGACACCCAAAAGTCAAAACTTTAAGGGGCCCTGGATGCTTTTAGCAGGTGAGGTTGAAAGCCAGCTTGACTTCAAGCAGGTGACCAGCAGGTGTCACAATTGATACTAGTGAGTGTTTCAGGTACATCAGCAACTCCACAAGAGGGATCAGCAACTGGACAGGGTGGGAGGGAGGCTTCTTGTGGGCTTGGCCTTAATTAATGTCTCACTGGGGGTAAAATACTGATTACTAATATGGGGAGGGGGCGGGGTTTGTTAAAAAATAAGTGGACTGCATTTGCTCGTTAAAATGCAGGGAAACGGATGGATCTGGAAACTGTCATATTAAGTGAAGTAAACCAGGCTCAGGACAAAGGTCACATGTTGGTCATAGGTGGACGCTAGACCTAGAATATAAACTAGATGCCAGTAGCAACTCCCCAGCTAGGATTGTGACAACTGGAAATGTCTCCTGAGGGGCAAAGTTCAACCCTAATCAGGAACCATAAGATTAGCAAGTGTGGGATCCACACTTCTCAAATTAGAGCCCCAGATGGAATCTTCTGTGGCAGCCCTAACAGTCTAAATCAAGTGTCTGGCAGAACAAGGCAGGATCTGACAAGCTCAAAAGTGAGATATTAGACACTCTGCATTTTGCATAGAGTATAATTTGCTGGTTAATCCCACTAAGGAGGAGGAGGAGGAAAATGTTCACTATTCTGTGAAGATTCTTAGGACCTGCTAATTAGCTACTAACTTCATGAACAATAAAATCATAGAATTTGAAAAGTGCAGGGAGAGAAAGTAAGTGAGAGGAAAAAAGAAGGAAAAGAGGGAAAGAGGAAAGGAGAAAAAGAAAAAAATAACATAGATCTCCAAATGCCAAGATCAAGTTCAAGTGCACCATGTCTTAATCAATAGAGGAAAAAGATGCCTTCATTAACATCAGAATCATGCTGCCTGCAGAACTGTTCGTCTGCACCCTACTTGGAGCCTGGCAGAGAGGCCCTAAACAGCCCAACCTCTCAGACCTGTTCCCACTGCTCACATGAATGTGTCACTCTACCCCACCTGGTCAGCCACATTTCCACAGACACCTGGCTAATCACCATTGCTGGACCTTTGCATGTTATACACACTCCATCCAGCTCAATCCCAGTTCCATCATTCATTCTCTCTGGAGAGTCAGCCAACAGCTGTCCAGCAGTTACGATGGAGCAGATGCTCCTCCAAGAAATCTTCACTTGAATGCTAAAGAGGATTTTCCCTTCCAGGGCTGCCCACTGCTGCCCCCTGAGACAAGCAAACAGCCAGGGGCCAGCCAGCAACAACTACTGGGACCTTGGCTTTTGGTTTTCTTTTGCCTTCGTGAGCCAAGCACACAGATGGCAAGCCCTGCCAGGTGGGCAGGTGGGTTACAGGTCCCTTGTGAAAGTGGAAGGGGTTGGTGAGGGGGGCTGGCCTGCTCTAGTCCCAGGAGTGGGGGAGGGTTTGTCAGCCCACAGTGACCTTCAGGGCTGGAGAGAGGAAGAGGAAGCAGATTTCTGCTGCTCTGGGCTCATGGCTTCCTGAAGGCGGGGCTCTCCTGTTCTTTGCTGTTCTTTGGCCTTCCTCTGGGTGCACGTTAGCCAAGGCGTTCACACACCCGTACACGTAGAGAGAGAGTCAGAACTTGCCAGACTGCTAGTGACAATGCCCCCAAATTCTACACTGAAATCAAGGCCTCCATGTATAGTTGGAGACACTTCCTTCCCAGCAACTTCATTCCTCTGATTCACAAGCTAGCCCGCTGAAGAGCCGACCAAAATCCTTAGCCTCCGCAGACTTTGTGACTTTTAGATTTCAACAGCAGAGTCCCCTTGGGATCAAAAATTGCTTTGTTGAATCCAGAACATCTCCCCCCCACCACCACCTCTCTCTCCCCTCACTCCTTCCTATTTCCTTTTCTCCCTGCCTCCTTAAAGACTGCTCAGTTATTAAAGAGCTTCACTAATGCTTTCCAGAATGTTCTTGGGCTGAGCAATGGAACTCAGCTGGTATAATCTGGTAAGACCCAGCCAGGCCCAAGTCCTTTCCCAAACCAAGCACCTTAACTCTGGCCTTGATGGCAACTATGTTCTTCTTAACATCTTGTCTGTGTGAAGAAGGCGGGCTGGTGACTTTTAGCCAATCTTGTCCAAAATTCTCTCACTCTGGAAGAAGGAGTGTAAACGCAGTTCTGTGAGTGCTTGCATAACTTGAGCAGGATCCTGAGTTTGAATTCCAACACTGCCCCCCAATATAATCTTATATATCTATATATACACAATATTATATATACATATATGTGTATATGTAACATATACATATACATATAATGTATATATAACAGATTATGCATATATAAGTATGTATTACATATATGTTGTATGTGTGTATGAATGTATATATATGTAGATAGATAGATAGATAGATAGATAGATAGATAGATAGATAGACAGACAGACAGATAGATAGACAGACTATATGCTGGATGTGGTGGTTCATGCTTGTAATTCCAGCCCTTGGGAAGCTAAAGCAGGAGTTTGAAGCCAGCCTGATCTCCATAGTGTGACCTTATCTTAAAAAGGAAAAAACATTTACTGTCAGATTGTGGAGGTGGAAGCAATGTCTCTGGTGAGGTGTTATTTTTTTTTCATGGACTCAGATTCTGATGACACTCTTCCTTCCAATTCTCCCTGCCAGGCTGTCCCCCAGCCCAGACTCAGTCTGAATAGAAAGAATAGAGAAGGACTCAGCAAGAAGATTTGGGGTTCAGACAGTCCTCCCTTTAGTTCCCAACTCTGTTGTTTAGGTTATGGAGACAGTCATGACTGCTGTGTGCAAAAGTCAAACTCCAAGGATTTGCATAGAGGATTAGAAGAAACAAGAAATGTATAAAGATATGTATATTTTTGGTATTTATCAAAATTTCTCTTCGTAGCTTATCTGTGTGGAGGAAATAACTGCTAAACGCAAGTAGTAAACTTTCTGGTCAGAGGTGGGTGGGACGCTCCTAGCCAGACAAAGGAAGGATTTTGTTTGCAGCTCCAGGGAGGAAGTGGGGGGCCAAGGGAGGGCGGAAATCCAGTGCTCCAGTAAGGGACCCCTCCCTGGAACACCCCCCGCCCTCCACCCAAATCTACAGTTGAGTTTACCTGGTTCCACTTGTGGAACACTTCAAGTAAGGAATGCATAAAACCGAGAAGGGGCTGAATTCTGCCTCCTGGGGGCTATGGGGCAAAAGCTATGAGCACTTGAGGAAATGAGAAGGTGGAGGAAAAGGGCTGCTGAGGGCCAAAGATCCAGGGCCTCTCCTGGGGAGGGGAGCAGACCATCAAAAGCAAGGAATCACAGATCAGACTTCTGAGTTGTAGGGGCACCAGCTGGCAAGCTGGTTAAGTGGGCAAAGAATTGCAGGTTAGTGTTGTTATCATATTGCTTGAATGACCTTGTCCTTCCTAATTGGCCTTCAGTCTCTGTTCAGATGTGACTCCCCCCAGGAAACTGTCTCTGATGTCTCATGCGTAGCTAGAACTATAAACCCCGCGCATCTCCATGGGTCTCCTGTAGCAATTGTTGCCCTGAGTGAGAATTGTTCACTGAGTGTCTGGTTTCCTAATATACTCTCTAAGCTCCGTGAGGTAAAAGCTAACTCTTTTATTCCAAGATGTACATCTGCTAGAGTGCCTTGGATAGCATAACATTTCAAAACAATATCCTTGATCCCTGAAAGAACCCAACTCTGCCACTGAAATGCTGGGTATGGTACTAAGCCTTGCTCATCTCTGTAAACAGGTGTACGAGGCAGGTGCAGGGTGAGGAGCCAGTGGGAGGGTGCATGGACAGTGCCTGGCCACCATCAGTGCTCAGTAGATGTTAGATCCTCAACCCCAATCACTTCCAGTGACACGAGTCTTTCATCCACACTTCTCAGCATCTCATAAGCCCTGCCTCATCTCCTAACTTCATGTTGGTTCTCTCTGATTTCTTAAGCTCTTCCTGTATACCAACTAATGCTCTATCAGGGGTCAGTGAACGAGAGCCTGGGGACCAAATGTAGCCCTGCACCTGTTTTGTAAGTACAGTCTAGGAGCTAAGAAAGGTGGTTGTTGTTTTTGTGGTTTTTTTTCATTTTCAAATGATTGCAAAAAGATGATCATTTTCATGACACACAGAGAGTATTTGAAATTCAAATTTCAGTGTCCATAAATAAAATCTCAAGGATGTATGGCCACATTCTTTCTTCCTACTTTGTGCCTACTTTTCTTAGGCCCTTTGAGTGACTATAACAAAATGCCATTGACCCCAGGAAATGGAAACGAGTGGGTTTTTTTTCTTGCTTGTTGTTTTTGTTTTCTTTACTTTTTGGCTTGTGTGTTCATGTATCTGTCTTTGACAGGGCAAGGGGGAGCACAGAAATGGAAAAACAAAAGGTGAAAAAATGCAGCAGTGATACTCACTAGACACTATGTTAAAAATGAACTATATACAACTTGTGGGTGGGGATGGGAAACCCAGTAGGAGTGAGGGAATGGGTGACATCCAAAAAGAAATGTACTCATTACATGACTTATAACCCCTCTGTACATCACCTTTATAATAATAATAATAAAATTAATGCCATCTACCAGGTGACTTACAAACAACAAAAATGTACTTCTTTGCTGGGCCCAGTACTTCATACCTAGCTACTCAGAAGGCTGAGATTTAAGGATATTGGTTCAAAGCCCAGCATGGGCAAGAAAGTCTGTGAGACTCTTATTTCCAATTAGCCACCAGAAAACCAGAAGTGGAGCTTTGGCTCAAAGTGGTAGAGCACTAGCCTTGAACAAAAAAGCTCAGGGACAGTGCCTAGGCCCTAACTTTAAGCCCCACCACCGACAATTTTTTTTTACTTCCTATAGCTCTGCAAACTTGTTAGTTCAAGGTCAAGGCACGGGTAGATTACTTCGTGAGGGCTTCTGAGACTGTAGACAACACCTCTCCCTGTGTCTTCAATGATGAAAGGGATCAGACAGCTCTCTCAGACCCCTTTTGCCAGGGCATTAATTATATTCACAAGGGCTCTGGCCACATGCGCTAAAACCCCACCACCCAATATTATCACCTTGAGATCAGGCACTTGATATTTGGGGGGACACTAGCACTATTTTTACACTATGGTGACAGTGATGATAAGTGATGGCAGAAACTCTATGCCCCACATGACCACAACTATTTAGTGTCTGGATCTTTAGAGGTCTGCTACCCTCCCCTGGGTAGCTCCCGTGGGTGACCATGACAAAGCTCTTGTGAGGGACATGGGAAGCCGGTGCCATCATGGCCTCCCAGGCAGTGGAGGAATCTGACTGGAAAGAGACCAAATGACATGGACCAGGCTCCATAGTGCATAAATAGTGATGGGCAGGGGGCTGGGAACAAAGGTGACAGCCAACGTGAAGAGCCTCTGCTGCGGCTAGAGTGCCTGCTCCCTTCCGAACCCCAACACCTTCCAGGTTTGCTCCAGCCTCTTCTCCCCAGCATTCACCTTAGGACTGAGCAGGAATAAAGGGAACTGAGGAAGGTTTCTGGCACCATGACATAGCGTTGTCTCTGGGACACAAAGTCCTTGGGAAAAATGGTTAGGCCATGATTTCGTCACTTCAGTGCATCAAATTGCCACAAACTCACAGCAAGATTTTCTTTCCTTTTTCCTTTTCCTTCCTTCCTTCCTTCCTTCCTTCCTTCCTTCCTTCCTTCCTTCCTTCCTTCCTTCCTTCCCTCTTTCCTGCCCTCCCTCCGTCCCTCCCTTCCTCCCTTCCTCCTTTCCTCCCTTCCTCCCTTCCTCTCTTCCTCCCTTCCTTCCTTCCTCATGCTGGTCCTAGGGCTTGACCTCAGAGCCTTGTACACTTACTTGGCTTTGT
The DNA here is from genome assembly GCF_023159225.1 of Perognathus longimembris pacificus. Lineage (NCBI taxonomy): Eukaryota > Metazoa > Chordata > Mammalia > Rodentia > Heteromyidae > Perognathus > Perognathus longimembris. The sequence continues at coordinate 18,884,475 of NC_063161.1, forward strand.
TCTTTAAGGCTGATACTCTACTACTGAGGCACACTACTAGTTCCAGACAGCAAGGACCACTAGTAGTTAGAGGTCCATTGGGTTCCAACCTAGACACTTGACTAATGTGCCTTGATGGAGCCAAAATCTGAAGCCATTAAGAATGTTACCATCAACCAAGCATGGTAGTGCACACCTACAATCTCAGCACCCAGGAGGTGACAGCAGAAAGGCTAATGAGCTCTAAACCAGTCTGGACAAACATAGTACACCCTGACTCAAAAAATAAGAAAATCAACACAATGAAATGTAATATATCAGACTCTGCTTACCTGTATTTTTTAACTATGATGTATTAATTATTGATTTGTCTTTGCCAAGAGCATACGTATGTGTAGTAATGTATAGAAGAAAGACTGGAAGGAAAATCCATGGCATTCCAACACAATAGTGGGACAACTGGAAGGAGAAGGGAAAGCAGAAACTGTCCATGAGTATCTCATAAGTTTCTATGAACTCCTCCTTGAATCCTCATACCTGTCCTTTCTTCTAGGGAAAGTTCTGGAGCATACACATATTTTAAATGTTCCCTGGGTCATTTTGATATATGTTCCTTCCTCTCAACTCTATACCATACCTGGTTCAAAACCATTCATATCCTCCAAATGTTAGTAATAGTTATAACTGAGTGTTTTAATTGCAATTATTATGATTTTAAAAATTGTTATTATAAAGGTGATGTACAGAGGGGTTACACTTACATAAGTCAGGTAACGAGTACATTTCTTTTTGAACAGTGTCACCCCTTTCCTTGATCTCTACAAATTTTTCCCTCCCATCCCCATCCACAAGTTGTATACTTCATTTTCAACATAGTGTCTAGTGAGTATCACTGCTGCATTTGTTCACCCTTTGTCCCTCCATTTCTATGCCCGCCCTCATTGCCCTCCCAAAGACAGATAAACAAACAAGACAAAAAGGAAAGAAAACTAAAACAACCACAAAGAAAAAAAAGCCTTTTATTTTTTTTTACTTTGCTGATATTAAAATTCTACCAGGAACATGTTAACTAGTATGGCTGGAAACCAACTCCTTGAGTTCTTACCTAATGGTGGCAGGTCACTTGGCCTTAGTAGGGTCACCCATAAAAGGAGGGAAGTGATCATAGCTATGTAAGTGGGTTGTAGTGAAAAGTAACTGAGTGTTGCTGTCCAGTACAAGTTATTCATTATTAAAACATATGGAGAGCTAGGCATGGGTGATTTATCCTGTAATTGTAGCTACTCAGGAGGTTGAGATCTGAGGATCTTGGTTCAAAATGAGCAGAGGCAGAAAAGTCCATGAGACTCTTATCTCTCATAACCTGGGAGGGGGAAGGAAGGGAGAGTAGAGATGTAATTCAAATAGTAGAGTGCCAAAAAGCAGAACAAAACCCTGAGTTTAAGCCCTACAAAAAGGAGATGGGAATTTGTGGTCTATTTTTTGAACTGTAAAAATAAGAAAAGGTAAAGAAGGAAAGAAAAAGAACCCTTCGTTTGGCATGTTCTCATTTAAACTGAATAGCAATCCAGCCTGACTCTACCTTGTGTGTAAAATGCAATAGGGAGAAGGGAACAAAAGAGGCAATATCTGAAAACAACATTAAAAAGGGAGAAATACTTATTACTATTAGAAAAAACATTGCACAGCATTACAAAAGAAGAAAAAAGGCCCCTGGGTCACCGTAGCAAAGGCCAGTGGCCACAGGAAGGGGCTGGCTGGGCTTCCCCTTCCGTCCCTCCATCCGGCTCCAGCTCAGACTCCACCCTGGCTGGAGACCAAAGATTGAGCCTCACTGAGAGGCACCTGACCATCCCCTTTCCTGTCTGAGATTAAACAGCACACCGCAGTGTGTATGCATTTCTCTTCCTGTCTCCCAACTCGTTTGTCTCTGGCATCTCCACAGTGTTGCTCATTAGCACATTCTGGGCAACTGGGTAGCAACTATTCAGTGAACATTTAGCAAGTGCCTGTTATAAACAAAGTGGTCTGTGGTCCCTCTGTGCCAGATTCATTCTTGAGACCTACTCCCTGGTGTGATGGTTTGGAGATGGTGATCCGGAGAGGTGATGGGGTCATGAAGGTGGAGCCCTTCTGTGAGAGCAGCGCCATTAGAAAGGGACCCCAGAGTGTTGTCTGCTTTCCACCATACAAGGAAAGCATGACCATCTATACTAAGAAGCCAGTCCTTACCAGGTAATGGGCTGGTGTCTTGATCAGGGACTTCCCTGCCTCCAGGACTGTGGGAAATAACTTTCTGTGGGTTAAGCTATTGGTCTATAACACGTTCTCATAAAAGCCAAAAAAGGCAGTGCCACAACTGTCCTAAGACTACATGGACTTTCTCATTTATCCTCCTAGTAGCTGTAGCAGGTACTTCTTTCTTTGCTTTTATCTTTTCTCTTTCCTTCCTTCCTTCCTTCCTTCCTTCCTTCCTTCCTCTCTTCCCTCATTCCTTTCTTCCTCCCTTCTTCCCTTCCATCCTTCCTTCCTTTCTGCTTTGCTAGTGGGATTAAATTCAAGGCCTCCTGCTCCCTAGGATTCTAGTATTCTAGCACTTGAGACACGCCCCCAAGGCTCTTTTGCCTTCAGTTTGTTTTCACATAAATTCTTGACCTGGCTTGGACCCATCTAGGATTACTGGCATGCACCACCACCACAACCAGCAATGGATACCCTGTATTCATCCCCTTACAGAAAGGGAAACTGAGGCATTAAGAAGATAAACAACTTGTGCTGTCTGTAGACAGAGGATCTCAGACTCAAACACCAGCAATTTATTTGCAGACTGTTGATGTTCTTAATCTTTAAGAAAATAGAGAACTGGTTCTAAGTGGCCTACCATACAACATTCTCCTAAGGTTTCAGGGGCTACCTGTGCTAAGGATTCGTTGACACTGAGAGGCAGCACTTTTACCTGCCAGCTGATTTCAGTCCTGCCACCCCATTTGGGCTTTCCATCCCTGACCAAGCTAGAGGGCAAGTCCAGGCAGTCTGATTTCCATAGCTTGTCCTGCTCACATGGAACCAAAACTATCCTGTAAGGAGCCCAAATTGATAAAGCCAATGCTGAAGTTCAATGCTGGTATTCCTAGAGACACTGCAGGCAGAATCAGTGCATAGGAATTGTGTCTAGGAGCAAGTTGCCAATGACCCTTGGCTTCAATAGCTCTGGCTCTTGTTGCTGGGGAAGCAGCTGAAATGGTCTGATGCCAGCTGATGTGAGCCGCTCTGACAGTTCCTGGGATCCATTCCTCCAAGATTTTGGATAGCACATGCTCAGAAGGTGGCCTTTCCTCTCAGAGGATGATGTAACCCTCCAGTCCTCAGCCCCAAATGGTTTGCAGATTTTCTGGGGTGACTGTTTCCTCTTACTCTGAGATCAGAGGTGGTGAGAGCATTCTGCCTGGGAACTGTGGACAGCATTTGCACAAAAGCTTCTTTTATCAGCCAGGATGTACTTGGTGACAATTAAAAGAATACAGAGAGCCCAGAATGGCGTAAGTAATAAAGAAGAGTGGATTGGCTCATGTAACTGAATTCTCTTTGGATAGATTTCAGGTGAGGATGGATGTTGGGATTCAACTATGTCACAGAAGACCTGGCTTTCTTTTCATCTCTCCTCCTCTGCTTTCCATGATGTCAAGTTCATCCTGAGGCTAGCTGTTCCCAGAAGAGCAAGAATCCCATTAGAAATCCCAGAGAACATACTTGTTCATCTCTAGCAAAAGCAAGAATCTCTCTCCCAAATTATTAAAATGAAAGACCTGGGCCTTGGATTGAATTGTGGGGGGTCATGTGCCCTCTCCCAAAGCAATCACTGCAGCAGTGAGAAGTGAGCAGCCAGCAACTGGTTTAAGCCAATGAGGTTCTGCCCCTAAATCTGGACACAACACTTTGTCAATCCTCAGTGCCTTGTGCCTTTCATTTTTTACATGGACTCTTCTGGAGTTATTAAAAAATAATCTAACTGTGGTTCAATAAAGCAATAAAGTAAGTGGCAACTACATTCACTCAACTACTCAATTAGAAATCATGAGCTCAGGCTCAATCCTGGAATCCTGGAATCCTAGCTACTTAGGAGACAGAGATGGGAGATCAAAGTTCAAGGCCAGTCCAGGCATAATAATTTGAGAGTCTATTACAATCAGTGACTGTGTAGGGGGATGTCTGGGAGAAGCTAGAAGCCCAGTAGGAGAATTGAAGCTCTGGCTAGCCTGAATACAAATAAACACTCTCTCTGGAAAAATAACCAATATAAAAAGGGGCTAAAGCGTGGCTCTTACCTAGCAAGGATGGGGCCCTAATAATAATAGTAACAATGGCCAGGTGCCAGTGGCTTTCCTACCTACTCAAGAGGCTGAGCTCTGAGGATGGTGGTTCAAAGCCAGCCCAAGCAGGAAAGTCCGGGAGACTCTTATCTCCAATTAATCACCAGAAAACCCGAAGTGGTGCTGTGGCTCAAGTGATAGAGCACTAGCCTTGAGCTGAAGCGCTCAAGGACAGTGCCCAGGCCCAGAGTTCAAGCCCCATGGCCAACAACAACAACAACAACAAAAAAAAAAAACCAACCCCCAAACCAAGCTTTATTCACTCCACCCCAAAATATACCTAGTATCTAACCATTTCTCACTTATTCATGGGAACACTGGTCCAGGTTAGCATCCTCTTCCATCAGGACATTGCAACTGCATTCGTTCTCCCAACTTGTTCTCCTATGGTCTCTTACCTACACAGAAGCAGGTATAAGCTTTTCAATTTCAAGCCATACCATGTCACTCCTTCAGCTCAAAAGCCCCCAGCGGCTCCCATATCACTTCAAAGAAGAGCCAAAAGATTGGCTATCTAGCCTGTCACCTCTTCACTGTCATATGCTATGGTCCTTCACACCTCCTTGTACTGAACTAGTTAGATGGCTCTACTTAATGGCAAGCTGGCTGAGAAGTGCAGTTTTTGGCAGGACCCAAAGCAGAGAAACAGACGCTAAATATTGTTAATGATGCCTGTGACAGTCCCTGCCAAAACACTGCCAAGAGTCCAATGTCCCTGCCAAGACCCCATTCCATGCTTAGTCACTGCGGAGGGTCACAGTCTAGCAGGAATCTACATGTCCACACGCCTGGTTCTTGTTGGCCTTGGTCTCAGACCTTATGGACTCTTTCTATGAAGTTCTCCCTCAGATCTCTCAAAGTTCCTGATGCCTAAAATACTGCCCAATACATTCTGGTGTCCCCTCCCCGCCCCCAGCCTACTGTACTTAACAGTCTTCGTATCTTCACTGCTCAGTTTCTTTTAAGTGATCATTCTCCATGACTTTCTCTCACTATTTGTCATGGATTTGTGATGAAAATCCCAGAAGCTCCACCTTCAATTTATCTTTCAGGATAAGACCATTGCTCACTCCCTTAACTCCTGTCAGCCTGGTCCATGCTGCCTCCATCTTCGACTCTGGTCCTCTGACCTCTACCTTGTCTCCAGTCCATTCTCCATGAAACAGCCAGCAAGGTCTGCTTCAACTCTGTCTGCTCAGAATCCTCTGCTTGACTCTGCTCACGTCTATCTGTGAATAGGGTCAAATCTACAGTCCTCACAATCATCTTCAGGACCTCTCTCCAGAACTCTCAGCCCTGTGAGACCTAGAGCTCCTGTCAGTAGCAGTATGGTGAAGTACTTCCAGAACAGGCCAGACATGGAATTCATTGAGACGATGACCATCTTCACATGAAAATTTTTAAAGAAGCAATCCTATAATGTATACATGAAAATATAGAGCCAAAATAAAAAGAAACAACAAAATGTGTACTTTAATGCATAAGCATGCCAGGCACTGGTGACTCACGCCTGTAATCCTAGCTACTCAGGAGGCTGAAATCTGAGGATCCTGGTTCAAAGCCAGCCCAGGTTGTAAAGTCCAGGAGACTCTAATTAATCACCAGAAAATGAGAGGTGGTGCTGTGGCTCAAGTGGTAGAATGCTAGCCTTGAGCTGAAAAGCTGAGGGACAGTACTCAGGCCTAGAGTTAAAGCCCCACAACTGATAAAAAAAAAAAAAAAAAAAAAGAACTAGGGAAGGGAAAGGGAATATCAAAATTGAGAGACAAAGAATAAAAAGACAAACGACTCCAAAAGCAATACTTACATAACCATTTGGTGTAAACCAACTGAACAATTCATGGGGGGAGAGGGAAAGGGGGAGGGGGGAGAAAGGAAATGAGGGAAGAGATAACAAATTGTACAAGAAAAGTACCACTGCCTTACATATGAAACTGTAACCCCTGTGTACATCACTTTGACAATAAATAATTATTCAGAATAAAAATACATAAGCATTCAGGGACTTAAGGTATAAGCTCAGCGGTAGAACATGTTTGGCAGGTGCAAAGCCCTGGGGCTTGAGGAGGTGGAAAGGGAGGGGAAATAGAGGGAGGAAGAGATCATTTAGTACTCAAAGACCAAAAAACAAACAAAAATCTCCTGGACTTTCAGAAAGACCCACCATGAGGGACCTACCCAGCTGTCCTTTGTCTCTTCACTATGGGGTGCCTTCTCTGACCCCCACCTGGATCATCGTGCCCTTAACTTGCATGCAGGCTGCTTCAGCCATGCCTGGCTTCCCTGCAGCTTCCAGACCCCGCACAGCCCTGGGGGTTTGCAATGGACCTTTCTCTCTAGGGAGCCAATGGGGCCCACTGCCTTGTTCCCTCAGGGTTTTCCTCAACTATTCTTTTCTCAGAGCAGTTTGGTCCCTGCCTGCTCTCTTCAAACCAGCAGCCTCCCTCTGTTCCCTTCAAAGCTCCAATCTTCCCATAAATAGGTACAATGTATTTCATGTGAATTAAAACATAATAACTGATTGAAATTCAAGAAGTGCCACTGCCAAAGCAGCGTTCTGGGTGGCTCTGTGTACCTAGTTTTTTCTGGACCCCTTAGTTACATCTTAGGTATTTTATATGGCCTTGTTACATAAATAAAATATGCTCTACAGATTTACAGATCTCTCCAGTATGTCACCAATGGCATTACCATGATATAAATGGGTGATACAAAGTGGCAGGATTTTTTTTTGTTCTTGTTGTTTCTTTTGGCCTGTCCTGGGGCTCAAACTCTGGGCCTGGGTGCTGTCTCTGAGCTCCTTTGCACTCAAGGCTATGGTTCTATCATTTGATCCACAGCATCACTTCTGGCTTTTTCTGCGATTAATTGGAGATAAAAGTCTCATGGACTTCCTGCCCAGGACTAGCTTTGAATTGTAATCCTCCTGAGTGACTAGGACTACAGGTGTGAGCCACCAGCATCTGGATGGATTTCTTAAGATAGCAAAAGCTTTAATGAAGGCCATACAAGTTAGGAATGATCTAGCCAGTCTTAAGAACCAGAAGATGATGGTCACAGCTACCTTGAAGCAGAATGAATTTGAACCTGCCTCTGAAGGTTGAGTAGGATTTGGATAGAAGTATTTGAGGAGTGTTTGGGAAGGTAGAGGGTCAGGGGAGTGGAGCAGAAAGCAGGAAGGAGAACAAGCTTGGTATTGCCAAGGATCAGCCACAATATGATCCTATTTGAAGGCAGGGAGATTAAATCTATAATCCAGATGTGACGCCAGTTCTAGCTTCAGACTGGAGGATGGTAGATGGATCCAGTGGGAACAACAGCATTGGCGGGGGAAGGGGAGGGTGCAGACAACAAGTTTTGACTGATGAAGAGCAGAGGTGAGTTTCCAGCATAAATGGTCCCCAGTCAACGTACAAAGTAGTTCAACTGACTTCACAATAGAGCAGCAGTATGCCTGCCCCACCACTGTGTCATTCACTTTGTGTTTGGTAGTCAGTAACATCATCTTATGCAATGGTCTTTGTGGTGGGTGATCTTGCCCAACTGTCCCCTGTGAGTGTTCTGAGTGTGTTCCAGATCAGCTAGGATGAGCTGTAAGGTTCATCAGGTTAGATGTATTAAGAGCATTTTTGAATTACAATATTTTCACTGGATGAGTTTATTGGGACAAACAACATCATGAAGCACCTGTAATGGCACAATTACAAGTTACCTACCCATCCAATCACTCCACCTGTATCTGTCATTTACTGTTCTCATTTAAAATAGAACAAGTAGTTCTTGCACACACATTTTTTTTCAAATTTTGATTATCAAACTTATGTACAGAGAGGTTACAGTTTCATACGTTAGGCATTGGATACATTTCTTGTACTGTTTGTTACCTTGTCCCTCATACCCTCCTTCCTCCTCTCCCTTTCCCTTTCCCCCCATGGGGTGTTCAGTTCACTTACACCAAACAGTTTTGCAAGTATTGCTTTTGTAGTTGTTTGTCCTTTTTTACCTTGTGTCTCTCGATTTTGGTATTCCCTTTCAATTTCCTAGTTCTAATACCAGTATACACGATTTCCAATATACTGAGATAAGATTACAGAGATAGTGTAGGTACAACCACAGGAAGGTGATACAAGAACATCATCAATAGTAAAAGCTACAGATACACATGGGACGTTGAAAGTAGTTACAACTGTGATATAACAATCGTTTCCATAACATGGAGTTCATTTCACTAAGCATCATCTTATGTGATCATAAGGGTATAGCTATTGGGCTCTTGTCATCCTCTGCTGTGACATGCCTAAACCTGTACTAATTATTCCCAATAAGGGAGACCATAGAGTCCATGTTTCTTTGGGTGTGGCTCACTTCACTTAGTATAATTTTTTTCCAAGTCCTTCCATTTCCTTACAAATGGGGCACTGTCATTCTTTCTGATAGAGGCCTAAAATTCCATTGTGTATATGTACCACATTTTCCTGATCCATCCGTCTACTGAGGGGCATCTGGGTTGGTTTCAGATTCTAGCTATGACAAATTGCGCTGCGATGAACATTGTTGTTGCACACACATTTTGTGCCAGGTACCCATTTATATAATAGGGATAGTATTGGGGACAAATAGGAAAAATGTCCAAATTCATGGAAGAGATCTGAGACCACATTGCATAAATAAAATAAATAAATTCATGAGTTGGGCATTGGTAACTCACACCTGTAATTCTAGCTACTCGGGAAGCTGAAATGTGAAGATCACAGTTCGAAGCCAGCCTGTGTAGAAAAGTCTGGGAAACAATAAACTATTCAGAAAAAGCAGGAAATGGTTTATTGCTCAAGTAGTAGAGTGCTAGCCTGGAGCAAAAAAGAAGCTCAGGGACAGTGCCCAATTCCAGAGTTCAAGTCCCAGGCCGCAGGAAAAAAATACCTTGTATCTAAGTGATCTGGAGAAAACTAAGTCTGTGGAAGCCACAATGAGTGCTGCTTGGGGGGAGGCACTCCCTGAATCATAATTATTACAGTTTGATTGATGTGTAATAATTGTATATGCTTACAAGGAGGTTGGGATTCTGAGGGGATCAGAGGGAGGTGGCTAGTTTCAAAAGGGTGGTTGGGGACCAAGCTGCTCTGAGAAAAGAACAATTGAGAAAAACTCTGAGGGAACAAGGCAATGTGTCCTGTGGCTCTATAAGGAAGAGTGGTATTGAAAACCCTTCAGATAGGTTGTGTTGGGTCTGAAAAGAGCACTCAGTAGTTCATGGCCCCTTCCTCCATCTTTCAAGCCGTCATCTCAATACTCCAACTTCTGCTCTAGTCCACAGCTCTTCACCTCCGCCCTTCTACACTCCCTCCTTTCACTTGTAAGAACTTTTGTGATTACATTGAGCCAAATCAGATGATTCAGGACAAACTTCTCATTCCCAAGATCCCAAAGTGAATCACACCTGTAAGGCCCTCTTGTTATATGAAATGATACTTACAGGTATCAAGAATTAGAAGAACACATTCAGTGGGCCATTATTCAGCCTCTAACAATGATACTGCTGACATAAGATTGCTGACTATTTTGTTAGGCAAAGGCATTTTGAAACCTCACTATCTGCTGATTACAATGGGAGAGCATCAGTAGGTATTAAACAATTAGTAAAGGCAATTAATGGCTTCATCTGCCTATGAAAATTCAGGCACCTTTGGGAGCTATCATACGATCAGTTTCAGCCTTTACTGGCTCCCTGGGCCTACTACCCTTGGGCAGGATACATTGTACAAAAAGAAATCATATAATCATAAATCATATAATCTCATCTATGTTCTTTAAAAGTCTTCACACTGAAATTTCAAGTAAACACACAAGGAGGAAATATATTGAACCTCCATGGGCCTGGGACCCAGCATGAACCATCACCAACGTGTGACCTGTCTTGTTTCATCTTTGACCTTTCCTTCTTCTCTCTTACACTGCATTGTTGGAAGCAAATTATCCTTTCAACCGTGACTAAAAATGTTATCTCTGCCAGGCATTGTGGTGGCTCATGTCTGTCATTTCAGACAGTCAATAGATGCAGGTTAGGAAGATCATAATTAAAGGCTAGCCTGGGCATAGACAGACAAACAGATGAAATAAAACTCAGATCTGAAACTTTGTGTCTGAAGACTGATGTATAAGGGAGTCTCATGATGAGAAGACACTTGGCAGTGGCAGATGAAAAAAGACCCTCCACAAAGGGGAAACTAGAGAAAACCAAGGAGGACCTTTGCATCTCTCCGGTGTCACATCAGTAATCTGAATGTCCCTAAGCACTGTATAGGAGTGGAAATTTCAGTTCTTCCCCTGAGTCTGTCAAGGTTCTCCTATGATTTCAGTGGTTGTTTTGTTTAGCCTTCTTAAGGATCATACCGAGGAAAGCAAAATAACATTTTCTTAATCTGTGACCTGGAAGATGTGACCAGGTGTGGTATCTAAGGAGGCAAATGTGCTAGAGCCACTTCTGGTTTGAAATGTTTGAGAAGGTTGTGTTGCATGCACAGGATTTCTTTTGTTTATTTGTTTGTTTGTTTAGACAGTCTCACATAAAGCCCAGGATGATCCTAAACTTGTGATCCTTCTGCCTTAGCCTCCTAAGTACTGGGATTATAAAAATTGGTTTGAGGGTGCCATTTTGAAAGTTAGCAGCTTCCAGCATTGTGTGTTCCGGTACATTGTTTAATAAGCAGTCTTCTGAAAGTATGCTTTTGTCTCACCCAGGCCCTCCCCCAAAGTCTCTCAAATTCAGCTGTTCTGAAAGATGGAAGACCTCCTAACGTAGTAGACAATGACTTGAGTGTTAGCTCTTTGGTCAAGTTCAGATTCCTTTTGATAGCAAGTGGTGCACAGTAGGAGGTGCACATTTTTAACAGATGGGTGGGTTGGGGGCAGGGGTGTCCTGTTGCCCTGGAAAGTCTGTGCTGAGGCTGGTGGCTGTAGGAAGTGACCCTCCCTCCTCAGGGACAATGTGTCCCAGCCCACGCCGGATGGTAGCATATCACATAGCTCAGCCTCCCAAGGTCACCCACTGGCCTCCATTTCCTATGTCATCCAAGGTCAAAGAGACCCAAGCCAACAAAGGTGGCTCCACAGCTTCTCAGGAAGCAAAGGCTGTGAGAAGAAGGATGTGCAGCCTCATGCACGTCCCTAGGAGCTGTCTGTGCCCCGGGCCAGGGCTGCTTCCGGGCCAGCGTCCAGGTCTGCTCCCAAGGCCAGGTGCTGTTGGGGTTGGCAGACTACCCCATCTCCCTCACAGTTTCCAGGAAGGGTGGTCAGAGATGGGTGGTAGGAACACTGTCGGCAGTGAGTGTTGGTTTTTTTGAGCAGGAGCCAATGCATTGTGTGTTTCAGGAGCTTGGGAGACTGCCTCCACCCAAGGAGACATGCACAACAAGATGATCATCCCATCCCATGGTAGATCTGTTTGAACTTTCTTGGGTAGATGGGCTCTGTGTGGCTCTTGTCACCACAGTCAACAGCCTCTTCTTTTTCTCCTTCACATCTTTAAGCAAGTGAAGCACAGAGGCCAGGCCAAATGGCAGGCTTAATGTTTTGGAAGGATGCTCTTTCTTACCATCCTTGCCCCTTATCTCCAGGGGTTGGAAGTCAACGGAGTTTGTAACTAAAATTCAGGGTGGCTTAGATGGTCTTTGGCTCTTTAGGAGAAGAGAGTAGGTCATTGCCCCAGATGTAGCAAAACAGCTGTGTAGAGTGGGGTGCTGGCAAAGGGGTTTCCTAGCAAATCAGAATGACATTACAAGGTATGAGCTGGGCCATTCAGGGAAGGGCTGCTTTCAGTACACAAGGACTCAACAGCTGGGCACCATGTTGGAAGCAGAGAGAAGTCCTCAACAGAGACTAGATACTAACACCTGGATCTTGGACTTCCAGCCTTCAGAACTATAAGTAAATACATTTCTCCTCTTTATCAATTACCCAATGTCAGGCTTAGGTGGTAGCAGCACAGATGGACTAGGATACCAAGAACCCAGCCATTTTTGAAGCCATTGTTGAGCCCATATGCCAAAGAGATGGAATCCATATGGGGAAATCTCTAAGGCTGTGTTCACTGCAACATTGTTCACAATAGGCTAAGAAATGCAAAGAGTGGATGACTGGACAAGGAAAATGCGGCACATATACTCAGTGAAAGATGACTCAGTATTCAAAAGAAGGAAATCCAGACATTGGTGACAATGTGGGTGAACATAAAGGGCATTACATTAAGTGAAATAAGCCAGTCACAGAAAGACTAATACCACAGTGGAATAATAATAATAATATGTGGGAGGATAATAATAATACATGTCAAATTCCTCAAAGCAGAGTAGAAGGGTTGTTACCAGAGGCTAGATTTATGGAGATGTCAGTCAAAGGATACAAAATTTCAGGTAGACAAGAAGAAAGTGTTTAAGAATAGTATGACCCCATGACTAGAGATAATCACAATATATATTGTACTAGAAAACTCACAGTGTTTTACCACAAAAATGATAAGCACATGAGACTATTTGTTAGTTAGGTTGATTTAGCCACTCCTCATGCACAAATTCTGCTTATTTCAAAATATTCTGGGGTATACCACACCAAAAAAAAACATACTCTCTTATAAATTAAAAAATAGATTGAACCAGGTGTGGTAGTGCACATCTATAATCCCAGCATCTGGAAGGTCAAAACAGGATAATTGCTTTACTTGCATTTATAAATAATTTAATTTTAAAAGTATTGGTTCTACAAAGGTACAATGCCTATGGGTCTCTGATCATATGCAATAATATTTCTCCAGGAAATGGAAAAAAGTTTTCTTTGTTGTTGTTGTTTGCTATGTTTTGTCTTGTTCGTTCATTTGGGTGGGTAAGGAGGACACAGAAACGGAGGGACAAGGGGTAAACAAATGCAACAGTGATGCCCAGCAGACACTATGTTGAAAATGAATTGTACAGGGGCTGGGGATATAGCCTAGTGGCAAGAGTGCCTGCCTCGGTATACCCGAGGCCCTAGGTTCGATTCCCCAGCACCACATATACAGAAAATGGCCAGAAGCGGCGCTGTGGCTCAAGTGGCAGAGTGCTAGCCTTGAGCGGGAAGAAGCCAGGGACAGTGCTCAGGCACTGAGTCCAAGGCCCAGGACTGGCCAAAAAAAAAAAAAAAACAGAAAATGAATTGTACAACTTGTGGGTGGGGACAAGAAGAAAAAAGTAAGAGGGAGGGGGGGACATTGTCCAAAAAGAAATGTACTCATTGCCTGACTTTTGTAACCATAACCTCTCTGTACATCACTTTTATAATGACTAAAAAAGTTAATTTAAAAAGGTTTTTGTCTTTTACTTGAAATTCTCTCTGACAATCCTACACCAGGTGCAGCTTCTTCCAGAAGCTTCTACAGAAAGCAAAAATGAAAGGAAACCCTCTGGCCACTAGCTTCTATTCTTTCTAATTAGCCATTCAACTCTTTTATGGGCTATTAAGCAGATATGAGCATTGTGTGCCTGTGGGATGAGGCTTACACTTGAAGAGAACCCTCAGCAAGGTCTGCCCGGACTGGGTAGTCATCAAACCCAGGCAAAGGAACTTTACATGGACAGAAAAGGTACTGTACCTTCATTAGGTCCTCATTAGGTGGCTTTAGTTCAGTGGCAGCCTGCTGCCCCCTTGAGGAAACGCCAGCTCAACCCACTGTGTACAGTGTTGAGAAGAATCTGCCGGGCGGCCCCCTGATTCCCTCTTTGCTGTTCTCCTGGTCTTAGCATGGGGCTGGGAGAAGGAAGGGCAACCCTTACCAGCTCCTCCTAGAACTTCCTCATTCCTTCACTTACCTCATTGCCCTGAACCTATTTGTCTGTGATCTGGGCCAATATTTGCTGGGAAAAGCAACTGCATTTCTTTTTCTTTAGGGGGAAAATTCACACCATATAAACTTAACCATCTTTAAATGAATAAATAACTCAGTGGCCTTTGACATACTTGTAATACTTCATTTCTGCCAGTAGGATTCAGGTCTGTAACATTTGCATTATCCTCCCCGCCCACCACCATGCTCAGTAATCAGCCATACCCCAGCAGGAAACCAATGATGGCTCAAAAGTGTGGGGGCGGGGCTGGGCATGTGGCTTAGTGGCTTGCCTAGCATACATGAAGCCCTGGGTTTGATTCCTCAGTACCACATAAACAGAAAAAGCTGGAAGTGGTGCTGTGGTAGAGTGCTAGCCTTGAGCAACAGAAGCTCAGGGACAGTGCCCAGGCCCAGAGTTCTAGCCACCCCACCCCCCCCAAAAAAAGGGGGCTTGCCCTTAGGAGGGGAAAGAGAGGGCAATGAGGAAATTGAGGAGGAGCTTCTGAGTGACGTCAGAGCACAATTCTTGGTGATTGGTGAAACAGAAGGTTATACAAGTAAAGAGCTCCCAGGAGCCTGTGTGAGAGTAACCAGGGTCCCTGGTTCTCAGAAGGGAGTGCGCTGTGGGGCAGGACTTGCTAGGACAGCAGCAGGAGCTGGCAAGCTCTGAACATGATGGGGATAGAAGTCGTCCAAGCATGAGAGGGCATGGTGTGAGGAGTGGAAGCCTTCTCATGGAAAACATTCTTGGGGAACAGGGTAAGAGAAGAGGCACCCAAACTGCACACTTGGCTGCGAGCTTCTGGGCTTAGAGGAAACCATGAATCACTTTGGGGAGGTGCCCTTCTCTCTTCTAGACCATTTCCTGTCTTAGAGAAGGAGTTTTCTTCAAAGAAACCCTAGAGTCTCTCTTCTCTGTAAGAACCAACCATTTTGGAGATGTTGGCCACTTCCTGCAGCACTTTTCTTCTTTTCTCTTCTTTTCTTTTATTTTGGTTAGGCATGGGGCTTGAACTCAGGGCCTGGGCACTGTCCTGGAGCTTTTCTACTCAAGGCTAGCGCTCTACCACTTGAGCCACAATGCCACTTCTGGTTTTCAGGTGGTTAATTGGAAATAGGAGTCTCCCAGACTTATCTGCCCAGGATGACTTTGAACCATGATCCTGGGATCTCAGCCTCCTGAGTAGTTAGGATTACAGATGTCAGCCACCAGTGCCTGGCTAGCAGTTTTCTTTCCTATCCCTGCTGGTTCCAGCCTCCTCTATTCTTTTTGCTGCTGGCACTGCTTCTCAGATCACCACAAAACCAGAAGCTGCTTAGCTGGGAACAAGCGTGCAAGTGTAACGCCCCCTCTCACTTGTTGCAACCTTTGTGAATCAATCGTTGAACTGACCTGGCAATGAATTGAATGGTTCTTCATTGAGAAATTTAGATGAGTACATGCTGGCATAGGCCTCCAGAGGAGGGGGGATGGGGAGGAGTGGGTAACAGCTGATCCTTGGGTATTATGTCCAATGTGCCAAGCTCTGCTCTTGGTGCTTGAATGAACTCATGGGAGTACAACAGCCCTGGTAATGGGGAAATCACCTGCTATTGTCCACAATGGGGTTCATTCTGTGACTACTCCCCTATTAAGAGGAACTGAGTCTCCCTCTTTTTGTTTCCCCTACATGTACTCATCACAGGTGTCAATAAAGTCATGCTAATGTAACACAAATGTGGAAAAGCACAAATGTCTGTCATTCTCATTACATGTTGTGCACCCATAAACGTGTGTGTGTGTGTGTGTGTGTGTGTGTACAGAGGATTGAACTCAAAGCCTAGGTGCTGATCCTGAGCTTTTGGCTCAAGGCTAGTGATCTGCCACTTGAGCCACTGCTCTACTTCTGGCTTTTGGATAGTTTGATTGGAGATAAGTCTCACAGACTTTTCTACACAGGCTGGCTTCAAACTGTGATCATCAGATCTCAGCTTCTGAGCAGTTAGGAGTCTAGGTGTGAACCACTGGCTCCCAGCCCATAAATACTTTTAACCTCTATATATCTCTTTATATTGCTGTGCTCCCAAGGGGACCACTCTGTCTATTCTCTGGGGGCTTTTGCTTAGCCATCAGTGAAGACACAGCATGTGAACAGATGACCTAACAGATACACCTTAACTGGGCAGCAAGCAAGAATGTCTGAAGGTGAAAAACCATACTAAAGGTGCCCTGGGGCCAAGCTGGTATTTCCACGAATAGAGCAGAAAGGGATTCTCTGGCCAGCCTGGAGGGTACGTGTGTCCCAAGTCTGAGGCATGTAACCTTCCCCCTTCTTAGTCCAGATAGTCTCTTTAACCGACAACTCAGTAAATCTCATTTTATATCTTTGTAAGTTTCTTTACATAGTAAAGAAAAAAAATCCTGGGCTGGACATATGGCCTAGTGGTAGAGTGCTTGCCTTGTATACATGAAGCCCTGGATTCAATTCCTCAACACCACATATACAGAAAAAGTCAGAAGTGGCGCTGTGGCTCAAGTGGTAGAGTGCTAGCCTTGAGCAAAAAGAAGCCGGGGACAGTGCTCAGGCCCTGTGTTCATAGCGAAAAAAAAAAAAAATCCACAAATGACGATCTGTGTCTGCATCCTAGGGAAGGGTGTCAGAAAAATAGAGTTACAATGTT
The DNA here is from genome assembly GCF_023159225.1 of Perognathus longimembris pacificus. NCBI lineage: Eukaryota > Metazoa > Chordata > Mammalia > Rodentia > Heteromyidae > Perognathus > Perognathus longimembris. Next base: position 18,901,338 of record NC_063161.1, read on the forward strand.
TCCTTCTACATTGTAGTGAAATAGAAACCTTGTATTTTAAAAGTAAGTCTTGTTTTTTTTTGTTGTTGTTGTTTTGGATTTTGGTTTTCTTTTCCAGTCCTGGGACTTGGACTTGGGCCTGAGCACTGTCCCTGGCTTCTTTTTACTCAAGGCTAGCACTCTACCACTTGAGCCACAGCACCACATCCCATGTTTTCTTTGTATGTGGTGCTAAGGAATAGAACCCAGGGCTTTGTGCATGCTAGGCAAGCCCTCTACCACTAAGCCAGATTCCTAGTCCAAAAGGAAGTCTTGTTTGAAAGTAGGTATCCCTCTGTAATCTGTTTTTTTTTGTTGTTGTTGTTGCTTTTTTTTTTTTTTTTTTTTTGCCAGTCCTGGGCCTTGGACTCAGGGCCTGAGCACTGTCCCTGGCTTTTTTTTGCTCAAGGCTAGCACTCTGCCACTTGAGCCACAGTGCCACTTCTGGCCATTTTTCTATATATGTGGTGCTGGGGAATCGAACCCAGGCCTTTATGAATACGAGACAAGCACTCTTGCCACTAGGTCATACTCCCAGCCCCTGTAATCTGTTTTTGAATGCTGAATACTCTTACCCTGGCATGGCCCAGTTTGCAGATTGGGGGGGGGGGTGCGTGCATGTAAGGGTTTCTTTGTGAATTATGTGTAAATGAGCTTCTGCTCCACAGTGGATATTTAGAGCTCCTGAGCTTCCCATTGGGATCATGAAGGCTGCTGGTTGTGGCGTTGCTTCCCTGATATGCTTCAGGAAATGTGGGAAAAGATAAATTGGTTGGTCTGGGAAACAATTCAAGATGAATCCACAGGTAGGAGCCAGCTGCAGCCAGGAAGTGAATAAAGGTCCACTTTGTCTGGCCCTTAAGCAGTGGGCACACTGATAGCAGAAAGTAGCAGAGAGCCCATGGGGTCATCTTCAAGAAGGGAGCAAAGGGGTGAACTATAACTTCCAAGGCATGGCATGGCTTGCATTTTAATCTACAGAACCATTTCACTGGATTGAAGTTTCCAGAACAGCTAAGGAGTTTGCTCACTGCTTACACCAGTCCCTGTAAGCTTGGAGGCTTTGAGGAGCAGCCAGACAGCATATCAGGTAAGGGCTAAGGATGAGGCTTTGGTGGAAGCAATGGAGATGAAGAAATTGGTTTACGATTGGAAGTGGGCAATCTTTAATCCTGGTGACCTCATGTGGTTCAGCCAGGCATGGCACAGAACGCTAGGGGGCGCCATCAACATGCAAATCACAGCCCATCTACACTTCCTGGAAGCTTGATGACTACTGACTTTTTGGAAATGGAGTCTCTGATTCAACTGCATTACACCTGCTTGATGTAAGCCTTCAGAGGACTACACTGGAGAGAGCAGTACAGGGACCAGCAGCTGTGCAGGCACAGTTCACCTTCATTCCTGCAAGCCGGAATAGTGTTTTCCTAACAAACGACATTTCCTAAACAAATCAATGGAAATACAGTGAAACCCTCAGATGTAGATTAACTTGGTGGAGATGGGTGAGAAGTAGGGAGAAAAACAAATAAGAATGAGTAAACGGCCTGGGCATCCTTCAAGTTCTGTGTCATTTCTTTATGCTTGAGTACATAGAAATGGTCCATTCGGGTATGGCTATCATTGTGGATGGGGTTGGGGGAGGGACCCTCTCAAATGATTTAAATTGGAAAATGTATTATCTTTTTCTTTCTTTCTTTCTTTTCTTCTTCTTTTTTATATTTTTTTGCCAGTCCTGGGCCTTGAACTCAAGGTCTGAGCACTGTCCCTGGCTTCCTTTTGCTCAAGGCTAGCACTCTGCCACTTGAGCCACAGAGCCACTTCTGGCCATTTTCTATATATGTGTTGCTGGGGAATCGAACCCAGGGCTTCATGTATACGAGACAAGCTCCCTTGCCACTAGGCCATATTCCCAGCTCCGGAAAATGTATTATCTTGTTTAATAAAAATCCCTGAGACAGAGTAGATAGAAAGTCAGTTCAGTGGGTCAACAATGTCAAGAAAGTTTTGAGCCTTTCACAAACTTTCTCATTTGACAAGTCAACCTTGGTGCTCTGACTGTCTCCTAGCAGTTACTCACACATGATTACGGGGGGAAAAATGCTTTCCTGCATTAGAGTACAGATCAAACTTTTAAAACGAGAAGCCCAAAACTGGATGCCTCAAACAAGAAAGGAGTTCGTTTTCTTCCCAATGTATGTAAGTTCTCCTATCTCATTGCTTGAAGTTCGATTGTCAATACGGCCTCCTGCTTCACACACACACACACACACACACACACACACACACACACACACGGGAATCATAGAGAAAGTAAAGAATAAGCAATCTTTCCCATTAAAAACTCAGATCTGGACATTAGACCCATCATTCCTCTTGCATCTCATTGGCTGAACCCTGGTCACACCCTGTAGTAAGGGAGGCTGAGAACTGTCATCTGTAGTTGGGCAAGGAAGGCGAAAGTGATCAGGAGAGGAAATTAACGCTCTGTGCCACACTCTCCTAGGTTCTACTAGTGGAAGCCATGAATTGGCTGGGCAATGAGGCCACCGTGATTGAATTAGGCCATAGTTCTCCACCTCAGTCCCATGGATATTTTGTTCAAGGAAGGACCTGTCTGGAGCATTATAGAACACGTGGCAGCAGCACTGGGATCTGTCACTAGTAATGCAATCCTCCTGCTTCATGTGACAACCACAAATTATCTCCAGACATTGCTAGATCGCCTTCAGTTGAGACACACAGAATCAGATCGACCAGGATCTTACCCTGAAGTGGAATAGGATGTTCCTCCCCTGAGTCAATATTTGAAAAATAGAGACGTCATGTCAAAGCCAGTCTACTAGGAGAGACAAGATGATGCTGTCAGGACAGGTGGCACGGTGTTAGCTACCTACACTGACACAATGATAAGCCACACATCAGGTAGCATCTTATTAAATGGATGTCCTGCCAGATTATCCTCAATATACAAATTTGCTTATTTACTCAACATTCATGAATGTATTCCAACAAAACAAAGTACAAAGTCCTTTGCCTTCATGGGTCCTGCACTGCAGCCATGGTTAGCTAACCACTGAGTGTTAACAACAGAGGCATGAAGAAGTGTGGGCATCAGAATGAAATGCCTCTTCTCGGCATTCACCCACAGTGAGACCACAGGAGGATATTCTTAGGAGGGGAACGCAAAGGCACAATACCTATGTGCCTCTGATCATATAAAATAGTCATTGAAATAAACTCTGGGAAATGGAAACGAGGGGGATTTTGGCTGCTGTTTTGGTTTTCTTTTCTTTTTGGTCTTGTTTGTTCATTTATCTGTCTTTGGGGGGGTCAGGAGGGTACAGAAATGGAGGGACAAAGGGTGAACAAATGCAGTAGTGGAACTTACTAGACACTATATTGAAAATGAACTATACTTGTGGGTGAGAATGGAGGGAAAACTTGGGAGAGAGAGAGAGAGAGAGGGAAGGAGTGACATTGTCCAAAAAGAAATGTACTCGTTACCTGACTAATGAAACTGTAAAACCTCTGTAGAACATCTCTATAAGAACAATATTTTTAATGAATGAATCACCTCTGGTTCCCAATTCCGGCTTTGTCACTTACTAGCGATGTGTCACTACACAAACTACTTCAATTCTGTGAATCTCATTCTTCTCATCTATGAAGATACTATGATTATCTACCTCTTAGGACTATTCCGAGGATTGCATGAGATGTATTCCTTAGCCCAATACCTAACACATAATTATCCTTAAGTATTGTAGCAAAAAGGTACTATATTTAGAGTCCAAAGATTTTTACTCAATGAACACTTGTGCAAGTACTGTGTGCCAAGTTCAGCTCTAGATACTGAGCATTCTGGAGAGTCTGATGCTGAAAGCAAATTCTCTGATCCTAGAGAGCCCTCCAATTCCATATCAGTCCCTCGTGGGATGGGTGGGAGGGAGATGATATGCTGTAGTTCAATGGCTGGATCGATACCCTGCACTTCTCAGGCCTGTAGCAAGGTGTTTCCTGAATGAAGAAATGAGGAAATGGTTCTACATTGTGAGAAGAAAAACATTCTGACCCAGAAAAGGAAATGGTTTTGATGTTTACAAAATCCTATAGAAATGTCAGTGAAGCCAGGAACATTGAGTATTTTTTCATTATCAAAGTAATTGATTTATAGGTAAACTGATGGTGTTATCAAGGCATTTGGCTTCTCGAATGGATAGTTCACATTTTCCTTCCAAAGGCTTTTTCCTAGTAGCTGATATCCAAACTATCCAAACTATAGCAAATAGGTGTGCGATTTACCCGTATTTGAGTTTAAGATTTTTTTTAAGTTTTTAAGTTCATTGACTACATCTATAAAAATAGATTTGATTTGTTTAGAACTTGTTTTGGTTGATGAAGTGGAAACAGAAAGTAATAACCAATGACAATCTAACAAGTTTTACAGGTCATTGAGCAAAATTAACTCTTCCACTTAGCTTGACTTATTCTATCCTTTTTCTTTTTTTTCTTGCTTTTACTTTTTAGAATTGAGATCCTTCCACTTATGTAACCTTTAAATGTTAAATGCAGATGTAGTAGACTAAGGACAGTTGGAATGTTCTAGAAAAAAAAAAAGAGGCCCAAATGAACACTACACTGTAGGAAAGACTAGTCTCATTCCTGCACAATGTTCCATTGAAATCTGGCAAAAATGAAAGGGAATGTGTTTCTTGAATGCCCTACGGGCAGAGATGGAACAAGCAGAGGTGAACTTTACATAGCACCAATGCTGGCAGGAAATGGTAAATGAGATTCAGCTTGAAAATATAAACTGATTTTCTAAGAAGTGAGGATCAATTCTCTTTGCATGTTTTCTCAAACAGTCCTGGAATGGGTAACCACTGCTTAATTTTCTACCACTTTGCCCAAAAAGGGGGCCAGTGCCCCATGGTGAACAACAGCCTAAGGCTTTTGCTAATTAGCCAGCTTTTTGTATGCATGGACAACTGCATTTCTATTGAGACCCTATAGTCCAGTTACATGTGTTTTTCCCCCATTATAAAGAGCTACGTAAACAAAAGGCATAAATCTTAATCACTGACACCCATAGAGGGGTGGGACCACCAAAGGTACTAAAAACATACGTGATGGTTGGATAAAATAATCCCTTTATGGACATAGAGTGGATTGAGAACAGGAGAATAAAGAAGGAGAAAGTCTCTTTCTTCAGGTTACTGCCACGCCCCTCAATGTTGCCATAGTAACTATGAATCTAATGCTGACTTTGATGTGAATGCCACCCCCAGAGTTGTTCCATAAGCCACCAATTAAATTAGTCATGGCCCAAAGAAACATAAACGCTATGGTCTCCCTTATTGGTAATAATTAGTATATGTCTAGGATGTCCTAGCCGATTATCACAATAGCTAAATAGCTATGTACATATGATCACATAAGATGACGCTAAGAGAAATGAACTCCAAAATATGGAAGCAAGTGGTTTATCACTGAGGTTATTATTTTCAACGCAGTATGTGAAATTATTTCTTTCTTCCTCAGTTCAACTTCCCTATGATTTAGCCCCTATTATCACTGTATTTGATTCTGGTACCCTGGGTATTTTATATATGTCTATCTGAATTAGGGAAGGGAAGGGAAAGGAAACATTAAAATGGTGAGATAAAGGGTAAAAGGCAAAGCAACAGCAACAGCAATACTTACAGCACAATATGTTGTAAACTAACTGTACAATTGGGGGTGGGGAGGAAGGAAGGTGGAAGAAAAATGAAGGAGGGGGCATCAAGTTGGACAAGAAATGTACTCACTACCTAATGTATGTAACTGTAACCCCTCTGTACTTCACCTTGACAATAAATAAATAAATAAAATAAAATAGTGATGGAAAAGCCGTACAAATGTTGAAGGGAGTCAGGCATACTGGTGCACACTTATAATCTGATAACTCAGGAGGCTGAGGTAGGAGGATCATGATTCAATTCCCTTTACAAGGCTCATCTGTACTAATAAAGGAGTAGAGTGCTTTGGTCAGTCCTCACACGTGAGACTCTACTGCCACCTGGTGGCAATATTCTTCACACATTCATTGGCTCCTTTGTTCATGTAATTATTGAGTGCTTGCCCAGTACAAAGTATTGTGCACAGTATGGGGGACTTAAGTGGACATTTACCACATACTGAGCTTCATCCTACATGCTTTCTTTATTTTTAAAAAATTTTTAATATTGTTTTTCAAGGTGATTACAGAGGGGTTACAGTTGCATATGTAATGTAGTGAGCACATTTCTTTTCTTTTCTTTTCTTTCTTCTTTTTTTTTTTTTTTTGCCAGTCCTGGGGCTTGAACTCAGGGCCTGAGCACTGTCCCTGGCTTCCTTTTGCTCAAAGCTAGCACTCTGCCACTTGAGCCACAGCACCACTTCTGGCCGTTTTCTATATATGTGGTGCTAGGGAATCGAACCCAGGGCTTCATGTATAAGAGGCAAGCTCTCTTGCCATTAGGCCATATTCCCAGCCCCCTACATGCTTTCTTATTCTTTTCTTTTTTTTGCTGGTTCTAGGGTTTGAACTCAAGGCCTTGTGCTAGTCTTATGAAGACATATTTAACAAAAGCTCTGCGTGTGTATGTATGTATGCTTATTTTGTTGGTATGCTTATATATGAACCTCTCATTCTCTAACATTAACTTTTCCATTCGTGATAAGCTGGAAGAGATCTATGATATAAATGGGTGATACCCATCTAGTAAAATACATTTTTGTTAGACTGGCTACTAAAGAGAAACTTATTACTAAAACACACAGAGATATAGGGATCGAGGTAACACCACATTTTAACAATTATTTTACCTCTCTACATCCCTGACTTATTAACTCTGTCTTTCTTTGGTATGTCCCTTTTCTTTAATGTTACCCTTCAACCTGAAGTCCCGTAATTATGTCTTAAAGTTTTTTCGCCTCTCTAAGGATATCCTCCTCTAGGCTCAGTGCCCTACAAAATATCACCCAGTTTATTTTATTTAAAAGCTGGGTGTCAGTGGCTCACACCTGTAATCCTAACTACTCAGGAAGCTGAGATCTGAGGTTCAAGGTTCAAAGACAGCCTCAGGGGGAAAACCATTGGAGAGACTCTTGTCTCGAATAAACCACTCAAAAACTGGTTGTGGAGCTGTGGCTCAAAGAGGTAGAATGCTAGCCTTGAGCAAAACAGCTCAGGGACAGTGCCCAGGCCCTGACTTCAAGCCCCAAGACTAACAAAAATTTTAAAAATAAAAAAATATATATAAAACAACTGATGGCCTCAAAGAATTAGGATTTAGTAGGGAGACACATTGGTGGTACAAAACAGACATCAATATATAGACAGCTAATGAAATTTATTTAATCTATCATATATTGCTTTGGTTGCAAACTATAGATAACTCAAACCTGGCTTGAGTCAAAATCTGTGAGTGAATAAAATACAAGAATAGGTCTTAAATTTAGTTAACACATGATCTAGAGGATGAAACAAGGTTACCGGCAGATTTTCCCACTCTTTCTTTCCTTCCCGGCTCTGTTTATGTTGGCTCCATTCTCAGGCAGCATGTGAAGACAAGACTACTAACAGCTCCAGGCTGGCAATGGAAACTCCCGCTTCTTCACAACCTCTCCCACCCCTTCTCAGGATTCTTCATAATCAGACAAGAGTCACTAAGCGGACTGTAGCTTCCCGGTGTTCTGACTGACTTCACATGAACCACCTGGCTACCTGTAGCAGGGTTACAGCCCTCTGCTCTATGGCCCGAAAAGGAGATCAAAAGCCAGTGTTAACAGAAAAACTCTGGAGAGGAGGAAGATGGCATCACCACAGTAGGGAGGCACCCCGACTCGCTCCAAGTGAATAGCGAGCTGGGAACTCCAGCACCCAACATCCCATCAAGAACCCAGTAAAACCAGCAGCCAGAAGCAATAGAGAAACGCAGGAAACGAAAAAGAACAAAAAAAGAGAAGAGCCTATAGCCTGCATGGATCCAGAAAATCTCCGGGGTACCCCCCCCCCCGCACCCGCCAACCCTGGCCCAAACAGGGCCAGGCTGGGAAAGGGGACCCGGTGACTGCCGAAAAGTCACACCGGGAGTGCAGAGTCCAGACAGCAGGACTCCACGGAACCCAGGGGAGCGCGGATGGCGGCGACGGGAAGTTTGGGACCGCACAGCCGGGATCGGACGTGAGCGGCGGGGGAACAGAGCAGTGAAGAAGGGGAGAGCTGGGGCCACCACCACCAAAAGACCACCCAGCACCCCACCCCCGAAGGGCCAACAGCAGCACTGGACACACACACACACACAATCCACGACCAGTAAGTTCCCCATTACCCCCTCCCCCAACGGGAGACCAGCTATCAGAGGCCCAAACCCTACAAAGAAGCTAGAACTCCCTCCCTCCCCCTCCCCACCCAGAGGGAACAAAGAACCCCCAAAAGGTCCCTTCATTCTCTGGGAGGACACAGGAGCTAGTAGGGGAGGGGCAGAGCAGGGCCAAGGCATCAGAGGAGCCTGAACTGGCAGCACCAGCCCCACCCCCTCCCCAACAGGGGCCCGGGGACTGGCAGGCATTGGAAGCCCCACCTGAGGCACCTGGGCCTCGTGGACTTTTTCAACAAAAGTCACAGGCGCACTGGTGGGCAATACCAGCCCAGCAGGGACACCTGGGCCCAATCACACATACCCCTCGCAGCGGAGGCGCAGTCTGTGGGCGCTAACCCGTGCCCAGACACTTGATCCCACTGGGGCCCACACATACCGCCCCCCACAGCAAACTCGTGGGAGGGCACAAGCACACCCCAACAACCTGGGGCTCGCTCTGGTAGGCGCACATTGCACAGGTGGGCAGAGCCCCCCAGTGGCAGCACCCACTCAGTTTGGCGCATTTTGCATAAGTGGGTAAGCCGCCCCTCAACAACACCGGCCCCGGAGCAATCCACACAGGAGGACAAACCACCTGAGAGGTGAGCTCCTCTGACCAAGATACAGAGTGGGGAAAAAAGAACCAAAGAAGAGAAAAGCCTCCACGCCACACTGAATCAGCGACCAGCAAACCCCCACCAGGGGCACGCTAGGGTCAGCACAACACAGCGGCAGGACACTATCCTGTAGAGACAGACACAGAACCTACCCACCCCCAAGTGCAGGGAGGGTGACCACCCCGGCAACAACCGAGACAGTCACGCTTACCCATTGGGCAGTAAGGTTCAACAGCCAAACTCAAACCCAGAGCCAGGACACAAGTCTCCCACTGACGGACCAGCAGGAACCAGCACAAAGCCAAACCAGGGAAGCCACCCACAGATCTCCAGATGCGCAAATCACAAAGAAATATAATATATTTCATCAAAGGGCAAGCCAACTTGCCAACTCCAAAAAGCAGTACAACTGAAGAGGAGATGGAGAATAAAAAATCAACTGAGGCTATGTTAGCAGAAATGATGAAAAGCCTCAGAAACGAAATCAGAAAACAATTCCAGGAGTTCAGAGTGGAAGTCTCGAAGGACATCCAGGAAGCCAAGAAAGAAATGGAAGCAAAAATGGATACAGTGCAAACCTCTGTTAAAGAAGACCTTAACATCCTGAGAAGTGAAATGCATGAAAAAATAGATTTAAAATACAACTCTTTAAAGGAAGAAATTTCCACGATCAGAGCTGATCTGGTAACCATAAATAGCTCTCTGACATCCATAAACTCCGCAATTGAATCCACAGCACAAAGAATTGACCATATTGAAGCCAGAATCTCTCTCTTGGACGATGATGCAGCCAATAAGAACCAGAAAATTACCACACTCCAAGAAATGGTAAAGCTCCAGGGCAGAATAATCCAGGAGCTAGTGGACAAAGACAAGATATAATCTGCACATAATTGGAATAGAAGAAGGAGCCGAATACCAGAGCAGAGGGCTTCAACATATTTTCAATAAAGTTATTGCAGAAAACTTCCCCAATCTCATAAGGTACCCCATCCAGGTAACTGAAGCCTATAGGACACCTGGCAGACCAGACCCCAGAAAAGCCACGCCAAGGCACATAATATTCAAGACTTCAGATCTCAGGAATAAAGAGCAAATTTTGAATGAAGCCAAAGCAAAGAAAGAAATTTATTACAATGGGAAGAGGATCTGAATAACAGCAGACCTCTCCACACAAACCTACCACACGCGAAGAGAATGGAAGAACACCATCCAAGTTCTACAGGCCCACAAGTGCCAACCTAGAATAAAATATCCAGCAAAGCTGGAGTTCATATTTGAGGGGAAAACCAGATCTTTCCATAGCAAAGAGGATCTAAAGGAGTATGTGAATAAAAAACCAGTCTTACAGCAAATTCTAAGAGGGGAATCCCACCCAACAGAAATCGTACAGGACACACAGACAGATACAGAAAGAAACTACAATAGCCAGAGCCCAAGAGAAAGAGCAGCTCACTAAAGATAAGAAAAAAAAAAGAGTAAAAACAGCCCAACAAGAAAATGAAAGGAGAAAAAACACTTATATCCTTGATGTCTTTGAATATAAACGGTATAAACTCTCCGATAAAGAGAAGCAGATTGGCAGAATGGATCCGCAAACAAAAAGTTGCCATCTGTTGTCTACAAGAGACCCACCATACAGCAAGGAATAAAAACAGGCACCGAATGAAAGGATGGAGCAAGATCTTCCAAGCAAACGCACCTACCAAAACGGCAGGAGTAGCCATCCTGATCTCAGACAAGCTGGACTTCTCATTAAAATCAACTCAAAAAGACATAGAAGGTCACTATATTTTAATACAAGAAAAAATCCAGAATCAAGATATCACGGTGATAAATGTATACTCACCGAACAAAAGAGGTCCTACATATGTCAAGCAAATTCTCACAGAACTACAGAACAAGATAGACCCAAACACAATCATACTGGGTGACTTTAATACCCCACTCTCTCCAAGAGACAGATCCAACATCCAGAGGATTAGCAAGGGAGCTGAGGACCTAAGTAACACCATATCCCAAATGGATCTGACAGATCAATACAGAATCTTCCACCCTACAAAGACTCAATACACCTTCTTCTCAGCAGCCCATGGATCATACTCCAAAATAGACCATGTCATAGCCCACACAAAGAACCTAAGAAAATACAAAAGTATTGACGTTATCCCATGTATTATATCTGACCACAGTGGATTAAAGGTAACCCTCAATAACAACGGTTACCACAGAGGCTATACACATTCTTGGAGGCTAAACCCCACACTGTTATCCAACCCTTGGGCTACAAACCAAATTAAAGATGAAATTAACGAATTCATAAGCCACAATGACAATGAAAATACATCACAAAGAAACCTATGGGACACAGCTAAGGCAGTACTGAGGGGCAAGATTATTGCCCTCAGCACTCACATTAAAAGAATGGAAGCAGGGGCTGGGGAAATAGCCTAGTGGCAAGAGTGCCTGCCTCGGATACACGAGGCCCTAGGTTCGATTCCCCAGCACCACATATACAGAAAACGGCCAGAAGCGGCGCTGTGGCTCAAGCGGCAGAGTGCTAGCCTTGAGTGGGAAGAAGCCAGGGACAGTGCTCAGGCCCTGAGTCCAAGGCCCAGGACTGGCCAAAAAAAAAAAAAAAAAAGAATGGAAGCAGAGCAGGTGAATAATCTCACGATGAAACTAACAACTGGAGAAACAAGAAATGATCGAACCTAAAATGACTAGGAGGAGAGAGATCACAAAGATTAAAGAAGAGATAAATCTGATTGAAAATAGAAAGACCATTCAATAAATAAATAAGACTAAAAGCTGGTTCTTTGAGAAAATAAATAAAATTGACAGACCCCTCACAAGACTTACAAAAAAAAGAAGAGAAGACACTCATATACGTAAAATCAGGGACTCCACCGGAAAAATTACAACAAGTACACACGATATTCAAACAATCATAAGGAGCTATTTCCAGAATCTCTACTCACTAAAAAACAATAATTTTACAGAAATGGATCAATTCTTAGAGAAGTATAAACTGCCCAAACTGAACCAAGAAGAAATAAATCCACTAAATAAACCAATAACTTACAGTGAGATACAGGGGGTAATCAAGAACCTCCCAACAAAGAAAAGCCCAGGCCCAGATGGATTCACCAACGAATTCTATAAAACCTTTAGTGAGGAAATAATACCAATACTCCTCAAACTCTTCTGTGAAATAGAAACAGAGGGAGAAATCCCAAACTCATTCTGTGAAGCTAATATCATACTCATTCCCAAACCAGGCAAAGACCCAACAAAAAAAGAGAACTACAGACCACTATCACTAATGAACACAGGCGCAAAGCTCCTCAATAAAATATTAGCTAACAGGATCCAGAAACTGATCAAGAAAATTATATATCATGACCAAGAAGGCTTCATCCCACAGTCACAAGGATGGTTCACCATCTGTAAATCAATCAATGTAATTCACCACATAAACAGAACTAAAATCAAGAATCACATTGTTATCTCAGTCGATGCCCAAAAAGCCTTTGATAAATACAACATCCATACTTATTAAAAGCTTTGGAGAGAACAGGAATAGATGGAACATTCCTCAAAACAATAAAATCCATATACAGCAGACCAACTGCTAACATCATATTAAATGGAGAGAAACTTAAATCATTCCCCCTAAACTCAGGAACAAGACAAGGATGCCCACTCTCCCCACTTCTTTTCAACATAGTGCTAGAATCCCTAGCCATAGCAATAAGGCAAGAGGAAGACATCAAAGGGATCCACATTGGCAAGGAAGAAATCAAACTATCCCTATTCACAGACGACATGATCTTATATCTGAAGGACCCAAAAAACTCAGTCCCCAAACTCCTACACCTAAGAAACCATTTTGGCAAAGTAGCAGGATACAAAATCAATCCACAAAAGTCAGCAGCTTTTCTGTACACCAGCAATGTACAAGCAGAAAAGGAAATTATGGAAACAATTCCATTTACAGTAGCCAAGGAAAGAATAAAGTACCTAGGGATCAACCTAACCAAGGACGTGATGGACCTATTTAATGAGAACTATAAAAATCTAATAAGGGAAATCACAGAAGACACAAGGAGATGGAAAGACCTCCCATGCTCATGGGTAGGCAGAATCAATATAGTGAAAATGGCCATATTGCCCAAATTGTTATACAAATTCAATGCAATCCCTATCAAAATCCCAGTCACATTCTTCACTGAAATAGAGAAAGCAATCCATAAATTCATATGGAACAGCAAAAGACCTAGAAGAGCCAAAGCAATTCTAGGCAAAAAAAAGCAGTGAAGGAGGTATCACAATAGCAGACTTCAAGCTCTACTATAGGGCCATCATAACTAAAACAGCCTGGTATTGGTATAAAAACAGACCGGAAGACCAATGGATCAGAATTGAAGATCCAGAAATAAAACCACACTTTTACAGTCAGCTGATATTCGACAAAGACATACAATGGAATAAACATAGCCTCTTCAATTACTGGTGCTGGGAGAACTGGGCAGCCATATGCAGAAAACTCAAAGTAGACTCAAGCCTATCACCATGCACCAAGATCAACTCAAAATGGATCAAAGACCTCAATATCAGACCTGAATCCTTGAAACTACTGAAGGACAGAGTAGGAAAGATGCTAGAACTTATAGGCACAGGAAGGAACTTCCTGAATATAGTCCCAGGGGCACAACAAATAGGGGAGAGACTCGACAAATGGGACTACTACAAATTAAAAAGTTTCTGCACAGCTAAGGACATAGCCACCAAAATAGAAAGACAGCCAACCATATGGGAAAGGATCTTTACCACCACAGCAACAGACAAAGGCCTAATATCTGTCATCTACAGAGAACTCAAAAAACTAAGCCCCTCCAAGCCCAGTAAACCAATTAGGAAATGGGCAAAGGAGCTAAAGAGAGACTTCACAAGAGAAGAAATAAAAATGGCCAAGAAACATATGAGGAAATGTTCAACATCCCTGGTACTAAAGGAAATGCAAATAAAAACAACCCTGAGATAGCACCTCACTCCAGTTAGAATGGCCTATACTCTGAACTCAGGCAACAACAAATGCTGGAGGGGGTGTGGAGAAAGAGGATCCCTTCTCCATTGTTGATGGGAGTGCAAATTAGTACAACCACTTTGGAGATTAGTATGGAGATTTCTCAAAAAGCTCAATATAGACCTACCCTATGACCCAGCCATACCACTCCTAGGCATCTAACTTGAACAGCAAGTCCCATGATATCAAAAAGACATTTGCACTTCCATGTTTATCACTGCACAATTCACAATAGCCAAAATATGGAATCAACCCAGATGCCCCTCCACAGATGAATGGATCCAAAAAATATGGTACCTATACACAATGGAATACTACATAACGATTAGGAATGGTGGAATATTGGTATTCGCAGGGAAATGGTCAGAACTTGAACAAATAATGTTGAGTGAGACAAGCCTAGAACACAGAAAACAAAGGGGCATGATCTCCCTGATATATGACTGTTAAGATGGGGTGACGGAGAGACAGTAGAGACCAAAAACTGCTTGTCAAATGGTATTTCCCACAGGATTGGGTCAGCGACCCAACATTATGTAACTAAAACCAAACAACTACTCAACATATAAAGGTCAAAAATTGACCTCTCAGTGGAATACAATAGCTCAAAAGCTATGTATGTACGTTCATATAAGACTACTGTTGACATATTGTCTAATGTCGACATTACATTTAAAGCCCTAGGCAAATTTTCTTTGGCGTAGGCCACGTGGCTACTGTATATGTTCTTGGTACATTGTGTATTGTATATATGTCTACCTGACCTAGGGAAGGGAAAGAAAAACAGGGTGTAAGATATCACAAGAAATGTACACACTGCCCTACTATGTAACTGTGCCCTTTTTGCACAACACCTTGTCAAAAAATTTTGTTTAATTAATAAATAAATTACAAAAAAGAAAAAGAAAAACTCTGGGGGCTGGGAATGTGGCTTAGTGGTAGAGTGCTTGCCTAGCATGCATGAAGCCCTGGGTTCCATTCCTCAGCACCACATCAACAGGAAAAAATGGAAGTGGTCCTGTGGCTCAAGTGGTAGAGTGCTAGCCTTGAGCAAAAAGAAGCCAAGAACAGTGCTCAGTCCCTGGGTCCAAGCTGCAGGACCAGAAAAAACAAAACAACAACAATGAAAGAAAAACACTGAACAAAGTAAATTTCACTGGATTTATCAGAGCAAAGAGTGATTCATCAATTGGACAACACAAGAGTTCCAGTCAGCAGTGTAGCAGAAAAGTCTTTCTTTTTAGGCTGAGTATAGAAGAAGCCCCTGCCTTCTCTAGGCATGGCTGATCTGCTGCTGTCTGTGGTTGTCTGAATTTAGTTATTTGTTACAAAACTATATTCCTAAATTAAGTTCTGGCTTGTTTATGTGACAGTTTGTTTAGGTTGCCATTTGTTATGTAGGAACTTAACAATATAAAGACACCCTCCTTAAAAAAAAATAGCTAGTCTCGCATTGGTGGCTCACACCTGTAATCTTAGCTACTCAGGAGGCTGAGATCTGAGGATTGTGGTTCAAAGCCAGCCTGGGCAGGAAAGTCTGGGAGACTCCTATTTCCAATTAACCACCAGAAAACCGGAGGTGGCACTGTTGCTCAAGTGGTAGAGTGCTAGCCTTGAGCTGAAGAGTTCAGAGACAGCACCCAGCCCCACAGGAGGGCCTAAGTAGAATTGACTTGAGAGTGAAGCAGGCAGGGGAAGGGAGTGAGAAGACAAAGGAAGGCATTCCAGTAGAGGAAATGTTCTGTGCAGAATAAACATAAAAAGAATGAACTTTCCATGCCAGGCAAAAATCTTGATTAAAAGCTACTCTCTGGAATCAGACTAACTGGTCTGAATTGCATCAGAATTCTGAAACTTATTAGCCATCCATTCTTGACTGGTTATTCAACTAGACTACGTCTCAGGCCTCTGTCACCCAATAAACTGGGAACAGTGGGCTGGGCCTAGTGGTACATGTCTGAGCATTGGCAGGAGGATCTTGAGTTACAAAACCAGCCTGGAATATATAAAGAGACCCAGACAGAAAGAAAGAAGTAGAGAGGGAAGGAAGGAGGGAAGGAAGAAAGGAAGGAAGGGAGGGAGGGAGGGAAGAAGGGAGGAAGGAAGGAAGGAAGGAAGGAAGGAAGGAAGGAAGGAAGGAAGGAAGGAAGGAAGGAAGGAAGGAAGGAAGGAAGGACAGCAATAGTACTTATCTCCCAGCATTCTTATCAGGTCTAAATGAAATGTGCCAATATATTTAAAACACTTAGAACAGACCTGGCACATAGGAAGTACAAAAAACTTAAATAGATACAAAAAGCAAAATAAGTATGGTCACCAATTAATGTTGCAATGTAACATGGTTTAAAGTTTTCACCTCCTGGCAGAGCGGTTCAGTAACTGAGGAAACACCAGAAGGAGGGGGAGGAGGATCACAAAGCCAGTCTTCATTCATTCTGCACTTTCCTTAGGTGAATACAACTTCCATTGGCAGGGAGAGTGGGGATGGGATCAGAATTCACTCTGGAGGCCATTTTCCTGTGTAGTTCTCATTCTGTCACAGAGATAGGCTTGCATAGCTGTATTCAAACTTTTCCCCTCAGTCTACTCATTATTCATTGAAGTAATAATGTGAACAGCAAGACAATCTATAACACACATTCAATAAAACTCTGAAAAATGGTATTTTCACTTCCAATTATTTGGTGCAATGGAATACACACACACACACATACACACATGCATACATACACACTTGGTATAAAAGATCAGAACAGAAGAACCACTGGGAATATGGCCTAGTAGCAAGAGTGCTTGTCTTATATACATGAAGGTTTGATTCCTCAGCACCACATATGTAGAAAACAGCCAGATGTGGCTCTGTGGCTCAAGTGGCAGAGTCCTAGCCTTGAGCAAAAGGAAGCCAGGGACAGTGCTCAGGCCCTGAGTTCAAGGCCCAGGACTAGCCAAAAAGAATCAGAACAGAAGAACCACAAATGTTTACTTCTTAATGATCATTTATGTGAGTAACATCATGTATCATAAATATATTCCAGTTCCTTCTTACACATAATCTTCCCTCTATCCAGTCATACTTTCATTAAACTGTTATTCCACAGTTCCACATTTTATAGGAAATGAATTTCTCTTTCTGGCTTTTATTTCCTAAGGTCGAATCTTGCAGACTTACTTCAGCAAATTCTTGCTTAATTTACTCCACTGGGCCTCATGAGACAACAAACTCAACCCAAACAATTATACAGGAGGAGAATTTAACAGAATGTACCCAAGACCTGCTCTGCCTCGTGTTCAGTTTGTAAATGTCAGGCTCTGAAATTGGGCCTGTGGTCCTGTTATTCCTGGTCGGTGAACAATACTGTCTTAATTATATTGTGTAGTGAGGGACCAACCAGATGTTCTCAGTATATTTTATTCTTTGGAAATCCTCCAACTTCTACCCTTAAGTAACAATGACTTTCAAAATGGTCTAAGGAAAAGAGAACCATACCTCACTTGCAATGCTTCTTGCAATGGGGGAACAGAGGAAGTTAGAAGAAGAAGGAAAAAGGGATCTGGGGTCAGATTAGGGTACTGGGTGGTACAATGAAGGAGTGTCACTTGTCTGGATTTGTGCCCCCAGCTCTGCCTTTTCCAAGTTGAGAGGCTTGGGTAAATGATTCTTCCTAAAACAGGGACTAATAATAACTAACTTGTGGAGTAGCCAGACCTCAAGAGCCACCCCCAGTGATTTCTATCTCCTGCTGCTCCTGGTTTCACAGTCAC
Source organism: Perognathus longimembris pacificus (assembly GCF_023159225.1). NCBI lineage: Eukaryota > Metazoa > Chordata > Mammalia > Rodentia > Heteromyidae > Perognathus > Perognathus longimembris. Next base: position 18,919,211 of record NC_063161.1, read on the forward strand.
TTCCAATTGGATCAGGACTGGCCTGTGCAACCAATGAAAATGGTAGAAGTGGTGCCTATCACATTCAAGGCATAATATTATTAGAGTGCTCAGTGACAAATACAATCAAAACTGTCTTTCCACTGGCTCCTATTGCCTTGACTTTTAAGGGAAAGGAAACATCAATGAGCTAAACCATGTATGTGGCTTGAGATGCTTCTGAGGCAAAATCCCTTTCTACGAGAAATTAGAAGGAAAGAAGGGGTGATAAATCCCAAGCAAATCCAAAGCTGGCAAAGCAAACTCCTGAGATCAACATCAAAGTGTGGGCAGATGTGCGGTCCTGTGAGGGGCCTCTTCCGGGTTCACAGAGGGCTACCTTCTCCCGAAGCTTCTAACATGAAAAGAAGTCCTGGCCTCTCCTCCTTTACTTATAATACACTAATCATAGGGGTTTCTGATGGCAAATGACTTCCGCTGAAAGCACTCTCTCTCCCTCCTGACAGCCATGTCTTAGAACTGTCCTTGTTGACCCTCTGTCTGTATCATCTCCCCTCCCTTGTCCCCTGAACAAATATACCCAGTGGTCTTGGGTATAGAGAGCCTGAGACCAAGGCCAGGATTGGCGTTGATGTCACAGATGCCACAGGACACAGATGCTGTTGAGACCTTGAAAGCTGTCCCCCTCCCCCAGCCCTGTCACACCTTGCCTAGCTTCACTTTTTTTGCCTAATAAAGAGACCTCCCTTGTAAGGGAAGCATGCCACTTTTCTTTCAGCCAAGCTGAAGGAGATTTGGTTGCCCTTCCCAGGTTTTCAGCGCAAATAAAACCTGTTAGCCTATTGAGCTCATCTTTCAGTTCTTTTCTTTATTCCTTTTTCCAGTACTCATATTTTCCTTACCATTCCACCCTTAAGACTTCATCTAAACTTAAATATCTCCAAAAGGCCTCAGCACTTCATATCATCATTTGGGAGTGAGAGCTTCAACTGCAAAACGAAGAGAAAGAGGAACAAAAATTTAGCCCATAATATCCTGCCGTTCCTCCCAAATTCATGTCTTTCTTGTAGGCAAGATGCATCCTTCCATTGCAGTAGTCTGATCTCCTTCAGGCATCAACTCTAAGCTCTGGTGTCTCATCTCAATAGGATGGAAACGCCATTAGGCCTTAAAGATAGAGAGAAATTCTCTTTGGCTTAATGGATGTGCTGGGGAAGTGATCTCATGTCCCAGATCCTCTTGTCACTGATGAATGGCCCCACTCTTCAGCTTCATGAAGCATCTCCCACATAGCTCTTGATGAAGGCCCACTCTGCATGACTCTGCTAGGTAGCAGTCCTTTGAAACTGAAATTGAGGCAGCTGTGTTTATCTAGCAGCCCTGGTGAGCTCTCAATTGCTTTCAGGGTCTTCCTATCCTTTTCTTGAAGGACAGCTAATGTTAGCAACTTTATCTCATCTTGTTTCTTCCATTTACTTTAGTCTTGGATGGCTAGCAGCCAGCTACCCTCCCACCCCTCTCCCTGTGAAGAAGGCTGGTCTGGCTGGGGGCCAGTGGCTCACACCTGTAATCCCAGATACTCAGGAGGCTCAGCTCTGAGAATCGAAGTTCACAGCCTGCCCAGGCAGGAAAGTATGTGAGATCCTCATCTCCAACAAAAAAGCCCAAAGTGGAGCTGTAGCTCAAGTGGTAGAGCACTACCCTTAAGCAAAAATGACCAGGAACAGCATCAGGTCCTGAGTTCAAGTCCCAGGACTAATAAAAAAAATGCAAGGGACAGATATATATATATGATTCACACCCACACTAATCTCCTTATCAAACGGGAAGTCAGCCACAGCCTTAATGATTTCATTGGAATATACCTTCTCTCTGTGTGTCTCTGTTTCTCTCTCTCTCTTTTTTTGCACTGTAGATGGGCTGAGCATTTTCTCAGTCTTGAAGTTCGAATTCCTTTTTACTTAATTGTCTCATTAACAATGTCTTGCACTCATTTCTGTCTTCTCAACATTTCATTATCCTTTTCAGAAACCAAACTGCTCCTTCAATGTTACACTTAAGAAATTACTTCAGGGGCTGGGGATATAGCCTAGTGGCAAGAGTGCCTGCCTCGGATACACGAGGCCCTAGGTTCGATTCCCCAGCACCACATATACAGAAAACGGCCAGAAGCGGCGCTATGGCTCAAGTGGCAGAGTGCTAGCCTTGAGCGGGAAGAAGCCAGGGACAGTGCTCAGGCCCTGAGTCCAAGGCCCAGGACTGGCCAAAAAAAAAAAAAAAAAAAAAAAAAAAGAAATTACTTCAGCTCACAATAGCTTAATAGCTAGGAGCATATGACCATTGAAAATGAGCTTATCAAAATAAGCTCCAAGAAATGGAAACAAGGGGCTGGGGATATAGCCTAGTGGCAAGAGTGCCTGCCTCGGATACACAAGGCCCTAGGTTCGATTCCCCAGCACCACATATACAGAAAACGGCCAGAAGCGGCGCTGTGGCTCAAGTGGCAGAGTGCTAGCCTTGAACGGGAAGAAGCCAGGGACAGTGCTCAGGCCCTGAGTCCAAGGCCCAGGACTGGCCAAAAAAAAAAAAAAGAAATGGAAACAAGAGGTTTTTATAATGTACTGTTTGCAGTTATTTCTCTCTCCCCCCTTTGGTTTATGCTCTGTTGTCACTGTTTTTTATTTCTGTACCCTTTGTCTTATATATAATTTTATCTGATTTGAGGAAGGGAAGGAGAATTACAGAAATGGGGGGGGACAAAGGGTGAATCAATGCAATAGTAATACTCACTAGCACCATGTTGGAAATGAACTTTACATTTTAGGGGTAAGGGGAATTGGAGAGGGGAGAAAGCAGGAGAAAATGATGGAGTGGGTAATACTGTTCAAAAATGAACTCATTACCATATGTAACTGTAACCCCTCCATATATCAACTTTACAATAAAAAAAGAGAGGCTGGGAATATGGCCTAGTGGTAAAGTGCTCACCTGGTATACATGAAGCCCTGGGTTCAATTCCTCAGCACTACATATATAGATAAAATCCAGAAGTGGCGCTATGGCTCAAGTGGTAGAGTGCTACCCTTGAGCAAAAAGAAGCCAGGGACAGTGCTCAGGCCCTGAATCCACACCCCAGGACTGGCAACAAAAACAAAACAAATAAACAAATACAATAAAAAAGAAAACATGACATGATCAGATATGTGCTTTCACAAACCCTGAAAAACAATGGAGGGAAATAAATAATTTCAGTAATAAGGTTAAAAAAAAAAAAAAAAGAAACTACTTCAGCTACCCATCTAAGTTCATAGCTAGCAAGTCCTATCTTCCATAAAATACTGGAATATACACACAATTAAGCAAATTCTTTTCCACTTTCCAAAAAGACTTTTATTTATCGTTTAGCAGCATGTCCCTCATTTCCATCTAAGAGCTCATTAGGATAGCCCTTACTGTCCAAATTCTTGACAACACTCTGCTTATGACTGTGTTCTCCCAGAAGATGGCTGGAGGCTCCCTCTTCTGCTCCCTTCTTTTCTTTCTGAGCCCCCATCAGAATCAAAAACTGCTACAGGACTAGTTGCTGCTATAATAAACACATAAATAATTGGAGGTAGTTTGGGAATTAAGTAAAAGGATTTTGAGGTACATGTTAACCAAAACAAGATTGCTATGTTCCCATTATACACAGAAGTTTATATGCTACAAAGGTGGAGTGAATACTCCCCACTTCTTTTCAACATAGTGCTGGAATCCCTAGCCATAGCAATAAGGCAAGAGGACGACATCAAAGGGATCCACATTGGCAAGGAAGAAAACAAACTATCCCTATTCGTAGACGACATGATATTATATCTGAAGGACCCAAAAAACTCAGTCCCCAAACTCCTACACCTAAGAAACCATTTTGGCAAAGTAGCAGGATACAAAATCAATCCACAAAAGTCAGCAGCTTTTCTGTACACCAGCAATGTACAAGCAGAAAAGGAAATTATGGAAACAATTCCATTTACAGTAGCCAAAAAAAAAAATAATAAAGTACCTAGGGATCAACTTAACCAAGGACGTGACAGACCTATTTAATGAGAACTATAAAAATCTAATAAGGGAAATCAAAAAAGACACAAGGAGATGGAAAGACCTCCCATGCTCATGGGTAGGCAGAATCAATATAGTGAAAATGGCCATATTGCCCAAATTGTTATACAAATTCAATGCAATCCCTATCAAAATCCCAGTCACATTCTTCACTGAAAGAGAAAGCAATCCATAAATTCATATGGAACAGCAAAAGACCTAGAAGAGCCAAAGCAATTCTAGGCAAAAAAAAAAAAAAGCAGTGCAGGAGGTATCACAATAGCAGACTTCAAGCTCTACTATAGGGCCATCATAACAAAAACAGCCTGGCATTGGTATAAAAACAGACCGGAAGACCAATGGATCAGAATTGAAGATCCAGAAATAAAACCACACTCTTACAGTCAGCTGATATTCGACAAAGGACCTAAAGACATACAATGGAATAAACATAGCCTCTTCAATTACTGGCGCTGGGAGAACTGGGCAGCCATATGCAGAAAACTCAAAGTAGACTCAAGTCTATCACCATGCACCAAGATCAACTCAAAATGGATCAAGGACCTCAATATCAGACCTGAATCCTTGAAACTACTGAAGGACAGAGTAGGAAAGACGCTAGAACTTATAGGCACAGGAAGGAACTTCCTGAATATAGTCCCAGGGGCACAACAAATAGGGGAGAGACTTGACAAATGGGACTACTACAAATTAAAAAGTTTCTGCACAGCTAAGGACATAGCCACCAAAATAGAAAGACAGCCAACCATATGGGAAAGGATCTTTACCACCACAGCAACAGACAAAGGCCTAATATCTGTCATCTACAGAGAACTCAAAAAACTAAGCCCCTCCAAGCCCAGTAAACCAATTAGGAAATGGGCAAAGGAGCTAAAGAGAGACTTCACAAGAGAAGAGATAAAAATGGCCAAGAAACATATGAGGAAATGTTCAACATCCCTGGTACTAAAGGAAATGCAAATAAAAACAACCCTGAGATACCACCTCACTCCAGTTAGAATGGCCTGTACTCTGAACTCAGGCAACAACAAATGCTGGAGGGGGTGTGGAGAAAGAGGAACCCTTCACCATTGTTGATGGGAGTGCAAATTAGTACAACCACTTTGGAGATTAGTATGGAGATTTCTCAAAAAGCTCAATATAGACCTACCCTATGACCCAGCCATACCACTCCTAGGCATCTAACCTGAACAGCAAGTCCCATGATATCAAAAAGACATTTGCACTTCCATGTTTATCGCTGCACAATTCACAATAGCCAAAATATGGAATCAACCCAGATGCCCCTCCACAGATGAATGGATCCAAAAAATATGGTACCTATACACAATGGAATACTACATAATGATTAGGAATGGTGAAATATTGGTATTCGCAGGGAAATGGTCAGAACTTGAACAAATAATGTTGAGCGAGACAAGCCTAGAACATAGAAAACAAAGGGGCATGATCTCCCTGATATATGACTGTTAAGATGGGGTGACGGAGAGACAGTAGAGACCAGGTCTGTGAAACCAAAAACTGCTTGTCAAATGGTATTTCCCACAGGATTGGGTCAGCGACCCAACATTATGTAACTAAAACCAAACAACTACTCAACATATAAAGGTCAAAAATTGACCTCTCAGTGGAATACAATAGCTCAAAAGCTATGTATGTACGTTCATATAAGACTACTGTTGACATATTGTCTAATGTCGACATTACATTTAAAGCCCTAGGCAAATTTTCTTTGGCGTAGGCCACGTGGCTACTGTATATGTTCTTGGTACATTGTGTATTGTATATATGTCTACCTGACCTAGGGAAGGGAAAGAAAAACAGGGTGTAAGATATCACAAGAAATGAACACTGCCCTACTATGTAACTGTGCCCTTTTTGCACAACACCTTGTCAAAAAATTTTTGTTTAATTAATAAATAAAGTACAAAAAAAAGGTGGAGACAATAGCTAAAATATGGAAACAACCCAGATGCCCCTCCACAGACAAATGGATCCAAAAAATATGGTACTTATACACAATGGAATACTACATAGCGATTAGGAATGGTGAAATACTGTTATTCGCAGGGAAATGGTCAGAACTCGAACAAATAATGTTGAGTGAGACAAGCCTAGAACACAGAAAACAAAGGGGCATGATCTCCCTGATATATGACTGTTAACAAAGGGAGACGGAGAGACAGTAGAGACCAAGTCTGTGAATACTGTATAGGTTCTTGATACATTGTATATTGCATATATGTCAACCTGACCTAGACAAGGGATAGAAAAACAGGTCGTAAGATATCATAAGAAATGTACACACTGCCCTACTATGTAACTGCACCCTCTTTGCACAACACCTTGTAAAAAAATTTATGTCCAATTAATAAAAAAAAAAATTTTAAAAAAAAGGTGGAGAGAATACTGAATTCATGGATCCTGAACCATTCCTCCAAGGGGAAATTCAAGTAGATTCCTCACCCAGAATCTTGCTTTACATTTGTTTCTTATTAAAAGCTCTCTATGTAATACACAACTGATTCATTAACGTTGAACTCACAGACAACACACCCTAACTCACACTCCTCCAAAGCAAGTCACAGCCTTCTTTCACTTTACTGGCACTTAATAGCACTTCTTCCCTTAGCTGGGGAATATCCAGACTGTGAAATCACCAACAAAAAGCCAAAGATACCAAAAAGATAGGAAAACAAAGGGCAGAGTCAGCTTGTTTGACTGCAGCTGAAACTGTGTGTATTGATTTGGAGGTTAACAACTGAGCTTTAGCAAGTACACTAATTGGCAAATACCAAATCTACCTATGTGAGTAGTAAGTGTGTGTGTGTGTGTGTGTGTGTGTGTGTGTGTGTGTGTGTGTGTGTGTGAAGTTCATGGTCTGCAAGGTTAAGGGCCAAAGGAAAGGAAATATACTGGGAAAATGCTTATGAAGAAGAGGTCAAGGAACAGAGGTAAGCGAAAAGGGTACAAGAATGTCGCCGGACCATGACCTGGGTGGGGAGAGCTGAGTAGGGCAAGGTCTGGAGGAGAAGGAACTGCTCTGGAGGCTGAAGGGAAGCAGCCAGGAAGCTAGGGAGGGCAGGCCAGGGCCAGAGGTTCATGGAAGTTCATGGCTCAATACAGCTACAAAGCTTCAGTTACATGGAAGCTACACTTGATCATCTCCTTCTTCCCATTCCCCTCTCTCTTCTCCCCTTTTCTGCTTTTCTGCTCCCTTCTTCTTCCTCTACCCCATTCTCTCTGCCCCCTTCCTCTTCCGTTTTCTCCCTCCACCCTCCCTCCTCCTCTTCCTCTTCCCCTTCCTCCTTCTGCACATTGCATGGTGGGTCCAGCTAACAGTGGAGCCGTGTGCCTCATCTATGTCACCGAGAGAGTAGATCTCAAATATTTTTGATACAGAAAACATTAAATGCTGGAGATGACGGATGACTCATTTTGGTCATTCTATGTTCTATTAAAAACTCTTAGCACCACTTTGTACTCCATAACTATGGACAGCTACCATCTGCCAATCTAAGGGAGAGAGAGAGAGAGGGAGAGAGAGAGAGAGAGAGAGAGAGAGAGAGAGAGAGAGAGAGAGAGAGAGAGAGAGAGATCAGAGACATTGCTAGAGTAGACCAACAGAGCATCTCAGATTTTTTCAACTCTGAGTCCCAGGTCAGTGGGAAGAAATGACTGAGTAGTAGCTCTTCCAACGTGGAACTGTGTAGGAGAAGAGCATTTAGGAGGAAGCTCTTTGGGCTCATCTTCATTTCCATAAACATATCTTGTGAGCAAGTAGAAAGAGCCTGCTCTGGACTAAATAAGAGAAATTGGACTTAAGGCCAATGAACATGAGACAGAGAGCTGTTGAAAATGAAATCCTGCAGACACTTGTCAAATCCTGCTTTAGGCCCTTGGAACAAAAGGTGTATGTTTCTGCTGTGATGAGATACCACTGACTATTTAATAGGAAAAACATGAACAAGTTTGAATCACTGAGTCAGAAACAAAACCACACAAGTATAGCTGAGCTTGCAATCAGCACAGCTAGAAAAGAAAGGACCTCCTCACAAAGGAAAATCAAGGAAGAGTTACAGCAGTGCCTGCAAAGGGTCCGTCCCGTTCCCCCCCCTCCCCCCCCTCATGCCCTTGGAACTGGAAAAACAGCTTCTCTCCCAACCCCAGGTCAACCGTTCTAACTACACAAACTACACAAACTGGGAGGCTGGCTGATTCGTAGAAAAACCACAAGTAAGGAACCAAGTTGCTACAATGAAGGATTTTGTGTCCCTGTAGCTATAGGACAGGGGCTTCTCCACATGGACTCTGCTGTCCAAACTTCAAAGCAGCACAACAAAATCTGGCTACAATGCATTCACCAACAGACCCTGACTAAAATGTCCACAGTAGCACCATTCACATTAACTCAGAACCAGAAATCACCCCCAACATTCACTCACAAGCAAATGGGTAAAGAAACTGTGGTATAACTACACACAGAATACTATACAGCAGTGAGAATGCATAGCCTAGAGTTATACACCATGGTACAGAAGATTTCCTCAACAGAATGTCCAAAACATAATGAACAAAACATAATATTGAAGCAAAGGAGCCCTCGTGCCATTGTGACACTACATGTTGAAAGCATAGGTCCCGGCCATCCCAGAGGACCATGCAGAGATAATCACAGACAGAAGAAGAAGGTTCATAAGGAGGTTTATTAGTGGGGCCGTAGTTCCCACGGGAGAGGGATCTATATGGTGTGTGCACCTAATCCGGGTGGCAGCTTCTCTCTGGGGGTAAAGGGGAAGTGAATAGGAGTGGCTCATTAGGAATGGGTGGATCTGGGGGCTAGTGGGAGGAGCTGAGGACCTGAGGCTAGGGAAATGCTAACACATGTTATGTTTCCATCTCCACAAAGGAAAAAAATATAAACAGCAAAACAGGTCAAAGTAATATGCAAACCCACAAGCTGTGGTTGACCCTCCAGAGTGGAACATACAGAGACTGGAAGAGAACTTGCAGCACAGTGAGCAGTGATGGCTATATATTTTTCTAATCTGATGTGCTCAATTTAATATTCAGAGAGCTACATACACTAATGATACAGGCCTTTCATAGTTTTAGGCAGTCCCTCAAAAGCTCACATGTTGGAAATGTAATCCTCTAATTCCTTTGTATTTGGTGTGGGGGTCTGTGGGAGTTAATCAGGATTCGATGATGTCTTGAAGGTGGATCCTCCAAGAAGGAATTAATGAATGGGTTCTTAAGAAGAGGAGGAGAGACCTCAGATGGCATGTTTGATCTGTCTTGGCATGTCTTGGCATGCTGCGTTTGGACACAATGAAAGGGCTGACAGCATGCTGGCATCATGCTCTTGGATTTCCTCATCTCTAGATTACAGAGCAAGGTAAACTATGGTACTGGGGTTTGGACTTACCACCTCAAGCTTGCTCAGCTGGCATTCTACCACTGAAGCCACACACCTGCAGCCTGGTTTTGTTGCTGGTTCTTTTGGAGGTGGAATTGTGCAGATTTTCCTGCCTGATTGGTCTCCAACTGCCCATCCTCCAGAGCTCAGCCTCCTGAGTAGTCAGGATTACATGTGTGAGCCACCCGCAACTGGGCCTAAAGTTTTATTCTTTAGAATTTACTCAGCATGAGGTATTTTGATATAGCAACAGGAAACAGATGAAGTCAGATCATGTGCTTTAAAGATGTCTTCAAGTACTTACTGTTAGTAACAGGGTAACCAGGGCATTTGGTGCTACAAGCAAATATATTGTGTGATGGCATCAGAAGGCAGGAAAGGGCTCAAGGGTGGCTTTCTCTTTGCCCTGGTGTCAACAGTGGATACAAGGATGCATAGAACTTCATCAAAATCTCTCCATCATCCATTTGCAAGTTTGAACGCTCATCTATCCAACAAACATACTCAGAAGGAAACTATAGCTGGGATTAAGGATACTTCCTCTAGTAGGGGAACTGCTTTGTTGGGATAACATTAGTGTATTTATGGAGTACTAATATGAGGGGTGAGTTTCAGAACAGTGGACACTAAAAGAGGGGATCTGGAAATGTCTAAATTTTGTGCCCAGTTTTCCCCAATCCCAACGGGATTCTTTGAGTCTATCAGTAGTGATTAATCACACACACACATACACACAAACACACACACACACACACACACACACTCAACACAAGACTAGAGATCTTATTAAAGTGCAGATCCAAGCTTTCTGTGACCTGTATTTCCTGTGAGGCTTCTAGAAGGTCCTGATGTTGCTGATCTTGCAGGAAACTTTGTGGGGAAATAGAGAAGACCAAGTGACCCATGTCTCCAACTCCAGCCCAGAACATTCCCTCCATGGTGCACAAACAGAGAAACAAAAGGCAGATCTGTAGGGACAAAGACACAGGTGACTGGAGAGATTCTCCATTCCTTGCTTACTTTTGGCCTTGGAATGGAACATGGGTGGAGGGGCTTGTATGCTGTTGTGCAAAATTAGCAGAACTTAGTCTCCTGCGCTTTTCATTTCTGACCCCCACTCTCCAGTGTCCAATGCCTTTCTCTGGACATGAAGAACAGACTGGAGGTATGAATATAAACAAAGAATTCCTCTTTGTGCAAATAGTTATTTTTTTTTAATTCTTGCAAGAGGCAGCAACAAGCAGAAATGGATAACCAAATGAACAGAGAAATGGCCCAGGTCTGCCTTGACTATTTTTAAATGACATACAAAAATGGTGGCTGAAATAACTTCTTCCACTTCCTCACCGATGGAGGAAGTAAAGGGGTCACCTATTCCTGTCTCACAGGGACAGATTCTAGTAGAACTTCTGCTGCTTGGGAGAGAGGGAGGCCTGAGCGGGGAGGAGGCTGGCGGGGGGGGGGGGGGGGACGAGGCATGCAGGCTTAAGGTTAAGAGCGGAGAAGGCAGAAGGCTTGGGCAACTTGAGTTCAGCCCCCCTGATGTAGAGTTTGGGGAGCCACCTGAAGTGGAGATTGAGGAGCACCACCCCCCCCAAGCATGAAGTAAACAGGAAACCACAGACAGCCTATTTTTTGTGTTTTTTTTTCAGATAACCTTATTTATTTTTCATGTCACATAAATAGCTTTTAAAAATACATGTTTTGAATAAGAAATAGTTTCACTTATTTCTACTTCTCTATCCCACAGGCAAGGGATACTATGAGTTTCCTGGCCTTTTCTTTCCTTGTTTTGAAGTACTGGGGTTTGACTTTAGGAGCTTGTGCTGAGTGGTCTACCATATGAGCTACACTCCTATCCTGTTCTCTTCAGTTTGTTTTTAGACAGGGTCTAGACCTTTGGCCCAGGACTAGCCTCAGGCCATGATCCTTCTAGCTCTACCTCCCCTGTAAGGAAACAATAACTTCAACTGAGATAACTCACCTACTCTCCTGACAGCCTTAACTTAGAATCACCCTTGCTGCCAACCTGGCTAAACCATCCCCCCTCCCCAACCACCCCGCCCCTGAACAAATGCACCCAGTCATCTTGTAAGGCCACATCTAGTGCCCATGCCCCTGATGCACACAGAAGCTGTTGAAACTGAAACCCTCAACTCAAGAGAAGATGGCGCTCACACCCAACCTCCATATCACCCCACTTCCATCTGCCCCACCTGATTTCACTTTTTCTGCCGAATAAAAAGAGTTGGGGAGGGGTAGAGGGGGGATGCACCATGACCTCTTCAGGCTGAGAGATTCTTGGTTGCCTTTCCCAGGTCTTCAGCCTGAATAAAACCTGATGGACCTATTAGTTCTGTCTTTCCATTCTTTTCTTATACCGTGTATCTGGGATTGTAAGCATGTGCCACTATCCCTGAAACAGTAAGTCATTTAAATTAGCATTTTTCACATTTGGATTTCCCTATCTTCCCAGATCATGGACCCTGATTCTAGCTACCTTTTGACTCTATTTCTTCACTGTCTCTCATACCTCTAGTGTTTCCTTCTTCCCCAATTTGCATACTCTATAGGGCCAAACTACCCTCAGGCAACCATATGTGAGGAGACTAGGTTCATCCAATAACTGTGGCTTGGTTCATTAAATCCTTAGCCAAGACCCACCAGTGGACCTTTCCAGGGACCTATCAACCCAAATGATCCACACGGTTTCCTTTTCTCCGGGATTACTACTTCATGTCTTCTCCCTTGGATCTCTTGTGCCTTAGCTCGTCCCTTGGCCTCATTCCCCACTGAGAATTTTGTTTCCTTCTTTTTGAAGAAAAAAAAAAAACATTTCCTGGTGTCTTTCAGTTCTTTGGATGAAATGTCTTAAGATTAGGACACTGCCCCAGGTGTAGCAAAAGAACCATGAAGGAGAAATAGGCTTCAGTGAGGCAGGCAGTTGGATAAGGGCTGTTTGCATTAAATCCGCTGGAATTTGGGGTTATATTGTCCAATGGGGTGGGGTTACTAAGTAGCAAGAATGGAGGCCCTCCCTTTGTGGTCCTTTCTCAAATGGTTTGCCTGCCTGAGTGTGGAAAGTCACACTGCTGGGCCTTTGAGAAGTGTGGCAGGTGCCTGTGCTTTTGGTCCTCTTTGACCTTCTGACTGTCTATGGATGTCATGATGCACTCCTCATGCTAGGAAAAAAAATGCCATCATTTGAGCCACACCCCTGGCCCTGGCAAGCTCTTGAACATAGCTGCGGTTTCTTCAGCTACCTGCAGTTTACAATACTCATGTATCTAACTGCTGACTTGGTATCTCCCCTCACATGACAGAGAGATACCGCAAACTTGCTATGTTAAAGATGGAACTCCTGACTTACATTTTTTCCACCCCAGTTTCCTTCTTTCACAACCTCCGGCCCCTATCTTGGTTAATCAAACTATATTCTGTTTCTCAAGCCAAAAGCTCCAGTATCACCTGTGACTCCTCTCTTTCTATTCTACTCTGTATCTAGGCTTCCCAGAAGTCCTAACAGCTGGGCCTCAATAATTATGCTAAATTTGGCCACATCTTACCAATATTCCTGTCGACTCCTGAGGCAGGAAGCAAAGAGTAGGTCCATGGTTGCCAGGGCAACAAGCATGGTTACCTTGGTCCCCGACAAGACTCAGATCCGCCTACAAGAAGTGCTTTTTCTGATCTTCAAGAAAGATCCAGGGTTAGTAAATGCTTCTGTGAATAGCCATCTAAATAAGGTCCACCAAAAGGGAGCTAATGAAGATGGAGATCAAATTCCTGGGGCCTGATGAGCTGGTGCCAGGTCCTGGCAGGCAAGTAGAACCTCATTTAGTTCACCTGTATGAGGGGGCACGAAGATGACTCTGCAGTGACCTCTTGGCTTGGTGGTACCTGGGAGCTCAATCTGAGACTAGCCGGTCTCTGTGATGGGCATGTGCAGATGCACAGGTGCTACATCAGCTATAGCTGCCAATCAAACTGCCCATCAGAATTCTCTCAGAAGACTACTCACATCTTAACCCAGTCAAACAAAACATGGGGCTCTGGAGACTTACCAAGGCCCACTGCTCCTCTGCAGCATGTATCATTTTCATTATGCTCCCAGTCTTGCTTGAACTCATCTCTTGCAAGGCAAGAATCAAGGTTTATCTGTGCCACTTTTCAGTAACGGGTGAGCTACACCACCATCCTTCACCTCAAAACAGTTCCTCCTGCTCTGTTTTCCTATAACAAGTATTAGAACAACTCTCAAAACTGGGAAAGCAAGAGAAACAACAAAAAAGGACAGTAGGAGAGATCAACTTGATATCTCATTTTCTTTCTTCTCATCCACATCTCCCTAGATATAGCCTTCCTCTGATCTTATCTATGTTCCTGGAGAGAAATCTTTCTAAAAGGCAATATAAGAAAAACTTTGAGTTTATTTCTGGATTCATGGTCATTTCTTTTTTCTTCCCCTCACCCCTTTGGTTTATGCCCTGTTGCCACTGTTTTTTTATTTCTGTACTCTTTGTCTTGTGTGTGTGTGTGTGTGTGTGTGTGTGTGTGTGTATGTTTATATGATTTGCAAAATGGAAGGGAAATCATAGAAACAGGGTACAAAGGATGAACCAATGCAGCAGTGATACTCACTAGACACTATGTTGGAAATGAACTTTACAACTTGGGGGAGAAGGAAGTGGGGTTAACACCATTCAAAAAGAAATGTACTCATTACCTTACTTATATAACTGTAACCCCTCTGTATATCACCTTTACCATAAAAAAAGAAAATCTCTGAAATGTCCTATATTTTATTACAAAGGCTGGGAGGTGTCAGGAAGAGATAAGGGAAATTACGACACCTATTGTGTCATAAAAACTGACTATAGTTATAACCTCAACTTGAAATCCCTGGCTCTGGGCTTCAGGTACCATGACTTGCTTTTTGCATGTCATTTTTCCAGATTTTGAACCAAAGTCAAACCAGAAGGAATAGGTATATATCAGCTTGTGGACTTCTCTCCCATGTCAAACTCACCTTCCTGCCCAATCTTCATTATAAAAATCCTCTTGGCTCCTCCAATTGGCATTTCCCAATGCTGTTTAGCTTTGCTACTGGAAGTGATGCAACTTGCCTTTGTCTTGCTAACATCTGTAACTGCTCAATACACACTTTTATTTCAGAGACGCTGTGAGGAAAGAGTTTCTGTTTCACAGCAGCAGGTCCTGGGCTGGATATCTTTAAGATCCTCAACACCTTTTGGCAGCCTTCTCACGGACAATAAGGCTTTTCATCCACGTTCCCCCCTTTTTCTTCCATTCACCTCCATGTCTACCCCACATATCCTCTCATTACTATCAGAAGTTGCCAGAATGGGCATTCCCAGACTAAACTTGGAGACGGGGAAAAGGATCAAAGTATTCTGGGAGAGATAAAAGAGTACCTATAAGGGGATGTGTATATGAGCTAGGGTAGCCTGAAGAAGCAGGCTGAAGGTGAGAAGGATGAAGCAGAAATGAGGTCCTAAAGAGCCTAATGGCCACCAAAAGACTCCTGTGTTCCTGACATTGTGTGATAAGAAACACAAAATGTTGACCAACATGTAGAATTAGGGTGAGGGGTTTATACTGTTTGGGTGGGGTTTGCTACATGGAATATTAAAGCTGAGCGACTTAAATAACTTGATCCAAAGCATGTTAGTCACTTCTGTGAGATGAGGCAGAAAGTACATGTGGTAGAAAGCCAAACAGTGGAATAAGAAAGGTGTATGCCTGAAGACTGTGTAAGGGCTTTGGATTAACTAGTAGAAGTGCTCTTTCTCAAACTCATCTCTGCTCTGCTGGCCCCATGCCTTGATTCCATCTGTGTTAATTACCTACTCCTCATTCCCCATCCCCAGTTCTCCCATATTTCTTATGAAAATCTGCTCCATTTTCAGGTCCTGATTCCATTAAGTTATTCCTGACCTGTCCTAAAGAACAGAACTTCATATATAGTGTACCTAAGACCTCAGCGTTGACCCTAACACCATGCTGTTTTAGGTCATTGCTGCTTCTGGGAATTAAGAGTGTAAATTATCTAACAGGTAAGGCAAGACCTGCTTCCATTCATCTCTAGGCAGCACAGTATGGTAGAATGCACTTAATATCTATAATATTTGCAAATTACACGGACCATTCCAAGAAAGAGGGTAAAACAAGGTGAAGGTTTTATATCCCTTTTAAGGAAGTGTTTCTTGCACCAAGAGAAATTCTGTAAAATGCATTTTAAAACACATAGTCTTGGCTAATGTTGTATCTGCTTTCAAGGCCTAATTTGATGTGACCTGCTCTGCTAAACAGTGATTGTTTCTTATTTCCAGGTCTTCTTTCCTTTGTTATTGATAATTTTTTTTGAAAAAGGGAAATAATAAAATGGTCAAAATGGATTAAATAAAAGCAAACATTAATACTAATACGGCTAACCGCTTACTCTGTGTCAAGAGAAGTGCTAAGGACTTCACCCTATATGGTATAATTCAACAATCCCATGAGACACAGGTGTCTCAATTATCCAGAGACAACGTGGGACCAAGTAACTTTCTCAGGAAATGAAGTTACAATATTTTCAATTTATATGGTGCTGTAATATGTGTATTATGCCCTTTCATAAAGCTTCATATAGGTATCTTTTATCCTTACAAAAAAGTCTCCTTTGGTGGATAGATTCTCCTATAATACTTATTTTTTTTAACTTATTTTTTTAAACTCTAGTTTTTAAACCACTTCTAATCCACCAGTGATATAAAAACATTCCATTTATGTGTGAATTGGTAATTTTGTATGTTGTATAGTAAAGGGTTCAGTGGTATCTTAGAAAATAATTCCTGTTGTGTAACTATCTTTCGATACACCTATGAATCAATTGGGTTCATTTTAGTTAGGAGTGGATACTGTTTCTTGAATACAGGGACATTTAAATCCTGTGGGTTCTTGATAATCAAGAGTACACTAATAGTAACAATGAAATTCATTAAAACAATCTGTCCTTTTTCTGTACTAAGTATTAAATAGAATCTGATTGTGTACTATTTGATTACATTGATTCAACTGTATCATATTTGTCACTTTAGATTTAGTGACCTCAAAAATGTTTGCAAATGTTGACTGCAGTGTACATGGATAGACTCTATGAAATTAAAACGTATGCACATGTGAGATATTAAATGTTTCTGTTTTCTTTTGGTTTGGCAAGATATGTAGATACCTGGCATCTTTTTCTGTTGCTGGGACTAAGTTTAATTGTTAGAACAGCATTTTTGTGTACATAGGTACTCAGGGCTTAAATTCAGGGTTTCAAACAAGACCTGGCTGGGGCTCTACCACTGAGCCACACTTCCATCCCATGTTATACCACTTTTGATAGAGAATTGTTCTGTATCCACATATTCAATCCATTAACCCCTCTCCCTCCTTCTCACATCTTCAATTTCCTTTGCTCTAGAAACTCTTTCACCCCTATATTTTAAAATGTTAGTTTCTCTCACCCCCCCATGCAAAAACCACTTTCTCAATGTGGCCTTTCTCTCTCTATTGCTTTATCTTCCCCTCTCATGTTGGCCAAGGGTCTTGAAAGAGTGACTTGTGTTCCTTCTCCTTTCTTTCACTGTTCAGTCCACTACTCTCTGGTTCCCACCTTCAACCAAACCATAAAAGTCTGCAAAGATCCACAAACCCATGACCTTCCTCATCTACCTGACACATCTCCAGAGCTAGAGACTGGAAAGTCCAAATGACTCATGGTCATCTTTGTTTTGTCTTCCATAGTTTCTCAAATTCTGTATGCCCGAAATGGAACTTATGGTCTTCCCTTTTATCTGTCTTCTCCATATAGTGTTCTGAGTCTATGACTGGCCCAAAACAAAAAACAAAACCCCAAGATTTATGGCAATGGTAGGCTTATCCTCTCAACCTGTGAATCCACCGCCTCCCTCAGTACTATTCTAATACTTTCTTTCTTCTCCTGATCTTTTTAATTCTCTGAACCACAATCTGCTTTCTCGGTAACATCCACCTGTTCATGATGCCACTGCCTGCATTACAGTTCTTCAACATCTCCCCATGCATACATTTTGTTCTTTGAAATCTATCTCATTCATTTTTCCAGTTGTTTCTATGAGGCTGTGCTGAAAAGAAGGCATTCTTAAATTCTCCCAGCTTTCTGTCTGGAGGACCTCACAGCTCAACTAAAAGTCCCAGTTCCACATTGCCGTAGAGCCTGTGCACAGTTCTATCACAGAATTCTTTGCTACAGAACCTCAAATAAGAATGATTGGTTAATTCTATTTGGGACTTCCCGGGCTAAGAAATGTTTAAAACGGACAGAAATAAGCTTGTTTGCTACCACAGGAAGCCAACAACGATCTTATTGGAGTGAAAAATTAAAAGACACCACGTGCCTCCCCGTCGGGGAATCGAACCCCGGTCTCCCGCGTGACAGGCGGGGATACTCACCACTATACTAACGAGGAATTGCACACAAAACCGCCTTCAGTCACAGCTTTTATCCTGTTTCACCCGCCCGCCCCGCCCTACTGACAGTTGCCAATGGGTTTGGCTTCTTTTGTTAGCGCGTAGTTTTCTCTTCAGTCCAATGAGATGAAAATGAAAGCGCTGTGTTTGCCCACCTTGCTGCACCTTGCTGCACCGTTCCCTCAACCCACCCCTCTTTTAACAGCCTCTTTCTCTCCAGAAGCTCCCCAACCCCGTTTTGTCCCGCCCCCGTGTTCACCCCCGCCCAACTCACACTCCCAGGTGTCCTTGCGCTCACCTGCTCGTGCTGCATCACGGGATTAGTAGTTCAGTCCCGCCGCCCCCTCGTGCTCCTCTGCTTCTAAGAGACTTCTTTCCCCGGCGTGCACCGCGAGGCCGCTTCTCTTTACCTCCCTCTCTCCACAGTCTTGCCGAGGAAGTCGGGCCGCCGAGTATCGGGGTTCGTGTCTCCGTGCATTAGATCTCCCAGAGCCATGCCCGCGGTCGTGGATTCGTGTTCTTTGGCCTCTCCAGCTTCGGTCTGTCAGACGAAGCACCTGCACCTCCGCTGCAGCGTCGACTTCACTCGTCGGGTGCTGTCCGGGACCGCCTCGCTCACCATCCAGTCTCAGGAGGACAATCTGCGCAGCCTGGTACGGGGGCCGCCTGTCCAGTGTCCCCTTCTCTCCGGCCACCTTCTCCCTTCCAGGCCGCCTGTCCGGTGCCCCCATCTCCCTTCTCGGCCCCCTGCAAGAGCGTGGCGCCCTCCGCCGCCGACCTTTCCGCAGCCTGGCGCCGGGGTCTGCTCCTCCTCGGGCTTTGCACCTACTTTCTCGCCCCCACTCCTCTTTCAGCGCCCCCTCCCTTGGTCCCACTCTCTCCAGCCCCTCTTCAGCCCCTGTTAACGCCTTTGCATCCACTCCCCTGCGCTCCTCCCTTGAAGCCCCCTCCTCAGTCCCTGGGCACATCCTAGCGCCCCATCTCTCACTCAGTGCTCAGGTTTCACATTTGCAAAAGTCCCTCATGCCCCACTCCCCGAAATTTTAGTTCGCCCCCGAAATCCTAGTTCGTCCACCTCCAAGCCCCACCCCACCCCGTGGCCCTCCTCATTTCCTGGGCTACAACCCAGAACACCCCCTCCTCAGGCCCTAGGTTTCCTCCAGCCCACCTTTCTCAGAGCTCTCAGATCCCATATCCGGTGGATCCTGAACCTCCTCTTGCCACCCAGGAGCCTGTACTCCACCCACAGGTCTGTGGGGTACGACCTGTGGAGCCAAGCCTGTGCCCTGTTTCCTCAGTCTCCCCTGGCAGTCATTCGCAAGCCCCAGACCCTTCTCTCAGCCCCACTTTGAAGCTTTCAGTCTCTGCTCCCTGAGACTAGGTATAGTGATTTCTCAAGGTTCTTTCTGCCCTTGCTTATCACTTTCCTTCTAATTTAAGGACTGGTGGGACAGCCAAGCTTTCTAGGAATGACTTGATACAGTTTTGAATAGTTCCAAGGAGTGAGTAATGATTGCACCTCTAGTGTCTAGTACCACTGATCATTTGCATAAAGGTTTGTTTAGAATCATGAAATATTTTTCAGTGATTTTTACCTGTCCCGTGTTACACCTATTGTCCGATGTTAGTCTTCACCTGAAGAATTCCATTAAATAACATTTTAGACATAAGAAGGACAGGAAAAGACCAGCTCTATGCTCAGTCAGCGTCCCAGGAAGAGTGTACAGTGTCTCACGGTGTGGTGAGGTAGTATGGATGGAAGCACAGCAATAAGCACTCTGATCAGTTATTGAAGAAGGAAATTAGTGGGGTCAAATAACTGGGCAGAATTATCTGAGTACAGGTAACAAGTGCACGTTTTTATCTGTCTTTTTCCTACCTTATAATCTCTGTTTTGAGTTTTTTAATATGAACTCATAAAGCACTTAGCTCTCTTACTATTGTATTGATTTGCAATTACCAAAAATGTACTTAAAAAAAAGCACATTGTAAGCAAGAAGACAGTTCCTCCCTGGTAGCTTGAACTTTGGGCTTGGAGTATGATACTATCTTTTATTGCACTGACAGCTTTTCTCCAGCAGGGTTGAAGTTCTGTTTCAAGGCAGTCTTCTCTCCTTTTGTTAAAAGGAAAAAAATGTTGCTAGTTTATCACTGCCTAATGTGACCTTGCACAGTTTTGTAAAAGTAAAACAACCACCAACAAATACAAAACTTTACCTCTGTACCATAAGTTAGGAAGAGTCAGGAGGCTTAAATTTTGAAAAGAACACCCAACTCTAAGAACTTACTCATTGTTTTAACATTCTTCAGATCTTGACAAAACCAAGACTTTTAAATTATGATGTTTGATTGGCAGATCTGTTTAGTAAGCTAGCCGGAATCATGTGAGATTTTATGCAAAGAGAGTGATTCATATGTTTATGCTTGTTTGCTTATTTATGACAGATCAAAAGCCTTGTGTTGTTTGTATTTATTTGAATTTAGGTTTCTTTCCCCTACTAGATTATAGAGTCTTGAAGATGTTTCATGTCTTCTTATATCTCAGGTTCTTAATATAGCACCTGGCTAATAGAGAACATTCAAAGTTTAATTATTAGATCAATTGTGTTGGAAAGCAGTGCCCCCTCAAACCTAATATGGACTACATTGATGATAGTGTTCTTATCTCCCTAGTGCTATAGCATCATGCCCAGCACCACAACAGAAGACCCAGTGCCAGTTCCCTGGGGGAAGATACCAGGTTTTCCACCTCATTTTTCAAGTCTGTGGAGCTAGGATGCCTCCAGAAACCTCTAAAAGGAATACTTCCTAGCTTTCTACAATTCTTTTCAAGTTTTGGTTTATTTACACTGAAGGTTGATACTCAGCATTGGTGACAACGTGAAAGCATTTGTGTCTTTTCTTGAAATTTCTGGCTTTGTTTAACTATTCTTTCTGTGGGTGTCTCCGAGAAGGCATAGTATCGGTCATGATGAGACACAAGGAAGTCGGAGGTGCCAGGCATTGACTATAGGTCCTCCCATCTGCCAGGTCTCTGATCCCCACTGAGTAAAATGGCTGAGCTAGAAATCACAGCAAGGTGTATGTTTTGGTTTTAGTATTAGTTTCAACATGCATGCTGTGGGTTGTTTTGTTTCCCCCCAACACTTCTGACTAGATAATGAGTAGAACTAACCGACACATTGTACAGAGGGATAAGCTTTTCTTCTTTCAAACCTGGCTTTGTTCCAGTAAAATTTTGAGATTGCGTATAGTAGCATATGCAGTATAGTAAGATTAAAAATAGTTAAGGAATTTGAGGGAAGAGAGAATAAGGATGGTGTAAAGAAGTGTGCTGCAGGGGCTGGGAATATGGCCTAGTGGCAAGAGTGCTTGCCTCATATACATGAAGCCCAGAGTTTGATTCCCCAGCACCACATATATGGAAAACGGCCAGAAGGGGCGCTGTGGCTCAGGTGGCAGAGTGCTAGCCTTGAGCAAAAAGAAGCCAGGGACAGTGCTCAGGCCCTGAGTCCAAGGCCCAGGACTGGCAAAAAAAAAAAAAAAAAAGAAGTGTGCTGCAGAGTTGACATGGAACTTTCTAGCAGCTTATACAAAAAGGGAATCAATCCACTATATACTCCATAGCAAGTGACCATGGCAGCTGACCAGGCAGCTGACTACATAGAACTACAGCCTTTTTTAGTATGTTGTTCAAAGGAGATAATTGTGAGGTATCCTAGATTATATCCAAAATAACTCCCTACCATAAGTAAGGCCGTTTCTTAGAATCATTTGTAAGTATCTTGGGCTGTACTATATAACTCAGAAATGAGGGTTGAGGATAGCTTGAGTTATACAGCTTAAAAATTGCATTCCTATTTGCTTTTGATTCAGAACTTGCTTTATGTAAGTTATAGCATTTTCCAGGCACTGTGCTAAGCCCTTGGAATGCCAGAATAAGTAAGATTTTTCTGTCTATGCATCCTCAGTGTAGTGGAGAAAACAAGGCATTATAATACAGTACAGTAAGTGGTAGGGAGAGTGGAGGGCTAATAATAAATGGATATGAAGATGGAGTGAAAAAGATAGTCATTATAATAATTGGCTCTTCTGATTCTGAACAGGTAGCAAGTTTGGACAATACAGAAAATATAATATGTTGCACTAGGAAATGATCTAATGATTTTGTCTTTATGGTTTTAAGGTCTATATGAGAATGAGTTATAATCATAGATGTTCAAAGTATATTTTTAAGACAAATATTCAGAATAAGTATTAGATTATGAAAGGCTATGTTCTGAAGTATGGGAAGAAAAGCCAGTACTAATTAGAGTAATAGTTGAGGAAAGTAGCCCCAGAAGAAAGTAACCTGAAAGAAATACTTGTCCACTAGGAATGAAGCAAGGGATACTCATAGAAAATTTAGCTGCTCTTAGAGAAAAATTAAGAAGCAACAAAGAAAATTAAGATAGGATGGAATTTATTTCCCAAACAAAAATTGTTGATTTTAGAGAGATGGGAATGGAATTTAGTGATTGCCTTTGTGACTTTTTGTGAGCTTGCTATCCATGGATATCTAATACAAAAGAGAAGTGACTAGGAGATGGCTGTTGTATATGTGTGTATACACATACATATGTGTTTGTATATATGCATATGTGTGTATACACATATGCATATATATAGGCCAACTCCTAATACTTTTTCAGGCCAGATCAGAGAGAGAAAATAAGATGCTAGAGGTAGGGAGATGAGCTAGAACAGAGTTCTCACTGTCCAGGGTTAGAATCTAGGATAGTAGTAGAAGAACAAACATAATTGTGTAGAGTCAGGAAGTGAGACCAACTTGTGGGTTGAGTGTTTCAAACTTTTGGTACTTTGAGGCATTGCATTAACAGAATCCGGAAATCAAAGAAGGAAGTGAACTTAGGAGTTGTAATGGTGGCTTTGGTTTTTTTAGAAACCTATTGACTATGAGGTTATATAACCCATGGAAATGTTGATCAGATGTCTAGCTAACCACCATGGGCAGGGATACAATTACAGAAATGGACTGGTAGAGTTGGGCCATGCTTATTAACCCAACATTCTAGAGGCTGAGCCTAGAAGCCAGCCTGGGTCACAAGGTAAGACCCTATCTCCAAAAACCAAAAAGAAAGAAAGGAAGGTGGGGAGGGGGGGTGTTGAGAAAAGGAGGATGGGAAGGAGAGAGAAAAAGAGACAGAAACAGATTGTTAGTTATCTGCACAGATATTAGCTGAATATGTGGTCATGAGTAAAAGCTAAGGAGTAGAGAATATGGTAAGAAAATCAAAGGACCAAGGCTAGAACAGATGGAGGGATTCTAAAGAAAGGGAAGGAAGAAGCATTAGACAAGTAGGGGAACCATTTATGTGTAAAAGAGGTGGAGCCAAGTGGTACAGCTCAGAAATAGACAGATTTTAGTTACTGCACAGAAAAGCTATGCTATTTTGTAGACCCAGGGAGAATGCATTTTGAATAGCAAAGTAGCTAGTAGACGTCAGATTGAAGAGAAGGACAAGTGATGATGAAGAAGTAAAAGTAGCAGCCATAGAGGATATTGCCTTTGGGGTTTAAGAAAGGAAGGAGGGGGCTGGGGATCTGGTCTAGTGGCGAGAGTGCTTGCCTCGTATACATGGAGTCCTGGGTTCAATTCCCCAGCACCACAGTGGCAAAAAAAGAAGCCAGGGACAGTGCTCAGGTCCCGAGTCCAAGCCCCAGGACTGGCCAAAAAATAAAAAGAAAAGAAAAGAAAGGAAGGAGGCCTGGTGCCAGTGGCTCACGCCTGTAATCCTAGCTACTCAGGAGGTTTACATCTGCAAATCTTGGTTTCATGTCAGTGGACTAGAAAAGATCAAGAGAGTCCTAGCTCCAATTAACCACAGTGTTGGATTGGAAGTGCTGATCAAGTGGAAGAGCACTGGCCCTGAGGGAAAAAGTCCCAGGCCCTGAGTTTAAGAGTCAGTACCAGCATGAGAGAGAGAGGGAAAGGGAGAGAGAGAGAGAGAGAGAATAAATGATTAAGTCAAGTCCTAAAAATATTACGAAAACATTTAGGTTGGAAACAGTTTGGTAGCATAGGGAAACTGAACATTCTAGAACAAGACATTAGTTGAGAGATAATGAAAGAGTGCTGATTTTAAGAGGATTTTTGGGATTAAACTACTCTGACTTTTGATGCCACTTGTTCCTGCTCAAAACAGTGTTCCTTGGGCTGGGGATATAGCCTAGTGGCAAGAGTGCCTGCCTTGGATACACGAGGCCCTAGGTTCGATTCCCCAGCACCACATATACAGAAAACAGCCAGAAGTGGCACTGTGGCTCAAGTGGCGGAGTGCTAGCCTTGAGCGGGAAGAAGCCAGGGACAGTGCTCAGGCCCGGAGTCCAAGGCCCAGGACTGGCCAAAAAAAAACAGTGTTCCTTAATTGGCCATGACAAGTACATATGATCTTTACTGGGCCATTCAGTCCAAGCTGCCTATGAGGGCCAGCTTTAGCTACCCAGCCTGTTACTTGCTTAACAAGTGCCAAGGTTTGTTTCAATTTTTGAACAAAAATTTGAGGAAAGTATATTTTAGGAGTGTACTAGATGAGTATACTTATATGACAACACACTATCAGAAATGGGTTATATAAATCTTAGAAGAAATATATGGTGAGATGTATTGATGAGTCCAATTTTAACTTATAATTGAAGAGCATGTTTAGCAGGCAGAATTAAAGACATGTTAATTTAGATTGGCTTTTACTTAGAGTCTAAAATTTGTATAACTATCCCAGTATATATTCATATCTTAGAATACAAATGTTTCCAGAAGCCATGAGGCCTTGACTAGCTTTTGGCTCCTTTAATTCCTGTAATTTCTCCCTGTACCCACCTACTTCTGTAATCCTTGTAGCTAACCTCTACCTAATACTGTATTTTCCATTATATAAAACTGTTTTCTTATTAGTTAATATACTCATTTTATTCTAGACTTTGGATACAAAAGACCTTACAATAGAAAAGGTGGTGATCAATGGACAAGAAGTCAAATACACCCTTGGAGAAAAACAAAGTTACAAAGGATCACCGATGGAAATCTCCCTTCCTATTGCTCTGAGCAAGTATGAATGCTGTCTTCCTCTTTTATACTTGGGGAAATGTAGTCATTGACATGCACTCTGATCGAATTAAATTTGCAGTGAAAGTTAAATATCCTTAAGATACTAAAGAAAACATTAAAGAATGGAAGTTAGGGTAATTGTGACTTCTTCCATTACTCATCATTTTACTGCTATCTTCCATGAGGAAAGGACATGCCACCATAAGGAGGTGTTTCAGGAGAACCTAGGAAGTGTTTACAAGCTGCACCTTCACCTTTGCCTCAGAGGCCAGCTGCTGCTGTTAATGGAATAAGAATCATAGTGCTGATCGTAGAAGTGTTAACTAGGTCCAATGTTGGGATAAGTACTTTAGATGCATTCCTCAATCCTTATAGTAATCAGGTTCAGATGAAGAACTTTCAGAGAAATAGTTACTTATTCAAGGAAAACTGTGGTCCTGCAGGCAGAATCATGATAGGAGTAAATCTTTACACTGAGGAGGGCCAGAGACCTACAAACTATTGGCCTGCATAAGGGTACTCTGCCTCTACTTTTGATTGGCCAGGGTTTTCACACATTCTCTTCTCCTTTGAGAAAAAGGAGGGATGTACTGAGCTTGGTGGTGCAGGCCAGCATTTGGGTGATGAAGGCAGGAGGATTGCTGCTTTAAGGCCAACGTGGGCTATACCACAAGTTCTAGGGTAGCCTAGACCACATAGCAAGATCCTGTCTCCAAAAAGGAAGGGAGAGAGAGAGGGAATAAACACCCAGCTAAACTGAAATGTGGACATCATTACCCCCATTTTTCACATGAGGAAACTATGGCATAGGGGCACCCAGTAACTTGCTTCTCATAGGCCAAGCTGCTGGTCTCCAGAGTTGTTGCTACTTCCTCATTCTCAGTGCTTTAGAGAGCGGGGTAATGACCAGTTTTTGTTTTTTTCCAGTCTGTCATAGGCAGATATTTTTGTAAAATACCATGAGCCTGAATTGCTAGGAAGAGGAGATTAAATACAGGCATATATGTTTTTTTGTTATTGTTAGATGTAATAGATACAAATGAGCTCCACAAGTTTCTAATTACTTCTTGGTTTGTAACTACTTTTCCTCTTAGGAACATTTTGCACATCAGCACTATGCTATCTCATGCGCTGGCACCCGCCACTGTGGTAATAGACATTCCAAAATTATTTTTTCCACTTCCCCCTGTCATAAAAGACTAATTGTAGGATGATTGCAAGTTTGAGGTTAGCCCGGACAAAGTTAACAAACCCCTATCTTAAAAACAATAAAATCAAACAGACTGTAGGCATAGTTCAAATGGTTACAGCCTTTATCCAGAAAGCATGATGTTCTAGATTTAATCCCCAGTACCACCAAAGAAAGAAATTTTAAAAAAGGCTAATCAATATCACAATGAACATTGGTTGATGTTTATTAAAACAGTAGAGCAATAGAGTGAACAAGACCCATAGGCTGACATTCAAAGGAGAGAGCAAGGGTCACATTTAAGTAATCTGTGAATCTGTGCATCCTTAGAGCTCACTCTCTACCAGTACTGAGATCTCATGGCTTTGCTTATATTATTCAATGTATGTATTGTGAATTGAATTTTAGTTAGATGGAATTATACTCTAATGATATGTTTGTTTCATATAGGAATCAAGAGGTTGTTATAGAAATTTCTTTTGAGACATCTCCAAAATCATCTGCTCTTCAGTGGCTTACTCCTGAACAGACTTCTGGGAAGAAACACCCATATCTCTTTAGTCAGTGCCAGGTAAGAGTGATTTATAAAGAAAATCTCCATCACATGGGGGTTTTATGAGGGGTCTTATGGGTTCTTATGAGGAAGACCCCCTCATGTGAATCTTGTGTTACATATTGCTTTCATTTATTCTATAAAAGGTTACTGTACTTCCTGTGTAGTTCTTGCTATCAACAGATCATGTATTGTTTTTAAAAATAAGTCCACTTTAATTTGGTAACAGTCCACTTTCATTGGAGTATTTAGGTTCTCATTGACATCCCAGTACCTGACATAGAAGTTGCCATAGAGTAGGAATCAACAAATGACCGTAAAGTGCAAGGAAAATATTAATACAACAGAAGCAAGCAATATGTGCTCATTTACAGGTTAAAAAAAGAAGAAGAAAGTAAAGGATCAAATTCTTAATACCCCCCCCAACATTGCTTGTTGAGTTTGGAGTATAATCTTTCCAGATTTCTCTTATACTTACTTATGTAGATATATTATTTAATACATTAAGTATGCTTAAAATGATATTATTTGCCAGGTGCCAGTAGCTCACACCTGTAACCCTAGCTACTCAGGAAACAGATCTGAGGATCATTGGTTCAAAGCCAGCCCAGGCAAGAAAGTCAGTGAGACTATTATCTCCGATCAACCACCAGAAAACAAGAAGGGGTGCTGTGGCTCAAAGTGGTAGAGTGCTAGCCTTGAGCTAAGGAGCTCAGGGACTGTGCCCTGAGTTCAAGCCTCACAACTGACAAAGAAAAAAGATATCAAGAACAAAAAAACCATACAATTAAAGACAGCCTCTCACAAGGAATCGTAGGTGTCTAACTCTTCTGAAAGAAGAAAGACCTAATTCTGTCAACTCAGTAAGCATGACTATATTCCCAGGCATATCTAATCATTTGCATATTCTGATGTGATAACTATCATGTTAGGCTTAAATGGAAGTTAAAGGTTATAAGTAATGAAGCATAGTTTATAAGACATTTACTTTGTATAGTCACTTGGACTATCTTTTCAGTCTAAGAAAACAGTCCAATAATTTGGAAGATGTAAAATGTTCTGGGCAAGAATATATAAATTGTACTCTATCCTGAATAGCTGATTTTCACTCAGTATTTCTCCTGGAATGTCTATAAGCTAAAGTTAACTGGGAATGTAATGTTTGTGAGTTCCAAGAATGTAAAATTTAAGTGTATTTTTCTATTTTTTATTGGTAGCAGTGCTTGAAATATGGGAAAGAAATTTCAGCTAAAAAATAAATTTTGCAGTTGACAGGAAGTATGCAGATGGGATTCTATTTGAGGAGTACATTGGTTGTACAGATTTATTTGCCCCCATCTTATGCAATGAAATACAGATAACAGTACCTTTGACACTGCCCAATCACCTACCAATAAAG
This sequence comes from Perognathus longimembris pacificus, assembly GCF_023159225.1. Classification (NCBI taxonomy): domain Eukaryota; kingdom Metazoa; phylum Chordata; class Mammalia; order Rodentia; family Heteromyidae; genus Perognathus; species Perognathus longimembris. The sequence goes on from NC_063161.1 coordinate 18,947,458, forward strand.
AACATGAGTCATAGACTGGGAACCCTGATTGGGAGAGAGCCACATGGTTCTTCCTGCTTATTGCTTCCAGAGGACACCTAGGAGCCCATCTCTTTGGGGAATCTTCTAAATATGAAGAAAGAAAGAGCTGTAGTCTGAGAATTTTAAGGAAAGCTAGGATTTTTCACAGAGAATGGTGCTGATGATAGATCGTGTCAGACCTTTAGCTCAGTAGACTGTCTCAACAAAGCTGGGCTTTATTGTCTCTTATGCGGACTTCCTTATAAATAGTCAGGCTTATGAAATTGTGGCTATTCATTTTTGTGAAACCAGTATTTATAACAAATTGATGTAGGAGCGGAAAACTAATATCACATCTTATAAGGATGATTGTAAGGTGGAAGGAGAAGGGGGAAATTTGATCAGAATACATTATATGCATGGTGCAAATGCCACAGTGAAGCCCCTTTGTACAACTAATTTGCACTAATAATTTTTTTTAAAGCAATGCGTAATGGGAGTATTGGCAGATACTCTTTTTTTCTCCCTCCCTTCCTTCCTTGTTTTTACTTTCAAACTTTGCTGCAAGATTGAAATGTCAAGACAAGAACATTTATCAAGCTATTTTTCCTGAGAACACTGAGAACATTAGATTTTGACTCGCCAGAAAAAAACAGGTTTTGTGCTAAAATACGTGGGATGAAGTAAACAATTAAGGTTTCTTCACTATAGGTCTTTCTAGACCTTTCAGAAGGCTGGTGTTCCTGGTGACTCTCCAGGATGAGTGGGGTATGCTATGGGTCCCAAATTTATGTCAGTGCAGTGCCCTTCTTCCTCAGTGATCCTGAGAGCCAGGAGCTCACTCTAGCTTCTAGTGCTCACTGGGTGCTACTGTTAGGCAGAGTCCAGAGTAGCATCATTGCCTGACAGTTTATGCTTCACTGAAACATGAAGGCTGACCATAGATAATAAGAGGAAATTTGTTTTTATTTTTTAAAAGACTATGTCTAACAGTAGTGCTATGATTGTAACCATTTCTTTATGACTCAGTGTTTTAAGAAAGGGACTCACTATTTCTTTTTCTTGTGCCCTCTCTTAGGCCATTCACTGCAGAGCAATTCTTCCTTGCCAGGACACTCCTTCTGTGAAATTAACTTACAGTGCAGAGGTAAATATCGTGGACTGTTAACTGTATCAAATAATAAATAAATGTGGTAGGCATGTTAAGCAGAGATGATCATTTGAGTTTTGGAGCTAGAAAAAGTTTAATGAAATTCTACCTGAAATATGTTTAAAAAAAAAAAAAAAACAGAAAGAAAGAAAAGAGGGCTTGGAATATGGCCTAGTGGTAAAGTGCTTGCCTCGTATACATGAAGCCCTAGGTTCAATTCCTCAGCACCACATATATAGAAAAAGCCGGAAGTGGCACTGTGGCTCAAGTGGTAGAGTGCTAGCCTTGAGCAAAAAGAAGCCAGGGACAGTTCTCAGGCCCTGAGTTCAAGCCCCAGGACTGACAAAAAACAAAATAAAATAAAAAAAAGAAGTGAAGACCTTAATCTAAACATCTGCTTCAAAGGGAAATGAAGCCCCTTCACATTTTTTAAAAGGATTTCCGAATTCTGGATCTAAAGTCAAGAAATTAGGACCATTACCTGTTTTTGTTTTACTTGTTCATTTGTCAGGGTTTTGTTTTGTTCTTGGTGGTACTGAGGGTTTGAGCGCTTGGCTTGGAGCTTGCTAGACAGTACCCCTTAATCCATATTCTCGCCCTTCTCCTTTGGTTATTTTTATACCTGAACTGGCCTGGATCATGGTCCTCCTATTTAGGCTTCTCTGTACCTAAGGTTGATAGGTATGAACCATTGTGCCCAGCTTTTTGTTGGTTGATATGGAGTCACTCACTTTTTGTTACACTGGCCTTGATCCTCCTGATCTCAGCCTCCCTAGTAAGCCAGTATTACAGACATGAGTCACTACAGGTAGTTTTTGTATGTGTATGTGCTGGTTCTGGGGCTTGAACTCAGGGCCTGAGTGTTTTTACTCAGGGCTATCATTCTGCACTCAGCCACAGCTTCACTTCTGGCTTTTGTGGAGTTGATTGGAGATGAAAGACCCATAGACTTTCCTGCCTGGGCTGGCTTTGAACCTTGATCCTCAGTGTTCAGCCTCTTGACTAGCTAGGATTACAGGTATGGGCCACCAGCACCTCACTTAATATTCACTTTTAAAGAAACCAGCTTTAAATGTGACAAATTCTGTTTATTATGTAGATAACTAGGAACAGTTGAGGGGGTTATTTTGTACATGTAGTTTAAATATACTTAGACCTTTTTACTTATAACTGGAAGTGGTTTTTCTTCTTGTTAAGGTGTCTGTCCCTAAAGAACTGGTGGCGCTTATGAGTGCTATTCGAGCTGGAGATGCACCTGACCCAGAGGACCCAAGCAGGAAAATATACAAATTCAATCAAAAAGTAAGGTCATAGTGTCCAGATTTTGTTTCAATTGATAGCAAACTGCAACACTAGCTCTTCATATCTGAGAGTTTTTTCTTGAAAAAAAAACAAAAAAGAAAAACAGCTCTTCTTTTTTGTTTTGTTTGATTTTCTTGGTGTCCCACTTATCTGAGAATACGGAAGAAAGAAGGTTATTGGATAAACAAATCAGAGAGTACCCAGATTCCATTTCTCTCACTCTATAGTCAGTGGCAGGGCAGACTTCATGTTCTTTAAAGTCATTCCTTCACTGACCCTGTCGCCCCTGTGGACAAGTGGCTCATTCGTGTTTAAACCTCAGGCCAGCAAAGCATTGTTTTAAACATTCCTATGTGGCCGGTAATTAAACTTGAATATTTGACCTTTAATGAACAGAATGCACATGTGTCCTTATGTGGGTGATTGTAACTGACTCTGTTTTACTAATAATCTCACAATGGACAATATTGCTCCCATCTTAACTTCTTGGATTTCCAGCTGTCATCACTTTGGCATCCACTTATTGATGATTTAAAATGTAAAGGAATTAGGGAATGAAAGTGTTTTGAAAGTTGAGAGAACCTCCCATAAAGGCACAGCAAAATTGCTTTCTTACTATTACTATTGAAGAAGTGCTTAGGGTAGGTTTTAGGTTCTAACTATGGCTTTCCTGCGGGAGCTTTCCTAGAATGAGAGGGAACGAGAGGGTTTCAAACATTTTTGCATCATAGTTTTGAACTATTTGGCCTCTTAAAATTGACAACTATTTGACAAGTACAAAAGGAAAGTAATCCATTCTAATGTGTGGAGATTTGAAAGGAAATTTGTTGTAGTTGTAAATATGAATTGTCTGACTTTGTACCATTATTAGAACTAACACATCATATGGTGTGTATGCTTCCCCCTTTAGGTTCCAATACCCTGCTACCTGATTGCTTTAGTTGTTGGAGCTTTAGAAAGCAGGTAAGCTTTTGGACAAATTTGGGGGTTTGTGAAAAAAAAGTCAAACCTTAGGCTATATTACATCTCTGATAGGATTGGTGGGTAGATCATTCCTCAAGATATCAAGCAGACAGGTCTAGAAAAATTCTAATATAATAATGAAATGAAGGCAGCAAATTAAATTAAAAACAATCAATACTGGTTGTGTCTTAGATTTCTTGAGTGTTATAGAATGAGCATGTTTTGTTTTACATTGAAGTCTTGAGTCTAAAGTAAGCTTGAACAAGTCACTTCTACAATCTCTATTTCTTCATCCTTGAAATTACAAAATCCCCTGCCAATCCTATGGGGTAGGTATATGAAACAAATGTTAAAGCCCTTGGGAGCCAATAAATAGTTCAGAAATGTCAGATGTTTTTGTTAAAGTATTGCCAATAACTAGAGTGTTCTTATTCCTAAATAACCAAAAATTAATAATGTTTACAATAATGACATTTTTTAATTATTAGAAATGTGGACATGAGGGCTGGGGATATGGCCTAGTGGCAAGAGTGCTTGCCTGGTATACATGAAGCCCTGGGTTCGATTCCCCAGCATCACATATATAGAAAACGGCCAGAGGGGGCGCTGTGGCTCAAGTGGCAGAGTGCTAGCCTTGAGCAAAAAGAAGCCAGGGACAGTGCTTTGGCCCTGAGTCCAAGGCCCAGGACTGGCAAAAAAAAAGAAGAAGAAGAAGAAGTAGAAGAAACTGGTGTTCCGTTGAGTTTTAGTAACATGCTTAATCATAAATGCCTCAGGTAGAACAAAGCCTAGGGCTTGTGACTTTGACTGTATGTTACCTAACCCTGTGCTGTTTAATGACCAATTATACTAACTGGTTTCACAAGGCTGCTGAGCTCTGGAAATGTAGCCCATCTAAACTGAGATGTGCAAAATAAAGACTGAATGAAAATAATATTTCATTAGTAATGTGTTAAAATAGCATTTTAGATTTATTGGTGAAATGAATGTAATTAAAAGTAATTTTTTTAATGTGCCTACAATTCCAAGTATATAGCTTGCATTTGTGACTTGTGGCTCTTATTAACTTTGTGTTGAGTGGCACCGTTTCCCATTGCTACTCACAGTGTGATCTGTACACCAGTAGTTTTGGCCTAACCTGGGAGTTGGTTAGGAATGCAAATTCTTGGGCCATAGCTATACCAAGCCTACTAAATCCAAATTTATATTTTAGTGAGTTCTGCAGATACTCATATGCACATTAAAGTTTCAGAAGAACTCTTCTGGAGACTACTGACTACCAAGGCAAAAATCTTGTTCAGGGTTAATGTCACATAAAATTTTTAAGATGAAAAAGGTGTTTTTGTTTGTTTAACACAGAACCTGTGCTTGCTAAGCAAATGCTCCACCATTGAACTATACCCTCAGGCCAAAGATGTTTTAGAGTTCCAGCACATATACGTGATATCATTCTTCTCCTTTGTCCTTTTAAAAAATTACGGGTATTTTTCCATTATAATTTACCATGGTAACCATTTGTAAGCATGCCAGTCAGTGGTCTTAAATATATCCACACTGTTGTGAAACAGATCTGCTGATCTACATCTTGCAGAATTGAAACTCCACACCCATTAAACAACTGCTCTTGTTTTCTTCCCCCAGTATTAGGTAGCCACTTTTCTACTTTCTGTTCCTATTAATTTGACTATATCAAGACCTTATAAAGTGTTCGTTTTTGGTGACTGGCTTATTTCATATTGTATAATGAATCCACAAGATTCATCAATGTTGTAGCCTGCAAAAGGATTTCTTTTGTTTTCTGTCTTTTGGGTGTTTATTTTTATTTTTAATTTTTGCTGGTACAGGGGTTTGAGCTCAGGGCTTCACATTTGATTGGCTGGCGTTCTACCACTTAAGCCATCCCTCCAGCCTAATTTCTTTCTGGTTATTTTGGGATAGAGTCTTGGGGGTATTTTCTGTACAGGCTGGCTGTGAATCATGATCCTCTGGATCTTACCCTCCTAAATAGCTAGGATTACAACATGAGCCATGATGCCTGAACTGTCTGTTTGTTTCATGCAAGTATCAGTGTTTAAGTGCATTTTTTAAAAAGTATGTCTTTATTCCTCTTCTGGGATAATGAATCTTATTTCAAGCTGTGACTGAGTTTCTACAGTTGTGAAATTGAAAGGGAAACCCATAACCCTGGAGGTCTTACCAAAGCCAGTAAGCTAACCTTTGGTAGCTCTTGTCTTCATTTTCCTTTGACTCAGACTGTGCTACCCTAGTGAGCTGCAGATTCACTATTATGTGTACAGCAGCAGCTTTGCATCTCATGCCATTTAACCCCACAGGTACAGGGTAAATCCAGTCCTACTTCTAAGAGTTTGGGTATAAGACATTTGTAAGTCTATCCTAGAAAAACATGAGTCATTTTCCTTGAATCCTTTTTTTAAAAAAATTAAACTTTTCAATTTTGCAGGCAAATTGGCCCAAGAACTTTGGTTTGGTCTGAAAAGGAGCAAGTGGAAAAGTCTGCTTATGAATTTTCTGAGGTTGGTCCTAGAGTTATCCTTTCTAACAATTTTGGTAGACAATAGATTTAAGATTTTGAGAGTGATAAGTGATGAGTTGGAGTAAAGGGGTAAAAAATCAAGTATTTTATGTGAATTTTGCAGTTGCTATATCATGATCATTTTCATTAAAAAAAATATATATATAAGTTAGGAGTCACCTGTGACTTCATAGTAATATATGTTATGAGAAATTATTGAAGTTATAATTAAAATACACAAATATGTATCTGCATTCATTTTTCAGACTGAATCTATGCTCAAAATTGCAGAAGATCTGGGTGGTCCATATGTCTGGGGGCAGTATGATCTCTTGGTCCTGCCGCCATCTTTCCCTTATGGTGGCATGGAGAATCCTTGCCTTACCTTTGTAACTCCTACTCTATTGGTAAGTGTAGTATATTTTTTTTTTCATTTGAAGCAGAGGTATTCTCAAAAATAAGCCCCAGTAGAAAGAAATTTAGACCCCTGGTAATATTTATAGTATACTTCCCCATGTTTATAGAACCTTTGTTTCTGATTTTATTACTCATGATGGATATCAACATTTCGTTTTTCAAGGGAAAATTATCTGGCCATTTGGTGAAAGAGAATATTTTGCTGAGGGTGTTTTGGGGTGTTGAGGGTAGGGGCACCAGGTAGTAATCCATTGATGAATTGTTTACTCACACAAAGCAGCTACATTTTTCAGTTGATATATAGGTACCAGTCAAACAAACCCAAAGTCAGTGCACCATGTATACAGGAAAGAATTAGGCCCATGTATATTGCTGTATCTTATATGCCTTGCAAGCTACCTTAAGTCCCTGCCAGAACCAATCAAGTCAAGTAGATTAGCAACTAAGTAAGATTAAATGTACCACAGGACATATTGAATTCTACCAACTTTACTATTCTGTAGGTACTAAGAAAAGAAAGTGATAGGTGTAGATATACAAAATGGAATTAAGGGAAATAGTTTCTGAAGTCAGACAAGATTATTGGCCCTCCTAATATTAGGGAGAACTTCCTAGGATTAGGGAAAGAAAGAATAGTGTTGGCTAGGTTCAGTAGCACATTCCTGTAATCCCAGCTGCACAGAAAGCATAGGTAGAGGATTACAATTCAAGCCAGCCCTAGGGGAAAAAAAGAAAAAAGGAAGCCCCTACCTAAGAAATAAACTGAAAAAGCAAAAAGGGTGGGTGAATAACTCAAGTTGTAGAGCACTTGGTTAGCATGCGTAAAGCCCTGAACTTAAAACAACGTCAAAGTAAACTGCTTTTCAGTCTTGTGGTTTTTTTGCTTTGTTTTGTTTTCTTGATAATTGTCTCTTTTGAGCTTTTTAAAGTGCCATAGTTGAGACACAGTGGGCCACTAATGCTACTATATTAAAAAGGGAGGGAGGCAGTCTTTCAGCTATTGCCTGTCATTTAACTGCTGACATACTAAGGTTTTGTTTGTTTGTTTTTTCTCTTTTTTTAGGCAGGTGACAAGTCGCTCTCTAATGTAAGTTAAAATTTCTTAACAGTTACCCTCAAGAAGTTTTAATTAAATGATTTTACAATACCCATTGTATTGTTGTATTGAAGACACTTCTAAATGATCACTTGGGAGCCAGGTGCCAGGGGCTCATCCCTGTAATCCTGGCTACTCAGGAGGCTGAGATCTGAGGATCAGAATTTGAAGCCAGCCTCATGGCAAAGTCCGTGTGATTCTTACCTCCAGCTAACCACTAAAAAGTCAAAAGTGGAGTGTGGCTCAACTGTAGAGTGCCAGCCTTGAGTGAAAAGCTAAGGCGTAGCACCCAAGTCTTGAGTTCAAACTCCAGTAACAGCACAAACAAAAAAGATAACTTGGAGCTTCTCGTTACAAGATATTATTTAGTATGCTAACAATTAGATTTAACAGGCTTAAGAAGTTTTGTGTTTGATTTTATCTTATGTTTATACAGTATTTTGAATGGAGTAATCTATCTACTTAATTAAATGTTTTCTTGGGTTTTTGTTTGTGTGCCATACTCTTTTGATCTCTGATTGAATTGCTTTTTTTTTTCTCCTGAACTAAGTATGTTTTCAAAAAAAAGTCAAGAGCTATAAAATGTTTAAATAACACCTTTTAGGTTGAGGTAATCAATTTTACCAATCTTTCCTTTAGGTTATTGCACATGAAATATCTCATAGCTGGACAGGAAATCTAGTGACCAACAAAACTTGGGACCACTTTTGGTATGATTTTTTAAAAATTATTTGTGAATTGGTTGTTAGGATTGATCTCTTTCCCTGCCTCCCACCACTGAATTGTTTTCGGTGTGAATCTTTTTTTTCTTTGTTACAGTCACCTGATAGCTTGTTTTCGCTTGCTTATTTTTCAGTTCCGTATTAGCTGCAGTCTTAGATGTTCAGTTTATGCTTGTTACTTAGTTCCTGACATAGTCTCATTTTATCTTCGTGAGCTGGAGTCTTGCTATGCAGTTCTGGCTCTCCTCAAACTTGTAACCCTCTTGCCTCAGCTTCCTGAAGGCTGAGATGACATGTGTGAACCACCATGCCTGGCTTTGCGGTCACATTTAATACACAGACATCCAAAACTGGAACTACAGCTTAATTGTCTCTACTGCCATCTGCTGGGCTGGATTTCCCACTGTTGTGAGTTTACTGCTTGAAAGTCACATAGACAGGGGGCTGAGACTGCAGTAGTCACGCTGTACAATTGCTGTCCTCCACAGGAAAGCATATATATAATGTGTGTGTATAAAACATATATAACATATGCCTATATAATAATATTACATAGATAATATATATTTTTAATGCCTTGCCTCTCTGCTGTGACAGTGCTTCATATTTCTTTCAGGTTAAATGAAGGACATACTGTGTATTTGGAGCGCCACATTTGTGGACGACTCTTTGGAGAGAAGTTCAGACATTTCCATGCTCTGGGAGGATGGGGAGAGCTACAGAATTCAGTAAATACATTAGGATTTTGTCTCTTTATTTCTTTGTTCATTTGTTTTCTTTAAAGCAAGGTCTTGCCCAGGATGACTTTGAACTTTCAAACCTTCCTATGTCAGCATCTCGAATTCCATCAACTGGAGTTTTTTGTTGTTGTTATTGTGAGACTATAAATTGGAATTTAAAAAGCATTCTTCTGCTGGGCTCATGCCTGTAATCCTAACTACTCAGAAGCCTGAGGTCTGAGGACTATAGTTCAAAGCTAGCCTGGGCAGGAGAGTCCATGAAACTCTCATCTCCATTTAAACACACACAAAGCTGTAAGTAGAGATGTAACCCAAGTGTAAAGCACCAATCTTGAGTGGAAAAGCTAAGGGATAGCGACCAGGCACTGAGTTCAAGCCTTGATATTGGTATGTGTGTGCACACACAAAAGTAGTCATCTAAAGTTGTATAGTTGTTACAAAACTTAGCTTATAAAGTATCTTCACTAACAAGTAAGAAGGAAATCATTTTTAGAGATATACGAGAGTTAGCAGATGCTGTGTAGTACTATGGCACCTGACACTCAGGACCTGGTCCAGATTGTGAGCTGTGGTAAGCTAACCAGGTCTTTGCCATTAGTATATGTGCTTGTTTGGTTGAACTTTATGTAGTATACGTAGCAATTTTTAAAGGCTCTCCTGACAGCTAAAATTGCTGAACAAGTATTGAGTCATTTTTCTAAGTGATTCCATTAATCAGTTCTAATGATTCCTTGATCAGAATAAAGCCTAATTATTGCAGGGCAATATGGGTAGCCATTCTTGATTCTCCCCAAGTTATGCCATCGAGTGAACTAATACTTCCTTACTAGATTCCTGGCGTGGTGGTACCCATCTTCATACATGGACATGTATGTTACTTTGTGTCTTGTAGATAAAAACTTTTGGGGAGACACATCCTTTCACCAAACTCGTGGTTGATCTGAAGGATGTGGATCCTGATGTAGCCTATTCTTCTGTTCCCTATGAGAAGGGCTTTGCTCTGCTCTTTCACCTTGAACAACTTCTTGGAGGACCAGGTAAGTAGTTTGCATTTTCTAGTTTTGCTTTCTTTTTGAGGGTAATGGGGAAAACATAGATGAATCATAAATTGTGCTTTGCTTCATTTTATACTTCTCATTCATTCTGCCAGAGAAACCTGTTTTCTAATGTTACTTCTGCTCTTAAAATAATTCTTGAGATGTTTATAATGCTGTTTGACTTCTTGAGAAGAAAAAAGAAATCTCACCACTATTTTAATAATCAGAAAATAATATGTACTCAGTGAAAACATTTTTGAGGTCACAGAAGTTCACCAGAGTATTATATGAGAGGCCATCAGTCCCTGGTCAATTCCCCTGGGGATAACAGCTATTAGTTTGGTATGTGTGGCTCTGTATCCGATTCTGTGTGGAAATAAACAAGCACACAGATGTGTGTATGGTCATCTTTTCTTACCCACTGTCTTCCATTTGAGTACCAGCAGTCAACTACACAGAGGAACTAGTACACATTTCTTTTTCCTTTCTTTTTTCTTTTTTCTTTTTTTTTTTTTTTTTGGCCAGTCCTGGGCCTTGTACTCAGGGCCTGAGCACTGTCCCTGGCTTCTTCCCGCTCAAGGCTAGCACTCTGCCACTTGAGCCACAGCGCCGCTTCTGGCCGTTTTCTGTATATGTGGTGCTGGGGAATCGAACCTAGGGCCTCGTGTATCCAAGGCAGGCACTCTTGCCACTAGGCTATATCCCCAGCCCTCTTTTTCCTTTCTTAAAATTTCACAGGTAGAAGATTTACTCTCACTGTAGGTCTTAACAGTCTTCCCTTGTGAAGTCAAGTACTTTGCTTTCCCTTGTTAAGTCAAGTACTTTCATCCTTTCACTTATGGCTTCTCTTTGGCATACCTGAATTACAAGCTTCATTCTTCTTCTATTTGGGGGCCATGAATATGTGCAAACAAGGATTACTTGAATAGAAACACTGAGAACACAACCATTGATCTGATAAGAAGTATGGCTACTGAGAAATATTCTCAGAATACGGAGGAAGAGAAATACCACATTCACATAACTTTTATTATAGTGTGATCCTTGCTCTATTTTGTCACTAGGGATTAATACTTGCTGATGCTAGTTTCATGACTTAAATCTTATAAGTATTATATGTAGATAAAAATATAGTCCACTTAGAGTTCAGTGTGTTCTAGTTTTAGGAATGCTTTAGAGGTCTTAGAATCTTTGTACACATACTGTACTGTATTATATGTTTGTTCTGCATCTTGTTTTGTTTTTTGTTGTTTGTGGTTTTCACTGAGTATTCATACATATTCTAGGTCAGTATACATAAATCCAGCTCATACTTTTTTTTTAAACAATTATAAGCTCCAGAAAGAAGTTCATACTACCATAATTGTTTATATTTAGTATCTTTTCTTTCTTGGCAGTACTAAGGCTTGAACTCAGAGCCTCATACTCTGGCTTGGCTTTCTTGTTCATAACTTGTGCTCTACTCCTGCCATACCTCCAGTCTGAAGTCTGTGTTGTACTTTTTAATGCCATCATACTGTCTTGCTTTACATCGATGTGACTTTCTCCTACTGATGGCATGAAGGTATTCTCCTTTGTTGATTGACTTTCAAGGCCCTCCTCCAAGATCCATTCCATTTGTCTGATCTTGTTTTCTTACTTTCTAGTCCTATGAGGTTATCTGTTGTAGAACTTACATTGTGTGTTCCTCTTCTATATCTTCATTGTGTCATCTCCTCACCTGTAAATAGGATATCTCATCTCTCTTCCTCCAAATTACATGCATTGTTTTAAGGCCCAGCTTTAGTCTTGAACATTCTTCCAAAAACCTCACTGGTTTCCTTGTTCTTTATTCTCTATGGCTTATAATCCAATATGAACCACAACAAAAGGTCAAATAATTACCTTTCTGTGAATTGATTTCTTTTTCTTCTTTCTTTTCATTTGTAGAGGTTTTCCTAGGATTCCTAAAGGCTTATGTTGAGAAATTTTCCTACAAGAGCATAACCACTGATGACTGGAAGAATTTCCTATATTCTCACTTTAAAGATAAGGTTGGATTTTACACATTTTCTTATTTTTCCTTCTCAATATATCTTTATTTATTGATTGCTAGGCTAACTTGGCTTACTTAACTGTAGTATTGATTCAGGATTATTTGCTTTGTCTCAATTTTTATTTTCTATTTTTAATATCTAACCACACTAGTAGTGAATATATTTTAGAAGAGACTTTGATAATGTGATATACATATGTAGATGTTAATAAGCTATGTTTAATCATTCCATGTTATATAACAAAATATCACATTGTGCTCCTTAAATACAATAATGTATGTCAGTTAAAAAGTAATTTAAAAAAAGAACTGGGCACTGGTAGCTCATGCCTCTAGCTACTTAGTTGCTGAGACTGGAGGATTATGGTTTGAAACCAACATGTGCAGAAAAGTCTGTGTAACTTCATTTTCAAAATAACCAGCAAAATTGTACTAGACACTGATCAAGTGTTAGAGTACCAGCCACGAGCAAGCAAGCTGAGCAAACATGAGGCCCCAAGTTTAAGCCTCAATACTACCATACACACACAAAAAGCATTAGAAATTATCTTCACTTGATAGAGTACACAGAATTGTATACTCATGAGGACTCGTACAAGTTGGTAAGATCATTTACAATCTTAATGTTTTTTCCTGTTTTCAGGTTGACATTCTCAATCAAGTTGATTGGAACGCCTGGCTCTATTCTCCTGGCCTGCCTCCTATCAAACCCAAGTAAGTACTTACCTGCCACTCATTCACTCTCATTTTCCTAAATCCTAGCCTACTCAAAATATCTGGATGGATTTTACTCTTTCCTTAAGCTGATAGTAGACAGCCATGAAAGAAGGATTCTTGGGTATTTCTTTAAGAAGCCAAGAGCAATTTCCATGGTTTATAAACATACTTGTAATGAATTAGTTCATCCATTACAAGTAATTTTTTTTTTGCCAGTCCTGGACCTTGGACTCAGGGCCTGAGCACTGTCCCTGGCTTCTTTTTGCTCAAGGCTAGCACTCTGCCACTTGAGTCACAGCGCCACTTCTGGCTATGTTCTGTATATGTGGTGCTGGGGAATTGAACCCAGGGCTTCATGTATACAAGGCAAGCGCTCTTGCCACTAGGCTATATCCCCAGCCCCATTACAAGTAATTTTTAACTGGGTTATTTCTGCACAAAATTATATTGTCACGTCCAGACTATTATTGTACTTTTCATTTAGAAGTGTTATATTAGTAATCTGAAAGTGTCATAAGCTATGATTCCTGTTTTCAGAAGTGGCAAATTAGGGTTAGTTAGCTTAAGTGTCTTGCTCAAGGAGAAGGGAGCTGTTTCTGCCAGACAGTATGCTTAGGTCCCAGTCGCTTTATCATCTGTTCCCTGAACATTAGGATGACCTTGTGCTGAGATATTTGGCACATCTGAAGGACGGTCTGGATTTGTTCTCATGGCTGTCCACAATATTTTTAAGTCAGGTGAAAGATTTCCTATATCTCTTTCTTTAGAAGCTCTTTATTTAAAAGAAATTTTGAAATGTTAAGTGCATTCTCTAGCTTTAATCCTGTACTTACATGAAAACAGGTGCATGTTTATAGATTTTCATTTTTAATTTTGTTTCATCTTTGCAGTTATGACATGACTCTGACAAATGCTTGTATTGCCTTAAGCCAAAGATGGATTACTGTGAGTAGTACTGTCTGATATTTGACTCCTTAGTGAATTAGGCATGCATGACTCTGCTCATAGGGGTGTCTTTATATCATGAAGTTCTATCCAGAAAGGCTGTCTACAAGTTAAGTGTGTCCAAGGCGATACCATCTTCACCCTCAGCATATGAAGTTAAGTTTCATGAAGGGGGGAAAAATAGATACTAATGGCATTGATTCTGCTTCTTCTTGCTTTCAACTCTTAAAAAAGTAGGGAAAATGTTTTCTTTCTACCTCTCTTATTTTTCCTCATTTCTTAGACAGTGGACTAGTTGTATATGTACAATATGCAATCAAATATACTAGTGAATTGATGTTTATTTTTATTTTATTTATTTATTTATTTTGCCAGTCCTGGGCCTTGGACTTAGTGCCTGAGCACTGGTCTGGCTTCTTTTTTTAGTCAAGGCTAGCACTCTGCCAACTTGAGCCACAGTGCCATTTCTGGCTGTTTTCTGCATATGTGGTGCTGGGGAATTGAACCCAGGGCTTCATGTATGGGAGGCAAGCACTCTTGCCACTAGGCCATATTCCCAGCCCAAGTTGATGTTTATTAAGACCAAACCAGGTGAATCTAAATGATCTTGGGTGAGTGCTAATGACAGCTATAAAGGATGGAAAGAGGGGGCTGGGAATAGCTTAGTGGTAGAGTGCTTGCCTAGCATGCATGAAGTCCTGGGTTCAATTCCTCAGCACCACATAAGCAGAAAAAGCTGGAAGCAGCACAGTGGCTCACTTGGTAGAGTGCTAGCCTTGAGCAAAAGGAAACCAGAGACAGTGCTCAAGCCCTGAGTTCAAGCCTCAGGATTGGCAAAAAAAAAACAAACAAAAAAGGATGGAAAGAACTGAGACTTTGTTACTGCCAGCTTTGTTCATTTCTACAAGACTTCCTTAAGGGAACCAGACTGAGAGTGTACCCTGAATGATTCTTTCTTTTTTTTTTCTGGTCAGTCATGGGGTCTCAAACTCTGATCCTGGGCACTGTTCTTGAGATCTTCTTGCTAAAGGATAACACTCTCCCACTTTATGCCACAGCTCCACTTCTGATTTTCTGGTGGTTAATTGAAGATAAGAGTCTTATGGACTTTCCTGCCTGGGCTGGCTTTGAGCCATGAGCCTCATATCTCAGTAGCTAGGATTACAGGTGTGAGCCACCAGCACCCAGATTCTTTAATGGAAAATGAGAACAAAAACAGCAGTAATTTTACTTCAATTATTATAGCAAATTTTGATGTTGCTCTTTGAATTTTTTTTCAGAGTTTATTTGGCCAGTAATTCTTGGCAGAGTTTTGCATACAAAATGATGTGCCTTCCACAATGAATAGCAACGAGAGGGCTTAACCTTTAGATTGTCTATAGTTTAATTTAAGAAAGCAGACTTATAATGAATAGCTTTAATGGGAGCAGTAGGTGATGAGAAGCATGAAAGTGATGCACATGAAGTAGAAAGGGGTCAGCAGAAGTTGCTGCCTGTGAAGAACTGGGATTTAATTATGTGCTCTTCTAAATATTTTGGAAAGGCTTATTTCTATCCATGAACAGAAATCTGGTAACATAGCTTACCACAGATAACACATTGCTCTTCTACCTGCATCTTGAATGTTATTTGTGTAGTTCACAAGCGTATCAAGGGAAAAAGTGTAAGAGTTGTCTATCGGAAATAGAGTTTTTGGTTTTTGTTAGCAATATGAATCTGTTATAACTCTCTGTTTTAGTTTAAAACAATTTATTCTCCTTTTCCCAGTACTAGGTAAAACTACCTTCTTCAGCTCAGATGTTCCTTTGGGCCCAGCAGCTAAAGTAGATGATTAGCTCTGTGTCAGAGGGAAAAGGCAGTGTTGGGCCACAGTGAGGACTTGGTAGTCACTGGTGCATTCCTCTCCTTATGTAACTTCTCAATTATTTTTCTTAAGTAGTAAGGAAATGCAGAACATATACATATATAACATATGAGACTGCCTCCCCCCTTCTCTCATTTAGTCTGTTAAAAATGTGGCCTCATACATTTTTTAAAAATTAGCTGCCATTCTTTTATGTGTCTTTGCTTTGGGAATCTCTATACTGTGAATGCTACAAATTGTATAAAAAAGAAAAAGTGGGAGTTCTTTTTTCTTGCTATTAATTATCTTTTTCTTAGCAATGTAGATTTTAGCAATCATCAGCTTTTTAATTATAGTAGCTTAATCTCAGGATTACATAAATGACCTCAGCCTTATGTTTATTTTATATAGTGTTATTCATGCATGTATGTCATTTTCATTTTTACTTTCATATTAACCATTAAGTGGTACATGAACAGAAATAATTAGGTAATATTTATTTCAGGCTAAAGAGGAAGATTTAAGTTCATTCAGTGCTGCAGATCTGAAAGACCTCTCTTCTCATCAGTTAAACGAGTTTTTAGCACAGATGCTCCAGAGAGTAAGTACTAGCTCAACACAGTGGAAATGAACTCTGACACAATGTCACAGAATGTATGTTGTACCCAGCCTTGGGAAAATCTTAAGTGTAGAAACTCATGGAAAAAGTAATTTAGACAGTTCATTCTTTCTTTTAAAAATTGAAGTGCCTATGTTTAGCGTTATGTTCTATTATAAATAAATCACTTTGTTCTCAAATAGCCCATAACCTATGAGGAAATCATATGTGAAATTTATCAATAAAGGAATTGTATTTTCAGTATCATTTGGAAAAACTCACTTAGTGAAAGAACTTCCTCCCAACTGAAGCCATTAAGGAGAGGATGCAAGAGTAAGGCTGGATTGCTAGTTTCAAGAATAAGTTGAAGAAGTGATGGGCATGGAAGGAGCCAGCATAGAGTGCACAGCCAGGCTGGGTAAGGAGGTCAATGATGTGAGAACTAGAAAGACTGTGGGTCCCAGACATGATTAATCTTGGATGCTACGCAAGATGTTTAAATTTTATTCTGGTCAGTCAAAAGGGATTTAACATTTTTAACAGGAGAGTTACTCGAGGAATCTGTCAGTCATGGTTCATTGAAACTACAGATGATGTGACAGCTTCAGAGTGGGGATGTTAGTTGGGGGTGGAGGGGAGGGTGGTGAGGAAGTGAGCTGGAGAGGAAGGCGAGATCAGGCCTGATGAGCAAGTTTGCAAAGGATGAAAGCCTAGTGCTTTGTAGTTGACTGTGTTTGGGGATGAACACGACAATGTCCAAGCAGATTTTAAGTTCAAATGCAGTAATAAGAGAATGCATGAGACTACAAAGAAGGGAGATAAATAATGGCTGGCTCTTGAAGTATTACAATACAGGGACCACTCTTCCATCTAAAGACCTTGAGGGGGAAAGAGATTTTAAACGTAATTTCCTTTGGAATTAATACGAAAATGCAGCATAGGATTTTGAGGTAATGGGGAGGGACCTCATTCTAGTAAGAAGGCATCAGTCTACAATTTCCTAAATTCCTGGAGGGATAACTGGGGCTTAGATATGTCAAAACCTGGAGAAATCCCCCGCTGAGCAAAGTAAGTGAAGCTTGGATTTGCTCCTCATGTGTAGCCTTAGGAAAAGGGTGCTGTTTTTATGCCAATCAATCAGGAATCATTACAGAAAGCTTGGCATTTGGTAAAAATATAACAGAAAGCAAAAAGGAGAGAACTGGTATCAGCCACTGTTCTCCTGGTCACCATGGGCAACTCTCCTGACAGCTGTGTTGATAGGCCCTTTGGTTCTACTACTTTGGGCCCTAACTATTGGCCCATGCCTTATCTCAATACCAGCCCCTAGACGTGCAAGCCATTGAAATGGACATAAGGGAGCCATGATTGGCTCCCAAGGTACCTAAGAGAAGGGGGAAAATGTAGAGCCAGAGTGAAGGACCAGAGTAACCCCATATTGTACTAAGACCCCATTCTGTACCTGACTGACCTTACTGTAAGCCCTAAAGACCATAAAATGCCCTGGGACAGGGAGTTCTCAGAAAAACCATAAACACCCATAAGAGTGACTGGCAGAGAAGAAAAACAAGTTTTGGAGTTATGCCAGGACTCCCCCACCCAGGTGTGGGTTCCAATATCTAATTAAAAACCTGCACCTGTGCACGTATCCTCCTTGCTACACCCCTATGGCTGAACCAATCAATTTGAAATGCGTCAGTCCCTTGATCTGACCAATGACCCTTTCCAGATTCCTTCCCACCACCAAATGCACCAAACATGCTTTAGAATTATTTTATATTTTTCCCGCCATGTGTGTTGATTTGTTAAAAGATGCTATGAAGTATGGTAAGTCCATGCCTTCCCCAAAGAATGTATAAAACAGCTGGAAGCCTTAGGCTCAGGGCCTCTTAGCGTCATCAGTTTACTGAGTGCATGGAGGACTGAGCTAGCCTGAAATAAACGCCCTTTTTGCTGCTTGCAAAAAAAAACAAAAACCTGGAGAAAGTCAGGGAACCTCAGTAGAGACCTTAACCAGTTAGCCTACTATGGTGGACTTGGATTTGAATGAGTCCTCCCCAGAGCAGATACTCTCAATAATGTTGGGCTAGGACTGGCAGCTAGTGAGAGCAGAGATGGTTACCACGCATGGAATGAGAGTCCCATAAGGTAAGGAGCTTGGGGCCGGAGAGGAGAGGTTCTGTCTCCCTAGTGGAATCTCTGCAGACATCTCAAACTCTACCTGTCCAAACTGAACTTCTCTCCTATCCTTCCTTTATCCATGCTGTTCCTCCTTGTAGTGTGGGCTGACATGAACACAGGGTGATCATGAACACCCTGAAATGGTACATTGGAGTTTGTATTAGTATTGTAAATGCAGTTCCCCCCACGCCCCTAGAGAAAGTTCATATTATTCACCAGATTTCAAAGGGTCCTATAATTGAAAAGTTTTAAAACTGTCATTTTGTAAGAGATTTCAGAGGAAATGTATAACAAGAAAGCCAGGGACAATCAGAAGACATTTCAAGAACAGTGATTTCATCTGGAAACTGGGATACATTAAAACTATAGAAGGTATAGGCAGAACTTGGACTACTCTGCAGAGGGTCTGGATGATAGTATCTAAAACATCTAAGGAGAGTAACTTTCATTCTTCTGTAGTACCTGAAAAGGTAATTATTGTTCCCAAGAGAACATCTTTATCCAGAATAAGTTTGCACAAGACTTACTTTAGTATACATTTGTTTATTTATCTATTTTATTTCTATATTATAAAATATATAGGTTTTTAATTTGGCTAAGAATTTCTCTCCAGCTCCTTTCTTCCAAGGAATCCTGTTGAAATGATACTTTACACTTCTTTATTTTGCTCTTAGGCACCTCTTCCATTGGGGCACATAAAGCGAATGCAAGAGGTGTACAACTTCAATGCCATTAACAATTCTGAAATACGATTCAGGTACATCATTTTAACTTGTCTCTGTGGAAGAAAGCAGAACAATAGCTTAAAAGGTGGAGAAAGGGAAAGCAGAGTGTGAGAAATCCTTGTCAAGTTTACTACATATACAGAAATAACTAAAGTCTATTTAGTGAATACTTGCAATGTCTGTAAGATGGTAATATTTATCTTTTTGTTAGATTTTGCTCTAAGCTCTTGTAACTTTAAAAAAAATAGAATGAAGGAAACAATGGTAAATAGGTTTTTTCACAACCAGACATATTGAATCTGAGACTAGTTAGAAACCTTTGCTTCCATTATATCTTAATTTTGGTTTCTTCAATTTGATAGTTTAAGGTTAAAACCAAAGTTTAGTTTCTTGAAATTGCATCAAGTCATAGTGTCCATGAGCACCTCCATAATCCAAAACTTAAATTTAGTATGATCTTTTAGTATGATCTTTTTCAAGAACAAAACTCCTCTTCCTTCTCTTCTCCAGTTATTAAACTGTATATATCTGCATTCAAAATTCTCATAGTAGAGTATGATACCACCACAATGGATTTTTCATCTTGATAGTGATACTCATTTCCTTCTCCTCTTTTCTCTCCCACACCTCCTAAAAATTCTCCTTTTTAGATGGTTACGACTCTGCATTCAATCGAAGTGGGAGGAAGCGATTCCTTTGGCTCTCAAAATGGCAACTGAACAAGGAAGAATGAAGTTCACACGACCCTTATTCAAGTAAGACAAATCTTGCTTCTTACTTATACAAGAAATGGGAAAATAAATCATACACATTTTTGCTGTTAAGATAATTTACAAAGGGGCTGGAAATGTGGCTTAGTGGTAGAGTGCTCGCCTAGCATACACAAAGCCCTGGGTTCAATTCCTCAGTACCATATAAATAGAAGAAGCCAGAAGTGGCACTGTGGCTCAAGTGGCAGGGTTCTAGCATTGAGCAAAAGAAGCTCAGGGACAGCACCCAGGTCCTGAGTTCAAGCCTGAGGGCTTCTGTGCACGCACACACATGCACATGCGCATGTGTGCACACACACAAACACACACAGCCAAAGTAGAAAGGACTGGGGTGTAGCTAAAGGGGTAGAGGACTTAAACAGCAAGTTCAAAGCCCTGAGTTCCAACTTTGATATGGACAAAGATGAACACAGAAGTGGTTGGGGAGGTTTAGTCTCTTATGCACAGCTGATGTTGAGCCATTAGGTGAGAAGATACTGTCCAAACAAAATACCTCTGTGCTGCTTGGTAAACAGCACTGCCCCAGCCATGCCAGCCTATCCTGCAACGCCTTAAATATCTGTGACCCACCTGCTGAAGGGCTCATACAGAGACTGATACAGAGCCACCTGATTGGCTGGGACTCACACTATCTTCTATGCTGTCATTTTAAATTTAATCTCAAATAATGACTTATATTCTCATTCTCCAATCCCTTCCATCTCTCTCTTCCCACTTCTGTTTCTCTCTTCCCTCTTCCCTTCTTTTCCTTCTCTTTCCTCCCATTGGCAGGGATCTTGCTGCCTTTGACAAATCCCACGATCAAGCTATTCGTGCCTACCAAGAGCACAAAGCCAGTATGCATCCTGTGACAGCCATGCTGGTGGGGAGAGACATAAATGTGGACTAAGGACAGACCTGTTGATGACTTCAAAAACTTCTGGGTTTTTTTTTGTTGTTGTTTTTAGCAGTCATGAAGAATTATGAAACTTTGGCTTACATTATAATTAAAAGTGTCTAGTTTTGGCTTTTTATTATTTGTCAGTAATTTTGCTGCCTTTTAAAATAGTGGTGTGTTCTTTGTTAAGTAAATTGTACTGAATTTTAAAAATCTTTTAATCTGCATATCTAAAACCTTTTTATTTTCTTTTGGAGATAGATTCTAATGCTCACTGCCAATTTGGAGTCCTTATGCCTTAGCCTTCTGAGTGCTGGAATTACAGGCATATGCTGTCATGCCGAGTTTAAGATTTTTTAATTAACTTCATATTGGTTTTTTCTCAGTATAATCACAAAGTATAGCAACATATTATTTCCCTTATGATTTATTGAAATTTATTCAAATCTGAAAATCAAAATTATAGTATGATTAGTGGTTTGCTGTCTAAGTAACCTTCGACATGAACACTTAGTTGGACTTACTATCTACTTACCAGATGGGACAGACTCCCTTTCAAAGCACCTACACTGCCAGGTACTGGTGGCTCACACCTGTAATCCTAGTTACTCAGCAGGTTGAGATCTAAGGATTGCAGTTCAAAGCCAGGCCAAGCAGGAAAGTTAATGAGACTCTTATCTCCAATCAACCACCCCCAAACCAGAAGTGGCTATGTGGCTCAAAGTGGTAGAATGCTAGCCTTGAGCATAAAAGCTTGAGGACAATGCCCAAGCCCCGAGTTCAAGCCCCATGACTTGCAGAAAAAAAAAAAGTACCTCCCCAAGTGGGAGCCCTCTGCTCCCCAGTCCTTGATCCACGCTGCTGATCCCGTGGACTTGTCCTGGTCTGGTCTTCATGGGTCAGGTGGCCACATTGAACCCCTATACCGTTTATCAGTTCCTCAGCGAGTCTCCAGCAAGTCTGCCTCATTGCCTCCTGTTCACCTACAAGACACATATAACATATAAAAACATGAAAGACATGTACAACAGAGCACTCGTGTGCATGCAGTGTAATGCCCCGGGATACGTTGGCACACAGTTTGGGAACCAGTGCTGTATTAATTAAAATTTCTTGATTGTAGCCCAAGAGCAGCCCAAGTAAACAAGAGAAGAAGAAGTGTATTTTAAGAATATTAGGATGGTGGGGAGGAGGGGGGAATGTAGAAGAATGTGTCGGCTTGAAGGAAGGGGGCTACAGAGCCATCAGCAATCGTGTCATCTGTGTGTCCAGCCTGCAAACCCTCCAACTCTACTTTGCAAATGGTTCCTACCACATGGAGAGAGCATCTCCAGATTCTCAGGTAAGACTCTGACCCAGATTGTTCCACCTCTGCCAAATAAACTAACCAACAGTTTTGTCAGTATAAATCTGGATGGGTGGGTGTCATTATCAAGTACCCTCCCAAAAGTGCCTATGCAGTGACTCCTAGTTTAAAGTAGATAAGTAGATAAAGTAGATAAGTGAATACTCAGAGGTGAGGGCAGGTATCAAAAGGACAAGTTCCTGCCCATTCCTGGAATCCTGAAGCTCTTGTTCCTTCTTCCTTGTAGCTCTATTCTTTTTTTTTTTTTGGCCAGTCCTAGGCCGTGAACTCAGGGCCTGAGCACTGTCCCTGGCTTCTTTTTGCTCAAGGCTAGCACTCTGCCACTTGAGCCACAGCGCCACTTCTGGCCATTTTCTGTATATGTGGTGCTGAGGAATCGAACCCAGGGCCTCATGTATACGAGGCAAGGACTCTTGCCACTAGGCCATATTCCCAGCCCAGCTGTATTCTTTTGAATGTTATGTTGCAATGGGATTCTGTTTCTTAAGGCTCAGATTTCACTTGCCTTTGTCAAGAATACCAGAGAAGAGCCCAACTCAAATCCCTGGTACACAGACCCATGTCCTACGTGACTAGATGAGCAACTCCACATACTAAAATAATGCTATCTAAGGCTTCTGCCCTGTGACAAACTCTAAGCTAATGCGATTTTTCAGTGATCACTTAATGAGTGGTAGTGAAAGTGATGCTTGAAAATGGTGTTGAAATGCACTATTGAGAGAGGTAGAGGGCGCTAGAGGCTAGCATCCTGCCCAGGTTTGCCTAGGACAGGTACAGGAAACTAGTTGTCCCTGTTCAGCTAATAAGCATACAATGAATATCTGTACTAGGTCAGCTGAACCCATAAACAAAGATAAGCAGTTTCTAGATAAAAGGCAAGTGACACTTGCTAAAGCTGTCAACTGAAAAGTTTAGGGAATACTGCTTAGAGAAGACATGAACTGAGATTTCAAGAGCAAGAATGATCTAGCCAAACAAATGAAGTTGGGAAGTACATGGCAGAAATAATAGTAAATCTCCACAAGGTCTAGGGCCTGCATTTAGAGTCTTCACACAGCTA
Source organism: Perognathus longimembris pacificus (assembly GCF_023159225.1). Taxonomy (NCBI): domain Eukaryota; kingdom Metazoa; phylum Chordata; class Mammalia; order Rodentia; family Heteromyidae; genus Perognathus; species Perognathus longimembris. The sequence continues at coordinate 18,970,535 of NC_063161.1, forward strand.
CAGGTGACTTTGATCACTTCAATCTATCTTGGAATTTAACAGGGCTCAGCCGAGGCTATCAGCTGAGTCATTTCGTGGTTGGATGTACCTTCCTGGCCTACGGGGTAGTTAGACATTTTAGTTTAAGTCTGTATCCATCACGACACAAGAAGCACCATAAAGGCAGAGACTATCTTAACTTCATCCCTAGCACCTCAGCTAGAGCTTGGCACGTAGCAGGTAATCAGCCCATATGTGATTTGTTGGATGAGTAGATGGAGGAGGGCAGGGTGAAGACGATGCATCTGTGAGGGCCACAATCTTTCCAGAGATGTAGGAGACAGGCTTACCTCAGAATTGGATGGGGTGTATATTGAGGAGAGGTGTGGGAGACTCTCTGAGGCCAAAGGGCAGTGCCTTGCTTTAGGATCACTGGACTTTCTGCAATAGTCAGGGAAACCATAATTGCAGCTCACTGTGAGGACCCAGGGTATGATTTTCCCTCCACCCGTAGGCATAGATCTAGGGTTGCAAAGTACCTTGAAATTGCTTAAGAAAGATCAATCAGGATGAACTACAAAAAGCAAGCTGGGGGCTGGGATGTAGATCAGTGGCAAAGCGCTTGCCTAGCAAGTGGATGACTAAAGTAAGGGGAGGGCTGAAAAAATGGTGTGCAAAAGATAGGATGATGTCATATGAAATAACTATATATCAAATTCTAATGATGATACTTTCCAGGTCACAGCATGTTAGTGGCTGAAGAGCAAATTTCAATTAGATTGCATGAAGATGGTGGAGGAGAGCCTCTGGGTGTGGATGTGGGGTGGTAGTTGGGCAAAGCTCTGTCTCTATTTCTAATGAGGCCTGTTGAAATAGAAACAGATTTTTCAGGATTTTCTGTCGTAATAATCAAATTTCTAAGAACTATCTTATTACTAAAGAGTTTAGTGAAAAAGAGTGCATACATTTCTTTGAATCCTTTCCCCATACTATGCAAAGTTCCTTCATGCTGCTGGTACTGAATTGGATTCAGGAAGCATTTATCTGTGGTGAAGAAGAAGAATTGAATTTTGGATATCCTAAAGAATATGCACAAAACAGGTGATAAAGTGTTAAAAGTCCAGATGATAATGATACTTCCATAGCATTTCCAACTTGCTAGGAAAGCCAAGGGCTTTCTACATGCGAATTCATTTTGTCCTCCCTGCAACTCTTGGCAAAAGGTGCTATCATTATCTCCATTTAACAATTAGGAAACTGGGGCCCAAAAAAGTCAACTAACTTTCCCAAAGTTCAAATAGCTAGTAAATCGGAGGACTGGGATTTGTTATCAGAAGCTGTTTACAAATTACTAAAGGGGTTGGCTAGTGCCTTTACTTGTAAATGGGGAAACTGTCTACTGACTTCTTGCTCAAGGACAATAAGGAATTATCCTTTAAGCCCTAGTAGTTCACTGGTCCAGATGACCTTGAGTTGGGAAAATGATCTCTGGCCTTTGCAGTCTTCCTTTGTGGATCAAGAGCTTCAAGCACTTCTGGGGTAGCAGGGAGCGGTTGCTCCATACATGTTTGTGAAATAAATGAATGAAAATTGCCAAACTCCCACTCTCAGGTGTCACAGTTGGCTAGCAGGGTGTGTTTCACAATTGAGTAATTCTTGATAAAGTCCCTGGGACAGGGTGTTTATAAAGCTGCCTTCCATGGAGGAGAATTGGGGCAGAAACAAGAGGGAGAAATTAGGGGCCCTCACCAGTGGGGGCTAAGAGCAGATATCAGCAAGGGCTGAGCCTTCCAGGGTGGGAGACTCCAGCTAGGACAGGCCTGCTGGTAGATAGGTGACTCCCCTCTCTCTCTCACCTAGCCCAACTTCAAAAAGCCAAAAGGACATCCCCACCCCCTGTGGAGCCTCCATAAATATTTGTCCAGCACATGTATGAGTAAAGGAGACAGAAGGGGTGTGTTTTGAAAAGTCCATTCTCGTGCTCCTAACCCCCACACCTAGGCAGTCACTTCTGGATAAAACCTCTCCCTCTTGGGACTGTCATCTGGGAGGAGCAGGCATCTAGTTGTGCTGGCCCCATTGACAGCAGGGCCACTTACAGAAGAGCCATGCCTAGGTACACCGTGCACGTGCGCGGAGAATGGCTGGCTGTGCCCTGCCAGGATGCCCAGCTCACTGTGGGCTGGCTGGGCCGTGAGGCCGTGCGGCGCTACATGAAGAACAAGCCAGACAATGGTGGCTTCTCGTCGGTGGATGCCGTGCGCTTCCTGGTGCGCAGGTGCAAAGGTCTAGGCTTGTTGGACAATGAGGATGTGCTGGAGGTGGCTCTGGAGGACAATGAGTTCGTGGAAGTAGGTGAGTGGCTGCAGGGAAGGGGGACAAACTGGTGTTGCATGGCCCAGATTTGTCCTTCAGGCCTGGAGGGAGTTCTACAGTCACCCTCATTTCAGAAGAAATGATGAGAATACATGTGCTTGCCTTGGGCCAAGCCTCAGATGCCAGGTTCTCACACCAAAGGATCAACAGACCCAGAGGTGGTGACTTAACAGTTAGGCATCTGTCAGTGACAGGGTCCAACCTTGAACCCATGATTGCAGGTTTGGATTCCTTTGCCATCACTCAGTCACTCGGAAGAAATGTTTGTTCTTCCATAGACTTTACCAGCAGCCCAGAGGTATCAGGAATTCATACTTAAAAATCTACATTACAAAGTGCAGGTGTCGGGAAGGACTAGGTCTTAAACTTCCAGTTAAACACATGTCTATATATCTGTGTGTGTGTGTGTGAGAGAGAGAGAGAGAGAGAGAGAGAGAGAGAGAGTGAGAGAGAGAAAGAGAGGGAGAGTGCTCATTGGGACTTGAACTCAGAACTCAGGGCCTGAGCACTCAAGGCTGGCACTCAACCCCTTGAGCCATAGGTCCACTCTCAGCTTTTTGGGTGGTTAATTGGAAATAAGACTCTTGTGGACTTTCCTACCTGGGCTGGCTTCAAACAGTAAGCCACTTGAGTAGCTAGGATTAGAGGCATGAACCACCAGTGACTGCACAATCCACATGTGGAGCGCCACGTTGTGATTTGTAAGAGCTGTCTCCTGCCTTCTTGTTTCAGTCATAGAAGGAGATGCAATGTCCCCTGATTTCATTCCCTCACAACCAGAAGGAGTTTATTTGTATCCTTTGCTGCAGCCTTTGTGGGAAGCTCCAGGGGCTCTACTTTCCTTTGTGGGACTAGGACTGGGACTTTTCCACACTACCAGAATTTTCCTTTACCTGGCTTCAGATACAGCAAATATCGAGAGCCTGAAAAGGTATGTGGTACATCACTTCCTTTTTGTGGGGGAAGTCAAGTTACATTTCCTATTTGAGCAGGAAGGTCAGCAACACTCAGAATCAACTCTACCCTCCAGGACAGGGCCTTGTCCTGTGTCTTAGAGAAAGGCACCAAGTGTCTGCATTTCTGACTTTTCCTTGTGTAGCCTCCTCTTCAGCAAGCTGTGTGTTTTTATTAGCACAGTAACTGGGATTGTCTCCTCTTGTGCAGTATATCGCCTTAGATGGGGACAGTCTGAGCACCGCAGACCTGGTCAACTTGGGAAAAGGACACTACAAAATAAAGGTATTGGGAGAGAGAGGGAAGGAAGGATTCTGTCTGGCCATGTTTCACTAGACATGGAAGTCTTTCATGTGCTCACTTCTGATGAACATTTTCCCAGCTCACTTCCACTGCAGAAAAGAAGGTGCAGCAATCCAGAGAAGTCATAAATAGCATCATCAAAGAACAGACAGGTATCTTGTACTCTTTGTGGCATCTGATTCTCTCATAGGCAAGTACAATCTTCCACATCTAATTATGGAATATCTGTTGGTTTATTTTCCTCTAGTTGTGTATGGTATTACTACAGGCTTTGGGAAATTTGCCAGAACCGTAATTCCTGTCAATAAGCTACAGTAAGTTTCAAACACACATACACTCAAGTCCCAGAGCTCACTATCTTTGAGATTTTGTTCAACAAGGCACATCATTGGTCTGTGCCCAGTGTGTTAACAGGTAAGTAGGGCAAGGCTTGGGTTCACTTATATCTGAATTGGTAATGAAAACAGATTGGCTGGTTGCCCAAAGATTTAACTATGCTTCTCCTCTTCCCAGCTAAGGGAATAATTTTTTAGCAGAGGTTTCTAAGCAAGATGTGTATCTTTCTCTTCCAGGGAGCTTCAGGTCAACTTAGTTCGTTCCCATTCTTCAGGTAAATGTTTTAAACTGGCGGGTGCCTCCTAGATCTTGTTTGATTACATGAAACAGCATATTACAACGAGTCATTATGTCAGCCACAGCAGCTATGTTATGCCAAGTACATTCCATAGTGCTGGGGCCAGAAAGGAAGCAGATGGCATCAGGCACGACCACCTTTCCAGGTGGAAGTGTGGGGTTGGCCCAGGAACATGTGCCCCCATCCTGTAGAGGGGGTGGTACATTCAGGGAAGGAAGTACAAGGGAAATGACTGAGGGTTAGCCAGGTGAATGGGAAAATCTATCAAGGCCCAGGCCCCATTAAAACCCAGAGGAGCTTTTTCATTATTCTGAAGATGTTCTAGAAGATAGGGGGTTCCCTGAAGCATTCTAGGGATGGATATGGAGAAGGGAATCCTGGGCCTTACCTTTGTCTAAACAAGGACTTGAGAAGCAAGACAAGCAGCAGAGAGAGTGGTCTAAGCAGCTTTCGAAAGCTACCTAGAGATTGGGCTGTAGTGGGAAAAGATTTTGCTACCAAAAGGTAGCAAAAGATTTGGTTTTCTTGGATAAAAAAAAAAAAATGTTGTCACGTTTCGTAGGTGTTGGAAAACCACTCAGCCCTGAGCGGTGTCGGATGCTCTTGGCTTTAAGGATCAATGTCTTAGCCAAAGGATATAGTGGCATTTCCCTCGAGACCCTCAAACAAGTCATTGACGTATTTAATGGTAAGACAATGGTATTCCTAGGCTGACTTTCCCTGGAGCCTGGGCACATCCCACAGGGTAGACTTGAGTGACATTGTGGACATTGAGATATAAAGACAAAATGATTGAGATGAGTGGAAAATGGGCTTGGCATGAAGCACAAGCTAGAAAAAGGTTTGAGATTTCCTATGAATGTTAGCCTAGCCTAGAGTACCCTCACTTTAACATCTGGCATCTTTAAGACTAGAAAGAAATGGGCATGATGGTACACACTTGTAATTCCAGATAGCCAGGAAGCAGAGGTCATGAGTGTCAAAGTTTGAAGTAGGCCTGAACATTAAGTGAGATCTTAGATCATCAACAATGCTGAGCATGGTGGTATACTCCTGTGATCCCAGCTAAGTGGGAGGCATAATTAGGAGGTGACAGTCCAGGCTGGCACTGGAGGGGAAAGTTAGTGGTAGGATATCTGGAACTGAGGTCCTATGTAGAAAAATAACTAAAGCAAAGTAAGGGCTGAGGGTGTGGCATACCCAGCAAGTATGAGGCCCTCATTTCAAACACTGATACCACCTCCACAAAACTCAATCAACCAGTAATAAAACTAGACTGAGTCCTTCTTGAGCCTGCTCTTTAGTTCAAGCCTAGACATACCCTTCTATTCGGTAGTACCCATATATGATTAGAGGGGCTGGGAATATGGCCTGGTGGTAGGGTGCTCGCCTCCATATATGATTAGAGGAATTGCTCCATATTAGGTGGGGAATGAAATGATTAGTAGGTGACATCCATATTGAAGTCTAGTTTTGTATGTCTGGCTGCCTGCTAGCTGATGTACCAGCTAGACTCACACCCTGAAATCCAAAGTCTTACAAAAGTAGAACAGAGTATAAAGAGCTTAATGATTTGCTTAATCATAAATGATTATTGTGGTTGGACATTATGCAACTCAACTCTCTGGAGCTTTCTTCTTGACAAGGGTTGGGAATCACTGTTGTTTGTTTCTCAAAGATAAGGATAAAACTTCTAGGTCAGCAAAACTCAGGAGCTTCATCAGGAAAGGAGTGGGAAGAGAAGCAGGGCCTTGCAGTAGCGCAGTGAAGTCTGAATGTAAGCCTGCAGTCTAGAGAGAGCTGCGCTGCATATCCCAACCCAGTCTGTCCTATAAGCCTCAAATCCCAGACAGTACAACTCCCCAACCTTGAACTCCCCTGTGCTTTAATGGTGAGTCTACATTCCCTATTCTGCTGAGAACACCCTAAAGTTAACTGTGGTCTGAAAACTGGCCTGTGCATGGGTGAAACTGCTTTATACTACTCAAACTATTCTCCTCCTCCTCCTCCTCCTCCTCCTCCTCCTCCTCCTCCTCCTCCTCCTCCTCCTCCTCCTCCTCCTCCTCTCCTCCTCCTCCTCCTCCTCCTCCTCCTCCTCCTCCTCCTCCTCCTCCTCCTCCTCCTCCTCCTCCTCCTCCTCCTCCCCCTCCTCCTCCTCCTCAATATTCTTACTGCTACTGCTACTACTACTATTGATAGCGTGTTACTATGTACCCCAGACTGGCCTCAAACTTTCAATCTTCCTGTTTCACCTTCCAAGAGCTGGTTCTTACAAGGTGTATGTTACCATACCCAGCCTATTAACATACCCAGCCTACTACTTAACAGCTGGTAAAACAAAACAAAAAAAAAAAAAACCCACCATTCTCAAGAGTCTGATTTTATTTTAGCAAAATTTTTGACAACTTTTCAGGGGAAATTCTATAAAACCATGCATATTCACTTAAAAGTGGTAATGGGTGACTGACTAAATGACTGGCAAAAAATAATAATAACAATAATAATGAGGCCAAATTGCCTATGAATCCACCACCACCAGAGAACTGGTGTTAAGATTTTGGTGTGCCCTGTTCTTCTCAGGTATTTTATATTACTTTGAAATGGTCAATATTTACATGTTTTCAGACATTTGCTACCAACCAAATTATATGATTTGGTTGCACAAATGGCCCTTAATTCCATATCTAGATAATTTCTACATGTATGATCTTCTAAATAAGTGTATGATCTTCTAACTGTAATGAACATTAGCTGGTTCCTGATTATGCCTTTGAGGTACATAGCTAGAATTTCTAGAAATGGAAATATTAGTCAGATTATAGCCATGAAGCCTTTGGTACCAGGAGTGGGAGGCCATCCTTTCTGCCTACCCTTCTTTTGTTCCTTCATTTGTTCCTCCCTCCCTTCCTTCCTCTCTTTCCTCCTCCTTCCCTCCTTCTCTTCTTTCTTTCTCCCTCCCTCCCTCTTTCCCATTCCCTCCCTCCCTCCTTCTTTCTTCCATCCATCCTTCCTTCCCACCTTTCTATTCTCCATCCCCTCCCCTCTCTTTCTTTCCATGGAGGTCAGCTGGAACTTTTAAACAATAATGTGCTTTAGGAATTATCCTTCCCCGGGTATTTATGGCACAGAGTGATGCTAGACTCTTTGCTGCAGCCAAGGGAGGGAGGGGGGAGCAGTGATCACTCTCAAAGCAAAGATAACCACAATGACACAAGTAGACATAAGTAGTCTTGAGGTAATCGGTACCTACTTCTCTCACAGCCTCCTGCCTGTCATACGTTCCAGAGAAAGGAACTGTTGGTGCCAGTGGAGACCTTGCCCCACTCGCTCATCTTGCTCTTGGGTTAATTGGAGAAGGGAAGATGTGGTCCCCAAAGAGTGGCTGGGCTGATGCAAAATATGTAAGACATTCATAACTACTTCATTAGGTGATGGTGATTTTCCTCGCTTAGACTGCATGTATTTGTGTGTGCTTTATGTCTCTGAATAGTTGCAACATCCCAATGAGGGAGCCACTCCTATTCTTACGCTATAAATGAGATGACTGGAGCTTGGAAGTCAAACTAGGCAAGATGCATACTTGACTTGCATACTTGCATACTTGCATACTTGACTACCAATCTCCAGGATTTTAGTGTCACTTCAGTGACAAGGTACAATTGCTAGTGTTAATCCCAGGAATTGATTTGATACCAATAAACTGCCAGTAGTCATGTTGGGGAGGGGTCCAAACTGGATTTAGGAACTGGTCTTAACTTGTACATAGCTGTGGTTCCTAGCAGGCTCTCTGTCATCTCTGAAAAGCAGGTTCCTCAAGCTTCTCTTTGGTAGCTAGTCAGAAAACTGTGGTGTGATAAAGCTTTAATGTTTTCTCCAAATGCCATCAGAGCAGCCCAAAGCGTCACTTAAAGTATCAGGACAGCGTGCTAGAAGGACTCCTAATGGAAAGAGGCAGAGGGCCAAAGAGGAAAAAAAGCTAAAGGGCTAGATCATCTTCTAGAGGGACCACCTCCCCGTGTCTTTCTCTCATGAAGCCTGATTTTGATTATTTCTCTATTGACAGTGTTTTTCCAACCACCTTCACACAGCATTCAGCCTGACCTGAGTCAGCAGTAAATCCAAGTGTGTTCTGGTTGAAACCTGTAATGCTTCCCATTGTCCTCAGGATACAGCTCAAACTTAATGTGGCTGAAGAGTTGTCTTTGTCACTTGATTCCACTGTACTGCCCACCCCCGGCTCTCCAGTACAGAACCTGGAGGTTGCTGATGGCTGGGGTGTGCTGGGCTCTAGGCAGGGGGCCCACAGTGAACACATTCTTCTTGCCTTGCTTTTCTTTCCTTCTGAAAAGTCCTCTATCAAGCTCCATGCTTCTTTGGGCCTTTTCTTTACCCAGACCCCCAAGTCTCTTATGGCCCTCCTTCAGGCTCTCTGAACAGCTTATGTGATTATTTTCCTATTTGTGCCCAACACATCTCCTTCAGCCTCAAGCATACGATCACTCTGTCTCCCTTCCTCCCACCCTCAGCTTCAGCCTAACACCCCAAAAAGAAACTGGTACTAGTTACTCAAATCCCCCTGCTTCTGTCTTTCTGTTACTGTAACTCCTCTTTCTTTCTTGCTAGAGGAACCTTCATATAGTGGCTCTTTTTTTATTTTTAACCTCTTTGGTTTCAGAACAAGGCTCTACTGCCTCTTTCCCCTCAGAATTCTGACTCAACCCACAAAAGGGATTTCTGTAGTGCCCCCCCTTTTTATTGGTGTACCCATTTTTCACAAGAGCCCTGGTCCACAGTTCTGCCAGTGATAGAAAAAGCAGATAGGTGGGTGGTTGGCTTTTCTTGTTCAAGTTCTAGAGGCAACCAGGAGCCCAGCCTTAATCTAGACACAGGTATATCAGGAACTAGCAATCAAAGAGGTGAGTCACAAAGGTGTACAGGAACTCAAAACCAAAACTGATTCTATAGAAAATGGAGCCCCTGGATTAAGGCCAAATGTGATTTAAAAATTAAATGTGTTTTCTAACTTTGAAAAATGACCACAATCAATATATGCAGTTCTAATCTTTTATAAGATGGCCCTTTGGCCTAGAAAAATCTCTTTTTTCTTTTCTTTTTTTTTTTTTGGCCAGCCCTGGGGCTTGGGCTCAGGGCCTGAGCACTGTCTCTGGCTTCTAAGCTCAAGGCTAGCACTCTACCACTTGAGCCACAGCGCCACTTCTGGCCTTTTCTATATATGTGGTTCTGGGGAACTGAACACAGGGATTCATGTACACAAGGCAAGCACTCTACCACTAGGCCATATTCCAAGTCCATAGAAAATCTTTTATTAAATGCCACAGGAATAAAAAATGAGTTAGTATTATACTTGATGCTAATTTTTTTAAATCATCCTACAGGTCCTAGAAGCTCATGGGTTGAAACCAGTTGTTTTAAAACCAAAAGAGGTAAAGAGATTCAAGGGAAATTCGGTACATTTTCAAATCTTAATTCATGTACTATTTTCATTCTTAACACTCCTACTACGACCTTGACAAAAAAGTGACTTAGGTGTTTATTTTTTGTTTTTGTTTTTTTTTTGGCCAGTTCTGGGCCTTGGACTCAGGGCCTGAGCACTGTCCCTGGCTTCTTCCCGCTCAAGGCTAGCACTCTGCCACTTGAGCCACAGCGCCGCTTCTGGCCGTTTTCTGTATATGTGGTGCTGGGGAATCGAACCTAGGGCCTCGTGTATCCGAGGCAGGCACTCTTGCCACTAGGCTATATCCCCAGCCCACTTAGGTGTTTATTGAAAGTTGCTCACTGATCAAAGGGCCTTTCCATGAGCATTTCAAAGACTCTTCATGGCAAAAATGCCTATGGGGGCTGGGGATATAGCCTAGTGGCAAGAGTGCCTGCCTCGGATACATGAGGCCCTAGGTTCGATTCCCCAGCACCACATATACAGAAAACGGCCAAAAGCGGCGCTGTGGCTCAAGTGGCAGAGTGCTAGCCTTGAGCGGGAAGAAGCCAGGGACAGTGCTCAGGCCCTGAGTCCAAGGCCCAGGACTGGCCAAAAAAAAAAAAAAATTTAAAAAAATGCCTATGGGTTCTCTTAGGAATTCAATCTTCAAATCCAGTTCTCTGAAGAACCTAGCAAGATATTCTCAGCTGAGGGCCACTAAGATACTCCAAGCAAGCCAGGGTTGGTGGTTCACACCTGTAATCTGAGCTACTCAAGAGGCTGAGATCTGAGATCTGTGGCTTGTAGCCAGTTTGAGCAGGAAAGTCTGTGAGATTCTTATCTCCAGTTATCCGGCAAAAAGACAGAAGTGGAGTTGTGGCTCAACTGGTAGAGCATCAACATTGAGTGAAAAGGCTAATTACAGTGCCCTTTGGTGCTATACCAAAAAAACAAATAAAACACCAAGCCACAAAAAGTCCATCAGATTGTTTTAGAATGTCTTATGTATAGTGGAGAGAAAGTAAAGGAGAAGTGAAGTAGAACAAAGATTGCATTGTAACCTGCTCTTTAGTTACACAATTGCCCTGAGAACTGAGACATTTTTCAAGTAATGCATTTTCCAGGTCTATCCTAGTGACGCCATCATCCTGGCATTTGTTCCTCACATGCTTCTGATGCCCTGAACATGAGAAAACGGGCTACCCATAGATCAGCTGAATGGCTAGGCTTTCTCTTACAAAAGCAAAAGGCATGAAACCCACGTGTAGTTAGGTTAATTGCAATAAATACGATAGACAACTGTTCTCTCCCTTCCCAAAGGGCCTGGCACTAATCAATGGAACACAGATGATCACCTCCTTGGGCTGTGAAGCTGTGGAGAGAGCCAGTGCCATTGCCCGGCAGGCTGACATTGTAGCAGCCCTGACCCTTGAAGTTCTGAAGGGCACCACCAAAGCCTTCGATACAGGTCAGCACCAGGCTTCTGTTCATTTGTATATTCATCCAGAGTTGGTGGGCAGTTGATTGGGGTCCTTAGGCACAGGAGTTGGGGGAGGGAAGGGGATGGTAGGTGGTAGAGAAGAAAGAGACAACCCAGGTATTCATGGCTTGTCCAGTTACCAGTACAGCTTCATCTAAATTCTGCCACACTTTATCCTGCCAACCATGCGACAGACATCCACTGAGACCTTGAGAAGTAGGTGACCTGCTACAGATCACCTAGCAATCTGGTCCTATCAAATTCAGTACTGTTTTAGAAGTCTCTTTGCAGGACTTGAAGCCTAGAGTAGGATTAGAATTGTCCTGATTAGAAAGCTGGAGAGAAAAACTATAGAATTAGCTGTTTAAAAAGTGAGTTGCAGACTCAGTACTGTAAGAAGTAAGGTAGAAAGCTGTTCAAAAATGAAGTTAATTTTAAGTCACTATCCAAGCTCCTAGCTAGTCGTCACTCTAGTTCCAACAAGGGTAGGTTCAATGTCTCAAGTTCAAGTGCACTTAGATAGTTAAATAGAAAGAATAAAGTAAAAAAGGAATCATGTTTCAATTCTGAGTGGTGGGTTAGGGACCCTTGAAGCCTGTCTCAGAACCTTGGCTGGTTTTCTAACAGTAGTTCATTCTAATATCAGAATTGCTCAGACCTTTTTGCCCTTCCTCAATTCTAGACATTCATGCCGTTCGCCCTCAGCGTGGGCAAATTGAAGTTGCTTTCCGGTTCCGGTCACTCTTGGATTCAGATCACCACCCATCAGAAATTGCAGGTCTGGACATGTTTATATGAGTGAGTTTATTTGGTTCTGTGTTCTGTGGGAAGATTGGTAATTTGTTCCATCTCCTCCTCCCACCTTTTCCACAGAGAGCCACAGGTTCTGCGATCGTGTACAGGACGCATACACCTTGCGTTGCTGTCCCCAGGTAAAAACAGGAAATAAAGCCAACAACAGCAGCTCTTTTCCAAGTTTAGTTCAAAAATAAAACTTCCAAGTTCAGTATACACACACGCACACACACACATAGATATGAGGAAAGTGTTAGAAAATCATGACAGGGCCAATTATAATCTAGATTTCTTTAATGCCTCTATTAAAATTAGGTACCTCCATTCCTCCAGTTACTAAAACCTTTTTACTATATATGCCAAGTTATTTGTGGGTTTTTTTTAATTGATTTGTCTAACCTATCAGAGTCCAACAGACAACTTGCTGTGTTGGGTTAGTGCAATAGCTAGAGTTAAAAAGAGTCCTGCTGGCTCTCCCTATTAAATAAAACTGAGCCAGCCAGTCAGGGCTATTCCAGCAAAGTTTCATTCTGTCTTCCAAAATTCAAGTGTCTATCCATGCCTGCATTTTTATTATCAGGTATAAATTACTATCATCTAATCTGTGAGGCTTAACCATCAGTGAGTGAAGAAACTGAATGAAAGCACAAGGTCCAGAATACAAGTGCAGTACCCCTCGCTTCCCAAAAAGAAAGGTATCCCAGGGAACAACGTACCAGCTATGTCAGGTTCTAGTCTAGAGTATAAAAGAAAATAAGAGAGTATATATAATATCTATCTATCTAAAATAGCAAATCCTATTCTAATCTAGTTCTAATTTTGTGTCAGTGAGAACCTAGGAAGTCCATTTAAACTGTCTTAGTATTCTTAAATGAGTCAAACATGCTTTTTGTGATCACAAGTGCAAAGCAGTTTCTGGAGAAATACTGAAGATGTTGTCTCCTAAGAATGTTGTCATCCTTACTGGAATCAATTCATCCTATATCCTTACTTCTGCTGTGTTTTAGGTCCACGGGGTGGTGAATGACACAATAGCATTTGTGAAGGACATCATTACCACAGAACTGAATAGTGCAACAGATAATCCCGTATCCTTTGAATGTCTACTCATTTGTGTTGATGCAATTCCAGCTGGTCACATTAGGATTTGGCAAGGCAATCTTTGTGGTTGTTGTTTGCTTAGCATCTGAGTTCTGTTTTTCCATTTCATAGGTAAATGAATTTGTCTCTGAAGCTTAGGCTAAGTCACTGTCTTGAGACCAGAATTGATAAGTGGTAAGCAGACCTGTCAACCAGCTCTGGAGTTCTGACTCCATGCTTTTGAAAGATTAAAGGAAGCACCTCCCACATTGGTTGAGGTGATTCAGGAAGGCATTGGCCCACTGCTGCCATTGGCAGTGGAGTCACAAATGGGACTGCGGCGAGTCTGGTGCGCTGGCCTTTATGTATGTGCTCTCCTTGGCAACATTCTAACACTTACCAAAGTGTCTAGAGAGGTCTTTCTCAGCCCAAGTTTTATTTCTGACATGGACTTGATTCCAGTCAGTATTTCCCAATTTGTACAAAGAACAGCACAAATGCTTCCATTTCATAAGGATGGAGCTCTTTATTTCTTAATGGTATAGTATTTGCAGGTAATCCATGCACATTTTCCCATCTGCTTTAAATCATCTCTAGATTGTGTGTAATACATAGTATATTACAAATGCTATGTAAATAATTATACTATATTACTTAGGGAATATAATGTCCAGTACAGACACATTTTTTCTTGAATATTTTCAAACCCATGTTGGTTGAAGCCACAAATGTAAAATCCATAGATATGGAAAGCCAGCTCTTCTTTAGGTCAATAAATACAAATTAGGTTTTTCGGAACCAGGAAGGGGGCTCTGTTTACTGCCTTTGCCTGGGTGCCTTCTTTAAGTAAATGTTATGAAAGACTGGAATTATTTCTGAGTCTAAAATTATCTCAGAGAGTCCAAAGTTGCCTCCTACTTTAATGGATTTGTGAGAACTTGGTGACTTTCATCCATCCTTGAATGCTGGTATAGGATCACTGAGCAGACTCTGACAATGTTCCCACTGCTCATTCCCAACATTATAATGCCTGTTCATTAGGCACCATCTTCTATTTGACATATTCTTCTGTGGAGCACAAACTCAAAGTGCCCAATGAACAACAGACCTTGCCTTCAAACAGATGTTTGAGCCTCTGCTTGGGAGTGCAGGTACTAATCACCAGGTTAGTACTGTTAAGGTACTTAGGGATCACTGATCTGAAGCGCAAACACAAATTCATGTTCCATGCTCCTTCCATCTCCATTTGGGTGTATATATTCACCTTTAATGTTTGTTTTTGCTTTGGGGCTCCTGTATGCTGACAACTGCTTAAGGAAAGACCCCACAGCTGTACAAGGAAGGCCACTTCAATGTTCACAATAAGCAGGTGGGGCAGGGCCTTATACTTGAAGTAACCAGTAAGTGTTATTGCTCAAGCCTTAACCTGTTTTGAAAGATGGTCTTCGCCAGTAGAGGAGAAACGATTTCTGGAGGAAATTTCCACGGTGAATACCCAGCCAAAGTAAGCTTTTCAAAACTTCTCCTGATCTTGAACACCTAGTCCAGTATAGGATAACTAAACTGAGGCATTCTTTCAGGCCCTGGACTACTTGGCCATTGGTGTCCATGAACTTGCTGCGATTAGTGAGAGAAGAATTGAAAGGCTCTGTAATCCTTCCCTCAGTGAGCTGCCAGCCTTCCTGGTGGCCGAAGGTGGCCTCAACTCTGGGTTTATGATAGCCCACTGCACAGCAGCTGCCCTCGGTAAGGACCTCCCACCTCCCATAATACAAGGCTGTCTAGCTAAAGGCCTGTCTGGTTTTGACTTTGAATGAGATCTTAGTTTTCTCCACTCTTATTTTCACCCTCTTACCTCCCTCGGTACTAATGGCGCAGAATGACTCTTTAACATGTTTCAGGGAAAATAAAAACCTCAGCAAGGGGCTGGGAATGTGGCTTAGCAGTAGAGTGCTTGCCTACCACGTATGAAGCCCTGGGTTCGATTCCTCAGCACCATATACACAGAAAAAGCCGGAAGTAGTGCTGTGACTCAAGTGGTAGAGTGCTAGCCTTGAGCAAAAGGAAGCCAGGGACAGTGCTCAGGCCCTGAGTTTAAGCCCCAGGACTGGCAAACAAACAAACAAACAAACACCTCTACAATGTAATACTGAAATATAACTGTAATAATGAGGTTGTAAGTGGACAATGGTCCTGTGGAAAGCAAATTCACAATGTATAGGGACTTCATCCTTTTTCTTCTCTCTCTCTCTCTCTCTCTCTCTCTCTCTCTCTCTCTCTCTCTCTCTCTCTCCCCCCTTCCTTTTGTGCCAGTACTAGAGCTCATGAACTCAGGGCCTCATGCCATTATTTAGCATTCTTGCTCATGGCTGACACTTGGCCTCTTGGGCCATCCCTCCAGTCAATCATTTCACTGGTTAATTGGAGATGAAGCTTCACAGATTTGCCACCCGGGCTGGATTATAGGCATGAACCACCCAGTTGCGTGTAGACTTCATCTTTATAGTTGGTTTTCCTAACTCACTTAACTCAATGTGAATATTATTAGAAGGGAAAAGACAAAAATGCTTATGGTTCATGTTAATACTTGAATCAGCCTGAGCAATTAAACTTTGGAGACATTCCAATAAATATGCCAACATAGATAAACATCCCATTGCAATATATAAAAAATGTTTACGAGAAGGAATATGTCAACCAGGTGTGGCTGCTCATACTTGTAATCCCAACTACTTAGGAAGTAGAGACTAGGGGGTGGAATCATTATTCAAGGCCCCAGGGTAGGGTGAGAGTTAGCAAGATCCTGTTTCAAAGAACAAGCTGAGCGTGGTGCACATTTGTAATCCCAAGAAGTATAGGTAGGGAAATCACCGTCTGAGGCCAGTCTGAACACATAACACAAGACTGTGTGGAAAAAAATAACTAAAGGAAAAAGAGCTAGAGACGTGGCTCAAATGATAGACAACTTACCTCACAAGCACAAGGCCCTGAGTTCAAACCCCAATAGAAATAAATACATAGCAATACGCCCTCTGAAATTGAGCTTCACCATAGCTGGTTTCTGATTCAGTTTCCAGAGATAGATAAGTAAATATCAGAGCAATGTCAAACACAAAGTAAGTGCTAGGGTATGGCTTATGTTTACTCAGTCATGACACAGATACCACAAGGGAGGTGCTATTATGTCTTGATTTACAGAAGAATACTAGAACTGTGGAAGCAATTGACTTACCCAATATTGCACAGTCAGGTGTAAAGATGAATTCAAACCCAGGCAATTTGGCTCCCAAATCTATATTCTCACTTCAGTGACTGAGGTTCTCATTGGTCCAGTATATTCTGTTTGCCCGCTTGTTTATTAAGATGCCCCTTCAACAGAAAGACATCTTATTCTACAGGGGGCGGTCACTATAACCCTCAGCTTAAGACTCAGGAACTTGAGACTTACAAAGCCAGAATGTATAAAATACTGAACAACCCACAACTAGCTGGCCACCCCAGTTTAAACCTGAGTCCCCTATGGCCCAGAAAAATACCAAACTGAACCCAAGGTCAATGGAAGAGGAGAAAAGACTTTAGAGTGTGAACCATGCAGACTTCTGAAGCTGAGGAGAAAGAACTTGGCATTCTAGGGTCCTTGCTACTTAAAGTCCTAGGTCTTCAACCAACAATATGACATTACCTAGGAGCTTACTATAATGACAGCATCTCAGGCCCCACCCCAAGCTCAGTAAGGCAATATAAGAAGATGCCAGAGACATGGATATATACACAGTCATATCTGCAAGGCCTCAGTGCAAGAGACCACTAACCTCCTACCTCTGGTCATCATCACAAGGCCTTGCTTAAACCTAAAAAAAACACCTCCTGTGTGGAACAGTCTGAATTGCTAAACCTTGGGCCCCCTCCCCCCCAATCTGTAGCTCTGGCCTCAGTCCTCAAATGTCACCACTGAATTCAACCCCTTCGGCTGAGGTAAGCAAGTTGCTCCTGCCCACCTATTGTACATCCATGATGGTTTCTCTTCCCCAATCTCCCAGTCATGCCTAATGTGTCTAATGTTTCTGTTTATAATCAGAGGCCTTCAGATCCTCATCCCCAGCTTGTTTCAGAGCTCACAGCGGGTTACAGCCCTTCTTACGTAGGGAACCAGAGAGGAAGGGAGATTCACCTGCTTCCTTTTCCCCAAAGGAACGGGTGTGTGGGTCACAGCCCAGAGCTCCTGGACAGAAAGAAGCTAGGCCTGCTTATCCAGCCCACAGTGCCCCCTAACTTGCTCTGGTCTCTTGCAGTTTCAGAGAGCAAGGCTCTGTGCCACCCTTCGTCTGTGGACTCACTCTCCACCAGCGCTGCTACTGAGGACCATGTCTCCATGGGAGGGTGGGCAGCCAGGAAGGCCCTCAGAGTCGTGGAGCACGCAGAGCAAGGTATTGCCAGTGAGCCGGGCATGACGGGCCTCTGGGACATGCTACCCTGGCTGGGTTCTCAGAGAGGGGTCCCCAAGGGCAGCACCAGCACCACCAGGCAACTGGTAGTAGTTTAAAGCTAATCACAGTTTTCTTCCTGGATTAGCTTCAAACTACTACCTCAGTTGATTAGCTAGGACTACAGGCTTGAGCCATCAGCAGCTGCCTTTCTTGTGTCACTTTTCATTTCTAGTTTGTCCTGGGTATTTCCCATATATTGCAATGGACTTGCTAAGATTTAGGTTCAACCTATTTGGCAAAAGCATTTTTTCGGAGAGTGTTGTAGCAATCTACTTTGCCTTCTTTGTTGCTTGTTTGTTTGTTGTTGTTGTTTGTCTTTGAAAGAGAAGTTGGCTTTCTTTATATTTGGTCCTCTGGGTTCCTAAGTATATCAAAGAACAATATATACATATTGCTGGATGAAGAGTATCACCATTTTAAGATAAATATGTGTTTTCTTTGCTTTAAAGCAGCTATCTCAAGATACAATTTACTTGGTTGCTTTCTGGTTTTGTTTTGCTTTTTTGAGCTGAGGACTTGTGATTTTCATATGTTCATAGAATTGTGTAATGATCACCACAATCAGGTTAGATTTTTGTTCTTTCTTGGTCAGTCATGTGACTTGAACTCTAGGCCTGGGAATGGTCCCTGAGCTTTTTACACTCAAGGCTAGCGCTCTACCACTTGAGCCATGGCACCACTTTTGGTTTCCTGGTGGTTAATTTGAGGTCTAGGGCTTGAACTCAGGGCCTAGATACTGTCTCTGAGCTCTCATACTCAAGGCTAGCACTCTTCCATTTGAGCCACAGCTCCACTTCTGGCTTTTTGGTGGTTCATTGGAATAAGAGTTTCATGGATTTTTCTGCCCAGGCTGACTTTCAGCCACAACCCTTAGATCTCAGCCTCCTGTGTAGCTCAGATTATATGTAGATGAGAGCCACCTATGCCCAGACACAAAGGCAGGGATCTTCTCTGTCTTAATCACATCTCTCAATGGACTTGGAACACCTGGAACAGGGCCCGTCACAGGTTTGTTGCTCAAATATTTGTGTGACAGTAAAGTTGACACTGTCCATCCAGATGTAGATAGCTCTGATTCGTCCAATGTTGATCTCTTCATTTATATCAGGAGAGTGCAGTTGGCAACAAATGATTAAAAACAAACAACTGGCATTTGTATCACATGCATATTCGTTACCCATGTTTGTTTTTATTACAGATGTTTAAATCTTGGAATCTAGTAACACTGGATATAAAGTATAAGATGAAGAGCCTGCTTATCATAACACCCACTGGTTGTTCATTGTATTGGTAATAAGCGTGGGAACTGAATGAAACTTAATCTACCCAGTTGGGGTAGAAAGGTCTCTACCATTTGATCCCAGAGGATTGAAGAGGGAATGAGATCAGAGGGCCTGGCTTCTGTTTTCATGGAAACTACAGTCTAGACAGAGAAGCAAAGGTTGTATGACAACTTGGCCACTTTATAGAACTTGGTAAAATTCTAACTAAAAGGCTGGGAATGTGGCTTAGTGGTAGAGTGCTTGCCTAGCAAGCGTGAAGCCCTAGGTTTGATTCCTCAGTCAGACAAACAGAAAAAGCCAGAAGTGGTGCTCTGGCTCAAGTGATAGAGTGAGCAAAAGACACTAAGGGATAGTGCCCAGGCTACGAATTCAAGCCCAAGGACTGGCCAAAAAAAAAAAAATCTTAACTAAAGAATAAAGTGGAAGAGGATATTACTAAATCAGATCTAGTATTGAGGGACTGGAAAGGCAGTTCCAAGGTTATATATCAGGTTAAGACCTGAACAACACACACACACACACACACACACACACACACACACACACACACACGATACTAATTTTGCAAGGCAAAGGAAGAGAGTGGCACTAAATAAATTGAGCTGAAGACCCTTACAGGAGGACATCCAAGAATAGGTGCCCCAAAGCTCAGAAGAAACACAGATATAAATTAGTACCATAAGGAGAAAAAATAAATAGAATCCAAATTTTAGAACTTGGGAATACATTTGCAGTGTATCTAAGTAGATCATATGTTTGCAGCTATCTAAGTAGTAATATTATTTATTTTCTTAGGATAGTTATTTCATGTGAGTTATGGTGTTAAGATGAAAAAATTAATTATGTAAGGGGAAAGATGTTTCCATAATTCTTTGGATATTTTCTTTTTTTAATTTTTATTGTCAAACTGATGTGCAGAAAGGTTACAGTTTCATACGTTAGGCATTGGATACATTTCTTGTACTGTTTGTTACCTCCTCCTCTTTGGATATTTTCAATGCATTAAAATATTCTTAGGGACTGGGAGCTTGGCTTAAGTGGTAGAGCACCTGCATAGCAAGTGAAAGAGCCCTGAGTTCCAGCCCCATTACCACCAAAACGCAAAAAAACCCCAAAAAACCTTGGACGGTTAAAGTGGTTATTAGGCCATAAGATATCAACTTATTTCAAAATAAAAGCCCCATAAAAAGCATCCAGCTAAATAAAAATGCAATGAACCCTTGGAATTCATAATAACCAAATGTGTGGTTTTTTGAGTCCTCATGAACAAGTTTAGGGAGTATAGGGAAGCTGCTGGCTATGGAGAGCAAAATGTCACAAAGGTGATAAGCTGAGGATTTTGTTTCTCTTGTAGATGTTTACGTCTCAGTCTTTTCTGTCTCTAGCACAAGCTGTCAGGTTGCCCTTCTTTTGAGGTTACAACATATTACTAACACATTGAGATTTTTTTGTGTGGGCAACCTTATAACTCATTTAATCTGCATCATAACCCTAGAATGTATGGACTATTGTCCTATTTTGTAGATCAGATACCCAAAGTACAGGTTCTGTAATGTAATGTGTCATAAGGCTTTAATACCAGTGCTAGCGTTTAACCCCAGGTGATTGGTCCAAGTCCCTGCTGTCTTATGCTTCGTCACGCCTCCATGTACAGGATCATTCTCTATGTGCTCCTGTCCCGGTTGTCTCAGAATGCAATCTCTGTAGCATAAGAGTGTGATTTGAGTCAGATCTGGTCATGCTCCTGAAGTTGGCCAATGAAATAGTTAATCCGCCAATTATTATGATTTATTTCAAACATCTAAGTGGCTGTAGATGAAAAAAAATATTTTCTCCCTTACTAACTTTTGCCCAACTTCAGATTGAGATAAATAATGATTTCCTATTTCCACCTTTATGTAAATTGTGAGTTGTTTTTAGACCTGCTATTCCCTTAGGCTTGCCATATGGACCCTCATCTAAGGTTGGTAGAAGTCAGTGACTGAACAAGTGTGTCTGTGACTACCATGGAACTAATTCTATAATGCGCATTTCATGTCACCAAATTCACTAGAACTGAAATTCTAGAACTCAGTACCTTGTCAACTTTTAAGTTTCTCCATAAAGCAACCTATATAGTCTTTCTTTGCTTGAAAAGCAACTTTTATGAAATATACCATAACTTGCAAGATACTTGACTATTAAAATGGACATTTCTCTACATTTGATACTAAGCTATAAAAAATTTTTTAAACAAAATTTGCCAAGGGAATACTTTAGAAGCTTAAAGTTGATTAGACCGTTTATGTGGTGAACTCAGATCAAGGCGTAAAATTATTTGACATCTTGTCTTTTGATCTGTGAAGCACATTATGAGTTTTGGTGAGTACAGAAAGTCACACTAGGAGACGATGAAGAATCCTGGGTGGATCTGGAATGCCCTCACTTCGTGTACACAGAGTTGGAAATTATGAATAAGGAAGTACCTTAGGGGGCTGAGGATTTAGCTCAGTGGAAAAACACTTGCCTGGTTAGTGCAAGGCCCCAAGTTCAGTCCTCAGCTCTGGGGAAAAAAATTAAAACAAATTAAAAGCTTTAAAAGAAAAGTACTTTAGTTAAGAGGGCTGGGGCTCCAGGACTGAGCTGACTTCCTTCCCTACTCATACTTACAAACCTGACTACAAAGCTCGATTGGAGCATTTGAATGCGAAGAACTGGAATTTTGCTAGAGTAGCCTAAAGAACAGCTTCCTAGGATACTTAGGGAGCCTGATGTTCTTTCCAGGGTAAATGTTGCCATTTTCTCTTTCTTACTATTAAACACTGATCCAAAGGGTAGCCAGGATAACTGATACCAAGGCCTCTTTCTGCTACCAATAGAGAGCTAGCCATCTGTTGGTTGGCTAATGGGAGCTGCAACTTTGGGTGATTCCTGTTCCTCAAGCATGAAGTCAGACTTTAATCAACTACTACCTTGTCATTTTTGTTTTAGTGCTGGCCATTGAGCTTCTTGCAGCCTGCCAGGGCATAGAGTTTCTACGCCCCCTGAAAACAACCACTCCACTGGAGAAGGTCTACGACCTGGTGCGCTCTGTTGTAAGGTAAAGTCAATAGGGCCCTGGGTGTCACACCAAGAACCTTGGCAGAGCTCGGTGTCCAGCTGATTAATTGATAATATTTTCTTTGTAGGCCCTGGATTAAAGATCGCTTCATGGCCCCGGATATTGAGGCGGCACACAGACTGCTCCTTGAGCAGAAGGCAAGATGGCTACTTGCTTAGTTCTTGGTTTGGGGTTGTTATGAGAAATCCAAGTGGGAGTAAGGTGGAGAAATGCTGCCATAGACTATTGTCATCTGGTCGGTCCTTGGAAGTGAATACAAAAATATAGAGGCAGAGTGACTAGGAAGTCAAATTGCCTACCTAGGGGTTAGAAGTTGAAATGCTTTGTAGCTGGAATTTAGGAACAGATATTCTTAGAGAGAAAATTAATGAAAGGTTCTCAGATTCCTTTTCTGCCAGATGACCTCTTTATTTCAAAAGCACTTTCTCCTGGTGACATTAGCACACCTGCATAGACCTGGGGACAAAGAATTATGGGGCTTTTTTTTTTTTTTTTTAACGCCAAAGGAACTTGAGTCCACCTATTATTCTTCTGTAGCCTGTTCTCTGTCTGGCTGGGTGAGGTATGGGTTTTCTTCTCATTTCATGAGCACAGATTTAGCTGAATGATATGAGTGCCTAGTGTGCTGATTTATTATATATACAGTACATATTATATGCTATGAAAGATACCTTTTGTATTTCATGTGTGTGTGTGCATACATGCACACACACCTTAAACCTTTTGAATAACTTATGTCAGGTACTCTAGAACCACTTGATTCCTCCCCCCACCTGACACCCCCCTGAACTCTGCACTGACCCTGAGCTTTTTTGCTCAAGACTAGTGCTCTACTACTTGAGACACAGCTCCACTTCCAGGGTTTTGCTGGTTAACTGGAGATAGAAGTCTCACAGGCTTCCCTGCCCGGGCTGACTTTGAACCATGATCCTCACAGATCTCAGCCTTCTGAGGAATGTTGCTCTGCTCAAGGGGAACGATTTTCTCTTTGATCTTAACTTCTAAGCACACCCTCTCTCCATTGAAGAAGAGTGGCTTATTTGCTGCCAACGCTGGGGCTAGTGGAAAGGTGTGAGAGGAGCTAGTTTGTCAGAACATACAGTCTATGAGGCACTCTGAGAGTAAAGAAAGACTCCCTTGGCTGTCAGAGGCCATCAGAAAAAAAGAAAAAGCAACTTTAATCCTAAAATCCTCAACTTGAGAAGATACTATGCCTGAAATAAAATAGATTGATGGGTAGAGGGGGAAAAAAATAAAGCAAAACAAAACCAGGATTTGAGGGCACGCTCTTCAGACATGTTGTGTTTGTGAATCTCCTGGCACCTTGGGAGAACGCATCTTTGGATTCGGTAGGTCTAAGATGAGGTAAATGGCTGCAGAGAGAGGGATGCTGAGGTTGTGATTGATCCCAGGCAGGACTTACAGGGCTAGAACACTGGTCACACTTCAGCAGCAAGAGGCAAGCAAGTACAGAGCACAGTGGTGTGGAAATTGAGCCCAGGGCAAATCCAAGTTGCCCTTTATAGTTCAAGGCTTGCTTTAGAAAGCACACCGTCGTAGCACACCCTTGAACCAAGGATCCTTGGCTCTGTGCACACTAAATCTTCTAGGTTCTGTTTCTTGTGCATTTGCTTGTTTTGCTTTGAAAGAAAAAAAAATACCTTAGACCAGATTTTGACTGTCATAGTATGCAAGCACCCTACCACAGCATCCTTATCCCTTTTGTAAAATATTTATTCTGAGACAGAGTTGACCTCAAAGTTGCAATCCTTCTGCCCTGATCCCACCTAGTAGCAGAGGTGATATCCCTGACCTACCACTCCAGCTTACACACCATTTTTTGGTGGCTCTGGAGATCGATCCCAAAGCTTTGTGCGTGCTATGCAAGTGTTCTGCCACAGCACCACATCCCCACCCCCCTGAACTTTGTATTTTTAGAAGCCCTTTAATGCACCCAGCGACTAATTGACACAGATCATGTGTCAAGTGGCTTCAAATAAGAACAAGCAAACCGTCACTATGTGTTTACTCAGGTGGAGAGGATGTTTTCACTTAGGGTGAAGTCCATGTTTGATAGGACAGGGGAACAGTTGTAGCACTTTCTTTTTCTTTTTTTTTTTTTTTTGGCCAGTCCTGGGCCTTGGACTCAGGGCCTAAGCACTGTCCCTGGCTTCTTCCCGCTCAAGGCTAGCACTCTGCCACTTGAGCCACAGCGCCGCTTCTGGCCGTTTTCTGTATATGTGGTGCTGGGGAATCGAACCTAGGGCCTCGGGTATACCGAGGCAGGCACTCTTGCCACTAGGCTATATCCCCAGCCCAGTTGTAGCACTTTCAGTTCTGTTCTTTTCTTCTCTTCAGGTTTGGGAAGTGGCCGAACCATACATTGAAAAGTACAGAATGGAGCATATTCCAGAATCAAGACCTGTTTCCCCAACTGCCTTCTCCTTGGAATCCCTACGCAAGAAATCCATCAAAATTCCAGAGTCTGAGGACCTGTAATGGACATTTTGTCCTGGATGAGCAAATCAGATGTCACTTAGCTGATTGCAGAACAGTACTGTGCTGAAAGACAGGCCTGTGGACAGCCCGCCATGTAACACCCCTTCTCTAAAACCTGCTTTGCTTAGGCTGGTGACAATTCCAGCCTTGGATTCTTGTTACTATGGTGAGAAGTACAGAGTGTCTCCAGGTTAAAGGAGTTTTCTTAATTTCTTCATATCATCAGGCCATTCCTTCTTAATATTCACCCTGGCGTTGATCTATTGTTTTTCCCTCTTAGTATAAGACAACCCATTTCAAATGGGAGAACAGATTGTTGGCATTCATCTCTAAAAAAATATTGAATTCTGTGATTCTTATGATTTCGGTTTTTTTGTTTGCTTGGTTTGTTTTGGTACTGGTTCTAGGGCTTGAACGCAGGGTCTGGGTACTCACACTGAGCACATTTGCTTAAGGCTAGTGCTCTACTACTTGATCCATAGTTCTACTTCCAGTTTTTGGCTGATTAATTAGAGATAAGAGTCTCACAGACTTTCCTGCCCAGGCTGGCTTCAAATCATCATTCTCAGATCTCAGTCACCTGTGTAGCTAGGATTCTAGATGTGAGCCACCAGATCTGGCTTTCTTTTAAAATTTCTTTTGCTAGTTGAACTTCTTTCTCTGATTATGCTATGTCCTAATATGATCATTGTTCCTTTATATGACTTTATCAGTAACTGCTTTACATCATAAATTGTTCTTAAGCCACCCTTTCTTTTATAATTGAATCACAGTTAAGAATAGTGAGGCGGCTGGGACTGTGGCTTAGAGGTAGAGTGCTTGCCTAGCATGCATGAAGCCCTGGGTTAAATTCCTCAGTGCCACATAAACACAAAAAGCTGGAAGTGGTGCTGTGGCTCAAGTGGTAGAGTTCTAGCCTTGAGCAAAAGAAGTTCAGGGACAGTACCCAGGCCCTGAGTTCAAGCCCCAAGACTGGCAAAAAATAAAAATTAAGAAAAAATAAATATTTTTTTAAAAAAGAATAGCGAGTAAGCCTTAAATATGGAGATATTAAAAACCCACAGAAAGCACTATGTAGAAAGGAGATAAACAATGAATATAAAGATTGATAGTTGAAAGTCAGGCTGGTGGTTCATGCCTGAAATCAGGAGGCTGAGATCTAAGGATTGTGAGTTGAATCCAGCCTCTGGAGACTCTTATCTCCAATGAACCAGCAAAAAGCAGAAGAAGAGATGAGGCTTAAGTGATAGAGCACCAGCCTTGAGCCAAACCAGCGTGCAAGATTCTGAGTTTAATCTCAATACTGGCACAAAAAGAAGGGGAAAAAAGGAGGATTATTGATATCTGAGTGATCCTTGCTGAATTGTGTCATGCTAACTGACATATTGTTGTGCCAAGTCGCGAAACAACCACCAAGAAGGCCACCGAGACTCAGACGTTCCGAAATGCAAAAGCAAGGCAAGGCTTTATTCAAGCGAGCTGCAACTCGGGCCTTGTCCTACCCACTGACACAGTGGAGGTTAGGAAGGGAGCCTCGAGCTGCAATTGC
Source organism: Perognathus longimembris pacificus (assembly GCF_023159225.1). Lineage (NCBI taxonomy): Eukaryota > Metazoa > Chordata > Mammalia > Rodentia > Heteromyidae > Perognathus > Perognathus longimembris. Next base: position 18,996,491 of record NC_063161.1, read on the forward strand.
ACAGGGCTTATAAAGGCAAAAAACAAAGTTACAGCAATCAGGTGTTCAAGCAAGCAAGACCCGGACACGAGTACAAATCTGATTGGCTCAGGGCTCGAGGCATTCTAGGGGTGGTTAGAGTTAAGCATTCCCAGCGGTTAGAGTTCTTGACCGTCTGGGCCCTAATAAGCTTGTCCTGGGTTTGCTCACAGGGCCTACTTATCTCAGGTTCACGTGGTAAAGTGGGGTTCGCGTGGTAAAGTGGGGCCTGACTTCAAAGTCTGGCATTTCAACATTCAAGTTGGAGTTTGCAGTTAGCATTATGATGTCTATGTTCCTAATAACCCTGTGGAACAGCCTCACTGTGCAGATCAGGAATCTGTGTGGGCTGGCCAATTCCTTCCCCATAATGGTAATCTTTGCAATTATTTTGATACAGGTCAGTTATTCATTCTAATACATGTGTACATTTGAGCTCCCAAGCCCTGGCCAATGGTTGCTCTTCCCTTCAATTTGGAAAATCCTGGATTCCTGTCCCTTGCAGTTCTTTGGGACACAAGGATTCTTGGTCATTGAGGTTTTCTATACTACTCTGTTATTACTTCACATCACCTAGCTTCAAGGTAAATATGAAATAAATTGTATATACTAATGGTCTTGTTGACACTTTATTCTTAGAATTTTTTTTCTTAGATGCTAGGGGTTAAGCCCAGGGTTCTGTGTAAGGTTCACCCCCAGGAAGGCTCCAACTTGTTTAAGTGTGCACCCAGAACCTGTGTTACCTAGGTAACTGGCACACCTGGAGATAGTTACCTCCGCCTTCTCTGAGGTCACATCTAATCCACCTGGCCATATACCCCGCCTTCCCCTATATAATCTGGCTCGATACGAGTCTTCTCTCTCTTTCCATTTACTCTCTCATTCTTTCATTTTCTCTCTTACTCTCTCTTGCTTTTTCTCTTTTTTCCCTCTTTTTCTCTTCTTCCTCCCCCCCTGTCTCCCCACACCTCCATCTTGTGCAGGCTGCAGCTTGCTCTCCTCCCAATAAACTCTTCTCTGCCTGAACCATGTAGTGGTTTCCTTTACAGCAAACCTTACACTAAATATGTGCTGGACTCCCAGTCCCTATTAGATTTTATTTTTCAGAACAAAGTTTTGGAGGTTTTGTTTTGTTTTTGACCATGCTGGGGTTTGACCTCAGAGCCTCATGATAACTAGGTATTTCTACCACCTGACATAAAACTCAAGTTCTTGGGATTTTTGTCTGTTGTTGTTGTTTTTTTTTTTTGGCCAGTCCTGGGCCTTGGACTCAGGTCCTGAGCACTGTCCCTGGCTTCTTCCCGCTCAAGGCTAGCACTCTGCCACTTGAGCCACAGCGCCGCTTCTGGCCGTTTTCTGTATATGTGGTGCTGGGGAATCGAACCTAGGGCCTCGTGTATCCGAGGCAGGCACTCTTGCCACTAGGCTATATCCCCAGCCCCGTTTTTTTTTTTTTAAATAGGGTCTCACACTGTAATCCATGCTGGCCTTGAATGTAAGCTCTTCCTCTTGCCTCTGCCTCACCAGTGCTGGGATTACAAGTGTGCCCTATCACACTTGGCTTAAAGTTTAAGAGCTCCCTAAGGAAGGCTATTTTAAAGGTAGAACATTGGGTTTCTGAGAGATAAGAGTCACCAACTGATAATGTATTTTAGAAAACGGACCCAGTATATTCACTTTATCTTTTGTGCTGAGTATCAGGGAAAGAATTGGACATATCAGGTCTCTTGGGGGAGGGGAACTCGCCCGGGCTTCTCCATGTGTCTCAGGTTAGTTGGAGAGGGTGTGACCCCAAACAAGGACTCTTTATTCTTCTGCTGTGCCATATCTTCTGATTTCCTAGTAATCAAAGCAAGCCACAGACCCTGCTGTGCCATGTATCAGTCAGAGTTTGAATGTGATTTGGCATGATATATAGCTGTTAGATAAGATAAAAAGGAAATCACTCATACTACTTTAAACTTCTTATTTCTAAGTCTTCTCCCTTTACTATCTTTTTATTTAATAGTATAGATATCTCATCAACAGTATGATCAGTTTGGTCACTGTGTTCATATCTTTATTAAACATATTATTTCGTGTGCAGTAAAATAATTTTGCCCTTTTTGTTATCTGTGTTAAAGTTAAGCTACTTTATTAAATGTGAACATTGAAAGTATACCTCCCCCCACTAAAGGAAAAAAGAGCAAGAGAAAAAAATTGGAGACTATTTGAATAGTGGGAGATGTGGGCCTGATTAAAAAGATGGTCCTGGGTTGCTTTGTTTTTTTTTGTTGTTGTTGTTCCATGCTTAGTTCAAGAAAGAGCTGAACCAGGTGCCGGTGGCTCACACCTGTAACCCTAACTACTCAGAAGGCTGAGATCTGGGATCACAGTTCAAAGCCAGCCTGTGTGAAAGTCTGAGATTTTTATCTTCAATTAGCCACCAGAAAACTGGAAGTGGCTCTGTGGCTCAAAGTGGTAGAGCACTAGCCTTGAGTGAAAAAGCTCAAGGACAGCTCCCAGACCCTGAGTTCAGGCCCCACCAACAACAGCAACAAAAGGCTGAGGTTGCAATTTAAACCAGTGAAACAGAGAAGAAATTTATTCAAGGTTCTTAGAAAAGTGTTTTCTGCCCCATGAACAACAGGAAGCCATCTTTCTCCAACTCCTCCTTGACCTAAATGGGTAGACACAGAGGAAAGACTGTTGACAGCCAGCCAAAGCCAAACCATTGTGGATGGCAGCAGAAGAGGGAAGAAATCTGGTTCTTCCACTCCATTAAAGCTTCTACATAAATTAATCTGGAGCCTACTCTGTCTCTGATTGCAATGAAAAGCAAAGACTCCCATGTTTCTGATGCTTGTTGCTTTCAGCATCCGACCTGGTCCAGCCACACTGTCAAGAAGGGGCTGAACCAGGACTGGAGTTTATCGACTGTGTCATGCAGTCCTGTATTTAGGCTCTCCCCATCTACTTGTGGGTCACACTAACACATGTGCCCTAGAGGCAAACAGAAGACCTGCCATGCTGCTGGATCATCAGGGGGCCTCGAAACAAGGGACTACCTGGGCTTCATAGGGTGAGATTAGAGAAAAAAGCTAAATTTGAATCAAACACTATTCATGTCAGGAAACCACTGTTGTGTTTGACCAATTTCCGTCATTAAATATGTGAGAACCAAGATGGCCTTACTCCTTTCCCTCACAGTTCATAGTCCAGGCATTGGAAACCAGATGAGGAAACCAGATGAGGAAACCATGGCAACATGTGCTATGGAACTATGGAAAAGCAGATTGGGGGAAGAGGCGGTCATGAAGGGTAAAAGTCTGTGCTAAGGGTTCAGTAGGGGAAGAAAAACTACCCGTTGATGCAACTCTGAGATCTCAGGAGTGCATGAGCAGGGGTAGATCATTGTGACACCAGGAGTTTCTACCATCTGGGTACTAGGCACGCCATGACTACAGGAGCCCCGTGGAAAACATGTGGATTCATATTTTGAAATAACTTTCCATCAGGAAAAAAAAAATCTCTCCAACAGTCTGGCACTGTCTTTATCCTTCAACAGCTCACTAAAAGACCCAGAGCTTCATGCTTAGGGGAAAATCTGGCTAAACTGATTTAAATAATGAAATGAGTATGTCCCATCACTGTTATTTTTTCTTTTAAAAGAGCAAGCTCTTTATACTATCTGGCATAGATTCTACTTATTTAAAAAAAAAAAAAGTCCATCATTTGGCCCTAATTGAATTGTAAATTTCCTGCAGGCAGTGGCCAACATAGAAGCATTTCTGAGATGGAAGGAATCCAGCCTTTATATTTTCCAGATAGATACCTAAAGAATTCAAGATGGAACTGAGGCCCACATGTATTGCCTTACTGTTTGCTACGGGGTCACCCGACTCTCACAGCATCTAATAATGTTTACTATTCTCCACACCCCGCAAAGGGAGGGAGTAAAAATTGTTCTCGGTGAACAAAAAAAAAATCACATATTAATAGTTTGTGGTCCTGTAAAGCTGGACTCACAGAATCATTTTTTAGGGGAAATTTAATTTTTCTACTGCAATAGCTGCTGACTTTCAAAAGCTGAGAAATAAATGTTGATCTGGTCCGGGCCACATACAGTAAGGATTCTCACATCTTCTTGAGTCACTGTGAGTTTTCTTTGTAGATTTTTGATGCTTCCTGCAAGGGACCCAGTCAGCCAAGACCCAGTCTTGCCAAGGTCCATTCATTTAACAAATATTGGAGGGCCTACTGTGTTCACTGAGGCCTGATTATTCTTTCTGCATACACTTGTCCTGGTCCCACCCTTTTCAAAAACATTCAGGGAATTCCCCTGGCTTTAAGACTGAAGTTCAAATTAGTGATTTGATATTCAAATCCCTATGCAACCAGAATGGTCTGCGTTTACAGCATTAGCTCCCCATTGAGACTTTTGCCTTAGGGGGACACGTTTATGCACCTCCTAGAAACTTCTTGATGTTCCATCTTTTGATGTTCCACCTCCTCAAAAGCCTTCCCAACCTTCAAGGCTGTAACTGTTGCTTTTCTTTTTTGTGAGGTGCTGGGATTTGAACTCAGGGCCTTACACTTGCTAAGCAGGCACTCTACAACTTAGGCCAGGCTTCTAGCCCTTTTTGCTTTAGTTATTTTTTCAGATAAAATCATGTCCTTTTTGTCTAGAGCCAACCTCGGACAAAGGTCATCCTACCTACCGTCCTAGCAGGAATTACATGTATACAACACCACACCTGACTTACAATTGTTTAGTTTTACACTTAAAGTTTCCCATGAGCATCCTCCTTTGGCTCAGTAATAAATTCATATGCTCCTTCCAACACACAGAATAAGAATTTGCACAGCATCCTGGATTGGTTTGCTTAGCAATGTTGTTTTGTCTTGTTTCATTTGAGACAAGGTCTCATGTAGTACAAGTTGGCCTCAACCTCATAAATGCCTTAACCTCATAAATGCTGGGATTACAGCTCTGTACCACCATGCCCAGGGACATTGTATTTTGATAAATAATGTTCACATCACTGAGATAGAGTGAGGGAATGGGTGACATTATCCAAAGGGAAATGTATTCTTTGCCTGACATCTGTAACTGTAACACCTCTGTTTTTACATTTTCAAATAAAAATAATAAAAACTAAAAACAACAACAACAAAAAAAAACCTTTCACGTCTCTTTTCTTGATCATCTTCTTGTAAACCAGTCACCATTTTGATTCTGAGGACAAGACAAGGCCCCTGTTCTCTACCTTACAACTGCATGGGAAAAAGTTAAATTATGGTACTGTGAAGGCTACCCAGATACATGGGAGACGAGGGGAGGGGCAACTTCCTACATAGAGAAGAGAGAAGTAGAGTAATTCCTCCAACCATGGTTTTCCTTCTTCTTTTCCATAGTTTCAATTATTTGTTTTCAACGGTGGTCTGAAATTATTCAACAGAAAATTCCAGAAATCAACAACTTCCAAGTTTTAATTTGTGTATCCTTCTGAGTAGCACAATGGATCCTGCAGCCCTGTCATGGTGCCCCACCTGGAACATAATCAGACATCTGTCCAGCGTCTCCACCCAGAAAACACTACCTGCTTATTAGCTCTAAGTAGCAGCTTGGTTGCAGTGCTTGTTTTTGCAGTGCTTGTTTTTTCAATAACCCTGTCTGACATAGTAATAATCCCCAAATACAAGGGTAACAATGCTGGCAACTCACATATGCCAAAGAAAAGTCATTAAGTACTTCCATGACAAAGTGTGGGTACAGCAAGATATTTCAGAAAGTAAATGACCATCTTGGGGACCTTTTACTACAGTAAATTGTCATAATTTTCCTGTCTTGCTAGTAATTGCTACTATCTACCTCCTTAATTTATAAATGCAACATGTATGTGTGTGTGTGTCTGTGTGTGTGTGTGTGTGTGTGTGTGTGTGTGTGTGTGTGTGTGTGTGTGCATGCAGGTACTGGGGCTTTGAATTCAGGGCCTTTGCACTGTTCCAGACTTTTTTGCTCAAAACTAGCACTTTACCACTTGAGCCACAGACTCTCACAGATTTTCTTGCCAGGTCTGGCTTCAAACCACAGTCCTCAGCTCTCAACCTCCTGAATAGCTAGGCATGAACCATAGGTTTATAAAATGTATCGTAGGTACAAAGCTTATAAGCCAAAGCTTCACCACAGGTATGTATGTATCAGAGAAAGCCTCGTGCTTGTCTATATAGGGCTTAGCATTATTGGTTGCTGTCATCCACTGGGGGTCTTGGACAAGGGGGAGCTTTGTGGACAAGGGGGAGCTTCTGCCTTGCAGGCACAGAGGGATAGTGCTGCCAGATCATGTGCTTTGGGAAGGGGGAAACCACATCCCTGAGCCCAGGGCCTAGATGCTCCCTCCTCAGAGTAATGGGCTTGAGCTCCACCCACAAGTTCCTGAAGCTCCACATTCTGACTCAGCAGGTCTTGGGCGAGGTCAAAGTTCTACACATTGAGTAAGCTCCCGTGAGCCACAAGGGCTTCCGGTGCACTGGCCTGGGAGGACTGGGGCTAGGGGGGAGATTCAGGTGGGCACCCTCTTCTTCTATCATATAAAAAAAGACACGAAGGATATGTGTTTGGAGTGATAGCTGAGGATGAGGCCTTTGGTGGCCTAGGTCCTGGGCAGACTGAACACTGAGATTTGGGTTTTGTGTCTCTTCTACAACCACAGCAACCATGTCCCCCTCCTACAGCCCTCAAATCTCCTTCATCAGTCACCAGATTGCTGACCCTGATGCAGCAGCGATCATGCAGTGCCATGTTATCCTTAACCTTCCACCAACCAGGAATGCCACCATTTGGGTGTGCTTTGTCCCCCAAATGTCTATATATTAGGAGTTCTGTCCTCACGGTGGAAATGTTGGGGGATAGGACCTCTAGGAGGTACATCCTGAGGTCAATCCAGTGTCTGTGTGTCCTGGAAAGGCATTTTTCCTGGGACTGGATTAGTTCTTGTGAGACCATTGTTACACATGCCAGTTCTTGGCCCTGCCCAGTCTCTCTCTGGCTTCATGTATAGAATTGTGATGGGTTACCTCCCACATACACAGGAGGGAGAGAAGAGCATGTCTTATGATGTTGGGAACTTTCTATAGTCACAAGTGTGAGCTAAATATGCTTCTTATAACTAGGCTGCCTCAGGTATCTCATTATAGTAACAAAAACTAATACATGAATCTTGATTTGGTTATATTTATTTATTTCTTACTTATTCTCTTTAAGTAGTTGTGCAAGGAGTTTCAATTCAACATGTCAATTTATGTGTACAATGCATCTTGATTAATATCATCCACTGAATACAACAAAGTCTTGCTAATTCAGACTTAAGAACCTCAACTTGGTGATCGTTTTCAATTAATGTATACTTGACAAATTACTTTTTGTAAGTAGGATGAGGTTTGATAATGTAATTACATTTGTTTTTTTGTTTGTTTGTTTGTGTTGCCAGTCCTGGGGCTTGGACTCAGGGCCTGAGCACTGTCCCTGGCTTCTTTTTGCTCAAAGCTAGCACTCTGCCACTTGAGCCACAGCGCCACTTCTGGCTGTTTTCTGTATATGTGGTGCTGGGGAATTGAACCCAGGGCCTCGTGTATAGGCAACAAGCACTCTTTGCCATTAGGCCATATCCCCAGCCCCTGTAATTACATTTGTGAAGATAATGGAAACTTTAAATTTTTTTTTCAGAATTTTAGAAACACCACTGCTCACTCTGCAAATAATTACATACAGCGTTCATTCAACTTCATTCAAAAATCTCAGGCAACACTGATGATCTATTTCCAGGACTATAAGGAAACAACATTAGTAATCACAGCAAATAATGACTCAAATCCTTTTTAAAATAGATTTGTGATGGAAAGAATAAAAAACATAAACAATTTTTAAAGCTACATTACTGATATTAATCTAAAGGCATTCACTGCAGGAAAGTTCTATGTAGAGTAACAAGTCTTGAAATTGTTACAGAGCTGTGTTGCTAAGGTTGAAAGACATTAAAGGCTCAAGGACTGTGCACCAGGGACACTAATGCATTTAAAGACAGACAAGCTGTGAGCTTTTTATAAAAGGGCATCATTTAGCTTTGTTTGGGTCATGTCACTTAAGATGTCTTTCCTTCTATCCACCAATGACTACTACATATAGTTTAAAAAAATGAAAGTGGAGATGCAAAAGCAAAATGGAAATTTCAAGCCAAGTCTATTTTTCCCACAAAGGCATTTCTAAGTTACCTCTTCATATTAATCTTCAGAATATTTGTAACCAATCTTTGTGAAACAATTTGAGATGATCACCGCAGTAGGTTTACATGTTCATCTATCCAAGTATACATGTTCAAGTTGAGCAAATCAATCTGTGGGATTTTTCAAGTGGACTAATAGAACATTGAAATATATTTGGCTTTAAGCTACATAACTCTGGCAACTCAAGTGCTTTTATTTAAATATAACTGTATCAACTTATTTGATCCAGAGGAAGTGGTTTTTTTCTTTCCTTTCAGATCTATCATTTTTTGTAGATGATGTTTCCTTTAGTTATAACATATTCAATTAATTCATGATGACCTCCAAACTGATAAATCAAATGTTCCCATCTAGAAAGAAATCAAACCTGTTTTTCAATTCATGGAAGTCAAAATCTGTACTATAACAATAAATTCAAATTTAAAATGAATTTTCTAAAGATGTATCTATAGTAGGTCATTGCTAGTTAGGCCATTTTTGCATATCGTTTATGCTATGGCCCAATATAAATCAAATGCTTAAAAATATTTAAGTACTTGACCTTACATATTTGCTTCATGACATGATACATGAATGGTAACAACATTATTTTCAGTGGAGGGAGTTGTGTGACCATGGAGACAGGATTACACAGCTGCTTCTCTCTGCTAAACATGAGGTTCAAGACCTACCATTGTGGCAGGCTCACAAGGGTGAAAAACGGACAGTATTTACAACTTTTAGATTTAGATCCATACGACCCAAATTGTCCCATTGGAGGCCCGGCTGGTAAGGGACTGAGCATAAATATTAAGAAACCAGAAACTGAGTAAAGAGATTGGGGATCAAATTGGTATCCAAAGTCAAAGGAGTGGGGGAACAAATCAGAACCAGAGTGACAAGCTGGAGCTGGGAACAAGCAAAAGGTCAGGGCCAAGCAGAAGGCCAAACACACATGCCAGGATGCTCAAGTGCAAAGTCCCCATACACAGAGCAGGAACCTGGAAATCCATGAAAAATGGAATACAGAGAAGGACACCCCAAAACTTGTCCAAGTGTAAGATCTGCAAGTACACATTCTGGTTAGAAAGGGATAAGATTAGAGGGTTATTGGTTATTGTCTGAGTCTAGATATGAATGACTAAGTCTGATAGCAATAACTAGAGAAAAGGGACCTTGAGCCTTGTCTACACATGGTAGTGAACATAAAATAATAGGTCGGGTGGACACTCACCTGGGTGCATTGATGATAATGATGTCTCCCTGTTTGCCAACCTCTAGAGACCCATGTGTGTGAGACTTTCCCAGTGCATAGGCTGCGTTGATGGTGCTAGCAGCCAAGGCCTCAGGCATGGACATCCTCATGTTTACACAGGCCAGATGCATGACCATTGGCTAAGATGGGAAGAAGAAAATGTAGGAGGAAAGTAGCAGAACAGCAATGGCTAATTTGGAAGGCTTTCCAAACAAACAGCACAGCAATAAAGGTGGTTAAATATATAGGTGGAGAGGCTCAAGATGTAGCTCAGTGGTTGAGCTCAGGCTTAGCATGTATGAGGACCTGGGTTTAATCCCAGCAGACTTAAAAAATGTACTGGTAGTAAAAAGTTAATGAATATCTTAATCTAAGCTTGCACATGAAGGTTCATAGTGGGAGTGGCAGGTGGGAGTCCCAGTGAAAATGAATTAAAGTAAAACCACAACACTCAAGGCAAAACCAACAAGTGATGCAAACAAAAGCTTCTCTCCTCTCTTTAGGTCCAGAGGCACTCATGTAGTGCAGAAAAATCCAATTCTAGTACAATCTACACCATTTTAATCTTGTTCCACAGGGAAATACTTATAGATTTCTTATATAGTCTAGCAGCTAGTTAAGTATTTTTAAGTTATTTATATGCTTGGTTAAAATCAGTGCAGAAAAAACAGCTGAGTTAATACTTACCATTGAAAAGCAATATGCATTGGGGTTGAAATCACTGCCCAGGGCAACTATCACTCCCTCATCTACCATCTTCCTGGCTCGAGGCTGCTTCAATCTAAGAGGTGAAGAAAAAGCTATTAGTCTCTACAGCTGGAATTTTTGCAGAATAGGTGACCAAAATAGAAGAGAACAAAGAAACAAAACACAAGGTAAAATGGAGAGCAGTAGAATTAGGTAGACCCCTATGAAGGGTCACAAGGACTCGTTTTTCATATTCTGTTTTGGGAATTATTGGTTGTTATTTAATTTGGGACCATTGCCCTTGCCAATCTTTATATATGTTTAGAGATTTTTGCTAAGGAGGAAATTCAGAATTTACAAAGAATGAATAAACTATGAAAATATTCTAATAAAATCTAATAAAATCTTTTGTGGCTTCCAAGTTAAACAACCAACAAATAATGCATGAAGCATTATTAATCTAAATTCTCTCTCTCTCTTTCTCTCTCTCTCTTTCTCTCTCTCTCTGTCTCTCTCTCTCTCTCTCTCTCTCTCTCTCTCTGTCTCTCTCTTTCTCTCAGTAGGTTTCAAATATCTTTCCTGGAAACGAGAATAACCTTGAGAGTGAATTAAGAGAATTCAGGGAACAGCAGGGACTTCAGAGGTAATTCGTGAATGGGGAAATCAGAAAAATACAGAACCAGAGGAGCCAGAAAGAAGAGTGAGCCGCTTTTATTACTGTCCTGATCAAATAAACAAGATGGAAGCCTTCTGTGACAATGGCAGCTCTCATTTACTAAGGGCACTGGAACAAAGACTTGAAGTCTCAGCTGTCCTTCAGCAGCATAAAGTCTCAGGTTTTTGTTCCATATTAAGAGAGTCAGGGAAAATAGAAGAAAACCTTCTTGGGGTATATGTAAAAATAGTTTCCTTTTATTTTTTTGGTAGTATTAGGATTTTCAGCTGACATTCCAGCCCTACATTCTTCTGGCCATTTTGGAAATGGACTCTCCGGCTTTTCTGCCTGGGTTGGCTTTAAATCCACATACTCTGGCTCTCATCTCCCTGAGTGGCTAGGATTACAAGAGTGAGTCCCCAGCACCTGGCAAAACATGTTTCTTGTGTGGTGAAAAAGTCACCAAATTAAATACTGATTGAGGACTCCAACTGATAACTATTGAGATTTGTAAGTAAAGCAGTTGTTTATACCAAGAATATCTACTGATTTCCTGAGCTTAGCCTATATTGCATCTAACATTTAAACTAAAGAATATTCAGAATGAAACTGTTGTATTGTATGTATGTGTGTATATGAAATTATAGTTTAAAAAGCAATGGAATATTCTTTTCCCTTCTAAATGTTACTCTCAGTCTTGCCTTTCTCAATCATGTCTTGGGCTAGATTATTTTTTGTTGCGTGAGTGGGGTATGTGGGAAGGACTGTTCTGTATCTTGAAGGATTTCTAACCCACAAGGTGTCAGTAGCACCTCTCTCTACCTAGATGGTGAAAATCTGAAATGTTTCCAACTGTCCTCTGAGGAACAAAATCACTTTACTCTAAAGTTTTAACTGCAGAATTGTTACCCAGCAGACCATGTATCTTACCAATATCCAGCCCTAAGAAGAAACCAACTACTTCTTGAGTGCTGGTTTTCTAGACTACAGACTCCTCAACAGCCATCACAGGACTGTGCAATGGAAAGGGTTTCATAACTGGCAAAATTAGAGCAATGGCCATTATAAAAGATAGACAAGGTGTATCCCATTCATACAGGGCTTACTACAAAATCTCTGGAGAGATCTGACAAAATACACCTACTCTACCTCCTCCGTTCTTTCCCCACCCAGACCCTCAGGATCTGAGAGTTGGCACTCAGTTGTGGTCCACCAGTATCTGTGTAGAAAATGGCTCATTCATACTAGGTGCTGCTAAGTATCCTTAACACCTTACAGGTGTTTATAAAAATACACAGCTTGTTCATTATTTGCCAACTATAAAAGTAATGCACACTTAAAAATTCAAGATCTAGGAAAAGAAAGATAAGGAAAGGAGGGAGGGGGAGGGGAGGAAGGGGGAGGGAGGGAGGGAGGGAGGGAGGGAGGGAGGGAGGGAGGGAGGGAGGGAGGGAGGGAGGGAGGGATGACGTCCCACAATAATGCCACCATCAAAGCAATTCAACTTCAGGTAACTCATTTATGAGCATCAAGGCAGAGCTGGCATCTTTGTAGCATCTACATTTCCATCATCTGTATCCTTCAGGAACTTGTCCTTACAGCCTCTGTTTCCGGGTCAGAAGGAATCCTACCTCAGCATGTAGGCCGTGGTGGGCAGGAGGACTGCAGCGCACTGGGCCGTTGCCATGGCAGCAATGCCCGCATCACTCACTTCTTCCAGGTGGCTGATGGCCTGGGCTCCCAGTTCAGCCCCCAGCTAGGCAGATTGCACACAGAAGGAAAGCTTTAGTAAATGGCAATCGATAAAGTGCTATGACATTTTCCTTCCTACCCAAAGAAATTGCTCTCTATTAGGATTTCTTGCCAACTACTTCTTAGGAGCATAAACTCCCCAATGGAAAAAAATAGATATCCATTTCCATGTAATGCTGCTTCTGAAATGAATCCTTTGGGTGGAGGAGATACAAGTGTTTGAATTGAAGGCCTCATGCTTGCTAGGCAGGTTTAAACCCTGCCTACAGCCCTTTTTTGCTTTAGTTACTTTTCAGGTAGGGTTTTACCTTTTGGTAAGCTCCTTAGGAAGAAAGGTAGGAGAACTTAATAGTACAAATAAGGTAGGTAAGTGCAGTTGAGATGATGTCCAAATTTTGGACTTAGCAACACACAGATGATGCTTTCGTGTAATGGTTTAGGAAACAGAGAACAAGAACTGGAAGTGGTATTAAAATTTAAAACATCAGGTGGCAATGTGATTGAGATGTTGGTAGATAGTCTGTAACTATATTTATGACCCAAAGCAATCATTCAAGCATGTGTGTGTATGTGTGTGTACACGTGCACTTGCACTGAGGATCAAACACAAGGCCTTGGTTATGTGAGAATTATTCTACCAACAGAGCTAGATCCTCAACCCCTTCAGGCAGTTGTTTTTTAAACTCCAAAGCTTTGAGAAAAGACATCTAAACTCATGATAGCAAAGACTTTCTTACTCATTGCTGAATTCTCAATATCTGAAATGGCACTTTGCACACAGTGGACACTCAAATGTTCTTAAAAGCATCAGTTGCTCACGCCTGTAATCCTAGCTACTCAAGAGGCTAAGATCTGAGGATCATGGTTTGAAGCCAGCCCAGACAGGAAAGTCTAATTACCACCAAACAGAGTTAAGCCGTACAACCAAGACATGCATGTGTATGCATCGCCCCCCCCCACACAAATTAAAGGGGTGAATAGGTGAATGTGGGAGGGACATACTGAGCATACATTTGAGCACTGTCTGGTGGCTAATAATGATGGTGTGTTTTTACCAATACTGATCTGCAAGTGACAAAAAAGATTCTAGAAGTTACATGTGAAAATTATTACAATGTTATTATATTATAATTTTATTATAGATTATATTTTATAATTTTATATTTATAATTATATTTATTTATTATATTTATAATTATAATTATATTTATAATTTATATTTATAATTATAATATTATAATTTATGTGGAAACCAAAATATGCCACAAGTTTAGTAGATGAGATCATACATGTGCTTTTTTTTCTGTTCACATCATAAGCATATGGTAAGGCAAATGATCAGGCTGGGGTAAGTGTGTAGGTTTAGCAAGAGGAAGGTCCTGGGTTCAACTCCTGGCACCAAAACATAACAACAAAGGAAATAGTAAAAAAAAAAAAAAAAAAACCCACAAACACCACAAAGTTTCCAACAGATATCAGAATTTCCCAGGCTCCATCAGACCAAGCTGCCCATTGTCCATCTGTTCCCCATTCTCTCTCTTTTCAGAAGGTTACTGCTCACTTCAAACAAAGGAATGACGTTCCCCACCGCAGGAATGTGCAAGGATGCGTTGGCACAGGAAGGGCAAAGGCCATCATACCTCAGCAGCTTTCATGGGGTGAAGTTCATCCCCATGGAAGTTGATCTGTAGCCCTATCTCCTTCCCGCTCTGAAGAATCCTTCTGGTGGAATCCAGATCAAAGACACCCTCCTCACAAAACACATCAATATTGTCAACCTGTATTTCCCCCTTTCTGCCAAGTTCCTTTAGCTTTGGGAGGTGGCTAGCAACAATGTCAGCAGCAGCTTCAGTGGCAGTCTTCCCTCTGATGACAGAAATGAGATCACCATGGATAAATACTTGAGGAATGACAGAGAGAGACAAAGAGACAGAGAGAGAGAGAGAGAGAGAGAGAGAGAGAGAGAGAGAGAGAGAGAGAGAGAGAGAGAGAGAGAGAGAGACTGAGAGAGAACTTGACCTCAAGGCATGGAAAGGTAACAAAGCTAAAACTCAGACCCCCTAGCTGGGTTATACCTACATAGTGGAAGTATCCAAAAGAGTTCTTTTTTGCTCCCACCTCATGTGCAGAGATGCAAATTGCTCAGCCAGATTAGCAGCCCAGTGTTGCTTTCAAGAAGGCCACCCACTGCAGAGCTAAAGCTCTGTGCCATGGATACTTTACAGGACCTTCTGGATGCTTGCCAAGAATGCTGTCCACAGAAGTCAGACCCGCTACCTGGGACCTACCTAGCTAATATTCTTTCCCGTTTCTTCTTCCCCCTCTAGGCTTCCCATCTCACCATCAGGGAAGAGAAGAAGAGAGAACAGTAGGAGGCCTTGAAATACCCTCTACATTTCTGGGGCTAGGATCCATTACAAAGAGCTGGGCTTTTTTTTTTTTTAAGTCAGATGGAGAAAAAGCTCTACTTTTTGTTGGGTCCATATCTTTGGACACATCATTCAGCAATGATTAACATGCCATGCTTAATCAGTGAATCCAAGATGCAGACCTCAGACATTCACTGGCAGCTGGAGAAAAGTCCTGTGAAACTTCAGCCCTGTATTTGGCACACATAAGGCTGTCTTTCAGCCAAACTATGCAGGGGGATGGGTGGAGGGAAGCAATGAGGAGAAGGTGCTTATGAAAATGATCTCTACTTCTCAAAACAGTCATATAGAGTAGGGTATTATGGAGCTCAATGTTGCAGATGCAGAACTCATGCTTTAAATAGTTAAGTCACACACTCAAAAGTCAGAAGTAGCTAAACTGAGTCAAATCAGGTTTCAATATAAAAAAAAGAAAAGGAAAAGCAAAATGGCTGCCTATATACACTTCATATTCTGAGCATTAAGCTTGGATAATTTCAGGAATATATATACTAAAAAAGTTCTGGAAGTAGTACACATTGTATTTCTTTTCTACAGAATTAGTTTTGTGAATTTGAAAGGATATAAATTTTCACTTCCTCTGACTGAGGGGGGAAAAGGGATATTAGCATTAAAATTTTATAATTCTGGGGCTGGGAATATGGCCTAGTGGCAAGAGTGGTTGGCTCGTATACATGAAGCCCTGGGTTCGATTCCCCAGCACCACATATACAGAAAAAGCCGGAAGTGGCGCTGTGGCTCAAGTGGCAGAGTGCTAGCCTTGAGCAAAAAGAAGCCAGGGACAGTGCTCAGGCCCTGAGACCACACCCCAGGACTGGCAACAAAAAACAAAACAAATACAATTTTATAATTCTGCAGAACATGGTGAGTCTGGTTAATAATAGTGTACTATATTTCTTCAAGCTGCTTTTTGCTAGTTAATTGGAGATAGAGTCTCATAGACTTTCTTGATCCTCACCTATCAGCCTCCTTAGCAGCTAGGATTATACGTGTTAGCTACCAGTTCTCAGTGGTTTAATATCTTATACATCCTTCATTTATGTCAACCTAGGCAAATCAGGTTTCACTTGAAGGCAAGACATGATAACAAATAGTTGACTAAAACCTGTCTTTTTCTTCTCCAAGAACAAACTTCTCATGTTTTCATCACCAGAAGTGATAAAGTAATACATATAATAAAAGTCAGTTGGTCATTTCACATTGCAAAACATGCTGCACACCATATGTGCAATGTTACATCACAAATAAGTAATTTACACTTTTAAAAGATCACAGAAGTAAACATGTAAAATAAATTTAAACGACTGAATTTTCAGATAATGTTTGTAAGTGTATAGCATGTGTGTACCTGTCATCAAAGCTGAATGCTGCACCTCCATCTCCTTGAGATGGACCTCTTTTAAATCTTTCAAGTCTAGAACCATGGTCCATTCTGTCTAGAAATTCAAGGATCAAAAGGGCTCTGGGCAGATATGGTACAGGTGCATAAGGAGTTGATGTTCTTCACAGGAAATCATGTAGGAGAAACCTTTTAGATAAAGGGGGAGGCTAAAACCTTCTATAATACAGCTAATGCCTGTAATCCTAGCTACTCTAGCTACCTGAGAGGCTGAGATCTGAAGATCCCAGATCAAAACCAGGCTAGGCAGACAAATCTGGGAGACTTTTAGCTCTAATTAACTAGCAAAAAGCTGGAAGTGGAGATACGTTACAAGTGGTGGTGGAGTACCAAACCTGAGCTAAGAAAACTAAGCTACTGGGAGGCCCTGAGTTCAAGCCCCATTACCAGCACTAAACACATGAAAAAACTTTTTCAGTGATTTAAAAAAAAAAAACACCAACTATTTGAAGTTAAGTAAATATATGAACAAAAAAGAATCCCTTCTGAGCCTCCTAGCTGATTGGGTGTGGCCATCTTGTGTAGAGCGTTACTATGCTACAATGCTTTATGCTAATTAGCACCGGAAATTACTCAAATGAGTAAAATGTGAAAGGACCTAGAGGGACCTTTTCTTTTTTGCTAACCCAAAGAGCTTGCAACTTTTCCTCTTCTTTCATCATAAGCTGTCTAGGAAAGCCAATGGGGAACCCCGCCTGGTGGCTCAAGCCTGTAATCCTAGCTACTTAGGAGCCTGAGATCTGAGGATCATGGTTCAAAGCTATCCCAGACAGGAAAGTCCGTGAGATTATTATCTCCAATTAACTACCAGAAAACTGGAAGTAGAGCTGTCATTCAAAGTGGTAGAGTGCTAGTCTTGAGCACTAAAGCCCAGGGATAGCACCCAGACCCCGAGTTCAAGCCCCATGACTGACAAAAAAAACCAAGATGGGCATGGTGATTGGTGGTGGAAAGAACTAGAACATTTTTCCAAGGGTTCCCATCTACGGCGCATGGGCTGAAGAGTTGATGCGCCCCTACCCCATTGGGGTGCCACGCCCGAGTTTACACCCTGGTCCCTCCCTCCACTGGGATTACTTAGGCACTGCGTGGGCCCCACAGTAAGTGGCCGAGACCCCGATGGGCAGCTCCCGGCGTGCACGCTCGATCACACGCAGCATCTTGAGCTCCGTCTGCAGGTCCAGGCCGTATCCGCTCTTGCACTCCACCAGCGTGGTGCCCGCCCGCGCCATGCACTGGAGCCGCTGCTGCAGGGAGCCGAACAGCTCCTCCTCCGATGCCTGGCGCGTGCGCTCCACCGTGAAGTGGATGCCCCCTCCAGCGCGGTGGATCTCCATGTAGGTGGCTCCTGCCAACTGAACGCATGGCCCACTCAGGAGGGCTGCAGACACGTCTACAGACCTTCCTCCGAGAGTGGGAGCAAGAGGTGATGAAGCATTCAGCTCAAGCACCCGCCAAGCAGATAGCAGAATAGATGTGCCTATGTCTGGAAGCCCCTACCTCTCCAGACTCGTAGGATCTTCCAGATTCTTCTACTCTTACTTAGATTGTGTGGGGGTGGAGTCTGGGGGGGGGGGGGTCCCAGGAAAGAATTGGACGGCAGAGATGGGCATGGATGAGTCGCTGAGGATCTCAGTATAGCAACAATGAATACCTTGGTACAGTCCTTCCTCTTTCTCTCAACAAGTTTTAAAAGGCAAAGATAGGCCGGGTGCTGGTGGCACACATCTGTAAATCCTCGATACTCAGGAGGCTAAGATCTGAGGATCTGGGGTTCAAAGCTAGCCCAGTCAGGAAAGTAAGGGAGATGCTTATCTCCAATTAACCACAAAAAGCTAAAAAAAAGTGGAGCTGTGGCTCAAGTGGTAGAGCACTAGCCGTAAGCACAAAAGCTTAGGAACAGTGCCCCAGCACAGAGTTCAAGCCCTAGGACCAGGAAATTAGTTGGGTTTAGTTGGGTTCATGTGGTTCTTACCTAGCTACTCAGGAGACTGAGGTCTGAGGATAGCAGTCCTAGGTGGGAAGTTTGTGAGAGTTTGTTGTTGTTTGTCTTCTTTTGGGGGGGAATCAAACCCAGGATGTTGCACTTGCTAGGCAATTGCTTTGCCACTGAGCTACACCTGAGCACTCTTGTGAGACTTTTATCTCCAGTTAGCCACTAAAAAGCCAAAAACTCAAGTTAGTAGGACACCAGTCTTGAGTGAAAAAAATTAAGCAAGAGCATGGGCCTTGAGTTCAAGGCCCAGTACCAGTACAACACACACGCGCACACACACGCAAAAGAAAAAGAGAAAGAGAGAGGGAAAGGGAAAAGAAAGAAAAAAAGAGTTCAGGGAATCCTATTACAGCCATTTTCATCTCCAGGGGGCCAAGGGCAGCCTTTACATGTCCATACTTGGGCACCAGAGTTTGGGGAATTTATAAATAAGTTAGCTTTGTTACCATTTGCTTTCTATACTCCAAGTAAAAATATGCATTCATGGGGAGAATGAAGTAAAAAATTCAATGCACACCCTACAAAATTAAGACAGGAAGGAAGGGGAGGTTTGGGAGGAAGGAGTGAGAATGTTGAGAGGGGTTACATTGATCAAGATGCACTGCATTCAAACTGCTTTGGTGAATGACAACTCCTTTGTACAACTACTTAAAGATCATTTTTAAAAGAAAAGAAAAACAAGACTGTTGAATGTGGCAAAGGTTGCTAGCTGAGGAACTCTGTAGATAAAGCTTCATCTTTGTACTCTATGTTGATATCCCATCATGCAGTGAGGTTACCTTCATTGCAAACTCGTGAACTCTTTCTCCAGCCCAGACAGGATGTGTATGTGCATCCACCAAACCTGCAATCAACGGAGGTCAAGAAGAAGGTCCATGAAGAAGGAATACAGGAGAATGCATCAACTTTGCAGGTGAAAGCATGGCTGCAAACAAGCCAGACCTTCAATAGTAGAAACTCAGTACCTGGAGCTATTAATATTTTTCATACATTATTAGACCTGTTTAAAACAAGCTGCTATTCTCCATCTTTACATTCATTGAGTGGCTGTTCAAAACAGCATTCAGAGCTGTTGCTTTGGGGGTGGGGGGAGTAAATACCTGGTAAGACACATTTCCCAGAACAATCAATTCTTTCTTCAAAAGTGTCTTCAGAAAACTGACGTTGGATAACATCAGCAGGACCGATAGCTTTTATGAGCCCATCACTGGAGAAAAATTCAAGACATAGTTACCAAGTTTGTGGGAAATCAGATGTTTTACTTTTATGTTGCTCTGACCAAATTGCCTGAAAGAACGGTTTAAACAGAGGAAATACTTATTTTGCTCATGTTTCAGAGGGACCAGCCCACTATAGTACTGAAGATGTGGTGAGCAGAGCCTTGCAGGACAGGCTGCCCCCCCACCTCAGTTACCTCCCTCCTCCAAACAGGCCACACCTCCTATCTTTCACCACCCCCCAATAATGCCATCTTATGAAGCCATGTAAGATGTAAGGTCCAATCACTTCTGAAAAGCCCATCTGCTGTCAACTATGCCCCTGATACATTCCTTGCAAGAAAGCTAATGATTTAAAATGTTTTCAGATACCATACTGGCAAACAGCCAACACTTACTGTGATTCCTTCTTAAACTTGAGTCTTTGGGAGAGTGACTGTAGCCACAGTGAAGACAAAAAGGTAAATGATGTGTAGTAGAGAGTACTAGCTGCTCCCCAACATGGCTGTTCTCTTTTCCTACAGGACTAGAGCCCTAAGTTTTAGTTGGACCACTCAGGTAAAAGGTTACTTTTTCATGCCTCCTATCAGCCAAGTAGAGCCATGTGACCAAGTTCTAGCCAATTGGATTGCTTTCATTCCCTATTCTCACTGGCTAGAAAGTAGACACAACTAGAGATGGAGCAGCCATCTTGGATGGTGGAGTGACTGTAAGAAAGTGGGTTGTGCACAGTAGAGCAAGATTGTGATGCAAAGAAGTAGGTAGATATCTCAGAGGAAGGTGGAAATCTATTACTCAAGTTCCAACCCTAAATCCCCCAGCCCTTCTAGAGGTGGGTAATTTTGTCATCAAAACATCTTAATAAAGGTGGTATCTTTAGAAAAGAACCCTCCTTAAATAGCACATGTGGGCACTGTTTTTGGCTGTCTTTAAGGAATTCTAGTTAAGCTTTCATGCTTATGCTGTGCATATCATTAATATCATCATAACAAAATGCATTGTGCAAATGAGCATGTGCAGTTGAAACATTGTCATTAAAAAACTATTACATAATCACAACCTTCCATTCAAAAACTCCACCACAAATGGCCCCTCCTGTGCGAGGGACTCTCAGACCTTCCACTGAGCACAAACCAACCCTAAATTGTCCCAGACACCATTCCACTGGACCTTTTCTTTTTTTTTTTTTTTTTTTTTTTTTTTTTGGCCAGTCCTGGGGCTTGGACTCAGGGCCTGAGCACTGTCCCTGGCTTCTTTTTGCTCAAGGCTAGCACTCTGCCACTTGAGCCACAGCGCCACTTCTGGCCATTTTCTATATATGTGGTGCTGGGGAATCAAACCCAAGCCACTGGATCTTTTCTTTCAATGCTTTGAGAAAGAGTCTCACTATGTAACTCATCCTGGCCTTGAGCTCACAATTTTCCTTTCTCAGCTGAAATTACAGGCATGTGCCATTATGCCCATCATGATGCCCATCATCACGGGTAATTTTTTTAAGGAGAAGAGAAGAACAGAGAGGGATGTGCTGTTCTGTATTTAATTTCTGCACTGTTTAGGAAGAAAAATTCCACAAAATCTTTGGGAGCAGTCAAGCAAACCAGCAATCCTAAACAAATCTTAGAAGCTACAGGGTGATTATCATCATGAAAACTGCAAGGAGGGTGATTGAAGGATGGCATTTTTGTTACTATGGTATTTGTTTTTCAAGACCTCATTCTATGTAGCCTATGCTGGCCTCTTAACTCACAGTCCTTCTGTCCTAGCCTCCCAAGTGCTGGGAATACAGACATACACCTCAGGCCCAGCTTAGCATAGCAAGATGATGTTTCTTCTAGTAGCTCTTATGTCTATCATTCTAAATATTGTTCTTATCTTACAGATCTTACACCCCATTCATTTAGGCAGCCTTCTGTATGATCCTTATCAGCCTCATTCTGCACAGGCCTCTCTAGCTTTGCATTTCACCATACTGGGTTCCTGTTATCTTTTCCTGTGTCTTGTCCCTCCCTAGACAGCTCTTTCAAGCAGAACCAGTCTTAATCATTTCCATATCCCCTAACTGCTCAGTCCATCTATGGTGAATGGATAAGAAGATTCTCCACTTTTAGGTTTGGTGTCTACCCAACTCTTTCACTGGCCTTTAAAAAGGATGAAAAAGTCCATGTTGGTTTCTCCCTTGAAGCTTTCAATAGTTTTTATAGGTGAATCTGTATTTGTATTCCTATTTGTCTTGTTCACTTGGACATTTTCAATTGCTCTTAGACTTTAGCTGGGACACTTGTAAAGGAGGTGACAGTTGGTGCTTCTCTTCAAATACCTCTTCATGACAGAGTCAGAGGTTATTTTTAAGCTTATCTATAACCTACACACACACACACACACACACACACATGCACACACGCACATGTACACACACGGTTTAATTTAAGAGACTTGAAGATCTCAATGAATAGAGACAATGCCCTGTGACAGGTAAGTATTGAGATTTTTAATTTTAGAAAAGAGTTTCTGGAATCGCTCAAAGCACTTCCCATCCCAGGGCCCATCTTCTGTATCAACAGTCTATAGGGATTGGCTACTAGTTGATATTACTGAGTTATAGCTACTCAAGAGGCTGAGATCTGAAAATGCTAGTCCAAAGCCAACCTGGACAGAAAAGTAGCAGTGCATCCTCTTATCTCCAATTATCAGCAAAGAGCTAGAAATGAAGCTGTGGCTTGTGTGGTAGAGCACTAGCTTGAGTGGAAAAAAACAAAAACAAGCAAGCATGTGAGGCTGTGAGTTCAAGCCCAGTACTGGCACATATATACACACAAAAGGCAAAAATGTGGACATTCGCCAGATAATTACCAGGCATATCTGAGCAGCAAAGTTCTGACTACTCCTGCAAATACATTTTAATATAAACAAACCCAGCCAACTCTAAGAACCATGTTAAAGATCAAATTAATTTAAAAAAAAAAAGACCTTCCAGACCACAACTGGATTCTGTCCTTTTTCTTTCCCTGTTTTATGTGGTCCTCATGAGCACGTGATTCTAGAGAACATGTTCTAGAACTCAAGACTTCATGTCTAATAGTATTACTATCACTCTACACATATTCTATTTCCCACAACTAGGTAGATATTTTCTCAGCTTTCCCATCAAATATGTTATTTTAACGATTTGTAGTGTGAGATTGTTTCTGCCCTCTATTAACTAGAACAGACCTAGCATTTAGCTAGGCTGTTGTGCAACCTTACACCGTCTCTGATAACCCTTGGTCTGTTTGTGAAATCCGGGGAATCTGAGTCCCATAGGGTTCTGGCATGGGGATCATCATCCAATCCCCACTCTTACTCCAGGTGGCCCTAGCAAACTTTGGTTGTTCTCTTATTCACATTGGGCAGAAAGCTCAGAAGGGTAAAACAACTGAAATAATCAGGTCAAATGCTGACTTCCCATCATTCAAAGCCACTGCTTTGTAAGTATTTTCCAGTTCTCATGTTTGAGTGGGCAGACCAAGGGTATGGGAGAGGTACTTTATAAAAACTCAGGTTTGATGGGCACTGGTGCCTCACACCTGTAATCCTGGATACTCAGGAGGCTGAGATCTTAGGATCACAGTTCAAAGCCAGCCCAGGCTGAAGAATCCAGTTTGTGAGACTCTTATTGCCAATTACACACACACACACACACACACACACACACACACACCCCCTCTGGGACAGTGTCTAGGCCCTGAGTTCAAGCCCCAGGATCTATACAGACAGACGGACGGACGGACGGACAGACAGACACACACACACACACACACACACACACACCACAAATTCAGGTCTCAGGACTCAATCAACTCAGGTGCCAATTGAAAAAGATCTGATGATGGGGGTAGATGCACTTGGAAATCTGTCTTAGAATAAGAAAAGGCAGGGCAAGGCAGCTCAAGCAAGTAATTCTAGCTACATGGAAGGCAGAGATGCAGAGGATTGCAGTACCAAGCTAGTGCAGGTAAAAAGGTTGGGGGGCCCACCCCCCCAACACACACATACACTTAATAAAAGCTTAATAAAAGTTTGGTAGCAGCTCATCCTAACTACATGAAAAGCCTAACAAGGAGGTTTTTAGTCAAGACTGAAGATGCAAGATCCCAGTCCCCAAATAACCAAAGCAATAGACCTAGAACAAATCATGTTAGGTGAGGTAAGCCAAGCTCAGAGAGACAAATGATAAGCGGTGTTTTCTCTCATAAGCAGAAACTAGATCTAAAATACTCAGGGATATGATAAATTATACAGGACACAGTGGGACCAACGGAGAATATTCTTAGGGGAGGAATGCAAAGGCGTAAAGCCTATGTACCTTTGTTCATATAAGATAACACTAATAAAATCATCAGTATTCCAGTAAATGGAAGCAAAAGAAGGGAGGGAGGGATAACCAACTCAAACAGAGGTGGGGGGGCGGTGAGGGCTGGGGTTCAAGTGGTAGAACAACATCCCAGCAAGGCTCTGAGTTCAAATTCCAGTACTGAAGACAAAAGCCGAACCCCAAATCATCCTGGAATGGTTAACTATGCTATTTTACCAGACGGGGCGGGGTGCGTCTTAATGGGTGTTGTTCTGGTGCGTCCTAATGGGTGTTGTCCTCAGGTGTCTAAGTGACAAGCCTGTTGCTTGTCTCTAGGCACCTGGAAACGTTTTGACAAGTTAAAGAAAGAGCCCCGCATCTCCCGCAGCCTAGCGATCTGACCCCGGCCATCTGCCACCGTGCGCGCCCCGACACTTACGTGCCCACCACCAGGCTGGCGCCCTCCAGCACCGCCAGGCTGCGCAGCGCGCCCCCGGCCAGGAAGCGCTCGCCCCGGGCGCACACCAGCACCACCTGGCGCGCGTTCTCCAGCAGGAGGCGGTGGCCGCCCGCCATGGCGCCGGCCGGGTTTCCTCCGGGCGGGCGCGAGGCCGCTGCGCTCAGGCAGCAGCCGGGCGGGCCACAGCGCGGGTCTCTCCGGGATCCGGAACGCGGGGCGGGACGGGGCGGGCACTGGTGGCCCCTGCCCTTTGACGCCGCCGGGGAAAACAGGGACGGACAATAAGCTGGATGCGGATGACGGCAATGAGTGCCACCGAGGACAATCAGCGCTGCGCTTTGTCACGGCCTCCCATCTTCTCCTAAGTCACTCTTTCACGTGGGGCAAATGGAGGTGGAGATCGCGGCCCCACTTCTCATATAAGAGAACTGGGGCTGGGTCACCCCGAGAGATCAGGATGGGCTCTGTGGATCCCCTGGCCAGGGAAAGGGGGTGACCTGTGACTATGAGAGTGGGGGAGACCCCTGCCTGGATGGGGGGGTTCCGGAGTGGGGTCCTGGGAAGGAGCCCCAGAGGGAACAGGCAGGAAGAGCCAGTGAAGGAGCCAGGAAAGGAGCCCCAGGAGAGGGCAGAGCCTCTGTGTGTGCACACGTGCATGTGTGCACCTGTGTATGCTGTGAACGTGCGTGTGCACGTATGTGTTCTGTGCGAGTATATATGTATATGTGCACGTGTGTCCATGTGCACATGTGTGTTCAGTGCACGTGTGTACTGTGTGTGCGTGTGCGTGCGTATGGTGTGTGCGCGTGTGCATGTGTGTATTGTGTGCCTGTATGTGTGTGCATGTGTGTATGTATGCGTGCATGTGTGTATGTGCATGTGTGGCATGTGTACCTGCTTGTGTGTGCGTGTATGTATTGTGTGCCTGTTTATGCGTGTGTGAGCACGTGCGTGTGTGTCTGTCTGTCCAAGATCAGAGCCCGGGGCGGCAGGGGCTCCCTTTGGGGACAGATCTGGGGGTGAGGAGAGGATCCACTGGGAAGGGGGTGCGCTGAGGGAGGAGGTGCGAGGGTCACCTGCGGGAAGGAGTGCGGTGGGGGAGAGGGGCATGGCGAGAAGACGGGGTGCGACGGGGGAGAAGTGCAACGGAGAGAAGAGGGGCGCAGGAAGGGGTGCGGTGAGGAGGGCTGCCCTGGGGAGAAGATGGAGGATGGGAAGTGCGCGGGGCCGCGCGGCGGGGAGGAACGCGGCGGGTGCCCGCACTTTTTCGGTTGGTCAGTCCCGCCCCAGGATTCGCTTCCAGAGCGTCCCCAAGATGAAGGGGAACCCGGGTGAGGAGGGATAGAGAGGAGACCGCGCGGATCCTCCTTGGACGCCCCTGCCCACTTCGCCCCTACGACTTCCCGAAGGCTTGGTCGGAGCTGCGCCGGGACCCACGCAGGGACCCACGCAGGGACCCACGCTCCAGGAGGTAAAGCAGGCGGAGCCGCGGCCGCCACACCCACCCCAACTGTAGCCCCAGCGGCTGCTCCCCTCTCGGTCAGGGCTGGAAGACAAAATCGAGTGTAAGGAAGATGGTCTGTGAATCTCACCCGTTCCTTCTTCTCCCTCTCCATCTATGGCTGTGAAACAGGGGCAGGTGTTGTGCTGATGGTTAAGCACTGTATTCGGGCTATACAGCACACGGCCCTGAATGCAAATCCCAGTACTGCCAAACCCACCAACAAACCCTACAGAGCCGATTCGCAAGAGCTGCCTTAGAAAAACAAATTTAAAAAAGAAAACACATTCTATCAGGACCTAAAAAAAGAGAGATCAGGGGAAAGAGCCAAAGGAAAGCCACTGAAAAGAGTTAAATAATGTGATGGAAGGAGATACTAATGGAAAAAAAAATCCAAAAACTACCCCCAGTTCAGTACAAAATAACAAACCTCTGTGTATTTATGCAGTTTGAAAGAGAAGAAACAAAAAGAAATGCAAACAAGTGCTGTCACTGATTCACAGAGAAATATTAAAGTACAAATTTTCTGCTGACTTTAATCTTATTTTGCCATTATAAACACATATGGTGATTCATACAGCTGTCGGTGTAAAGGCAAGGTTATAAATTATATAAAAATTATAAAAAAAAGAAGGTTTGGGGAGGGAGGGGCTCCTGCTTCTGATAGTTATGGGCTACTTGACCTCAGATAATTAAACTTTCCCTAGACCTCAAGTTTTCTTGTTCCCATTACAGGAATAATTATTTCTACTCTCTGGACTTGTTTGAACTTTTAAATAAAATAAAACATAAATCATTTAGGCCAATGCTTACTTTTAAATGAGTAATAAATAGTGTCGTCATCAGGTTGTGTGTGTGTGTGTGTGCACGCGTGCATGCATGTGTGCTTGTACTGGGGTTTGAACTCAGAGCCTATCACTTGAGCCACAGCTCCACTTCCATTGTTGGTGGTGGTGTTTTGTTTGTGTATGTAGTTAACTGGAGATGAGAGTCTCACAAACTTTGCTTCTTGGGGCTGGCTTTGAACCACAGCCCTCTCAGATCTCAACCTCCTGAGAACCTAGGATTACAAAAGTGAGCCACGGGTGCCCCGCTTTCCTCGGGTCATTCTAATACTGCTGTTTGGCTGGCTTGCCAGTCAGGTTAAGGATCTGGTTTCAGACATTGCTCACTTCAGAGATGCACACGTGAAGTGCACACTGTTCTTGCAGCTTAATCTACAGAAAGCATACTTCTTTTCCATGAGCATTTGTGCTTGTAGGTGAAGTGAATGCATCTGATTGTCAATCCAAGCAGATGATGTCACCTGGGAAGCATCTGCAAATGAGGTTTGCAAAGCAGGATGGCTAAGAGTGATTAGTCTCGTTGGTTACTGTTGGATGGTATGAGGGTAGGGATAACTAAATTTTCCTTAGTAATAACTAACATCCCTGTTGATCTGGTCAGTTTGCAAAGTATTTTTTCATATCACCTGACCACATTTTCATTCTTCCTTCCCCTGTGCTTCTGGCCACTTGACCTCTAGTTACATTTTTCCAGATTGCCAAAGGGGCAGTCAGAAACATCAACAGAAAAGTCCACACCAAACAGCAAGCCTGACGCCAGCAAGGCCCTAGAGGTCAGGCTGAAAGGAATTTCCTCATCCTTGTGCTTAGCTCCGGACCTAATCAGAAGAGGTGGGTGGTGGAGCAGGCCAAGGACCTGGTGGCCTCTGACTTGCAGGTAAACAAAAAATCTGCTAACTCTGAAATCTCCACACTATCCAAGGACACAGGGCACAGCCCTTCCTCCCAGTATTTGTCCAAGGTGGGTGGAGAGGAGGTGGGGAGAAAAATGGAAAGATATTGGGTCTGAGAGAATCTATGCAGCTCTGTGTGTGTGCACGTGTGTGTGGGGTGTGTGTGTGTGTGTGTGTGTGTGTGTGTGTGTGTTGGTTCTGGGGCTTGAATTCAGGGCCTGGATGCTATTCCTGAGCTTCTTTTGCTCAAGGCTAGTGCTCTACCACTTGAACCATAGCTTCACTTGTGGATTTGGGGTAGTTTATTGGGCATAAAAGTCTCACAGAGTTTCCTGCCTGTGGCTTTGGACCAAAATCCTCAGTTTTCAGCCTCCTGAGTAGTGGGAAGCTGGCACCTAGCTTGGCTTAGATATAACATTTGAGGACAAAGCAAAACCCCAGTATTTAAAATAGCAGGGCTGGGGATATGGCCTAGTGGCAAGAGTGCTTGCCTCGTATACATGAGGCCCTGGGTTTGATTCCCCAGCACCACATATACAGAAAATGGCCAGAAGTGGCGCTGTGGCTCAAGTGGCAGAGTGCTAGCCTTGAGCAAGAAGAAGCCAGGGACAGTGCTCAGGCCCTGAGTCCAAGCCCCAGGACTGGCCAAAAAAAAAAAAAAAAATTAAAAAATTAAAAAACAATATTTTAATTCATTATTTGAAAATGCAAACCATAATATAAAAACTATGAACAAAATAACAAAGCCTTAAATAAAGATGAGATATATGAGCTAAATTCAGACTGAGGACCTTGAGGTCACATCAATACAAATTAAGATCCTGGCTGTATTTAAAATATTGATATTATGATCACAGCACTTGCTTTCCTTTTTTAATACAGTTTTTAACAGGCTTTTATTAGCATCTGTTAGTTTTTTTAATTATTGTTATTCTAAAGGTGATGTACAGGGAGGTTACAGTTCCATATGTCAGGTACAGAACATTTCTTTTTGGACAACATCACCTCTTCCCTTACTCTCTTCCAGTTTTTCCCTCCTGTTCCCAACTGCAAGTTGTATAGTTGATTTTCAACATAGTATCACTGCTGCATTTGCTCACCCTTTGTCCATCCATTTCTGTCTCCCCTTACCCTCCCAAAGACAGATAAATGAACAAACAAGACAGAAAAGAACACACACACACACACACAGCCTCTCATTTCCATTTCTTGGAGTTCATGTTGCCATCTATTACTTCATATGATCAGAGTAGGTATTGCACCCTTGTGTTTCTCCCCTAACAGTATCCTCTTTTGGTCTCACTGTGTGTTTCTGAAGTCCTAGATAATTTATCACACCCCTGGGTATTTTAGATCTAGCTTCCAAATATATGAGAAAATATGCGTGCACTGTTTGTCTCTCTGAGCTTGGCTTACCTCACTTAACATGATTTGTTCCAGGTCTGTCTATTCTAAGTTTATAATATTAAGAACCATTTAACCTCAAGTGTGGTGGCACACACCTACAATCCTAGAACTTAGCAGTTAGAGGCTACAGGATAGCCAGTTTGAGATCAAACTGGTCTACAATAGCAAGTTCCAGATTACTCTGGTGGCATTTTTGTTTTGTATCACTGTAACAAACAATATGATACCATCAACTTATAAAGAGTAAAGGTTTGTTCTGGATCACAATTTTGGAAGCCCACGATCAGTTGGCTGTGTTGCTTTAAGCCTCTGGTGAGATAGCACATCTCAGTAATACTATACAGTGGAGTAAAACCACTCATTGCATGGCCAGGAAACAAAGAGAGAGGAAATGGAAGAAACTGTACTCCCACAATCTCCTTCAAAGGCACATTAACAATAACCTAAAAACTTCCCACTGGCACTACCCCTCCATAGCACCAAGCTGGGAACTCCACCTTTTAATCAATCTTCAAGGGGCATTTACAACCAAAACTATAATATGAATTATAGATTTCTCCTGCATAAATTAGGAAATATTGCATTAGCATGTTATTTATATTGATAACTGTTCTGTTTACTTGAGGTTTATGTTTGTCTTTTCATATTTTTTTAAAGGGAGACAGTTTCTTGAATTTTACAACTAAAGTAAGTACCTCAATCCCCTAACCCTAATTCTAAACCTGACCAGAATGAGAAGAGAGATTGTGCCAAACAGAGGCCACACCTTCATGTTTGGTGACTAGCTTTTCATATACCCCTCAGGTTTGTGTGTGTGTGTGTGTGTGTGTGTGTGTGTGTGTGTGTGTGTGTGTATTTAACTCATATTATTTCCTTATTTTTTTTTTAGCCAGTCCTATGGCTTAAACTCAGCACCTGAGCACTGTCCCTGAGCTTCTTTTGCTCAAAGCTAGTGCTCTACCACTTGAGCCACAGTACTACTTCCAACTTTTTCTGTTTATGTGGTACTGAGGAATTGAACCCAGGGCTTCATGCATGCTATGCAAGCACTCTACCACTAGGCCACATTCCCAGCCCCAATTTCCATTCTTTTGAAATAGTTGGGCTTTTTTTAATACATGTAATATATGATTGGCAGAGACAAATAGTGACTATAGATTTTTTAAAGGGCCACATGACAATTTATCTTACAGATATACTAGTTATTTAATCAATTCCCATTTACTGATACTGAAAGAACATTATAGTTTCCCCCTAGATATCTGAAAAAAAAATTTTTTTTTTGTTCCTTGACCGGGAAACGAACCCAGGCTGCGGCATGAAAAAAAATTTTTGAGGGGGATAAGTTGCTAGAACTGAAATCACTGGGTATAGAGACTGTGTGTATGCTGCCTTTAAAAGCCAGAAAACTTTGCACTTGAATTTAGCCTCTTTTATGCAATATCCACACAATTGTTCTAAAATGTATTTCCTTTTCTTTGGACAGGACTAGGAGACAAAATGTCATCACATTTAGTGTCATCAACACTGAATTTGGGAGGTAAAAAGAAAGCAATCAATGAGTTCTTGCTTTGTATGTAGTGCCATTAGGCCCCACCTTTCATGAGGAGCCAAACAAGAATGCTGCACCACAAGCACAAGACACAAAGAGCTCATGAACTAGCTGATGAGTTTCTGAAGTCTAATCTGAGCATCTCTTGGTCCAGTCTGAGCATTCAGTATTGATGTTATCTCTTAACATCAATACTCGTAGCCACCCAGTCCCAGGGCCTTTTGAGTGTTCAACAATCTTCCACACTCTGGCTGTCCTCAAATCTAGTTGCTGGGACTCACCCTCAGCTGTCTCTTCTCCATCCAGTCAAGTGCTTCCCTGACATCTTCAAGCCCCACAGAGTCCCCAAATCCTAATAAGTCCCTCTGCTCTTGCCCAGACGTGTCCCCATCTCATGAGAAGAGTCCCCACCTGGTTAGTCCTCCATCAGCTGGAGCAGCTACAATCTACTTCATCTTCAACCTCATAGATTGCTCTCCTCCACAGACACACAGACAGTTTGATTGCCTCCCACTGCGGGGACCTGGAGATTCCTTACCTTCTTGTCAACTGCTGCTGCTCCCCCCACCCTCTTCTCCCTAACTCACAGATCTACAAAAAGAAATATGTCTGGGATTTTCATAATCCCAGCCCCTCTCAAAATAGGATCTGCTGTTCTGCTAAAGACCTCTTTGTTTTATGGACGTGGGTCTCATTCATGAGGCATTGGTGCCATGGGAAAAAGAAGGGCTGTGCCTCGTGCCTGGAAAATGGGGACCTGCAGCTTCCATTACCTGCATATGACCTCCTCATAAACCCCATGATGGCACATGCTGGGGGGAGCCCTACCCTTCTGCCCAAAGAAGAAATTATTCTTTGGTTAATCTTGTAAGAAAATTACCCATTTTCCTTCTTTTCTTCCCTCGCTGACTCCCTCTGTCTCATAGGTAACGCAAGAAAAGACGCAGGCAACAAGGACAAGCCTTACAAGGTCTTTGTCAAAGATCTGTTTCTTTTCAAAGAAAATGAATTGGCAGCCAAGAAAAAGGTATGACTTTGGGCGGAGTGAAAATTGCACTTCTCATTAATGTGAGCATAATTTGCTCTTATCTGTCATCTTTATGAACTTTTATGTGTTAAGATATGGTATCCAATATTGACACAGTGCCATATGTGGGGGACACTGTTCTGGAGAACAGCCATGAACAGCAACAGCATAATAACATCAAGTGCAAAGCAGAGACCTGCAAAGATTGCCAGCTAATGAGAGGAGACAGATACTATTGTAATCTAGTATGACAGTTATGGTGCAGCCCACTCTCTCGATTCTAGCGCCCACATTTCTCTGTGTGTGTGTGTGTGTGTGTGTGTGTGTGTGTGTGTGCACATGCACCATACTGTGGCTTGAACTCAGGAGTTTTTCACTCAAGGCTGGTGCTTTACCACTTGAGCCACGCCTCCATTCTTGGCTTTTTGGTAGTTGATTGGTAGTTAATTTGGTAGTTAATTAAGTCTCAAGGTCTTTCCTGCCCTGGCTGGCTTTGAACTGCGATCCTCAGATCTTACCTTCTCCAGTAGCTAGGATTACAGACGGGAGCCATCAGCATCCAGCTCGTTTTCCCATTTCTGAAACTGGGTCTAGCTTACATAGCTAGTGTCATACATCATTGTCTATGCATAAAATAATAGCACATTTTATTCTAAGAGCCTTAAAATAAATAACACGTTGATAATCTATGGTAACATAGGTATGCAAAGGAAACAGAGAAAGGCATACTCACCTTTGTTGGTGAAAAGACAGATGGGGGAGGGGGTTTTTGAGTGTGGAGACACACACACGTGAACTAAAGGCTTCACTGAGCTAACTGGAGCTGAGTGTTCAAGAATAAGTCAAAATTTCCCAAGCTGATAGGGATAAGACAAGTGTC
The DNA here is from genome assembly GCF_023159225.1 of Perognathus longimembris pacificus. Lineage (NCBI taxonomy): Eukaryota > Metazoa > Chordata > Mammalia > Rodentia > Heteromyidae > Perognathus > Perognathus longimembris. The sequence continues at coordinate 19,029,038 of NC_063161.1, forward strand.
TGTGTATGTTAGTGGTGGGGGAGAAGAAAGGGTTAAAATGGAGGAAAGAGCATCATTTTAGAATTATTTGGTATAAAGCTCAATCTGCAATGAGACAATCATTCCTATGGTCACCTGCACAGTCTATCTCACTATTCCTGTGGTTCTCAATTTCCAGGTTCACATTTCTAGAGATTTACTTCCTTTCCTTCCCAAGGCCATGCTTAATCCCAGGACTCTCAGCCCTGATTGGGGGGGGGGGGATGAAGACAGGCTTAACAGTTGATTCATCTATGTGTGATTTATCAGTGGGTGATGACTTTTCTGCAGATGTTGTGTGGTTTCATTAAATTTAACCCAAAATTAAATTGAAAGAAGATTAATGAATTCAGAAGTTTATAAATATATCGCCACTCCAGAGACCTGTTTCCTCTCAAGTTTTCAGTTCTATAGAACCAGTCTTTAAAGTTTCCAAGATTGGTCTACCTTTTGGATAGGATGTGAAAATAAAACCAAAAGGACATTTCTAGTCCCATATTTGTGAAATAAAGTTTAATAAAGCTTCAATTTCTCTCTCTCTTTCTGTGTGTGTGTGTGTGCGCATGTGAAGGCGAGAGCTGATCCTAGGGCTTGAACTCGGAACCTGGGTGCTGTCCCTGAGCTTTTTCACTAAAGGCTAATGTTTGAACTACAGCGCTGCTTCCAGCTTTTTGGTAGCTAATGGGAGATAAGAGTCTCATGGGCTTTCCTGCCCTGGCTGGCTCTGAATCATGATACTCAGATCTCAGACTCCTGAGTAGCTGGAAATATAGGTATGATCCACTAGTACCCTAGTCCAAAGATTTAATTTTTTTCCTTTGGTCAGTCATGGGGCTTGAACTCTGGGCCTGGTCTCTGTCCCTGAGCTTTTCAGCTCAAGGCTAGCACTGTATGGCTTTGAGCCACAGCGCCACTTCTGGTTTTCTGATGGTTAATTGGAGGTAAGAGTCTCACAGACTTTCCTGCTCAGGCTGGATTTGACCTGGGATCCTCAGATCTCAGCCTCCTGAGTAGCTAGGATTATAAGCATTAGCCACCGGCGCCCAGCTCAAAGCTTTAATTTTAAAATAAATACATAAATATATATATAATTATTTTTATTTTTGTCAATTGTGGGGCTTAAACTTAGATTACAGGTATGAGCCACCAGTGCCCAGCTAATTTTTAAAAATATTTTTGCTCAGCTTCCTATGGGAAAAAAATTAAAACTGTGCATACTCCTTCAAAGATGAGAACTTGGTATTGCTTGTTTTTTAATATCGTGTTACAAACACTATTTTAATATATGATCACTATCTTCATAAAACATCATTGTATTAAAGTATTTTAAACTTTACCACTTGGACAGGAGAAAATTTTGAACCAAAGCATGAAAGTCCACGAGAAGACCACTTTCTCCTCCCGAATGAAGAGCCGGTCACACTTGAGCAAGCTGGCTTATTACACTGAAAAAGGGGGTTCATTGGAAGATATGGAGCTAGATCCAACTCTCATTCTCAGATTGACAGAAGGTAAGTCTGAATGACTCTTTGTTGTACAACATGGTTTTGAATATTACCTCAGGTAGTTTGGGGAATTTTCTGAAGGTGAGAAAAACTGCTGCCTCCCAATGCTGGAGAAGGTCTTTCTCTATGTATGGGTGTCAAGAGGGAAGAAAGAAGTCTATTTTAAATGAGAAAACATACTTTTCCAAGAAAACTGATTTTCATATTTTTTAGGAGGCAACTCACTGCCAAAATAATGTAGTCTATTCCTACTGAGTTTTATTTTACTTTTTATTTTATTGGTTGTGGGGCTTAAACTCCAGGCCTGAGTGCCACCCTTGAGCTTTAGTGCTCAAAGCTAGCTCTATCTCTTTGAGCCACAGAACCACTTCCCATGTTCCGGGGGCTAATTGGAGACAAAAGTATCCAAACTGTGATCCTTAGGTCTCAGACTCCTGAGTAGCTAGGATTATAAGCATGAGCCACAATCACCCAGCTCCTACTGAGCTTTAGATGTAGAAATATAGAATTGCTTTTTGGCCAGTCTTGGGGCTTGAACTCGGGGCCTGGGCACTGTGCTTGAGCTTCTTTTGCTCAAGGTAGCACTCTACGACTTGAGCCACAGCACCACTTCTAGCTCTTTCTGTATATGTGGTGTTGAGGAATCAAACCCAGGGCTTCATGCATGCTAGGCAAGCACTCTACCATTAAGTTACATTCCCAGCACCGATTATAGGCATGAGCCACCAGAGCCAGGCTATAAATTTTTTCAAGTATTAAAAGGTAGTTATGTTTTAGTTTCTTTGTTGTATAGTTTAATCCTCAACAAAATGCCATCAGATGTATTTGCCTCTTCCTTGCATGTGATGAATGCAGTTCAGTGAGTTTGAGGCACCCCAGAGCTGTAAGTGGATACAGAAGCCAGGTCAAGGCCTGTCTGACTCCATTGTTAGTTCCAAGGTAATACTGTTTAACATCTAGAACAATGGTTGTTGCTATTACATATTGGCCTACAAAAGGAAATGATTACTCATTCTGATTGTATTGTTAAGAAGTTATTGAGTTTTGTAATCTACTGCCTCATTTCCTTCTGCCAATGCCACATGTAACCAAGTCCTAAAGTACTTAGGATAGCTTGTACATCTACATTCCAGTAACTTTCTAAAAGCCAGAAGTATACATAATTATTGTTTGCTTTTCAAGTCTGGAGTTTCCCCCCTGGAATTCCTCCTAAAGGAACAACTTATGCCTGGGACATTGCAGAAGGTACAGCAAAAGGAGAGGGAACTAGGCAGTAGTTCTTAAAGCTTCAGCTTGGAAGAAACATAGATGGTGTTCATGGCACACGTGGCCACACCTCACAATCCTCTCATACAGAGAGCCAGCAGATATTTTGAAATGATAATATCTGCCACCATTAGTATCCTCATTATACAGAGAGGGAAACTGAGGCATGCAAAGGGCGAGTACGTTGCTCATGGCTTCCCAGCTAGCTGGAGGTGGAGACTGAATGCAATCCCAGGAAAATCTGGACTTCCTAGAACAATCCAAATCAACTAAGTTGTTTAGGAAACATTATTTTATTTTTATTTCTGTTTGCATTTAATTATTTATTTATTTATTTATTTTGCCAGTCCTGGGGCTTTGAACTCAGGGCCTGAGCACTGCCCCTGGCTTCATTTTGCTCAAGGCTAGCACTCTACGACTTGAGCCACAGCACCACTTCTGGCCTTTTCTATATATGTGGTGCTGAGGAATCGAACCCAGGGCTTCATGTATGCGAGGCAAGCACTCTACCACTAGGCCATATTCCTAGCCCCGTCTGTTTGTATTTTATAAACACACATTTTATCATGTATGTGTATAATTTTCCAAATGGGGAAAAAACTATGAAAGGAAATTTTTAGTATTTCCTATTTCATTTTCTACATGGCCCAATGAATGATATCTTCTCCTTTCCTGATAAAAATTCAGCTGTGGGGACAGGGTTTCTGTCTAGATTGACTATCTGTTATTATTTTAAACAATTTCATCTGGTGGATTGCAACACAGACTTAGAAGAGGCATCCTATCTCCCCTTGTCTGACTAGAAGGGACTTAAGCAAGGATGTTGCTATTGCGAAGCTTCAGGACCCAGACAGGATAGATAGTAAAGAACTCCATAGTTACATCATTGTTAGAATTAAATAATAGAGTTATGAAGTGTCTACAACAGGTTTGGACACAAAAATTAAGTCTAGCTGCATACTGAATGTAATGACTTTTTACTCTTCTTCCATACAACGTCTTTGAAGGATAATGAATGTTGAAGATAATATTTCAATATTCTTTACAGGTGCAGATGCAAAAAGGACTCTCTTTGACTTTATTAGTGACCAGAGAGGCAGGTTTCTACTTGAGGTAGTAAAAATAATTTTTATTCCACTAGACAAACAGAAAACATCTTGTATTGCATTGCCAAATATTTACTTCAACATAGTATTTTTTCATGACATGTACCAAGTCTATTGGCTGAATGAATTGGTTCAGTCTTGTCTTAATTTATTTGGGTAATATTTATTGAGTGCTTACTATGTGCTAAGTAGTGAACACAAAAAGACTCTCTCCTCAAAAAGTTTATATCCTAGTAATCTATTGGGAAAATTACTTTTGAGAGTGTCTCCCTTTTTTTCAATACTCTCCCTCAACAACCTTGGTAACACTCAAGAAATCCAATTTAAATTTAGGTCTTCTTGAAGTTTTGGTTGAATACAATGGGGATCAAAGCACTCTGGAGAGAATTCTGGAATCTTTCCAGCTTCACTTAAATCCATATCTTTGTTTGGGCACTTGATGAAATAACAAAAGCTTTTATCCTACCATCAAAAACCTTTACTAGAAACCAGTCCATGTAACTAAAAATGTGATAATTTAGTTTCTCTCTGTGAATATTCACTTACCATAGATAAAGTACTTAACAATGAGAGGATAATTATGAAAGGAATTAACTGAACGTTGTTTAAATCTCTATTGTCAATTATCTAATCATCTAAAGACAGCCTGCACCTATTAAAGTCTTGGATGCTAATGAGTTAAGCGAAAATTATTTGTGCCCAGCCCATGCCTGTAATTCCAGCTATTCAGGAGAGAGAAATAGAGGATCACAGTTTTAGGTCAGCCTAGGCTAAAAAAAAAGTGAAAACAAACATAAGTGAGATCCAAACAATCATTAGGAAATACGCAGAAAAATTATACAATAAACTGGAAAATCCAGAAGAAACAGATTCATTTTTAGATAAAATCAACCTACTAAAACTGAACTAAGCATATAAATCATTTAAATATATCCATAACAAATAATGAGATTGAAACACTAATAAAAAATCTAACAGAAGAGCCCATGATCTCATAGATTCATAGCTAAATTCTACAAGACCTTTAACAAACACTAATACTATTCAAAAAGTTTTCCATGAAATAGAAAGGGAAGGAACACTACCAAACTCATTCTATGAAACCAGTATTACATTCACTCCAAAACCAGATAAAGACACAGCCAAAAACGAGAACTATAGAGCCCATCTCTTTGATAAACATACCTAAAACATTTTCAACAAAATGCTTGCTAACTGAATTCAACAGCATATCGAAAAGATTGCATGCCATGATCAAATTAGTTTTATTCCAAGCAGGAAAGGTTAGCTCAATATATTTGAGTCAATGATGTATAATACAGCACAGAAACAGATCCAGAGACAAGAATTATAGAATCATCTCAATTGATACAAAAAAAAAGCCTTTAACAAAATTCAACTTCCCTTTGTGATAAAAAGAAATTAGGAATAGAAGGAATGTACCCCAACATAATAAAGGCTATATATGATAAACCTACAGTCAACATTACACTAAGAAGGGAAAAACTGAAATGGTTTACCTTAAAGTCAGTATTAAGACAAGTATGTGATAATATTGGAATTCTTAGCCAAAGTGGTAAGGCAAGAAAAAGAAATAAACAGGACACTAATAGGGAAAGAATAAGTCAAGTTACCCCTATTTGCAGATGGCATGATTCTATATCTAAAGAACTCTAAAGATTCCACCCCCAAACTCCCACATCTTTTGCTTTTTTTTTTTTTTGGTTTTGTTTTTTTTGCCAGTCCTGGGGCTTGAACTCAGGGAGGCTTGAGCACTGTCCCTGGCTTCTTTTTGCTCAAGGCTAGCACTCTGCCACTTGAGCCACAGCACCACTTCTGGCCTTTTCTGTATATGTGGTGTTGAGGAATCAAACCCAGGGCTTCATGTATACGAGACAAGCACTTTACCACTAGGCCAAATTCCCAGCTCCACAAACTTCCACACCTTATAAACACCCTTGGCAACATAGCATGGAACAAAGTCAACAAAAATCAGTTTCTTTTCTGTATGCCAACAATGAACAGGATGGGAGGGAAATTAGAAGTAATGTTCCATTTAAAATTGCCTCAAAAAACAAAATGCCAGCCAAACACTGGTGGCTTATGCCTGTATCCTAGCTATTCAGGAGGCTGAGATCTGAGAATCATGGTTCAAAGCCAGCCCGAGCAGGAGAGTCTGTGATATTCTTATTGCTAATAAAACTACCATTCCAGAAGTAGAGCTATGGGTCAAGTAGTTAAACACTAGCTGTTAGCAAAAGGAGCTCAGGGATAGTGCACAAGCCATGAGTTCAAGCCCCAGGACCAGCAAAACAAAACAAAACAAAAACCTAGGAATAAACCTAAGAAGTTGAAAGACATCTACAGTGAAAACTATAAAATCCTGAAGAAATAAATGGAAAAAGATACCAGAAGATGGAAAGGCCTCCTATGCTTATGAATTGGCAGACTCAATATCATAAAATGACATATTACTCAAAGTAGTCTACAAATTCAGAGCAATATCCATAAAAATTCCAATTTCATTTTTCACAGAAATAAAAAAATATCAATTCACAGATTTAGATGCAGGCACAAAATAGTCATCAAATAGTATAAAAGATACCAAATAACCAAAGCAATCTTGAGAGGAAAAAAAAAAAAGCAATGCTGGAAGTATCACAATACTGACCTTCAAATCATACTACAAAGCCATGGTAATAAAAACAGCATAGTAATGGTACAAAGACAAACAAAGAGACCAATGGAACAGATTAGAAAACTCAAACATTGATCCACAAACCAACAGCCATCTGATTTTTGACAGATGGCTAAAGAGAACCTAAAATATATGTTGGAGAAAAGATAGTCTTTTCAACAAATGGTGGTGGAAAAACTGGATATCCACATGTAGAAGACTAAAGCTAGGTGTTGAGAGCTAGGAAAGCTCTGAAACACCAGTTACAAGCTAAGAAATAAGTTTCACAGTCTTAGTAGGAGACATCAAATTTCTGGGTCAAAGATGAAGAATTGATTACTCACAGCAATTCTATTCCTGGGTATTTATCTGAGAAAAAGCATACATGTTTATAGCAACTTTATTTGAAGTGATCCCAAACAGGAAACAACCCACTATCCATGGATGAGTAAATATGTAAACAAATTCAATACTTCAATGCTATACAGTAGTAATATGGAATATATTGTGGCTGCCCACAATCACATGGATGAACCTCAATGATGCCAAGTTTAAAAAGACAGCAAAATAGTTCATATTTATCATTTCATTTAAGGCAAATTCTAGATAATTCAAGTTTGTCTCTAGAAAACATATCAGTTGCCTGAGTAGGAAAGAAATTGGGAAGAAAGGATGGATTACAAAGAGGCTGTGGAAACTTCTTGGCATTAAGAATTTATTCATTATTTTGACTATGATGATGATTTTCCAAGTGCATATTTATGTCAACACTTACCACTTTATATACATTGAGCATGTGGAGTTTGTTAAACATCAGTTATGCTTCAATTAAACTAGAGTGAGAGGTGATGATTTTCCAAGGATGGTCTTTCTTTTCTTTTCTTTTCTTTTTTTTTTTTTTTGCCAGTCCAGGGCCTTGGACTCAGGGCCTGAGCACTGTCCCTGGCTTCTTTTTGCTCAAGGCTAGCACTCTGCCACTTGAGCCACAGTGCTACTTCTGGCCATTTTCTGTATATGTGGTGCTGGGGAATTGAACCCAGGGCCTCATGTATATGAGGCAGGCACTCTTGCCACTAGGCCATATCCCCAGCCCTGGTCTTTCTTTTCTTATCTTTTATTTTATTTTTACTTTTTTGTCAGTTGTAGTAGGGCTTGCACTCAGGGCCTGGGCGCTGTCCCTGAGTTTTTTTGCTCAATGCTAGCACTCTATTACATTGAGCCACAGCTCCACTTATGGTTTTCTGGTGGTTAATTGGAGATAAGATTCTCACAGGCTTTTCTGCCCAGGCTGACTTTGAACCTTGATCCTCACATCTCACCTTCCTGCATAGCTTGAATTATAGGCATGAGCCACCAGTGCCAGGATGTCTCGCTTTTATTAAGGTTAGTTTTCCCTTGCTGTCACAAACATGCAAACATCCTGTTATTTATCTCATCTTGAAAGAAAAAAAAAGAAACTCAAATTAGCTCTCAGATTCCTTATCATCTTCTGTCCCAATCTGGTGTTCTCCTTTAGATAATAAGCAAAAACTTTCAAAGAATTGTCTTCATTTTTCCACTTCTGCTTCCTTCTAATTCTATCTTAACCTCAGTCAGGATTTTGTCCACATCATACACCAAAACTACTTTTGCCAAGATTACTTCTGATTGTCACACCAAATTGTCAGGACTCCTTTTCTTTGAACTTGGAGTTGAAGTTGACCCATTTGACTCCATCTTTTATTTATGTTGTTGTTAGTACTGTGGATCGAACCTAGGGCTCACACTTGCTAGCAAACACTCTGCTACTTGAGCCATATTCCCCACCCTTTCATTTTTGCTTTTGAGAAATAGGGTCTTGCTAACTTTAGCTGGACTGGCTTTGAACTCTGGATCCTCCTGCTAGAGTGATAGGCTGAGCCATCACACCACATCTCAACTCTTATCTTTCTGGAAACATTTTCTTCAGTTGATCTCCAGGAACTGGTTGCCAGCTACTGCCTCCCTCATGGTTCTTCCTCACCCTGATCCTGAACTGTTCCAATGCCCTAATGCTCAGTCTTCCCCCTCTGCTCTCTCCATTCCTCCTCCACTTTCCTGAAATCTTCATGTTCATATATACAACTTCCAAATTTATTTCTTGAAATCGGTCCTCCTGCCTCAACACTAAAACTCACAGATGCGATTGTAATGCCTAAATACCTCGATTTAGATGTTCCATAGGTATTTCAGGCTTAACATTCTGTTTTACTCTTTCCTATGCTGTAACCTATATTTCATGCAAGATTCCCTGTGCCATGGTACTAATTCCATTTTCCTAGTTGATTGGGCCAAAATATTGGAGTTATCTTCAACTCCCTACCATCTACATTCAAGTACACCCAAGTATCTTTTTCTCTCAGGGTGTGTGTGTGTGTGTGTGTGTGTGTGTGTGTGTGTCCACCACAGACCACTTTTTGTGAGCTCTGCTGCTACCACTATAGTCCATGTCACCACTATCTCTAGTGTGAATTGTTGCTCTCACCCCCTAAACTCTGCCTCCTGCTCCTGCTTTGGTCCCTTTTAGCCAATCTCTTCTGCCCAGAATTAGAACGAACCCCTCATGTGCTGAAGATATGGAGGAACCTGATCTAGTCCCTAGCTGTCTGTGAGCTCATTCTTACCAACGCCCCTCTGTTCACTGTGTTCCAACCACAGGGCCTCCTGGTGGTTCCTGAGTTACCCCCACTCACTCTCTTTCCTCGTGGCCTTTGCACTGGAGGCACTGGCTAGCAAACCACATGGCTGTCTCTCGTGCATGACTGGCTTCCTTCTTCTGTCTAGTTTCTGATTAATTTTTTTTTACCATGTCAAAAAGATTTTCACTGGTTATTCTACATTTACCTTTGCCCACTGGTAACCCATTCCTTTGGATATCACCAACTCTCCCTTGACTAGAATAGACACTCCATTAAAGCAGTCATGGTTATTTTGTTCACCTCTATATTTGCACCACTCAAAACAGTCCTGGCACATAGTAGACACTCAATAAACACTTGGGGAATAAAGTCATAAATAAACTAGTTTTGCTATAAACTCAGAGGGCCAATTGTTGGTTGTAATTTTCTAAAATTATCTTATTTCTATGTTTAGTTTACATTTTCCTTATCTATTGGGGCAGGGTCTCACTCCACAGCCTAGCTTGTCTTGAGCTTAAGATCTTCCTGCCTGTTCATACTGAATGCTGGAATTACAGGCATGTACCACTACACCCAATTGTCATTTCGATGTTTTAAATTCATTATAATGTATGTAGCTTTGTTTATTTTTTATGCATGACATTAAAAACTCAAGTAGAATCTTACATTCTGTCCTAAAAACACATAGGTAGACGTGGAAATTGTACTTAGGAGTCTAAAGTGGCCTCTCCTAAATTGCTCAGAAGAATGTATTATTGGCAGGGTGGAGTATAAATTGCTTTCTCCATTGGCCTTTCCTACTGGAGAAGAAGCTGGTAGACTTGGAGGCTGCAAACAACCCAGTTGACGCATGCCTAGAAAGAAGGCTGGAGGATGATACATTGCTGGTAGCAGACAGACAAGCTCTTTGAAGAGTTACATTAACTCTTCACAGCTTCAGAGCTCTTTCATTTGTGGGGCATAGCCAATTTGGAACAACACTTAGTCTCCTCCTACAAGTAAGGGAGAGGACCTCACCTCTCTTCTAACTACCCCTCAAAGTCACATTCCTTCATGAAATAAAAGTTAGGCCATTGTCCCAAGATGTCCTCCTACTATGACTTCTAACACAAATAATCCCTTTCTGTGTAACTTATTTTCCTCTATTGTGAGACTGTTGGAATGTTCTAGAAATGTGTGCTAATTCTCCTGATGCACTTTCATTTTCAATATTCCCAGTACGCTCTGGCAACCAAAAAAAATACGATTAAAAAGCTTGATAAATGCATGACAACGAAGGAAAATCAACTGAAAAAAGCAGAGAAAAAGCTCCAGGATGATGCAATGGCCTTTGAGGAGTTCCTTCGAGAAAATGACCAGAGATCTGTAGATGCTCTCAAAATGTCAGTGTCCTCCTTCTAGCCAAATACTTTCCCTACTGCTGCTTTGTTTTCACCTCTCAAACCCAGGATGGTGCATGCTAACCCACCGCTGTTAACTTTGCAGTGCGGCTCAAGAAACGCTACACAAACTCCAAATGACAGCTGAGCTGAAGAAAGCAAACATGGAGATGCAGATGGTAAAAAGGTGAGGTCCGGGCCACTTACTCAGCTTTTAATAATAAAACCTAAAGATGTTTTGTTATTCGATTCTTACATTCCATAGAGACACCTATTGGTGCCCAGCAAGAAGACCTAAGTTGTCATGATGCTTCTCATCAAGAGCTGGTAGCTCACATCTGTAATCCTACTACTCAGGAGGCTGAGATATGAAGATTGAGATTTGAAGCAGGTCTGGGCAGAAAATTCTATGAGACTTTTATCTCCAATTAACCACTTAATTAGTCCTGTTAGTCCTATTGGTCAAGGACTATTCTTGGGCTGGGGATATGGCCTAGTGGCAAGAGTGCTTGCCTCATATACATGAGGCCCTGGGTTCGATTCCCCAGCACCACATATACAGAAAATGGCCAGAAGTGGCGCTGTGGCTCAAGTGGCAGAGTGCTAGCCTTGAGCGGGAAGAAGCCAGGGACAGTGCTCAGGCCCTGAGTTCAAGCCCCAGGACTGGCAAAAAAAAAAAAAAAAAAAGGACTATTCTTGTCTGGGTATCAGTAATACATGGCTCTGTCTGGAAAGATTTTCTAACTTGTACATACAGAAATGGGTTGAAAGACAAAGCAATGTGAGGCTAATTAGGGAATCTTTTTCAATACATTTTAAGACACATTTTTGCCCTATATTTTGCTCTCTGAAATTGGGATTCATTTTACATTTGCCTTATGATTTTTATCAGGAGTATTTTAGAAAATATTTATACTACCAATTAAGTAGAATCTCACATTGCAATTAGGCTGTAAAAAAATTTAAAAATTACAAGAGCAGGAGTTGGAATTTATATTTTTATTTGTGTACCATCTACTACTTTCTCTGTGTGTGTGTGTGTGTGTGTGTGTGTGTGTGTGTGTGTGTGCTAGTGCTAGTAGGGGGGCTCTTGAACTCAGGGCTTTGTGCTCTCACTTAGCTTTTTTCCTAAGGTTAGTGTTCTATCATTTGAGTTAACCTCCACTTCTGGCTTTTTCCTGGTTCATGGGAGATAAGAGTCTCAAGAACTTTTCTGCCTGGGCTCGCTTTGACCCTCAATCCTCAGAACTCAGCTTCCTGAGTAGCTAGGATTGCAGGTGTGAGGCACCGGCACTCAGCTCTGCCACTCTCTTTTGAACCTGCGTATTTCCTTCCTCTATAGCCAAGGAAACTCACTTGAACTACTTTTAAGTACCATCCTGGGACAATAATTACAGGACTCACAATGTGTTTTTCTGGAGGTTCTGGCTACAGACGCCTCCTCCTCTACTTAGGGAGTATAAAGTTGAAAAGTTGAAGGCCCTCCAACTTAGAGAATTCCTTTCCCTCTCTCACTCTGTGCTATCATTTGAAGATTCTGCCCATTCGAAGAATATTTGTAGATGCCCAGTAGCAGCATGTATGTGTGCAGTTCTACATTTCTGCACAGTGACACCCTCCAGACAGCCCCTGAAAGCCTCTTTCTCACCAGAGCTAAAGGAAGAGCCTAACAGATCAAGGATAGAAGCTGAGCACACTGGTATACTATAATAGCAGTAAGAATACTGACAAGGATCTTAATAAGGAAGACCTGGAATGATGAACGCCCTTTACTTGAGCCTTCCTGACTTCCATTTCTCTGGGTCTATTTTGTAATGTGATTGGGTGAAATCACTGTGGAGCAGGGAAACATTTCAGTTTGAGTAGGTATTGTCAGCAGGATTTGAGGCAGTAGGGTATTCATGGTCCCATTTGAGTGCTGGCTCTATCAGACACTCAAAGGATGACTTCACAAGTCATCCATCTCTTCTAAAAGATTAAAATAAGAATTGCTCCCTGTAAGTGTTGTCATGGGGATAAAATTATACCTGCAGTACATGCTGCAAATCGCTGAAGACGTAGTAGGTGGTCACAGTGTTAGTAGTCTTTCTTCCCCTCAGACCAGTACTATCTTTTACTCTAAATTCTTCTGTGTGTAAGACTTAGTACAGTACATGCTTTGTGCAGAAATAAGGAAGCAAAGAAAAATGATAGTTTTCGCTTTCCTTTTTTTTTTTTGCCAGTCCTAGGACTTGAACTCTGGGCTTGGGCGCTGTCCCTGACCTCCTTTTTGCTCAAGGATAGCACTCTACCACTTGTGATTAATTGGACTTTCCTGCCTGAACTAGCTTCAAACTGTGATGCTCAGATCTCAGCCTCCTGAGTAGCTAGGATTACAGGTGTGAGCCATTGGTGCCTGGCTAGTTTTAGTATATTTCATTCAGATAACATTCCTATAGGTATCTTTCTTGTCATATTTTATTAAAGTCATACTTATAATGCTGTAAGTACATTGTTATATAAGTACATCATCAAGGGAATTAATTTTTAAGCATTTTATGGCTTTCATACTGATAGAACTGACCATATCCTTATTTCTTTTGAAGTGACATAGCAAAAACGGAATTCCTTCTTAGGGAGTACATGCAATATGGACATTTTCTGTTTAAATTATCTCCAAAACATTGGCAGATACAACAAACGCTAAAAAAAAGCCAGGCGGCAAAAAGTACCACTGCTCTTCCAAAAATAGTACCAAGTAAGTTTAATTTTAATTAAGTAAGTAGCCTTGATTCTGGAATCTTCTGCTTCAATGTGTGTTATTTATTTAAAAAATCAGAATTTTACAAACAAAACCTAAGCAAGGATTCCTACTATATTATAAAAGGTTCATTTGGAAATTCAGATTCATTGTAGGCATAAAGCCATAAAAATATATGCATGGAAAAAGAGAAACCTATATTTTGAGATGAAATAATAGCAGAGAAATCCCTCTAAAGGTCTCAAAACTATTACATATGATTAAGGTTTTCTGTAAAGTCAACAGTCAATTATGCTTTATTAATCTATTATTTCAAGTAAGCTAATCTTATTAACTATAAATATATAAGCAAGTTAAATTCAAGAAAACAATAACCCTTAGTATATGTGTCCTAGAAGTCTGACAAACAGAAAGATCTATGTTTTCAGGTAGGAAGATTCATATTATAAAGTTACCAGTTTTCCTGAAATGAATGTGTGCATTCCCATTTATTAGGTCGGAACTCTACTGCTTGAGCGGCACCTCCAGCCTGACTTGGTTGGTTATTTTGCAGATATTTTCTCAAAGATTTTTCTGTCTGGGGCTTCAAACTCTCATCCTCTGAATGTCAAACTCTTGAAGAGCTAGGATTATAACTGTGAGCTACTGACACCTAGAAACAAATACTTTGATGTGAGAAAGTAGTAAGAGAAATTATTGTTCCTTTAATGTATTATATAATGCCATGCCATTTCAATCATCAGAATAGCAGAAGGGAGGTCAGTCCAATGGACTAGAAATTGATCTTACTCTATAAACATTTTAATCAGCGATCAAAAATGGAGGTTCAAACCAAAATGGGAGACTTCCGCAACTTGTGGTAACTAGGACTAGATGTATCCTCCCACCTGGAAAACATTCTGGAGAGCTGGGTAAATGTAAGAAATACAGGTTTGCAGACCTTGGTCACTAAGCACCAAGCACAGTAATCCCTGGGAGAAGGGAGGTCAATGACACAAGCACAATGATTCCCTTAGCTTCCTTCCTAGAGCGTTTCCAGGGTGTCCCAAAGGACAGAGAGCGAGGGGAGAGCCCAGCTGAGAGATGAGCGTTTACACCACAGACACAGGCAAACCACAAGCCAAGGAGAATGTGTTTTGCAGAGAGCTGATGGTTAAACCTTTCCTAGCATACCACTGGTGGTTACCCCACCCATTTTATCACTCATTTCTCACTACCCCAATTGTGAGATCATGTGTGTGTGTTCACTCACACCTGCTCAAAGTTCACTAAAGGGTATTGAACAAGTAGGACCAGGTAGAGTGGTACAGGTAGAGTGGAGGTAAAAAGATCACAATCTGAAGCCAGTCCAGGCAAAAGCATGAGACCCTATCTATAAGACAAACCAAAAGCAAAATTGCTGGAGCATGACTCAGCAGTAAAGCACCCGACTGGCAAGCACAGGGCCCTGAGTTCAAATGCCAGTACTGCAAAAAAAAAAAAAAAAAAAAAAGAAAATTTGAGCAGAGGAAAACATGAATCAAAATAAAGAAGTTATTTGCAAGCATTTGACAGCTTAAAAGACTTAGTCCTCCTAGACTCAGTATATCAAGAGAGGAATATTCAGAACCCACTCAGTCAAGAATGGTAATTATTAGGATTATTAGAATTTCACAGGCAGTGACTGACTGCTATGAAAAATGGAACCCCTTGGTCTCCCATGTCCATTCTGCCTGTGTCATCTGCTGAATAAGCATTCTCTATTCTGTATTTCAGAGCCTACAAGTTTTGACAAGAAATAACCCACCTTGATGAGGAGATGCTCTCCTCAACAGGAAAAACTTCACTTCTATAATAGCCATTCTACATTTAAAAATAAAACATTTTAAACAGGAAAAAAGCTTTTATTCTCAGCAATATTTCCACTCCCTCCTCTTTATTTTTCCATGTTTAGAAATCACAGTAAGTTCACATAAAAAACACCACCGGGTGGACGGATCTGAGAAGACATCTGAGAAGACATCGTCAGATGAATATTCGACAGGAAAAGTGAGCAAAGGTAAAAGTTGAAATGTGTGACTTAACTCCCCCAAGGAAAACTAGAGAATATTCCTCAAAGCAGAAAAGGAAGGCCTAGCCACGGCCCCGGGACACCGGGCCAGGTGCAATCAAGTGACCACGGTTGGCTTGTGCCTCAGATAAGCCCCTCTTGGGAAGAATAGACAGCTTTAAGAACTTCCTTTCAGGCCATGATCCCCTTCCGGTAGATGGCCCCACCTTCCTCCACAGGCCACGACAACCACAGGCTCCAGTGTGTTGGCCTTGTTTGATTTGGAGACAACATTTAAAAACTAGCATCTTCCTATGAAAACCTCTAGTGTGGGCTCAAGCTATGAACTTCCCTGTTGCACGTGTCTGTCCTGTCACGTGTGTATGTGAGTGTGGGGGGGTGTGTTATGTGTATGTACGTGCATAACACATGTACATGTATAACACATCTACTTTCTCCTTCATACACATGTGTACACACATATATATATATATACAAACACACAGGAATACATGAATATGTATAAACTAGCTATATATATGTTGTAGATAGATAGATAACTATCCATGTATTTCGTAGTTTTTGTCCCTAGTTTGTGACTTTGAATAGTAGTTACAACATGCTTATGACAAATCATGCACGCCCACCCCCCACCCCCGCCAGGCCAGCTACCCTTTTGATTTTATACCTATTTTTAGAGCTCAATTTCAGTAGACTGAGTTCCATTTTCCATATATCTTTCTGACAATGAAACAGTCACATTTTAAAACAGTAATATGCGGTAAAATTGAATATCTCATCCCAAATGGCAAAGATTAATTTCTAAAGCCATGCTCTTTCTCTCCCTATGCCATCACCCTGGAATGCCTGCCGCGGGGAATTTTGAACAGGAAAGCAACGCAAGAAGTCCATTTACATCCCAGAGCCCAAGAAATCGTCCAGGTACAGTACAGACTTAGTCACAGGCCATGAAACTGAGAGTGAGTTTTAGAAAGTAGCTCTTGTCAGCTCTCTTCCCTCAACACAGAGACCCCATGTCAGCATTGGTGGTCACAGATATCAGGACAAACGTGGAGCTGCTTCTGTGTGCTCCTGAAGTGAGCCAGCTCTCTGGCCTCTGAATTCTTCCACAAGGATCTGCAAATCTTATTTGCAGCAAGTGCCAGTCTCCTGCCTGTGGGGTTTTCCTCTCTCACCTGCCACTGACATGTGGTTTATTATAGTCCTCTGGATTGTTGATTTGCATACACTTGTTTTGCAAATGGCTCGTTTTCAACTCTGGCTTTGCCAAGGAAGACTTAAGAGATGATAGTATGTCTAGGCCAGGCTCACCAGCCCTGAAAAAGGGCTCTGAGCCAGTACTACACTGTCCACAATGATTATTCATTAACAGAGACACTTGATTCTAAATTTTAGGGGCCCCCAAGGCCCCACATGATATCTTTCTGACAATGAAACAGTCACTCTACTTCCACTCTACTTCTCTGGCATTTACCTGTCCCTATTGTTTCAATTCAACTTTTACTTTGAGATAATGATAGGTTCACATGCAATTCCAAAAGTAATACAGACAGGTCCCATGTACCGCTGACCCAACTTCTCCGCAATGGTACCATCTTACACAAGTGCAGCCCAATGCCACAGTCAGCAAATTGACATAGACACAGGCAAATCCAAAACACCCCTAGAGGATCTTCTTTATATGGCCCCTTTTGCAGCCACATCTCCACTGGAACCAAATCCGATTTTCTTTCCAATTCTCAAGGACCACACTGATTTCTGCAATGAGCAGTTCCCTAAAAGGCTAACTGGCAGGCTGCTGAAAAGAACAGTGTTACAGTTGGACTCAAAGTCAACTCAAAAAGGAAAGCCAATCTGTTGACAGAAAAATCACTCCAAAATCTTTGTCTTTTACAGCCGGCCTGATAGTAGCAGCTCTGAAGACAGTATAGATCTCTTTTTAGATGGCTACATTAACTTTACTCTGGTAACCAGCTATTGTTTCTCAATTTACATAATGTGCTTTATGAAAAGTATACATGTGTATTTTGGAGGGCTTTTGGAAATTAAAATTTTCTATTTCAAATATTTCACATTTTGCAGAAGAAAATAGGATATTGATGTTATTCTTCATTTGTCTCTATACCAATGTCTATAGGAAAGTAGTGATTTGGGAGGATTTATAATCTACAGTCTTCATTTGAAAATAGCCATGTATTTGAGATGGACTGGGTAGCTATACCAGAAGAGAAACAAGTCTTTGCCCCAATTACATCTTTATTGCTATAAAATTGATTTTATGCTTATCCCACCTGAAATCCAACCACAGAAACTCAAAAGGATAAAATAACATTCATTATTTTATATAACATACCTTACCCAAGACATCCTTTTGAAATAAATGTGTTTTGTGTGAAGCCATAAACAGAGAATTAACCATTTTAAGTGTATAGTAGCACTGATTATTTACATTCTTAAAACTCTGGAGAGCATAAAAGAAAAAAATTGAAAGGTGAAAAGAAAATGGCTTTCATTTAGCCTCTTGTCTTCTATTTCTTCGTTCTTGCTGTTCCCTTTCCCTCTTTCCTGCCCTTGATTTCTTGTCTGCTATACCCTTCTTTTTCTTTTCCTAATTGTTCTCTTTTTCCCCTTGCTCTTCTCTCTCTAATATCTCTGACCTCCTCTCATTCCGAAAATGTCCTCTTCCAAAGAGCCATCTCTCACTTACACAATTCTCTTCCTGCTCTCTCCCAATCAAATCCGTTGGCTAAGGTTTGGATGGAGAATGCTCACCCAAAGGTCCATGTGTTGAAGGCTTGGTTCCCAACATGGGGTGCTATTGGGAGGTGGTAAAGATACGAAGTTAAGGGTGGGGCCTAGTGGAAGGAAGCTTGGTCACTGGGGATGTCCCCCTGCAAGGGATATTGGGACATAGGCCCAGGTCTCCTCCCTCCTGGCCACCAAGAGGTGAACAGACCACCACCATCTATGCTCCTATCATGATGTATGTACTGTGCCACCACAAGGGCAAAGTGATAGGTCAAGTGTCTGGACTGACACCCCTGAAAACTCTGAGTCACAATGAACCTCTCCTCCTTGTGAGGTGATATGATGGCAATCTTGCTAGCCCCAGTGTTCCTTTACTGTATTGAATTTTCTAGATGAGTCACATATATGTGTGTGTGTGTATATGCATATGTATATGTATATGTGACTTGTATTCTTCATTACTGGTTAGGAGCCAGAGATTTATTTCAAGGAACCAGAAGAGCTACTTCAAGTCCTCACAGAGCTGGAAGAGCAGAATCTTAATTTGGTTCAATATTCCCAGGAAATAGATGAAAATCTGGAAGATGTCAACAGAAGAGAAAAAATCTTACAGGATAAGATGTAAGTCATTTAAAAACAACAGTATTTAACCTACTAAGCAATTCCTGACAAGAGACCATGTCCAGCTCATTGATGATGGCCCTGGCCCATGATATCTCCAGGATGTGGCTAGGATGTTTTAAAATTCACACTACAGGTGTGAAAGGTAAAAGTTGTGCTTACAAAAAGAGACTGGCCTGTTTCCTTGTGAACATTTTTTTTCCCTAGCTAGTAATAAGGAAAGGTAGTTTAAAAGACTAAAAATAAAATGATGTCTACTGCCTTAATTTTTTCCCAGTGTAATTTTTACCTCATCACATAGCTTGGTATCATTTCCATGATTACCTCATGTTTTAGATGTTAATAGATCCATTTTCTCCAGCCACCCTCACCGCTGTGTGTCCTTTGAATCCTGTATTATTCTCAGTCGTTAGAGTGTGTGGCTCCCCCAGTGTAATTTTGGGGACAGGACAGGTGCAGGCAAACAGGAAAAGGGCGGGGGGGGGGGGGTCTGTGTCAGACCCTGTGATCCAGAGGCTCTTTAGGAGAATCTCTCTGGGTGAGGGAGAGATTCCTTGGCTCCGTGGGTGCTCTGATTGGCCATATCTGAGAACACTTGCCTAGAAGATCACACCACAGCTTGAGTTCCTGAAACCTCCCTTCTGCTGCTCTGTGTTTGGGGGACCCGCAGGGGACCACAAGAGTAGACAGGGGAAAATGACTCCTGATGGAAGCAAAAGGCAGCCTTTGAGTGTTTGTGTTCCTCGTTGTAACTTGAGCACTTTAGGCCATGTCTTCCAGCACGAACTCCTGTCTGGCTTGCTAGTTGCGAGCAATGATTCATCCTTAAAGAGGACTGTAGCTCCTGACTGCCGCTTTCCTCGCTAAAGCAAGTTAGAGACGAGAATCCTTCTCTTCGATTACATTAGAAGTTCCAATGTCACCTTCCTGCTGGAGCACAAGGAAATGCTCAAGGCCCAGTGTATGAGAGAGGAGGAAAAAGCAGCAGAACTGGAATTGAGATCCAGGCTCTTCAATTTTGGAGAATTTAATTCAGATACTCAGGTAATTTTGGGGGGGCCTGTGGCCATATTTCTTGGGCTCATTTGCCTTCCGTGTGTGCTAAGCATTAGAACTAAGAAGTTAAAACCAATCACCAGTCCCAAGAAAAACCAGCTTAGCATCACTGTTGCCAGGATGTAAACGGTCAATTTACTAGACTGAAAAAAATTCAAACTGGCAGGGATTTGAGTGCAAAGATTGCCTTATTGCTTTGTCCTCATAAGCTGGTGCTCAATAAATGTTTGTTGAATGAATGCTCAGGTTAGGATTCAGACCTCCACCTCACATTGCTTTTCTTGGATGCCCTCCAGTGAACTATCAAAATGAATCACTGAGGCTAGTATATTTATGGCCATGTACTTGATCTTTCCAACACAGCTTGATTTCAGATAGATTTTAGGGATTGCATCAGAAAAAGATGACTCTTCCTCCTTGTCCACTGGGTTAACAAAAGCAGAAGCTGTTTAAATCTCCCCCCTCCATATCCTAGGGCATTACAATACCCTGAATTAGCAGGGGCTGGGGGCACGCATGGCTACAGCAAGAAGTAGAACAATGGTCCCCTTTTCGTTGCTTTTGTAACTATTTTGAAAAACTTTAATCATATAGATATACATGTGAGCCAGGCATGGTGGTTCAAGCCTGTAATCCCAGCTACTTGGGAGGTGGAGATGGGAGATCACAGATTGAGGCCACCCCAGGGGGAGAAAAAAAAAATTACAAGGCTCCATCTCAACCAATGGCTGGGTGCTGTAGCTGTGCATCTGTTACCTGAGTATAAGGGAAACACAATGGCTGGGCACAGCAAGTGTGCACCTGTCAGCACAGGGGCACAGAAGCCTACAAGGAAGGATCTCAGCTTAGACTGAGCTAGGCTTACAGCAAGACTCTACCTTGAAAACAACTAGTACAAGAAGGAGGATAGGGATGTGGCCAAAGTAGCAGAGCACCTGCCTTGCAAGTGTGAGGTCCTGAGTTCAAATCCCAGTACTGCATATATGCATACACACGTTACCACATAACTATTATAAATGTAATAAATATCAATACTCTTTTTCCAGTCTTTCATCAAAATTCCAACATATATTTTAACATCTTAACGATTATAAATGCACATACAGTTCAGTGGCATTAAGTACATTCATGTTGTGGCTGCAACCCATCTCCAGACTCTTTCATCCTCTGTGAACCACTAACCCTTCCCCCTTCCTCTTCTGTTTCCCAGCAACCACCATTCTTTCCATCCCTATGAACTCGACTCTGCTAGGAAATGCCTCTAAGTGGACTGTATACAGTAGCTGACCTTTGGTGTCTAGCTTATTTTACATAGCTTCATCTGCGTTGTAACATGTATCAGAGCTGCTTTCCTTTTAAGACTGAGTGATACTCCATCATAGCTATTGTATTTTTGTGTGCCCATTCTTCTGTTGGTGGGCACTTGGGTCTTTTCCACCCTTCAATTCTCTCTTAAATAATCCTGAAGCTTACTGACATGAAACAATGAAAGGTGAATATCTATAAAATTTTCCCAACCTCCACCAAAGTGAGCTCCTTTCACTCAACTTTTGAAAGTGAGGTTTCTAATACTCTTAACCATTGAGGCCACAAGATCCCCTAGATAATAATAGATAAGACAAAACTACCTTTTGAACGCTATCCATTAAAATTTTGGTCACAGTCATGCCCAATGTACACACATACTCTGGACAATGCGCTGATCATTTGTAGTCTCCCAGTACTCTGCAGAATGCAGTGAGAAAGCAGAGTTGAAGCAAAAACAAAAACAAAATGACAAAAACTTGAAGGTCACAGAATTCTTCTTACAATTTTCCTCCTCCCTCAACCCAGTTCCTTCAAGTCTCAATATATACAAAACATAATCCTTTGTCAATAAAGACACAGTCATATCAAATTTTTTAAGAGTTGTAGCTTTACTGATATATGTGAGGTACCAATTTTGGATATTCATAAAGAAATGGCTACTTTGGAGCTATGATAATTACAAGTAGCTCATTCTTTCAAAATGGTCACATTTCTAACTGTACTTATTCCCTAAATGTTTTCCCTTTATTTTATTTTAAAAGTAAAATTTGGGGCTGGAGCCAGTGACTCATGCCTATAATTCCAAGGGCTGCATTCCAAGCCCAGTCAGGTAAAATGCCACAAGACTCTTATCTGAAGAATAAATAAGCTGAGTGCAGTGGCGTATAGCTACTCAGGAGGCTGAAATCAAAGGATAGCAATTCAAGGCCAGCCCCAGCTGAAAGCCAATGACTCCATCTCAAACCAATAAAAAGCTGGATACAATGGTATATGTCTGACATCCTAGTTGCACAAGAAGTGTACACAGGAGGATCACAGTTCAGCTGCTGCCCCAAATCAAAACCCTACTTGAAAAATAATGAAAACAAAAAGGGCTAAGTGTATGGCCAGAAATGGTAGAGTGTGGGCTGAGCCCTGGGTTTGATT
Source organism: Perognathus longimembris pacificus (assembly GCF_023159225.1). Lineage (NCBI taxonomy): Eukaryota > Metazoa > Chordata > Mammalia > Rodentia > Heteromyidae > Perognathus > Perognathus longimembris. Next base: position 19,051,315 of record NC_063161.1, read on the forward strand.
CCTCAGTACCACATAAACAGAAAAAGCCAGAAGTGACACCATGGCTCAAGTGGTAGAGTGTTAGCCTTGAGCAAAAAGAAGCCAGGGACAGTGCTCAGTCCCAAGCTCCAGGACTGGCAAAGAAAAGAAAGAAAGAAAAAGAAATGATAAGAGTACAAGGACTTGATCTAGAACCTAAGTACTGCAAATACAAAAGTAACTAGTTACTAAATAAATTACTTAGGCAAAAAGCTTTGAGGTATGCCTCTAGTGGCAGAGTACCTTGGCTATCACATCAAACTCTAGGATCACACATTTTTAAAAACATACATAATTAGAGTACCTCTCCACCAAGTCATGTACCACTCAACAGGAAATAAATGGTCACCTGTGGCTCCTAAAAGTCTTCCTCTTTCCCCTTTCAAGTCTCCACCATTCCCCAAAGGTGACTATCAGACCATCCTGGTTTCTCCCACCATCAGCTGACTTTCCTGTTCATGAACTTTGTAGACATGGAATCCTGTGATGTGTCCTTCTTTCTCTCACCGTTTCTGTTTGTGAGATTCATCTATCTTGTTCCAGTCTGTTTCCAGTGGAATGGAGCACCCACTGTCACACACACTTCCATTTGCAGAACGTGTTCACCTCTCGTTTTAATCCTTCCTACATCAGCAGGGAGGCCTGGGAAGTACGGAGTAGCATGACAGAATTCTTGGGTTGGAAAGACCTTGTGAGAACATTCTCCTCGGTCTAAAATATTGCTCTGATCACATCACGTGCCATTCATTGTTGGCCTCTCCTTGGTGCTTTATCTTCCATAGTCCTGGCTCTTCCCCAAAACTCAGCACCTGCCTCCTGCAGCCTTCTTGGTCGGCTTTACTTCCGCCCTGCTCTGGGCTGGGCCTGCCCTCTGGTGGCAAATTCAGGGCTCTGCCTGCTTCTTTTTCTCTGTCCTTGAGCTTTGCTGGGTCAGGCTCTCCATCTGTTTTCTATGCGTAAATGATCTTCCTTAATTCTCATTCCCATCTCTAACTTTTTTAATGCTGTTGCTACCTCGTTATTTGAAGAAAATGCCACTTGAGTTTCCTCTCCTGTTCGAGAAAACTTTTTTTAAAGGGGAAGACAGAAAAAAGATATTGTGAAAAGTTACTGCCTGTTCATCTCAAACTCTGAGCAGTCACTATCAAGACCAGCCATTTTCATATTTAAGTTGCTTTTTCTCAAAACTAGTATTGAATATCTATTTTAAAACTGCCAGGTATCTTTTTCTGTTTTAAGGATTTGTGTTGCAGCTAGATTGTTTTGCCATAGTATATTTCCCCCCATTGGGCTCCTTTTATTTAGTTTTTCTATATAGCTTCAAGGTTCCTCAAAGGAATATGTAGTTATATAAACAGGAAATGTGAGGTATTTTGAGGGGTTAATGGCAAATAAGACTTATGCTTCTTAATATTATTTTCTATTTCTTCAAGATTTTCTAACATAGTATATCTCTAAGATTTTCTTCATACAGATATGAAATACACCAAGTATTTAAAGAGAGAGAAACAAGGAACTTTATGATAAATAGGACCATAAGAATGCTCAGTAAAGGGCTGGGGATATGGCCTAGTGGCAAGAGTGCTTGCCTCGTATACATGAGGCCCTGGGTTCGATTCCCCAGCACCACATATACAGAAAACGGCCAGAAGTGGCGCTGTGGCTCAAGTGGCAGAGTGCTAGCCTTGAGCAAAAGGAAGCAAGGGACAGTGCTCAGGCCCTGAGTCCAAGGCCCAGGACTGGCAAAAAAAAAAAAAAAAAGAATGCTCAGTAAAGCAAGAGGGGAAGAGACAAGCTGTTGAAATCCACTCTTGGTATCCGCTCTTGGCTTTCAATGCTGGTGCCTCTCTCTGCAGGGCACGTGTAATTCCAGGAGGGGCTGCCCACAGAGGTAGGCATCATCAGAGGTCTTGGGTGTATTGTTTGTTCTCAGGTTTGTGGCGATTCTCATCTTGAGCAGAACCAGGAAGTGGGGCAGAATACTCCCTGGAGAATGATTTGCTTTGCCCAGCAGTTTCTTGAGACCCTCTTAGCATCGGAAGCCAGTTGTACAAAGGATAAGGATGAGAACAAGAACAAGGATGAGAATGGTTTCGTCCCGAAATATGTTACTGCCACGCTCAAGATACTCCATGGACAGTTAAAACAGCGCAGTGTCGAGGTACAGGGATCAGCAAGGTTTGGCCCAAATATCTCTTTAGAATGGATTCCGGATGGAGAGCCATGAAAATTAAGCTAAAAAGGCTCTTGCAGGCCAGCCTGGAAATTCTTTTGCTTAGTTTTCTCTGATAGAACACTTTCATTTATTCAGCAAACATTTATTAAATGTATAGTTATGTGCAATACACTGTTTTGGATGTGACCATGAGCATTAGATGCAGCTTTTGCCCTCCAGGTACTTAGAGAGATAGGACATGTGTGCGAATAACCACCATCCAGAATCATTAAAGTTTTAGCAATTAGAATAAAAACAAGTGGGGGCTCACACATGATGTGGGTGACACAGATTTACAATGTATCTATTGCCTGTCCTTGAATGTTTAGGGAGTCAGGTAAAAAATGTTTAAGCCACAGATATTCTTATTACCATTACCTTTTTGTGTGTGTGCGGGTACTGGGACCTGAATTCAGGGCCTCATGCTCTCCATTAGCAGTTTCTGCTCAAGGCTAGCACTTTACCACTTGAGCCACAACCCTACTTCTGGCTTTTTGCTGATTAATTGGAGATGAGTCTCCGATTTCTCTGCCCAAACTGGCTTCAGACCATGATCCTCAGATCTCAGCCTCCTGCGTAGCTAGGGTTACAGGTGTGAGGCACCAGCACCCAGCTACCATTACTTCTTATACTTAACACTTCAGCATTTTGAGAAAATAATCCAGTGCTATAATAATGACTACAAATCATAGTCTAAATACCCCAAGCTGCATCTTCTCACTCATCTATGTGATATTGAAGTTTTTACTTTTCAAAGGAAACATCAAGGAGGTTGGGGGTGGAGCTCTGTGGTAGAACACACACTTAGCATACAGAGACATTAAATGCTACAGAAGGATTTTTCTTTGTTTCTTTCTTTTTTGCCAGTTGTGGGGCTTGAGCTCAGGGCCTGGGCAGTCCCTGAGCTTCTTTTACTCAAGGTTAGCACTCTACCACTTGAGCCACAGCGTCACTTCTGGCCTTTACTATATATGTGGTGCTGAGGTATTGAACCCAGGGCTTCATGCATGCTAGGCAAGCACTCTCCCAGCCCTAGAAGGACTTTTCATTGTAACATAATAAAATGGAATTTTTCAGTTACTGAGTGAGCATAGTGACATACATATTTTCTGCTCTTTCTTCTCTTCTCCATCTCAGGAAAAACTGATACAGTCACTTAGTAAAAAAATTAATCAAGTATATACTATATGCATCGGAGATGCTGAGGTTGGCAGCATGACGGCAGTTCAGAAGCTGGTCAAAGTAGAGAATCGCCTGGTGGAACTGAGTGATCTCATCGAGTCCATTCCCAAAGAAAATGTGGAGGCCATTGAGAGGATAAAGCAGAAGGAGAGACGGCAAAAGTACTGTCAATGTCTTATAGAAGTCTAGTGAATGACCTACAGGAGTGGCTGCTTTAGCCCGGATTCCACCTTGGGCCAATCTTTTGTATGGCAAGGCCTGCCATACAGGGAGGCCGTAGGATTCTATATTCTTCTTTATATAAGATGTGTATATCAAATGTTCTTAGAAAAGAATGTGTTATTACCATTGGTAACCAGCACAGTAAAGGAAAAGAGCTAGGTGAATGGAGTTCACACTTTAGCCTGGAAATGCAAATCTCCAGTGTGAACTCTCATTATATGAACATTTTTGAATAGCACATGGAAGAACTACACTTATGGTAAAGGTCTCAAATTAGAATTAGTGTCCCTTCATTGCGAACCAGAGGGAAATTCCTACCTATGAAGGAGTAGCTAAGAGTCAGAGCCACACAGAGGCACTGAACTGGCAACACTCATCTAGCATTTACTCACTCTTATTCCTCCAGACAACCTCGTGGTGATTGTCCCTTTAACCCCACCCCACACCTCATCAGGGTCCTTTAGAATACATTGATATCCAGATTTCTACAAGTAAGAGTCTTATTGGAACAATGATTATTATAAATCACTAGAACAAGGTGGTGTGCAGGTCAAGTTTTGAACTGGGATAATGTCTTGGCTTTAGCAAAAAGCATGATAGCAGGCAGAATAATAGTACATGCCTGCACATAAAACCCACCTGCTGGGTTCAACTACTTACAATTTGGGGGACTTTAGGTGGGTAGCATAAGGGCCAGTCCTCTGATCTGTAAAATGGCAGCAATAATGGTACTTCCTTCACAGAATTGTTGTGAGGGAAAGCAAGGAGGGAACATACTCAGCACACAGTAAGGTCTCAAATAGCAGTCACTATTGTTAGATAGCTTGTTACTTCTTTGCTATATTATTATGGGGGATAGTCCTCCATATACTGTAGAAATGAAATCTAGAAGATATTAAGATCTGATGAAATTCTACTGAATATAAAACAAACTTTAAGAAAATCTGCATAGAGGATTGTTTTCTTCATAAAAGTGACCTGTGTACTGACTTGTATTAAAAATGCTGGATATGGGGCTAAGTGTAGTAGTTTGTCCCTGTAATCCCAGCTACTCTTAAGAAACTAGGGTTACAGAATAAAGCTAGCTCTGGAAAAAAACTAGTAACACGCCATCTTATCTTAACCAGTAAGTTGGACATGGTGGCATATACCTGTGATCCTAGCTATAGGTGGGATAGCAATCTGAGGCTGACCCCTTGCAAAAACGAGATCCTAGCTGAAAAAACAGAACTAAACAAAAAGAGGGCCCAGTGGCATGGCCCAAGTTGTAATAGTAGAACACCTACCTAACAAGCTATGAAGCTCAGAGTTCTAGACCCAGTACTACTTAAAAAAAGAAAAAAAGAAAAAGCTTCGTAGATAGCTTGGGATTATTTTGAGTCCCTATTCTGCACCAAATCTTATACTAGGCAATTTATACCAGTTGTTTCATTTACAACATCCCTAAAAAAAGAGACTAATTTAATTTACTGGAAGTTTGGATATCATCCAAAAAGATTAACTGTACATTTTGGTAGAATTGCATTGTGCTACACACTTATGATTTGTATTTTTTCTGTATGTTTTTAAAGAAGTTTAGAAAAAAATATTTCATACACACAGGTATCTATGTGTCTGGTGAAATATCTGTGGTGAAATAAGTTAATATGATACAGAAAGTGTTAGGATGTTAAGTAGAGTGAAAGGATTTGACCATATTTTTTACTAAGATGTGAGTATATTTTACTTCTCCCAAAATGACAGGGAAATGCCTTCCCATTTCAAAGGACTGTTGAATATCCAAAAGCTATTATCATGGAAGACCTTCCATTTAGATGGGTCACTATCAAATGTGAATGATGAAGTCTCTTTAAAATTTCTGTGGACTTAAGAATTTTTACCAAAATATCCCTTCCATCCTGTGACAGGATCCGTGATGAGAAAATGAGAGAAAAACAACTCCACCAAGAGGAAAGGTTAAAGGCTGCTCTGCAAAGAGCCGTAGCACAACCCAAGAAAAAGGTTTGTTTTGTTCTGAGTCTAGCCACAACAGTATCAAGGGTCTGTCTCTGTGGTACAAAATCAAAATACCTTCTAACTTATCTAAACAAAGAATATTGTATGTATGTGTGGACACGTAAAAAAATGAAACCTCCAACTGGGCACTAGTGGGTGGCTGACAGCTGTTAAGCCTCCCTACTCAGGAGGCTCTGAGGTGAGGATCACAGGTGTGAAGCCTGGGCAGTAAAAAACTTAAGATTCTTATCCCCAATTAACTACCCAAAAAGCTGGTAGTATATCTGTGACTCAAGTGGTACAGTGCTGGTCTTGAACAAAAAGCTTAGGAACTTTGCCCCCGCCAAGGTCAAGCCCCAGGATTGGCACAATTTTTTCTTTTTTTTAAACAAAGAAACTTCCTTTGTATGACTAATTGAAGTTAATTTTAAAATGTGATCAAAAAAGGAATTCCCAAAATTAAAAAAGTACACTTGCTCATCTAATTAAAAAGTACATGGTTTTCTGAGGGTTAGGGTTTTGTAGTTGTTTTGGTCAGTCATAGGGCTTGAACTCAGGGCCTGGGGGCTATCTCTGAGCTTTTTAGCTCTCTACCACTTTGAGTCACCGGCCACTTTCTATTTTCTGATGGTTAATTGGAGGGAAGAGTCTCAGACTTTCCTGCCCATGCTGGCTTCGAAGCCCGATCAATCCTCAGATCTGTCTCCTGAGTAGTTAGGGTTGAGTAGCTAGGATTACAGGCATGAGCCATCAGCATCTAGCTGTTTTGGGTGGTTTTCTAAACTCTAGACCCCCACCCCCACCCCCACCCGCCAAAAGAATCTCTCAATTATAGAGGGAAAACTCACTATGGCACTTGCTGAGAAATCAAATGTTAGCTTCTAAAATGGTGTGTTTCGACTGGCCATTATCTGAAGCATGTCCGACTTTACCCAGATCTTCCCTTTTCCATATGAAACCTAATTGCTCAGGTTTACTATGGGTGCTCAATTTACCACTTAACTTTGCCTAAAATAGTAGGACATCCGTTAGATTATCAATACCTTTGGAACTGTGATTAGTATTTTAAACTATTTTGTTCATGTAAAAACCAAGTCAATACTGACATTTCATGTATCTCAATAGTATATAGCTATATTAAACAGTATTTTCTTTTGTTTCAGTTGGGAAGACGACTCATCTACCGCTCAAAACCTCCATCAGCTAACAAAGAGCAAGTAGTTCTGGTCACTGACTTAAGAGCAAAAACACTGGAGGATGAGTATTTTTTTAGTTGAATAGGAGCAGCAAGATTTTTGATACCAAATTTCTCAGATTTTGACTTTGACTAATGGCAGATCCTGCCACATACACTGTCCTAATTCAAGGAAGATAGACCCTAAGCCTAAAGGTTTAGGATTGGAGTTATTTTCCTTCTTTTGTTGAAGCTTCCTATTATTCTTAAGTATTACTCCATATAGCTAGACATCTGTCTATTTTGACTTGTCCAAGTTGGGGATATACCTCTATAGGAAATGACCATTAAGATGTAATGTGTTTTGTCAACTGGACTAAAGGGAAGTTCACCAGATGCCGTTAGCAGAATGTAAATCATTAAGAGTGTGCAACTCTCTACTTGCTTTGGCAGCACACATACTGAAATTTGAACGATTCAGAGAAGAGTATACAACTCTAAAAGTCTCAAGAGTTCTTCTGATAATTAATGGTATCAGAACATAACCCTAAGACTATTTTTATTTCACAATAAGTTCTGTTCAGAAGAGTATCTCTTAAGTGAACAAAGCACAGGCCTTGAGCCTGAATGTCAGGTCACTATTTCTATTGTGTCCTATGTTCACATTTTAATTTCTAGGTAAAGTTTCAACTTTAGCTATGTTTAACCTATACTGCATGTAATTTACTATTAAGAAATGTTTAACTTTATACATGTGAAAAGTGGCTCAAAAACCTTAAAATAGTTGCTTTTAAAAGGTTTCAGTAAATACATAAGGGCTGAAATCCACTTTCACAAGGATATTCAAAGGATATAATTGCTTCTTACAGAAAAAAGGGTATTAATCTTACCAAAAAATGAATGTATCATTTCAGCAGTGTATTGTTTCAACAATGAGCTTTGCATGTAAATACCTATATATAAAGAGCAAGCATGTTCACGTTGACAAATTTTTATTGTCTAGAAATATATATATAAAAAAAAATCCCCCACAAAAAGGCTCCATTCTCTCATGTCCCATCTTTTTCTTCAACACACCTTTGTCACAAGTCAGATTGGAAAAAAATATGGTCTAGAAATATATATATAAAAAAGACCCCCCCAAGTGGCTATTCTCTCATCTCCCCATCTTCTTCTTCTTCTTCAACACCTCTGATATAAAGGACATTGTTACATCTGTAAAAAGAAAAACAGTTCGTTTTGTTGTTTCAGCTTGAAGCCATCTAACATCTGCATTACCAGTGTTAGTTTTTCTTGATTATATAAATGCAAAATACTAGATTATATTGTTTTGTAAGTTTCATATAGATTCATTAAAGAGCATTAAAGAGCATATATGGCACTTTATAACATGTGGTTGCCATGACATCTTAATGACAAACTTAAACTATACTTCTGACAGATTTTAACAATTTCAGAGACTTCTGAAGTTTAGTTGTAGAGCAATGTGGTAAATAATTTTTTTAAGTTAATTCCAAAATTGAAGCACTATTTATTTACACAGCATTTTAATGTTTATCAGTAGTACCTTTACATATATTAGTGCTGTTTTGTTACCTTATTAAAACTTCACCCAGATGTCCAGACAATGCCCCATCTATGTATTCTTCTGTATTTGCAAGCTTTAAATTAAAAACAAAATACATATATGTGAGCTTAGTCATGCACAAAGAAAACAATGTACCATACCTACTGATGAGAGAACATATTCACTGAGGCCTCTTTATACCAACAACTCAAATCTGTCTATACTACATAATAGAAGATCAGCTTCTATTACTACTGTAATGCTTTTGGTTTCAAACATTCAGTATAAAATAACATTTATGAATGTAAATACTTAATAAAGCTTGTTTCAACATAAGTTGTTAAACCTCCCAAGTTGTATATTTCTAACGGGTATATAAGTAATGGGTGGAGAAAGGTAGCCTCTAAACTGGAAGTGGCATTGTGGCTCCACCAGCCTTAAGCCAAAGAGCTCAGGGGCAGTACCTAGGCCCTGAGTTCAAGCCCCATGACCTGACAAAAAACAAAAAACAAAATTTGCTGGAGGTTTAGTTCAAGTGGCAGACAATCAACTTAGCAACTAGCCCAAGGCCCTGAATTCAAATCCCAAGACCAGAAAAACAAAAAAAGTTTTCTGAAAAAATTCAGTTCTAAAGAAAACAGACATTAACTTTTTCTAAACGGCTATGGCTAAAATGTATTAGTCAACAACAAAGCTAGAGAACAGACTAACTACTTTAAAATGTTTATGTACCAATAAACAGGTAAAAAAAAAAAGCGTTCTTAAAAATTGTTTAGTGGAGCTGAGAATATGGCCTAGTGGTAGAATGCTTGCCTCATATACATGAAGCCCTGGGTTCAATTCCTCAGCACCATATATATAGAAAAAAGCCAAAAGTGGTGCTGTGGCTCAAGTGGTAGAGTGCTAGCCTTGAGCAAAAAGAAGCCAGGGACAGTGCTCAGGCCCTGAGTTCAAGCCCTGAAACTGGCACACATACAAAAAAGTTGTTTAGCTAACTAGTGGTACATTCCTATCTCAGCACTTGGAAGGTAGAGCTAAGCAGATCTCAAGCTTGAATCCAGCCTGTGCTAATTTAGTGGGACCTCAGCTCCAAAGAGGAGGAAAAGGAAGAGGACAAGGAAGAGGAGGAGGAGGAGGAACAGGAAAGGGAAGAGGAAGAATGAGAGATGGGGGAAGGTAAAGGAAAATGAGGAGGAGGGAGAAGGAGAGTTTTTGTGTGTGCACCAGTCCTGGGGCTTGAAGTCAGGGCCTAGGCACTGTCCCTGTGCTTTTGTGCTCAAGGCTAGCACTCTATCACTTAAGTTACAGATCCATTTCCAGGTTTTTGGTGGTTAATTGGAGATAAAGAGTCTCACAGACTTTCCTGCCAGGCTGGCTTTGAACTGCAATCCTCAGCTCTCAGCCTCTTGAGCAGCTAGGATTACAGGTGTGAGCCACCAGAACCTGGCTTAGAGGATCATTCTCTAAGAAATGACATAAATTCAAAGAGGAAACACATACATCATTCTTTTTTAGTTGAGTGCAAGTCTGAAAACATAAAACTTACTTTAAACTGTACAGTTGACTGTTTTTCTGTATATTCATAGTTGTATAACTATCATCACTAATTCTAGAACACTTCCAACACAGTAGCTAAACTTTTCAGATTTTTCTATAGACTAAGTAAATGATTCCTGTTCAGAGGAAAACTATGCTTTGTAAGAATTATTAGGATTAAGCCAGGTGTTTGTGGCTTATGCTTGTAGTCCTAGTTAGCTACTCTGGAGGCTGAGATCTGAGGATTGTGGTTCAAAGCCATCCTGAGCAGGAAAGTTCATGAGACTTATCTCTAACTACCAAAAAAGCTAGACTTGATAGGACTTTTCTGCCCAGGCTGGCCTCAAACTGCGATCCTCCAGAACTCAGCCTTCCAAGTAGCTAATCAGGCTAGTGGCTTGAGCCACAAACACCTAGCTAGTATATATTCTTAGTCACACACTAAGCATTAAGGAATAAGCAGCAGCAAAATAAATACGATTTTATGATCTCTCAACTCTTGAGCTTACCTGCATGTTCATATAGCCATCTACAGATACCAGGTAGCCTTTGTATTCCATGCCCCATTTAAGCTTCACCATCACTGGCTTTCCTGTTAGTCCATTGAGGAAAGGCTTGGGATTGAGAGGTAAACTCTGTAGGAAGAAAGAAGTATTCAATTGATTCTTCTTGCTGGGACTGTAACTGTGGATTATACCCTACACTTGTCACTTTATCACTTTACTACATAATTTTCATTTTTCCCCCCTTTGGTGCCAATCCTGAGGCTTGAACTCAGGGCCTGTACGCTATCCTAGAGGTTTTTTTGCCCAAGGCTAGCTCTCTGTTATTTGAACCACAGCTCCTCTTCTGTTTTTCAGGTGTTTTTTGTTGGTTTTTTGTTTGTTTGTTTTGTTTTTGGTGCTTAAATGAAAAAGAGTCTCACAAACTTTCCTGCCCAAACTGGCTTCCAACTGTGGACCTCAGATCTCAGCCTCTTAAGTTGTTAGGATTTCAGATATGAGCCACTAGTGCCTGGCAATCTTCATTTTTATATGTTGAAAGGCATTGGGGAAATATAAATAGCCAGTTTCATCTCCAACTTATCAAAATGAAATTCATTAGTCACCTAAGAGACCACGAATATCTCCATCACTCACTGTTCCAAAGCAAAAGAAACAAAGGCATTTTTAAAAAAGATGCTATGACAATCTCCTGTTTCCTGGGGGGAGGGGCACATAAACAAATAATTACATTGCATATTACAAATATGCAGTGCTTTATGTATAATATGTATAAGATGTTATGAAAAGATCACAAAATGCATATAAGGGGACCAACTAATCTAGGGTGAAAAAAAAACAAAGACTCCCTGAAGTAAGGAATGCTTTGGTTTTAAAGGAAGAAGGTTATGTCCAAAGGGCAAAAGGAGTGTTGAAGCACAGAGCCTACCTATGTAACAGAATTTAAGAAATAAAGGCTATCTTAGAAAACACACAAAAAATTCAGTATTGAGAGTCTCAAATACAAAACTACAGAAGGAACCTAGTGAGATCCACGTCTGGGAGCTAGGTCTTGGGTTGGTCTATTTGACTTTTCATCACAAGTGCCTCTTTCTTAATGCAGTCAATGAAAGTTTATTTAGCATTCTCAGTGAACTGACTTTTCCGCCCTCTCATCTACTCAAGTCATTCCAAAGGAAAGAAAAGAATCAAGACTAGGGGCTGGGAATATGGCCTAGTGGCAAGAGTGCTTGCCTCATATACATGAAGCCCTGGGTTCGATTCCTCAGCACCACATATATATAAAAGGCCAGAAGTGGCGCTGTGGCTCAAGTGGTAGAGTGCTAGCCTTGAGCAAAAAGAAGCCAGGGACAGTGCCCAGGGCCTGAGTCCAAGCCCCAGGACTGGCAAGAAACAAAACAAGAATCAAGACTAGCATATTCAAGAGCAATCTTGGAGAACACTTGATTACTGGAACCTTTCAACATCTCAAATTTATTATCTTTAAAGCAAATACTATTGTGCATATCAAGCCATGCATATTTCTGCTTAAAGTGCTTCAGTAGTTTCTGACTGCACTCGGAATTCAATCAAAACTTGTTACCATGGTCTCAAAGGTTCTCCCTCTCCATTTCATAACTACCATTCTATAAGCAGCTGTAGCTTTCTGTCAATCCCTCCAACCGTCAGTCAATGTCCTCCCTAAGGCTTCGGCTGCTGTTGCTACAATTGCTTGGTACTCTCTGAAACGATATGTCCCGGCCATCCCAGGGACCATGCGGAGATAATCACAGACCAGAGAAGAAGGTTCATAAGGAGGTTTATTAGTGGGGCCATAGTTCCCATGGGAGAGGGAGCTACATGGCGTCTGCACCTTATCCAGGTGGCAACTTCTCTCTCTGGGGGTAAAGGGGAAGTAGGTAGGTAGTGAGTAGGAGTGGCTCATTAGGTGTGGGTGGAGCTGAGGAACTGAGGCTAGGGAAATGCTAAAACTCTCCCCACTCTTCCTGTCACTTAGGTTTCAGGTTAAATCCCGCCTTACCTAGGGAGGCAACCCGTAAAGCAGCCCTCTCATCCACCAAGTCGCCCCTTTCCTTTCCTAGCATCCGGGCTGCTTTCTCCCAAGCACCTACCATTCTCTGCAGTTACAAATGTCTACTGCTATCCGACCCGTGTCTCCCTTCCACACACGAGGGAGTCCACCGAGAAGAGCACAGGACCTCGCAAGCTAAATTCCTAGCACCCAAGAACAGTATCTGGCAAGGAGGTAGTGGGCGCTCCACGTAGAAAATGAATACTTGCCAGCCCGGGCCTTGGAGGCGGGAAACGAAATGCGCGCCTCAGGGTGATGCCTGCCCGGTGGGCCCCAAAATAAGGGTTTCAGGAGGAGGAAGCAGGGCTCTTGTGGGGGGTGGGTGAGGAACGGGAGGGCACCGGAAGGAGTGCTTCTGGAACCCCCGAAGCAAGAAAGGGACGAAAGGGGCGGCGACCCCGGTGCGCCGCGCCGCGCCGCGGGACGCCGCGCGGGGATGAATGGGAATCGTGCGAGGCCGCTGCCGCCAGGCCGGGCGAGATTGGCGTCCTCCCTCCCCGCCCTCGCCTCCCCGCCAGCTCTTCCTCCTGACCATCGCGAATACGGGCAGATACTACAGGGTCCCCCGCCGCCGACCGCCCCGTCGCGCCGCCGCCGCCGCCGCCGCCGCCGGTCCCGCGTGACTGGATCCGCTACAGCGAGCCGAGCCCGTGAGCGAAGAGAGAAATGGCCGCCCGAGAACAGCGTCACCTTTCACCTCTCACCGCCGCTGTGTCGGCTTCGGCGATTGGACGCAAAGAGATGCGTGCTGATTGGAGGAGGAAGTGTCTCCTAGCAACCAGCGACAGCGCTTACACTTAGGCCCCGCCCATCCCGGCGCGCAGCCCTCTGGGAAGTGGTCCTAGGCGGGTCTTGCTTCTTCAGCAGCGCGACGGGCGCTGCCGGGTTCAAGGTTGACTACGCCGTCTGGTGGGGATGGGGGTGAGATGGAATGGGGTTGGGATCATTATCCATTGGTTCCGCGTTCGGGGGTCTCAGCCTCGGCCCCCTTCTACTGCAAGACCTGGGGGAGTGAAATGCACCCGAGACAGTCGGGTGCAGACGTTATTTCAGACTAGGTCAGGCTGCATCCAGAACGCAGTTGCTCTGGGTTTGTGTTTTGCATTGCCAGCTGAGTCCCGGCGCGGGCATTTTGCAAGTGCGCTTAGTTAAGGACCTGGGCAACTTGGACGCCGGCACGGGCAAACGCATCGGATATAAAGGGATCCCTCACGATCGCGTAGGTTTTCTTACAGTCTCACTGCCAGAGATGAGCACCTCACTCAATCTGAAATATTCTAGCAGTTCTTGGGCAATGAATGCATACTGGGAGAGGACTGGATTTTTTGTAGCCCCGAGGACATCGACCTAGAACTGAGTATTGGATGTCCGGTCTGGAAGGTTGGAGTGGGAAGGCTTTGGAGGCAACTTGAGTTCAGAATCGCCGTCTATCACGTGGAATGGTACTGGATAGTCTCCTGACCCCTTAAAGGCTTTGAGTCCTTTGCTGTAACAGGGCCGTAAAATCGTCACCATCCCCGAGGTTGTTGGGAGAATAAAATACTAATAGTGAAAATGTCTAGAATTGTCCATGGTCAGATAAAGGCTTAGTTGAGGAGTTACCTGTTGTTTTTATTGTTGCTATATAGGTAATGTGCAGAGGGGCTACATTTACATAATGAGTGCATTTCTTTTTGGACAATGGCACCCCTTCCCTCACTGGCTCTCGCTCAGTTATTCCCTCCCATCCCCACCCACAAGTTACATAGCTTACTTAGTTGTTATCTTAATATTTTCCACATAAATGTTGGGAAACACTGACAAGAAATAATTTTTTTAAAAAACATTTTTTCCTTTAGCAGATTCTGGGTCTTGAACTCAGGGCTTTGCACATACTCCTGGTGCTCTACCACTTGAACCATGCCTCTAGTACTGACTTTTTGATAGTTATTTGTAGATAAAGAGTCTCACAGACTTTTCAGCAAGTGGTGGTTTCAAATTTTCATTCCAGAGCTCAGCTTCCTGAACCCAACTAAAAGTAATATTCTTTCATTATTTTTTTAAGTAAGATTCTGTGTGTAATTTATACCTAGCAGCTTTTGGAATTATTTACCCTAAAGTTCCATGAGTTTTTCTTTTGAGTTTGTCAATTGTTTTATGATTCTTTAGCTTTGATGTGGATTTTGTTGTGTGCTCTTTAACAATCCTTTTGGAAATCTCACTGCCCTGTAATTTGGGATATAGCCCTGTTTTAGAGGTAAGAAATAGCTCCAGCAGATGACTTAACCAGGGATGCACAGCTCAAGTTCAACCCAGAAGTTCGTCACTTTTTCTACTTTAGAAAGTGACCTTTCCAAACTTCAAAATATACTTTAGGAGTCTGACTTTTATCTTGTAGCTGTTTTCTCATAAAATGAATCAAAATACTCTAGTAGTTTATGTAAAAGAAAATTGTGTTTAGTTTCGTGTTAAATATTAATCTTTAATACTTTAGTTAAGTGGGCAAAAGCCTATCCATATCAATTGTAAATATCATATCTACATGTACATATAGGAAGTTCTAAAAAATAAGCCTAAAATGGGGGATAATCCCACCAATCAAACAAAACTAAGTTAATTTTTTGGTGTACTGTATCTAAATACACATTTTTTTTAACAAGATAGCATTTTTGTAACATATTCTTCATTTTATATTGAACAAACTCATAATTGCATATCCTTCCAAAATGTGATCCATTAAACTGTTATGCAAATACGAATATTAATTATATGCTTTCACTACCCCTATTATAAAGAGTAGGTATTGTCCATGCTTTTATGTCTATTCTTGAGCGTATCGTGATTCTTTTTTTTTTTTTTTTTTTTTTGGCCAGTCCTGGGTCTTGGACTCAGGGCCTGAGCACTGTCCCTGGCTTCTTTCCGCTCAAGGCTAGCACTCCGCCACTTGAGCCACAGTGCCGCTTCTGGCCGTTTTTCTGTATATGTGGTGCTGGGGAATCGAACCTAGGGCCTCGTGTATCCGAGGCAGGCACTCTTGCCACTAGGCTATCTCCCCAGCCCGCGTATCGTGATTCTTAACCATAAATCCTTAGAATATAAAATTCCTGAATTAAAGGGCATTATTATTTCAAAGGCTTTGATAAGCATTGTCATGTTAACATACGGTTCAATGAAATATCCATCAGAACTGGTTCTAATATGAGGAAAATAATATTGTTTTGATTTTTTCGAACACAAGATAGAATATAATATGAACACATAGAGGAGATAGCCTCTAATTAAGATGAATAGAGTGGTAAGGACTGAGTTTACCACTGCCTTGTTTATGGTAAGAATTGAGTTTAATAGTACTCCCAAAATTCCAGTGGCACACAAACATCTAACAATGATTTGTAATTCATGACAAACATCTCATGATCATGAAATATTTATTGAGATTAACAAAATAGACACTAAACTTCCCTCCCTTCCCCCCCCCCACCCCGCATTACATGGAGTTAACCACTTCTTATTCCCAGAGTGGTAGTGAATGCTGTTAATACAAAGGCTTCCTCGCTCTCCTCCAGGATATTTTAGGACATAATTAGGAGGAACCCAGCAAAGTAGGCATTCATGCTAGGGGATAGGAGTGGTTTGGTGTGGGGTGTCTAAGCCTGAGCAGAAAGATGAGATAGTGTTGGTGGCCTTGCAGGTCTAGGGGCAGGCCAGAAGCAAGTGTTGGATGGCCTGACATATAGTATTGGAGCCTTAGGGATACGAGGATGTTCATAGGAAAGAATAACCTGGCACAGGGTGTCAGGCCTGAATGAAGTGAGAGGGAGGCTGTGGGAAGGACAGTGGCAGGATGGGAGATATCTTACAGGAACATTAAGCAAGGATTCAACACATTCGTGACCATTGAAACCAGAGAAAAATTTGCAAATATGGAAAGGGGAAAACTAGGAAGAAGGTATGATGTATTAGAACAAATGGGTATAGATGTACTTTGATATATAATGTATTAGAATGCTGAAGTTAACATTTATGCAGGGGAAAAAGTGGGTATTTGTGGAGGTGTGTTTTTCACCGGCGCTAACAATAGATGTGGAATGCCATGTTATTGTAGTTTGGATCTAGTGATACTAAGTATTTTTTCATATGATTGCTATCTGTGCTGTATTTTCTTTGGAGAAATTTCTGTTCAAATCTTGCATACTGTTCTGTTCTTAGGGTTCAAGGGTTCTGTTCTTAGAACCCTTGACTATATTGCCTCCTTAAAATTAATAAAAAAAAACTATTAAAAATAAAATGAGAAGTCATTTCACTGCTTTAGTCGTCTTTTCTACATTCATACAGTGAAAGGATTAGACCAAACCAAATTTCAACCTCAACTCTTGCCATTTGGGGGCCAAATAATTCTCATATGGGAGTTGCCCAATGTTGCAGGTTTAGCAACATTTCTGGCCTTTACCCACTAGGTGGCAGTAGGAATTCCCTCTTTTCTAAATTGTGAGGCCCAACGATGTTAAATGCTCCCTCTAGGGAACTCAATTCCCCTGGTCGAGAACCACTGGAGATCAGGTTTGCAAATAAAGGCCGCGATCCAGATCACCTTGCAGGTACTATGGATGCTATGGATGCTTAAATAAACAACTAAAATTGGACATGTATGTTAATAGAGACTGTATAAGTTGGTTAAGATCTCATGATTTAAAAAAAGCATGAAGGTTGGATACCTAGCTACCCAGGGAAGCTGAGATATAAGATTTGAAGCTAGCCTGGCACACAGATCTGAGAGACTTTTTTTGTTTTGTTTTGTTTTGTTTTTTTGGCCAGTCCTGGGCCTTGAACTCAGGGCCTGAGCACTGTCCCTGGCTTCTTTTTGTTCAAGGCTAGCATTCTGCCACTTGAGCCGCAGCGCCACATCTGGCCATTTTCTGTATATGTGGTGCTAGGGAATTGAACCCAGGGCCTCCTGTATACCAGGCAAGCACTCTTGCCACTAGGCCATATCCCCAGCCCCTCTGAGAGACTTTTATCTCCAGTTAACCAGAAAAAAAAAGTAGCTAAAACTAAAGGCATAGCTGGATTGCCCTCAAACCCAACACTGAACAAACAAAGCTGCATGGAATTTTCCCCACAAACACCCCCCCCCCCATGTTCCTTGTCCCTCATGTCTTCACTGAATCTAGAAGTAAAGCTTTTTATTCTACTTCATCTGTTACCCTGTGGCCAGAGATATCTCACACCTCCCCTCCTGTAAAACAAAGCAAGGATCTGGACATATTCCTGGTTACTCACCAACTTTGCCATCTCCCCTGACCAGCAGCCTTTTCTTCTTTTAGACTTTAGTTATTTTCACTAGGCTCTCACATTGTTAAGCAAGGTCAACTAGGAACAAGATCATTCTACTGTGTCTTCTTCATAGCAGGGATTACAGGTGTATACCATCACACGCAGCCTCTCTAATAGGCATTTTTAATCTAAACCTCTCATGGACTTCCTTGGGTCAATTTTTTTCTGTTACATAAATATGACACCATCTACTCCAGTTTAATACTATTATCTTCTTTAAAGAAAAGGGATTTGTTGGGTGCTGGTGGCTCATGCCTATAATCCCAGCTATTCAGGAAGCTGAGATCTGAGGATCATGGTTCAGAGCCAGCCCAGGCAGTCTGTGAGACTCTTTATCTCCAACTAACCATCAGAAAACCAGAAGTGGCACTGTGCCTCAAAGTGGTAGAGCACTGGCCTTGAGCACAAAAAAAGCTCAGGGACAGCACCCAGACCCTGAGTACAAGCCCCAGGAAGAAAAAGAAATATTCATTCAACAAATATTTCCCCAAGTGGTTACCATGTGCAGGTGGACACAAAAGCTTCCAAAGGAAAGGATGCTAGAGGTACTTATCAGGAAGTAAGTAATTTCATGTCCTATTGCTGACAGGAAGGAGACTGAGAAAGGAGATCGATACTGGAGTGGTATAGACAGGCTTGATGGCTCATAGCTGCAATCCAGCACTTGGGAGGCAGAGGCCATAAGATCAAGAATTTGAGGCCAGCCTGGGCTACATAGTGCATTCCAGGACCACCTAGAATAAGTTAAGTAGGTCTAGTTGGCCAAATTTTTCCTAGAGATCAATTTGCCAAATGACAGATACATCAAAAACTGCCACATACCCAAAGCATGTTTTGAGGTGGTCCTCTAGATTCACTGTCATCACCAAAGGGAAAGCTACAGCTCCAACTGCAAAGACAGAGAAGACAGTATGAGTTATCTCTAACAGAAATCCATTCACAAAAGTGGCGGGTATCGTAGCAGCCCCAAACTGCTCGGTACCCAAAATTTCTAAAGAAATCCATAACTCAGAATGTATTGTTTAGTGAATTGGCCTTAGTGGAAATATCAAAATGAAAATTTTGGAGTTGGAGGCATGGCTCAGTTGACAAAGTGATAACCAATGAGCAAAAGTGGCAGGTGCCAAGCCCTCGTCTGAGACCTAAAAGAAAATTTAAAAAAAAGAAAAAGAAATCTTCAGAGGCTTTGATTGTCCCCAGCTATTGTTTTGTCACTCCTTGGGCCCAAACCTCATCTTCATCTTCCAAAACAGGAACTCTAACTACCACATGTGTATTTGAAAGACTATAGAGAAGGAGTGGGCAAGGTAAGCAAGCACCACTATCCTTAAGGGAAATTTTATGAAAGCCACTTCACAGTTCTGCTAAATAGAGTATTGACCAGAACCTGTTATATGTCCACTCTGCTGGAATACAGATTGCTACAGTCCAGGAGGCACTGTAACTAGCTAAGAATCAAGGGTAGTAACACCAGTAGGATGTTTGGGGCAGGCAATAAGGGATCTCTGTCACTAGGTATTGTTTATGTCCTTATCATAAAATGGGTTAAATATTTCACAGGGTTAAATAAGATAACAATAGCTAATATTTACATGGCGCATAATATAGTCCAGAGATTTCAGGTGTAGAACCTGTTTATTATTATCTTACATAAAGATACTTTCTGCTCTTTATTTTTTTTTAAAAACCATGTAAATATGAAGAATATTCTATTTGGTTTTGTTTGGAATTTTAGCTGAAAATGTTCACTATTTTGGAAACTGATACCAACTACAATTTTTGCCTGTATGACTAGGGTAATACTCAAAATCCCGTTTGTAGGTTTTGATTTGTTGACTATTTCTTGTTGCTTGCTAGTATAGAAGTGTTTACACATTTGTCCATCAAAATTATTACTTCTATTAATAAATTATTTCTATTTCTATCTCATTGCAGTTTAGCTTTTATAGTTAATCTTAAATTATACATGTAGGTATGCTACATTATATGTCAATTTCATTTCATGACAATAAAGGGCAAGACAGCTATGAGCACAAAAGGGAAAGGATGCTCCTTCTAAGTGGAGAAATTAAGAAAAGGCACTCCTCAGCAGGACATCCATGACTCACACCTGTAATTCTAGCAGCTCAGGAGGCTGAGATCTGACGTTTATGGTTCAAAGCCAGCCCAGGCAGGAAAGTCTACAAGACACTTATCTCCAACGAACCACCAGAAAGCCAGAAGAGGCACTGTGGCCCAAGTGGTAGAGCACTAGCCTTAAGCAAAAGAGCTCAAGGATAGTGCCCAGGCTCTGAGTTCAAAGCCCCATGATCAAAAAATAAAACAAAAAAGAAAGAAAAGGTACCCCTCCTTTCAGGTTGATAAGAGCCCCATGATGGGGTACATGGCTAGGTTAGCATTGTGTACTTAGAATATGGTCCCCACACCTCACCTGCACAGATGTATGCACCAGCCCTACTAATGGCATAAAAACATGCTATAGAAAGGAGGCACTCATTTACAAAGAGAAGATAGTCAAAGATTGAATCCAGGAATTCTTCATTGGGTATAGGAAGGAGACCTACCGCATAGGAGGAAACCAAGAGAGAGAGTGGTTTGCTGGAAACCACAGGAAGAAGTAAATACTTTGAGAAGAGAACACAATCCACGCTGTTCTGCTGCTGCTGCTGCTGCTGCTGCTGCTGCTGCTGCTGCTGCTGCTGCTGCTGAATGAAGACAGATGAATACCTAGCTACTAGGTTGAGCAGTGAGCTCATTTGTGATCTTTCTAAGAACATTCTAGGAACTGGGATGGTGGAAAAGATCCATATGGGTTTAAGACAGAATGTAGGAGGAAACAGTAGAGGAAACAAGTGCAGAAAATTGTGATGTGAGAGATAAAGAGTCTGAGAGTGAAAAATGAAATAAGCAAATAATTGATATTGGCGATAGGTACTATGATGAAAACATAATAAAATGCCCTTATAAACAGGTATGGTAGCGCCAAGGGACAGGGGCTCCACTTTTTATTTACTCAGTAAACTTTTTGCATTCTTGAATAGAACATCTTTTAACATCATTTTCCTCAACTGAAAAAAATCCAAAGGTTGAATCTGGTCATCTTTCATCTCTAGTACCTGTTCTATATACAGTCATGCATTGCTCAATGTTGGAATATGTTCTGAGGAATGCATCCCCAGACTTGTTGCATTGCACAAACATAGTATGCCCTTCTATAAACCTAGATGAATAGCTTACTTGAGACCTAGGCTATGAAGTATTGCCTATTGCTCTTAGGCCATAAATCTACACTGAATTGCTATATTGAATACTGTAGGCAACTATAGCACAATGGTGAGTATTTGCATACCTAAACATAAAAAGAATAATCTTGGCTCCATTATAATCTTAAAGGACTGTTGTCATGTATGTGTTCCATGGTTGACCTAAATGCCATTACACACAACAAGACTGTATTAGTGATAAGCCCTAAAGTTACACTCTACCACAGTTACCATCCTTACATCTCAGGTTTCTTCCATTTTAAAATTGTAAATGTATAAGCTCTTCATAGTCAAAAGTAATAAGGTGACTAAATACTTCAATAGTAAATAAGATGTTTAATTTTTTTCTTTTTCAGTGTTGGGATTGATTCCAGGGACATAGTCATGCTAGACAAGCACTCTATCACTGAACTACATCCCCAGCCCCACAAACAATACTTTTATATAAAATATAATGCAATATCTTTAAATATTTACAATAGCATGAACAAATATGATGCCAAAATATGTAGATAGATCCTAATGATATTAAATAAAATACAGACCTAGGCACACACATACACACACAAGCACACACAAGTTGCACACACATGTGCTCTAAAGACTTATCTTTTTTTTTTTTTTTAGGCCAATCCTGGGCCTTGGACTCAGGGCCTGAGCACTGTCCCTGGCTTCTTTTTGCTCAAGGCTAGCACTCTGCCACTTGAGCCACAGCGCCACTTCTGTCTGTTTTCTATATATATGGTGCTGAGAAATCAAACCCAGGGCTTCATGTATACGAGGCAAGCACTCTACCACTAGGCGATATTCCCAGCCCAAAAGACTTATCTTTTAAGCAGACCTGAACAGCCAACAAGAGAACTGGAATTAACTGAACACAACAAATAGCCTGCTTTCTGAACATTATAACATCTGGAACCATAGTCTCTGATTCTGAAGAATATTCTACTTTTACTCACATTCTCTGCTGGGTTGGAAGATTAATGTGAGAAGAAGTGGGGAAATAAGTGTACAGACAGTAATTTTAAACCAGATGTCTTCATCTACCCCAGTTACAGGAACAGGACACATATCTAACCTTCCCTTAGCAGGCAGGATGAAGAGTGAAGATCTTCCTCTTTTTTTTTTTTTTAATATAATGCTCATGTAGTCCCAACAAGAAGAATTAGATTGTTTCCTTATGCTACTCAGAGCCAGTTTGCTCTTTAATTATCTTAATGAACTCATTAATAAACCATTTGAAGAGACTGGTTATAATAGTACCAACAGCACCATATGCCTTTTCTAGACAAAATGAGGATGCACTCAAATATGTGAATATAGATTGTATGTAAGCCAGCACAGGCACAAACTTGTTTTAATAATAGCTTTGATTTAAATAACATGTGAAGCCGGGAACTGGTGGCTCACACCTATAATCCTACTGTAATGGCTACTCAGAAGGCTGATATCTGAGGATCCTGGTTCAAAGCCAGTCTGGGCAGGAAAGTCCATGAGACTCTTATCTCCAATTAACCACCAGAAAATCGGAAGTGGCACTGTGGCTCAAGTGGTAGAGCGCTAGCCTTGAGCTGAAGAGCTCAGAGACAGCACCCAAGCCCAGAGTTCAAGCCCCACAACCTAAATAAATAAGTATGCAAGCCAATAGTGGAGTCTTACTCCACGACAAATACAGGAACTTATATGAGATCAAAGGAGATAATTCCTTCATACTATGATTTCATGTATTTGTGGTAGGTTTCTGGAGAAAAGAGGATACACTATTCTTATTCATTTGTTCTGGAGTATTTTTATGATAAATATTATACAGAATGTGTAACTCATTTAGAATTTATAGAAATTCATAAGAGCTGAATTTATGATTGTTTTCTGAAAAGAAAACTTGCTAAGAAAAAATTAGTTGTGCAAAGAAGCATGCAGAAGATTTCCCTAACAAGTTCAAAAAATATCTTTCTTTTTTCAGAATTGAGGATTTAACTTGGGGACATATTTTCTATAGTTTCTTTTGCTCTTGAGTAGTTTTATTCCACAGAATACAGGGAATTATTTCAATTTTCTTGTATTTGCTAAGACTCGTTTTATGTCCTAAAATATGATCAATTTTAGAGAAAGTTACATGGGCTGCTGAGAAGGATATGTATTATGCATTGTTGAATAAAGTACTCTGTAGATGTGTGTCAAGTCCATTTGACATATAATGTCATTTAATTATAACATTCCTTTGCCAATTTTTTGTGTGGATGAGAGTAGGGTATTGAGGTCTCCCACTATATCATTTTGTGGGTTCTATCTGTGCAATTAATTCTAGTAGTGCTTGTTTAATGAAGTTGGCACTCTGCCATTTGGCATAAACATGTTAATAATTGTTATTTCATCTTGATGAATCAGCCCCTTTATTAATATGAAGTGACCTTCTGTCTTTTCTGAATGATTTTGGTTATCAAATATGAACACAGTGAGCTACTCCTGCCTGGTTTGGAGGTCCATTTGCTTGGTAAGTCTTTGTTTTTGTCAGTAAATTTCATATCTTGTAGACAACAAATGGCCAGGCCATGCTTTTTTTTGTTTTTTTCAGCTGCCATCTGCCCCAACAAGATGGTCAGAGGCTCAGGGTATGCAGGACTCGTAAATGTGGCCCTGAGCAGGTCTAGCTTTTTAATCCAACTTGCAATTCTAAGTCTTTTGATTGGAGAATTGAGACGATTAACATTCAGTGTTATTATTGAAAGGCACACAGTAATTCTAGCCACTTTATTGTTTTTGTTGGGTTCTTTCCTATTTTATTTGCTTATATACTCATTGGTAGGATTTAGTTTCTCCGCTGTTTATATGCTGACACATTTTTCTGTGTGTGGGATTTCTTTGAGTCTCTGCATAGTGAGGTTTAGTGGTTATAAGTTGCTTTTGCTTCTGTTTTATCATGGAAGGTTTTTATTTGTCCCTCATTTATGAATGGTAGCTTTGCTGGACAGATTAATCTAAATTAATCAGACTACTTTTAGTGCTTCAAGTACATCATTCCATGCCCTGTTGCTTTTAAGGCTTCAGGAAAGAAATCTATGATTATTCTGATGGGTTTGCCATTGTGTGTGACACGGTGCTTCGGTATTATTCTCTTGTTCTGCACACTTAAGTTGTACCTTGGGTGGTGTTTTTCTGGTCTGGTCTGTTAGGTATACTAAACGCTTTCTATAACTGAATTGCTGCTTCTTTTTAAAAACCTGGGCTTTGTTTCCCTCTTATTATCTTATAGAGTATGTTGTGTTCACATAGCTTTCACCACTTTTATTTCTTCTATGCCCATGAGTTTTAGGTTTGGTCTCTTAATAGTAGCCAGACATTTTGCATGTGCCACACATATTGCTTAATTTTCCCTCATAACTTTTCATTTAATTGTTCTACTATATCTATAGTCCTTAAGCCCCTGATATTGTCCTAAACTTAATCCACTCTATGGAGAGAATTTTCAGTTTTTTATTTGAATTATTGAGCTTTTCATTTCTAGAATTTCCATTTGATTTTTGGGATCTCTGTGTCTTAATAAATTCCTCTTAGGTATTCTGCACTGTCTTCCTTTGTTTAGCCATTTGTCCATCTCCTCTTCGTATTTATTCAGATTTTTAGACATGTCATCCTTCATTTCACTGATCATTCTTTTTTCTCTCTCTCCTTAGTCCAAGACTGGGACTCAAACTCG
Source organism: Perognathus longimembris pacificus (assembly GCF_023159225.1). Taxonomy (NCBI): domain Eukaryota; kingdom Metazoa; phylum Chordata; class Mammalia; order Rodentia; family Heteromyidae; genus Perognathus; species Perognathus longimembris. The sequence goes on from NC_063161.1 coordinate 19,076,071, forward strand.
TATGTGGCACTTTTACTCATTGGCTGACGCTGTACTACCTGAGCCACACCTTCAACCTCTCATTAGTCATTCTTATAAGCATGCTTTTGATTTCTTTGTTTAGGCTTTCTTCATCAGTATCCTTAGCAGCTGTTACTATTGGATGGTTGATCTTGGGAGGTGTTATGGCACCTTGTTTTTTTCATATTTGTGTTGCTATATTGAAATTTACTCAACAGAGATCAATTCCTTGGTTGAACATTTGAATCACTTGTAGTCTTAACGATGAGGTGTTCTCATTGCTCAAGAAGGACTGTGTAGTTGGAAGGGTTACTGTGCCGTTTCTCCCGAGTAGACTGGGGAGTAGCCCAGTGTTCAGGTGTTTGCCTACATGCTCAGGGTGTCAGGCTTGGTCTCTACTCCACTAAGATAGATGAAACTAGCTGGAGTCTCTTGTATTTCCATGTGTTTGGGTTGGTGTTATATGTGAGTTGAGGATGTGACTGGTTAAAGGTCAGTTGTCTATTTCTGTTCTGTTTGCCCCTTGGAAGTTTCTCTCCCTTGTCTACTGGAAGTCTGCTGTTCACAGAGTACTTTAGACTATGGGTCAGTTACTACACAAGTCCCCTGTCCCTTGGGGCAACAGATGGGCTTCTCCGAGGGTTCCTTGCATTACTTGAGGACAAGTAACTCACTGAGTTCCTTCCAGTGAGGATCTGAGGGACTCAGGTGATCCTCCTGAAAGCATTGGGTCTGTTTTTTTCAGACCCTGCCCATCAGCAAGTTTGTCACCCTGTGGTAAAGCTGAGACTGGATAGGGATATCCAGTGAGCTCTGGGTTTAGTAGTAAATTCCCAAGGCCATCAGATTGTTCCTAGGTTCTGCAAACACTGATAACCATGGACTTGGTGCTTTTCTATGGGGGTCCTCAGGCATTGGCACTTGCTGTAGCCAGGGAGGATGAAGTCTTCAACTTCCAGGTTCTTCACTACCTGTGCTTCTGAGGCTGCTTTGAATTTTCAGCTTCTCTGTGTCTAATCCCTCCCTCTCCAAGACTACTTCTCTGGCTCTCACTGATCTCTGAGATTCTAGGGTGCAGCTCAGTCTCTAGGCCTGCATGCCCACCTGCAGACTGCCTGCGAGGAGCTGGTGGCTCCTGAAATGTGAAATTGTCACCAGCAGACATGAGCTGAAGTGTCCTTCAGATAATCAACTCACTTTCACAAGCAGAGCGGGGCTGCCAACAGCTTCCCTAGCTCTCCTTGGGAGCCCTCAGCTTGCTGGAGTCAAAACCTCTACCTCTCTCTCAGCCTCAGATGGCAATCTTCCACGTGAATACTGTGGTTGGATGACCCAGAAGTCCCTAAATCTGACTGTTTGCCAAATTCTCCCGTTATGGCTCAGTCCCAAGGCCTGTCTGGCCACAGGCTGTTCACAATCAGTCAATGTAAGCTGATCACTCTGTAGTGTGGACTGTCTACTAGCAGAGGCTGAATCTTTAGTTTTTAGAAATGGCTTTCAGGGAATGAAGTTATAAGACTCTAGCCTAAGTGAAGAGCTTTGGTATTCCAGAATGGTTAGTTTGGGGACTATGAAGCTGTTCTCACTGAGAAGGTCAATTCTTCCTATCTGTGTCTGCTTCTGATGGCTGTTGGCTACCTGGACACTTGCTGGATGCTACAGATTACACTGGTGACTGATTGTATCTTTGTTTCCAATCCCAAGTGTGCCTCAAATTTCAGAACCTGGCTGCCTCAGCAGGTGGATTGCCTGCAACCAACATAATCTGATGCTCAGTACCTCAGTGTCAAGCAGGAGGGCCTCCCACAAGATAGCACCTCTCTGAGCTATGTGGAGCAAAAGTCTGACCTATCTGATGTTGGGTGCTAGGGAATTCACTGCCCTGACAGAACCCCACACTAGGGCTTGCTGCATGAGAGAGGTACGGCTTTGTCTCCCAGCTGGGTCTGCAGGTCTGTCAAGGAAGTTGCCGTCTTACCCTGTGGTGGAAGCTGTGGCAATCAAAGCTTCTTTATTGCCTCTTCTGTTTTTCAACATTGGGTTAAGTATGACTGCAGTAAGACTAGTTTGAGTCAAAAGCCCAAATTATAACATTGTTTTTATGTTTATGGCAGCAGTAGGCTTGCAGGTGAGAAAACTGTTGCTTGGGATCATTCATAAGTGGTTGAAATTTGGAAGCACTCAAGAGAGAAGAAGCTACAGTTTAGTCATTTTACCAGGTATAAAGTACCTTCTGATCTGTCTAGCAGTACCGAAGTACATTCGTTGCAGAAAGGTTTTCAGCCTCAGCACTTGATTTCAAGTGTGTATATATGTATGTGTGTATGATAAAAATATATTTTAAGTTTATCACTTTAACCCATTTAGCAGTATATTTCAATAGCATTAAGTAAACTCACATTGTTGGCAACCATTCTACTACTCATCTCTGGAATGTATTTTGACTACTGGCATTTTGAGGCAAGCACTCTTGCCACTAGGCCATATCCCCAGTCCCCATCTACTGGCATTTTGAACTGAATAATTCTTTGCTAGGGAAGTGGTGTGGTCTATAAGTGTTTTACAGCATCCCGGGACACTGCCATTAGAATCCAATAGCATCTCCCTCTCCTCAAACCTGATCATTAAAAAGATCCCCAAACATTGCCCAACATTCTTTGGGAAGCATAGTCAGTGATTTGGCAATCACTAATTTAAAGGGGAAGACTTTGGTCTCTGAGAGTCCAAATTTCATTTTTATAGTGCTTTATTTTGAGAAAAAAATTCATTTCAATTTTCTTGATGGATAGACATTTATTTCAGGATATACACTGGTCTGTTCTTTTCACACAGCAAACTTACAAGCCATTGCCTTCTTTGTGTGTGTATGTGTGTGCACAGGCTCGCACATCCACATTAATACTGGGGGCTTGAACTCAAGGTCTTGTTCTTTCACATGGATTTTTGCTCATAGCAGTCTACTTGAGCCATGCTTCCACTCCTCAGTTTTTGCTGGTAAATTGGAAATGAGTCCTTTGATTGGTCTGCCTGGGCTGGCTTCAAATGGAGATTCTCAGACCTCAACTTTCTGAGTAGCTAGGATTACAGGAGTTAGCTACAGGTGCTAGGTGCTATTGACTTCCTGAAGCAGCGTTATTTGTTACAGTGCCTATTGGTGTTCTTCATCTCACCAAACCCTTGCTGTATGGTACAATGCCAATGCAAAGATTCATTGGAATGTGTCCCTGACAGCTGCCTCATCATGGAATCTTTTTTCAAAATCCAGCATTTTCCTCAAACTGTTAACTAATGTGATGTTTTGACTTTGGGATTTAGTTTGGTCAATCTAGAAAGAATGCCTTCAATTCCCCTTTTCCTTCATATTTTAGAAAGCTTTTCCATTAACTAGTATGATGTTTGCCTTTACTACATATATCGGGACAATTTCCTGTGAACTCTGTGCTCACTTTTGGTTTCAGTAAGCATTATTACAAATATCTACAAACAGAGCTTCAGCTGATGTGTCTGAGAGACACATTGTTCAATTAATCAAAATTTTTATTGTAAGTTGCTTTTTAACCTTCCAGAAATAACTTAGGAAAACCACATTGTAAGTACTCACTAGATTTGGTACCTTGATTGTGTATCGGACCAATTGTGTGTTCAGTAGTAAACTAATGGAGTATTTAACTGTCGGAACAACAATGACATAATTAATCTGAGTGGTATTGCTTTAGGATAGCTGACTAAACAGAAATAGTCTAAACTGGGGATGACAGTTTCCCATGCATGACTGAATGGATATGACTGAAAAAATGGTTGAAATGAAAGGTTTAATAAGTTTATTCTCATTTTTATCATAATTACTTCATGTTTTACAGAGTAACATTTACTGACTTGCAAAAAAGGAATAAGTCTGTGTTATTCTTATAATGAACCTTCTGTCAAGAATTCTTGTATCTTGACCTTTATATACTGAGTTGACACTGAACAAAACAACATAGACCAACACTTGAGGAATGTATCAACTACATTCCAGGAACTAAGATTTTTCAGTGTCAGATGTGATTCTGTATTTAAGTCTATATGACACCTACAGTGAGGGACTATGAGTAGTTCTTTAGCTTAATTATTATGACACTTTTTCATGCATTATAGAAGGGATGTAGGGGGGCTGGGAATATGGCCTAGTGGCAAGAGTGCTTGCCTCATATACATGAAGCCCTGGGTTCAGTTCCTCAGCACCATATACATAGAAAATGGCCAGAAGTGGTACTGTGGCCCAAGTGGCAGAGTGCTAGCCTTGAGCAAAAAAGAAGCCAGGGACAGTGCTCAGGCCCTGAGTTCAAGGCCCAGGACTGGCAAACATAAATAAATAAATAAAAGAAGTGATGTAGGCTATTCCATAAAACAGTACCAAAATGAGGTATTTAATGTTATTTACAATGTTCTAGATAATTGATATTTGTCCTCTGTATGGAGAAACACTAATAGGAAAAGTCAGTGTTATTCCACATCAATTTAACTCTAATAATTATTTTTAGTAGTCATCAGGCTGTACTACTTCCATTTGCTGTAATTCTAAAAGCAAAAATTTATAAACATTAAACTTGGTACCACTGCTGTTTGATTAAATTTGTTGATCTCTCTAGGCCTTAGTTTTGCATTAATGAGATTAGGGACAATCTCAGCTCTAACACAATAGTATGAAATTATATTGCTTAAATTAATAACAAAAAATGAAGATTGAAATAAAAACCACCCTTTTATTTATAACTATTCTTTAAATTACACAGAATGGATTATTTTTTCAGTTAAAATACTTATGCTTTTAACAGAGAAAACTTTCAGTTTTCCATAAATGTTAAGGAGATTGGACAGTTTAATATAATTGGAAAAAATACACTGTAAAACAATATTTTGCAATGATAGTGGCACATATGTCTCTTTAGTATAGTTGAATAACTAGAAATACAATGACAATACAAATAATAGGCTAGCTTGTATTTATATCAGTTTAAAAGATAAAATGTATTTGGTATAAAATATATTTATAATTTATTTGTCCACAATTATTTAGATTTTTTAGAAGTTTTTATTCCTCTATAATTACATATTCTGATTGGGGAAAGTTGGCACTACTATATCACAATAACATTCTGCAGAAGCATCATGATGATTTTCATTTATTGGGCACTTATTTGCTAATACTTTACATACATTTTTTTCATTTAATCCTTACAGCAATCCTGTTAAGAAGGGGTTGTTAACTAAATTTTACTAGCTCAGCAACCCACAAACAATAAGCCACAGAGCCCGTGTCTGTCTGCTTCTCAACCTCATGCCTTAGATCTTCTAATGAATTACAAGCAGTTCAGGAATAAAACAAGTACTGCCACCCAAACCACCTTAGTTCTTAATTTTACACAAACTTGGTAATTGCATTGGTAAGACAGTGACATTCCTATGTTGTAGCCCAAGTGGAAATTATTTTGAGATATGCAGCCATATATTAATTGCATAAACACATGACATCACATTCATCGGTCTGTCTCTGCATTTGGTTTGGTGAGTAGTCAAAAGTAAGATCACTAAGTTAGAATGTCTGCTATGCTGTATTTCATTCCCTCTGAGCAGACAGAGAGCCCACAGAAACTCCTAGGAGTTTAAATTAGAGCAAGACTTCCTTAGCTTCTGACAAACCTACCCTGTCCTTTGAATGGGAGTCCTTCACAGGCATGCTTCAAGAATAGACATTTTCCCACGGTCCCCCGCTGACTCTGAATGAACAGATTCTCAGCCTCCTGCCGACTTGTGAATATATTGTGTATCCCCATCTTTGCTCATTACTGACAGCCTTCATAAAAACCTGTTCAGAAGACAAATGGCATGGCAGAGCCTCTGACAACTCATTAAGGAAGGATACAGTAGGCTTCTGCCAAATATCACTATCATTTTAATGTGACCTAATAGTTTTTGCTGTGAAGGAAGGAGTCCATACTGCCCATCAAGGGCAGCACAGTATTTCTCTGTACTGTTCTTGAAAAGGGGTCTAGGGAAGACATCAGTGTATAGATAATGTACAGCACATTGCTTTTGCCCACACTGTTTCCTGTGCACGGAATGCTTTCCTCTCTCTTCTCTACCTTCCATTTTAGAGCAGGCCCAAACAGTACGTCATAATGAGCTATTCCCTGTTTTCCAAAGCATTGCTCCTTCATCTAGGTTCCAAAAACACTTTCCTAACTCTGTTAGGGCAGTGAGCATGTTACAATAGAGTTTATATAACTGTTCATCTCTCTTGACTCAACTAGAAAGGGGGTCCTTAAACTCAAGGACTGTATCTTATTCACTGCATTCATTATTACATTCCCTGCATGCAGAACAGCACCCAGGCACAGAGGAGGTGCTCATTACTAATTGTTAAGTGACTTTTCTACCACTGATTGAGCTTGTTCTTGCTGGAGACAGATCTACTTAGAGACGACATCATAGGAATTACTGATAAGTCCCACCTCTACCAATGACTTGTGTGGCATTGCAAGTTTCCTTCTTTTATAATACGAGAACCATAGTAATACCCACCCTAGAAGAAGGTTTCTACAAAACCTTTCAGCTTTATTTGGAATTTTAATTTTTTCTTAATTTTGGGTCTAGTTAGGTTTTCTGCTATGTGTTCTTGGGTTATTTGCAAAAAATTATGGTTTCCTCCAAGTCATGTATACTGTTTTATTTTCATAAATTAATAGTCTCCTACTTGCTTTTTCTTCATGCATCTGGTTATAGTCCATTCCTAATTTGCATAGGTGTGTGTGCTTTCTGCCTTTTTATTTTCCTCTTTCTCAAAAGAAATGTCAAAATGTGGCTCCCTTTAGTTGATACAATTATAGGCTATTTTATTTTTATATTTTTGTGTTTCCACATGTTGAGAAATCAGTCAATATCATAATCCATTCATAAAACGTACTTGAAAAAAATCTGTTTCTTTTCAAAAAAGGAAATTAAAGCTAGAAACATTTCATAGGTAGATCATGGCTTTCGACTAGAACCAGAATACATGGACTTGTTCAGTCAGATTTTAGCCATGAAACCGACAGGTGTGATCCTCAGATCTCAGCCTCCTGAGTGGCTAGGATTATGAGTATGGACCACCAGCGCCTAGCCTTCAAGTGAAGTTTAGAAACTATTAGACAGATAGGGATTTTTTTAATTGCATGAAACACTAAAAGTTAAGAGAGGAGAGATATTAAGCAAGGTTAAATTTGGAAGAGAGTGTAAAAATGACTAATTTTTTTGTATTCTTCTACATAGAAAACATTTCCCCCCTGGAAAAGAATTCTAAATTCCTCTTCCTCCTTGTAAAGTTCAGAGTCACTTACTGAAAACTGTATTTCATCATCTTAACACAACAGTCTTAACAGTTACCCAAAAACAACTTTTAAAAACTAGAACCAAACACAAAACCTCAAAGGCAATGTTCTGAGGGAGACCTTAGCATTGTCAGTGTGTAAAGACACCCCTGGGGAGGGGTGTATGCTCATTTGTTTATAGACAACTGATGTCTTTTCTAAGTAGTTTCCCATCTCTTAGCAACTTGGGAAAGAACATAATTCTAATACTTCATTTTATACCTTATGGAACATTTGATGACTATTTTTTGTGTGCTTAGGAATAAAAAGAAACATAGAAGGATCTGTTTTTCACAATAGTATAGAAGCTATTTTTACCAACTGGCTGGCTGGGGTCTTTTTGCTCCAAGAAATTATGCATAGGTGAGGAGAAGCTGTTCTGTTTTTGTCAGTCCAGGCTCTTGAGTGCCCAAGATCTTGGAGCTATTTGGGCAGGCACAGAAGCTTCTAGCTCCAGACCCTAAGAGCTGGAGGCTTATGGCTTCAGGTTTTAGAAGTTAGAGATCTATGGCTCTAGGTACTCAGGATGGAAGCTTATTTAGCTGGGTTTTAAACACAACTGGCCCCCTCATGGGGCAGCTATTATAATTCTGGACTTCTAGTTGAAGCATGCAGTGTCTACTATCTCCTGGAAGGCCTTGGGTATTGAAACCCTGAGCTCTTACAACTTCTTGGGCCTAAGATGTTGAGACCATGGCCATTGAGGGAGGTTAGTACTGCAGCTCTCAGAGCCCTCAGATGTCAAGACCCTTAGGTTTTCAAGACTTGATAACTCCCTCATGGCCAGGTTCTACAGTTTCTCATATTTGGCTCTTCACTATCTTCTATTTTTCTTCAGTCTTGGCTCCCTCTCTGCTCTCCCCTTCTGTACACTTCTGTGGCCCCTTGTTTCCATTGCCTCTGCTCTCCATCTTTTCCTCCCCTGCTGCTTTCTAGAATTCCTCAGCTCCACTCTGTTACCATTGCTGTTGCCACTGCCACGGTTGTACCTGAACTCAGTTGCAAGAAACACAGAAGCGACATTTTAGAGGGTCGAATCAGGAGACTATTGGAAAGCCCATGACTGCAGGTGGACTCCTGTTCCAGAGACCTGCAGCCCCTCGAATACTCTTAACACTGTTAGAAACCTGAGCCATAACAGTAGTAAAGCAAAGAAAGAGCAGATAAACAATACCAACAAACCAGATCAACTCCAACAGAGAGCTGATGTGGAATGCCATGGTGATTGGAGGCAAGCCAGGAGACATGGTACAATGGCACCTGAGTGCATCCAGGCCTAAGTAGTATCAGGGGCAGGGGGTAAGGGAATAGAAAACGCTATAGAGTCTCCCAAGTTGGAAGCATAGGACTGACAGGTCCAGTAACCTATCCTGTAAGTCCCTTCCCTTGCCTCTAGGGATTCAGGCACACCCATCACTTGGGGGTGGAATCTGCCTCTACCATGAAGACAAGATGGTGCCAGCTAAGCCCAATTCTCTATCCATCACATGGCACCAAGACCCAGTAACCTTATTTCACCACTAAACCCACTACATTACCACCACTATACCACTACCATTACACCCTCCACTACTGCCTCTATACCCACTGCCACTATACCCACCACGACCACATTACTGCCCCTACACTGCCGCCAGGCTAATACCGCTCCTGGTGCTGCCAATAGATTCTGAAAAAAAATAATTTCTCAGACTATTTTGTGTAACTAGTATGTCCTAAGGACTTTTCCCTGGAATTCCCATCTTCCTGAATTTTCATGTACAAATTCTAGCAGAATCCATTGGTCTCACTTTCCTTCTAAGACAAAAAATTGAGCTGTATGTGTTTTTACAGTGACTTGCTATTATTCTTAAAAACAAAAGCAAGCTGGGTGCCAGTAGCTCATGCCTGTAGTCCTAGCTATTCAGGAGGTTGAGATTTGAGGGTGGTAGGTAGAAGCCAGGCCTGGCAGGAAAGCCTGAGACGCTTACCTCTAAATGCTGGAAGTAGAGCTGTGGCTCAAGTAGTAGAGTGCTAACCTTAAGCAAATAAGCTCAGGGACAACACTCAGGCCCTGATTTCAAGCCCCAGGGCTGGCACAGAAAAAGAAAAAAAGCAAACAATAACAACAAAAACTATGTCTTTAAGAGCTGGCCAAACAATATGAAGTACCCTCTATCATAACTAGAGTTCAGTGGCACTTAACTAACACTAGGTGTCACTTTACTTCACACATTAGCTCTAATCTGAGATCTTTCTGGTTGGGATAAGATGGGTTTGGGCACGCTTTATTGATTTGTCAAGTGGATACAGAGAATGGAGAAAATTGAGGGTGTTCTCTACTACACATGCCCAGGAAGGTGGGGAATGTCTGTTGGGCTCCTCCTTCTGTCCTTGGCATCCGCAGCTCATAATGGGGTAATAGAAATAATGGCAACTGAATACCAAGGGACTCCAAGAGATGTTTAAAATGTTCATTTGGAATAGTTTTCTTCCCAATGGCAGTGAGGCATATGAAGCAGACTCCACAGTAGGTGCTGAGAGCCCTCCTCTCAAGCTCCATTGTAGTCAATGGAAAGGAGAGAGTTTCAGATCGAACCCAAAGGTACATCTCAGTTTATTGAGCATTGGATCTTGAACAAATAAAGACTTCTTCAATCAGCAACTGTAACTTGTTAAAGGAAATAAGCACCTAATAATAACCCTAATAGCTGTGAACACTAGAAATTTTCCTATGAATTCATGGATACTGTTACATGTAGTTTCTGCAGATTTGCAGCCCTCGTTAAGCTCATGTATGGATCCCAGATTAGGATTCTTGCCAATGATAGGTAAAAGTACTTACTTTTTCTTTTTCTTTTTTTTTTTTTTTCTGCTTTTGCTTTTTCTGAGCCTTCTCTTTGGACTGGGTTTGCAGTGCTGGAGATGAAATCCAGAGCCCTGAATATGCTAAACAAATGTTCTCTCGATGAGCTCCAATCCCAGTCCCACCTGAGCTTTCTCTGTTTCCACACTGATGATAGCTAGACTTTCGGTTAAGGCCTCCATGAGGACTAAACAACATGGTCTTCTAAATGAAGTGTTATTTGCTTCCTGCATCTACTTCCATCATCTTTTTTTGTTTGTTTTGGCATTCATGAGTATATCTGAAAGTCTTGTAGCCTTTTCTCTTTCTTAGACAACACAAGAAATAATTGGGTGTAAAAGGGAATTCAATATAGTATGATTTTAGCAAAACAGAAAATACATTTGCACTCCTGGTTAAATGCCACCCCAGTTAAATTACCATCCTCCCAAAATGTGAGACAGCAAGCACCTGCGTGCAGATGCCGTAGGAGATGTTTGGTCAGCGTCCACTGAGAGAATGAATGAGAAAAACCAATATTTAGGAAGATGTGAACCTGGCTTTAGAGGAAGAAGTATTACTGCACTCCTTGTGGTCTCTACTCCCCTAAGCATAGCATTTTTTTTAAAGAATGCCAAATGGAATTTCACAATTGTAAACATTCTTAAAACTTACAGAGAAAATTGACCCCTAAAGTAAGTGTCTGGTTCACATACTAATACTAATACTATACTAATCTGAGCTACTGGATTGTTTAAAAACGTTCACAAGTGAATATATTTGTTTTTATATGTAGAACCACTAGATTGGTCAAATCAGATTTGCTTTATTTATGAGAATCTGTTTGCTTTTGGTTTTTGTTTTATTTGAGACAGGGGTCTCACTATGTAATCCAGGCTGGCCACAGACTTTCAATCCTCCTGCCTCAGCCTCCCATGTGCTGAGAGTATAGGTGAATACCACCATTCCTGGTTTTTTATTCATGGTTCAGGTAGAAAAGAGTTTATTGGGGGGACAGCCAACTGTGGCCTGCACAAAATGAAGGTGCATGAAGACAGAGGAGAAGGAAGAAGAGAAAGGAAAGAGGGAAAGGGAGCAAGAGAGAGTAAGAGAGAAAAGGAAAGAGAGCAAAAAAGCAAGAGCACCGTTTCTGGTTTTAAGAGAAGTTTTAAGTGCCAGACATCATTTGGTTTTAGTATTAAGCAAGTACTACATGACTGTACTTTGTGGTCACTTTAACTCACTTATACTCAAATCCTTAAAGTTCCATAACATTTTGTGCATGAAATCTAAATTTGTACACAGCAAATCTACATCACAAATAGCACTGAAAATAAGAAAATTTTTTGAAATGTTTCAACTTCATCTAACGGTTTAAGCTGGCCAGCAAGGGGAGGGCCATCTACCCTGGGAAATGTGAGCTCAGAGTCTGTGTGGCCTGTGCCAACAGACCATCTGCAGGAAGGTCTTGGCTTGGCCATGTGACCAGAGGCAATTGCTCTCCTGTCCCCGCTTCATTTCCTTCTCTGTAACGTGGAGGGAATGATAATACTTCTGCCACCAGGTTTTTATGGAACTACCTGAATGAAAGCTTGTTAAATCTTTAGATCAGTACCAAGAACACAGTGTAATGCTGAACGAACAAGCAGATATCATAATGCTGGTAGATGCTAAATGACTATCCAGTTGTAAAAGAATTTTGTATGCCCAGAAAGATTGGTTTGGAAGAATTTAAGCTACCAAGCAGTGCAAAATTCTGTTCTTTTGCTCTCATATGGCAGGACTATCCCATATAACATTAACATTCAGTATCTCACAGCCTTTATACATACCCTTATAGAAGTCTTTCTGCCACTTATTAACCTGGCTAAATCACATCATCATCTCCATTCCATTCACCTTTTTTTTTTTTAACCATCTAGGCAATGGGTTTGGTTGTATACGGGTTTGTAGTATTATTTCACTGTATTATGTGAAAAGCATTTTTTTTTGAGACAGAGTCTCACTCTGTAGCCCAAGCTGGTACTGAACTTAGAATCTTACTGCCTCTGACCCTTGAGTGCTGGGATTCTAGGCATGGGCCATCATTCTTGGTTTATGGGCAAATTATCATGTGTTAAAGCAGACAGTGTTTCCCAGCATGTCAGTAAATATTTGTTGAATGAATAAATGGTACAGGAGAGTCAATTTGGGAATCAGCTCTTTAGTGATAAGTAAATTCAAGTGAAGTAGGTTATAGAGTCCATGTTTTAAAAGTTTTGGTTTATATCTCCCTCTTTTGTTGGACCGATCTATTGTATGTGAGACATTTGTAGAATAGCTGGTTCCCCTTCATTCTTTCTCTTCTGAAATGTGGGGTAAAGCAAAAATGCCTCAAGCAATAATTTGTGGATAAAAAACAGCTGCGCATGAAAAATAATTGATGTGGTTTAAAAATTACTTTGAGGTGGAAAGTAAAATACCCTTTTCAACTTACATTCTAAAGCAGTGCTAATGCTAATTCCTTATAAATCACAGAATAGAAGCAGAGCAGGACACATTTTTGGATAGCCTCATTGGTTTGAAACAAGTGCAGTTTAAAATCCAGTGCAAAATAGAAGAAAGTACTCAGTTTGCTGAGACAACATAGTTGAAGTCAAAGAAAGTCTTATCTATAACCTCAGTAATATAAGTTTGTTTCTCTGTAAATAAGAATAGGATAGCCGATCACACTGGCTTCGTTCTCTGATTGGCTTGGTTTGCTTTCAAGGCTGTAGGTCTCTCTTATGTAAGGGGGCAGGCTGGCCTCAAACTCACAATCCTTCTGCCTCCACCTGCTAAGTACTGGATTACAGTAGTGTACTACCACACCAGACACTTTGGCTTCTTTATATTAACTTGAAAAAAAAAAGCCTTTGAAGTTTTAGTTCTCTCTCTTTTTTTTCTATTATGCCTCTGGAAGTTTCCTGGAAGTGACCCAAATCCATTCTTCATTTTGTTTCCCAAGGTGCTCTTATCACTGATGTGTGGCCCAGTGCCACTTACACTTGGTAGGTAGACAGGTAGGTTTCAATGCTAGGCATTGGGATCAGACCGAGGGATTCAACAAGATGTTACTATATCTCAACACAGGCAATACTGGATGTAGGATCTGTTCTTATGTCAACTGCAGAGATTCACATTTTACATCTTGATTGCATAGTCCAGAGGCCTTTCTTTTGCACTTGTTATACCATGAGTCCATTGGAAATAGGGCCCAGCAGCCCAGGCTCCTCTCACAAAGTGTGCTCCTCTGGTCAGAGCATCCTGGTATCTTAACTGAACTCAGGAAACATTTTCTTTGTTTCCTTTCTTTTTCTGATCATTTCCCTCCATGTATTCCAGAAATCTCTCCCAGTTTTGAAAATGCTCATTTTGCTCAGTATGTATAGTTTTCCCATAGTTATGAGTAGGATAGCTGATCACTTTGGCTTCTTTTCTTATCTTTTTTTTTTTGGCCAGTCCTGGGCCTTGGACTCAGGGCCTGAGCACTGTCCCTGGCTTCTTCCCGCTCAAGGCTAGCACTCTGCCACTTGAGCCACAGCGCCGCTTCTGGCCGTTTTCTGTATATGTGGTGCTGGGGAATCGAACCTAGGGCCTCGTGTATCCGAGGCAGGCACTCTTGCCACTAGGCTATATCCCCAGCCCTCTTTTCTTATCTTTTAAAAAAGAAAAAACATACCATGTCTCCTTGTTTTCAATTCTCCTGCAAGAACGTTGTCTTTAACTTGTTTGTTTATGACAGTGCCAACAGCATGCCAGGTAACACTATAGGCCATTCCATTTTGCCATGGTAACATTGATAGGGTGTTTCCTTTTGAACACCATTATTTCCTTGATGTCTACAATATCATCTTTCCTGCAGATATACAAATATGTGGCCATCACACATGTATGTGGCCAAAGAAACAGCTCCATGTTTCAAAAGACAGTGAAGTGAAGCAGGCGCTGCTCCTTTTTCCCTTTGTGCATCATTTTTGGGAAATCACTAGGAGATGGTGATTCCAGCCAAAAAAAAAAAAAGTGATGCATCTTTTCTTAGCTCACAACAGTAATTTATTCAAATCATTTGCTCCTTCATCTCAAAATTTTAGCTCTAGAAGATGTTTGTTAAGTGCATTCTAATTCCCAGACTTTCTTTTGCCAAATGTTCCTGAGTTGTATTGTTTGTAAAACACTTCTTTAAAAGGAAATTTCAGCAGGAAATGGAAAAGGGTTTTGTCATTCTACTTTAAATTGCTGTATCTCTTAGCTAATTCACACAGGAAGCCCACAAATTCAGCAGCATTAAAATGTGATGAGTCACTACCATATGCCACTGCTTGATTGGAACCTGTTGTTAATTTCAATACTTCATACATAGTAGTTAAGCATGAAGATTAAATACATAAACATGTACTTTAAAATATTTTAAGCCCCTAAGATTTATGATGTGTAGCAGTGTCTGAGTGAAAAGATAAAAATTCTAAGTATGTATCACATTTGTTATAGTTGAATAGTTTACTTTGTTGGGGAATTGGCTATAAACACGTATGTTTGGAGTTTGGAAAAAGAAATAGCCTGGGTAATAAAAGGCAATGACCCTAACTAAATGCAACTGGGATTAAAATAGAATTAAGGTGATAAATAACTACAATATATTAAAACTAGACAGAAAAGCTTGAGTTTTAACTGGGTAGTAAATAGATTTGAGGCATTTAGTGTGGAGAAATTTGAATTTTTCTTTATAGATGCTGTAATGATAAGTTTATGAAAGTCAATTGGTAAATGTACTTTTTCAATGTAGAAAAAAAAGCACAAAACCAATAGCTCACATGTATACATATGCGTATCATGTGCAAGGCCTAATTTCTAGGACTTTACATGTAAAAGACTCATTTAATCTTCATGAGGTAGATAGTATTAACATCTCAATTTGTAAATGACAGAAAAAAAAACTAAGGTGCATGAAGAATAGGTTACATGTCCCAAACCACTGTGCTGTTGACTGGGATTCCAGCGTAAAGTCAGGACGCTAGACTCCTTACACATTCCCCCATGATCATGACATCATGATCAATAATCATGTAATTCACTTTCATTAAAGTAATTAGAATGTCCAGACATAGTAGCAAGTTATGGTAGGTTAGTCTATTGTAACCCAGAATATATCCAAATAAGTTACTTAAAATTTACAGAAATGTAAGTGCTTGCTACAAATTACTTTCTCGGGCTAAAGGAATGGAAGACATGATAACATTTCAATATTGACATTTTCTATAGGCTAATCAGTGAAAAAAAAAGTTTTAAAGGAAAACTCTGGTGCACCTGGTAAAAATATAAATAATGATTAACCTTTATTAAGTGTGTATTATGTGCCAAACATTGTTCTACGGGTTTCATTGGTGGCATTTAATCTTACCACAGCTTGATAAAGTGACTGTTGTTTTTATCTATTGTATGAAAGATCAAGGGGGATGGTAACACATTCACCCTGCCTTGTGTCACCACTGTTCCTTATTCCTACAGATTCCTAGATAGTTTATGTTTTCTTGTATATTACAACAGTGAGTGATTTAGAAACTTCTAGATGGCTGGCTTTTGCTGGCAGGGAAGACTACAGTCAGTAAGTAGGACTGAGTGGAAGGATAATTGCTGACCGAATAAAACACTTCGAAGCCATCTTGCTTCTTGGCTATCATGTAACTACTATGTTATCTAGTGTAAAAATTATGACCAGGAGCTTTGGAGTTCATTTTTTTTCCCAGTGGCTTACAGAGGAACATCCCTGTCTTGCTCCAGCTCCTGAGGTAGGGGTAGAGAGAGCTCAGTGGAAGAGGAAATCAAAGGTGCAGAAAGTTAAATTTAAAAAAATATCTAAAAACGTTTCCTCCCCATTCAACATTTTCTCTATCTACTTGATGTTTTCTAGTTGCTTCATGATTAAATTGGTTCCGTTTCTGTCAGCTTCTCCCCAGTCGTAGGAGAGCTCTCCAGAACTAATGTGCTTGAATGAGAACTGACTTCCTAGGCCCACCCACAGTGAGGTCACTTCCATAGCTTGTCCTCAATCTGTTTGCCATCCTCCCTGATGTATCACCCTTGTTGACTGTCCACCACACCCACAAAACTCAGAAACAGCTTTGCCTTAACCACACCAGACACTCATGAATTGGGATATTTTTAAGTTGGCCACATAGCTATCTAACTGATCATTCTTCCTTTACTTTCAACAAATATTTATTAAGATCTTAGTATTCTCAGTAAGTTCTCAACCAGCAAATGGCACTGGTTAGAAAGATGAAACAATCATAGTTGCTGTTTTGGGCCATTTTGTTGTAACAGTGAGCCTCATATACTTTATCCATTGGGATTGTTTATATTTTATTTTTTTAAGTAACTTTCTAACACTCTACTGTTTATCAATGTCTCTTTTTTTGCCACTTGTCTAGCTCTCATTCTAGCATTATTTCAGAGCATCCAAACTTTCTTTTTCTATCGGTGTCATGATTGCTTTATACTCTTTTAGCTACCCCAGTGCTTTTCTCTTATAATGTAACTGAGTTACATGCATGTACTTTGCACATTATGCTGTAAGTATTCCCTTTGTGCCATTTCCACTCATACTAAATTATGAGTGGTAAAGCATTCCACAATATATAAAGTTTGTGTATGTATATATCATACAACAATGTATTGTAATGCATGTATGTACATATTGAACCCAGGGCTTCATGCACGCTAGGCAAGCACTCTACCGCTAAGCCACATTTCCAGCTGTTAGAAGTCATCTTTTATGGCCGAAATGAGCTTCATTGCAGCTTAAACTTGGAACTAAGCCAAATAACTAGGTAGAATGCATGGATTCATCATTATTACTATTATAATTCTTACCATCTTACTATATCTTACAACAATATTATCAGCACAACTAATGAGATTTGTAATTGTAATATATATGTATAGATGTCCTTTTTTCTGAAGAATGTCTCCATTTTCCCCTTTATTTGTATCTTCATTGTATTTATATAAACAGATTTGAAGTTTGCTAAATTACATAACACTAAACCAAAGGACATCAAATACATGCTTGATTTCTGATAAAGAGGAAGTTGTCTATAAAAGTTATATTATAGTACTATACCTCCCAGACATGACATGTTTACCTTGCAGCCAGCCAAAGTAAAAGGGGTTGTTTTAAAACACATTTAGAGCTGTTGAGGAGTCAAGCATTAGCTGTTTCTCACGATTTGCTTGAGAGAGATCTCATAGTCCTAACTAAAGAAATAACATCAAGAAGACCGGACAGAACTACTAGGTTCAGCTTTGTGGGTCACACACCCTGTGCCATTCCAGACCAAAACACTCAAAGAAACACTGGTGTGAATGGTGCCCTTGATTTCATACCATGAAGCAACCTGTATATATAGCAGCCCTGCATAAGGCAGTGTTTGGAAAGATAATTTCTCAGTAGGGGATTTCACAACAATTTTCAGCTCACACATCTGTCACTGGAAATGACAAATGTGAAACATGAACTTAGAAAATGTATAGTGAGCAAATCAAATTGTTGGAAAAGTAAAGATACAGAAAAAGATTTAAGACAGGAAATGGTTCTAGAAACAGTGCCACTCACATAGCTTAAATTCTCTCAATACAAAACATCTAGTGCTGAAATGGAAACGAGGCTTTCTTTCTTTTCTTTTTGTCTCATTCATTCATTTATCTGTCTTTTGGGAGGGAGAAGGGGAGACACAGAAATAGAGGAACAAAGGGTGAACAGACACTGCATGAAAATGGAGTATAAAACTTGTGGGCTGGGACAGGAGGGAAAAACTGGGAGAGATGGAAGGAAGAGGCGATGTCCAAAAAGAGAGATACTCATTACCTAATTTATGAAATAGTAATGTCTGTATATATCACCTTTGCAATAACAACAAAAATATTTAATTTTTAAAATCTAGCTGGGTGCTGGAGGCTCACACGTGTAATCCTAGCTACTTAGGAGGCTGAGATCTGAGGATCGAGGTTCAAAGCCAGTCTAAGCAGAAAGGTCTATGAGACTCTTATCTCCAATCAACTATTCAGAAAAAGCTGGAAGTGGCGCTGTGGATCAAGGGATAGAGCACTTGCTTTGAGCAAAAGAAAATTAGGGACAGTGTCTAGACCTGAGTTCAAGCTCAAGTGTCAGCCCAAAAATAAAAATAAAAAAATCTAGTGCTGGGTAACTAAACATTTTTAGACACATCACCTACTTCACAAAACAATTCAAAATATCACCTGGGACTATTCAAAATATTCTTAAGTGTTCTAACCAATGTAATTAGAACAGAAAAACAAATAAAATTGGGGAAAAAACAAATATTGGAAGAGAAGAAACAAATTTAGTTGTACATGATAGGCCTATTTATACGAAAAAAATCTAAAAGACTACAATTAGATTTATAAGTGTAGTTGTTACCGAATATACTATTAATATACAAAAATTTCATTTCCACACACCACCAACAGCAGAAAATACTACATTTTAAAAGATATGTCATAAAAATAACCAAAAAATATTTCTAGAAATGTGTCTAATAAAAGATTGGTTAAGATTTTTATGAAGAAAATTATAAATCTGTATTCAAATGTTTTACAGAGGACCTAATTACATGGGAAATTATATCATGTTTGTAAAAATGTGAATTCAATTCCCTAAAGATATAAACACTTCTCAAATTAATCCTAAGTATAACACAATTCCAACCCAACCCAACCCAAACCCCAACCCAACAGATGTCCATGAAATAGCAACTGAGTTGACTTCTTTGGGAGAGCCTACTACAATTAATGGCATTTCTGTTAGAAAAGAATGTGTAACATTCTATGATGAAGAAGACAAATGAATATGACACATATATGTATATATAAAAAGCTATCTTACTTTTCAAGGAATAGATATTCATGTCATTAGAAGATGAAAAGTGTGATTTCTTGGCAAAAGAAACTGCTCTCTCTGTTGTAAGATTGCAATTTTCATCCATGACTCAGAAGCAAAGTCAGGAATACTTGCCTAGAATCTAATAGGGATACAGACACAGGATTCCAGGTCTAGAAGAAAATGTTTTAGCAAGTGCACCCTGCCACACATGACAGCATCAAGAGCATCCAGAGGTATCTGAATGACTATACCTCACCCGAAGGCTACTTGTTAAACTGTAACTGGCATGCCACCTGTTCCTTCAGAGGCCAATAAGTGATCTTTGAACAGTGTTGGAGTTAAAAAGTAAACCTATGTTTCACGTTTTGGCATTGTTATAAGCAGAGTACTTAAACCAACTGTGCAGTCAATGTTTGCTTGCAAGATTGACTCAGTGTTTACATTTTAAAGGAAGAGCACATTTGCTATGAAAAGGTTTTTTTCCAAATAGCCTGATGGCTTTTGAAGCAGCTCTTAAAACTACAACACTATGCAATCAGCCAAACTTTCTGGACTATAGTTACTTTTAACTACTCTACCACTAGGAGCTTCTGGTATTGTACTGTGAAAAGAGAAAGCAAAGCAAAAGACTTGATAAATGCTCTTTGTAAGGGTTAAGATATGACTTTTGCATTATAAAATATGAATCCTCAAGAATACAGATGTAGATTTTAAAATTCCTGGTCAATAACCTTTTCTTTTTTTTCAGTAGGTATAAAAACATCATATATAATATGGGAAAAAATTTCAGACTAGTGACGTGATTGGTGTTTCCTCTTCACATTTTCTTTGCATTTCTGATTCACCCTCTCACCCTGCTTTTCCTTTCACACATCCTCTTCATTGTTAGAAAGAGACGACAGGCAAAAAAAAAAAAAAAAAAAAAAAAAACGGTGTGGAAAGCATGAATTGAAACCTGTTTCTTACAGTATATACTTTTAAGTGTAATTTAATTTTTAGGTTATTCCATCAACAATAGTGCAACAGACATTCTTCTCCAAGTCATATGAAATATATGGCAAGGTAGACTACATGCTGGTTTATGGCATACTTTACACACTTAAAAGGACAGAAATGATACAGTTTTGTTCTTAGACCACAATGGGATTAAAATAGAAATGAATAAAAATCGTTGGAGAATCTTCAAATACTTGCAAATCAATATATTTCTAAATAACCTATGGCTCAAATAAGAAATCTCAAGAACACCTTAAAATATTTTGAATTTGCTAGGTACTGATGGCTCATGCCTATAATCATAGCTACTCAAGAGCCTGAGATCTGAGGATCACAGGTCAAATCAAACTTGGAAAGACAAATTCACAAGATTCTTGCCTCCAATTAACCAGCAAAAAGCTGGAACTAGAAGTCTGGCTCAAGTGGTAGAGCACTAGATGTGATTTTAAAAAATGATCAAGAGGTTGAAGCCCTTATTTCAAGCTTTAGTACTGGGGCACACACACTTATATGCTTTGAATTAAATGGAAATTTTGTGTGGCTTAGAAAAAGCAATGCTTAGAGGAAATTGGTATGTTTAAATGCACATACTAGAAAAGAAGAAAGGTCTAACCTCCTTAGGAAGCTACAAAATTCTGCCTTTAGTAGTTAGTGGGGAAGGTGAAATAATACTGATTAGCAGTTTCAAGTGCAATCAAAATAGAAATGCAGATCAAAATATCATTTTTCACATACCAAATTAGGAAACTTGACATTTTAAAGTGTAATATCTAATAAGGTAAAACATGCATTGTTGCAGATTATAATGGGAAAAAATTCTGTCAAATGAACACACAAGAACAAAGTCACCCAGATTGGCATAGGATTTAGTTTGAGACAGAACTCCATTTACTTTAAACAAATTTAATTCAAACAAATTCTACACATTTGTATACTGCTTGCAGGGTATTTTGTGTCCACAAAGGGACAATTAAATATAAAGTACACACTGGGAAACTATAAGTGTATTTGACTCTCAGTGTATTTACAAGTGCTATATGCAAGGCAAGACAATAAAACAAGAGAAAAAAATTTCAAAGCTACTTACTTTCACTAGTTATTACCTCAAGTCTGTAGTTCTTGGTTATGGGTTGTTTTCTTTCTTTTTTTTTCTTTCTCAGAATGAATGATAGTAGTTTGTCCTTCTGTTGAGTGGGTGAGTGGCCAGAGACTATAGTAGTCCACATGACTGAATTCCTATAGGGTCATGAGTGGACTGAGAAATCTCTTATGACAGCAGGACTCTTTTCAATATGAAATTTAGCATTATTGAACAAGTGTTAAAATTACTTAATTTCATTACCAAAACCATAACAGAAATATTATATGCATAATACTTAGAATGCATACCAACCATGCATTCCAACAACAGCCAGTCTTGTGTGTATGTGTGTGTGTGCATGCACATCCCTTTCCTGAGGTTTGAACTCAGGGCCTGGGCACTACCCCTAAGCTCCGTTTGCTCAAGGCTAGCACTCTACCACCTAAGCAACAGCTCCATTTCCAGCTTTTGGGGGGGGGGCAGTTTATTAGAGATAGTCTCATGGACTTTCCTGCCTGGGCTGGCTTTGAACTTGATCCTCAGAACCCAGCCTTATGAGTAGCTGGATTATAGGCATGAGCCACCAGTGTCTGTCAATAGTAAATAATTTTTAAAGCAGATTCCTTCTTCCCTGCTTCCATTGAAAATAACATTGACTTCAACATTCCTGAAGGAAAGTATAAAGCCGTGAAATGGTATATTTTCCCTTTATAACAAAGGAAACATCTATAAGTTCTGTCAGAGGGAAAAGCTACATGCATAGACTTCAAAGCACTAAATGTTTTTGTACTGACTTTGGCTTTAGAGTTTCAATTCCTCAAACTGAGTAAGGTATATTTGTGTGATTAACAGCATTTTGGAGTAGGAAAGTTCTAAGGTATATCTAAGTTCTGAAGTATGCAGAAATATAAAGAACTTATTTTTATTGTAATATTGAGTGGCAATAGCCTTCCAATGTCTTTTACAACTCATTTACAGATTTTCAAAATGTTATTCATATGAAGTTCTTACCTTGAGGTCTGGGGATGGGGCACTGTTATAGTTCAATATCACTAAACAAGGGATGGCAAAAAGGAAGCCCTCTAGGCAGTGGGCTCCATTTAGGGCTAAATACAATCATGTCATAATTTGCTTTCTAATTTGCATTTGTAATCATGTGAGATTTGACATAGAAAGGTGCTTGTGTTTGCACCCCAAGTTTAGAATTGGACAATATCCAAGGTTATAAAGACCTGGAGGCAAGGGGCTGGGAATATGGCTTAGTGGTAGAGTGCTTGCCTTGCATGCATGAAGCCCTGGGTTCCATTCCTCAGCACCACATAAGCAGAAAAGGCTGGATGTCACGCTGTGGCTCAAGTGGCAGAGTGCTAGCCTTGAGCAAAAAGAAGCCAGGGACAGTGCTCAGGCCCTGAGTTCCAAGCCCCAGGACTGGCAAAAACAAACAAACAAAAAATCCTGGAGGTTTTTAGCAGCCTATGTAGCTTTACACAGTGTGAAAGACATGGTACTAGATCATTTATCTTAAAATTTCACCTAGGGACAACTTTTGGATTTTAATTGAATTGTTGCTTTAAGAGATCATAGGCGGGGCTGGGAATATGGCCTAGTGGCAACAGTGCTTGGCTTGTATACATGAAACCCTAGGTTCCATTCCTCAGCACCACATATATAGAAAAGGCCAGAAGTGGCGCCGTGGCTCACGTTGGCAGAGTGCTAACCTTGAGCAAAAAAAAAAAGAAGCCAGAGACAGTGCTCAGGCCCTGAGTTCAAACCCCAGGACTGGAAAAAAAAAAAAGAAAAAAGGAAAAAAAAGAGATCATAGGCATTTTACAGACCCAAGTGTCCTCATACTGTCGTCAATCAGCCTCCTTCCCTGTCCTCTCTTATCCGATCCATCGTGTGCCATTCTAGATAGTGATGGCTGCATGGTAGAACTTCCCAACACCAAATGGCCTGATTCCCTAAAGCTTTCATCTGTTTGGCCTCTTTCTACTTTTTTTTTTTTTTACATGAATCCTCCCGCATCTCCTGAAAATCTCTTCTCATCCTCTGAAGGCACTTCATATCTTCACATCTAAGCCATCTAAGTGACCATCACCCACAAGGCTCACATTTACTCACATTTCCATCCATGCTGCCCTTGTGAGGGCCCAGCTAAAATCTCCACCTACCACACAGCTCCTCCTCCCAGGTTCATCATGTCCCATCACTACCTTACATGTTACTCTTCAGTCACTGCTTTGTGCTTTTAAATAATACCCTGCCCTCTGGGGCACCAGTGACTCATGCCTGTAAGCCTAGATACTCAGGAGGCTGAGATCTGAGGATCACTGTTCAAAACCAGCCTGGGCAGGAAAGGTCTTGAGATTCTTATTTCCAGTTAATCACCACCAGAAAACCGGAAGTGACACTGTAACTCAAAAAAAGTAGAGCCCTAGCCTTGAGCAGAAAAGGCTCAGTGATAGCACCCAGATCCTGAGTTCAAGTCCCACAACTGACTAAAAAACATCCTCTCTTAAGTTGTATTTTTAAAGCAAAATGTAATTGTGTTGAATATATGTAATTGCTAGGGGAAAAAAATCATCTCTAGGTTGATGTATTTCTTTCCATACCTTCTTCATAAGAATGCTACCTATAGATACCATTGTAAGCAATTTTGCTTCCTGAGTTGTGGGGTTTTTTTTTTCACTGCGAAAATGAGTGAGCTATGCAAAAATATAGCTTGGTATTATGAAGCAATGTGGGGAGTGGGGAGGGGTCCCCTTCTGGAAGAGAATAGGAAGGAAAGATTTCAGAGCAGTCATGGTTAGAACTGAATTTCCAAGGACCTACCAGAGTGAGCCAGAAGGAAAGAAGAGGAGGTTGACCATCTCAGAGACTGCAGGAAGTTTACTGTTGTGGCAAGAAGCCCAAGACAAGAACTGGTAAGGCACCAAAAGCCTGGATGCCAAGCCAAACAGCACAAACCCATCTGCCAACAGGAATAGTCATGGAACATGTTAGTAAGTGTTGGCCCAAATGCACTGGAGAAGCTGCTAGCTTTTTATGACATTATCTAGCTAGTAGTCTTCCTAACACCAACTTCCCTTTCTTTCTAATAGAATTCATCTTGGTTAAAGGTGGCAGTGTGCTCCCCAGACCTCCCTGTGATCTGAAGAGACCATCTAACACAATTCTGCACTATTATATATCACTAATGTGTGAGGCTATCAGGAAAGCTTTGTGAGGTTCAGTTGGTTATATCTGTTTTCCTTCTTTTTTTTTTTTTTTTCCATTTCTCTGGCCTAAAATGAGAACACAAATCCTAGAGGTGCAGCAGCTATCTTGTGACCTTGAGGAAGAAAACCACCAAAAAAAAATCCTGATTATTCCTTGGAACAGCAGCACTACTCTATGAGATTGTATAACTTCTGTCTTCTTGTATGTGAGAAAAATCCATCTCAATTTGCTTAAACTATGGGGCTGTGTTTTTGTTTATGCAATGGAATGCAATCCTTTCAACTATAATTATATATTTCTCAGAGATTTACAATAGACATAGCATATTTAAAATTCTGAGAAATCCTATTTAATTTTGTTGAACCTAGTATTATAATTACTTGACTACCTCAATTAAAAATAGGATACAGGGCTGGGAATATGGCCTAGTGGCAAGAGCGCTTGCCTCATATACATGAAGCCCTGGGTTTGATTCCCCAGCACCACATGTATAGAAAACGGCCAGAAGTGGCGCTGTGGCTCAAGTGGCAGAGTGCTAGCCTTGAGCAAAAGGAAGCCAGGGACAGTGCTC
Organism: Perognathus longimembris pacificus; assembly: GCF_023159225.1. Classification (NCBI taxonomy): domain Eukaryota; kingdom Metazoa; phylum Chordata; class Mammalia; order Rodentia; family Heteromyidae; genus Perognathus; species Perognathus longimembris. The sequence continues at coordinate 19,101,070 of NC_063161.1, forward strand.
AGGCCCTGAGTCCAAGGCCCAGGACTGGCCACACAAAAAAAAAAATAAATAAAAATAAAAATAAAAATAGGATACATATCACTGAACATGAGTGTTGTGGGAAAGAACATGCTTTTAGTATTGATCCTAGTATAGACAAGGCTAAATCTGCAATATCAGCTTCGTCACTAACCCCAACTAGCAGTGTATAACCTTAACTAGGCTGGAGCCTATGGAACAATACCTTTAAAATGTATCATCTCAATGGGCCTTCGTTTTTCTGTATCAATAAAGGAGTGTGATTAAATAACTTCTAGTATCTTTTTCTGTTTTTTTGCCTTTTTTTTTTTTTTTTTTTTTTTTTGGCCAGTCCTGAGCCTGGACTCAGGGCCTGAGCACTGTCCCTGGCTTCTCTTTTACTCAAGGCTAGCACTCTTCCACTTTGAGCCACAGTGCCACCTCTGGCCATTTCCTATATATGTGGTGCTGGGGAATCGAACCTAGGGCTTCATGTATGGGAGGCAAGCACTCTTGCCACTAGGCCATATTCCCAGCCCTATGCTGTTTTTTTTAATCATACAAATTAGATACTAGACATGGTTGTACACCCTTGTTATCCCCACTTCTCAGGAGGTAGAGACCAAAGGATCACAGGCTGAGGCCACAGTCTGGGGCCAGGCTGTGGCTCTGCTCACAACCACAGTTCAAATTCTGACTTGTCCGTTTCCTCAGCTACATGACCTGCGTTCAGTTACTCTACTCTGAGCTTCCGTTCCCCCACTGGGGTTGGACGCCTACCTTAAAAAGTCACTGTGACAGTTTAACAAATTAGAGGCACCCCCTGGGTGTGAATCCCTTTCTCCCTGCAGCTAGAGAAGACTGCTACACACTTTCCTCCCCGTGGAGAGCCTTTTACAGATGGAAAGCAGCTAAGCCAAAGCTACCTCTTAGCAAATGCTCACTGAATCTACTGATCTATGACTTGAAGATGGAATCTCAGGGCACGTCAAAAGAAACTTTTACTCTTCTGTGAATTTAGCAAAGTAAGATGCTTACTGTGTGCTTTGTGCTTTTCTAAAACACTTGATATGTATTAATTCACTTAATAGAATAACCTCATGGATTTGACACTTAGGATTGCCATGTAGCAAAAGTGGAAGGCATGCACAGAGAGATTAAGAAACTCACCCACACTCAACGAGTAAGCTGCAGAGGGAGGAGTGAGGCTCCTATAATTCATACATTAACCACTATACTGCTGTACAAAACAGAGAAAAATAAAGGAATCACTGCTACACTATTTACTGGTCTCAAATCTTCTTGAGGCTTTTGGGGTTTGCTTCTTTTCTCTATTTCCCAACATTAAACAAAAAAGTAGTCATTTGTCTCAGAGCATCTTTTAATCAATGCCAGAAAGCTCAATATGTGTAGAAAGTTTTAGCTGCCAGCTATGTTACAGGACAATTGCTCACCACGTGGATGCATATATTGCTGCCAATAGTAACTGTCTCTGTAATAACAACAGAACTCTTCTTGTTTGCTTAAATTTTCTAGGCTCCATATAATTAATCTGAACATGAGAGAGCATGTGTGCATTTACTTTTAAAGAAAAGTACTGGTTACCTTCCTGGAAGAGCACATGTGTTTTCAAAGGCCTCACTCCCTTCCCAGGAATGAACAGCTGTGGCCAGGAAGCACAGCGGTAAGGAACAGTGCCATTGGCAGGAGGTTTAGATTAAAGCTTAAGGAAATTCCCAAAATGATGTTTGTAAAGGGCATTTGAAGGGCATGGGCCAGGTAGAATACACAGGATTCTTTCAATGGGAGCATTTCTCCATTTGATCATCTCCAAATGGTCTTCTAGTCCAAAAGTGGAGAATTTTTTTACTTGTAGACAGCTGGGTAGATAAACAAGGGTCTGGTGGGGGTTTTGTTTGTTCGCCAGTCCTGGGGCTTGAACTTGGGGCCTAGGCACTGTCTCTAAGCTTCTTTTGCTCAAGGCTAGCACTCTACCACTTGAGCCACAGCGCTACTTCCAGCTTTTTCTGTGGATGTGGTACCAAGGAACCCATCCCAGGGCTTCGTGCTTGCTAGGCAAGCAATCTACCATGAGGCCACACTCCTGACCCCTGTTTGTTTTTTAAATCTGCAAACCCAGTTTCTCTCTGCAGTGTGCATTTATTTATTTCTTATCCGAGCTTGGCACTTATATCCTTCCTTTCACTTTGCCTAGTGGTCACTATTCATGTTCCTGCCTCCACACTGAGGCCATGAGGATAATAAGATAATGTTTATAGTTCCATGAAGGAAGAAGGATACCAGGTATACTAAAAATAGCACTTTTTTTCTGGTTTGTGGCATTATGGTTTGTACTCGGGCCTTTGCTCTTGCTACATGGGCATTTTAGTATCACTTGAGCCAAACGCCCAGTCCTTTTGTGCTATTTGTGTGTGCATGTGTGTGTCAGTCATGGAGCCTGAACTCAGGGCCTGGCCACTGTCCCTTTTGCTCAAGGCTACCCCTCTACTACTTGGCGCCACAGTGCCACTTCTTGTTTTCTGGCAGTTAATTGGGGATAAGAGTCTCACAGACTTTCTTGCCAAGGCTGGCTTTGAACTGCAATCCTTGATCAGATCTCAGCCTCCTAAGCAGCTAGGATTACAGGCATGAGCCACTGGTGCCTTGCTCTCTTTCTTCTTTAAATTGCTTCATGTTTATGCCTAGGCTTGTACTCTATTTCTATTTATACTTCCTATGTAGCTGCTTTTATTGACTGAGATGGTGTCTCACAAACTCTTTGTCTGGGGTGGCCTCAAACTTCAACCCTCTCAATCTCAGCCTCCTGAGTAGCTTACAGACATAAGCTACCACACCCAGCAAACATCACTATTTTCAAAGTCTTTCCTTGGGAATATATAACAGTGCCACATATGTATGATATTACTGAAGAGTCATTAAACACTGAATGTTTCTTTCTTTTTTTTTTTAAAGTCAGTTTTTAAAGTTACCATCTTGAATTTGACAAGCTCTTCTTCCTCCTCCTTCCTCCTCCTCCTCCTTCTCCTCCTCCTCCTCCTCCACCCCCCTCCCTCCTTCTCCTCCTCCTCCCCCTCCCCCTCCTCCTCCCCCTCCCCCCTCCCCCCTCCCCCTCCCCCTCCCCTTCCTCCTCCTCCTTCTCCTGTCCAGGGGCTTGAACTCAGGCCTGGGCACTGTCCCTGAGCTTCTTTTCCTCATGGCTAGCACTCTACTACTTGAGCCACAGACACCACTTCTGGCTTTTTCTGTTCATATGGTATTGAGGAATCTAACCCAGGGTTTCATGCATGCTAGGCAAGTGCTCTACCATGAAGCCATATTCTCAGCCCTTGTCAAGTTATTCTTTAAATCAGTATTTGAGCAAATGTTTATGATACGCAATGTATTTTATTGGAAATTTTCTCTGTGGTTACACAAAATGTATCTCTCCTTTTATTTATGGCTACCAGAAATCAATGCATAAAAAAGATTTTAGTTGACTTCAGGCAAAATGTCAGCCACCATCATGAGGCTGCTAGTGAGTGCATTTTTTGGGTGCAGAATTACAAATCTTAGGTCTCAGTTAAGCGATCAAGTATCGTGTCATATTCTATACTGATGAGACTTGGAACTGAGTTCTCAGTACATGGTGTAAAGGAAATGGGAGTGTATCCTTAAAGGGATGACACAGATGGTGAGGTTTAGGTATCATGTCTATGATGAACACACTCATAGAGAAGATGATCACTATGCGAAGCAATAAAACTTGATTTTACCTTCTGTAGAACACTTTAAGAATAGCAATAAAATTATATTTGGGGGAAAAAAACCTGTTTTTTCCAATCTTTAAATATGTACCAGCAGAGAAACTGGACTTACTCTCTATAGTCACAGATGACTAAGCTAGAAAGAGAGAATTTTAAGAGGGGAGATGGCACCAGTAAATACCAGTGCTGCTTTTAAGGCTTTTGTTTATTGGGATGCTCAGAACAGAAGGAGGTGGGTGGTCAATAGACAGAGACTTCATGGGGGGAGGGACCCTGATGGGGGGGGTGGGGAAAGTTGGGTGTGATGGCCTTGTGTGATTCTGAATCTCCTCTAAACCCAAGGAAGCTCACTTACTGTACTAAGTTATAACAGAGTGGCACTTTCATAGCCCATGATGCTCCTTCCCTCTGCACTGACAGGCCTTCAACTAGGATGAGATTTCCTTATTTTTGCTATTTGCAGTTTCATTATTCTCCTTATTGCTAGATTGCTTCAACTTTTCCCTTGCATTTAACAGAGTCCTGCTTCATTCTAAATGGTTACTTCTAATATACTGTGGCCTCAAAAAGACACCATAAGACTTTGTCACTGTGACAATTTTAATACTGGACATAAGCCATATAAAGGAGAAAGGAATTATTTTGCTTTCAGAAAGTTCAGTCAATCATGGCAGGAAAGGCCTGACAGAGTAGAGCACTTCACATCATGGTAGCCAGGAAGCAGAGAAAAGAAGAGACACAGGATGGGTCAAAGCAAGATATAGCACTAAGGACTTAATACTAGCAGGTTCCTTTCTCTGAGCAAGCCCCTCCTCCTGCTTTTTACCACCTCCCAATAATGTCATTTTATTATGAATCCCTGAAGGGATTAATCCTTTCATAAGGTCAGAGTCCTCATTAACTAATCCTCTCTGGAGACACCCTTATGGACACACCCAGAGGCATGCTTTACTAGTCTCCTAGGTGATTCTCAGTCCAATCAAATTAACAACCAAGATTCACTATCACAAGGATCAGCCATATTATAATTGCACAGATAATCTCAATGAAGGCCCAGGGATTTCTCATGAATTATAGCATCCGTGTGTGAACTTTTTACCATCTATTTTAGCTATTAAGGGCCCTGTTAGCATTCCTCCAATTCAGGAGTATTCTAGATTGAATTTGCAAATTATGTGGCTTCAGAAAACATGTGCTGAAACTTCTGTGTTTGCTAAACTTCCTAAGTTATAACCTTTACAAAATTCCAAGTCCGTTCCTGAAGTTTTTTAAAGCACAAAATCATAGGCAATGACAAACCACTGGCAAGATTTTCCACAAGTTAGTAAACTTTCCTTAGATAGCCGCTTCAAAATGAAAATATAACTTGTCCAAATTACACAGAGCTTAAGCAAATGAAATTGATTAGAATGATGGGGATATATGAACCAGGATGACTATATATGAGAAATCATTTGTTTCACTGGCTTTCCTCGAGTCCCCATTCTTAGTATACAACAACAGTTTTAACATAGTACACTCAAACACATTTAAAGACCATTTACTGCATATGTGGCAAATGTTCTCAGTTGAGAATGAGAAATCTAAAGAAAAAAAAACAAAAGAAAAACCCAACATAGTAATGTTTTGTATATACTACATAGCAAATACAGATCTACCACTAAGAAGTTTACCGTCTTGTTAAAGGAGACAAGTTATAGAGCAATGGAACTGAACTGTGTTATAAACGTATGACAGGTGAAGATGGTAAATGCTGTTGAAGTGAAATAGTTCAGCCTAAACATAGTAGACTCAGTAAGTATCTTCTCTTTTTTCCCAATGGCCACAGGATTGGTATTTGTGCTAAGAGCCTTGGGCTGCTACAATTTTCTATCATTTACTTAATAGAAAAGCTGAAGTGCTTCAGAGATGGAGAAGCGATTCTTGGTGACTTCATTAGGAGCCTATCTGTGAGAGATGAAGGGAGCCCCAACATTGTCAATGTTTGAAAATTCAAATGATTTCTAAAGTGGTGATGTTACCATTTCCCATTTCCTAGAGTTGGCCAAAAGAACGATTTTAATATCTGTTCCAACCTCAACCCTGTTCTTCCTGAGGGACAAAAACCGGTTATATATTCTGGGCTGGATCATTACAAATAATATCTACATATCCCTCAGGGCTCTGAGCTACCTCCATCCGTGACACTGTGGATTTGTAGTAACTCAATGGTATCTGGAAAGCAGAATTTTTTTTTTTTCTGTAAAGTATCCAAACGCACTCACTGAATGCTGCAATACAAAATTGCATTCGACTTAACTTTTGCCAATTCCCCTGGATGTGTAAGCAGAATTATATTTTCACAGAAGTTACAAAAGTTTCGGTCTAAAGTGCTATTTAATTTCTTTCCATAAACACCAGCCCTGAGCAATGCTATCTACAATTAGCTGCTTGTGGTTGCTACTAAATTGCTCTGAATAAGTTATTTCATCACATTATTGCTCCCCAGCACACCATACTCTGCAGCAGGAGAGTGCTGGAAGGGCCCTAGAGTTCTCTTTGTGGAGCCCCTGCCTCTTAGTCACGGGTGATCTTGAACTGCCCACTAGCTAGTCAGTGACCCTTGCCTTCAAGCACTCTGAATGTGATTGGAAACTCCTTTCACCCGAAAACAGGTCTACCCTCAGCTCCTGTGGACAGTAATTGTGCAGCTGAGCCGTACCCCCCAGTCCCCAAGGGCAGCAGCGAACACTACTTAGTGAAGCACTCCCGTGGCCAGGAGTGAGAACTAGGGTCCTGATCGCTGGTCCTGGGCCTGGGAGAAGGGGTGGGAGAGGAACAAGGGGGCTTCTTTTTGCTGGGGGGTGTGGAAAGTAGCCTGTTTCGCGGTTGTTGTTGTTTTTTTCTTCTTCAGCCCCTTGGCATGCCCTGACCTGATCTCAGCAAAGTCAACCACTCTCAGGAATGTTCTAGGAGAAGGTGGGAGAATGCTTCCCACGGGAGGCCTGTGGGTGCTGGAGGGCACCCGGGGGGTCAGGCAAGGAGATACTGGAGGACACTGGGGGGTGGGGGGCGGGAGTCCGGCAGGAGGTGCTGGAGGGCACCCGGGGGGGTCAGGCGGGGGGGGGGCGGGGATGCTAGGCTTGAGCCGGGCCGCGAGGAGAGCGCGCGCGCGCGTGCGCGCGGGAGGCGGAGGTGGGCGGGCGGCCCTAGCCTGGGCGGGGGCGGTGGGTCGAGGTGGGGCGGACCCCTCCCCCGGCGGCAGCGGCGGCCGGGTCCGCCCGGGCTGTCAAGCGCGGCGGGGGGGGGGGGGAGGGGGGGCGGGCGGGAGGAAGGGGTGGAGGTGCAAGGGGAGGAGGAGGGCTGGCACCGGAGCGCCGCGGCGTCGTTGCAATAAAAATGCATCCCATGGAACTGCCGGTGGAGAAGGACGGGACGGAGCGGCGGCAGCCGGAGTCGGTGGCGGTGGCGGAGGAGGACGCCCGGGAGGTGGCGGCCGGGAAGTGAAAGGTCTCGCAAAGTTCAGCGGCGGCTGCGGACACCGATCTCCCCCCCACACACACCCCCAACTTCTCCCCACCCCCCCGGGGCTGCCGATCGCCAGGGCAGGGCGAGCGAGCGGGCTATGATCCCGGGGCTCCCGCCACCCCCGAGGTGCCCGCGCCCCTCCAGGCCGGTGCGCGAGGGTCACCCGGCCACCCGGCGCGGCCCCGGCCCGCGTCTCCGCGCAGCCGGTGCCCACTGACCGAGCCTGGCGCCTCAGGAAGAGGAAGAGGAGGAAGAAGAAGAAGAAATAAAGAGCCTCGGGTTCTCCCGAGGACGCTTGGCGCTTCAGCCTACAGTCGAGAGGTCCCGGCTGCCTCCCGGCTCGCCCCGGCCATGGGGAGCCGCGCGCGGCTGCTGCTGCTCTGGGTCTGCTCCGCGGTGGCCGCAGGTGGGTGGAGACGCGGCCGGGCCCCCACCCCCTTCCCCGGCTCCTTCGATTCCGCGCTTCGGGACTCCGGGGGATAGCTGGGGAGCCCGGGCTGGGAAGCACAGAACTCGGCTCCCGGAATGATATGAGTGGCCATGTTCCGCCTCCCCCCTCCCCATCCCCGCCCCCCGGCTCCGCAGTTTCAAATACTATTGACTTTTTTTTTTTTTTTAAATGATCTACATGGCCCCCGGATCAGCCGGTATCCTGGGTGCGCCCTTCCAGGGATCCAGCGGCCTGGGGGGGTGTGGTGTGCGTGGTCTTAGGGGGTCTAACTCAAACCAGGGTTTGGCTTGGGGGGAAACTGCCTTTGCACTTGGTAAGGGAACAAAGGACCCAGCTCGCCATCCTCGGCACTCCATGGCCTGAGGAGTCAGGAGGGAGCGGTGGTCCGGCGACCCTAGGCGCGCGTGGGCAGGGGCCGGTGTCTCCAGTACAGCGATCCCCGACGCCCCCCGACCTCGCTCCGGGTACTAGGGGACCAGGTAGGGCCACCTGGAGCGAGGTTGCACGTCTTCTCCGAGGGGCCGAGGCTGCAACGCAGTGGGGCTCCGGGCTGGGCTCCGCAGGTTCTGATCACTCTGGGTGTGCACCGAGCTACCTGGCCGCCCCCGGGGAATCTGGTACCCAGGCCGGGGCCCTGCGGGAGGTCGGAGGCGGGTCTGTACCCCGTGTTCGTGACTGCACAACCGGCCGGGCGGCGGCGGCAGATACCCATCGCCCTCCTGCTCCCGTCCGGGCTTTCTTGGAAGGCCCTACCTAGGCCACCGGTTCTCAGCTCGCTGTTTCTCAATTCGGGAGCCCCTCTGCTCCTCTCCCTTCCTCCTGCAGGCCACCTGGTTTCCCGATGGATGTAAATGCAACTGTGGGGAGTGGGGGTGGGGGTGGGGAGGGGGTAAGGGACTCTGCGTCTGCGGCCAACCAGCCACTCCGGAGCACTTTGCTGGCTCGGAATCTAGAGTATAGTTGCACGCATCTCTCTCCTCTGTCTCTCGGTCGTCTCCCTGTTGTGTTTCCTCTAGTCTGTCTCCCTCTCCCCCCTTCAGGTCCTTCCTCTCCCCTGTCCAAACCCCTGGCAGCCAGGAAAATCCAGGCTTTAGAGTTAAGAGTATGCATCCTAAAGCAGTCAGCCCCGGGGCACCGTCCTTGCTATTCAGAACACTTCTTTAGAGATTTCCAAGTAGTTTGCTCTCTTCTTCCTTTTATTGTTTTTATTCTTGATTATTGATTTTTTTCCTGCCTATATTAGTCTAGGGTCATTGTCTAATTACTCAGTACTTTTCTCCGAAAGCCATCAAAGGTCTAGCATTTAATTCTTCCTACTTATATTCCCTTAGGTGCAACCCAAACAGTGAACTTTTTTTAATAACCATTTTCACTTTGCAAACAATTCAGTGGCAAAAACAAAAACACCCCCAACGTGAGCAATCAATTGTTGTAAATAAATAGCACCGAACAAGCGTTTCAAATTAAAAAATACTTGTAGAGGCAGTACTACCCCCCCCCCCCCTCCAGCCACCCAATGCTTCACAGGTGAGTCATGGCACACGGTGTTTGTGTGATTCTGGCCACAGGCAGCTGTTGTGCACCCCCCCCCCCGCCCCCAGTCAGAATAATAGCAAACAGAACCCAGACATGGAGCACATTTTAATTTGATGTTTTAAAAAATACCATCTAAGGAAGCCCTTTATTTTGGTTGCAGTACCGCAGAGGGGGTGATTCTGTCAGTGTGTGAACTGCTCCTTTCCAGCTAAAGCTGTCATTTGGCTTCCTCTCACACCACAGTGATAACAGTTCTGAAGTGTTCCTGCTTAAGCAGGAACGTTCAATTAGCCAGAAGTTGAGGTTTGATTTCCTTTTCCTTCTTTTACCTCTCTGCTAGAACTTTTAAAATAAATGATTCTCTCTCTCTCTCTCTCTCTCTCTCTCTCTCTCTCTCTCTCTCTCTCTCTTTGCTGAGGGTGTTCATAATTGAAAGGACAAACTCAGAGGATTATGATATGTAGTCAGAATGAGCAGATAATGTTTATCATTTTAAGTAATTCTGAAGCATGAAGGCCTGTTGGACCTTTGTATGGGAGGAAGGGTGTTTAAGAAGGTGTTTTAGTTCACAGACAATAGTTAAAGGCCCTCTTAGTGGCTGCCAGACTGTAAACATTCTCCTGTTAAGCAAACAGATAAGCACTACATAGCCTGTCATAGGTAGAAGCATTCAAGAAGCTGTCATTTGGCAGCCTTTTCACATTATATTTACTTAATATTAGAAATAGATTTTGCACATTTACGATCCAGTGGCTTCTAGCTTTACCTCCCTCAATGATGTCCTATTGTCTATGTGTTAAACATCTCAAATTGCTTTTCTTTGGGGATTTATCTCCTCATTGGTTTAAAGGTATCAAGAAATCAGAATTCTACATTTCTTCCTGAATGCATTCTCATCATAAGCATGTGAGATAGAAAAAAACAAATTCAATTTGACTCAATTATATTTGAAATATTAACTTAGGTGATCTTAAATACATTACTTTTTATATTGTTTCAGTCATTATTTCAAAAACAGCTGCATTTTCTTTTGAAGAAGAGAATGTCAAGTATTTGGAACTATTAGGCCAACATTTTTCACCCTACTGTTTCCATTTTCTCTCCTTCATCTTTGACCAGAAATGATGTTTTTCTCTTTTGTGAACTTTACATGTGAGCATCAAACTCACACACTTGTATACAAATGAACAACAGGATGCACAGTTAAGCTTGGTAAAATTTCCCCTTTATGGAAAGCTTCATGGTCTTTAGGGTTACTTTGACTGTTACTGATGGAATGAGTTCCCAAAGGACTGGTCTTGAATGACATATGCTTTTCCCTTCTTAGGACTGAATGGAGTAGCTGGAGCAAGTTCCCGCTGTGAAAAAGCCTGCAACCCTCGGATGGGCAATCTGGCTTTAGGGAGAAAACTCTGGGCAGACACCACCTGTGGTCAGAACGCTACTGAGCTGTACTGCTTCTACAGCGAGAATACGGATCTCACCTGCCGGCCGCCCAAATGTGACAAGTGCAATGCTGCCCATCCTCACCTGGCTCACCTGCCATCGGCCATGGCCGACTCCTCCTTCCGATTTCCCCGCACATGGTGGCAGTCTGCAGAGGATGTGCACAGAGAAAAGATCCAGTTAGATCTGGAAGCTGAATTCTACTTCACTCACCTAATTATGGTGTTCAAGTCTCCCAGGCCGGCAGCCATGGTGTTAGACCGGTCCCAGGACTTTGGAAAGACATGGAAGCCATACAAGTATTTTGCAACTAACTGCTCAGCCACCTTTGGCTTGGAAGATGATGTTGTCAAGAAGGGAGCCATTTGTACCTCTCGCTACTCCAACCCATTTCCGTGCACTGGAGGAGAGGTAAGGACACCTGTTTAACTCTACACTGTAAGTAAATGAGCTAGAAAAATGTTACCAGCCCACATTTTTTAAAGCATGAAGCTATACCTGTAGCAACATGAATGAAATTAGAATTTTTCATGAGCTTTATTTGTCATAAATTATTCCTCACTCTGTGACATGGATGTGCAGTCATTTTCAAGCAGACTGCCCATTGGCTGGATTTCAGTTAGAATTCTAAGATTCGAATTTTTTTTTAGACACATATCATTACGTTGCTTTAGACGTTTACAAGGCTACTGGTTTCTTCAATGAGCAGGACTACATACTGTTTCTGAAGGGGGAGAGTTACTGAGACAGCTTGTTCCTGGAGCCTCACCAGTATATTCCTGATATTGTTTTAACATAAAAAGGAAATAAATAAAAACAAAGCCAACAGAGGGGAAAAGTCTATTTGTTAGACAGATACTTTTGTGTGACAGTAGAGTTTTATCATGGAGATTCTAAGAGCTCAGAGCAAGAAATGAATGTAGTTGCATTTAACATGAGCTTCCTTTTGGATTCACCTACACATGGGTCCCAACATAAAAAGGACTTGGGTCTATCCTGGACCACAATGTAGTCCGTAGTCATTTTGCAAAACTGTAATCATCTGTAAGCATTTTTTTTCTTTGCTTAATATTATTCCTTTTCCTAAGGGGTAAATGCCCACCCACCCCCTTTTTTTTTCTGTCGGTCGTGGGGCTTGAACTCGGGGCCTGAGCACTGTCCCAGAGCTCTTCAGCTCAAGGCTAGTATTCTACCACTTGAGCCACAGCATCACTTCTGGTTTTCTGGTAGTTAGTTGAAGACTTTGAACCAGGATCCTCAGACCTCAGCCTCCTGAGTAGCTAGGATTCACCAGTGCCTAGTGAGGCCCCTCCTTTTTATTTTATTTATTTATTTGTTTGTTTTTGCCAGTCCTGGGGTTTGAGACTCGGGGCCTGAGCACTGTCCCTGGCTTCTTTTTGGTCAAGGCTAGCACTCTACCCCTTGAGCCACAGTGCTCCTTCTGGCTTTTTCTGTTTATGTGGTGCTGAGGAATGGAACCCAGGGCTTCATGCATGCTAGGAGAGCACTCTACCACTAAGCCACATTCCCAGCCCCCCTCCTTTTTCATAACATAAATGGAGGTGCCTAAAAAGGCTCCCCCCACCCCAGATATATGATTACATTCAGAGGAAAGTAGATGAAAGCAGATTAACAGACTCTAATACTTTTAGTAAACAGACCAAAAAATAGTGATTCAGAAAAAAGAAGAGGCAATATTCTTTCTAATCCTGGTATGTCATTAATATACAGATTAATAAGTAGTTCTTAACTAGGTGTGTGAGCTCAACACGCATACCCAGACATTGGGGGCATTTGGCAAGGTTTGGAGATGTTTTTGTTCTGGAGGGGGGAGGGAGGGGTAGAAAATGAGCATCCAGTGGGTGGAAACCAAGGATGCTGCTAAACCTTGCTGCTGCTAAACCTTAGGCAAGGTTTAGCAAGACAGTATCTCTAACAAGGAATTATCTAGCCCCAAATGGCAATAGTGCTTTGATTGCGAAGCCTGGACTAAGCATTAGGCATACGTCCAATACACAAATTACAGTGGCTACAGACACTAAGATAAGCACTCTTCTAGCAGTCATTTATATAACTAACTATTCACAAACTTCCCGGATGGCTGTCATTACTAAACATTTGTTGAATTCCTGGTATGTGTCAGGCACTGTGTTCTGTGTTAATTCTGCCTTGGGTTGTGGGGCAGCACTGCTTGCCAGAGACCCGCTGAAAAGATTGCTTTGGGAACTTCTTACTTCTTCTCTCATGAACACATAGAGACTTGAACAGGCTACCTGTACCTCTGTGTGCACCCTGACAACGCTACCAAGAACAATGCTGCTGGCACCAAAACCAAGAAAGGACACAGATGTTAGCTTTTTGTCCTCTTGGAATGTGATGACAGTAGGTAGTTTGGCTTTAAAGAAGGCAGGTTTTGCTTCCACTTTAGTCATCTGTAAGTAGCTGCTGGACTTGTATATAATCCATGAGCTATCTGCTAAGTGAGCATGCCTGCAATGTGGTTGCCAAAATTGGATTTTTGCTACTGCATAGCCACACAAGCTGCTCACTGAAGGTTGCCACTTTCTCCTGGCCCTTGTTTGCTTAATATTGAGAGCCAATTTCTGTCCCCTGTCATGATGGACATTTTTTTTAAAGAGACCAGGACAGAAAAGAAACAGTAAGTTAGAGCCATTGTTTTCTTAAGTGGAGAACAGTTTGTGTGGAAAACAAGTGAGTGGCTAGAATTCTCAAATTGCTTTGGAATTGATCCACAAATGCATATTGGCTTTTTCACGTCTCAGTGCTACTGGGCAGTGTGCATTGGTGAAGCAGCAAAAACACAGTTTTGAAAAACAGATGGCAAGCATGCTCACTTAGAGATATCACATTGAACTGATCATAACGGTCCAATAGCTACTTAACGATGAATAAAGTAACAGTTATCTAACCTATTGGAAGCAAACTCTGTGTCCTTTAAAGCCATTGGTGACTTCTTGCCATTAGTGCTTATATCAGATTCCAAGAAGACAGAGACTGAAATTTGTTAGTTATCTCTACATACTCTTTTATCCCATTTATAAATGTTTTTCATTGTAATTGCTAATGCAACAGATTCACCGTGTGTGTGTGTGTGTGTGTGTGTGTGTGTGTGTTTGTGTGTTGGCACTTGTGCTTGAACTCGGGACCTGAGCACTGTCCCTTAGCTTACTTTTTGCTCAAGGCTGACTCTACCACTTGAGCCACAGCTCCATTTCCATTATTTTCCTGGTTAATTGGAGGTATGAGTCCTATGGACTTCTCTGCCTAAGCTGGCTTTGAACCTGGATCCTCAGCTCTCAGGTGGCTAAGATTACAGGCATGAGTCACCAGCATTGGGGCCAGACTTATATTTTAATGGTAAGAATAATATCCAGTGCCACTTAGTTCCCCCCATAAGCGTACCTTAAGACATCGCAGAATTCCATCCCTTCATAGGATAAGTTTGGGAACGAATCTTTCCTTTCTCAGTTGATCAGAAGAGAATCTCCCTTCAAGATAAGGACCACAGAAGTCTCCCTGAAATGTTGCTAACTTGCCTCTATTCTGACACTTTAGGATCGAAATTAGTGTTGAGCAGCAAATTAAATTATCAGATAAAACTCTGGCATCATCCATCTGTATCTCTGGAAGTTGAGTGCTCCAAAACATAAGACTATTAATCTCATTTCAAATATGAAGTCTCAAATCTCACTGGTGGCTGGTGTCTTGTGCCTGTAATCTAGCTACTCAGGAGCCTGGTATCGGGAGGATCCCAGGTTGAAACAGGAGTTGTGGGTCACGTGGTAGAGTGCCAGCAGAGCAAGTAAGCTGAGCAAAAAACAGGCCCTGGGCTCAAACTAAGGACCAAAGTCACAAATTTCATTTATTATTTACTTATAAATCAGATACTTGTGGGCTGGGAATATGGCTTAGTGGTACAGTGTTTGCCTTGCATGCACGAAGCCCTGGATTCGATTCCTCAACACCACATATATAGAAAAAGCCAGAAGTGGTGCTGTGGCTCAAGAGGTAGAGTGCTAGCCTTGAGCAAAAAGAAGCCAGGGACAGTGCTCAGGCCCTGAGTCCAAGCCCGGGACTGGCAAAACAAAACAAAACAGAACAAATCAGAGACTTGATTTTGCTGCATTCTATATAAGACTGCTTATAACTTATGTAGATATTATCCTACTATTCAGGCTAACATAAAGATATATCAGGCACAGTTTGTTTCCGGTGGCTAAGTTATGTGACAGGAGGACTAAGTCACTAGTCTTATGATCTACTGAAGTCTGTATTTGTTCCATAAAATTATGCTTTCTCTCTGTTATTGACCATCCCCTCCAGAACTGCTGGAAGAGAACTACATAAACTTTTGAGAGACACATTCAAACTATGGCAACTGGATATAACAAAGTTAAATATTTGCAATCACATCATTACTTTAGATGATATACCTTGTATCATCAAGAGGGAGAAATAGGATATGACGTTCCTCACGGTATTAGGCTACTGGATTTTCCCTTTGCAGAACTCCAGGTGACTATCTTTAGGAATCTCAAGATCCACAGAGCATAATGGGGAAAATTCTTGGGTGCAGGAACTAAGTACTCCCAAATGTCTGGTGAAAGGTACAGACAAACCAAGAGCTTGGCATGACTTCAAGATGCTCTGTGAGCCTAGTGCCAGGGGCACATGTCTATAATCCTAGCTACTTGGGAGGATGAGAATGAGAGAATGAAAGTTTGAAGCCAGAAGAGCTCATGAGGCTCCTTCTTAACCCATAGCTGGACTCAGTGGCTGGCTCTTGTCATCACTATCTACTCAAGAGGCTGAGATTGCAAGCATTGTGGTACCAAACTACCCCAGGCAGAAAAGCCCAAGAAATTTCATTTCTACAGAAGAAAGTTGGACTCAGAGGCACATGCCTGCGATCCAGGAAATGACAGGAAGCCTAAAGTAGTCAGAGTGCAGCTCTGGGGCACACCCAAACAAGAAAGGAGAACCTATCCTAAAAATAACCAGTGAAAACTTCCAGTGAGGTGTGGTTCAGCAGTCATAACAGCCTAATAGGGGTGAGGCCCTCAGTTCAAACCCCAGTACTGCAAAAACAAAAACAAAACAGAGTTTGTCCATTAAAAGTTGTCATTCTTAGGTCCCACACAGTCAGGCCTGATGGATCAAGAAGTTTGACTATCACTGTTCAGGATGAGCACCTGTTCCATGGGCTCAAAAGCAACATGAAAGTGATGCAGATATGGTCTCATTGAAAGTGAACATCCCTTGCTCTTTGCTCTATTAACTTGCTATTAAAAGAGTTTGACTCAAAACGGGATAGCAACCAAAGTAATCACAGTGTCAAAGTAAACTCAGGAGCTGTGGTAAGAGAAGCCAAGAACAGAGGGAGTACAGTACCTCAAGGATTTCCAAGCAATCCTTGAATGGACAAGGAAGGTAGGGATTGTGTCAGCCTTGTCTCTGTGCTCCCAGAATTTAGCACACAGCTTAGATCGCATAAATCTGAAAGTGAATGAATGAATGGATGGTATAACCTACCGGAAAAGGGTAGGAGAATACCCTTACATGTCAGAGAGGGAAAAATGAATAAGCCTAAGGAAGGGAGTAGAAGGCCCAGTTAATATAGAGAAGCTGAGTTGATAGAAACATGAGAGAAGTTATGGTTGGGGAAGGACAATAAGGAATTCTAAACAATTTTAAACAGTTCACTCAAATAAGTTTTGAATTGCTATGTGTCAGAATCCATTTCATGTTCTAGAGATATAGCAGTGAACCAAACATAAAAATATCAGTCCTCACTAAGCTTACACTCCTACTGGAGTGGATATAAGTAAAACATGCCATGTGTTAGAATGTAACAAATAGTAACAACAACAATAACAACAAAGAAGAGGTTAGGGGATGGAGAAGACCAACAGAGGGGTTTGCTATTTTTAAAATATATTACAGGATTTGTGATTTTCAGAATGGACAGAAAAAGGACTGAGTTAGTGACAAGTGTTCATGGATGAACAATGTCTATAATTAAAGGTCACCTTGGAAACCGGAAGTTTTAGGCTTCTCATTATAGCTGGGATCGTAGGCATGGACCAGTCTCTAGCTCTCTTCTGTGAAGACAGCCACATGGACAGAATTTTCTGCCCAGGTTGGCCTGACGCTGCAGTCCTCTCAATCTTAGCCTCCCACATAGCTTGAGATGTCAGACAAGTGCCACTGTGTCCATCTTGAGAAAAGGTCTCCACAGACAGCTAGGATTGCAGGCACAAGCCACCTATGCACAACTGAAAAGTAATCTTAATGCTATGGATGGAAAAGATTATCCATGGGTGATCTGAAGCCTAAATAGAGTTTAAGTGACTTGTCTACAACAGCATAGCTAAAAGCTGTGCTTCTAGCCCAGTGCTATTTGCACTAAGTATACTAGGTTCAAATTGCCTTGTGCCAAGGCAGGTAGTGTGAAAGACACAAAAACTGTATGTTCCTTTCCTTCATGGTCCTTACAGTCTACTGGTAAGACAGTTAATGTGATCATTTATGGACTGATTCCTTAAATAATAGGAGGCAGCATACAATCATCACCCCCAAATACGTTGTGAGTAAAATATGCCTTTCAAGATCTAAGCATTTATTCGTCTCCTCGGTCCATTAAAAGATTTAGTTTTGAGACTCAGTGATAAAGTCAATGTAACTAACATAAGCATATAGAAAATGCTAAATCAATCAGGTTTTCATAGGCATTTATATATTACGCTATACTTAGAGGGTATTTGGCAGGGGGGAGGTGCTTGAGTTCAAAAACTTGAACCACATCTCCAGCCCCTTTTGCATTGTTTTTGGGGTTTTTTGTTTGTTTGTTTTTGGAGACAGAGTCTCACTTGACACCTCAGCTGCCCTGGACTGTGATCCACTTATTTGTGCTTCCCAGACTTGCTGGGATGACACCACTGTGTCCGGGGCATCAGTTGACATGAGAATCTGGTGAACTTTTTTTTTCCCTCCAGAATGACAAAGAAACCTTGATCCTCACCACACCCCTGGCCTGCCTCACAAGTAGCTAGGATTACAGGCTTGAGTCACCGCACCCAGCTTACACTTAGAATTTTTTAACTTAAAAGATAAAACAAAGTAATATGAGTACAATGCTTTGTAAGCACTATTCATTTGTTAACTACTTGTTTTCCTCCATGACTGACTTCTGCTCATGAGTACCTCTTCAGCAGCAGCTAATATCTCTGAATCTTTCCCAGGTGCCATTCACTCTGTAAGGGTACCGTATCCCTTATTGTCACAAGAACCTCATTGGTTAGGAAAGATGAACTCCATTTTAGAGACACAGAAGTGGAGATTTGGTAAATCAAAATAACTTGGTCAGAACCAAACAGATGATGAGCTAAGTGTATACTGGGATAATTTAACTTGTTTTAAAATTATTCATATGATTAGGCTTTATTATAACTTCAAAATGCAAATTAGAAAAATGAAAATTAAAACCAAATTGCTCTGATAATTGTTAGGAATTGTATGCATATTACAGCCTAATGGATGATTCATAGAAGATTGTATATACTTTGCATAAAAGTTAGTATTTTCTTACATTAAGAAGAAAAACTTACCTGTAACAAGTGAAGACTATTTGTACTTAACATTATCTATTATCCTTTAAAGTAAGCTATATAGGAATAAGTATGATTCTTTAATGCCATTTCACATCATTTTCTCCTTTTTTGTTATCTTCAAACAGTTGTGCAGGGGGTTTTGATTGAACATGCCCACTTATGTGTACAATGCATATTGATCAGAATCACCCTTTCCATCATTTTCTCCCACGCACACTTATCTTATTCCCACCCATCTCATCAAGTTTCCTAGTTTCACATGCCTTTTTGACTGATTTGTTTTTTGAGGGAAAGAGAATATACTTTTATTTCACCATTGATTTTATTACTTTTAAGTTATTCATCTAATGTATTAGTACATCATCTTAAAGAACATGCTCAGCTATGTTTGTTGAACTTCCTTGAAAATCAAATGCTGTGTATATTTACATACAGTAGTGTGATTACACCCAGCCTTGAACTTCTCTCTTCCTCTGGGGGACACAGCTAGAGATTTATAGCAGCATGCTTTTGTTTTTTAAAAAATGCCTTTCATTTAAATAAAACTCACAGGGAGAAAAATGAGGGAGGGGATAACAAATTTGACAAGAAATGTACTCACTACCTTATGTCTGTAACTGTAACCACTCTGTACATCACCTTGACGATAAAATTAAATTTTAAAAAAAGAGAGAAAACTCACAGAGCAGTTATCATTATAATTATTTACAGGAGCTACACAGTAAATGCCCAAATGTCCAATCAATTTGATTTATTGATTCCAAAGGGTAGATTTTTTTCCCTCTCCAAATGAATATTCTTGCTAACTACTTTAAAAAGTCTGCTTAGCATTTGATTGTCCCTGTTATCACTGGATTTAGTCTAGGGCTTCTAGCTCCACAACCACTGCACCCAGCACAGATTCCTATAAGGAACAAATGCCCATAAGACATTGTTGAACTGAATTATATGAAGATAACTGTAAAATAATAATACTGTGAATACTGATGGTGTTGGAGACTAAATGCTGGTCCTTTCAAAGAAGTCATGAGTCACTCATTTTTTAAATAAATATTTGTGAAGTGTTTCCTCTGTGCCATGAGTTGGGGATACAAAACAAAAAGTGAAAAATTCCTGCCCTCGGCTTACTTTCTACAATGCATGGTCCTAACCAAGTAAAATATGTATACAATTGGGTAGTGGAAAGAAGATAGATATGGGAAGGAGGGATAATTTAATGTTAAAGTAGAGCTTCCAAGGAAATTCTCAAGAATTTAGAATAAAGTTCCAAAGAAAATCAATGAGTTATAGGCATGTGTGGGGAAAGAGCCCACAGGTAGCCCCAGGAAGTGAAGCAGCTGGTTCTGAAGCAGTGGGGAGGAAGAAGATACAGAAGAATAGGTGAGATTGGAGAGGTGATGGGGACAAAATTTCAAGATGCGCCAGGATGGGACAAATTTGTTGCTAGATCAATTAAAGTCAGTTAGTTATTTTTTAACATCCTCTTTTACTCCTCTCCCTGCACCACCCACCCTCCCCCCATCCTGAGGCTTGAATTCAGAGCCTGGGCACTGTCCCTGAGTTTTTTTTGGCTCAAGGCTAACACTTGAGCCACAGCTTCACTTCTAGATTTTTTGGTGGTAATTGGAGATACGAGTCTCATGTAGTTTTCTGTCTGGATTGGCTCTGAACCGTGATCCTCATTGAGTAGTTAGGACTACAGGCATGAGCCACTGGCACCTGGTACTCTTTCCCACTTAAGAAAGTTCCAATTTAGGGTATAAACTGGTTTCAGAAATACTTGTAATGTCATTATTTTTCTTCTGAGTAGTAGTATGGAAGCTACTGGATATATTAAACAGAGTAGTGCTGTAATTGTTTTTAACAGGATAACTGCCTTGTGTATTCAGACCAAAGAGGTAGGGAGGGCAAGCCAGGAAGCAGAATGACTAGGAAGAATGCTGTTGCAATAACTCAGGCTAGATCTGATAGAGATAGCAAAATGAAAATGAGGAAAATAGTTGAATCCTGGATCTCTTTTCTAGAAAGAGCCACCACATTTGTGGATAGGTTGGATATAGGATATAAGAGAAAGAAGTAAGGAGGTTTGCACCTTGAGGACCTGGTGGATGGAATACCCCTTTGCACAGATGGGAAAGACTATGGGGAGAACAGGTTTGACATGAAATACCAGAGAATTATCAGTTCCTTATTACACACCCAAGTGGAGATACTGAGAACACAAATTGATCTGTGAGATTAGAAAAATCTGGACCAAATACATAAATATGGGAGTCAATGGGGAAGAGATGATGTTTTTTCTTTTTGTTGGTCCTGGGGCTTGAACTCAGGGCCTTACTGCTGTCTCTGGGCTCCTTTGCTGAAGGCTAGCACTCTACCACTTTGAGCCACAGCACCACTTTCAGTTTTCTAGTGGTTAATAGGTCAGAGTCTCCTGAACTTTCCTGCATAGCCTGACTTTGAACCGTGATCCTCAAATCCCAGCCTTCTGAGAAGCTTGAATTAAAGGCATGAGCCACAAGTGCCTGGTGTAAAAAGATATTTATTTATTTAAAAATGTCACTGTAAAGATGATGTACAGAGGGGTTACAGTTACCTAAGTAAGGTAATGAGTACATTTCTTTTGAACAGTGTTACCCCCTTCCTTATTTTCTCCCCCTTCCCCCGCCCCCGACCAGTTGTAAAGTTCATTTCCAATATGGTGTTTAGTGAGTATCACTGTGGCCTTGTCAAGAGATGATATTTAAAGCCACGAAATTGGATGAGATCATCCAGGGAGTGGGTGTAGAAAAGAGGAAGGTCAAGACACTGAGCCTTGAGGATTAAACTTTGTCCATTGATGCTGCCATTACTGGAAACATTTAAAATCCTAAAGCATACACAAGAGCCAATCTAAGTTTAGGCCCAGTGACTAAACAACAACATGAATTAAATGCCATTGAGTTAGTACAATGAGAAAAATTCAGAATAGGTATAAATTCTAAAATGGCAAAGAAGAGGGGAAGTTAGGAGTGGCAACTTTTAAAGTTCTCTAAAGAGGAACCAGAACAAGTGAAGAAAAAAAAATACTATCATTGATGAGGGGAAAGAAAAGAATAGTTCAAAAGTAATTATATTAGAGGAGAAAAACATCTTTGAAAATGCCATGCTGAAAGAGGAATGTTGATTTTTAGGGACTTAAGAGATTTTAATGGCCTCCTTCCTCCACTTCCTTCTCTTCCTTCTTCTGCTTATTTTTTTTTTAAATTTTTTGTTAATTTTTTTCTTCTTTATTGCCAAAGTACAGTTTCATATGTAAGGCAAGTACATTTCTTTCTTTTTTTTTACATTTTTTTCTTTTTTGGGGGGGTTAAGTTATTACATATATTTCACAGTAAACATCTTGACATTTACAATGATGAAAATTGTCGTTCTACTCTACATAGGAAGTCTATGATCTTTAACAATACAGACACTTTCTCCATTTCAGGTGATATATGCTTTACATTTCTTTTGTTTAGCAACATCCGTTCCCTCTTTCACTCATTCTTTCCTTCCCAATCCCACCCATGAGATACTTGATTCTCTTTTCTCAGTGTCCAATATAGCGATGGTTCCCTCTGCTATTTTACTGTTGTTATTATTGTTACTATTCTCACACACTTTCCACTCATTCTGTGTACCCTTTGCTAATTTTTACTACGTTTTGGTATCTTGAGACCTGTTTGGTTTGCTCTATCTCTTTGCATTTTAATTCTGACACCTACATATCAGGGAGACCATATGCCATTTGTCTCTCTGCTCTTGGATTGTTTCACTCAGCATGATTTTTTCAGTTCCACCCATTTTCCAGAGAATGCCATTATTTTGCCTTTCCTGGTGGCAGTGTAAGATTCCAGGTATAAAGGTACCACCGTTTTTTAATCCATTCATCTGTAGTGGGGCTTCTGGGTTGTTTCCATATCTTGGCTAATGTGAATAGTACAGCAATGAACATGGAGGTGCAAGTGTCTTTGTAATATCCTGGTTCCTATTGTTCAGGATAGAGGCCTAGAAGTGGTATGGCTGATATTTCTTCTGCTCCATTAGAGTCTGTCTATGGCTGCCCAGGCTGGTCTCACATTTTGGACTCAGGATGGTGGCATGCACTGCCATAACTGACTGTTTCATTTGAAATTATCCAACTTTTCATCTCTTTATGACTCTCAAAACTGCAGCTATGGTAGCAATTTTGGGGAATACCTCTGGAACAATCACAGTTTGGGAAACAAAGCTAAAGCATAGCATTGCTCACATTTTTATTTAGTATGTTAGGAAATTCTGTGTGTGCACACGTGCTAATCCTGGGACTTGAACTCAGGACCTGGGTGCTGTTTCTGAGCTTCTGTGCTCAAGGCTAGCTCTCTACAACTTGAACCTCAGCTCCACTTCTGGCTTTGTGGTGGTTAACTTGAGATAAGAGTCTCATGGACTTTGCTGCTGTAGCTAGCTACAAGTCACCATCTTCAGATCTCAGCTTCATGAGTAGCTAGGATTACAGGTGTAAGCTACCATTTCCAGGCTAGCATGTTAGGAAATTTGATCTGCTGGAAAGCAGCTACTTAAAGCAGAGGGCTAGACAATATAATTTAAGAAAAAATGTTTACATTTTCCCAGCTTCACTTTGTGTACATAATTTTTTAAAAACCAACTTTTTAACGTTTAATAGAAAACCAACACTTAGAGACAGTTAGAGGAATGTGCCGCTGTATGTGCTTTTTTTGTGCGCCTCTCATTTTATCTCTAAGACACAAATTATTTCCTTGATGTCTTCTCTAGCTAATGAGCAGAAAAAGCAAAACAATGCCCTTCTTTCTAGATCATATTTTTTTCTCTTCCTTGTTCTTTTGCACTGGCAAAGGAGCAGAAATCTCCCAGGCCTCAGCTTATGTTCGTTGATGTTATTTTATACTTGGTAATCACAGTTCGTGTGTCAAAAAATAATTATGAAAAATATTCTAGTACTTTCTACATGACATCATATTCATTAGTTTTTTTGGTTGCTTCTGAAAAAGCTTTCTCTGAAGAAAGAAAACTGTGATTATTCTCCTTTATTGTTTAGTCTGCTTTCCTGATACTTACATTTATCTCATAGCTTATGTCCCAATGAATAGCCTTCTGATTTTCCCTGTTGCCTCCAAATAAAAACTAAAGATAGGCTGAGAGCCAGAGGCCAGTGGCTCATGACTGTAATTCTAACTACTCATGAGGCTGGGAACTGAGGATCTCAGTTTGAGGCCAGCCCAAGCAAGAAAGTCCCAAGAAACTCTTATCTCCAATTAACTAGCAAAAAGCTAGAAGTAGAAAGTATGGCTGAAGCCATAGAGTGCCAGCTTTGAGTAAAAAAGCTCAGGGACAGCACCTAGGCCCTGAGTTCAAGCTCCAGTACAGACACACACACACACACACACACACACACACACACACACACACACACACACACACACACAAATAAAGATAGGCTGGGACTTGTAGCTCAGTGGAAGAGCTCAACCTGTGTTCAATCTCCAGCACCAAACAAAGACAAAGGTAAATGTGGACACATCAAACAATGGCTGTTTCAGGAAAGCCAGACACTTCATTCTCCAGAACCATTATTTTGTTTCCATCCCAATATACGTGTGGGTGAATAAAACCAACAGCTCCCTCTCTGAGGACTATCAGCGTTGAGGAGTCTCAGAATGGAAGTCCACTGAGGGGTGCTTTTGGAGAGAGAAGTTGTTTTTTTTTTTAAATCTATAGTCTCCTATCTCTTCTTCATGCTTTAGCCTCCAGTGTGTCTGTAGAATTATTTGTATCATTTCTAGGTGTCATGGCCTTTCTTGGCCTCTGACTCATGTGTCCTTGGCTTTCAAGCTTCTTCCTTCCCACTAGTTCCTCTTTTTCATGTAGGTGTCACTCAGGTGGGTGGGTGGGTGGATGGATGGATGGATGGATAAATCCATAGATATGTCCTATTCATCCTTAATTAATTTTCTTTTTTTATTAATTAAATTTTGTTGACAAGGTATTGTGCAAAGGGGGTACAGTTACATAATAGGGCAGTGAGTACATTTCTTGTGATATCTTACACCCTCATTTTTCTTTCCCTTTCCTAGATCAGGTAGGCATATATACACCCAGTGTACCAAAAACATATAGCTACGTGGCATATGCCAAAGGAAATTCACCTAGAACTTTAAATATAACATCAATAATAGAGTTTTCTTATCCTTGTCTTATATAATCATACATACATAGCTTTTGAGCTACTGTGATCCACTGAGAGGTCTATTTTAGACCTTTTTATGTTTAGTAGTTGTTTGGTTTTAGTTACATAATGTAAGGTAGCTGTCCCAAACCTGTGGGAAATACCATTTGACAAGAATTTTTTTGTTTCGCAGACCTGGTCTCTGGTGTCCTGCCCCCCACACCCCCACCTTAACAGTCATAAATCAAGGAGATCATGCCCCTTTGTTTTGTGTTCTAGGCTTGTCTCGCTCAACATTATTTGTTCAAGTTCTGACCATTTCCCTGCGAATACCAATATTTTATAATTTCTATGTAGTATTCCATTGTGTATATGTACCACATTTTTTTGATCCATTCATCTGTAGAGGGGCATCTGGGTTGTTTCCATATTTTGGCTACTGTGAATTGTACAGTGATAAACATGGATGTGCAGATGTCTTTTTGATATCCTGAGACCTGTTGTTCAGGATAGATGCCTAGGAGTGGTATGGCTGGGTCATAGGGTAGGTCTATGTTGAGCTTTTTGAGGAACCTCCATGCTATTCTCCAAAGTGGTTGTACTAATTTGCACTCCCACCAACAGTGGAGAAGGGTTCCTCTTTCCCCGCACCCCCTCCAGCATTTGTTGTTGCCTGAGTTCAGAGTATAGGCCATTCTAACTGGAGTGAGGTGGTATCTCAGGGTTGTTTTTATTTGTATTTCCTTTACTGCCAGGGATGTTGAACATTTTCTCATATGTTTCTTTGCCATTTTTATCTCTTCTCTTGTGAAGTCTCTCGTTAGCTCCTCTGCCCATTTAATAATTGGTTTACTGGGCTTAGAGGGGGTTAGTTTTTTGAGTTCTCTGTAGATGACGGATATTAGGCCTTTGCCTGTTGCTTAATAAATTTTCTTAAGCCTCATCCACTGCCAAAATTCTGGGTTAGGTGCACTATACTGGTGCCTCATAGATGTGTATCCATAGTTTCACCTCTACCCAGTAGTCATCACATTCTTATGTGAGCTCCTCAAGGAAGTGTAGACCACACCTTGAGAACATTACCTTAGCATCTAACTTGCTATCTGGTATATTAAATACATGGCTATCAAATAAATGAACTTTGAGGCAATGTGGTTAATATTATGGATGACGTCTTATCATTGCTTTTGTGATTCATATCACTTATGGCAGAGGATGGGGTGTATAGGCACACTAAAAGTGTGTATTGACAGACAATTCGCCAAGTGTCTCCTAAGTTAGCCATTTAGGATGACAGATCCTCAGGCAGACAATTGTCAAGTATAGTTTTTCAACAATGATGATGTCATGGGTTCCATTCCATTGCAAATTCCAATCACAGGCTCTGTTGCTAATCAGCAGAAGCCTGGAACAAAGAAAGGTCCGCCCCTATCACCACCTCTCAGATAAAACAATGTGTGGTGCCTGTAGAGGTTGGTTAGGATTTTGTTCAATTTTTCATCAATGTCATTGCAAGTGATTGAGAAGAATGTCTCATGCTCATATTCCATCGTACTGCCAGCTGGGCTCCTGTCACAGCCCCATGGTGACCCAAGGGTGGTTTTGTTTTGTGACACAGTTGCTTTGTGACACTGTCTCTGAACAGCCTGTGTGGTTATTTGGTTCAATCAGATAAGTTAACAAGCTAGTTATTCTCTCTCCCAAAGAACTGCTCTTTTAAGTAAATCAACTCCAACTCACCTGCTTTTCTAGAGCAAGGAGGGGAAACTTGTTTGAAGAGGATTTTTTTTTAAGAAAGCAGCATAAAGCATTTTCTTGAAAAGGCAAACTAACATTTTCTTGCCAATTTTTTTTAAAAAAACTTCTAAGCTGTTTATCTTCCTTATTAGCTGTACTTCATTGCAGTATATTTCTGTCTTTAAGGAATTTGATCTGTTAAGACTTCTAAATTGCTCTCTCCTAAAACATGGATGATAACTGAAAGGTGGAGAAGGGAATTCCATAGAGATGTGCGTTAGGATAGACACTAATGGCTCACACCACTAGTGTAGTAGGGGTAATTCCAATTCAGCTCAAGCAGAAAATTCTAAAAGACTCCATCTCCAATTAAGCAGCAAAAAATCAGGGCTTAAATGGTAGCACACCAGCCAAGCAAGCAAGCAAACTGAGGAAGCACAAGGCCCCGAGTTCAAACCCTGCTACTAACAAAAACAAAAAATAGAAAGGAAAGTGTCCATGAATAAGAATGTTAATCTGCAGAAGGGTTAGAGTATCGTGTGGTGAGCACTGGGGGAAGAGGCTATGGGAGGAGATGGTGATGAGGCTGGCCCTGCAGGCCAAGTACTTTGGCCTTGTGGGTAGTGTTGAAAGATCTATCAGCACAACTGGGTAGGATAACATAATAGCACATGTGAAAGATCTTGAAGCAGAACTTATGAGCATAAGCCTGACAGCAATACATACAAAGTATCCCTTTCAAATATCCGCTGTGTTACCATCAGAGAGATGTGACCTACTGCTGCATGTGTGGAAAAGACCTGAACATTTTAGTGGACCGTGATTTCATTGTGAGTCAACAACTTACCATGACTGCCTAGAAAAAGCTACTGTGGCCTTAGAACACATGAGTGGATGAACAATTTTCTAAACAATGGAGAGAATAGTCTTTCTGTCCTCTTCTCTAGTTAAAGCATAGCAAGAATGTCATGCTCAGGTCAAGATATTCCTGTTTAGAGAGAGCTGAGCAGAACTGGTGAGATCAATTAGAAACTTTGTTATGTAATTAACAATTAACTCAGGATATTTCCCCTATGAGAGAGGATTTATGGATGTCCAAGAATTGCTAGCATTCTTCAGATGTTTGAGGAGGGATTAAATGGACTCTGATGCTTTCAGAAGGCCAGAGTAGGACCAAAGAAAGACTTTCTAAAAGCTCAATGTATCCAAAGACAAAGTGAGCACTCTTCCATTTCTCATCCTATGATATATTTCAGCAAAATCTGGAGACTTTACTTTGGGAAATATTTTAGAGGATTCATGTGTAAAAGCAGAGGTCTCTCCCAGAGTCCTTTAAGGTCTCACCCAACTCTGAATATACAAATTATGACTTAAGAGAATCCTTGGACTGGAGGTGAGGCTCAAGTGGCAGAACACTTGCTTAGCAAGCTCAAGACACTGAGTTCAAACACCACAATAAAGACAATCTTTTATGTTCATTTTCTCATAGCAGAGGACTTAGGTCAAGCAGTACCACTGCTAGATCAATTAGTCTTCCTGTTAGCAAGGCAAGCATCTTTAATTTTGGAGTAACTATTTGGGGGAGATCTTTTTTCTTACTGCAAAAGGAGCTAAGTTTTGTTGTTGTTTTTAAGCATTGTTTCAGTGTATAGCCCAGGCTAGCCTCAAAATCTTGACCCTCCTGCCTGTACCTTTCTAATACTGAGATTCTAAGTGTACACCACCATGCCAACCTTCATTCTTCTTCACCATTAGGCATAAGGAAGTCAGTTAACTGCTATAGAAAGGGAAGGCAGAAATAAAAAGAAAATGAATTGCGGTTTTCTGAGCACTTTGAATTGAATGATGAAAGTATAAGTATTTGTTTCTTTTTCACAGTACTAGGGTTTAAACTCAGGCCCTGCACTAGCTAGGAAGTCACTGTACCACTTGAGCCATGCCATACCTATTTTTCAGGTAGGGTCTCTTATTTTTTCCCAGGACTAGCCTCAGACTGAAATCCTCCTACCTATGCCTTTCACTGGAGTTACAAATGTGGGTCATCGCCTCCCTTTTATCTGTATTTTCTAATAGTGCCAGATGCTACATGACAGTATGAGTACAGGAGTTAGACTCCCACATGTGTTGATCACCAGGTTCTGGCAGTTCTATCTCTTGGTTGGTTCCCCACCTCCCCTACACTACTGTAGTTCCAGCTCTCTGGCACATTTGAGCCACCAAGTAGCCTAAGTGGTTGAAATTACTGTAAGGATCTTAGACTCTTCGTTTGTAAGTTAGGTCAGTGTTGAAAGACTAAAATGAGGCATAGGGAAGTGTGTTTTAGAAATGGCTAAGCACTGTATAACTTCTAACTACTAATAATATAATGTTGCATTATCACTGAAATAGAAACTTTGGGAGAATTCATTTGGTCATTCAGTAGATATTGGGGCTTACTATGCATCTAGCATTCTCTGAGACTCCAGGGTTACTGTAGAGAACAGACATGTTCTGATTGCTAGTGGTTCTAATAGCTAGGCAATTGACCCACAAGTACGTTTTGAGAAACAAGCCAGTTGTAAGGGTTGTAAATTCTAAGTTAAGTTCCTGCACTGTGTTCTGCTGTCAGTGTTACCCAATATCAACGTTCTGCCATTTTTACTCAGTGCTTTCAGACAGACATTTAGCTAGAGAAAAAACATTGAGACTGGTCACTTAATAGCAGAGTCAACCAACATAAAGAATTGCATACATCTTATTAAAACAGTGGCCCAACCATCTTCCTAAACAAGCAAGAACAGAGCAGGAAGTGTTAGATTTGGAGACAAATGATTAAATTTAATAAAAAAGGACAATTTGTGTCTCTGTATTTAGTTATATGCATTGTGAGTTTGCGAATTATTTTAAAATTGTACTATGGATGTTAAGTACAAGATAAGGAGCTGAGTCTTTAAAGATATTTTTAGATGGCAGTGTTATGGTAAGATAAAAGCCTGAGTTTAAAATAAAATATCTTATCAAAACTGAAAGAAATGCATCCACCTACACCTTGCTGGCATTTCAGACTCATAAAGGAATTTCCAAGTGACTCTGCTGAGAGGTTGATCTGTAGTAAATTTAGAGTGAGCAAGGAGCGAGGTATCTGGCATTTCTTTTCTCCAGGTTCCCTCTAGACTTGCCTTTATTCATTTGTTAAGGATTTTTTATGTGATTTTATATAACAGGTTTGTTGCTAAGATGAACAAACTGAACATATATGCTTTTCAAAATCTTTCTTAAGGTCCTATTCAAGTTGGGGACTTACAATATGTTTAAAGAATCATCAATTTGAAATACTGTAGCCAGAACTCAAACACACCTGTTTTCCAAGGAGTTGATAAAGCATATACCAAGCACATGTGGAAATTTACAGCCATGATAATTTACAGTTCAGAGATATGTTATTTCTGCTTCTTTTTAGCTGTCCTCTCTTAAAAACCCACTTAGTAACTCATTTAGCTGATTCTGAATGGTCCAGCTGATGCTGTGGTGTATGCAGCTGCACCTGGTACTGTCATCCTCAAAGGCCATGTAAACCTTCTGGTCATTGTTCAGCCCAACTGCTCTTAGGGAACAGGGAGCACCATGTCTGTTTCACAAGTAACTACCAGGTATTGAGACTTCTGTGGCTTCTTCACCTCTCCACTCCTTGATTACCTCAGCTTAACCTGTTTACCTGCCAGTCTCCCTATCCATTTAGTTGCATTGCAACCACAAATACTATTTTCTCATGATGTAAATAATAGAGTGCAGATGATATCATTACAGTGTATTTCAGATATAAAGTGACTCTTCCTTCCCCGCTCACCTCCCCATATAATGACACTGGACCTTCAGTCTTTCATCCTTTTACCCACAGTAGAGATGACTATGTAAGAGGCTACATCAAAGAGTCAAAAACAAGACATTTTCCTTTCTTGTGTCTCTGTTCCCACTACGCTTAATCAGCTATGTTAACTGTACTGGAAGACTATGACATTTAAATCTGAATATTGCTTAGGTTATAGAAAAACTTCTGAAATGCATTTGAGTCAAAAGGGATATAATTGGAAAGAGATATGTTCAGAAATAGAGGTCAGAAGCTGCTTAACATTGTGGAGGGCAAAATGTCTAGAAAAATATTTTCATGGGTGTCTTCTACATGTAAGTAAAACAGAGGTTATGTGCTACTGTCTTTCAAAGACCAATTGCTAGGCTTTATTTGCACGTCTTTCTTCCTGATTCAGCTCTCAGTTCTCCTTAATTCAACTCCTGAAACAAATCCTCATACCTCAGACTGAAGCTTAATGGGAAAGATATGTGAGATTAATCTCTACTGGGAAAACTTTTCATGGTGGTAATTAATACTGCTACTCAAGGTCTCCTACAAGTGAAGGGCAGAGTGGCCCTAGCCTACCCGTGTACTACAGTAACAGCAAATATTTGTCTGCGGCTTAGTGCAAGGTGGGAGGTCCCTTTGAAGTCTATTTGTTTGGTAGCAGGATCTCTCCATAGTGTTTAATTCTTAGAAAAGAAATTTTTTAAAAAAAAAGGAAGAAAAGAAAACAAAACCCCTAATCAAGACATTTGTTTGCTCTTGATAAAGTCTCTTGTATAAAAATTGAAATCACATTCTAGTATAAGTTTGCATTATGGAAATCCCCAAAAGGCACAACCTATGTTCAACAGGAAAGGTACTTTTAATATCAAATTAAGGCCAACTGTGATTTTCTGTAGTACTCTGGAAAATTTTTTTCAACATTATATATGTATAAAAAACAAGGTTGGCTTTTTTTTTTTTTTTTTTTTTTGCCAGTCCTGGGGCTTGAATTCAGGGCCTAGGCTCTGTCCCCGAGCCTCTCTGTGCTCAAGACCAGCGCTCTACCACTTGAACCACAGTGCCACTTCCAGATTTTTCTGTTTATGTGGTACTGAGGAATTGAACCCAGGGCTTCCTGCATGATAGGCAAGCACTCTACCACTACGCCACATTCCCAGCCCCAAGGTTGACTCTTAATACACTTCATTTAAAAGGATATCTCCATTGCCCTGTCTCAGCAAATTTTGCTTTTACTACATGCTTAGTTTTACTTTCTTCATTAAGATATGTCAATGTAACAATTACATGGCTGAGGCAAAGAAGAGTATAAATAGCTTTTTCAGGTCATGTTGAATGACAGTGAGGCCAAAATGAAAGCCTAGGAACTTTACATTCAAGAAACGGTTGTAGTTTTCCTCTACTTCAGGGAAAAAGGATATCTCCAACACTCTACTTCCTGCTATTTAGATGTCAAGTATGTGTCCTAATACAACAAATTATATAGAAAACAATGCCTGCAACTATATTTTGCACAAGAGAAAAAAAATCACAAATAGAATACTCTACATTTGGGTTAGACTTTTCCATCATGGTAACATATAACCTGAGAAAAGACTGAGAGTTAGAAAAGACTTACTTTGTCAAATGATTTCAGAGGTTTCAGCCTGTGATGGTGAGGTGTGGAACAGAGCAACTCCCATTGTGGTGGCAAGGAAGCAGGGCAGGACATGACCTGGTTTTCTCCTTTTCCCCCTTTATTCCCATTTATTCCCCCCAGACTACAAGATGGCGCCTCCCACATTCAAGGCAGGGTTTCCACTCTTGCTTAATCCTGTTGAGAAATACCATCATAGACATACTGTACTCGAGGTATGCTTCACTAATCTTCTCACCAATCAAGATAAAGCACCACAAGTACACTTCTTAACTTGATACCCAAACACATCTCCTCAAGCCATAACATTAAACTCCTGGCTCCCAAAAGGCCATGGCCTTCTCAGAATGCAAACTACATTCAGTCTCTCTCCAAGAGTACTGAGTTTTAACAATTCCAACACTGTCTAAAAGCCCAAGTCCAAAATTTTCCTCTGAGGCTGAAAGCCAACTCTTAACTGTGAATACCTACAAAAAATCTGGAAACAAGTTACATTCTCCACTCAATGGCATAGACATTACATTCCAAAAAGGAGGGCGAGGGCAGGAGAAAGGAAAAATGAGGCCGAATCAACATCAAAACCCAGCAAGGCAAATATGAAATCTGTGTCCAGTATCAAGAGCATGTGGTGTCATGATGTGAGCACCAAAGGGTCTTAGGCAGCCCCTGCTCTCTGGCTGTGCTGTTTGCAGCCACAGGGCCTCGCTCTTGGCCTGGGCTGTGCATTGCCTGCAGCTTTCCTCAGCAGATGTTCCTCTTTCGTGGCATGTCTGACATCCTGGAGTTTCCACTATGTCTTCATCTTCCCTCTCCCAGCTTTACACGTTGCCCTCTCGGAGGAAGCCTGCAGGTATTCTGACTCTCACACACATTGCCTGGCCTTAGCCTTTCCTTAGAAGTCTGGGTAAAAAAAAAAAACCCTCTGAAAAACCTCTTGTAACTCTTGGTTTCTGTATGCCTGTATAACTAGCATCATGTAGATAACACCAAGGTCTGATGCCAACTTGAGCAGAAATCAGGTCCCCCTTGGGCCACACCTGTAGTGTGGCCTCTTTACATCCTTAAATGTGCCCTGTGTCCCTGGTCCGGGGGAGGGGGGAGGGAGGGAGAGGAAAATGGCCAATTCCTGAGCCTTAATACATGGCTTCTATTTAATGGATCTGACTTCTTCAGTAGCCACACTGGCCTGGGCTTCAACGTAAAAGCACTTCTTGTAAAATTTGGTCATAATTCTCATTGTAAACTTGACTAAAAGCCAGTAAACATATGCTACAGCCTAAATGCTGGGCTGCCTTGAAATTTCCTCTGCCCTACTACCTAGTCTGTCACCTTTAAACTCAAGTTGCCACAAAGTCTCAGGACATGGACAAGATGTAGGCAAGTTATTTGCCACAATGAACACAAATAGCCTCAAGTCCAATTCCCAGTGGAGTCCTTGTTTTCACATGAGACCTTATAAAGAGAATCTTTAATGTCTACATTCCAATCCTCATTGTGGTCTTGTGAGCTCCCACCAGAATAATTCATGATCTGCTCACAACATTCTAGGGCTCCTCTTGCCCTCTTCTCTAAACTTTGTTAAACTCTTCCTATGAAACAATCCCAAAGGCATCTAAACACGGTACCATTTTTCTTTTTTTTCCTTTTCCTTTTTTTTTTTGTTGTTGATTGTGGGGCTTGAACTCAGGGCCTGAGTGCTGTCCCTGAGCCTCTTTTGCTCAAGGCTAGTGCTCTACCACTTGAGCCACAGCACACTTCCATTTTTTGAGTGATGAATTGGAGATAAGTGTCTCATCAGGAGTTTTCTGCCCATTTTGGCTTTGAACCTTGATCCTCAGATCTCAGCCTCTTTAGTAGCTAGGATTACAGGCATGAGCCACCAGCACCCAGCTTTAGTACCATTTTTCTATGCTAGTCATTTCTTTGTTTCAGTGAACAAACATCTGAGTTAATACCTTAAAGAAAGGAATGAGTTACTTTGGCTCACTATTGCAGATGTTTCCATCCATCATAGCAGGTAGAGAGTGGCAAGGCAGAGCAGCTTGCATTGTGGCAGCAGGAAATTAGAAAGACACAGTGTTTGTGCTTTCTTTTTTTTTTTTTCCCCTGTTTTATTCTACCCAGGGCCCCAGCCTATGGGCTGCTGCTGCTTGCTTGCAGGACAGATCTTCCCCCTTCATCGTGGCTGGAAATACTTTTGCAAAGACAATCAGAAGTAGCTTTATAATCTCCTTGGTGCTTCTCAATCCAATCAAGTTGGCTTTCAAGATCAACTACCACAATATTTTATGGAGGAAAGGGAAGTAGAAGATGGGCAGGAAAAGAAAGAAAAATTACATGTTTGTATTCAAATATATCTTTTGATTCGTTCCTGATATTTTATAAGTTGTACCATCTTAAAAATGATAGATTTTAAATGGATTTTTGTATCTTCTCATGAGAAAATACTGCTATAGGATTTGTATTTCCACAATTTAAAACTAGAAAGTAAGACAACTTCTATAATATAATTGGTTTTTAATTATTGGAAAGACAAAAGACAATAAGACAAACCATTCCAAAAGCAATACTTACAAAACCATTTGGTGTAAATCAACTGCACAACTCTTGAGGGGAAAGGGAAAGGGGGAGGCAGTGGGGAAATGAGCAAGGAGGTAACAAGTTGAACAAGAAATGTACTCACTGCCTTACATATGAATCTGTAACCCCGCTGTACCACACTTTGACAATAAAGAAAAGAGTTTAATTAAAAAAAAAGAATAGGACATCTGGAAATAGAGGTACTTTTATGATTTAAAAAAAAAGATTGTTTTGAGAAAGAAGAAAGAGACATGGCGAACTCTATTATTGCCTCTGCTTGTGAATGGGACAGTTCCAAGCCAATAAACCATTTTCAGTGGTCCACTGAGTTGAGCATACAGAGATGGGTGCTGAAGGAAGCCCAGACAGTTAAAAGACACTAGAACACTGGAGAGGAGGGAGGCTGCCTAAAGAGACAACTCCAGAGGTCTGTACAAAAGGTCTTCTCAAATTTTTGGCTGAATAGCAAGCTGACTATGTGTGTGAGCTAAAACTACAAGATTGGAAGAAGAGTCCCCAGAAAGTAATAGTTGAATAATTTCTAGTGTTCCCATAGGCTCGAAATAGCTCATTTTCCCACCATACTGGAAAGGCCCTTTTAAGTCACAAGCATTCAGCAATGTTCTCATGAAGGATGTCAAAAGGCCTCACCGTAAAATTACTCTAGAGTAAAGGATACACTGGATTGATTCATCATAATAAACATTAAAAAATCTGGCAAAAGTAGGGGGCTGGGTATATGGCCTAGTGGCAAGAGTGCTTGCCTCATTTACATGAAGCCCTAAGTTTGATTCCTCCTCAGCACCACATATGTAGAAAAGGCCAGAAGTGGCACTGTAGCTCAAGTGGCAGAGTGCTAGCCTTGAGCAAAAAAAAAAAAAAAAAAGAAGATGAAGAAGAAGCCATGGACAGTGCTCAGGCCCTGAGTTCAAGCCCCAGGACTGCCCCCCCCCAAAAAAAAAAAAAAACTGGCAAAGGTATCCTATCTTGTCCAGAGATGGTCAGGATTTTTACAGCACATGCCTTGTGAAACAGTTACATCACAAACATGAGAGGCACACACCACACACACACACACACACACACACACACACACACACACACACACACCCCTCTAAAAACAGTACTCAAAGGGATCAATCTATCCTAAGGAAATCAATTGCATGTCAGAAGACAGTGTAATTCTTCTTAAAGAAATATTTTTAAAAGATCTAGTGAGCAAGAACCTACCCATTCACAGTGCCTAATGCCCACAGCATCATGCTTGCTGGGCAAAAGGGCTCTACTACTTGATCCAAACCACCAACCCTTTTGCTCGAAATTTTTGGATAAAGTCTGGAGCTTTTTGCCTGGGCTGTCCTTGGACTAGGATTCTTCTACTTACACCACCCTCATAGATGGGATTACAAGAATACATTATCACATCAGCTTGTTTGTTGAGATGTAGTTTCAGGAGTTTTTTTTCCCCCCTTGGGCTGATCTCAAATCATGATCCTTCAAATCTCCATACCATAAATATCTGGAAATATAGACAAATGTCACCATACCCAGCAATTTCTGGTTACGAAACTGGAAGTCAATGAATAGAAACTACCAGAAATGACACAACTAGTAGAATTAGCATATAAGGGCATTCAAGCAGCTATTGTAAGTATGTTCCATGTGTTCAACACAAACATGTTAAAAAATGAAAACACGGGCTGGGAATATGGCCTAGTGGCAAGAGTGTTTGCCTCGTATACATGAAGCCCTAGGTTCGATTCCCCAGCACCACATATATAGAAAATGGCCAGAAGTGGCGCTGTGGCTCAAGTGGCAGAGTGCTAGCCTTGAGCAAAAAGAAGCCAGGGACAGTGCTCAGGCCCTGAGTCCAAGGCCCAGGACTGGCAAAAAAAAAAAAAAAAAAAAAAAAAGAAAACACAAAAAAGGAATAGAACTTCTAGAAATGAAAAGTATGACAATACAATATCTGAAATGAAAGTATAGCACAAGAGGTTGACAGCAGGTTAGACAGTGCAGAAAAAGAAGAAAAGTTGGGGAACTTGAAGACATACCAATAGACATTCTAAGAGAAGCACAAAGAGAGAGTTCAGTAAAATCATCAGGGATCTGTAGAACAATATTCAGTGTTCTAATATCCATGTAATCAGAGGAGAGGTAAAAAACAAATTGGAGAAAGAAAAAAAAGAAGCTCAAACAAAAGAAGCAGAAGGAAATGCATATCAAAGTTGCCAAGGGAATTCAAAGAACGATTAGCTTTGAAAACAAATGACACTAGAATAAATTAGACAATCACATGTGAATTTTAAAAAATCCTCAATAGATAATTTACACATGCAGAAAAATTAATTCAAACTGGGTTTTAGACTTAATGTAAGAGCTACCATCTGTAAAGCTCTTGAAAGTAGATATGATTTTGAGTCAAGCAAAAAGTTCATACACGGGACACAAGAAACAAACCATTAAAAGGTAAATACTGATAAACAGCTTCATAAAAATTAAACCATTTTAAAAAACAGTTAAGATTTTTTTTTTACTGCTAGGATTTTTTTAAGGCCTCAGACTGGGATAAAACATTTACAAACCATGCCTAACATATATTTATATATAGTAATTTCTTTAAAAAATTATACCTGAGTTAGAAAAAAACACTTGGAAAAAAGCTCAACACCATCAGTCAACAAGGAAATGCAGATTAAAATCACAATGAGATACTCTTCACATTTACTATCAAGGCTAGGGTTAAGAAGACTGGTATTACTAAATGATGGTGACGATGTGTAACAACTAGAACTATCTTTATACACCATTAATAGAAATACAATACAGCACACAACTTTAGGGGAGAAAAGTCTGGCAGCTTCTTACCAACCTTTACTTACAGAATACCTAGTGCTTCATTTCCTTAGTACCCATGTAAAGTGATTGTTTACATTCTCAAAATGGCTCCGCTGTGAATGTTCTTTCTACTTTCATTCACAATAGCCCAAATCTATAAACAACTCAAATATCTCTCAACTAATGAATAAGCTGCCAAAATGTCATCTCTCACTTCATTTTTTTTCATTTTTCTCCCCCATTCCTGGATCTTGAACTGAGGGTATGAGGGCTGTTCCTATCTTCTTTTGCTCAAGGCTAGTACTCTACCACTGAAGCCACAGCTTCACTTCCTAATATTTTGGTAGTTTATTGGAGATAAGAGTCTCCCTTTCTTGCCCTGAGTTGGCTTCAAACTCAGCCTTCTGAGAAGCTAGGATTATGGGCATGAGCCACCGGTGCCTGGCTAATCTCTCACTTCTTGAATGGTTGCCTCTCTTGTCCCATGTGCTTTTCTGAAACCTTCACGAATTGTCCCTCAGTCTCTCCAACCTCCCAAAGCTATCTCTATCCACCCAAACTCAGTAAGGTTTTCACATTCTTCTGTCTTTTCTTCGTAATTGCACATTACATTTCTTTCTTTACATTCTTCTTTTTTGGGCTTCTATGATAATGAAATTTATTTTCTTACATTGCGTACTGATCCTTTCTTGTAGTTTTTCAGGCTCTTCTCCCTTCTG
Source organism: Perognathus longimembris pacificus (assembly GCF_023159225.1). Classification (NCBI taxonomy): domain Eukaryota; kingdom Metazoa; phylum Chordata; class Mammalia; order Rodentia; family Heteromyidae; genus Perognathus; species Perognathus longimembris. The sequence goes on from NC_063161.1 coordinate 19,138,955, forward strand.
ACATCTCACCATGGTGGACCTCCAAGTGTGGCTTTTCATGTTAGCTTTTGTTCCCATATTGCTTGCTTGGCCTTTCATATGAGCTATTCCCCTTAGCACTACTTCTCTTTGCCTGCACTGCCTTCCCGTGAGTCAGGCTCTCCTCTTTCCCATGTTGATGCTCTAGAAGGGAACCGCCTAGACTTTCATTTCCCTGACCACCTGCACTTCTTCAAATATTCTGTAACTGAACAAAGTCAACTATGATGTACAATAATAGCTCTGAACTTGGACTCCAATAACCTTTGTTCAAATATTAGCTCTGCAATTTACTTGTTAGATGATCTTAAATAAATTAACATCTCAGAGTTTCTGTACATGAAAGATGAGAAGGAATAATGCTAAACAAAAATAAGCTTGACAACTAAAGTCACTATTAAATGTGACTGTAAGTTTTCAACTAATCTGTGTTTCTTATAGGTGCTGAGTATTGCCTATGCACTGGTGGGCAAGCAGACAATGTCATCTGCATTTGTAGGAGTTTGTAGTCTAGAGAGGAATAAAAGCAATTAAACAAAAGTAGACATGGTACATTCTAAGTTTGGAAGAAATATCAGGTGTAGGTGCTTGAACTAACACATGGAGAAGAATCTAATCTAGACTGTGATGAAGAGGGATGATGAGTAAAATTTGAATAAAGTGACATCTAAGATGACACCCAGAAGGCCAATGGTGTGAAATGTGTTCCAGGCCAAGGGCATTTGGAGGACAATGGCTGGGAAGGGAGCATCAGCAGGTTTCTAAGAACAAGGAGAGATTCATTGTGGTCAGAGTGAGAAGTTGGGTACAGAGAGGGAGGATAAAAGCAGGAAGGAATTGGCAGGTAAAATAGGGAGATCATTTATGTAATTTCCAAAATAGAGCAGGCAAACAGAAGATACCAGTTATCCAAGATGTGGCCAAGCACATTGATGAAAAAAATCAAAGTCATCAGTACCCGGATGTTACCCAGGTAGATAATCAGCATCTAAGAGGCCTATCAATGAATTCAGCCCCAAGGCTCAATTCAGTGATTGGGCTGCATCCCAAAGAAAGTGAGAACAATTCATGTGCCCAGGTAAAGGCTACACACCAACCAATTTATTTATTATTCAGATTTTCAGTGATTTGTTTTTAAAATTTCTTTCTCCAACTTTGTTTGCCAAGAACGAATCAGTATGATTCGTATGAATCAGTATGTTTTCAAAGGATATAGTTAAACTCATGCATTTATTAGTATGACAAGTACAGGTAGGATGAACCATATGTGATATTTTCTTTAATCCAGTGTTTTAAATTTCATTTGGACCAAGAATTAGGAATAACTAGCTGTAAAGTAGATGTGTGATAGGATGGAAAAAACCATTGGAAGTTTCTAGATTCCATTTTACCTCTGTCACCCACCTGTTGGTTGGCTTTTGGCAGGTTACTTTAATCATTCTGTGCCTCAGTTTCCCCCTAGTTGGTCTGGATCACTGATTACCGGATCGCTGACACTCATGTCCTTTGACGCCAAGGGCTGAGGGCAAAGGAAATATTAGGATTTCATACATTTGGGGTAATTCTTTTAAATTTTATTTTTAGCTCCATTTTAATTTTACTTTGGTCTTCTACTGTTTCTTGTTCCTCCTTGCACTTCTGTCATTCTTCTTCCCTTTGAAGATATTTAAGAAACAGCCTTTTCATCAGTTTAAAACTGTAAATATGCCCTTGAAACATGCAAAGAGGCTTTTGTGTACTTACAAGTTGAGGTTATTATCGTACAAGTAAGTCACTTGAGTGCACTGCATTCCTCAGCCTGCTCTGTTGAGAGCCTTAGTGGGTCATACTGTCCTATCTCAGGAGATAAGACTCCCCCACTTTCAAAGGTGGGCTATCTGATGAAGCAGGGTGCCTAAGGCCATGGAGTGTGAGCAAAAGGATTACCATGCAGCCCAAAAGACAGACACACTTCTCCAAGACAAGTAGGTGCTTCACTTAAAGTGGTACAGTCAAGGACATCTGTTCTAAAATTAAATCCACCAGCTGCTCCACTGCAGAACGCCCACATGTCAATTGTGTCTTCTCCTTATCCAGCCTTCTCCTTCCTTGAAATTGGGATCCCCACTGTATGCAATGGCTTAAGAACACCTGAAACCTCAGACACCTTTCAAAAGACTACCTAGCCAGGAAAGCAGAAACCTAGCTTGGAACATGGTAGGAAAAATGAAGCTGTGAATAGTAAACCCTTTGTACATCTTCTTAAGGATCATTTAAAATATATAACTAAAGGAAAGTTAGAGAGCACCAGCTGAGCAAGCAAGCTAAGTGAGCATGAGATTTCAATTTTAAACCCTTGTAACACACACATGCACACACACGCACACATACACATGCACACACACGCACACACACACAATGTCCAAAAGAAGACAGAAAAATAAAGGAAGACATGAAGAAAATATAACATAGTTAAACATAACCACATCAACAATCACATTAAATATAAAAGACATAAACAGTCCAATGCCAAGCACTGGTGGCTCACATCTGTAATTCTAGCTACTCAGGAAGCTGAGATCTGCAGATCACAGTTCAAGGCTAGCCCAGGCAGAAAAAGTCTATAAGATTCTTATCTCCAGTTAACCACCAGAAAACTGAAGTGGTGCTCAAAGCAGTAGAGCTAGCTTTGAGCAAAAGAGCTCAGGGACTGTGACCAGGTGCCTGAATTCAAACCCCACAACCGATTTAAAAAAAGCAAACAAACACACAAAAAAACCCCACTCCAGTCAAAGGAACAGATTATCAGATTACTAAATGTTTTAAAGGATTAACTGTGCTATCTACAAGAAATACCCATTAAATATAATTGCATGCCTAAATTGAAATGATGGTGTAAGTTACCATCCACAGACATGTCAAAAGAAAACATTAGTGGTTATCTGACTCATTTAAAGTTGACTTTAGAACAAAGACAATTACGAGCAATAAAGGACACTCCATACTGATAGGGTCAACTCATCAAGATGACATTAAATGTTTAGGCACCCAATCAAGAGTTGCAAAATAAATGAAGCAAAAGGTTCAAGAAGAAATATATAAGTTGGTTATTATAACTGGAGATTTCAGTACATTTCCTAGGGCACAGGGAACATTTATTAAGATTGATAATAACTGGGTCATAAAACAAGTACCAATAAGTGTGAAATGATCCATATCACACAAAGTATTTTCTTTAAATTAGAAGTCAATAACAAGGGGCTGGGAATATGGCCTAGTGGCGAGAGTGCTTGCCTTGTATACATGAAGCCCTGGGTTCAATTCCTCAGCACCACATATATAGAAAACGGCCAGAAGTGGTGCTGTGGCTCAAGTGGTAGAGTGCTAGCCTTGAGCAAAAAAAAAAAGAAGCCAGGGACAGTGCTCAGGCCCTGAGTCCAAGGCCCAGGACTGGCCAAAAAAAAAAAAAAAAAAAAGAAAAAGAAATCAATAACAAGAAGGTAATAGCAAATCCCTAGATGTTTGGAAATTAGCATATTTTTGAGTAACCTATAGGGGGAGGAGGGGGGAGGAGGAGGAGGACAACAACGACAACGACAAAACAACAAAAGTTGCGGAATGCAACTGAAAAATGACTTAGGGGAAAAGAAAGGTCTCATATCAGTGATCTAAGGCTCCATTTCAAGAAACTGGTCATAAGAATCCAAAGTAAGCAGAAGAGAGTAAATAAAAAAGCAGCAAAAGAACAAATACCGTTTTGTTCCCAAAGCCCCATTTTTGGTAAATAAGAAACTGAGTCCAGAAGACATGGGAAAGATGAAAGGTTAATATTTATTTGGGGGTTTGCTCATACCTATCTGATCCTTCTTAAGAACACAAGGGGGCTGGGGATATGGCCTAGTGGCAAGAGCGCTTGCCTCGTATACTTGAAGCCCTGGGTTCGATTCCCTAGTACCACATATACAGAAAATGGCCAGAAGTGGCACTGTGAATCAAGTGGCAAAGTGCTAGCCTTGATCAAAAAGAAGCCAGGGACAGTGCTCAGACCCTGAGTCCAAGGCCCAGGACTGGCAAAAAAAAAAAAAGAACACAAGGAATCCATGGAGCTGTTTTGAGATACATCACCTATTTTCACATAGGCTTGTAAGCTTTTCTGATTCAAAGTGCAGGATTTGTGATAAGAGCATCTTGCTTTCTTAGTTCTTCTAACTCTTTTCTCTATTTTGCTTCTTTTAAATGAAATCTGAGGAAAAGCTATACATTTTATGCATCCAATAGTGATTATGAAATGCTACCATGTGCAGAAACTATGAGACCTGCTGAAGATACAGCTGCCAACCAAGCAAGATCCCTGCCCTCTGAACACTGAGAGACACAGACAAGTAAAGAGGAGCTCACAATAGATGAGTGTGCAGGTGCTAGCATGGAAAACACAACTCCAAAGGCATCCACAGAATGGATAATCCACCTGAACTGCTCTGCAAGCTAGTAGCAAAAAGGAACTCTTTATATGACAACTACAGTTTGTGTAGTTTTCTCTTCTTTCTTTTTTTTTAAAAATTGTATTGTTTCTGTGCTGGGGATTGAGCCCAGAGCCTGGCACATGTAAAGCATGTATTCTACCACTGAGATATAATCCCCAACTCCATGTTTCTTTGATTATTATGATCCAGCATAGGCAATAAAATTTTAGATATGAACTCTCTTAGATTCTGTGTATCTAATATTTACTATTTGACTTTTTTTTTACAGTACTGGGGTTTGAACTCAGGACCTTATGCTTGCTAGGTAGGCACTCTACTACTTAAACCATGCCTCTAGCCTGATATTTACTCTTTACTCTGTCCTTAATGGGCTGATACTGTTTAAATTTCCTCTTAGAGTATTAAAAGGACATTAAAAAGCTGTGTGTGTGTGTGTGTGTGTGTGTAAATTCTACAAATGAAAGTTAACCTAAGTATTTTTAACCTATTTAGGACTTTCAAAGGATGGCTTCATTAAAGCAGGGCATTAGAAATGGTAGAACCTGAGCCAAGAATGTACATCCTTAGGTGAAATTTGACGGACCCTAGGCTCAGAGAAGTCAGGAATACCAGGAAAATGTGAAGATTCCACAGACAAAGCAGCAAAAAGGGTCCATGATTCATTCAGAAAACTGATTATTTTTAAATGTGTTATCTTTGATACACTGATTTCACATTTGGAACTTTAGCTTTAGGAAATTATGATGTGAGTCCATATTCGAGCTAAACATTGTTTAGTTCCTCAGAGTTTGTTACCCTGAGAAGTAGGCAAGAACTTACTTCTATTGCCTAACAATTGCAGCCTGGCTAAATAAATGATGTCATTTCCATGCACTGGTTTTCTAAGTGTATGTCAAAAATTACGTAACGTTGTTTCTCAGACTTTCTTTCAGCTTCCAGCACTTTTAGCTAATATCAAGGGTAGTAGTAAACTTTACTGTACATCAGAATCACCTGGAGGGCTTTTTTATTTATTTATTTATTTTTTTGCCAGTCCTGGGCCTTGGACTCAGGGCCTGAGCACTGTCCCTGGCTTCTTTTTGCTCAAGGCTAGCACTCTGCCACTTGAGCCACAGCGCTGCTTCTGGCCGTTTTCTGTATATGTGGTGCTGGGGAATTGAACCTAGGGCCTCGTGTATCCGAGGCAGGCACTCTTGCCACTAGGCTATATCCCCAGCCCACCTGGAGGGCTTTTTAACACACAGTTGGATAGGCCAGTCCTGCAGTTTCTGATTCAGTTAACCTAGGATAGGAGCCAAAAATGTGTATTGCTTAACAAGTTCCCTAGGAATGCTGCTGGTCTGAGGGCCACACTGCGAGAACCACGGATGTAGAGATGTGTCTATCAACTTGAAAGAATATTCACAAGGTATACAGAGCAGCTGATATGATACTAACTAGGTGTGTATATAGGATGTGGACATTTAGGTGGAAAGGTTACTGAGTTCCTAGAATTGCTGGTTGTTTCTGGGATGGATCATCTTGTTAGGTTATCTACTGTTTTGTACATTTCAAATGACAGATTTTTTTCCCCACTGAGAAGTAACAGTAACTAATAAAATATAATAAAATTACTTAAGGAGACAGGATTGTGAGGTCTTGGCCAATAGCATGGACAGGCCAAAAGCGTCAAACTATGCTTGATCCTAGTCAGAAAACCTTGATCTTGGCTTTTAAAAACATACCTTGTTTGGGGTGTATGTTCAGAAGCAATCCGAGACAGAGACCCATAGATACATCCTGGTCCTCACGGTGACAAAACCCAGAAAAGACTGAGGTGAGATGGAGGGATGTCTAAATTTTGTCTTTCTTCATTTCAGTAGTGCCCCACAGGTTTCTTCTGGGGACATGTGGAGAAAATCTGGGTGGGACCCAACAGGCGACTTGCCAGGAGCTTCTTTGTTTCCTGATCCAGGCTAGATCCACTTCCCAGGGTATCAGATTAAGGCGTCTCCTTTCTGGAAAAAAATAGATTTCATGGTTTAAATTCCCGTTGACTTTTGTGTCTGTGGCACTCTGCTGTCTCCCTTCCAGCAGGCAGCCTCCGGGGTCATGATGTCCCTTCCCTACTGATAGCAGCGTGCCAACTGTGTTGTCATGCACGCCCAAACAGAGCCACCATTCAGCCTCCACAGGCTGAGATCAGGAAGCAAAAAGGGCTTCTCAACTGCCCCAAACCTTGAGAGAGATCTTCCTCCAGCTTTGCTTTTACTGAACAACTCCCAGAGACAGAGAGGGATGGGAGGGAAGGGAGAGGGAGAGAGCGCTAGGGTAAATGTCAAGGGTAAATATGTGACCGGAACCAAGAGACCAAACAGCTGCCACTAATGTTCAGGAAAAGGAAAGGGTGGGCAGACAACATACAGAAGTGTACCATAGACTTTTTAGCAGAATACTTCTTTGGTCAGCACTGGGTTATTCTTTCCTTTGTTCTTGTGTTACTATGATTGGTAAAACAGTAGGGTAGCCATATCATTTATACTATTTAGAGCAAGAGTTCTTCATGAACATCTGACAAAAATGGTAGTGTTTGCAATGACATCTTAAAATAAGTCCCATTTAAGCCCATAGTGCCTTAAGAGTTTTTGGTCTTTCAAAATATGAAAACATGAAATCATGTTCTGCTTCCTACCTTTACAAGGAAAAAGTACTATTTATTTCTACACCGGCTCTCAAATAGATGACATATTATTTTGCTGGAAAAATTTATTCCCAAATATGTTGATTTCTACCACATCACTTGTAAGTAGGTGTGATAAATATTATTTAAGAAGCAGCTTTTAAAATAAGTTTTACATGTTTCTAGCTAAAGAAAAATACAAATACAAACAAGGGTTAATTATTGCACTGTTTACATAAAACAAGTTTTTACCTCTCACCTTCTGATGCTATAATATGAAACTTGTGTGCCAATCTATGTAGGATATAAAGATGTTTTATTTGGAATCCTCATATATTACCCAAGTGGAAAGAATAATTTTGTAACTAAGTCACTTACCAAAAATGTATTAAGTATCTGCTGTGTGTCAAGGACTAACCTGGGACACCACAGTGATTGCCCCTAAGAAATGAAATTGTACACTGGAAAGACAATACATAAATAAACAACTACATATAAAATGTCAAGTGATACTACTAGGAGTAAAAATCAGGCAGAATCATTGAAGATGTGGTATTTTACTCTGAAGAAAATGGGGTGTTGGATGGAGGTGGAGAGTAGGCAAGTGAGTGCAGTGATCCAGCTATTGTTTCTAGAGAATCATTCTGGCGATTCACAGAGGCTGGAGTACCTTGCATTACCGCCTCCTGCAATGATGTTTTGCTGAGGACAATTTTGTTACCTCTAGATCTGGAAGTTATGATTCTACATTCATTCATTCTCTCTTTCTCTCTTTCTCTCTCTCTCTTTACTTTATTTGCCTTTTCAATGCTTTTTGTGTAGAAAAAAATTTATGTGACCCATTTTTTATACCCAAGTTATTCCTAAAACATTTTTTTCTATAAAGGTACTTTGGGGTCCCTTCTTCCTAAGTGGGAGTTTTTCAAAATAAACTTTCCTATATTTGATAATTACTCTATGTTCATACTACTTGCTTATCAAAATATTTCCTATTTCACCAGCCCTTGCTCCCCAGCTAACAGATCCATTAGAGAGTTTTGTGCCACTCAACCCAGAGCCTCTGTGTGACCCTCCTGTAAGATATTAATTCACACATGCCCCAAAGCTGCCCAGTAACCGTCCAGTTACCTTCTCAGAGCCAGTTTTAAATTGCCTCCAGAGTCTATAAACTACAGAACAAGCATACTTCATCAACCTTCTTTAAGTGCTGCTAGCCAACTTGATCGGTCACTTTTCTCCTGACACTTTAGGATTTCGACTATTTCAGAAATCAAAGCTATACTCAAGGGAACTATTTTTACTACAAGTAAGGATATGAAGCAAAAAATGTGCTACAAGCTTCAAAGACAGTTCTAGAAAAGGGTAACCTTAAAGTGTTTGTAGAAATAGTAGCCTGGATCAATAACTGATCAGATTTCATTTAAAAATGTAAGTTTCTAAGGGTAATGTTGCAATTGCTCCTTAATTAGTCTTCCTGTTTAAATTCTTTACTTATTTATTTAGGTACTGGGGATTGGACCTAGGGCCACATGCATGCTAAGCATATGCTCTACCACTGAGCACCCTTAGTTTTTTCTTTTTAGAATCCAGTCTTCTCCAGCAAAAGTAACGGTTCAGATTTGATATCTTCTCTGCCTACAGCCTTCCAATGGCTTCTACTAGTTTGAAGATCTCTAACTTTAGCCACTAAAGTGTTGGCTTTATGTTGCCTCGCAGCTGATTTCTGTCTTTTCCAGCCACTTTTCTCTTGCCCCTCCATCTCAAGTCACAGTGAGTTTGTTCGTTTTTGTTTTAAGATTGAGTCTCTCTCTATGTTACCCAGTCTGGTCTCATATTTCCAGGCTCAAGTGATCTTCCCTTGTTTATCTCCCGAGTGTCTGGGACTACATGAGAGCACCACCACACCTTGTTTCACACTGATCTTGTTTGTTCTTTTTGGAACAAGTCAAGCTCAAGTATGTTGCAGGGCATTTAATTTTGCTGTTCCTTCTGCTAAAAATGTTTTCCCTTAATCTATACATGGCTGCCTTCATCTCAGGAGTCAGATCTCTGCTGGCTACTTAAATGTGTACTTATTCTTTATCTAGACAGGCCACACATCTGTTCCTTAGAATAAGAGGGTGTGACCATGGCCTATGTTATCTCATCACTCACAGATAATGAGACATATAAATTAAACTGGGAGTACACTGGGCAAACAGTTTGGGGTTTGCATACAGTCCTATGTATACATGGTATTTTCTTTCTCTTTACAGGTTATTTTCAGAGCTTTGTCACCACCATATGATGTGGAGAACCCTTATAGTGCCAAAGTACAGGAGCAGCTGAAGATCACTAACCTCCGCGTGCAGCTGCTAAAACGACAGTCTTGTCCCTGCCACCGAAATGACCTGAATGCAAAGCCTCAGCATTTTACACACTATGCAATCTATGATTTCATTGTCAAGGGCAGCTGTTTCTGCAATGGCCACGCCGATCAGTGTGTACCTGTTGATGGCTTCAGACCCGTCAAGGCCCCAGGAACATTCCATGTGGTGGGTAAAACAGGTCTTCATCTATGAAAAAGAAACCACAAATTACCTTCGGGTTGGGGCATTGGTTGTCTAAATTTCCTGAATGTAGGTATATGCCAACATAGTGTTCTTGTTTCTTTCTCTTCTCCAATGCCACAATCATCCTGTAAAGCACCTCATAACTTGTTTTTGAATCTTCAATTTTAGAATCATAGTCAAGCATGATAACTACATTCCTTGGAAAACATCCATAGCAGTTTTTAGTACTGTGGCCTTGAGATAGGAAGTGTAAGGTGAGCAGTACCAAGAGGCTTGCATAATCATACTAGTGGCATTACTGCACTGCAGCTGGCTTTGGCAGTAAATAGAGACTATTGTTGAGTAGATTTTGAAGTGTGGGGTGGGGGGGAGAGCATCAACTTAATGCCTGGTCTCTTTGCTTTCTAGCTAGTAGAATGAATAAGAAGGATCCTCTGTGAAGAGCCCCCAGTTCCCTGAACTTGAAGGCACAGTTAACCTCTCTGTCTTTTGTGCTTTCCTCTGAATTTGCACTTGCCTGCCTCCTCCCCCTGAGACCATGACCTTTCTGAGGACAGGGCCGGTGTGATTTTTGCATCCTCAGGATTTAATATGATAGCTGAGCCAGAAGTAGGTGGTCAGTAAGTGTCTGAATGATAGCATCAGAGAAATAGGAAGATGATAAAAAGTTAGTATCATCATTTATTTGTCCACACTTCATCAACTTCCAGAAAAGAAACCGAGGGTCTCAGATACCAAGTGTCTTGTTGGGACACATTTAGAGCTATCTATGAGGATTAAGCAAGGGGAAGACAGGTAAGATAACACTCTAATCCTTTAATTTCATATATTGTTCAGACATTTCTGAGCAAAGAAACCCACACACAAAAAAGTAAAAAGGCCTCAGAGTACCCTTACTGAATTGCTAAAGGGTAGATTCCATATTCTTATTTTTCCCAGCCCGATATAGGCTGAACTACAAGGAGCTAAGGATCAATTAGCTAGCATGACAATGTGTGCTGGCTGGGCTGAATCACTAGCATCAGTGGGGTAACTCAGATGAATAGGACAATTAAATCCTGAGGATGCAAAAATCATACAATCTCTGTCCTCAGAAAGGTCATGGTCTCAGGGGGAGGCAGGCAAGTAATGAAGAACAAAGAGAGAAATAATCTATTTCTTCTAGAAGTGAATTTCAGGCTCCTGAAGTTGAAAAGAATGCATCTTTCATGCAATAAATACCTCCTGGTTTCTAAACACAAGGACCTTTGAAATAGTGCCTCACATAAAGTATGGAATACTTTTGGTATATCTTGATTCATTCGGGTATGGTACAAATTCAAAATAGCCCATATGTGTTCTGCAAACATCAATCTACTACACTGTCTGTAAACTAAAAAGCTTTTGTCAAGTAGTCTGCTCATAAATTTCCACCATTATGTCTAGTGAATTAATGAAAGTACAGCACACAGGCCTTTTGTTTCCTGAACTGTCTCTTATCATCCAAGCAAAGACCACGGCAAAGTAGAGTGCTGAGCAAAAGGACAGAGTCAATCCTAGAGACCCCATAATGTAGCAGAAAGTAGGCAGAGCATAAATATTTGTAGAGTGAATGACCTATGAGACAACCTGGAAAGCTTTGATCAACTGAACTAAATTGCCAGCATCATCAAAAGCTTTATGAAACACTCATAAGCATCCATTTAAAACGTCATTTCTTTTTAAAAAATTAATAAATCCTCTGAATGTAAACTTTCAAAGGCTTGTCAATACTTCCTAAGGGGAAGAATGCCAGAAATTTCTCCTTATTCTGTAAATTTCAGTAAGGCATAATTACTCACTCAAGACTCAGCAGACTTTGTGTAGAAGCCTTAAAATAAAATTATTCTATACAATCTTCTGTCAACAATCAAATCAGCCTATAAGGAGGAACTGAATAGCCAAGTAAAGGGGATTATGTAGTGTTTTTCCATTTCAGAAGGAAGTTAGAGTGAGAGGTCTCCATTGAAAGAAAACCTCATTTCCTGACTCACCCCAAGTTGTTTAGCATTATCTGGCAGCTTGTAAAAAAAAAAAAAAAAGGTTCTCAACATCTACTCAGACCTACAGAATCAAAGAGTATGGTTGAAGTGGCTAGGAATCTATTTTCAAAGGTCTTCAGATGGCTCAGATGCTTGCTTACATTTGAGAACCCTGTGCTGGTTCATCTGTAGCTCACACTGTTACTGGGATGGGTAATTACTTAAAAAAATCTGATATATAAGGGGCTAGACGTTTTCATGGCTGATCATAGTTAAGGAAGTTAGTGGAAATGATGCTTGGCTTATTTCTAAAGCTATCTGAGATTTTAGGCTCAGCTCCTTTGGGAAACAGAAGAGAGATATACAAATTGACAGCCTCCTGTGTCTTTTTAAATAATAATAATCAATTAAAATAATACTGCCTTTTCCATGACCCCTCCTTCCTCCCAGATCATTCCTTCTAGCTTTTCCCAGTTCCACTCTTCTGTTTATCTTGCTAGAAAGAAGAATGCAATGCTTAAGATCCTAGCACTGAAGTCACACAGACCTGAATGTGACTCAGCCAGCATTTACTAAAACACTCCATGTCACTGAGTCACAGATTTCTGAACTAAGGATATGTACTTCTATAGTTACTATGAGGATTCAAACAGATGCTGGCAAGCCATATGCTGGTGGCTTAGGCCTGGGATCCTTGCTAGGAAGCTGAGATCTGAGGATCACAATTCAAAGCCAGCCTAGGCAGGAAAATTCATGAGACTCTTACCTCTAATTAACCACCAAAAAGTTGGAAAATGGAGGTGTGACTCAAGTGGTAGAAAGCCTTGAGAAAACAAGCTAAGAGATAGCACCCAGACCATGAGTTTAAGCCTCAGGATCAACATAAAAACAAACAAATAAATAAATAATATAATGGCCAGGTTATGGTAAAGGAAACTTATATTGTGAAATATTAAATGTTAGGTTGTGTGCTGCTTGACATATAGGACTAGGGAGGTTGTGGCAAGAAAAATTCTCCTTTGACTCCAGCCTGCTGAGATCCCAGAAATTATGTGAAGAGAAGACTTTAAGCTTTTTTCTCCTTGCAGCTGTGGAGAACTGTTTCTTAACAGCTGGTGATGTTACAGCTGTTGGATAATGGATGGTAATAAGAAGGAAGTGGAACATTCTGGAGTTTTACTAAAATATCATCCATTGGCTAACACAGATGTCTCACAGTACCATTTGACATTTAAGTGCCTTGAGCTACACTTCTGAAGGTGGCCTTTCTTTTGTTATCAGAAACTCATTAGCAAACAGTCAATATTATGACTAAGTGTTCTATATCTAAGTGTCAACACTGAGACCTGTGAAACCATGTTAGTGGAATTTAACAATAATGTTATTTAGTCATCTGGCTACGTAAGGCGGGTTTTGGAATTATTCATATTGTCTTATTCCAAAATTTTTTACCAACTGAATCTGAGTATGCTTATTCATGTATTAGTGTTTACACATTTCTTGCATCATATAAATTCAGAACATATTTAAGACCATAATTTTCATCTTCTTTTTTAAAAAAAATTCATTAAGTTGGAAGCCTGTAATCCTAGCTACTCAGGAATCTGAGATCTGAGGGTCATGGTTCAAAGCCAGCTTGAGCAGTAAGGAGCATGAAACTCTTATCTACAATTAACCACCAAAAAGCTAGAAGTGGTACTGTGGCTCGAGTGGTACAGCACTAGCCTTAAGCACAAAAGCTCAGGGACAGGGCCCAGGCTCTGAGTTATAGCTCTAGGACTAACACACACACACACACATACACACACACACACACACACACACACACACACATACACACACACAAAAAACAAAATGTTACTATTTTGTGAATAAACCAAAAGTATACTTAGAACTCTCTTTAATCTTCATAATCTTTTTTTTTAGTGCCAATTGTGGTGCTTGAACTCAAGGCCTGGGTGCTGCCCCTCATCTTTTTTTCTCAAGGCCAGAGCTCTCACACCTAGAGCCACAGCTCCATTTCCAGTTTTCTAATGATTAATTGGAGATAAGAGTCTCACAGACTTCCCTGCCTGTACTAGCTTTGAACTGCTATCCTCAGATCTCACTCTCCTGAGTAGCTAGGATTATAAGGATGTGTAACTTATACCTGGATAATCTTCACAATTTTAAGGAAAAGAACAGAAGATTGTAAGATAATGAATAGGTTATTAAGTAAGATCATTAAATAAAAAATTTAATATTTCTCTACAGTAAAATATACATTAATGTTTGGAAATGAACATCTATAAATTAGTTTGACTACATTCATAGATTTGAAATTTTTAACTGCCACATGTTACAAATACTAATAATTATAATTAATCACTTACTGTGCCAGGTCTTATGTGCACACGCTGAAAATGTTGTTGGGTTTTTGTTGTTGTTGTTGTTTTGCCAGTCCTTGGCCTTGAACTCAGGGCCTGAGCACTGTCCCTGGCTTCTTTTTACTCAAGGTTAGCACTCTACCACTTGAGCCACAGCGCCACTTCTGGCCTTTTCTGTATATGTGGTGCTGAGGAATCAAATCCAGGGCTTCATGTATATGAGGCAAGCACTCTTGCCACTAGGCCATATTTCCAGCCCAGGTTGTTGGTTTTATTCTTTGCAATAACTATATAAAGTATCACAACTTTCTTCCATAGATGAGGAACTTAAGCTTGAAAATGTTAACTGACTTCCTAAAATCGAATAAAGGGTAGAGCCATGTTTTGGTGACAGACACCAAAATCCATTTTCTTATTGTAGTGCTAGACAAGGATCTACATTATGCCAAGAGCGAGGGAGGGGAAGGGGAAAGGGTCTAGGAAGTGATTGTCATGAAGGACCATTTTATCTAATGTAAGGATGCAAGAGAGCAAAGACAATTCTTATCACCAAAATTTAGCTGCTCTATCTTTTATTACAGGTTTTGTGTTGTTTTGATTGTTGGTTTGGTTTTTTGAGACAAGATATCTCTATGTAGCCCAGGCTGGTCTTGAATTACCATCCAATTCCTGGGAATTATAGCTGGGATGTGCACCCACCTACAAACTGCATATTTACCATAACTTGGGAGAAACATATTTTATACCTATTCTGATGATAAAAGAAATCAAAGTACAGAGAGGTTAGTTTGGTTATCTAAAGACATAGTAATAGGGAAATTATTCACACTCATATTTCTTACTACTCTACTTCTACTTTCACCCCAGTAGGCTACCAAGAAAAAAACTTACTAAAGCCTCTTCTTACAGGAATGGACAATATAATCACACCATCCACATTTTAGTATGGACCGAGAAGTTAGCATTAATTTTCTCTTGTCCTTCATTCAATAATTAGTGGATTTCCCAAAGGAAAGAAAACAAGAAAGAATGAAAACAATCACTTTAGATAATCTGCACGTAACTAATTTAAAAGTGGATGTCTTTTGGGGGATGGGTAATGGATATATTTGGCTTTATTATACCAAGAGAACATTTTGGGGTTTTGCTTCAGCAGCAGCAACACTTTTCCCATTAGGCTCTGAAGATATGTTAATCTATCACCAACGGTGACACAATACATTCATAATATGAACAAAACACAAGACCTGCCAATTTGCCTCAGTGTGAGATTATGTATTCTTAATTTATTTGAGTCCTTCCACTGTGTATTATTCTCAGGTTCAGAACTGAGATAGAAACAGCCTTGCCAGAGAGTTAAACTGCTAATGTGCAACAGAGATCTAGAGAATCATGAGCCTACTCTTTGTGCTTGAGATGTTAAATAGCGGTAATGATAAAGTTTACAATGTTCTATTTTTAGGAATAAATTATTTCACTCAAATACAGTATTGTACAGAATGCTCAGAAACCAAAAACCTATGATAGCACAAAAGTATTTTTTTAAGTTATCATCATATTCTAATACCTGGTAGAACCACTTTATGTAAGTTGTAGAATTTGAAAGAGACAGAATGATGAATGATGTAAGACATAGATTGACTCAAATACATCAGATATTCCCTCAACATAATAAATTATACTTTTTTCCAGTTTATTATATTAGATTCCCACAAGTTTTTAAAAAATATTCTCTGACATTGTCATTCTATAGAATTAGGCCTTTTTGTTAAGATAACAAATTGTTAAAATATTTTTATTTTACATAGTCATTACTAAGCTAGTCATGACTAATACATTTTATTCACTATTTTTCTAATTATTAGAAAGAGTAATTATACTTCCTACTAAGAAGAGAGTATTATATCCTTGACTATAAATATCCAAGGAAAATATAGATGTCTATATATTTTGAATTTGTGGTAGGTTTCGCATCAGAAAATAAATCAATGTTGATGTCATCATAATAAATAAGAAAAAAGGCACTTGATCTTCTCAAGAGAAGCAGATAAAGAATTTGACAAAACCCAACTTCTTTTGTAAAAAATGAAAAAAAAAATTACTGAGGAAACTAGAAATAGAAGAGAATTCTCTCAAGATTCTAAAGGTCATCCATAGAATGTGCTATTTAATGGTTCAAGACCAAATGCTTCCCCCCACATGCTATAATCAGGAACAAGCAGAGGGATGCCTAGTCGCACCATATATTCAGTTTTGTACTGGAAATTCTAACCATGGCAGCTAAGAAAGAAAAAGAAATAAAATGCATCTAGCTTAGAGGAGAAGAAACAAAGTCTTTATTAACAGATGACATATCTTTTATAGAGAGAAAAAAAAACCTCTAAGAATTATTAGATCTTATAAGCAAGTTTAATAAAGTTGTAGGGTATACATTCAAAATACAAAAATCAGCTGTGTTTCTACATTCTGGCAATAATTGACCCAAAAGTAAATATACTGAGAAATCAGTGAGTCATATACTTAAACATTAAAATGATGAATTTTTTGTTATGTGAATGTTATCTCAACAAGAAAGTATGAAGCTTGAAAAACAATAACAATGAACCAAACAAAACCAAACCAAAAAACCTGTTTATATAAGAATTTTAAAGAATCAGTATACTTATTTCTTTTCAAGTCCTGGTCATGAAACTGTTTTAAAATCATTATCTTTAGCTACATGGGCTTTGAAGAAGATCAACGTTTTCAATGATTGTGATAGCTGTTTCTGACCAAATAACACATTATCACAGATTTCTTAATGGCTGTCTACTCTGATAAGAGTTGCTAAACAGCAGATTTTTTTTTTTTTTTGGTCTGAGACTGGGATTCAAACTGAGACCAGGCAAACTCAGTATCTTATGCTTGCTTTTGCTCATTGGCTAGAGCTCTATGATCTGAGCCATGCCTCCATCCCCATTTTTGATAAATTAGTTATTTCCACTTTGATCTTTCCTATCAGCTGCTCAGTGATAAAGCCTGTGTTTTACAAAACTCACCTAGAAACAGGCAATTTTCCAATATGAAGAGGATCATCTGAATGAATTAACTCAACAACAAAAAAATTGTGGAAGAAAGTATGTACTAGCAACTTGCTTCTTGTACTACAATCAGGAGCTCATTTATCTTAAACAAGTCAACTTTTGTAATACCCTCTACACTGGGTAGAATACTGAGTGACAGTCACACTGAGCTGTCAGGAGAGAAGGAAAACAGTTGGAAATGAGAACTAGAATGAATCTAAAAAAAAAAAAACTTTGTAAAGAGAATGCAAAGTAGTTTGCAAAGGAATTTTCCTTCAAAATAAGCAAAAGCCATGTGAACACATTGAGCAAGCGATGTGAATGGGGTGAAAAGTACTTAACTACCCCCACAGTAATTCTAATAGAATTTACCTGGCCCCCAACTCATTATAAAAACTCATCTAAATCCTAAAAGACATAGAACAAGGCCTCACAAAACCTTCCTTCATTCTCATGTCAAACCCTGCTTAACAGATAAATTGCTTACAGAATGAGTCTATTTGCTCTTGCTTTTACCCACTTTCCCATGTTCTTGCCTAGTAACATATTAAGATTTTTAACAGTTAAATATTGTTAATCCATGTTTACTATTTTTTACTAAAATGATTAAAATTAAACAGGTATTGATAAATTAAACTTGACAGTCCCTTTTTCCCCTCAATGAGATTATATTATAAGAAATTATTTTAGGTATTTGTGGGAAGAATTTTAAAAATTCCCTTGATGACATCATTATTCTAAGATGGAGCATATAATATTTTAGGAATCTCTTGGGAGTTCTGTTCTCTGTTCTGCCACTGATTTTCTATGTGACCTTGGACAAGCTGATGTATAAAAAGAAAAGTGCAAAGTAAAACTATGAAAACAAAACTAACTGGGGTCAAATGAATGAGCAGCGTTGGAGCAAACTGCATGGCCTTGTTGCAGCTGTCCTTATAACTGAGCCTAGTTAATCAGGCAGCAATTTGGCATAAAAGAAATTTCAAATCACTTAGCTGTGTACTAAGGCAGGAAACTCAGAAATGCACGAGACTCAAAAAATTGCCTATGGACTAGAACTGTAGAAAGTCTATGGATATTTGTAGTTGGAGAAACCTGGCTGTTAGTAGGGAGGGAGTCAGTTTGATGTTCTTATCTTACAAAGATAAGGATCCTTTTTTCTGTCAGGGGCCATTTAGGTATCCATAATATCACCTTTGAGTCTTACAAAATTATCAATACCACAGATGGCTGCTCACAGCCAGTGAGAAGCATAGAAACATGTGTCTGCCTTGTCACATATCACTGTTTCACTGAAATAAATGTCTTAACAAACATTATGCTGCTGGGTGCCTGTGGCTCATGCCTGTAATCCAAGCTACCCAGCAGGCTGAGATCTGAGGATCACAGTTCAAGCCAGCTTGGGCAGGAAATTTCATGAGACTCTTATCTCCAATAAACTACTCAGAAAAAGCCAGAGGTGGCACTGTAGCTCAAAGTGGTAGAGCGCTAGCTTTGAGCACAATGAGGCTCAGGGAGAGTGCTCAAGCCCTGAGTTCAAGCCCTAGGACCAGCAATAAATAAATAAATAGCAAAATTGTACTTTATTATATTGATAATACATGTAAATCTGAAACCAAATTATGTATATACATTCACCCAATTCATTTGTAATCAAATAAATTACCTATTGGACCCAAATTATTTTTAAAGCCCAGTAGTCAGAATAATTTTTAAAACTCACTGGAAGCCAGGCATGGATGGCTCACACCTGTAATCCTAGCTGCTCAGGAAATTGAGATCTGAGGATCATAGTTCAAAGCCAGCTCAGTCAAGAAAGTACATGGGACTCTTAGCTCTAATTATATAACAACAAAAAGCCAAAAGTGGTGCTGTGACTCAAGTGGTAGAGCTCTAGCCTTGAGTGCGTGTGTGTGCCTATGGATACACACACACACGCACACACACACAGATACACACTGGAAATCAAGAACAAATGAGAAAGAGTTCTATGCAATGAAGTAGTGGTAAGGAGGGAAACAAGCTCCCAAATTAGTCATCATACTCTCTTATCTACATATCATCTTCATGAGCCTCATGGCACTATAGTTTTTAGTTCACTGTTATTTGTATTTTTATGGCAGAAATGATTTCCCAGAAAGAAGCTAAAGTACATGATGGTAAAGAAAGGAGGAAACTAATAATATCAATCTTCAGAACACCTAAGTTTTCAAAACCTATTTGCCTATGTAAAGCATGTTAAAATTCCATGTCTAGAAGTAAATTTTCACTTACTTTTTTATTTAAAAACAAAAAAAAATGAAACAAAACTTCAGGTAGCATAGGGAGGATAATAAATGGCAGTGTTGAAGAATAAAATTTCAAAGCCAGGCATGGTGGTTCATGTCTGTAATGCTAGTATCCCTGAGGCTGAAGAGGAATATCACTAAGTTCAAGTCCAGCCTGGGTTTCATAGCCAGACCCTGTTTCAAACAAACAAATGAGTATGGATAAAATTTTAAAAGAAAAATTCATAACTCTCGCTGATAGAGTAAACGGATATTAAACAGACATTTAATCTATTACTAAAGGATCAGTAAACTATTGCAACCAATTCAAATAAAAATTCAAAGAATCACACATGCATAAGCAAATAAATGCTGCTGAAATGTATTTATAAATAATTGTGAATCAGGACAGTATGAGGGGCAATGTGCATTCTATCAAACACAACTGATGTGAGTTTGCCAAGAATTATTTGTATTACCATATAGTTTACTATAACGTAGATGTAATGTAAGTCAATGATAATAAGAGACAGAGATAGCCTTCAAATGTATACCTCTGCCCATTTCAAGAGTATTTCACAGTTTTTCTTAGCAGTAGAAATACTGTGTTAATTAAGGAACCATGCAAAAAAAAAAAAAAGGTTCATTCTGGTTATGAAATTTCCCAAACAAGTGCTATATTTGAACCTCTTAATAAGTCCATAGTTATAAAAAAAAATGGTCTTTATCCCTGGCCTCACAAAAGGAAAAATTTGTTTTGTTCTAAGAAATAATTTAACTAAAGGGTAAGAAAATCCCTCCCTAAAACTACTCAGGAACTGCACTGTTCACTCGCAAAAAAAAAAAAAAAAAAGATACTATTGAGCAAATTCTGCATTTCAAAACAATGAGAACACTTTAACATCTCTTGGTTGGCATTTTGTTTGTGTCAGTCTTGGGGTTTGAACTCAAGGCCTGGACACTACTGTTACTAAGCTTTTGTGTTCAAAGCTAGCAGTCTACTACTTGAGCCAAAACTTCATTTCTGGTTTTGTTTTTTTGGTGGTTAATTGGAGATAAGAATCCCATGCACTTACCTGGCTCATATATTTTACTTCCCTGGGCTGGCTTTTTTTTTTTTTTTTGCCAGTCCTGGGCCTTGGACTCAGGGCCTGAGCACTGTCCCTGGCTTCCTTTTGCTCAAGGCTAGCACTCTGCCACTTGAGCCACAGCGCCACTTCTGGCCGTTTTCTGTATATGTGGTGCTGGGGAATCGAACCCAGGGCCTCATGTATACGAGGCAAGCTCTCTTGCCACTAGGCCATATCCCCAGCCCCCCTGGGCTGGCTTTTAACTGTAGTCATCAAATTTCAGCCTCCTGGGTAGGTAGGATTATAGGCATGAGACACCAATGTCTGGGTCAGTTGGCTTTAAAAAGAATTACCATTCTAATGAGTTCTAGCTGTGATACTATAAAATAAGACTCTTCTAGACCATACTGATTTGGAATCAATGCCTACAATTTGGAGTGCACACAGCGTGTGTGTGTGTGTGTGTGTGTGTGTGTGTGTGTGTGTGCTTCTAAGTATCCCTTCATTTCCTATGTTCTTTTTCTTAGTAGTAAAGAGCATAGTCAATGAAATGGATACTTTCAACTAGATAAAATAAAAATTTATTACATGCAAAATGTATTTATGCAAAAATGGAAATAAGCCAGCAATCCTCATCTTAAAAATGCACCTGAAACATTAGCTTTGCACTGAGTTCTTAAAACTGCAGTTTCAGACCTCACACCCAAACTCCAGTTGCTCCACATGTCAGGTCCAGCCACTCTCTCCCTCTGTCAAATCAGGAGACACGATGAAGGGCAAAGAAAGAGTATGTAGCATAGGCAACCACAGAACAGTCCATCTTCAGGGGATTGAAGTACTATTGGGGTATAGATCTGAGCTACAGGTTTAAGGAGACAAAGAATTAGGGGTAGGGAGCAAAAAGTATACATAGTTAAGCAGTCTCAGTCACAAATTTGTTCTGGTGGTCAGAGGTAGCAGCAGATGGTCTCATAGTCCATTATCTCAGGATTGGCCAAGTGGGGCCTTATTACACTAAGAGTCATTGATTCTGGACAAGTGGTCCAACCTTCTACTGCTCTTGCCTGGCTTCTAAGATGGTTCCAGGGGCTAGGAATATGGCCTAGCGGCAAGAGTGCTTGCATTGTATACATGAAGCCCTGGGTTCAATTCCTCAGCACCACATATATAGAAAACGGCCAGAAGTGGCGCTGTGGCTCAAGTGGCAGAGTGCTAGCCTTGAGCAAAAAGAAGCCAGGGAGAGTGCTCAGGCCCTGAGTTCAAGGCCCGGGACTGGCCAAAAAAAATGGTTCTAAAGTAACTGCAGAAAAGAATGTCTCAGGACCAAGGACATAAATACAAAATGAAGGAAGTTGTGATGCTTAGCTTTACTTTTGATTTTAATTTATGGGCCAAAGTAAATAGCCAATGTTTTTCAGCAAATGCAGTTTTAAGCACCAGTTCCAATCTTGTTTATTATTCTTCAATACCTCAATTAAAATTGACTGTAAAATCATCACCCTATATGATATTACTATCCCTTTCCAGACAGAGAGAGTAGTAATATAAAAGAGGTGCTATCTTTAGAACATACTTTTTTTTCCCCAGAGCTGAGGTACTCAGGGCCTTGCACTTTCCAGGCACGTGCTCTTCTGTTGAGCTAAATCTCTAACCCCAGAACATACTTTAGCAGAACGTCAATTAAGTTCTTTTTGCCATCTCTGTACATTTATTCTGTAGGTTCCCATGACTTATTCATGCCTGCAATGGCATGAAAACTCCCCTAGGAGGCATCAGAATTTCCAGTGCACAGACAGGAAAGTTTTACATGGAAGCAAAGGATATTGCTTCCCTACTTGCTGTTCATTCATATCAGCAGAGGGAAATTGGGACCAATCTTCCCATATTGTTTACCCTCAGAACTGCCTGGCTTCTCCCTGAACTACCTTCTATTCTGACAAGCATTTGAAGGACAAGTTGGTTTGTGATATATTCATCATTTCATTTAGTGTCCCCCTAATGAGACTTGGTCAAAAGGGCCCCTCAAATTCACACTTCAATATCATATAAAAGGATAGTTCATTGACTAATTGAAGGACTCTAGAGTCAAACTGGTAGATTTTGTGACCTTGGGAAAATGACTAAGGCCTTTGTGCCTCAGTTTATTCATTTGTGAAAGTGGCTAACAGTAATTATATATACCTTATAAGATTTTTGTGTGTGTGAACAAATGAGTTAGTGTTTATACAAGGCCTAGAACAGTGCCACAGATAGCAATGCTGTATTACTATTACTATCATTATTATTTCTCATCATCTCCATGGCCCTTATATCCCTCAGACTTCCAGTGAATTTCCAGAGATACCAGATATGAGCTAATACATCCTATACAGGAAGTACTATGAACAAAGCTGAATGTGATAAATGATTGAAAGGATCTTGTTCACACTTCACATGCATAACTAGTTGGTGGCCTTCTTAGCAGTTTTTAAAAATGGGACTAATCTCAGTAACTTAAATTCTCAAAGCCCCATTAAGTATATATCAACAGAATGAAAAACTAGCATATATTTACTGAAACTCTACTATATGTCAGTTACCGGGAATTCAAAGAAATTGAAATTTCTTCCCTGAAAGAATTTACAATCCAGCTGAGAGAGGCAGATAAGCATTTTATTCTCATACAGAATGCTGAAAGCTTAACACTTTCTTACAAAATTTGCATTGGCCCCATTCATGCTTTTTTTCCAGATCTGTCAGTCAGAGCAGGCTCTTGGCAAATTAGTGAAGTAGCCATAGTTTGTCTTTGGCTCCTTCCTCTCTGCCTTAGGACATTCCCTTTGTCTATGCCAGCAAGTCCCTTCCTCCTCCAGACTATTCTGAGTCCAGTTGTAGGACTGAGAACAGAAGGTGATAATGGCTGCTGATATGTTTTATGCCCCACCTGAGGGTAAGTACATTTTTGTGAACAGCTCCTGAAGAAACATTATTGGAGCTAAAGAAAGGAATTGTTACAAAAAGAATTTCCGGTTACCTGTTGCTGGCCAATTTTTATTCTGTAGTCATAATTGCTTTTGCCCTACACCTATGTTTATTTTACTGACCAGACTTTCTTTTTTCTTTCTTTCTTCCTTTCCTTTTTTTTTGTGTTGTTGTTGTTGGTGGTGGTGGTGGTGGTGGTGGTGGTAATGGGGCTTGAATTCAGGGCCTAAACACTAGTCTTGCACTGTTTTGCTCAAGGCTAGTGCTATACCACTTTGAGCCGAAGCTCCACTTCTGGTTTTCTGGTGGTTAATTGGAGATAAGAGTCTCATAGACTTTCTTGCCTGGATTGGCTTCGAACCATGATCCTCACATCTCAGCCTCCTGAGTAGCTACAATTACATCCATGAGCCACCAGGCTGACCACGCTTTCTGATACAAGCTAGTGTTCCAGTATCGACCAAAGAATAAATTTCAGAGGGTTTAATTTTTGCTTGCCTTCTTCTTATCTAGATCATCAGGCAGGGAGTTGAAATATTTGACCTTTAATCTGTTTTGCCTGATTCTGACAATGTTTCAGGCCCCATTTTCATCAAACTCAATTATGCTTTATCTTCGCTAACAGAACTTTTACTTTGGTTAAATTAAAACACACGGGGCTGGGAATGTGGCTTAGTGGTAGAGTGCTTGCCAAGCATGCTTCATGAAGCCTTGGGTTCGATTCCTCAGTACCATATAAACTGAAAAAACTGGAAGTGGTGCTGTGGTACTAACTAGCCTTGAGCACAGTGAGTCTCACAGGGACACCCTGAGTTCAAGCTCCAGGACCAACAACAACAACAAAAATAAAACACATAGCATTTGATGGGAAAAGGCCATATTTTATTCATTAATGAAAAGACATGTTTTCCTCACAATGCTTTCTATTCATACATTTTTGAGGTAGCATTGTTGTGCATGTTTTGGTCCTGAACAAGAAGAGCAAGTTCTAACATGGTAGCCTGTTATTAGATTTTATCTCTT
The DNA here is from genome assembly GCF_023159225.1 of Perognathus longimembris pacificus. Classification (NCBI taxonomy): domain Eukaryota; kingdom Metazoa; phylum Chordata; class Mammalia; order Rodentia; family Heteromyidae; genus Perognathus; species Perognathus longimembris. Next base: position 19,163,396 of record NC_063161.1, read on the forward strand.
ATCATGTATAAGAAATTCATTCTTTTAGAAGTTAATCCTTTTTCTCTAAAGGGAACTTACTATCTCCTTAGAAATCTGTTTTTGCCTTTACATTGGTCTTAAATTGCCACATAGCATTGTTGTACTTTCTAAATAATTTTTATAGCTAAACAGAGACCCATGAATTGCTGCTGTCTCCATTTTGGCCCTTTTTCCTGCCTCATAGAGCAAACACTGTGTGTATTCTGTTTTTATAAAACTTCTTTAAAGTTTCAATGAGAGAGAGAAAGAATATTTGTTTTCCATTGGAATTCCAAGTTGCATGATAAGGAATGAAAATAAATATAGCCAAGTACATGTGAACAATAGTGATACAAGGTGATCATTTCACTTATAAAATCCATGAATTTCTGAATGCTCAGCTATAAAAAAATCTTTTTCCAGCTATTTTCATTATCATTTTTTTTAGTAAGACCTAAACAACAAGAGAGCCAAACACTAGCTGTGGCCATCTTTCTTGGAAAGCAACCGGAAATTGAATTTTTACCAGATATACCTTATAGAATTTAGCTAACATGAATCTGCCAATACTTTAACCCTCTTGCTTTTCTGCTTTGAAATTCCATTGTGGTGAATATCTGGGGGGAGCATCATCACCAGATGATGAAGTACATCTTTCTGTGAAGAGGAACTAGAATAATATTTAGTCTGAGGTTAGCCACAAACAATGAGAAAAATGAAGTAGGAAAGAAAGCAGAAAGAGAAAAAAGTAAGTGAAGTTTAATTTTAGTTTAAGTATTACCAATATAGAGACAAATGAAAGTGTCTTCAGAAACTATTAATATTTATTTACCTTTCTGTTTGTGTCACATTGGGAAAGAAAGAAGAAACATTGTGTGACCCTCCCTTGTTTGATGTCAGATAATTCTGGAACATTCTGCACTGCTGAAAAAGCAAGAGGAGCCATCTATGTTATTCACATCTTCTCTAGTACAAAAAATTGTAGATAATTGGCTGTAACATAACAGCATCTACAGTACATGAAAACACTCCTTAAAATAACAAGGACCATGAATGTTGCCTAAGCCAACCATCCATCTAATATTTAAATATTCTACAACATCCTGATAAGTGACTATCTATCCTACAAGCTTAATGCTGTCTGTAACCACATTCCCACAAACTCCTTTCATAGCCAATTTCCTCAACTACATGATATCTAACTACTAAAAGTCTCTGTCTTGAAAGGAACAATAAAAACTTTTATAGGCAAGTCCTGTATGTCTTCCATTGATGGATATAAAATATAATGATTACTTCATCTTTCCCCCTTAAATTCTTATGTCAATGGCTTCAAATATGAAGAAATAGTATTTTCCTTCTATCTCTATTTTGCTTGAACATATAATAAAGTTCTGACACAGCAGCATGGATCTAAGTTAACATACTGTTTCAGTAATTTCTTACTCTCAAAGCTTGTAAGAGACCCATACTAGAAGATAAATGTACTACAAAAGTCCAGCAAAATAGAGTAATATCAGTAGCAAATAAACTCAACTAAATGTGAGTATGAAAATTTGACATCAAAACAGAAAAGAATTCTTAGAATTAATAGAGAGGTTTCTGGAACTATTTCAATATCCATAATACATACATCTTAGGTAATTCATACTTGTAGTTTTATTGTTAGCTTCTTAATTTTCCAATTAGACAACCAGATACTACTCTTCTCCAACTACACCTTAATCATATGACCCCATTTTCCTGTTCTTTCCCAGTTTTTGTTTGTGTACCCAACAAGAGCTCACTATGTTTAACTTCTTACTAAGTTTCTTTTTTTTTTCAATGAAGTCCTAGTTTTACTTGCACATTTTTCACGAGAATCAAATAGTAGGTGATCTTTCAAGCTTGAACAGCAACAGTTGTATCGCTGAGGAAGGATTTCTTGTTTCAAACTGTGTAGGTAATGATTTACAGCTATTTTGGGTAATTCTCAAAATGACAGCTCCTTGAATTTTTCTGTGTGCAAAAAAATTTGCTGGATTAGCATCTTTCAGACCCTGGGAGGTTCATCCCAATTCTTGGAATGAGGGAGCAAGGGAATACTCTAAAATCCTTTCTCAAAAGGGAACCGACCTCTTCCACATTATCTTGTGATACATGCAAATGTTTGATGGTGTTACTCCAAATACCTGTGACCTCTTGAGGCCTGGAATTTGTGGGACAAGATGAACCTATGAGTGGAATGAAATTACTAACAGGCCTTGGACAACCTCAGACCAAACCTAATAAATTGAAGCTGTTACAACAGTTGAGTCCCTAACAAGGGACTAAGAAAACTAACAATATTTTTCAACATCTGTCTTCATATAGCCCTCAATAAATGGTAGCTAAAAGTAGAACAGATAGAAGAGGGCAGCAAACAATAATTAACAAACAACCTTTTGAAATTCTGAATGTTATTTAAAAAATACAGGTGGATGCCATCTACTATTGGAGGGCACAAGTTGGAAAAGGGAGATGTGGAGAAGAAACAATAAAAGGGGAAAGGAAAGGTAGATCATAATAGGCAGGATAGGAGAAAAGTAGAATGAATTTTGCTTTGGAGTGAAGAAAACAGTAAATCTAATGTACCTTTTGTTCATTCCCATATTCAAAACTCTTCAATAGATCTACATCATCTACAAGATAAATTTTGGCCTCTTTAGACTGAAGTTTAGAGATCTGGACAGAACCTACCTCTTCAATGCATGCACCTGATTTACTGACTGTCCTTAGAATATTCCTTTGGTGTTCTTACCTTCTTATCTTACCCATCATGACACAGCCTCAGAGACGACACTGTTTTCTATATGAGGCACTTATTGACCATTTTCTTTAGCATATTCACTTAATACTTCTTAACAAAACTCTTTCCTTTCCTTTTTTCCCTCCCCCTCCCCTTCCTATTTCCTTCCCCCTTTCTCTTCCTTTCCTTTCCCTTCCCTTCCTTAGCATAGTGTGTCCTATAGCCAAGAAAAAATATTACTTATCTTTTTAATTAATCACAAGACAAACTAGCGAGGGGATCTGTTCTCCTGCTAGCTAACTTCTTCAGGAAAGTGAACAAATGTCAATGCTAAAGCCAGCCAATAGGATGAGATTGTGGGAAAAATGCCCTTCCTGGCCTATTTGTCTCACAGCTCTTGATGTTGTTTGCAGGTCCATGGGAAGTGCATGTGTAAGCACAACACAGCAGGCAGCAACTGCCAGCACTGCGCACCCCTATACAATGACAGGCCCTGGGAGGCAGCTGATGGCAGAACAGGGGCTCCTAATGAGTGCAGAAGTAAGTACCAAGACCATATACTCAAATGTCTTTTTGTAGAACAAACTTATCTATGAACCCCTTGTTATCTCTAGAAACAAAATAGGAAGTAGTGAGTGTCAGAGACTATATAACCCACACAGTCACCACCCATTATGACTTCAAGCATTGGGATTCGCTAGTTTGCAAAGATGCTAATAGGACTGATTTGCTAAGAATATGTTGCATATTGGCTCAGATACTTTGTGAGACCTAAATACTCTCCCTGAGAACTGGAGACAATGGAAACATGAGAGACGTAAGAGCAACTGAGGATTATAGCGGGGCTATACTCTCAAAGCTGAGTTGTGGGACTCTAATGAAAATGGCTCTTTTGAATTCAGTTCTCAAAACAAAGTCAATGAAGCAAGTGGTGTTCATCCCATTTTTGAGACCTGGAAACTGAAGCCCATTAAGTGCCTTGCCAAAGTTAATAAATAAAGAGTCAGGGATTGTTGATCCCAAGCCTTAAGACTCCAATTAGATAGCTTTCCCATAATATCATCATATTTTCTTTTGGCTTACTATACATGCAACGACGGATCATATTTGAAGTTAAATCACTAAGTCGAGGATGAGTTTTTGGGGTTTTTTTAGTAGGACTAATTCTAGGTTTGAGATTGGAGATTAGATAGGAGAGTAAAAACCATGGGAACACAAACTACTTTTCTATTTGCAATTTTAAATGCTGAAATTCACATGTCCTTAATAATGTCCTCATTTTTTACAAAGACTTTTAAAGACAAGTACCATGGGTAAAGTTGTAAGAAGTTTCTTCCTGTCCATAATTTCAAGTCAAATTGATTTATTGTATTTCTAGGAAATGTAAAGGATTTCCTCAAAACATGAATCTTAAATTATCTTGCAATACACTTTAAAAAAATATGAATCTGGTCAAAATACCATAACACATCAAGAAAACAATGAAAAACAATAGCATAAATATTTTCAAATACAGTTGACATCCACAAAAAAAAAATCTAGATTTTTATTATAAATCACTCATCAAGAGAATCTAAAGTATTCCTCATAAATTCCTGGAGTGATATTCTGGTCCTTTCCTCAGAAGTCCACTGCATATCTAAATATGCATAGAACAAAAAGACTAATCATTTGCTGCTACTGACTGATGATCTTAGAAATGCCATGTTGCACCAGGAGCTAGTGGCTCACACCTGTAATCCTAGCTACTCAGGAGACTGAGATCTGAGGATCATGGTTCAAAGCCAGTCCAGACAGGAAAGTCCATCAGACTCTTATCTCCAATAAACTACTCAGAAAAGGCTGAAAGCGGTACTGTGGCTAAAGTGGTGGAGCACTAACCCCCAAAGAAGCTCAGGGCCAGCACCCAGGCCCTGAGTTCAAGCCCCAGGACCTGTACAAACAAACCAAAAAACAATGCCATTGAGCAATCATTATATAACACAACAAGCCTCTTCTGTAGTGAGTAAGGTGTCTAGAGCTAATTGTCTTTCAGTCACCAAAATGAGCACAGCTGGGGTACAGTACTCCATGGAAGATTAGTCAGTGGTTCTCATGCCTGCCCACCAGAAGTTTCCAGACTCTTGAGTGAACATGAACTCTGCCTTGGATCTGCCATAACTTGTCATTTTCAAATGATAACAGACAACCTTGGCTTTTCTTGGCAAGGTCAGGAGATCTATAGTGATGACCCTTGGGAAGTAGCAAGACTAAAAATGGTGAAATGTTACCATCAAAAAGGGGAATAGCACCAAGTATTGGTGGCTCATGCCTGTAATCCTAGGTATGCAGGAAGCAGAGATTTGAGGATTACAGTTCAAAGCCAACCCCAGGCAGAAAAGTCTCTATGAGACTCTTATCTCCAATTAACTACTCAAACACCAGAAGTGGAGCTCAAAGTGATAGAACACTAGCCTTGAACAAAAGAGCCCAGGGACAGTGTCCATGCCCTGAGTTCAAGCTCTACAACCAAAAAGAAAAAGAAAAGGAAATAGACATGGCGGCTACTCACTCACAGTATTTCCAAAATACAGTTTCAAGACAACCAGACTAACTTATAGACAAATTATACTTCCTTGACTTCCCTGGATATCCTAAACTAACTTTTTACCCTATTGAGTAATAATCTACAGAAGGAAAGGGGAAATAAGATAATGGGTATGGTGAAGCTAGACTTCTCAATGTGTTCCTTTTTACATTTTTATTCCTGTGCTGTATATATTGTTCACAAGCTAGAAATATGATTAGTAGGATAAGGTTGATTATCCTATTTTTTAATTCCTTGTGTTTTTCCTTTGCTTCTTTTCTGCAGCCTGCAAATGCAATGGGCATGCTGATACCTGTCATTTTGACATCAGTGTGTGGGAGGCATCAGGGAATCGCAGCGGGGGTGTCTGCAACAACTGCCAGCACAACACGGAAGGCCAGCATTGCCAGCGCTGTAAGCCGGGTTTCTACCGTGACCTCCGAAGACCCTTCTCTGCTCCAGATGCTTGCAAAGGTACGTGAGCTCATGAGGCCTAGAATAAAGGGTGTTTTGTACAAAAGAGATGAGTCATTCCCTCCTTCACTTTCCTGGTCCACAGGAGAGAGGTCGTGAAATTCTCAAACAACAGAGACTTCGGACTATCAATTTAATTTCTTCATTGATAAAGGATAAGAATTTTCTTTCAACACAATTAGGCAAAAACAGTATAATATTCATAAAAATAGTTTCCTTTCACATTCTCCATGAAGTAAAATCATTTCTTATGGCATCACATTTGGGGAAACAAGATGTTGAATAAAAGAGAAAAAAGAAGCCAGGCACCAGTAGTTCACACCTGTCACCCTAGCTACTTAGGAGGCTGAGATCTGAGGATCGTAGTTCGAAGCCAACCCAGGCAGGAAAATCTATGAGACTCTTATCTCCAATAAACTACTTAGGGAAAAAAAAAGGGATACTGTGGCTCAAGTAGTAGAGTACTAGCCTTGAGCAAAAGAAGTTCAGGGATAGCACCCAGGCCCTGAGCCCAAGTCCAGCAAAGAGAGAAAGACAAACAGAGAAAGGGGGAAGGGAGGGGGAAAGGGTGGGAGGAAGAGGAAATGAGAGGGAGGAAGAGAGAAAGTTTCAAGAGGATCTGAAGACTAATGAAATAAAAATTAGATAATATATGGAATAAAGGTTAGATAATATATGGACTGGAATTAATAAAATAAAGAGTAGTTATATACAACTTGGTTATCCTACCATTATTCTCTCTGGGGAACTTGGCCATATTAAAAACCCCACCCAGGTTTTGGTTTCATTATGAATGCACTTCGGTTGGCACTGCTCCTATGCATCCCTGTGGTTTAACTAATTTGGAACCTAACAATAATTTCATGCCCTCCCTACAAACACTAAACTCTTGTAGAATGGGTACAGCTTCTATGTTGGCATAACTCCAAGAAAAAGTTTATTTTTAAAAAGAACGAATTTCAAGGGATCTACCTAAGTTGTGTGGCACGGCCTGTGACACATGACTATGAAGAGTGCATGCAGAGGTTGACGAATGTCGAATGGATAAACAGCTCAAATAACTACATTGGTATTTACATGCCTAGCCACTGGGAAATTATGAGACAACAGAAACAACTCAGGAGTACAAATAGAGATTGATTATCATGCTCTTCCTTTTTCCTATCAAGGACACCATGTTCTAACCCCAAAATCAGGACAGGAAGGAAGCGATACAATGGAAAGTGAACATTAAAAAACCTTCAGGGCTGGGAACATGGCTTAGCAGTGCTTGCCTGGCATGCATAAAGCCCTGAGTTCAATTCCTCAGCACCACATAAACAGAAAAAGGCAGAAGAGGTAGAGTGCTAGCCTTGAGCAAAAAGAAGCCAGAGACAGTGCTCAGAGCCTAAGTCCAAGCAGCAGGAATGGCAAAAAAAAAAAAATAATTAAACTATTTCAGCATGTGGTTCCTTCAACAACATGCACAATGTTATTTAAAATAATAATTTTATTATATTTGTTCTACTGTGCTTAACAGGGCAGAAAAGTAACTACTCCTCCGTGTTCTGTCCAGACTAGCCTCACTGGTATATCTGATTGCTGATTAGAAATGTACAATGCACCTTAACAAAACTCCCATCTCCAATGTTGAGAATGCTGTAGACTGCTTTTCAACAAAGATTAAAAGCATTTGAGCCAGGTATGGTGGCTCATGCCAATAATCCTTGCTATTTAGGTGGCTGAGATCTTAGGATCGTAGTTCAAAGCCAGCCTGGGAAGGAAAGTCAAAACCCTTATCTCTAATTAAGCACCAGAATACTAGAGCCATGACTTAAGTGGTACAGTGGTACCCTCAAGTACAAAAACTCATGGACATTGCCCAATCCCTGAGTTCAAACCAAGCCCTAGGACCAGCACATTTAAAAAAGAAAAGAAAGTATTTTAGTATGTTTTCTAGAATTAAATTGTTTAAACTAACTAATTTGTTCACTAGAACACCACATTTAACCAGGTATCCAACAGAGTTTGGTAGCAATTACATAAGGAATATTTTTCAATAGCCTCCAAATTTAGGAAATGATGAATTAATCAAAGTTGTTTTTTTAAAGTCAGGATTTCTCAGGGCCTAATTTGTTGATAGTCATCATAAGTCTCATTTTGTGACCATACTTATATGAAGATCTCATTTGAAGAAACACATTCTAGATGATTCTGCATATTGATTTCTAATATCCATGTGTTAGAAGCTACAGTCTTATAATAAGGACATTGATAAATCTTACATTTCTGACAATAAAATAATGACAAGCATAATATTACGAGCCCTGGGCAATCTCCAGTTTGTATCATCTCAAGTTGGAACTACTGAAAATCTGAAGAAGCAGCCCAGAAAAATGTATTCAAAGTATACATTACAGCTCATTTTAATTTAGAAAACATTTATAGAGTGTCTCCTTTTTATCAGACACTGAGGTACACATCATGTCTGTTCAAATGATAAGGTCTTCCCTAAAAGATCTTACATTCTACATGGGGAGAACTTGACAATTATAGATCATTTCAGTGCAATAAGGTGGTGGTGATGATGAAGTATTATAATAGAACACATTTGCCAAATGAATATTGTTTTCTTTCAATGTCCAAAGGACAGTGTATAAATTAATTCATTTCAGTTTTGCTGAGTGCTTTGATATAAGAATTATTGTGATCCCCACTCCACAGAAAGACAGTATACTGACAAGATAGAGTACCTTTGAGAGAGTATGGGTGGGACAGTTTAAGGAAGACTTCCTTGAGGAAATCTCCCAAATATTTCTTTGATAGATGCTTTTATATTTTTTTGTGCCTAAAAGTACTGAAACATAAAGCCTGTTCAGCTTTTCAAACTAAGTGATTTTGTTGCTTTTAATCAGTTGATCTATAAAATTAAATGAAGTAATGATACATTTTATCTAGGCCCATTAATGTGTTCAACAGATATAACTACAATGATATTCATCTTGGGAATCAGTTTTAGGTAGTTTCCCACCAAATAAGCCAAAAACGTGTTGGTCCCATTAATAGTCTAGAGTGTTTTTCTCTCTTACTTTCCTGATAAGTACTGTGCTAAATGTGATGGCCCTTATGCGTACAAGTTAGTGATCATAAATTCATCAAACCTGAATAAACAAGGCCCTGAACAAAATCTACTGGCCAATAAATTTATTCCTGGGAGCAATTAAATCATCTTTGTTCTGATTTCCGCTTTATTTCAACCGTGAGCAGAGTCTACTGTGGGACTGGACAATCAACTACACATTTTCATGCCAAGATATCACTTCTGAGGATTCCAGAGATGTTGTTTGTTTTTGTAAGACAAGTAGAGATCATTGAAACTGAACTTATTTCTACAACTCAAGGGGAAAGAAATGTATTAAAGGACAGTGCATTTAAGGTCTGCAAACACAAGGGAAAACATGAATCTCTTCAGCTGAAACAAGAGCTGAGAACAGAAATGGAGGCTTAAACTAGCTAACTGTTAAAGGATCAAAGGCAATCTAGTTCTGAAGTACTTCAAGCAGTATTATCTCCCTGTTTTGAAGCAGCATAATCTCTTTTAGCAGAACTCATTTGAAAGACCTTGGTATCATATAATCTACTAGATTTTTCTGTGGCAGGCATATTAAAAACAAAAGAATAACCTAACCAAACAGTGGTATAGTGATTTTCAGTGTTTGGGATGGGGGATGGGAGGTAATTTGTAACATTTGCCAATTTCTATGGATTAACTATTTCCACCATGGTCAATTTTAAAATACTAGGCCTTTTTATTTTTCATTAGGAAGGCAGATAGCCTCATAAGGTACAAGTGAAATGGTTTCTTTCCTTTGTACCAGGCTTAACCTCCACTTTCATAGCCCACTTCTCTAAACTTAAGCACTTCTCATTACTCCCTGTGACCATTGGCTCGCAAATCTGGATGTGGATCAGAATCATTTGGGAGCACTTACTAAACACAGAGATTCTTTAGCCCTGACCTAGATCTCCTGACTCAGAACCTGTAGTAGAGCTTCGGGCTGGAAATCTTCCCATCTTTACAAGCATGATTAGTGATTTCCAATTTTGCCTTTTGGTTTCCTGGCTGGCATCTGAGAACAAATGCATATGCCAGATCTATTTTGGGGGGAGAGCACTGTTCATTTTCATCCTTGGATAAGAGGTTGTGAGCTAACAATCATCTGTAACTTAACCTACCACTGAATTAGCCATATCTCTGGCAGAAAATTCTAAAGGATTACTGAAACTCTGGCTAAACAATTTTATTCTGACACACTGATAAGCATAAATACTGCTTAGCATTCATGTGTTATCTTCTCCAACTCAACAATGTCTGATATAGAACCTCTCTTTTTCTCCAAGAACATTTCTGGCAGAAATTTTAAGATGTCTGTTTTCTTGCCACTAGGCCATATCCCCAGCCCAAGATGTCTGTTTTCTATGTAACCATTTCAAAATAAATACCTGGAAATTCTAACTGGAGAACTCCCTGTTACTCATAATGCATAAATGTATTTTTTCATAAATACCTTATAATTTAAACTGAATTATTGTAGTGTAATAAAATTAGTTGACTACTACAATGACATTTTATTTGATTTCCATACTGACATACTTTAGAATGTAGCAATAAACTTCTTGTAGGTATGTTATGGCATTGGTATTTTAATATTCATTGAGATTTCATTGATCACGAAGTCTCTCCTTCCCCATCTCTCCATTTTAGTACCAAGGATATGTTAAATGCTAAATGGATGGGAAATTGATTGAGTAGAATATTGATAACTATTCCATTGACAGTGTTCTATAGAAAATTTCCCTTTAGTAGAACATGTTTGAAACATGATTGAAGAAATGCTTTTCAGAACAGAATTAACTCTCTCTTTAGTATACAGCCAATTAGCTGTGTCCTTGATTTCTATGTCAACGTGGGTCACCAGGCTTGAACTCAGCATCTGGGCACTGACTCTCAGCTTTTGTGCTCAAGACTAGTGCTGTACCACTTTGAGCCACAGCTTCACTTCTGGTTTTCTGATGGTTAATAGAGATCAGTCTCACAGACTTCCTTGCTTGGGCTGGCTTTGAACTACAATCCTTAGAGCTCAGCCTCCTGAGTAGCTAGGAGGATAAGCATGAGCTACCAGTGCTCAGCTTCGTAATTTTTAAATATTGTAAAAATCTACCAAGATATCAGTTATTACTTGGTTATGGTTACCCTAACTGTTTAGTATCATTGTGAAGAAAAAAATCTATCATCCAAATCGCTTTTGCCTTTTGTCTTCTTTTCTCCTTTCTGGCTTAGGTGAAAACTTCTCAACTGATAGAAATGAAAGTACCTGAATGGGAACTATCTTTTCATCATTCACAGTCTACTCATGGGTACTTTCTCACAAAGTTCTCAGGAAGAATTTCTACTTTTCTCTGTTGACTCATATTTCTATCCAACAATTATTCGTTTTCCCTGTAGTACAGTGAATCTTTCCTCTCAATTTCGTACAAGTAAATTTTATATCCAGAATGCCTTACCATAACAACACATCTAGGAACTCATAGGTACTTTCTATTTTTTACTCTTGTGTCTGTGTCCAGTTCATCTTTTCCTAGGACTCGCAGAGGTCCCTTCACATAGTAACTCAGTGGGTTTTCTTTTTCAAACTGTAGTTTTGGCAACGCCACATGAGTTCATTTTGTATTATATAAACAGTATGGCTGTCTTTGGTTTATATTCAAAACAACTGTGAGTGACTCCAGCATAGAATCAATATGAAGTAACTGTTTTGGAAAGGCAAACTTTAAATAGAATCAGTGAGGTGACAGCAGTAGTTGGAAAACCTTAATCTTAGCTTTTTCTTTTAAACTAAGAAACCAAAACAGAGTTAAGAAGTGAAAAGAAGGGGCTGGGGATATAGCCTAGTGGCAAGAGTGCCCGCCTCAGATACACGAGGCCCTAGGTTCGATTCCCCAGCACCACATATACAGAAAATGGCAGAAGCGGCGCTGTGGCTCAAGTGGCAGAGTGCTAGCCTTGAGCGGGAAGAAGCCAGGGACAGTGCTCAGGCCCTGAGTCCAAGGCCCAGGACTGGCCAAAAAAAAAAAAAAAAAAGTGAAAAGAATAGAGAAAATAGACCTACTGTAATGTGATAATTATAATAATCATTTTAAAACAATAAATAAGATGGGTATGGTGATATATGCCTTAATCTTAGCTACTGTGGAGGTGGAGGCAGGAGCATCTTGAGTTTAAGGCCATCCTAACAAAGATAGTAAGACTCTTTCAAAAATATTTAAAACACACACACTTAAAAAAAAAACCTACAGAAAGACCAGGGGAAGGGCTGTGAATGTGGCTTAGTGGTAGAGTGCTTGCCTAGTATGCACAAAGCCCTGGGTTCCATTCCTCAGCACCACATAGAAGTGGCTCTGTGGTTCAAGAGGTAGAGTGCTAGCCTTGAGCAAAATGAAGCTCAGAGACAGTGCTCAGACTCTGAGTTCAAGCCCCAGGACTAGCATAAAAGGACCAGGGGGAGAGAGGACAGAGAGGAGTGTGACTCCAGTGATTCCACTAGTAATGTGAGGCTCTGGCTTCAATCTCTAGTACTGAAAAAATAATTTAAAACACATACTAAAATTCACCCTTCAAAAGGAGAACCTTTGGGGCTGGGAATATGGCCTAGTGGCAAGAGTGCTTGCCTTGTATACAGGAAGCCCTAGGTTCGATTCCTCAGTACCACATATATAGAAAAGGCCAGAAGTGGTGCTGTGGCTCAAGTGGCAGAGTGCTAGCCTTGAGCAAAAAGCCAGTGGCAGTGCTCAGGCCCTGAGTCCAAGCCCCAAGACTGGCAAAAAGAAAAAAACAAAAAAAAACAAAAAGGAAAACCTTTTCAAATTGATAAATAATGAAAGTCAAGGTTGAGAAGAAAAGTGGGGCAAGTTATAAACTTCTCTGCAATGATTTCCAAACAGAAAATGTGATTTATTGAATAAGTAAATAATATGCCATTCTATATCTGGTGAGAACAAGCATTAACTAATTAAGAATTGGAAAACATCAAAGCCTTCAGAAAATCAGACAAATTAGTAAAGGTGTAAAAACAAATACTAGCATTTGTTGATTGACCACTATAGGCAGGCACTCTGCTAGCAATTTACATAAGTTATCTCTCTTAGCAGTCCATGAGTTACAAGTGTCTTTTTAATTTACAGATAAAGATAGCAAGGTTCAACTTGATAGCAAAGATTATTCAAGTTCATACAGCTAGTCAGTGGCAACCCAGATTTGTTTGACCAAAAGAACTTGATCCACTTGGGTGCTAGTGGCTCACACCTGTAATCCTAGCTACTTAGATGGCTGAGATCTGAGGATTGCAGTTCAGAGCCAGCCAGGGCAGGAAAGTCTGTGAGACTCTTATCTCTAACCACCAGAAAACTGGACGTCGAACTGTGGCTCAAGTGATAGAGTATTAACTGTAAACACTAAAGTTCAGGGTGCCCAGGCCTTGAGTTCAAGCCCCAGGACTAGCATTAAAAAAAAAAAAAAAATCCAACTCTGAAGAACTGTATACATCCTCAGGAATCTTAGTACAAAAAAAAAAAAAAAGAAAGAAAGAAAGAAAGGAGATGACTAAAGTATTCCCAATACACCAATGAAAACAGAGATACTAATGAACTGTGGGAAAAGATAAATATACTCAATTAGCTAAGAAACTTCTCAGGGGAGAAGACAGAAGTTTTCTACAGACACTCTAAAGGGATGAGAGCATGCAGAAGGGTGGCAAAAACAAAATCTACTACCTTCAAACAGTTATATTAGATATAATTACATGAAGGAGAAAAAAACGAAATTTCAGCTTGAATAACAAAAGGAAACAAAATTTTTCTCAGTGAGAGGCATGTACAGGTGGAGAATGTCTCCTGAGGAGTTAAAATACAGAGCTTTTATTCCAGATATGAAAAAATAAAACTGAACTGACTGAGTTAAACATTAAAGGCAGGAAAATCATGACCTAGTGATTCAAAAATCATCTATTGTGTTTTGACCATTTCTGCTTTCTAAAGGTTTTTGTGTGTAAGTTTTCTGCTTCTATTACCTTGGTATTGTGAGCTGTGATGCAAAGAAACTAAAAGCGTATAGAAGGTCGGGTCTCTAAGAGGCTTACCAAAACATCACAGTTGTGGCTTATTAAGAGGTTCATTCATTCATTCCACAAAGACTGAGTTGGTCATATGGGTCAGGTATGGTCCTAGGGTTTTGCAGATATATACAGGTAAAGATGTGGCTTCTACCTTCTTGGCCTTACCGTACAGAGATGGAAATGAGACAAAAATTTTGAAGAGATAGCTGAAGACCAAAGAACATCAATTTCTTAAAATTTTAAGAAATATTTATTTTTAAAATGAATGACTAAAAAGTAAAATCAGGCTCTGATGGGGGTATACAAATAAGATCAGGGAGGGCTAATGAAGAAGGTAAATGAAGATGAATATGGTCAAGGTAGCTTATTTGCATATATGAAAATAGAACAATGAGACCTGCTGAAATTGTTTTAAGAAGGGGAAGTAAGATAGAGGAGAGTGATGCTGGGGTAAAGGATGATTAAGATACATTACGCTCCTGGGTGGAACTATCACAACAAAATTCCCTTTGTCCAACCAATGTAGGCTAGTTTAAAAAAATTTTTTTAAATATATTTACTAAGTGACACATTTGTTCGTGTTTGTTTTTGTCGTTGTTGTTTGGTTGATTGGTTGTGTTGCCAGTCCTGGGGCTTGAAGTCAGAGCCTGGACAATTTCCCTGAGCGTCTTTTTAGCCACAAATGCCACTTGCAGCTTTTTCTGTTTATGTGGTACTGAGGAATCAAACCCAGGGCTTCATGCATTCTAGGCAAGCACTCTAGTCTCCAGTCATTTAAAAAAAAAAAAAAACTAAACCTATTTAGTGCCTAGAACGTGCCAGGTCAATTCTAATCACTGAACATAAAATAAAATGGAGTCCCTACCCCCATGGAAGTAGATTACAGCTAAATTTTCCCCAAGCAAATAAGTAATTGAAGACCATAATAAGTAATAGAAGAGGTACCATGAATATTCTAGCAGGGACTAACCATATCAGTTCAAAGTGGGAGAGCTAAGATCAATGAAGTTAATAGAGATTTGTAAATACAATCAATAAGATTTGTTTCTCCTAAGGAAAAAAGTTAGGAATGACCCTAGCTGGATGTGTGGTTAGGGGATGCCTAAGTAGATTTAGAACATAGAAGGCTGAGGCTGTAGTATTTCTTCAATAATAATAACATGAACAGACATGATATAACCAAATTCTTCAAAATAGTGTCCGCAGTTATATCCAAAGTTTTCCAGCAATAACATTTGTCTGTATATTCAAAAATTCTTTCTTTAGCTGAAATTAAGAAGCAAACCAAAAGTATAAAACTGTGTTTGTCTTTAACTGCATAAGATCTCTTAGATAGACCCAGGAATAAATAGTAACTGGCCCAGTTACAACCAGTAAACAGGAAAGGAATGACACAAAAATCAAATAGAGGGTCTGAGTAGCAGTCACTTAGTAAAGAACTACAGATAAAGAGTATGACTTTAGTATTTATCTGCATTATATATTCAAAATTTTAAACAGCGAGGAAATGTTGCTCTGCCTTACCTTTTTAAAAAGCATTCAATAAGATTCATGCAGATCTTATGCATAAATGGATCTGCCTCTTTTTTGTGAGATGGACAACTAATTAGATTTTCAGTTAATGAAACAAAAATCTTTATTTAGATTACTACTTCCTTGTAAGGCTATTCAGGCATAATTTTAGTCAAAATTAAATATACCTTGACTATTACAGAACTAACTATCACTGAATACTATGTAACATTTCCAGGATCAATAGAAAGATGTTCTGTGGGAACTTTCACAGAGTGAGGTTCATTTATCATTTTTTCTGGCTATTCATCTTCTAGCAGGAGTTGTTGATAGTAAAAGGAAAGGAGTAAATAGTACAAAAAAAGAGAAGACTCCTTTTATCTACTCTTTTACTTCACACTTAATATATTTGTAACAGTTCATACTGTCTTCTCTCTGCTTGGAGCTGCATCTCGTACTCATCTCCGTTCAGTTATAGTTTCTCTAAGAACCTCAGCCAGCAGCTGGGTAGCTTTTGAAATGAATTTTGTTATTAAAAATTCTCCCATCAGAAGTTTTGTAGAGCCTTGGCCTTTTCAGGAGAGAACGATGTTGGGAGACTGGGAGGCGCTGCTGAAGGAGTGGCCACAGGGTGGTGGTGAAAGGTCTCTTTCCCAGCTCAGGGCCTTGAACTTTGAGTTCTGTTTTTAGAAAGGCTAAATCAGTAGCAAATACTTTCAGGGTATTTTGCTCCCAATGTAGCTTTTACTAACAGAGGAGCAAAAGTTAGAGCCATCAGGTAATACTGAGGAGTCCTGAGAGTTTAGGGGTAATATGCCAAACCCAAAGGGCTGGTCTTACAACAAGTTTGGTATAAAGAGTGGAAAACAACTAGATAACAAGTAGAGTTCCACTGAATGTGGGAATAAAGATGGAGTGGCAGCAATGGTTTCCTCCTCGCTGAAGGCATTAGCAATTCCATCCGAATCAATGGAGTCATAAAGGTTCCTGGCATTTTGTCCTTGAATTTACATACTTACTATTACCCTGCAGGTAAAAAGCTGTCATTTTTGTCCTGAAGAACACTGATCTATAGTATAGCACCTTGCACACAGCAGAACCGCAGATCATACCCTACTTTTTCTCATCATAGACTGGCCTACAAAATGAGTAATAGTAGGTTGATATATTCTATCCCAGGAAAGGAACATGTAAATTAACTCTGAAGGACTTAGGAGTAGTCAAAAAATGTGTGCTCCTGTTTCCCAGCACATTCCTCCCAGGTATAAAGCAAGCACGATATTTGAAAAGCCAGTTCAGTCATTTATTTCCTTTAAAAAGACAATACTCCACATCTGCAATGAGGCAGTTAGTTATTGCTCTTTCCTCTGTGTTCTCAGCCACACTAGACTGTTACGACATTTAGTGCCCTTTACTTATTTGTACATCTTTCTTCTTCTTTTTTTTAATGCCAGTCCTGAGGCTTGAACTCAGGGACTGAGCACTGTCCCTGGCTTCCTTTTGCTCAGGGTTAGCACTCTACCACTTGAGCCACAGCATCACTTCTGGCTTTTCTGTTCATGTGGTTTTCAGAAATCAAACCCAGGGCTTCATGCAGGCTAGGCAAGCTATACTGTACCACTAAACCACATTCCCAGCCCCTACATCTTTCTTCTTACTGAAGAGATTTTAGTCTTGGTATTTGTCTTTGTATCCTTAGTTTCTAACACAGTTTATAGTCAAACTAAAGTTCAAGAACTGTTTGAAAAACTTCAGAGAGAAAGAGAAAGAACAAAAAGAAAGGAAAGAAAGAGAGAAAGAACAAAAAAGAAGGAAAATAGAACCCTGGTAAAGTTACAAGTAGGTGAGTTAATAGAAGGATGGATGAGTAGATGGCATTTTTAAAATAACTGTTTCAAGCCAAGAGCTGATGGCTCACACCTATAATCCTATCTACTCAGGAAGCTGAGATCTGAAGATCACAGAAGCCAGCCCAGGCAGAAAAGACAGAGGTTCATATCTCCAGTTAACCAGGGAAAACATCAGCCTTGAATTTAAAACCAAGTAAGAACTCAGGGCTTGAGTTCAACCATACTGGCACAACAACAGTAAATAATAATTCTTTGACCCAAATAATTATCATTTCCTACCGCTAAATGCCTAATACATTGCCAAATACACTTCTTATTTAATCCTCAAAGCACCCTGTGGCAAAAGTATCATTATTCTTAAATCATTAGTGAGAAAATTGAGAATTATCAGGTTTCATTAAGTCTTATAATGAAATAAGCCTCAAAACATGAACTCACCTGGTCTGACTCATAAGCGTTTGCTCGTACTAAGATTATTATATTGCCTCTATTTTGTTTTCTGTCTTCTTAAGAGATCTTATAAGCAATTTCCAAACCGCTGTATTTATTACTATCCCTTGTGTTTGGAACAAATATTAGCTTTGCCGCCTATGGCTATAGATGGTTGTATAAAAATGTGTTCATACGGGGCTGGGGATATAGCCTGGTGGCAAGAGTGCCTGCCTCGGATAAACGAGGCCCTAGGTTCGATTCCCCAGCACCACATATACAGAAAACGGCCAGAAGCGGCGCTGTGGCTCAAGTGGCAGAGTGCTAGCCTTGAGCGGGAAGAAGCCAGGGACAGTGCTCAGGCCCTGAGTCCAAGGCCCAGGACTGGCCAAAAAAAAAAAAAAAAAAAAATGTGTTCATATGCTGTTTGATTGAAGATCCTCAGAGCAGCTTTGTGTCCATTTTCCTGTATGGAAATGCTCCAAAGAGAGGCAGTACTCTACAGCATAGATGTATTAATGCAAACTATCTGAAGATAGAATTTGAATCAGCAAATGATACAAATTCATTGTGAACCACTGATCTATAATGTAGCACCTTGCACACAGCAGAACCACAGATCACACCCTACTTTTCTTTTCCTCTATCTCATCTGCCTTGAACTTTTATTATTCCTTTAGGTATTCTTTCCATAGGACCTCCTAGTAAAATGAACTATTCAGAATAGGTCATTTGTGTTTTCAAAAATATGCTTGTGAGAATAGTGTCTGTGGTAAGGGAAAATGGTAACTCAAACATTGAATGATTTGCTGCTTGGATAGGCCACACAGCTCCTAAGTATATTTGGTTGCACCGGAAAGCACAATTTCAACTTCTAAGGACATTTTCCCAACACTGAAAATTATAACAAAAAGAATAAGGTTCAGAATGATAGGTAATAGCTCAATCTTTACTTATGGGGCTCATATCTATAACAAGAAGGCAAAGCTGAAGTCAAGGATTTATGTCATTTTGAGTCATAACTGATATTCCTCATGAAAAGTGCATGCTCTAGTTGTAGTTTGAATCAACAAGCAGTACGAATTATATGCTGGACTCAAAACTGAGCCAGAACTTAAGAAAAGCCTTCCGCTCAAGCAAGAAGAAAATAAGAACTGCCATCAGATATTGACTGCTAGCAAACTTCAGGACTTAGTATGCAAGGCAAGTCTTACTGTGCTGGCTGAAAGGTGTTGGGCCTTCTGCCCAGAGCTAGTTCTGCATAGTTTCCCATTGGTATTTTTATCTTGTAATTATGCAAAAAAGTCACATTGACAGAAATCCACCAGCACATGTGATAGAATCACATTCTTCTCTGGCCATTCCTGAAATGTGTGTAAGTTTTAAAATACAGAGTCTTACAGAGAGGTCAACTCCTAGAAACACTCAATTTTCCATTAGTAAAAAATATGGTAACAGGATGCCATTATACTATCATTGATAAGGTTCTATAGTATCTCTCCTCTGACTCAATCTTCCCTAGCTGCTATCAAGAAACAAACTGATGGGCTGGGGATATAGCCTAGTGGCAAGAGTGCCTGCCTCGGATACACGAGGCCCTAGGTTCGATTCCCCAGCACCACATATACAGAAAACGGCCAGAAGCGGCGCTATGGCTCAAGTGGCAGAGTGCTAGCCTTGAGCGGGAAGAAGCCAGGAACAGTGCTCAGGCCCTGAGTCCAAGGCCCAGGACTGGCCAAAAAAAAAAAAAAAAAAAAGAAACAAACTGACTTAACAAAGGATATAATAACTATTGGTTAGTCATCTCAAAAATCATAAAACTTTTTTACGTGATTTCATCTGAAGTCATTTCTGGAGACATGCCTCTACCAAGCACAAGGTCCTGAGATCAAATCCAGTACCACAAATGATAATGACAATATTAAAAATGAAAAAAATGACTAAGCTCAGAAGTAAAGAACAAACAAAACAGTGGTATTAAAGTCATTTCTATACTGTGGGCTTATAAATATACAAACTAAATACAGCAGAGAAGAGGTGAGAGTGACCCATGTTGGAGCTTATCAATGGCTTGATAGAGGGTGAGAGGGAAAGCACCCAAATTCTGCAATGCAAAATGGAACATCATCACAGCTATAAGAAGAAGTATTATTTTTAAAGCTCTGAAGGTTCCAAAGAAAGGACAGGATTATATTATGTTGTGTTAGAATGAAGAATGACTTCTTTTTTTTATTATTATTATTATTTATTTTTATATTTTATTTTATTTTTTTGCCAGTCCTGGGGCTTGGACTCAGGGCCTGAGCACTCTCCCTGGCTTCTTTTTGCTCAAGGCTAGCACTCTGCCACTTGAGCCACAGCGCCACTTCTGGCCGTTTTCTATATATGTGGTGCTGGGGAATTGAACCCAGGGCTTCATGTATACAAGGCAAGCACTCTTGCCACTAGGCCATATCCCCAGCCCCGACTTCTTTTTTCTTTTCAAGTTCTTTTTCTTATTTCTTGGTGATCAAAATTATTTGTGCAAGGCAGTGCATACATTTTTTATACAACTTGCTACCTCTTCCCTCAATTTTCCCCCACCTTCCCCTTTCCCCATCCCCCACCCCATGACTTGTACAGTTGGTTTACAGCATATAGTTATATAAGTATTGCTGTTGCATTGGTTTGTCTTTTGTCCTTTGTCTCTCCATTTTGATATTCCCCTTTCCTTCTCTAGTTCCAATACATGTATATACAATATCCAGGGTACCAAAATCAGTTAGAAGAATGACTTCTAAAGAAGGTAAATCTGTCCCTTTGATAGGCATCTGGAGTGGCTTCCCTGGGCTCTCATCTGGGGAGGTGGGAGAGGCTGAAGAGTGCTACTCTCTATTTTTCTCTTCTAGTTATCATTACATGTGAATTTCAAAGTCCTGTTTTGCTGGGGAGGAGGTATGGCTTAAGGGGTATGGCATCTGCCTAGAAAGCACAAGGCCTTGAGTTCAAACTCCAATATTGCCAAAGTAAAGAAATGTTCTGTCACTAACAAGATATTGCTCAACAGAACTCATACTTGAGCACCCTTACCACCCCAAATGGATGAACTAGAACAATGCTCAGGGCCGACATTTGAGATATATCTTGAATGGGAATAAGTTTGAAAGATATGTGGGAAAAAGGATTTCCCGAAATTAATATAGACACAGAAATGGAAAAAATGGGGTGTGTCCACAAATATTATCATTTAATTGGAATAAAAGCTATAAGCAAAAGAGTTATGAAAGGTAAACTAGAGAAGTAGGCTGGGGCCATATTATGAAGCCCTTGGGTAAGGAATGACTACATCTTTTAAACTACAGGTACTTTTAAACATTAGAGTTATCATTAATAACTATCATTTTCTAGTAGATGGAAGGAAGAGTATGAGATTCTTCCCAAGAGTATAATTTATACCTTTAACTGAAAAAGCAACATTTGCTGCTTTTAGACTTGTTTCCAACTAAGGAAGCATATAGGTTTGAGGATGGGAGGTTACATGTAGTAAAGAGTTTTTGCAAACTTCATCCTAATTCTAGCTTAAGAACCAATAGCTTCAAACTCCTAAGTACTAGAATTACAGGCATGTACCATCAAACTTCCCAACACTATCTTTTAAAAAAATTCGTATACCAACTTTTATTCCATTCCCAGTTGTACTTACTGCCTTTGTCATGACTGTGTTAGCTCTCATTTCTTTGATTTCTCTAAAACAAGTCTAATCTACACCTGCCACCAAAGTGTCCATGAAAATTAAAGTGTAGCTGGGTACCAGTGGCTCATACTTATAATCCTAGCTACTTGGGAGGTTGAGATTTGAGGATCACGAATTGAAGCCAGCCTGGACAGAAAAGTCCATGAGACTCTTACCTCCAATAAACTACCCAGAAAAAGCCTTGAGCTCAAAGAGGCTCAGGGACAGTGCCCAGGCCTTGAGTTGCTTGAAAATTTCTTATTGTCCAATATACCCACAAAACAAAATTTACCTTCTTGAAATGGGCCCTTCCACAATCTGGACTCACAAACAGTCTCGCCCAACTTTACAAGTTTTTATTCTGCCTCATCTCCCTTCAGCTGCTTTCCATTCTCTTCACATTCCTCAAATAGGTCATTTCCTTTCTTACATGATTCCCACAGCCTGGAATGTCCTTCAAATCAATTCCACAAGTGCTTATTTGGGCATCTACTATGTACCAGACACTACTCTGAGGCCTCCAAAACAACAAGTAAGATAAAGCTCCTTCTGTCAATGAGTAAGGGAGACTAGTAAATAAACAGAAAGTAATGCACTGCGATACATGAAATACAGAGAGAACAGAGAGAAGGTAGAGGAGAGTGGCGAACTGGAGGAAGTAGAAGAAAAGACAAGATGGGGAAGGCAGTGCAGGCATCACCATGAGCACCAAGGAAGGAAGGAACCTAGCATTTCCACAAAGAAGTAAGAGATTCCATGTGATACAGGAACAAAAACTGCAGCGGGAGTGTATCATACATCCAAAAGTAGTCGACATGCTAAGTTTTATGGTACTTTCACCATAATTTAAAATGCAAACTTATTTTTCAAAATACAATGAAGGGAGTATCTTAAAACCAACCTGGATGTGAAGTGCTTACCTTCCCATCCTTGTCAACTTGTCAAGCTGTCTCATATCCAAGACAAGCCTCCTTTGTGAGGGCTTTGCAGTTCTCCCAGCCTAGGTCTCTTTCACCTTCCTTGGAACAGCCATGGATCTCTATATATCTCTCTAACAAGCACATTACATTGTGTGGAATCTTCTGTTTACTCCCATTTCCCTTCCAAGGCTATGAATTCCATTCTCGTGCATAGAACCTATACCTATATAAGATTTTTAGTTGCATTATTCATTAATTAATTTACTATTAATAAACTATGTACCAGACACAAACAGCTTTTCATATATTGTCTTATTTCATCCTATCCCTAAGTATGGTAAGTATGCTCTTATTTCCATTTTTAGAGACAAAGGACTTGAAATGACCGGTGGTTATCTTGCTGAAGGGCCACACCGTTGAGAAGTGGAGATGTGAAGCCACATTGAGTTTAAAGACAAAATAATCAGTAAAGTTTTGAGGAGGAAAAGTGAGAGAATGGATAACACATGGCAGGGAAAACTGGCCTATTCTATATCTGTGTTTTATGCCTTGCTAGAGTTTCATTTCAAATAACTGACCTTGAAAATGCTCATCATCCCTGGCCATAAAGGAAGTGCAAATCAAAACAACTCTAAGATTCCATCTCACCCAGTAAGATTGGCCAACATTGTGAATTCAAACAACAAGAAATGTTGGCAGGGCTGTGGGGGAAAGGAACCCTACTGCACTGTTGGTGGGAATGTACAACCACTCTGGGCAGCAGTCTGGAGGTTCCTCAAAAACTAAACATAGACCTTTCCTATGACCCAGCCATGCCACTCCTAGGCATCTACCCTGAACATCATGAGCCAAGATATGATAAGGATACCTGCACATCCATGTGCATTGCTGCACTATTCACAATAGCCAAGATATAGAAATAGCCCAGATGCCCTATTATAGATGAGTGGATCCAACAACTGTGGTACCTATACACAATGGAATTTTATATAGCCATTAGAAAGAATAAAATAATGTCATTTGCAGGGAAATAGCAGGAACTAGAACAAACCATGTTAAGTGAAGTAAGACAAGCTCAGAGAGACAAACAGTACATGTTCTCTCTGATAGGTGGAAATGAGATCTAAATGCACTGGGATATGATAAATTACACCGGATTCTAGATACTCACACACAGTGAAACCAAAAGCGGATATTCTTTGGGGAAAACACAAAGATGCAATGCCTCTGCATATTTATATAAAATAATATACATGCTGAAATTACTCCAAGATATGAAAACAGACTTCGTTTTCTTTCACTTTTTCCCTTTCTTTTTTCCCCCAGTTTTTAGTTTTTGATGATTCTATCTTCTTTATCTTATGTATAATGTCTTTGGAAGGGTTGGGGGAAGAGCACACAACTCTAGAGAAAAACGGTGAAAAGTACAGTAGTGGAGCTCACTGGACATTGATGAAAGTGAACTATACAACTTGTGGGTAGAGATGGGAGGGAAGGGACTGAACTGGAAGAGAATGAGGGAACAGAAGACACTGTATGAAAGGAAATATACTCATTTCCTGACTCATGTAATTGTAATTCCTCTATGCATCACCTCTCTAGTAACAATAAAGTAAATTAAGAAAAGAAAAGAAAGAAAACTGCCCTTAAAAAACCATCACAAGGGAAGTGGCACTGTGGCTCAAGGGGTAGAGTGCTAGCCTTGAGCAAAAAGACAGGGACAGTGCTCAGGCCCTGAGTTCAAGTCCCAGGACTGGCAAAAAACAAACAAAACAAACAAAAATCACTTCTGCCTAGACCATTGGGGCTGGGAATATGGCCTAGTGGCAAGAGTGCTTGACTCGTATACATGAGGCCCTGGGTTCGATTCCTCAGCACCACATATACAGAAAATGGCCAGAAGTGGCACTGTGGCTCAAGTGGCAGAGGGCTAGCCTTGAGCAGGAAGAAGCCAGGGACAGTGCTCAGGCCCTGAGTCCAAGCCCCAGGACTGGCCAAAAAAAAAAAAAAAAAAAAAAAAAAAACCATCACAAGGGGCTGGGAATATGGCCTAGTGGCAAGAGTGCTTGCCTCATATACATGAAGCCCTGGGTTCGATTCCCCAGCACCACATATATAGAAAATGGCCAGAAGTGGCACTGTGGCTCAAGTGGCAGAGTGCTAGTCTTGAGCAAAAAGAAGCCAAGGACAGTGCCCAGGCCCTGAGTCCAAGCCCAGGACTGGCAAATTAATTAATTAATTAATTAATTAAAAAAATCAACATGTACTAATATACACATTAAAAAAAAACAACAATCACAAGCTGCAGATTTTGCAGTAAAACAAAACAAAAACATGGTTCAAGAATCAAAGGCCGGGCTGGGGATATAGCCTAGTGGCAAGAGTGCCTGCCTCGGATACACGAGGCCCTAGGTTCGATTCCCCAGCACCACATATACAGAAAACGGCCAGAAGCGGCGCTGTGGCTCAAGTGGCAGAGTGCTAGCCTTGAGCGGGAAGAAGCCAGGGACAGTGCTCAGGCCCTGAGTCCAAGGCCCAGGACTGGCAAAAAAAAAAAAAAAGAACCAAAGGCCGGGCTGGGAATATGGCCTAGTGGCAAGAGTGCTTGACTCGTATACATGAGGCCCTGGGTTCGATTTCCCAGCACCACATATGTAGAAAACGGCCAGAAGTGGTGCTATGGCTCAAGTGGCAGAATGCTAGCCTTGAGCAAAAAGAAGCCTGGGACAGTGCTCAGGCCCTGAGTCCAAGGCCCAGGACTGGCCAAAAAAAAAACAAAAAAGAATCAAAGGCCTACATATTCTCTGTGATATGTGGAAATTAGATCTAAACTGCACTGGGATATGACAAGTTATACAGGATTCTAGGTACATATACTTAGACCAAAAGAAGGTAACCTTAGGAGGGAAAAGGTTCAATACCCAAGTGCCTCTTCAAACGTATACACATGCCGAAATGAACACCAGCAATATGGAAACAAAGGACTATTCTTACTTTGTTTTTACTTTTGCTGATAATTCTGTATTCTTCACAGTATATTTACTAGCATATCTGTTGGAAGGTGGGGGGAGGGCACAGAATCTGAGGAAAAGGGGTGAAAAGTGCAGCAGTGGAGCTCACTGGGCATTGATAAAAGTGAACTATACAATTCATGGGTGGAGATGGGAGGGAGGGAGTGGGAGAGAATGAGGGAACAGATGACAAATGTACTTATTACTTGATGCATGTAAATGTAATCCCGCTGTATATTGCATCTGTACTAACAATAAAATAAATGAGTACAATTAAAGAAATGAAATATCTTAACTGAAAAAAAAAAGAATCAAAGGCCTAATAAGAGACAAGGATATGAACCAAGATCTTGCCAGCATTTTTCACTTGATCCTTTGAGAAGTATCAAGATTTCATTTTTTAAAAAATGCAAGCAATTGGAAGACAAATCCTGCTAGCTTCCTTTCATGCTGCATTTACCCAATTACCTGCATCTGTGTCCACTGGCCCTGCCTCCTGTCCTGTCAGTGTGGCCTGGTCATGCTCCTACCTAAGACCTCTACTTCTTCTGTACCAGATTCCATCACCCCTTCCCTACCCAAGGATATTCAAGTAACCCTCCAGTAATTCCCTCCTCTCTCTTTTGGCCACTAACCCTCTCTCCTTTTCCTGGATCATTCCCATCAACCATCAACATCAAAATTGTTACGATTTCTTCCATCTTAAGACAATGCAAAATTCCAAATCTTGGGGCTGGGAATGTGGCTTAGTGGTAGAGTGTTTGCCTAGCATGCATGAGGCCCTGGGTTCAATTCCTCATTACCACATAAACAGAAAAGGCTGGTGCTAGCCTTGAGCAAAAAAAGCTCAGGGACAGTGCCCAGGCCCCAAGTTCAAGCTACACAGCTGGCAAAAAAAAAAAAAATCCAAATCTTCACTTGAGTTCATATCCCCATCCAGGTGAAGTTATTACCTCCTTTCTGTACCAGAAGATATCTCAGCATAAACTCCTCTACTCCCATTCTCAATTGAGCTCTCATTTATACTTCTGCTAACTACTGTACTGAAATTGTTCTTCAGGGACACCAGTGGCCTTCCAGTTGTTAAATGCAGGAAACCATTTTCATTCTCCACTTTCTTTTCCCTGTCAATACCTATCTGACACAGTCTATGTTGTCTTCTTCCTTAAAACTTCCTTCGTTTGATTTCTTTCTTTCCTCAATGACAGTTTCTTCTTCTGTTTTCTTCACTGGGTCACGTTCATCACCTCAACCAAACACCATTAATAGTTAATAAGTTATGTGGTTCTTTGTGTAGCAGACTGTTTTAACTTACTGTAATTTAGGTGACTTTCATACCATGAGCATACACCAACTGGCTAACAGGAGTCTCAGAAGAAAGGTGTGTGATGAAGAAAAGCCATTTGGGGATTGCCAGGCCTAATCTCCACACCAATGATCTACAATCCATTCTTGCCTCCTTTCCATTGTAGTGTGTTCCTGCCATCCAGTTGGATCTGCTGTCCTTCCTTTCAGCTCAGTGACCTTCTGTGACCCCAGCAATGGTGACTGCCCTTGTAAGCCTGGGGTGGCAGGACCACATTGTGACAGGTGTATGGTGGGCTATTGGGGCTTTGGAGACTACGGCTGCAGACCATGTGATTGTGCAGGGAGCTGCGACCCTCTCACAGGAGACTGCATCAGTAGGTAAGCATGCATGCCTTTTACTCTCATCTATGTATAGCACAGATTCTTTTGAAAATTCACAAGTGATTGGAAAAGACAGTATTTGCACATCTCTGAAGATTTTTTTGTCAGTTTGCAGAGCCAAGTAAACGATTCCTCCAAGATTCTGAAGGTCATCTGGTGCATTTTGCAAAGTAAACTATCTGTCACAATAATTTCTTAAAAAATTACTGCTTTCTGGAAGGTGAACGTATTGGAAGGTAGATGACAAGGTTTGAGTCTCTATGAATAGATTCAAAACCACATAAGTTCAAAAATGTTCCCTAATAGGGCTGGGGATATAGCCTAGTGGCAAGAGTGCCTGCCTCGGATACACGAGGCCCTAGGTTCGATTCCCCAGCACCACATATACAGAAAACGGCCAGAAGCGGTGCTGTGGCTCAAGTGGCAGAGTGCTAGCCTTGAGCGGGAAGAAGCCAGGGACAGTGCTCAGGCCCTGAGTCCAAAAACCCAGGACTGGCCAAAAAAAAAAAATGTTCCCTAATAAAATCATCATTTAGAGGTGAAGCAAATGAAATGATGTCCTAGGCAACTTCAACTTCCAAATAGACATATATACAGATGGAGGCCAACAAAAATTTCCTGGCAGTTACTTCTGTTCCTTACTTAATAGTCCATTCATGTGGAAAATGAAACTGGAAAAGAAATCTTCACTATAGTGTTGGGTGACAACAATAAAAGGTACACACCAATATGGCCTTGCCTCTTGCTCCTATTGGTAGCCATATGTGGAAAATGGGGCATCATCAACTGTAAGAGAAGCACATTCTAGAAGCTCAGTGTTTATGATCTCAAGCATTTAGAGGAGATGATTGAAAATATGCTGTTCCACCCCACCAGATTTCACATGGTAAATTTAACATGGCTACAAAATAAACACATCTTCCTAATAATAATAATAATAATCATTTCTATCTTATTAGTAACACAGACATAGACTGGTATCAGGAAATTCCTGACTTCCATTCCATACACAATAAGAGTGAACCAACCTGGGAATGGGAGGATGAGCAAGGATTTTCTGCACTTCGACACTCAGGTAAGACAAATGAAATTCAATATTAAATTTCCATGCCTGGTCTTGAGTAAATGTGACAAACTAGAAGGTGTGTTTTAGGATTTTATTGGGGGTACCTCTATTTGTATTTGTTCGTTAAAGTAATAGCCCCATGAATATGAAACTGAAATATAACCTAAAGGTATTCTAACACACTTTTGTCTATTTTCTGATTATTATGGTAATATAAGTCATTAGTACAGAAAATTTGGAAAATACAAAACCTCACATGAAAGAAAAAAATTGCCTTAAATCTAGTTTTCCTACTGTTAATACTTCAGCACATTACCTTCTCTCTAAAACTCACTCATTACACAGCTGACTAAATATATCAAGTTTGTACAGATTCATTTTAAAAAGAAACATATTCTTACAAGACTTAGTGGAAATTAATAGCTACAAGGCAAAAGCTACTGTGAATTCATCTTGATAACTTTTGTATAACTATAAAACAAAGTAACTTTATAAAATACAAGCCAAGCAGCAAAATAAGCACAATTCAAATTATCAAAATTAGTTGAATAGGAAATACTGTTCAGAATATAAATCTAGCTCTTTGAGTTTTCCAAATCTGTAGTTTCCTCTGACTCCATTATCTTATTACCTCTTTGGATGAACATGCTATGATATTGGTATAGATATTTCATATTGAACCTGACCATACTTTTCTTATAGAAAGAAGCTACATTGTTCTCCCCAGACCTCTTTAAAAGTGCTGCGGATTGGACATGGTCCTTGCATTTGCTAGGTAGATGTTCTACCACTTGAGCCTTACTCCAAATGAACCAAGATGCTCTGTAATACAAACTCATATGTAAGCATGAAGCCTGGCACTTGTGGATTACAGCAATAATCCTAGCTACTTAGGAGGCTGAGATCTGAGGATCACAGTTCAAAGCTAGCCTGGGCAGGAAAGTCCATGAGACCTTTATCTAAAAAAAGAACAAAAAACCACAAAAGTGGTGCTGTGGCTCAAAGTGGTAGAGTGCTAGCTTTGAGCAAAAGCATTCAGGTGCAGTGCCTAGCCCTGAGTTCAAGCCTCATGGTCAGCAATACAAAACAACAACAAATGTGGGCATGAAATCTTACTTGGGGATCACCAAAAAGTACAAATTAAACTTTAAAGGTAGTGTTATGGAACATTTACAAACAGCTACAGAGTTATATAAGAAACACATTTAAAGTATTATCAGATCTCACATTTTGCCATATTTTCTTCCAACTTTCATCTGAATTACCAGATGTTAAAGATATATTTGAGTGTACCAAACCAATGTCTCACTAGTCTTCCTTCTTCCTGAGAATAACTAAACTCATAAACTTGGTAGTCATTACTTGTTTTCAAGTTTTAACTATTTTATTGCTTATTTTATAACTTAACTACCCTTTAAAATAATTTTGATCTCAGTATGTGTTTTGTTTTAGATTTGCCTATTCTATTAAATGCATATACCATTTTTATTCTCCTGTTGTTTCCCATTCAGGATATTTCTAAATTTCTGCCACTACAAATAATGCTCACCATAAGTTGTTTTTGGTTTTTTTGAATTTTTTGTTGATTGTGGGGTTTGAATTCAGTGCCTAGGTGCTGTTCCTGAGCCTCTGTGCTCAAAGCTAATGCTCTACCACTTGAGCCACAATGCCACTTCCAGGTTGAATGGTTAATTGGAGATATGAGTCTCCACAAGGACTTTTCTGCCCAGGCTAGCTTCCAACTGCGATCCTCAGATCTCAGCCTATTGAATAGCTAGGATTATAGGCATGAGCCACTGACACTCAGCTTACCATAAGTTTTCTCCTATATGTGCCCTTATACTCTTGAGGAGATCCCCACTGGGACTGATCAAGTATGGGCCACAAGCACAATCTGGCTTGCCACTTGTTTTTCTATGGTTTGTAATCTATTTGCTGTAACAATGGGTTTTACCCTTTAAAATTGTCATAATTTAAATGATTATGTGGTTATATGTCTTTTTCTTTTAATTCTTGACCATTGAGGTTTCCTTTCCTGTTAGTTTTTCTATATATAATTTACTTACTAATTTGTAGATTTTTTTAAATAAATTCATTCATCTAATCAACATTTATTGAATACCTATGTTATGCATCTGCTACTTTTCTAAAATGCTTTTTCCCAGTATTGAATTATGAAGTACTTCAGATGTACAGAAAAGTTTTGAATTACATATCATATATCTGCCACCAGTTATAGCCATCCACTAATCTTTAGATCAGGAAGAAACCATCCTTTAACTATATTCCCTTAGAGAATGTGTAGCCCTTCAAAAATCATAGACCCACCTTTGAGAAACAGTATATTTACCATTCTGTTTCTTCACTTAACATAATCACATGATAAAATCATATGGTAAGTGTCCCAATGGTTTAATGTCATTTTTTTCTTTACTTGGTCACTCATGGGGCTTGAACTCAGAGCCTGGGCTCTGTCCCTGAGCTCTTTTGCTCAAGGCTAGGGCTCTACCACTTTGAGCTACAGAGCCACTTCTGTTTTTCTGGTTGTTAATTGGAGATAAAAGTCTCATGGACTTTCCCGCCCAGGCTGACTTTGAACTGTGATCATCATATCTCAGTCTCCTAAGTAGCTAGGGTTACAGGCATGAGCCACCAGTGACCCATTGGTCATTTTAGCCCAGGAAAGAAGGGGGGCGGGGAAGTAATATGAAGTTGTCATATTTATCTTTTAGGCATTTGAAAAAGAAAACAAATCTTTACCTTTTATTTCCCTTAATGCTACTTAGTCTGAATTAAAAAAAAATTAACTTTGAAAGGTTTCTCATCCTTAGTTGAAACAATGACTCTTTGCAAGTCCCTCATGTTACATGCTAGACTTGATTGTGAGGACTGTAAGACTTCACTAAGCCCATCAGCCATGTTTTAAGGGAACTGGCAGCACACAGCAAGTGACGTGCTGGACCAGAAGGAACGACTCAGGCTCTCACATCCATAACAGCTGCTAGGTCTGTGATGTCCCCCGGGAGCCTATGAGATTCATGTGGATGAGCTCCAGAAAGAGGAAGACTTTGTTTAGTTTCCTGCTGAACAACAAGGTTCCTTTTGGGTATAAGATAGTGTTCCTGGGTGCTTTGATGATAAATTTCTGAAGCATGTTCAAAAGCAAGCATATCCTCTAATCTAGGTGACTACATATCTCTTGATCTACAGTCAGTTTCTATTAAAAATAAATCTTTCAAGGGCTGGGATGTAGCTTAGTGACAAAGCACTTGCCTAGCAATTTCAATGTTCTGGGCTTAATCCCCAGTACCAAAAAAGAAAAGACAGGGGCTGGGGATATAGCCTAGTGGCAAGAGTGCCTGCCTCAGATACACGAGGCCCTAGGTTCGATTCCCCAGCACCACATATACAAAAAACGGCCAGAAGCGGCGCTGTGGCTCAAGTGGCAGAGTGCTAGCCTTGAGCGGGAAGAAGCCAGGGACAGTGCTCAGGCCCTGAGTCCAAGGCCCAGGACTGGCCAAAAAAAGAAAAGAAAAGACAATTTTTTTCAAATACACTAATAAAATACAAGTACAATAATAAATACAAATACAAGCATTGTACTAATAAGATACCCTTAATGTATCTTCTTTCTTTTTTCCTTCCTTCTCCTTTTTCCCCTCTCTCTCTTTCCTCCCTTCCTTCTTCCCTTCTTTCTTTCCTTTTTTCTTTCTCTTCCTCCCTCCTTTCTTCTTTACTTAACTTTTTTTTGTCATTTGTGAGGCTTGAACTCAGGGCCTGGGCACTGTCCCTGCGCTCTTTTGCTCAAGGGTAGCACTCTATCACTTTGAGCCATTGCTCTACTTTCAGTTTTCTGCTGGTTAATTGGGACTTTTCTGCCCAGGATGGTTTTGAACAGCAATCCTCAGATCTCAGCCTACTGAGTAGCTAGGATTACAGGTGTGAGCCATGAGCACCTGGCTTCCCTTACTTTTTTTTAATGCTAGGTTGGCATCCAGGGCCTTGCGCTTGCTAGGCAAAGACTCTAACTCTACACCCATCCTTTTAATGTCCTAACTACTACCATTTCTTGTGAGATAGAAAAC
The DNA here is from genome assembly GCF_023159225.1 of Perognathus longimembris pacificus. Lineage (NCBI taxonomy): Eukaryota > Metazoa > Chordata > Mammalia > Rodentia > Heteromyidae > Perognathus > Perognathus longimembris. The sequence goes on from NC_063161.1 coordinate 19,195,627, forward strand.
ATCAGATGTGAAATTTTACTTCCTAAATAGCAAACAACTGGCTTTAACTGAACTCTACCACAGAACTATAAATAATATTCCTATCATTTATCTCAAAAAGTTGTCATAAATATTAAATAAGATAATATGAGTAAAGTTCTTCATATATTTCATGGCTTATATTTTGTCACTCAAGTTAGTTTTTGTTATTTTGTAATAACTGAATTCACTAACTCCTAATTGATCCCTGCCTCCTTTTCCTCTCCTTCCAATATTTTGATACATGAATGCCAGATTAATTTTCACAGATATGTAATTCTTATTTCATGTAGCCTCTTCAAACTGATACCTTTGAAAATCTCTTTTGTTGTTGTTGGCCATGGAGCTTGAACTCAGGACCTCAGTGTGGTCTCTGAGCTCTCTCGCTCAATGCTAGTGCTCTACTACTTTGAGCGACAACACCACTTCTGGTTTTCTGGTGATCAATCAGAGATAAGAGTCTTACAGACTCACCTGCCAGGCCTGGCTTTGAAATGCAATTCTGAGATTTCAGCCTCCTAAGTAACTAGGATTACAGGCCTGAGCCTCTAGTGCCCAGCTTGACCATCTCCTTAGCTTACAAACTGAAGCCAAGCCCTAATAGTAAAACAACAAAGGTTTCCCCTTCATACCCTCTATTATTCTTCTCAACCCAGTAAGTACCTGGACCCTGACTCAGTCAGTACCTGAACTGCTCACTTTCAGCCAGTACCTATAGCAACTCTCAGTTAAGTATCTAGATGGTTGACTCTCAGTTTCTAGACCACTAACTCTCAGCCAATACCTGGACCACTGACACTTCCATAAACTCTGACCTTTCACTCTTAATTTTTTTGCTTACTCTTAATCAAACTTCTACTTGTTAAACTCATAAATGAGTGAAATATGTTAAATAGTACCTGAAAAGGCTAGAGATGTGGTTCAGTACTACAGCACTTATCCAGAGTGCACTAAGCCCTGTATTTGATCCCCAACACTGTGAAGAAAATAATGTTAAAATCCCTGACATACTGTCACCATTGAGCACTATGATATGCAGTGGGGAGAGGAGAGTAAAGGGGCACTTACATCTGATTTTCAGATCAGGAAAAATGGAGATGATATATATTCTAGACTTTATGAATATAAAAATGAATTCTAGCCACGATACTCAAGGAACATTTTCGAGAGTAAACTCATACAGAACAGAATGAAAATGCCATATATAGTCTACATAGAAAAGTATTTTGAAGCTGTTCTGTAAGGCCTGGAAGACCTCTCACAGATATTAATTGTAATATACAATCTCAACTATTGGGAGGAAATACCCTGTTTTTTTTTCTTAATTTTTATTGTCAAAGTTATGTACAGAGAGGTTACAGTTTCATACGTTAGGCATTGGATACATTTCTTGTACTGTTTGTTACCTCCTCCCTCATTCTCCCCTTCCCCCTCCCCTCCCCCTTTCCCTTTCCCCCCCATGAGTCGTTCAGTTGATTTACACCAAACAGTTTTGCAAGTATTGCTTTTGTAGTCTTTTGTATTTTTACCCTGTGTCTCTCGATTTTGGTATTCCCTTTCAGTTTCCTAGTTCTAATACCAGTATACACGGTTTCCAATGTACTCAGATAAGATACAGAGATAGTGCAGGTACAACCACAGGAAGGGGATTCAAGAGGGTCATCAATAATAGAAGCTACGGTTTCACATCACATGTTGAAAGTAATTACAACAGTGATTTAACAGTCGTTTCCATAACATGGTGTTCATTTCACTTAGCATCATCTTTTGTGTTCATAAGGGTATAGCTATTGGGCTCTTGTGATCCTCTGATGTGACTAGCCTAAACCTGTGCTAATTATTCCCTATGAGGGAGACCATAGGGCCCATGTTTCTTTGGGTCTGACTCCTGTTTTTTCTTAAAAGTCCATTTCAAATCCTTCTTCATATCTAGGAAGCCTTTTCCCATCTTCCCTCACACAAGCATGTTGTTCCTCCCTTAGGCCACTTGTCACTTTTATATACTCACTTTATTCATCTTACTAAATTGTAAGGCTTAGGCAAGAATTGTATCTTGTTCATCTCTATACTCTTGTCTTGAATATCACAGATGCTAAGCAAATACTTCTCCAACTTGATACAACTCTATTTTACCAGTCAGTTACCTTCAATGGACCATCTAGTTGTTTTATTTGACTTTTGTCATCATGAACACTAATTTTTAACTTTTCTTGTTCCCATTCATCAACATGGAATGTTAACACTTGATTGCATTTACTATAACATCAATTCTAAGCACTGAAGGTGTGGCATTGTTACTACTTTCTATAATTCCATTAGGTCAGTACTTTATCAGATGATAACTAATTCAATTCAGACAGCGACTGCTTTTGAATGACTTTCATGGTTGCTTATTTGTAGGGATCCTTCAAGGTTTAAAGGGTATTATCTGGATTTACTTGCTGATCTTTTGTTTTCCTTTTTTGTTGTTGTTGTTCTTTTCCTCTTTCCCTTTTTTTTCCTAAATAATTTACACTTTTCCATTTGTTTTCCATAGGTAAATGTGAATGTAAAGAACAAGTGCTAGGAAACTCCAAGACATTCTGTGGAATGAAATATTCATATGGTGAGTCTGAAGTCTTCAAATGCTTCTCTGTATCTGTTCAAATGAAGTACAGAATTTGAAGGAAATGGGTGGCCTGGCTGATGGTATTACCACCTTACTTAGCACACACTAGATACTTAGGAAATGGCAGAAGAAGATACTAAATGTTTGTGATGACCAGTTCTCTTCCCCAACTTCTTTGAATGATTTGGACTTTTCAAAACGACAGGTAATACATCATATAGAAAAAGGGAAATGGAACAGCCTGAAGTAAAGACTATTTCTTCAAATTCTAAATGGATTTATATTTCCTATTAAATATATCAAGATGCATTATCTTGCTAACACATTCTTAATCAGTACTGGAAACTTTTTATCGCACCATTGTTCATATGGCCTGAAATATGCATTAGAATAAAGAGAAAAATTTTAAGTAGAGATTTCTGAAACCAAGTACTATATTTATGTTCCTGATAACATTGTATTTAATCTCATAAAAGATCAAAAAGTGGCAAGAACCATATAAATCCTATCTAAAGTTACATAAACATTTCCCTCTCTTCCATAATTGGCTAAACAATAGAAGAAAGCTTTTGAAATGTATAGTGCCCAATAAAGGGAAGGCAGTTCACAGGGAATAGCATTCACTTTTGATAACTTCTGAAAGCCAGAAAAAGGACAATTTAGTCTAAAGTCAGTTTGCTCAGTGAAAAATGTCCATTGGTTTTTAATACCACATTAGATGCTCCCATAACTGGTCAGTCTTTTAATTAGCTGTATTAATTTTCTACTTTAGATAATTTGCCCATTCTAAAAGATGTAATAAAACTCATGTCTTTTTTTTTTTTTGTCACTTGTGGAGCTTGAACTCTGGGCGTGGGCACTGTCTCTGAGCTCTTCAGCTCTACCACTTTATCCACAGCACCACTCCAGTGTTCTGGTGGTTAATTGGAGATAAGAGTCTCCTGGACTTTCCTGCCTGAACTGGCTTTGAATTGTGATCTTCCTGAGTATCTAGAATTACAAGAATGAGCCACCGGCACCCAGCAAAACTCTTCTATTTTTAATATACATTTCTTTGCAAAAAATGTTTTTTTCCCTGTCCAATCTTTCAGTTTATGGAAAAAAACATCTGATTTGTTTTTTCCTTTATAAAATATTTATTGTGTGATAGTTATGAACCAACAAGGCTCTGTGTTTTTGAGCTTATAGGATGGTGAGATAATCATGGTTGAACATTTAATGAGCATCAGACATGGGCCAGGCTCTATGCTGTATTCCCTTCACATGTTCATCTCATCCAAACTCTACCTCTAACCATCTTACTGCTCAAGTGAACTTGACCTGTTCACTTAATTTCTTAAAATATAAAAGATGAATAATACTTAAGACTTCTTACAAGTCTAAACATTTGATAAATTCTGAGAATACAACCTGATTCTCCAAATATGAGATCAAGCCAGAGAGCGTTCTTGGGGTTGGAGGTGTAGCTCAGGTTGTAGAGCCAGCCAGCCAATGAGTGAAACCATCGGTTACCAAATTGGATCCTGGTCTCAAAAAAAGGAAGAGAGAGGGGTGGGGGAGAGAGGGAGGGAGAAAGGAAGGAAGGAAAGAGAGAGAACTAAACAAAGAAAAGGAAAAAAAGAAAGGGAAAGGAAGAAAAACGAATGAAGGAAAAATAAAGGAAGGGTGAATGAAAGAAAGAGAAGGGGAAGGGAAGGGAAAAAGAAAGGATTCTCGCACAATCTTCTATACTTACCTAATGATATGAAAAATTGTTTCCTAGTGTTCTAGATTCCTAGTGTTGTAGTTTCCTAGAGTTCTAGTGGTCTTTTTCCCCACTTTAATTTATTGCTTAATCTTATTACTAAATCTTCAGCTACATCTATTCCATAGGTGGAAGAGAATGACGGAATCACAAGTTAAGCAGAATACTGAAGTTCTACAATGATAATATATTATACTGAATATATATATTTTTTTATTTTTTTATTTTTTTATTTTTTTATTTTTTTTTTTTTGCCAGTTCTGGGCCTTGGACTCAGGGCCTGAGCACTGTCCCTGGCCTCTTCCCGCTCAAGGCCAGCACTCTGCCACCTGAGCCACAGCGCCCCTTCTGGCCGTTTTCCATATATGTGTAGCTGGGGAATCAAACCGAGAGCCTTATGTGTAGGAGGCAAGCACTCTTGCCACTAGGCTATATTCCCAGCCCCATACTGAATATTTTTTAAAAACCTAGAAGAAAGCATTTTTCACTTCAGAGAAATGAATTAATATTTAAGTTGTCCAAATTTCAGAAAGTAAGGTGAAATATATGTGTTTTGACTTTTTGAATTATGTTGTTACAGTGCTGAAAATAAAGATTTTATCAGCTCATGATAAAGGTTCTCATGCTGAGGTCAATGTGAAGATTAAGAAAGTCTTAAAATCCTCCAAACTAAAGATCTTACGAGGAAAGCGAACATTATATCCAGAATCATGGACAAACAGAGGCTGCACTTGTCCAATCCTCAATCCTGGTAAGCATTTGACTTTCTTAATACTTACCTAGTCTCACCAATTTGCTGTTTGTCTTACATTCTCTGGGCCACAAAGCAAATTCATTACAGGCATCTCTCCTTTCCACCATCTGAATTCTTGGTAAAATTCAAATGGAGTTCTTGGAATTGACATAAAAAAATTCTCTTGTATGTGCTCTATAGTAGTAAAATATTTTTAAAATCCAGCAATTTAATACGTCTGTCCTAAAAGAGTAGTCGCAGATTGGTTCCAGGTCAACTGCATAGAAATCACTTTCATGAGTTTATCTGCCACTAGCTTGTTATCTGAGAGCTAAGTCCTATTACATTAGAACCTGTTCCCCAAGGAACCTCAAATGTAAAATCCCATCTGTACAAATAATATTGAATTAATTTTACTGTCGCATGAGAAGCTTCTGTTTCTCTTGGATAGAAAAGAACTCTCAAGTTCTCATCATATTATTTTTCATTAAGTGATCATTCTCGTTTTAAATTAGAAACAGCAGAAAAGAAATGAATACATTTTAGGGAAACTTGCAATGGAACAAAATTTTGTTTGAACCTTAAAATGTATGGCAGAGGTGAAAAACAGCTGCCTCTACACTCTACAAGCATATGAACACTCTTCAAACTGTGTTGTAGACTATTTATTTCAAATCGAGTACAGGATTTAAGTTTTTGACCTTAGCATCCCCAGTTACCTGCTCTCAGCACTCAGAAAATGGCAGTGAAATTCTGACAGAGTAGGTTACAGACAAACAAATAATTTCAAGCCCTCTATTTCCTAGTTTATGTATTATAGTCTGTTTTTTTTCTTGTTTATATAGTCATCATCTATGTCTTAAGAGTACTGTTGAAACAGGTGCATAATTTAAGTTCTGGATCTAATTTCTTCTTTTATAAGCCAGGAAACCACAGTTATGTTAATCAGAAGTTTTTGCAGTCATTGATACATTTTAAGAAACAAAGTACAGAGAAAGAAGAGAAAGACTAGCAATGATGAAATATACCCCCCAAGCAATCTAAATAATAGAGAAGTTTTAATGTTTTCTCAACTGTTAAATAATATTTCCTTCACTCTTGTCTACTTCTTATGCTCTTATTTAACATTAAGAAAGGAGAAAAGACATTTAAATCATAAAAATATGTAGTTCCAGAAAATAAGCTGCGATAACAGGAATCTTGGATTTTTAATACAAGAAACTAAGAATCATTAATTTAAGTTCTATTTCCCAATGATCTGTGCTTAGGGGCTTTCCTTATGAGTACTCTACTATTGTCTTGGCAGAAGAAGAAAAAAAAATCTGCGTGGTTTTTCAATAAGATATTAAAAACAAAAGTTTGACTATCTGAGCCACCCTCCAGGAAGTGAACTATATTTCCTAATCAGGTTTCTGCCAGAGTCAAAGAATCAACTGAGTTCATCACAATTGAAAACATAAGCCCAATTATTCAAAGAATGCTTGAAAACATGTTTACTTGCTTTGAAGAGAAGATTGGAACCTGCCAAAGCAAAACCAGACACTCTTTCATTTTGCTTTGGGTTTGGTTTTTTTTCTTTCTATTTTCACAAGTTCAATAGCTAAGGCCAAAGAAAGAAAGCTGATAAGAACTCTGAAACCTTATACCTCAACTTGCTTCCTTTGCTACTATAAAAAAGGAGCAATCTAACTATGTATCCTTGCAAAGAGAGACTGCTCTCTTAATTCATGAGAACATTCACTTATCATTCATATTTTATAATACCAGCACTAGCACTAAAGTATATTTTTCCTTTTCTATATGTACAAAATAAAACTTTGTATCCTCAAATGGATAGAAAAGTAGATGTCAAAGCATAAAGATAGAAAAATGTAATGTAACAATAAGAGATGTAAAATATAGGCTGGAGATGTGGTTCAACTGGTAGAGTGCCTGCCTAGCAAGCTCCAGACTCTGAGTTCAAGCCCCAGTATGCAATTGTTTTGTATGCTATTTGTTATAAAGTTGCACTGTAACTTATGGATTTATTAATTACCATTTACATTTATACCTTAAATTCATGGTAAATTCCTGTAGTATTTGTTCTGTTGATAGTTTCACAGTAAATTCATTTAAAATATTAGGGGGGAGGGGAAATGAAAGGGAAAAATCAAGGAGAAAATGAGGGAAGTGGTGACACTGTTCAAAAAGAAATGTACTGGGGCTGGGAATATGGCCTAGTGGTAGAGTGCTCGCCTCGTATACATGAAGCCCTGGGTTCAATTCCCTAGCACCACATATATAGAAAACGGCCAGAAGTGGCGCTGTGGCTCTAGTGGTAGAGTGCTAGCCTTGAGCAAAAAGAAGACAGGGACAGTGCTCAGGCCCTGAGCCCAAGGCCCAGGACTGGCAAAAAAAAAAAAAGAAAAGAAAAAGAAAAAGAAATGTACTCAATACCTGACTTATGAAACTGTAAACACTCCTCTGTACATCACATCTTTACAATAAATTTTTTAATTAGACTTAATTTTCAAAAACTTTATTGTATTTTTAAAAGATTATTGTTTTAGATATTAGATTATATGCCAAAACTATTGCATATGTACGTGCACATATACTTTTTATTTATCTATGTATTTATTTTTGGTAGTACTAAACGATGAACTAAGGGCCAGGGTAAGGGTAGAATGCTAGGCAAGCATTCTACCACTAAAGTACATCCCTCACCCTGTTTATTTTATTTTGCGGAAGAGTCTCACTAAAATTGTCCAGGAAATTGTGTTCTTCCTCTGTTTTAACCAAACTATATAAAACTATGAATTACAAATATATGAAACTGATGGTCTTACCCCTCCCTTGAATAAAACATAAAATACTATGTAGCTCCTAATTCTGTTCTCTGTTAGGTTTGGAGTACCTTGTAGCCGGACACGAAGATGTAAGAACAGGTAAATTAGTCGTGAATATGAAAAGTTTTGTCCAGCTCTGGAAACCATCTCTTGGAAGAAAAGTCATGGATATTTTAAAAAGAGAGTGCAAGTATCCATAAAGGTATACAGTACTAGAGTTTCTCTGTGTATAAAACACAAAATGTAATTTAAAAGAGACCTCAAAACTGATACTGGGATTTTAAGTGCCAAAACGTAGAGAAATGTTCCAATGAATGGAACTTGCTCAACCTGTCTCTCTTGGATCCATGTTTAAATTAGTTTTGTTTCATAAAGAGGCATGGCAAATCTTGAGATCTGTTTTCTATGGAAATGAAAGACATAACTAGTGACATATTTTAATAGCAGTATGATACCTAGTAATCCACTGGGAGCAGTATCTCTAATAAGGATTCCTCTCAGCTTCAGGTATATTACTTACATTTGATGCTACTTAAAGTAATTAAAGTCCTTTTAAAGAATCCCCAACCCTACTATCCGGAAAGGCGTTTCTTAAAAAGAGCCTTCTCTTGTCTGTTGTGTATGTACTTTGGTCTGTAGAATGTTGAATGGAGACTCTCCATATGTATATAGTATTCTCTTGTATAAAGCACTTTACTACCTACAACTTGTGTTGTAAATGGTTGGAGACTGCTGTTGACGGAAGAAAAGAAGGTGTGGATGAACACCCTACTAAAACAGTGGACAAAGGGACGATCTAAATGAAATTGTATGATTTAACTCTGAACACCTGGAGAAACTATGTATAGAAACAATATAAAAGAAGAGTATATTGACATGAAGCCTAGCTTTGGGCTAGAGGTTAGATTCCAACATAGTGACCATGATAAAATGCTTGAAAATTAAATAGAATAAGACCTTAAAATAAGAGAAAAAATCAGAAGTGTAGAAATATGTTTGCATAAAGGGGAAGTGAACTTAAGTTTTAAAAATCTCACCTATTGGGTGGGAAGGTGGCTTAGTGGTAGAGTGCTTGTCTAGCATGCATGAAGCCCTGGGTTTAATTCCTTAGTACCACATAAACAGAAAGAGCTGGGAGCAGTGCTGTGGCTCAAGTGGTAGAGTGCAGGCATTGAGCAAAAGAAGCACAGGGACAGCACCTGGACCCTGAATTCAAGCCCCAGGACCAGCAAAAAACAAAACAAAACAAAATCTCACCTCCTTGTGATGCACTTGTGTACACTTCAAAGTTATTGTAGACACAGAATTTGTTCTATTTTTGTGTTTAGTATTTAAACCTGAATGTTGAAATAGTTTTGCTCCTTCTCTTTATTAACAGTGTAAGGTCACTGTATTTACCTATTATTTTTTAATACAATGTATGTGATAATTTACCAAATTACCATTTTTCATTGATTTTCATCTTCTGTACCCACACATAACAACTATACATACAGTTACTTCTGTATTTGAGTATACATGAACACTCACAGTGCCATAAGATTAAATTCACATACAGAACTTATGTTTCCTGAGGTCCTGTGGACTTGCAAAAAAATATATATATATTGCTTTGTTAATTTGTTTTTATATGTCATATATGTAATAAAGGAATATTATCTCCTGATTTTTGTCTCATTTGTTGATCAACTTTTTCAGTGATGTTAAAAATTAATGTGGGAACTTAAATCTAAATTTCTTAAATTAAGAAAGTAAATTAACGGAGAAAAAAGGGGCCCAGCATTCTCGGGTTAGTCTAAGGTTGTGGAACAGAGTGGAAGCTAATTCATCCAGGTTTAGGTTCTGAAGCCTTTGGACATGAATTTTTTTTCATCCGTTGTAGTACAATTTTGATAGTAGTCTTATTTTTTAAATAATTTGAAAGTAATCAAAGTTTGTTGTTAGAAATTTGGGGGAAAAAATTGGGGGCATGCCATAGGAAAATGCAAGGCTCTGAGTTCAAAAACCAGTAACACCAAAACTCCAGTAAAAGATGTATACCCCTGAAGGAATACCCCTGACCCCTTCCTCTGTGCTTCCTGGATGCCTTGAGGTGAGCAGTTCTGCTCTAGTACACACACCCTCCATAACATTCTGTCCTGCCATGGGCCCCAAAAGCAGCTCAGCCAAGTGATCACGAACTGAAATCTCTGACTGTGAGCCACAATATGCCTTTCTTCCTTTAATATGCTTACCTCAGGTATTTGTCACCATAGTAGAAAGCTAACATAAGCCATTCTGTGACCAGAATCTTCCATGTTAGAGTTGCTCTTTCAAGTGCCTCTTTTTTTTTTTTGCAACATTCCAAAGAAAAAAAAGCCCTTGTTACAATAATTTCTTAATATTTTGCTTCTGAAATAACTTGCAGCCCTTCCACTGTAGATTTAAACTTCCTGTGTAGCCTTGTACTTCCAAAGTAGGGAGAGATCAAGAGAGGGAAATGGGGACACAGAAAACAGGAGAAGAAGAAGAAGAAAAGAAGAAGAAGAAGAAGAAGAAGAAGAAGAAGAAGAAGAAGAAGAAGAAGAAGAAGAAGAAGAAGAAGGAGGAGAAGAAGAAAAGAAACGTTGTGTTCCTTATTTTTTCAAAGCAAACAACAAACACAGTATGAGTCAGTCTTCTCATGACCCCATTTCCATTCTGTCATCTATCACACTACCATACTTCCTTATATACCTTCTCCATGGTATCTTACCAAATAACCAACTCAGTACCAAAGCAATGGAGGCCAATGAAACTTCCATCTATGGCCTCATATAAGCACAAATACTTCCTTTGAGGGCTGCTGGAAAAGTCTTTGCCCCCAGAGCTTTGCGGCATGTACCATTTGACTTTATTAGTCAGCAGATTGTTGTGTAATTTCCACATACCTATCCACATGATGTGCCTCAGAGCAACACAGTCTATGCCTCTTCTTACATCATTTTCCCTGAAGAGGAATGTTACTAATATTTAGTCTTTGGTGCAATGGAAATTCTCAATAATAGGATAATCTTTTAATAGTGTCCACTAAGTGAGGTCAAATCTGTGGGGATGTGACCACAAGTCACAAAACAGTATCCATCTGGCTATATTAAACAGAACAAGGCCTAGTATGGATAAACAGAGTTCTTTGGGACATGTTAAGTTTTTGTAAAACAAATCCCTTTCTAAATGATTAGAGACTTAGACTCCAAAGGGTAGGGAAAATCTTTAAAATGTCTTGTGCTGGCTGTTCCTTTACCACTCCTCTGGCCTGAGAATAATATTAGTGAGCAAGACTTATTGGCCATTGAGTTTTGTCACAGGCCCCAGGACTGAACTGTTTTGTGTTCATGGCTTCAGTGATAAGCAGCAGTCTCCTAACCTTATCAAAGAGCCAGAGTCATTCATGACTTATTTCCCACAGTTTGAGAGGAAAATATTTATCAACAACCTTAATTTTGCAAGGGAGACTGGTATGATAAAAATGGAATAAAAGCAAAGGGGTGTGCCTGGCATGACTGATGGTTTGTTTTTCAATCATTCCCTCAGAGAATGGTTTGACTGAAAATACTTTTTTGAACATGATCCCTACATTTTTATACTTTCATTAAAGAAATTTTAAACTTTCTTCTGTTTTTCAGGTATTAATATCTATGTTTGAAAAAAAGGTAACTGTTTGAAACCAGCAATTCTTTTTTTTTTTTTTGGCCAGTCCTGGGCCTTGGACTCAGGGCCTGAGCACTGTCCCTGGCTTCTTCCCGCTCAAGGCTAGCACTCTGCCACCTGAGCCACAGCGCCCCTTCTGGCCGTTTTCCATATATGTGGTGCTGGGGAATCGAACCTAGGGCCTCGTGTATCCGAGGCAGGCACTCTTGCCACTAGGCTATGTCCCCAGCCCAGCAATTCTTTTTTTTTTTTTTTTTCAACATTTTATTTTTTTTTATTTTTTTTCTCAAATTTTTATTATCAAACTGACGTACAGAGAGGTTACAGTATCATACGTTGGGCATTGGATACATTTCTTGTACTGTTTGTTGCCTTGTCCCTCATGCCCCAGCAATTCTTTTTAAATAATAAATTTTAAGATTTATAATTAGCTCATATATCACAACTAAAAATTCAGAATGGCCAGGTACCAGTGGCTCATACCTGCAGTACTAACACTCAGGAGGCTAAGATCTGAGAGTCACAGTTTGAAGCCAGCCAGGGCAGTAAAGCCTGTGAGACTTATCTCCAATTAACCACCAAAAAGCTGGAAGTGGAGCTGTGGTAGATTGCTAGTCTTGAGTGGGGAAAAAAAAAACCCTCAGGGAAAATGGCCAGGTCCTGAGTTCATGCCCCAGGACCAGCATTAATTTAATATTGGGGGTGTAAATACACGGAGTAGAGTGTTTCTGTAACGTGAGGCTGCATGTTTCATTAAGAGAAGCTTTTAGGACTAGGAATGTAGCTCAGTGGTATAAGACTTGCCTGGACTGCCTGAGGCCTTTGATTGGATAAATCATAGTGTGTTCACCTGAACAAGAAGGAACAGCAGCCAGGCAGGGAATCTTGCTTGCCAGAGATAAAAACAACCACTGTTAGCAAAATTTCATAGAATTACAATTGTGATGTTCTCACAACTTCAAGACACTAAACATTTCAAAATTGGTGAATTTAAAAAATGAGACAGAAAATAACAAGCAATGATTAAGACTTTTATAAGGGAGGCATAGCCAAAATGTTTTACATGTGTTACTCTCACATCTAATTCTAATCCTTCTAAACAGTCATGGGTGGAGAGGGCTATTACTATTTCCATTTTCTAGATAAGAAAGTGAGGCACAAAGGAGTAACAACTGTTCAAGAATATTTTGCTAATAAGAGGCCCGGGTTCAAATCCAAGCACTCAACACATACTTCATATTTTTAATCACTAACTCTGACTAATTCTGACATTCAGGAAGCTGTCCCTGGGGAGTGATACTAGCTGCACTATTTTTCTCACTGGCTGTTTCTTTTAGAGAAGAGCATTGAATATCAGCATTCCTCATAGGTTTCCTTTTCTGTACTCAGAATTAAGTATTTTGTTCCCCAAATATACAGTTTTCTGCTGTCTTTCTCACTACTACATCACCATTAGAGTAACGTTGCTTGCCATAATTTCTACTAAGGTAAGATCATTAAAACTCCATTTTTCCTCTCTACTGTTTTTTCTCTACCTTTAGAGTTTATACTTTTTACTTTAAAGCTGCTCTATTACAGCCTTAAAAATCAATTATTCTTAAGTAGTACTGTGAAAATTGGCAGACATGGCCTTTTATGTAAAAATGACCTGTAAAGAAGTCTTGGGCCCCTGCCTTAGTGACTATTTATAAAAGTCAGGGTAGGGACCATGAGGAAAATTTTAATAAGTATTGGTGGCAACTCAGGTATAGCTGGGGTACAGATAAGACTGAGAAATCCTTGCTCTCAGATACTATTTTGCAGTTGATCCATAAAGTCAAAGAATTATCCATTACCTCTGTCCCTATAAATATATCTCCAACTGGTCATAAATCTATTTGACCTTTGCCACAAATTTTATTTCAGGAATAACAATTCTTAGTCCTGTTATGGGAATAAGAACTCAGTTACCAATGCTAGAGGTATATAGTTCGATGGGAGTGCATTGGCATAACTCACATAAGGCCCTAGGTTTAATCCCTATCACTGAAAAGAAGAAAAGGAAATACCTGGGCTGGGGATATGGCCTAGTGGCAAGAGTGCTTGCCTCATATACATGAGGCCCTAGGTTCGATTCCCCAGCACCACATATACAGAAAACGGCCAGAAGTGGCGCTGTGGCTCAAGTGGCAGAGTGTTAGCCTTGAGCAAAAAGAAGCCAGGGACAGTGCTCAGGTCCTGAGTCCAAGGCCTAGGACTGGCCAAAAAAAAAAAAGAAAAGGAAATACCTAAGTTACTTAAGAATGAAAATGTTGACAGGCTATATCTCTAACAATTATTTATACTTATTTTTCAACCTGGAATTAAACTGTTAAGTACCTAAATTTATCACTGATGTCTTAACTTCTCAATTCACTTAGGGCCATCTTCTCCATGTCCTGGACTTCATATTGTTTGGGAATCACACTAAGATATCAAACAAAACTTAAATAATCAGCTTCCCAGCTGGTACTAAATAGAACTTAACCTGTCAATATGCTACTCTAGACCAAAGGATTGATAGATAGATAAAAACAGAATAATTCAAATGAGGTATTTTCCCATATCCTACTTCCCAATTTCCCCACACACAATGCTTTATGACCCCAAAGAAGCCATGCGTGTCTGCAGAAAGCTTTAATGGGCGATTTAATCATGAGAATCTCAGGCATTGGTGGCAAGCCAGTGGAGAAGATATTTTTGGTCAAATGTGCCTTTCAATGCCTCATAAATCAGACTGCCTGGACAGCTTCCTAATTTCCCTTTAGGTAGTGCCAATCCTGCTCACATACTCCATTTCACCACCACTACCACCACCCCCAGAAAGGCTCAAGAAGTAAGGACGGTGAAGCAATGACATTGGGAATGGCCAACACAGAGACCATCTTACTCCCTCTCTCAGAAATGAGGATTCAAGACACAAATAAATACCAATATCCATGCAGACTACATTTTTCTTTTCTCATTCTTTTTTTGTGTGTGCCAGGTCTAGGGCTTGAACTCAGGGTCTGAGCACTATCCCTGGCTTCCTTTTGCTCAAGGTTAGCACTCTACCACTTGAGCCACAACGCAACTTTCGGCTTTTTCTGTATATGTGGAGCTGAGGAATCAAACCCAGGGCTTCATGCATGCTAGATGAGCATTCTACCACTAGGACCCATTCTGAGCCCCTCTTTTCTCATTCTTGCAAAATACAGGATATCTTCTTTTCTATATACAGGGAGAAAAATCACAATTCAAGGAAATATATACAGCTTTCCTCACTGTACACAGTATCTCTTAACATTGGAAGCATTCCTGTCCTGCACACAGAAACTCTCCAGCCTCCAACATGGACATTTGCCCTGCAGTGCCCTTCAGTGACCTAGAGAGCTTTTGATAATAACTGAGAATACAGCTAGATATTTTGTATCAGCATGTTCTCTGCCTCTGGTAAATGTTATATTATTAATCATTTGAAGTAGAAATACAGAAGACATATTTGAGCAGTATTTATAAGTACACTTAACTGACAGATCCCAAATTTCATGTTTTATTTGAAAACAAAATTAAGCTTAAGAACTGCCACACACAGAGTTTTCACTTAACCCAAATATCATCCTCCTAAAATTGGGTAATGGCTATTTAAGAAGTGCCTAAGGCCCAGTAATGGCTACAGTAGCTTTTTCAGTATCTTTATGAATTTTTTTAACCTTTTTTACACAGAAAATAAAATGACATTTAAGAAAATACTAAATACCATGACATGTAAAGGGTAATTTAGAATCAATTTTGTAGCACTGGATATTTGCCCTTTCTAATTCTCCCATGGAAAAGGTAGTCCAATATGTAAATCCCATGATAATGTCACTGAGGTGGGGAATAGGAGTGATATTACCAGGAGTTCCAAACACTATTGTGTTCATGATCTCAGTTAATCTAATCACCAGAACAACTTCCGAAGTACCATCCTCTTATTTCATATATGAGGAGTGTGAGATTAAGAGCAGTAAATTAACCTTCCCAAGACCACACAGATATCAAAGCCATGTTTTCAAACCTAGAGGCCATCAGATCCAATCTTCTTTACATAATTCTGATTTAAAGAAACACTCCCTCCTTAGCATCACTTTTTTACTCTGTATCTTCATTCATTAACCCCTACTTCCTAGAACCTGCCTACCACATAGGCAGGTTCTGAAGCTATAGCAATGAATGCCACCACAAGGGGTGAGTGAAGAGAGGCATCATTAGATAACTATAACAATCCCTGTTCTTTCTCCACATTGTAGACATATTTATCAAGCACTTGATGCCTGAAATGATTTAAAAGAAATATTCTTTTTCATCACCAAAGGGCAAATTCAATACATTGGATGTCATTATCCTGATTGTACTAAACACAGCCCTTCAACACACAACTCAGACTATCTGAAAGCAATGACTGACTAAATTCTTTGGAATGGAAAGTAGTTATAATTAGATAATGGCCACAAAGCAAGAGTGTTTTAATTACACTTAATGCCTGGAGGGAAGCAGCAGAACCCTTCCTCTCTCTACGGACACAGTCCTGCTCTGTGTTGTGCTCATGAATCTTTCTGTTGGAATGATTCTGTCTGATGTCTCTGTGGGGAGAAAAACAGGGTTCCTCACTAATCCAAGCTATTGACCAGCTTTGCTTCCCACAAGTGAGTTGAGGGCTCTCCTATTCCTCTCATGTAGCTCAGGAAGATTCATTTGCTTCTGTGAGAAATAACAGTGACCATAATAGAAAAGAAATTCTAGGCATTCTTTCAAGCTGTTGGGAAGTTCCAGCACATTCCAGCTGCAAAAGAATTCAAGTCTCTCCACTCATGTCCAAACTCTAGCACCGTCCATGTGTACTTTGTGCATTTAATAGACCAAAATTCTATAATTACCTCCATAAATTCTTGTGAACTGAAGGTTGATTGTATAAAGAGATCATTTATCCTCAGGCTTTGGGTAATGACAGATTACGGATATGTGTGGATTCTCAACCTTATTGCTATTCCAGGGCACAACCAATCACATGCAACCTAGGTATTTTTGTAAAACATTTTATTCCTTAGGCTGTAAAAAACCCACATCTCAAGAACATTTGGCTATTGTAAATGAAGTCTTCATTCCACTTAGGGTCCAGAAAGACCAATGTACTTGTGACCTCTTCTAGGTCCAAAGGCATGCTCAGATCACTCGTGCCTGAATCAATCTTGAAACTCTTATACATACCTCTGACTCTAGTTAAGAAGACTTGCCTCTTGCTTACTGCCCGAGGAAAGGAGAATAATAAAAATAAAAACAAAAGAAGTTTATTTCATTTGGTGCTGGTTCTGGAGCCTGAACTTGGGGCCTTGGCACTGTCCCAGAACTTCTTTTGCTCAATGCTAGTGCTCTACCACTTAAGCCACAGTTCCACTTAAGCTTTTTGTTAGTTTAGTAAAGGTAAGAGTCTCTACCTGGGTTGGCTTAGAACCACAATCCTCATATGTCAGTCTCCTTAGTAGCTAGGATTACAGATGTGAGTCACAGGCACCCATCTTTGATTTTATTTTTTAAGGCAAAGAAAAAAAGAAAAGAAAAATATAAACAAACTATCATTAGGAAGCAGTTTTTAATGAGTACAGATTTTGGTAACTGTTGCTAGGAATCAAAAACACTGATCTTGAAAACATGTCAGGAAACCTTATTACACTCTACAAAGAGTAACTGTATTTCTTCACTATGCCACACATCCAGTATTTATTTCCAACAGTTGGGAATAAAGAGGGTAGAAGAAGAACACAATTCAAATACAAGCCAATAGAGACGTGACTGGAGAGAGAATGCAAACAATAGTATGACAAGCAGTAACATGTCAGACTGGGAACCATGTTACTAGCAAAGTACAAATAATGAAGAGGAAACCTGGAATAAAATTATTTGAGTTAGCTTGTTCACCACTTCTCAGGTTTTGAATTCTCCTGGGTAGATGGGCTAGAACTCCATGCTGTGATTTATAACATCTGTAAAAACCCAGATGTTCAAACTTCCCTGAAATCCAAATGCTGTTGTTTTCCCTTAGAACTGCTTTCTATGTGTTATCTTCGCAACAATTTGATGTACATCTGTGAAGCAGATGCTATCATTGTTCCCATTTTTCACATGAGGGGGAAAATGCTCAAGGAAGTAGGAAACTAGGCCACTGTATGATTGATAGTAAGAGAAATAGCAAAAGGAGTATGGCCCAGGTCTGAACTCCAGAGTTCTATGCTTTTAGTCATCACAGAAAGCATTTCTGCCTTAATACATACCTGTTTCATCTGCAGGAAGGACAACTACTCTGGCTCCCCTTGAATCTCTATTCCTTCCAGTCCTCAGGAATATATCCTGGAATGACTTAGGAACTGAGACCTGAAACAATGAGCCTGGCAATCCTTCTTACATTGAGTCAGCATTATCCACAGAAGCTTCATCAACTTCCTGCTCTTCTTTCTCACTAAGAGAATAGGAGATGAAAAGCATTTTACCATCACCATTTTCTCTTTCTCCACACAATGAAGGCTGAGACATAGTGTCCTTCAATCTAAAAAAAATAAAATCACAGAGTCAGGTGCTGGTGGCTCGGGTTGCCTGTAATCCTAGCTACTCAGGAGGCTGAGATCTAAGGTTTACATTTTGAAGCCAGCCAGGGCAGAAAAGTCTGTGATACTCTTATCTCCAATTAACCACCAAAAAGCTAGAAGTAGAGCTGGGACTCAAATGGTAGGACACCAATCTTAAGAAGACAAAGCTAAGGGACAGTGCTCTGGCCCTGAGTTCAAGCTTCAGTACACACACACACACACACACACACACACACACACACCACTGAGTGTAACAAATAATATGATCATGGATCATGGTCCTGTTACCTAACAATGTACATTATTCAAACAGGTATGGGTAATACTCTGATCACCTGAAAACATCCTGGATAGGAATGACAGCAAGTAACTATTTTAATACTATGTTTATGTTCAGATATAGTTTGTAGTCTCCTATTAGATTGAACAAGGTCTTTGAGGGCAGAAATTATTACATTGTATTCCTAATGTATATCATCATGCATAATATATCAAAAGAGTTCAAAGAGAGGGACAAGGTAACAAACAGTACAAGAAATGTATCCAATGCCTAACGTATGAAACTGTAACCTCTCTGTACATCAGTTTTATAATAAAAACTTAAAAAATTTAAAAAAAGAGTTCAAAGAATATTTATCAAGTGAATAAATAGGTGAACTCTGCAGATTAGAAAAGCACTATTTATTTAATCATTAAGAAAACATTCATTAAACAGCTTCCATTTTAAAAAAATATAGCATTAATAGAGTGGTTAATTACAGAATGTAGACTCAGATGCCCTAGTTTCAAATACTGTTTTTGTGCTTTAATGATGATATGTCAGCTGTTAAGTGCACAGGAGAAATAAGACTGAAGTAGTCAGATGAGCCCTTACACCCCTCTAGTTTTCATTCTAGAAGAAACAAGCAATAAACCTAGAAACAAATCAGTAAAATAATTCTGAACCATTTTTAACCCCAGAAAGGAAATAAGACTTCACTGCTATTAAGAAACCAACACTGACACAGAATTTAAGTAAGTACAATGTTTAGTAAGGCATGTTTAAGGGATCAGTATTAGTAGAAGAGAGAAGGAACTAGAAGCAAGCAGAGAGAGAAATCTAGCTGCCAACAACAGCCTCAGGCAATCCCACAAGGGATGCCGAAATTCATTCTCCATTCTGAGTCATGCCAAGTTGGACAGAGGTAGACAAGTGTCTTTATGTATGCCACAGGATGTGGGCCTCCCTAGGAAGGGGCATGTAAATCAGTTCTCTGTGGCTGAAGTAATTCCTATTGAGGCTGACAGCAGAAGCCTGTCTGCCAACAGCACTTCCAGAAACAGGAGCAACCAGGCCTCTACTAAGGGGCCATGGGACAGATGGCACGGCACACATACCCCTACCAAATGTGATGGTGGAGCTATAGCTACCTAAAACAAGGTGGTCAAGGAAGATCTTTCTGAAGGGATAATGCTGAAGCTGGTAACTACACAGTGAGAAGACAGCAGCTATGTAAATAGGTGGGAGAAAATATTCTTATTAAATGGAACAGCAAATAGAATGGTCCCTAAATTAGAACAAGCTGTGACTACCTGAAATACAAATGGCAAAAAGACCAGTGAAGTAAATGAAATCAGAACACGAGACCCTTGTAGGAGTTTGGAACTTAGCCTAAGTAATGACCAGTAGCAATTAGAAGGAAGACACACTATCTGATTTACAAGGGGGTTGAGGTGTGTGTGTGGAGGGGGTGTTGGTGGTTGGTTGGTTGTTTTTTTGGTTGTTTTTTTTTTGGGGGGGGGGTGCCAGTCCTGGTACTTGTTCCTGAGCTTCTTATTTTTTAAGGTTAGCACTCAACCACTTAAGCCAAAGCCCCACTTCCTGCATGGGATGGTTTGGAACCACAATCATAATATCTCAACCTCCTGAGGAGCTAGGATTATAGTGCTCAGCTTGATTTACTGTTTACATAGCTGTCTTATGCCAGAAGTGGTGGCTCATGCCTGTAATCCCAACTGCTTAGAAGACAGAGATCTGGAGGATATCAGTTCCGATGAAGGAATGACAAGGGGCCAGGACTCAAATAGCAGAGTGGCACAAAAACAAGTAAGAGGTGAAGAAAAGAAAACTCAAAAATGTTTTAGAGCAGGACACTTGTGGTTCATATCCATAAGCCTAGCTACTCAGGAGGCTGAGATCTGAGGATCATAGTTCAAAGCTAGCCCGAGAAGGAATGACTGTGAAACTCTTTTCTCCAATTAAGTACCAGAAAACCAAAAGTGGTGCTGTGGCTCAAAGTGGTAGAGTATTTGAGCTAAAAAGCTCAGGGACATTACCTAGGCCTTCAAGTTCAAGCCCCATGATTGACAAAAAAGCAAAAGAAAATTCTCAGGCCTTGAGTTCAAGCCCTAGGTCTGGCACAAGAGAAAAAAAAAAAAAGCATGTTTTGGCTGGAACAGTAGAAGGCTGATTGTATTATATAATTTACTTAGATAGGAAAAAGTAGATTTTTTTTTGCCAGTCCTGGGGCTTGAACTCAGCGCCAGGCACTGTCCCTGAGCTTCTTTTGCTCAAGTATAGCACTCTACCACTTGAGCCACAGCACCACTTTTGGCTTTTTCTTTTTATGTGGTACTGAGGAATCAAAACCAGGGCTTCATACATGCTAGGTAAGCCACCAGCCCAGGAAAAAGCAGATTTAAGAATGAAAATAGTTTCATCTTGGAATATTTTTTTTTTTTTTGGCCAGTCCTGGGCCTTGGACTCAGGGCCTGAGCACTGTCCCTGGCTTCTTCCCGCTCAAGGCTAGCACTCTGCCACTTGAGCCACAGCACCGCTTCTGGCCGTTTTCTGTATATGTGGTGCTGGGGAATCGAACCTAGGGCCTCGTGTATCCGAGGCAGGCACTCTTGCCACTAGGCTATATCCCCAGCCCCCATCATCTTGGAATATTTTTGATTGTTTGAAATGTTTGTTAGACATGAATCAGATTCAACTAGGTGATAAGTCTAGAGCACAAACAAAGCAAGGTCACAGACAAAGGATCTATATTAGGGAATCATAAGTAAATTGACACATTAGTTTGCTATTGCCACATAACCAATCCCAACCCTCAGCGGCATAAAACATTTTATTTTTGTTCATATCTAAGGTTAGCTAAGGTTCAACCCAGTCATCCCTGTTTCTGACAGAGATCTCTGCCCAGGTCCTGAGTTCAAGCCCCACAACAAACCAAGGGAAAAAAAAGTTACATTAAACCATTGGGAAACTTATTGTAAGATTATGTTAAGTGAAGAAACAGAAAGGTAAATACAAACTTGTCTGAGCAGAGAATAATATATACTAAGATTTTATTTTTAGAAAGAAAAATCTAATTGCAGTTGTATTACTATCTCTCTAGCATAATACTTGAGAAAACTAACTTAAAGGAAGAAGAAATTTTGTATGTGTATGTCAATCATGGGGCTTGAGCTCAGAGTCTGGGCACTATCCCTAAGCTTTTTCACTCAACCCTAGTACTCTACCACTTTGAGCCACAATGCTACTCCCAGTTTTCTGGTGATGAATTGGAAATAAGAGTCACATGACCTTTCCTGCCCCAGCTGGCTTTGAACTGTGATTCTCACATCTTAGCCTCCTGAGTAGCTAGGATTGCAGGCATGAGCCACTGGCACCTGGAAGAAGAATTTATTTTGACTTAGAGTTTCAGAGGTTTCAATCCAAGGTTGCTGGCTCCATTGCTTTGGCAAGACAGAAAGACCATAGCAAAAGGGTATGGTAGAAGAAACCTTCTCACCTTATGGAAGCCAGGAAGTAGAGAGAAGGGTCAGGGACAAGATATACACTTGAAAGTCACATCCCAGTGACCTCTTCCTGCAACTAATAACCCACTTACCTATGAACTCATCAATGCACTAATCCATCTAGGGAACAGGTCTTCAATAAGGGATTTTTTTTAATCTTGTGGGAATACATTTCATATTCAACCACAGCAGTAGAAGATGGATTGGAGAGAGGAAAGACTGGTAGCACAACGGCCAGTTATTCTGGTTCTTTTAGTCACACCTCCTTCAGACAGATTATGATCTGTCAATAGTCTTCAGTTCTTAAACTAAATTCCAGTGCTTGCAGTTACTAGCACCTTTCTTAAAGCTTCTTCCTTGCCTGGCTAACAGTAGATTTATAATAACTTTCTAATAAGAATTGGGTTCCGTGAGCACTGGTGGGTCACACCTATAATCCTAGCTACTCAGAAGGCTGAGAACTGAGGAGGGCAGTTTGAAGTCAGCCCAGACAGAAATATCCTCATGAGACCCTTCAATCAACTATTCAAAACCAGAAATAGTGCTGTGGCTCAACGTGGTATAGTTTTAGCTTTGAGCAAAAATCCCCAGGCCCTGAGTTCAAGCCACATGACTGACCAAAAAAAAAAAAAACAAAGGATTGAAGTCCTTACCTTCCATCTCATCCAACATCTCAACACACATTCATCTAGGAAAAGTAGAGGATCATCTTTTGTTACCATGTAGGAAAATTCAAAGGCAACAGATAGTCGTATAAGAACCATAACGTGGCTTGTTTAACCAGGTTCACAAATTCTTGATCTTGTCCTCCACCTTTCTGCTACTCTTCTCCCTCAATCTATTCCTGTGAATTCTTCTAGACTACTCACAACATACTAAATATTTGTGGAGTTTAGAACATGGTCATAGTTCCTGACATGCTGGCATAGCCTTTGTTCTTCCTCTTCTGGTCCTTTTCATTTCTGGCATGGCATCAAAGAGATTTTCTATCTTGGGCAAATATTGGTCCTATCTAGGCCTCACCTGGACCCTTTAGTGACTCTTAGTAGGGAACTGAGGCAGAAAGGGGTCCTTGGTAGGCAATGATCCTAAAAACAGTTACTGTCTGTACTATGTGGCTCAATCTTTGCTGTTTCCCAAGAAGCCTAAAAGGAAAATACACCAACAGATGTCTCACAAAGTGAAATGTTAGTAGTAGTATTACATACTAATCTGCCTTGGAAATTCTATGTTCTCACATCCCAGTTTCTAACAGATCTACAGAAAGATAAACAGGTGATATTTCTAGAACACAAATATTACTTGAAGTGAGCCACAGTTAAAATTGGAAAATCATTACTGGATCCTTGATGTTTTGCTATGTATGCTATTTTCCTGTTGTGTCAGCCAAATATTCTTTAGTTGACCAGTCCTAATGAGAAATGGGTAAAATCATAAAACTAAACATGAAGAAGAAATAACACAAAACCAGTGTGGAAACAAATAATTCTGCTTTAATCCTAATTTACAATCAGTGTTGTAAACTGTTAACAAAGTGTTGGATTTGGCAAAATGGGAAACTGTCAACTCTTCAGGGTCAGTGCTAGCTATTAAAAAAAATTTTTTTCTCTGAACTCAGCAGGATCTTTTCTGACAATGTTGTCCACTAGAAGTCTTTTCTCCATAAGGGATCACATGAACAAACTCTCTTGAATTTCACCACTACTTGACTCCAGTTGTATTACTTGCTATAGAATCTCTTGTGACTTTGTCTACAAGAGCAGCTACCTGATGACAGAAGCTCTCCAAGCTGTCTTGTCCTCATGACACGTCAGGCATCGTCAGAAACAGCTTTAACCCTGCTGTCTGCTCTCCGACCATTCATTACTGGATTCATCCTAGACCTTATTAATATGGCCCTACAGGGACCAATCTCTTTTGTCTCATGCTCCATGTTGCTCTCTTCAGCTGTGGGCCCACCACCTAGTGGCAAAACTCTTTAACACTGTTGTCTCTACTTGTCTTCAGTTTGTGACTTCCTAGGATTACTTCTGTAATGGCTTTGTCACAAAGTAACTCACAGGCGAATCTCCATTTGCTAGCATATATAATATCTCATAACTCTTTCCAGAGGATCTCTCTGTGTGTGTGTGTGTGTGTGTGTGTGTGTGTGTGTGTGTGTGTGTGTGTGTGTGTGTAAGATCTGGGGCTTGAACTCAGGGCCTGGGCACTGTCTCTCAGCTTTTGTGCTCAAAGCTAGTGGTCTACTACTTGAGCTACAGCTTCACTTCCAGCTTTTTTGGTGGTTAATTAGAGAAAAGAGTTCACAGACCTTTCTACCTGGGCCAGCTTTAAACTGTGATTTTCAGATCTCAGCCTCCTGAGTAGCTAGGATTACAGGTGTGAGCCACTGGTGCCTAGCTCAAAGAATCTTTTAAATTAAACTTTATGACACCTTACAAATTTTATAGTAAGGAACTAGACAAAGAACATAGTTACACTCATAACTGTCACTTAAACTCTGTCCTTTGAATGCCTGTAGTAGGACATGGATTCTCTGACTCTCAGGATTAAGTCCTTGAATGTGTTATGGCCTTCCTCCATGACTTCTATCTCTGATCTCTGCTCTCTCTACGGGATAAAATGAGGACACATGAACAAAACTAGGTAAGTATCTATCAGTTCTCCTAACACAGACCTGCATAGGATGCACTGATAAAGAAATGGAACCCATGATTAGAGCCAAGGTAAGAGTTGAATCACTTTGAGTATTTGTTGAACAAATTTATGCCCAACACCAAAAAGTTCCTGCCCCTCAGCTATTCTCAACCAGTCCTGACAGGTATCCCTGAAAGGGTAATTACATCACCTGCTTTCCACAGCCCTCACTGCCTTCCAGTAGCTATGGTGCAATACTGAGTACTGTGATCTATTGAATGGAGCAAGCCTGGGCCACAGAAGAACTCAAGGGAAATGCAGTACAGCTGACTCCTCTATACTTCCAGCTTCAAAAAAAAACCCAGAATAAACAGTGCTTTTATGGTATGGTCATTATTTTGTATTCACATCTTTGCTTCATTACCTCATGTCTGGAGCTTTGACTGTAAACATAAACCAAATGCCAAGATAGAAAGTAAAGTCACCAGGAAACCCAATCTCATGTACCAGACCCATCTTTGTGCTTTTGGATTTTTACTATGTTTGTTTAAAGATAGCAGGAAAAGGTACCATGTGATTCAGTACTCACTTGCTTCCTGCTCTGTTAGGTGTTAAACCCAGAAACCAAAGCCAGTCTGTTCCTCTTATTATCTAATAATCCTGTAATTATCTAACAGTTACTATCTAGTACTTATTATCTCCATTTTATATATGATGAAACAAAGACCAAAAAGAATTGAGAAACTAGCTCAGAGTCAGGTAACTCAGGACTGATGGACCTATAATACAAACCTTTCCACATGTCCAACTAGAACACTAACCTTTGTGCCCAGTGGATATATGCCTATTCTCTTTTTCCTCTTCTTTTCTTTTTATTCCTCTTTCCAAGATCCTAAGAGCTAAATATCATAGTATTAAAATTAAGAAGTATATGTGACAAAGATTTTTCTTCTTTATGGTTCTATTCACAGGGAGAAGAAAACAAAGTGCTGGTTATCATAACCTGAGCAAAACCTGCATATAACATTTGATAACAAGTTCCTGTTATCCAATAATCCTCCCTTAAAATTTTTCCTTTGCCATTACAAAGTAAGCCATGATCTTCAAGCATTAATACTCAGACAATATAACATTTGTGTTACTTAATTAGCTTCTTGATTTTGTTAATGTGCATCCCTATGGTTACAACATTTTCTACTGAAAAAAATATCATGTGGGATTAAAAAAATTTGTTTTTCTACTGTGACCACATTATTGCTCCAATTTAAATTTTTTAACCTCCTAGCCAAGATCTCTTAATGTTTTGAGACTATAACAGAAACTAATTTATTAAGTTCTAGACAATTGTAACAATATTAAGTCTTTGTGAAAACTTTTGGCATACTGGAGAGTTTTTGGTTTAAAAACAAGAATATGAAAGACACAGCAGAAACCACTGTCATTTTTGTACTCTGGTTCTCACTATAAAATGACTTATCAATTGGGAAGGGATCATCCGGCAGCATTAGCTAATTCAATAAATCATATCATCTACAGCTCAAATAAGAGAAGGCAAGGAAGGAGGGAGGGAGAGAGACCGAGAGAGAAAAAGAGAGAGAGAGAGAGAGAGAGAGAGAGAGCGCCAGAAAAGAGTAAGCCAGGGAGAGAGAATGAAAGAATGAACACTGGCTTTAATAAAACCTTAGTCCCCAGCCAAAGGCCTTTCAGCTCTTGGCTGCTTGTCTGGGACTATGCAAGAAACATTTATGGAGCTGAGAGGAGAACTTCCAATTTGCATATATAAAAAGGAGACCTGACCTGGAAAACTTGCTCAGTATTTTACATAATTATCTAATAATCCTGTAATTATCTCATAGTTACTACCTAGTAGTTATTATCTCCATTTTATTTATGATGAAACTAAGACCAAAAAGAATTTAAGAAACTAGCTCAGACTCAGGTAACTAAGTACTGATAGACCAATAATGCAAACCTTTCCACATTGTCCAAATCATAAAACAGAGTATAGAAGGTTCTGCTGAACTTTATCAGTGATGGTAGACCCATAGATCACCTAGTCTTGGCATGATGTATGTGACCAGTGACCCATGTCTCTGTGCTTATGAGGTCATGCTATTCAGTGACACTTCAACTATTAATGAGCAACTACTATGTGCCAAGTACTATTCTAGATGCCAGAGATACAGCAGTGGATGAAGACAAAGCCCTTTCTCACTGAATCTATATTTAACAGATGGGAAATAAAGAAACAAAGAAGTACACAAGAACATTGAGTAGTGAGAAGTACTAGGAAAGAAAACTAAAGACGGCAAGAGGAAAAAAGAAAACTGGTGGGAGATCTACTTTGTATAGAGATGCTTGGAGAAGTCTTCTGACAAGGAAGCCCTGGGACAAAGAAAGACTGAAGGAAATGAATGGAAGGAGAATTAGGGAGCCAATGGAGTATCAAGTGGAGGGCATTAGCTGTCTATATTTAAAAGAAAGAAAGCACTTCAGATGCTGGGGATGGTGTAGGAGGACTCCAGAAGTAAAGAGGAAATTAAAAAAAGAAAGGAGGCAGAATGGGGTGGCAGGGAGAGAGATGATTGAGGGCTCTACAGATTCTGTAAGTATTTTGGACTTGACTCTGTGAGACAGGAAGTCTTTAGAAGGTTTTCAGCACTGGAGAGGAAACAAAAGATTTTAAGACACTCCCTATAACTCCCTATGTAGTCATTTGATTGCTACTACTATTTAGCAAGGTCCTAGATACAAACAGAATAAGAGGTGGGATGGTACTGTAAACAATATAGTTTTGGGAATTCGACAGATATATGTTCGAGTCGCAGACTTGACTATCTACTAACTTGTTCTTTCTGTATTTCTTTTTTATTTTTGTGGTACTGGGATTTGAACTCACAGCTTTGTGCTTGCTAAGCAGGTATGATACTGCTTGAGCCACGCCTCCACTCCATGTACTTCAATTGCAAAAGAAAACTATAGCCTACACTACAAAAATACTTCAAAAGAATTTGAAATATAGTGTGACCACTGTAAAGCAAAATTAAGCAGCCATTATAGTCATTTTGTTTACTTGTTAACTATAAAATTACTCCACCATTATTAAAAATAATGTAGGCAAGACCTTGGTTACATAATATTTCTTCTCTGCTACTAGGAAAATGACAATAACAAACTAATGGTGAAAAATGAAGGATGTACTCTTTCATTACCAAAAAATAACAAAAAAATCTTTGCATTTTGTGAAATTATGAGTGTATCTTAAAGTAGGTCATATGATGAATCTCATTACAATGTACATAAGCTCAATAATTAGCACTTAGCAAATCTTACTTTATCTTTATTTGGAATATTTTAAGGCAAATATCAAGTATATTACCATATCAACTACAAACATTTATTTGAACCTTTAACAGAAATGAATTTTTATTAACTTCAACATAATGATCATATCTAATAAGTACAACAATCTTTTGGCGGAAGCAGTAATTAGAATTTGAACTCAGAAATTCATGCTTGCTAGGTAGGAACTCCACCACCAAGCTGTGCTTCTAATCCTCTTCTATACTAGCTATATTTGAGATAGACTCTCATTTTCTGTATGCTTCTAGATCATGATCTGCCTATTTTAGGCTCCCTGACTAGAGCTAAGATAACAAACATGATCCACTGACTCTATATCTTGGTTGAGAAAGGGTCTGAAGAACTTTGCTGCCTGGTCTTGTCTCAAACCATAATCCTCCCAATCTCAGCCTGCCAAGTAGCTAAAATTACAAGCACAAGCCACAGGCACCTGGCTACAATCATTTCCTAATATCATTTAGTACTCAGCTCATATTTAAATTTCCCAGTTATCTTAAAAGTAGTTTTCACAATTGTTTGAAACAAGTCAAGATCTGAATCATAAATTGTTGATCTTGTATATTGGACGTGTCTCACGAACGAATCATGTGTTAAAAAATTGGTTGCTAGCCTCTGGGGAAGTTGTGGAACTTTCAGGAGGAAGGGCATAGTGGAAATGAGGAGATAATGGGACCATAGCCCCTTCTCTCTCTTAGCTTCCTTGCTGCCCTGATGCTGCCCTGAGGTGAACATCCCACCATTTATTCTGTATTGCCATAGGTCCTAAAGCAATGGAGCCAATCAAGTAATAGACTGAAAACTCTGAAGCCATGAACCAAAATAAACACTTCTTCCTTATAAGTGGTTAACGTCGGGTGTTTTGTTACAGTGATAGTGTTGAGTTACACAACTGATAAGGATTTCATGTCTCCTTTTATGAATACTTTTCCTTCTCCCACTCTCCTTCCTCATCATGTCTCTGGCTTTTGAGGAAATTATCAGTGGAAAGATGTGCTCTATTAATTAATGGCAGGCCAGTAATATCCCTTCTATATGCCAAGGACATTAAATGTACATACCATACTGCAGACACTTGCCAAGTGCTTTTAGAGAGGAATGTTTTCTGCTTCCAAGAAGGGAGATTAGCATTATCAACTGCTGTACAGAAAATGCCACTTAACATGGTGAAGAGATGGCTAAAGCACACTGAGATTCTAACATTCATACAAAGGGCCCTAGTAGAAACAGAGTATATGGCCTAAGTCATTTCTACAAGTCCCAAACTTCTCCTGGGGAATCTGAATGAAATATGGAGTATGATGATCATTACGGGATAACAAACAATAGAATTTCCTATTTTCTGTTAAAGAGCAATCAAGTTTTTTTTCCCTCACTGGTAGTGAAAAAGGATTAGCTCAGTTTTTATTATGGAAGGTCTTTAGCACTGAGGCCTCACTAGGTAATAATTTAGCTAAATTCATCCCTAGACTCCTAGCTAGTTGATTTCTTAATTCTTTTTTTTTTTTTTTTTTTTGAGGGTCCTGGGGCTTGAACTCTGGGCCTGGGCTTTTTTTGTTTTTGTTTTTTTGCTCAAGGCCAGTACTCTATCACTTGAGCCACAATGTCACTTCTAGCTCATGGAATGTCCTACCCTCGATGGCTTTAAAACTGCAGTCCTCAGATCTCACCCTCCTAAGTAGCTATGATTACAGGCGTAAGCTCCCAATGCCCAGAGGATTTCTTAGATTCTTTCAGGTAATTCTTAGAATAATTCCTCAAAGAATTACAATAATACTGATAAATTCAGAATTACAAGAAGGAAGAGTTTTTTGGGTCTGATTTTTTTTTTTGAGATTAGAAAAAAGAAAACCAGGTAAAAGCAATTCATTTTTATCCCACAGCATGGTATGAAAGTTTGCTAATGGCACATCTGTGAAAATAACTTCCAAGGAACTAAACTTAAGATATTCTATCCAAGAAATGACTTTTGGAAGCAAGTCAAAAAGTCAAATTTAGATATTGGTTCCCATAATACTTTATCAAATACAAAAAAAATCCTTGATAGGCCTTCATAAAAGATTAAAGTTAGAAATGAAGTATTTGTATTCATTGCAAATACTGTTGGACTTATGGATCCTTTTGAAATGCCCCGTGAGTCAACATGGGGTGGGAGTTGGAAAAAAGAAAGCTTGGTCTCCCACTCATAGCTAATTCTGGCTCTGGTAATCAGGGAAACATACAAGGCAGCCAAGAATGGACTGGCATCTCTAACCAGCTTGTTTTGTTAGTCTGTCTTTCACTCAGTAGTGGACCTTCCTGTGGCATTCATTTGAATGTGACCTAGCACTAACCTACTGTGTTTTGAGTATAATAATTGTTCATCAAAACGTAAAGCCAGGAGTCTGGTTGAGCACTGACATTCATCTTTAATTAAGATGGATAAATCAGAAAGACCAACAAATCACAGGACAAAATCAATAGTGTATTAGACACAAGCCAAAACAGTAGAGAGAAAAAAGTGAGAGGAAGAGAAAATCGGCAGGAGAAAGAACTGTTTTGCATTGTTTTGTTTTATAAATACCCCAAATATCTAATGAAAAAGAAAAAAGAGGGGAAAGAAGGGAGTGAAAGGAAATAAATTATAGTTATAAATATGGATTCAATGAATGTATCTTACAGTTGGCTAAAAACTCACATACAACTGTGGGAGAGAACTTGAAAACATCCACTCTGAGCTGATTTATGGAAGACCAGAGAGGTCAAGGGTGGCCCAGTATGTGCTTCACCAACCAGAGAGAAGCAAGGTCCTTCCTTGGACAAGGCCTTTCTGTGAAAGAAAAGGCCTAGGCTGTCACCCCGGGATCTGGTCTTCTACATGTGAAGAAGCTTTCCCAGCTATGCATCCACTGAATTCTCTGACAGAGCAACCCTGAGAGAAGGAAGGGCCCAAGATGGCTACTTCGTGAGCTTAGTCCATTTTGGCCTTCTGTACCAGAACGCTAAGACTTGGAAATTTCTCAAAATTGAGAAGGGGAGAGGAGGAGGAAGGGAAGGAGGTGAGGGGGAAGGGAGAGGGACTAGGGGAAGAGAAGGGAGAAAGAGACTCATTTTTATAAAGAACCCACTCACAATAATGAACCCTTCTCCAGCATCAAGACATTAATTCATTCACCTTAGATCCCTCTTAAAGGGCCCACTTCCCGAAACAGTAGCATTAAGCTCCTGTGGATTGAGTTCCTAGGATGAAGTTTCCACGTGAATGTTGGGGTACACATTGAAACCACAGCACTTACCTGGTAGGAAAAAACAGGAAGTGCTCACAAATGCAGAGCATGTGAGGGGGCCATAGCTCTCCATTCCAGAATATGTCTCTTCATCTCCTGTTATTTTTTTTCCAACTCTGGTAATTGTGCTTCAGTATGAGAAACATGGTTACCATGTTTCTAACACTAAAACATAATTACCAGTGCTGGAGGCACTGCATATTGTACAATGGTTACCATTTTTGCTTCAGTGCCCTAAGTTCCCTAACATTTCTTTGATAACTGAGCATATCTTTCAATACCCATAAATGATAGAAATTAGCAACAGTTTTTAATTCTTCTATTTAAAATTTCAATAGGAGGAATTTAGATAAATCTGATTAAGACTGTAGTTTAAATTGCTTTGAAAAGTAAAAAGTATCAATGCACATAGGCTGTTCTTTGGAAAAGCCATAATGTATTGAATCTGTTTCTTCAAATTAGAGCACATTTACAACCAACAGGAAAATCAGAAGACATGTTTCAACTAAGTACAATGAATATCATTTTTTTTTTTTTTTTTGGCCAGTCCTGGGCCTTGGACTCAGGGCCTGAGCACTGTCCCTGGCTTCTTCCTGGTCAAGGCTAGCACTCTGCCACTTGAGCCACAGCGCCGCTTCTGGCCGTTTTCTGTATATGTGGTGCTGGGGAATCGAACCTAGGGCCTCGTGTATCCGAGGCAGGCACTCTTGCCACTAGGCTATATCCCCAGCCCCCTGAATATCATTTTTTATTTGTCTAATGAGACATACCATTCCCTGAGGAAGATGTCTGTTACCAAAAATAGACAACATTGGCTAACCTACTGTCAGGGAAGTTGAATATGAATAGTTTCTAACTATTTTTATTATTCTCATACTAAGATATAAGAATCCTTAGCATAGTAAATTCTGAGAGCATCTCAAAGTAATATTTACACCACTAAAATCTATTAAGCAACCATGAAGCTGGGCTAAGTATAGTAGTACATGCCTATAATCCCAGCTACTCAAGAAGTAGAAGTAGAAGGATTTTGGTTCAAGACTAGCCTGGGAAAATAAGAACAAGATTCTATCAAAAACAAACTAGGCTGGGAATGTGGCTTAGCAGTAGAGTGCTTGCCTAGCATGCATGAAGCCCTGGGTTCGATTCCTCAGCACCACATAAACAGAAAAAGCCAGAAATGCTGCTGCAGCTCAAGTGGTAGAGTGTCAGCACTGAGAAAAAAAAAAAAAAATCCAGGAACAATGCTCAGGCCCTAAGTCCAAACCTCAGGACTGGCAAAAATAAATAAAAATAAAAACAACTGAATAAAAAAATTCTAGGGGTATGGCTCAAATGGTAGAGCATTTGCATGAGGTCCTGAGTTCAAATGCCAATACCACCATTATGACCTTCTCACTTATTATAATAATTATATGTATCACTACATACCACCCATGGGCTTTGGAGTTTCTTTTGCCCTCATGTCTACTGCTCTGTGGTTCCAAGACAGCCTCTCCCAAAGGCTGTTCCCTTTTAGACTAGCAGCCCGCACTGAGAAGGCAAGCCTCTATGGACTTCTCAATGACGACATTCTCTTCTCACAAGCTCATCAGTTGCTTTGGTTAGTAGTGCATTTGCAGGTTCCCTGGGAAAACACAGCTATAGTTTATTTCCTGGCCTTAGGTAGTGCCTTCCCTTGGGCCTGCCTACTTTGTTGAGCCCTTTAAATACCTTTTCCACCTCGAGCTACCACATTTCCAGCATTTCCACCTCTCTTTGCCTTTTTCATGTTTCTCAGAGCCCTGATTTATTATATATTATATAAAGATCCAGAAGAGAGGATTCAAGGTTTCCAACACAAAGAAATAATAAATGTTTACGGAAATGGAAATGCTGATCACCTTGATTTGATCATCAATATTACATATTACATACAAATTACCACACTATAGCCTATAAAATGTATAATTTCTAAAAAAAAACCAAAAGGGAAATTATAGCCATAATTTTATTTATATGCTACTTATTTATAGAAGACATATATGGACCAGGCACTGAGGTTGGCACTGAGGATACAAAGGTAAGTAAAATCCAATAGGGTGCCTGGCACTGGTGGCTCATGCCTGTAATCCTAGCTATTCAGGAGGCTGACTTCTGAGGATTGTGAGTCAAAGCCAGCCCAGGCAAGAAAGTACACGAGACTCTTATCTGCAATGAACCACCAGAAAACTGGAACATTGTGTGTGTGTGTGTGTGTGTGTGTATTGCCTAACCTCATAGAGCACACATATATTTAGGCTACAGTAATAACTGACAATGCTCACATGTAGACAAGAAAACCTTTCTAATTCCCTAGTGTCTCAGGAGTCACTCAAACCACAGATTGAGAATTTGTGGTCTCTACTATAGACATTATAATCAAAACAGCAGGCCAAGAATAATACTTGGTGACAGGAATGTGATCAAATGTGAAAAGTTTGTTCTGGGCTGACTTGGTCACAAGAAGACAGAATTAGGATCTTTTTCATGGTAGCCCAATATACCCTTGACCAGAGAATGAAGGTAAATGACAGTCTTACTTCTAAAAGTCCTGAGGAGGGAATTATTTTAAGTCATCTAATAAATAGGGCTGTGAATCACTGGTTTAAAATTAAGAGGTCTTGCTTTAATATCATACTCAATTTTGGTGTGGTTAAAAAAAAAACAAATAGTTAACAATTTACCTGACATGCTGCTGGCTGTCTGCCAAGGTACTTGCTAGTTTCATATAAAATGTCTCCAATCAAGAGGACAAATAAGAAAGATTTCACTGATTTGCATCTGCACTTGCTATCTGTTCTTTGGGGGGAAAAGTTAGGGGGAAGACAAGGGTCATTTATATTCAGCTATAATATTTGTCAACAGAGAACTGCTGAATAATCAGATTGGCACCTTACCTCCCCACTTGGCCTCCAACTGAGCAGGTCACAATCCTTTCCTACCTGGAGCTTTGCAGGGGGTATGACAGGTAGAGACATTACTGGACATTTGCATTTAAAGAATTAATATGAATTCCTCATTTGCCTGAAAGCCCCATGAAGTTTATAACCTTGACGCTTTATAACCCCCTGCAAGGGTTGGTCTCCTGGTATGGCTAAACAAACCAACATGTCTGTTGCTTAAAGTATGCAATTAGTAATGAGCTACTGGACCTCATACTGGAACTATGCAGTTCCCTTGGCCACAGAATCTCACAAAAGGGAAACAAACAATGCAGAACAATGAAAAGCATTCCCTGGGCTATATTAACCTTTAGGTCACCATGCTAATGACAGCTATTCCATGTGCACATTTCTTAGCTCCCGTGAACAATCTGCTGAGGACAAAAAGGTCAAAATAGCCTTTCTTTAGGTTAACATAAAGGAACTTCTTTTCACTTATGTTAACCTACAAATTGAAATTATAATGCTTCCCAAGGATAATTTTCAAGGTTTTGTTTGCAAACCTTCCTTAGGATACTCCAAGATCCAACTTTGCCTTAGTTCCTGAGCCCAGTCTAGGTCCATGGTGCAACATAAAAATACATGATTAGGGTAATTACCATAACCACCAGACCCCTGAGAACTGGTCCTGCCAGGAAAGTGATGGTTCCACCAGCAATACCCTGCATGTGGAAGATGGGAGAGGAACCAGCAAAGGGAGTACCTTTAGAAAGAACCCAGTCCTGACCTACCTCAACACTCAAGAAAAGAGAGAAAGCAAGATAGAGTTAGGGCCTTACTGACCACCAATTTGTGTAACCTAGAAGAAGGACTTTCTTGAAAGGTTAAGTGAAATCCCAAACTTGTGAGGCCTTTTAGGACCTTGTTAGAGACTCAAGCGCCCTCTAGAGGAAATGTTGAAGTTTCCAGGCTCAGTGGTGCTAGAGGATGCCGAAGGAGGGGAAATAGGGAGAGGCCTTAGGGATAAACAGACAGAGAGAGGTTTCCAAGACCATCCACACTGCTAGGAGCTGCTAAGGAAGACTTGGCTGATATAGAAACAACTCCCAAGAAGAGCAGAGACTTCTCCCATTAGTCACTCGAGGGAAACAAGTCAGTCTTTACTGACCACTTGGCATTCCAGGATGGAGTTAAAGAAAGAACAGTCTTTCCTTTCAGAAACTGTTAGCATGTTTAATTGTCTGGATTCTTGACTCCACAATTATTTCTTATTTCTTCTCCTGAAAACCTTTTTGGATTTTACCGTTTCAGTCTCCCTAGGAGCCTGATTCACATGCTAGAGTGTTAGAAGGAAGTCCTAATGAGCCATTCACTGGTCAAAGCATTCTTCAGCTCTGCCACCAAGGTTCCTACTCCTCTGGCCTTGGAGATGAGGCATCACTCTCTTCTTTAGCACGCCTTCTTAAGCAGGCAACGGTCTTTCCTAGTAATTTCTCTGAATAGACAACCATTCATAACAAGGGTTCCACAAGGCTCAAAGGGACCAACAGTGTCCTATCTCATGTCTGGTGGAACAGAATGCATATAATCTCCATGGTGACCTTGTGATTTTTGCACAGAATGGATTTCTTTGGTTACTGAGACATTGTCTCAAAGAACAAGTAACCATAGTGGAACATATCTTTAATTAACATTGTCTTTCCATAAGACTCTTATCTCCAATTAACCACCAAAAACCTGGAAGTGGCACTATGGCTCAATGTAGTAGAGCACTAACCTTGAGTGAAAAGGCTTTAAGGTGTTTGCAAAAGCTGGGTCCATTCCTTTGCTAGGTAACAGGGCAAACCAGGCACACAGGCCAACGTGAGCTTCCCTAAATTCAGTCCAGGTCTTTTCATATTCTCTACTCTCTTGTATTCTCTCCCTTTCCTGGAGCTCTTGATCCATTTTAGAATACAGCAGAACTCCAATAGGAAAAAGCAAGGAGCAACAAACTGAAGAGTTCTGATACATTCCTAGAAGAGGCATTTAATTCTTTTATTCTCAAATGCCATCAATTGTCAATCAATATATTGCAAGATTGTTGCAGGTTTATTTCAAAAAGGAACAATGTACTTAGTAAATGTAGAAAGAAAAAAAATTTTTACTAGGCTGGGCATCAATAACTCATGCCTGCCTAGTTACTGGGGAGATTGGGAGCTAAGAATCAGGATCTAAGCCAGCCCAGGCAGACAAATCCAAGAGACTCTATCTCCAACTAACCAGCAAAAAAGCTTATTGTAAAGGTATGACTCAAATGGCAGAGTGCCAGCTATGACTAACAGCTCAAGCCCCGAGTTCAAGCCTCATTACCAACACACACAAAAATTAAAAATCAACAATAGCATACATTTACCCATACAGTTATATTCTACTTATTGGGCAATGTTAAAAGTTTGAGCATCTCTTATTCATCTATCAGCTCTCGGTCATGACGCTCTTACAGTGATGATGCATGGTGTCACATGGAAATAACTTAGTATAAAACTTGCTGATTCTCTTTACCACATTAGCATTAACAGGTTAATTGCTAGGAAAGTTATGTAACACCTTAATATTATCTGCAATATACATTTGCTTTAATTTTCTTAATTCACATGTAACTAGCAGGGAGATAGCTTTCTTTGAATAGCAGCTAGAAATTTTTTTATATACTTCAGTGCCTGAATGTTACATGATATATGAATAGTCATATCATGGACATAGTCATCTCCTGTATTTGGCAATGTCCACTTATTTTAATCACATTTCCAGGCTTATGACATATTCTTTCTGCACATGTCCATGACAAAATGAAGTATTTATGGGTGGCTCCCCCTCTTGGGAGAGCTTGTGGTTTTGGTTAATCAAGAAAATATGGACAGGAAGCCAGTTTTCCAAAGACAAACTTCTGTTCCCTTGTAAGAAATTTATATTTTTATCGCTCTAGCTCCAGGCCCTTCTTAGTATACTGTATCTTTTCAACATACATTAAGGCATAATCTTTTCTGAAATAACTTTAAATGCCACTAAGGGACTCAATTTTAAACAAATATTTAAGATACTAAGTATAGAAGATACTTAGATATACTAAGATACTAGGTAACTAAGTCAAGCAAAGTGACAAGCAGATCATAGAAATTTCTATTTCTAAACCTAACAAGCTGCTAAGTTCCTAAGGCTAAGTCTCCATGTACACAGAAGATGATAAGTATGTAAAATGTTATATGCACAGTTCAGGTGGGCAGCTAGCAATTTCAATATCATTAAAATGTAAAAGAGAGAGGAAAGCTTGCAAAGATACAACACTGCCTATAACATAAAGTTGTTTTTATACGTACACATACATACAGACATATATATTTTAACTCTATATAAATATACTTTCCTAGTCTGTGTGTGTGTGTGTGTGAGCACACCCACGCACGTGCAGAGAGCTTGAACTCAGGGTCTAAGTGCTGTTCCTGTGCTTTTAAATCAAGGCTAGTGCTTTATCACTTGAGCCACAGTTCCACTTTGGGCTTTTTGGTGATTAATGAGAGATGTGTGTATCGCACACTTTCCTGCCCTGGGTTGGCTTCAAACTGCAATCCTCAAACCTCAGCCTCCTGAGCAGCTAGGATTAAAGGAGTGAGTCAATGATACCTGGCACAAGCATAAATCTTTTATGTTAAACAAACAGGAGTTTGTAGATTACAGGACAATATGAGATTTGATACTGTACAAACAATCCTACATTTTCTTTATGGATACATAACTCATATAATAAAAGAGTAAAACACACACACACACACTCCCCCAAAAAAACACTCCAGGCACAGAAATGCTGAACACCAAACTCATGATAGCAGTTACCAAAGGAAGGCATGTGGAGGGATACACAGGTTTCCATTTAGATATTACTTGTTCCATTTACTGTTTCACATTAAAAAAAAAAAAAGCTGGTGCAGATAATGCTGACAGCAGGTAATGAATATGCTAGGCATACCATGAACCAGACATTGTACAACAACCTCAGTACATACTTTCTCACTGACACCTCACAACCACTGCAGAGAGATAGGTACAGTTGTTATTTGCATCTGCTGGTCCAATAGAACAGTTGCTAGGCCTGCAACCAAGTAAATCTACTTCAGAGCCCATGCTATCAATCTCTACCTTGTATTACCTCAATGGAACTGTCAACAACAGCTGTAAATACCATCTGACAGTGCCCTACTAAGTGCTAAATTTGTTTAAATGTGCATATTATCTTATTTAATATAACCCTCAAAGCATTCCTGCAAGTATTTCTATTAAATACAGATGAGAAAACTGGGACTGAGAGATTAAGGTAAACAGCTTTTCTTTTCTTTTCTTCTTTTTTTTTTTTTGCCAGTCCTGGTGCTTGAACTCAGGGCCTGAGCACTGTCCCTGGCTTCTTTTTGCTCAAGGCTAGCACTCTGCCACTTGAGCCACAGCAACGCTTCTGGCTTTTTTCTATATATGTGGTACTGAGAAATCGAACCCAGGGCTTCATGTATAGGAGACGAGCATTCTTCTACTAGGCCATATTCCCAGCCCAAGGTAAACAGCTTTGAGTGACAGAACTGAAAGTTGAGCTCTTGCCAAGTCTAGTTTACATGAAGCTGCCTCTCTAGTCATGGAGTCATAACTTTACCCCTGTCCTACCTAGAGTAGTTGTTTGGTTTGTTTTTTTTTTTTTTTAAGATAAAAGCAATTCTAGAAACTATATTGTCTATTCTATCTCCTCCTGAAGACCAAACATACTTTTTGCATACCTAATTCTTTTTTTTTTTTGGCCAGTCCTGGAGCTTGGACTCAGGGCCTGAGCACTGTCCCTGGCTTCTTTTCGCTCAAGGCAAGCACTCTACCACTTGAGCCACAGCACCACTTCTGACCATTTTCTATATATGTGGTGCTGGGGAATCAAACCCAGGGCTTCACATATACGAGGCAAGCACTCTTGCCACTAGGCCATATTCCCAGCCCCCAGCATACCTAATTCTTAAGGATATGTTTTAATTTTCCAAGCTCTGTAAGGTAGTGATTCTCAAACTTTTTTGTTTCTTTTGTTTGTAGAACTTTGGATCAAACTTTGATTTAAATACATTCAAGTTTTTTAATTATTTTAGCACAACATTTTGAGTTCAAATCCTACTGCATGTGTGTTTATTTAAAAATCAATCATATAATATGTACTGACATATTATGCATCTTATAAACATGAAAAAAAACCCACTGAAAAGTGACTCAATTATGAAACTATGCCTTGGTCCCTAAATCACTTTAGTTGGAAATCAGCATAAACATAACTTAAAAAAAATAACTTTTATCATGTTATTACTGAAACTACTCCATGCAAGCATATCATTATGCATACTAGTATTCATATTACTAACTTAATTATCATAAAATGTTTAAGACTGTTTATTTCCTCAAGGTTTCTAGCCTCTTAGAAACAGTAAAGAAGAAACAGAAGTCTTCAGATACTTTAGTGGGTTTTTTAAATTTTATTGTAAACGTGATATACAGAGGGGTTACACCTACGTAAGTAAGGTAATGAGTACATTTCTTTTTGAATACATGAGTACATCTCATTTTCTCCCACTTCCTCCCCCAACTCTCCTCCCTCCCAAGTTGTAAAGTTCACTTCCAACATAGTGTCTAGTGAGTATCACGGTTGCATTAATTCATTTTTTTCCCCTACCTTTTCTGTGATTCCCCTTCCCTTCCCCAATTCAGATAAATGTATATACAAGACAATGGGGTACAGAAATAAAAAAAGTGTCAACAGGGAATAAACCATGGGAAAAACAACGAAAGTAAAAAGAAATAACTTCAAACAGTATACTGATTTTTTTTTCCTATCCCCGGAGCTTGAACTCAGGGCATGAGCACTGTGCCTGGCTTTTTTTTGCTCAAGGCTAGCACTCTACCACTTGAGCCACAGCGCCACTTCTGGCTTTTTCTGTTTCTGTGGTACTGAGAAATCAAACCCAGGGCTTCATGCATGCTAGGCAAGCACTCTAGCACCAAGCCACATTCCTAGCCCCCAATAAGCATCATTTTATATGTTCTTATGCACATAAATATTGAGCCATTGTGATCCTCTACTAAAAATATCCTAGATATATTCTAGTTATTACAAATGAGGGAAAACATGCAGTCTGTGTTTTGACTGTGGGAGTTTGTGGTGGCCATCGAGTTATGGGACTCATGGCATTGAAAATATGGATAAATCCCAGGAGAAAAGCACCATCCATGTAATGATTCCAACGGGAAGAGGCAGAGGCGATGAGGAGAGAAGTACCACTTGGCAAGTCAGCTTTCAACCTGCATGTGCTTTGTATTGGAAAAAAATACCCTGTTTTAGGGACATAAGAGCACAAGGAATTTAAACATAGCCACAAAACAAGATTCCTCTGAAAAGTTAAAGATTCATGACAGCAACTGAAGTGGGTATGAGGCTGAAGGTTGAGTTTAGCTGGTTTAGTATGGATGTTTAAAGTGAGCTATCAAATAATAATTATATTTTTTCCCTCCCTTCAACTCTCCAACACAGGACAAAAAAGTCAGGGAAGCTCAAATGAGCTGTTCACAAAAACAAAATGAGAGTTCTGAGTCAACTGTTTACACACTGCAAAGGCATCTCACACACACTAATGACACTGCCTGCCTTGCCACTGACAAGCTGCTCTAGCAATTTATAGACACAACCAAGTTGATTATGGGCTCTAATGTCCCAAGATGTGCTCTTCTCCCAGGTAAGCAGGAAGCGCCTGGATTTTGAATGTGCTCCGTTTCATAAACTGCTGCTGTATAAGCTTCTAAATTGGACCCTTTTCCTTTTCGTATGTCCAGTGGTGTCTTTCTGGAGTTTCCCAGATAAAACACACAGTTCAAGGTTGAGACCTCATTAGCATTTCCAAAGAGCTGTGGAAAGCCTCTTATTCTCTTTCCTCTGCCAACTCAATTTTGTTTGGCTGAGCTTTAGAACTGTTCCTCTGTTGTCATGGGGAGGGGGGTGCATTTTGGTCACAGCTGTTTTGGGGTGGGGGCACTGCCTTGTATAAGTTTAGAAAGTAACCTACAAATAAGGAACATGACAGTAACTATACCAAAAGGCATCTGTATTTACAATTGCAAAACTCCAAACTGGTACTGGAATCATCACCTTGCACTTTTAAAATGAAGGACCCAAGCCAGGCACTGGTGGCTCACACCTGTAATCGTAGCCGCTCAAGAGGCTGAAATCTGAGAATCATGGTTTGAGGCCAGCATAGGTAGGAGAATCCATGAGACTTACCTACAATAAACCATTCAGAAAATACTGAAATACTGCTGTGACCCCAGTAGTAGAGAGCTAGCCTTGAGCAAAAGAAGCTCAAAAAGAAAGATAGAAAGTGTGTGTATACAATGGAATTCTATGCCTCCATCAGAAGGAATGACACTGCCCCATTCATAAGGAAATGGAAGGACTTGGAAAAAAATCATATTAAGTGAAGTGACCCAGACCCAAAGAAACATAAACCCTATGGTGTCTCTCATAGGAATAGCTAGTAAATGATTAGGCTAGTCATGGTAGAAGATCAAAATACCCCAATAGCTACACCCATATGATCACATAAGATGATGTCAAGTGAAATGAACTCCATGTTATGGAAACAAGAGTTATACCACTTTTGTAATTATTATCAACATGCCATGTGAAATCATACCTTTTGTATTTTTTTCTTGTCTGTTTGATTGTTTAGTTTTGTTTCTCTTGTATTCCCTTCCTGTAGTTGTACCTCCATTACTACTATATCTCATCCGAATACCCTGGATACTGTTTATATGGGTATTAGAACTGGAGAAGGGAAAGGGCATATCAAAATTGAGAGACAAAGGACAAAAAGACAAACCATTCCAAAAGCAATACTTACAAAACCATTTGGTGTAAATCAACAGCACAACTCTTGGGAGGAGAGGGAAAGGGGGAGGGGGGAAAACGAGGGAGGAGGTAACAAGTAGAACAAGAAATGTACTCACTGCCTTACATATGAATTAGTAACCCCTCTGTACCACACTTCGACAATAAAGAAAAAAGTTTAATAAAAAAGAAAGTGTGTACATGTAACATAAAAGAATATTTTAAAATTCTATTTTTAGTATGTACAATTGATAGAAACTTACTCAAAATCTATTAACTCATTCTCTACAATATTTTGTGTAGTAAATTTCTTTTTCAAAGTGGCTGGTCATTTTGTTTTTATTATGTTGCTCTGGAACACAGGGGACGGTCATCAATGTGAAAAGTGAAAGATGTATTCTACTGTCCTCAACTTCATACTGGTTACAAATAAAAGAGATGGTTAGTGAAGGAGACAATAGTGCAAACAAGGCCTTGAGTGGTGGGCAAAATGGGATAGTGTTATATAACATACTGGAATCCTTACAAGTACGCTGCCTGTAAAGTATTTATGTTTCACTAGAATTGCAGGTAGGAACCTGCAAATAACTTGTATTTAGTGAAATGTTATTCATTATATATTTCCTAGTAAATAAGTGGCTCAAAGGTCATTTCACAATTGCCAATTTAATGATCATTTCAGGTAGAAAATGAAAGCAGAGACTAAGTTGCTACTTCCAACTGGCAGCTTGGGAATCCAGGAAAGGACCACATCAGCACTAATCAGATTTGCCATGGGATTCATATAGATACATACACACACACACACACACACACACACACACACACACACACACACATATATGACATATATATGGATTTTTATATATATATGCCAGTCCTGGGGCTTGAACTCAGGGCCTGAGCACTGTCCCTGGCTTCTTTTTACTCAATGCTAGCACTCTACCACTTGAGCCACAGTGCCACTCCTGGCTTTTTCTGTTTATGCGGTGGTAAGGAATGGAACTCAGGGCTTCATGCATACTAGGCAAGCTCTCTACTGCAAAGCCACATTCCCAGCCCCTGACATGGAATTTTGAGAAAGTCCCTTCCCAAGAATCATTTCCCCCCTAGAAATAGATTATAGTGTCCACAATAAAGCAATTAACACTTCTTTGACAGATGATAAATATTTAAGTATCTCTCACAGGATGATAAGAGTTGAGATATTCCAGATCTCAGCCTTCTGAATAGCTAAGATTACAGATTACAATTATACAAGCACATAGAATATATAGACTTAGTAAATTCCTACTCTACCAAAGACTGTATTAGGCCCTAGTCCAATGTGGTAATAACTGTGATATGTGCTTCTGTATAGATAAGTGTAATAAGAGCTCAATTTCCTTCCACATGTCTTGGAAATCGAGTCTATTTCTTTACTAGATTCCTTAAATGAAAATAATCAAATTATTTCATCTCATTCTCAATATTTGATGTGATTCTTTGCACATGGGTATTCAATAATATTTAATTCACTTAGTTTAAGTATTTAAAGGCTCATTTTTCTAAAGTCTCTAATATGCTTGTTGATTTAAAATATATATATATATTTTTTGGCAATGCTGTAGGCATGCCAGGTAAGGTGCTACTATGAAGCTATATCCCTCAGACCCAACTTGTTGATATTTTTTGAGGGTAAGATTGAGTTCAGCCAGGTGCTGGTGGTTCATGCCTGTAATGCTAGCTGACTCAGGTGGCCCAAATCCAAGGGATTATGGTTTGAAGCCAAGCTGGCAGAAAAGTCCAAGAGAGTTTATCTCAATTAACTATCAAAAAGCCAGGCATGGATCAAATGTTAGGGTGCTAGCCATGAGCAAGCAAGCTAAGCAAGTTGAGTGAAATCAATCAAGGCCCTGAGTTCAAACTCTGGTACCAGAAGCAAAACAAAAAGGAGATTGAATCCAACACAATGTACAACTCCATTAATATTTTCTTCAATTTCTGTAAGTCTTCACTCCTGTCAAATATGTATATGTCTATAGATGTTGTGCTTTCCAAGTGGGTCTCAAGTATATTCATCTATAAAATATAGACACAATTTGCACTGAAAATTCCTAATCTAAGCACAAAAACAAAACTCAAGTAAGATGGGAAGGAAAGAAGTAGGAGAAAGGAGGAGACATTCTACAACTATGCCAGTTTGCTTAATCACAAAATAGGGAATTAGAAAATGAACTCAACACAAAATTAGGAGAATCTGTGTTGTCCAAGTGTACTCTCATGGATCCTGACACATCCATGCAAAAATATCTTTGCTTAGTAGATTCATCACGCACATTATCATCAGATAAAGTCCTAAAAATCAACATTGACTATCCCCAGGGGTCCCTTCTAAGAAGGTCCATTAGCCAGAGTTCCTCAATTCCAGTTAAATCCCTAGGCCCCATCTTCCTAATATTTCAAGGTAGAGTAAAGCA
The DNA here is from genome assembly GCF_023159225.1 of Perognathus longimembris pacificus. Lineage (NCBI taxonomy): Eukaryota > Metazoa > Chordata > Mammalia > Rodentia > Heteromyidae > Perognathus > Perognathus longimembris. The sequence goes on from NC_063161.1 coordinate 19,240,188, forward strand.
ATAATGACATTCTCTGGGCTAAAGCTTCCCAGTACGTAGCAATGTATTTTTTTTAACAGATTTAGGTAGAGAATCATGTCAGACAAGGTGCTACCTGTCTGTATTAAGGAAATGACTTCCATCTTTGGCACTCAGATCTCTGAAAACTTACCAAACTATATAAAAATTCTGTTCTAGGGGCTGGGGATATGGCCTAGTGGCAAGAGAGCTTGCCTCGTATACATGAGGCCCTGGGTTCAATTCCCCAGCACCACATATACAGAAAACGGCCAGAAGTGGCGCTGTGGCTCAAGTGGCAGAGTGCTAGCCTTGAGCAAAAGGAAGCCAGGGACAGTGCTCAGGCCCTGAGTTCAAGGCCCAGGACTGGCCAAAAAAAAAAAAAAAATTCTGTTCTAAAGTCTCAACAACTGTCACATTTCCATAAATGAAGTTTTTGTTTGTTTGTTTTTTGTTTTTTGGCCAGTCCTGGGCCTTGGACTCAGGGCCTGAGCACTGTCCCTGGCTTCCTTTTTGCTCAAGGCTAGCACTCTGCCACTTGAGCCACAGCACCACTTCTAGCCATTTTCTGTATATGTGGTGCTGGGGAATCGAACCCAGGGCATCATATATACGAGGCAAGCTCTCTCACCACTAGGCCATATCCCCAGCCCAGCCCCCATAAAGGAAGTTTTTTAAGGCTTCATAAGGGTTCCTCAAATAATAAGTTGCTATTTTATCTTGGATCATAAATGATATAAGCACAATTGAAATGAACTTAAAGTGAAAGAAAAATGCCTGGGTTGTCTGAGAAGTTCAGTTACATCTGTATTCGGGGCCAGGCCAATATTGACACTTCATTTTCTCCATTCCACTCCTTATAGTTTTCTTTTAACATAAAACAAACTCTGGACCACCTGAGCCCAACAGAATTGCTCCCACAAAGAAGAGAGGTGTGCCAAGTGCTGGTGGCTCACGCCTGTAATTGTAGCTACTCGGGAGGCTGATATCTGAGGATCACAGATCAACGCCAGCTCAGGCAGAGTCTGTCAGAGATAAGAGTCTCTTATCTCCAATTAACCATCAGAAAACTGTAAGTGGCACTGTAGCTGAAGTGGTACAGTGCTAGCCTTGAGCTGAAGAGCTCAGGGACAGTGCTGAGACCCAGAGTTCAAGCCCCATGACTGACACTAAAAGAAAAAAAGTGGTGAGAAGAAGGACTGTTCCATGGTCAATGAGATGATGACTCGAGAACACATTACCAACATAAACAAGTAAATCCATGGAGTGGCTTTTTTAAAGCATGTCCTTCACATACCCAAAGAGCTCCAGAAGTTTGTCATGAAGGTGATGGGGACTCCAGATGTGCACATCTAACCAGGCACAACAAACCTGTCTGTACTAAAGGAATAAGGAATATCCTGTATCAGATCTGTGTGCAGTTTCCAGAAAACTTAATGAGGATAAAGATTCACCAAACAAGCTCTATAATTTGGTAATTTATATCTCAAGAGTCTACAGTCAATGTGGATCAGAACTAACCAGGTGTTGTCAAATAAAGCTATAAAAATGCAATAAATAAATTAAAATAAAACAAACTCAGTGTAGCTCGAGAAGATTACTCCAAACATAGCGACTTCTACAGAAGAAATCTTCTATCACCATTCAGCTATCAGTTTAGCCTATGGCCCTGTTTGTACCAGTGGTCCACACTTAAACCAGTCTTATGTCTAGATGAAGAGGTTCCTATGACTGGCCAAGTCTAATTTCATGTGTGGTTTTTACTACTGTCAAATAAGTGAGTTCTCAGAAGTCAGGGAAGTAGAAGATAGGCACTTCTGAAAAGGGATGCTGTTCAAAAACAAACAAACAAAAACCCATGATAGTAGTAAAGTAATAATCAGGTAAATCATATTATGCCACCCCCCCACCCAGAAAGTTCTCAAGCATGCATTTAAGGAGACTGTGATAATTAGTGCCTTCCAATGAGGGAAGAAAACACTGGTTTTCTGCCTTGGAACTAATAAACTTGTGTCATGGGAATTTGTGTTCTGTGAACCTTACAGTTGGCCTGTCTCAAAGATCAACATTTCTGTTTTGTTGTTGCTTCAGATAACATGCTTAGCTCCTAGACATTCTGACTACATCTTCTTAAAGGCAGGATAGGTGAACCCTAATATGGCATGAATTTTTTTTTTTCAAAAGCACTTTGAAATCCTGGGAAGACTAAGGTTATAGCATATGCTCCAGTGAGCCTGTTAAGATTACTCATGATGACTCTAGGCTATGTTTGGAACTATTTCTGAAGTGAATAAACAGATGGCCAAGCGTGGCTAAAATTGAAAGTAGTTTTAAAAATGCTGAGAATCAATTACTTTAATATACTCTCTAAGCTTACAGATCCTTCAGAAGTGACTGGGTAATACTTATTAGGAAACATATTCCCTCTGGAATGAATTCAGCACAAGGAGAACAGATGTGCTATCATATTTTGAGACATGAATTCCAAATGATCTAAGAAATACTGTTCACATCTCTTTCTTGGAAGTCCTGAGCTATAATTAATTGATGATTATTACTTCAGAAATATTCTGAGCCAAGACCCCACCAAGACAGAAAAAAGTATTTTTTGCATTAACTTCCTAATAGTACAGAAAAAAAAATTCATAGGCATAGGCATGCCATATCTTCTAGAAGTGACCCACTTAGGAATATGTACGCTTGATCTAGAAACAGTAAACTGGTGGGAACGGCGAGTTTCTGGATTTGGAATCCTGGAAACCATGCCAATGGAGTTTTCTGAAAGGCCAGAAAAGGACAGGGAAGCTGCGAGAGCACAGCTGTGTGTTCATTGTGAGATTCTTGAAGGAAATGATGGAAGTAGAAGGCTAGCTCCCATAATGGACACGGGGCCAAGCAGAAAATAAGAATCAGGTTTTAGAACAGCTTGGGAAAGTTAAAGATTTGGGTCTGCAGCGAAAAAAAAATAAAAACAAAACAATAAACTTCAACAAGACAGTCACGATTAGTATTGAAGAGTAATCTATTAGACCAAATAGGGCTGAAGGCAGGAGCTACATACCAATGAAAGAAGGAAGCCCGTGCGCTAAATAACAGAAAGTTTACAATATGTAGAAGTGGGCTTGTCTAACTAATTCACTTAATATCCAGGGGAGAAAAGGTCTTTCCAGAGAGGGTGTTTCATTGGTCTCTTTTATTTAATAAACCACTCTTTAAAAAAAAAAAACCAAGAGTGAATTTTATAAATGACTTATAATTCTGCAATTTGGACAGGTTTAACAAGAATAGCTTGTCACCCCTCCCCATGGCAGCAGCTGGGGCAGCACAGCTCTGACTATGGACTTAGTTCCAAGATGGCCTCACTACAGCCAGGCATGCTAGGACTAGCTATAGTTGGAATATTATCAGGAGGTGCTGGCCAAGGACCTAGCTCTTCACCACATGGTCTGTACATGTGGCTGGTTGGGCTTGTGAATAATCCATGTGGAAGACAACTGTTCACAGCAGGTCTCAGGGTAGAAATATTAGGGTAGACATGGCAGCTGTCTTCTGTCAGGAAGCTGCTAGGTCCTCCTAAGGTTTAAGCCTGGACCTAGCACAATGTTACTTCCCCTACATGCTATTGGTTAAACAGGTTTCAGTGATGGAGAATGATGAAAGGGGTGCCGGTGATAAGATTTATTGTTTCCCTATACTATTTTGCTGAATGCCAATTCCTTTGTACAACTACATAAGGATAAAAATAAAACTTAAAAAAAAAAAAGGTCTCAGGACCAGCCAGGTTCAAGAAAAGAACACAAAGGCTATGAATGTTGAAAGATGTGGCTCCACTTAACACAGAGAAGTGACTTGTACAATATTAATTATAGGCTATACTATCAATGAGAGACAAAATGTATTTGATCATACCTTTAGAATGGAGAGAAAACTAGTAAACTCTGACTCCATCTAAGGATCAGAATAAAATTTCAACTTCACAACTTAAACCTAAAGCCAAGCACTGGTGCCTCATTTCTATAACACTAAGCTGCAATCTGAAATCTGAGACCTGTGATTTAAAGTCAGCCCAGGCAGAAAAGTATTCCAACAATCTGGAATAGAAACATGGCTCAAGTGGTAGAGCACCAGCTGTGAGCATAAAAGATGAGAGAGAATGTGAGGCCCTGACTTCAAGCCTCATTACCAACATGAATGAAAGGAAGGTATTGGAGGGGCATAGGAAGGAAGGAGGGAAGGGGAAGGAAGGAAGGAAGGAAGGAAGGAAGGAAGGAAGGAAGGAAGGAAGGAAGGAAGGAAGGAAGGGAAAGAGAGAGAGAGGAAGGAAGGAAGAGAGGAAAGAAGAGGAAGGAAGAAAGGAAGGAAGGAAGAGAGGGGAGGGAGGGAGGGAGGGAGGGAGGGAGGGAGGGAGGGAGGGAGGGAGGGAGGGAGGGAGGGAGGGAGGGAGGGAGGGAGGAAAAAACATCCACTGTTTGAATCGAAGTACCTGCTTCAAAATACTGGAGAACAGCTGAGTGCTAGTGGCTCATGCCTATAACCCTACCTACTCAGGAAGCTGAGATCTGAGAATCATGGTTCGAAGCCAGCCTGGTCAGTAAAGTCCATGAGACTCTTATCTCTAATTAACCACCAGAAAAAAAAAAAAAACAGGAAATGGTGCCATGGTTCAAAGTGGTAGTGCACTAGCCTTGAGCAATAGAGCCCAGGCACTGAGTTCAAGCACCACAGTTAACAAAAAAGGAAAGAAAGAAAGAAAATGGAGAACATGTTAGGAATTCCATGCATCTGAGGATGGGTATGGGTCCGCAATAAGAATTCATTTGCTATCAAGCAGGTTCTTTCATCAGATACAATGTTATGTAAAGTAACATGATATTGGTTAAACCATTTTCTTTTTCTTTCATTTTTCTTGTTTTGTCAGTCCTGGGGCTTGAACTCAGGGCCCTACGCACTGTCTCTGAGCTTCTTTTGCTCAATGATAGCACTTTACCACTTGAACCACAGTGCCATTTCTGGCCTTTTCTGTTTATGTGGTAGTGAGGAATCAAACCCAGGGATTCATTCATGGTAAGCAAGCGCTCTACCACTAAACTACATTCCCAGCTGGTTCGGGTATTTTTCTAAGTGTACAGATGGGAGTTTGGGATGCCCCTTTGTGATGGAAGCCATCCCATGTAGTCAACCACTATCAGGTGGCTTATTGACATGGCAATGATGCTACCCTGGGGATTCAATGCTACTCGCTGCTGATGACCAAATGAGTGTTCAGCAGTGGCTGTAGCAGGTTGGCCAGTTGGATGGAAGTTCATGTGACTGACCCATGCATAAAGTCCACCTCTTTTACCTTCACCTCCATATTTGTGAAGCCAGTAGATGGTGGCAGGCTTACCTAGAAAATTAGGCTGACTGTTATCCATAGAACACACCCTTTTACAAAAATCTTACTCTGCTGAGATCAGCCTTTAGTGAACATTCATGTGGAACACAAACATCTTCATCTGTCTATCCCTTCCCTTGACCTCCTTGTCATCAGTTTTTCAATCATCCTCCTTCTAGTCATGCTTCTCTGATTATCCAACCAAACCATTCACCACAGTACATGAACTGATATATATAATCACATGTTGGCCTTTCTCATTCTAAACAAAATGAACAGCTTGGTACACTGAAGTTCTGCCTATTGAAAGAAATTCCCTTCATCACCGTCCTTCAGGAATAGCCCAGAAAGGGGCTTTAGTGTTGTACCTGCCCAACTTCTGGATAGTATGTGCCCATTACCCAAACCATCTGTAAACCAAGCCCTAAATTACTCTGGTCACAGAGACATCCTTATTAAGCCACAGGTGCAGGCTGAATAAGAGAAGATAAGAGTGGCTCGGAATGTGGCTTAGTGGTAGAGTGCTTGCCTAGCATACATGCAGCTCTGAGTTCGATTCCTCAGTACCATATGACCAGAAAAAAGCCCGAGTAGTAGAGTGCTAGCCTTGAGAAAAAGAAGCTCAGGGACAGTGCCAAGGCCTAGAGCTCAAGCCTCAGGACTGGCAAGAAAGAGAGAGAGAATAAGGTTGTAGAAGTGGGGACTATTTTACATTGTACTGTAAATTTAGCCCATTCATGTTATCAACTGGGTGGTTTATTTTATTTTTGTTCCATAAACAGACTTCCTTTTATAATGGATTTTGGCCCTGTCTCTAATTCTTTTTCTTTTTTATTCATTTCAAAAGTTTTATCCTTTTGCAAAAATAAATATGACTGGGGACCTTCCCTCTTATGCCTAGCAAATCCCATTATCTCATTCCCCCAGAATACTGAAGAGTCCTGCCTAACCAGCAACCAGGGCACACAAGAACCCTGTTTTAAAGCAGTTCCACATGAATGCCTGCTTCTCCCTTGTGTTCTCCATGGCTGGAAATCACCTCTTTGAAAAACACAATGCCATGCTGAATGTGCATTTTTCATTAAAATGTGACCTGTTTTCAGGCTGGTATCTGTGCTCCACATTCAACTAACCCTTTGGCCAAATTCACACCCACATATTTTGGACATTCTTCTGGGCTAAAACTGCACCCAGAGCATCTGTTCTGTACAAAGGGTTGATGAGGAAAAATTTGTGTTCAGGTCAGAAGTTAGACTAGCCACCCCACCTCCTTCTGACACTTGGTCAACCCACAAAATGCATGAGATGACTATCAGCTTCAGTGGAATGCATGGGGCTCTTTTTAAACCTTAAAACCTTGACTTACAGAGTGGGAAACACATCTTGAAATAATGGTTTTCTTTCTGTTTTAGGTCCTTGCCATTCACTAAGTTATGGTTTCCAATATTAGATTCTCTCTCTCTCTCTTTTTTTTTTTTTTTCTGGTGGTACTGGGAATTGGACTCAGGGCTTTTTACCTGCTAAGCACATACTCTACCACTTGGCCACACTTCCAGCCCTCTGTTTGTAAAGAATGTCCTTTGTTAGGATGTTCTATTATCATCAAGAGTCTACAAAACACTTGGGGTTTTCTTTCCTTGAGTGGGCAACATGGGAATATATCATTTTAAATCTCAAAGTTGAGCAGGCAGGGAAGCTTATGTGCATTTTCCTTTACCAAAAACCTTTTCCTCTTTCCTGAATAACCTCTAGAATAAAAACACAAAAGGGTATTGGGGGTTGTAGCTCAATGGTACAGTACGTGCTTAGCACATATGAGGTCCTGAATTCAACCAACAAGATAGACAGATAGACCGGGAGTTCTTCTCCCCAAAGCAGTGAGGATGCCCCATCTGGTCCCCCTGCTACAGCTAGCTCTCAGAATGTGGTAGACTTGATTAGTCAGTAGTCATTCGCAGTATGGTGTGTTTTACCATCTACTATGATTCTACTATGATTCTACTATGACTCTCCCTTCAAGCCCATTGAAACAGTTTCCTGTCTACCTCCACACTTACACAGGCAAGAATTGAAGCTAAGAATTGACCAATAAGGGCTGAGGATGATAGATGTTGCAGAGGTGACAATGAAACTACTGTGGAATTCTTGGTACCTACCCCTTTACCTCAATAATAGAATGGTTACAGAAATACAATCTCAACTAAAACAATTTCAAATATCATGCATTCTCTCAGCATTGGCCAAAAGACTTGGTGGAAATAATGATGCAAAATAGAACTAAAGTGAAATGTTAATCTCCCAAAATATGGCTTTCTGTTCCTGACCCAGCAGAATTCCGGTGCAGCTTCAGTCCATTGTGACTCTAATCTCTTAAAAAAGGAAACACATATCCACACAAAATATTTCCCAATGTTGTGTTTTCTTTAGGAGTCAGAGATTAGTTTTGTGCATTTTAAATAGTTTTCAGTAGCTCTTTTCAGGCTTTTCATATAAACTGTCACTTTTGAAGATTAGTGAGTATAGATAGAAAGAATTAGCAAATCTCTTTTTTCAGTAAACAGATAGCTGCAGTATTGGAAAGTATTGTCCCACAGTGCCCCCCTATGGCCAAAGCATCTAAAATAATGATTCCAAGGAAAAAGCCACCCAACATTTTAATATAAGGAGTTACATGTTCTTCTACTAGTAACTTTTCTTCATTTTTGATGAGAGATTTAAAATCACCTTGGCATTCAAAAATACTGTTCACTCTACAAGTAGGTTTATTTACTCCTACAATAAATAACTTCTTTCATGCTGGGACATAGAACCCTATACTTTAGATTCTGACAATTGTGGCAGCTGTTATACTCCTGACAAGTTTAATTCCCAGGTGGATTATTTCTATCCCTAGCTAGACTTGAAGTGTTTTGTGAAGTACGATCTTTCATTAAAGCATTCATACCCACTAACACCTAATTTCCTCTTGGATGCTGGCTTCACAGCCAGTTAGTTCATGTTTGAGCATCATATGGGCTGTTCTTCACTAGTAACAGCAAGCAGACAGATCACTGATTCCTATTAAGATCACGAGTGGCTGCTGTTGCAAGCATAGTTCTCTGGAGGAATTTTGGTACTGCTGGAAAGGCATGAAATGAGATAAATGCCAGGCACCAGTGGCTCATGTCTGTAATCCCAGCTACTCAGGAGGCTAACAGTGTTTTGAAGCTGGCCTGAACAGGAAAGTCCCTGAGACCTTTATCTCCAGTTAAAAAAAAAAAAAAAAAAAAAGTATAACACTGAGAGTGATTAAATGTGCCAGGTGTGAGAACAAAGAAAACACTTATCCTAAAATAACTTGAAGTCAAATCCTGTCTTTATCATCTATAGTCCTGATATCTCACTTTGAGCAAGAACACTCTGTTAGAGTGTGTCTATGCCCTTCTGCCTGCCTGCCTGCCTGCTTGCTTCCTTACTCAATAAAGCTCTGCCAAGAATTCTTAACATTATAATTTTTCTGGAATTTCTTATTCTGTGATTGAAGTCAAGCACCTAAGACTAAAACCCTAAGGGAAGGGGGGTTACTTCTAGAAGGAAACTACACAAATCTGCACCTGGAACCAGTGACAGTTTCATCCAAATGTACTTCCCTTCTCTGTCTCATGGGGAAGAGGCCCAATTAAAGAAATCATTTTGGACAGAGAAACACCTAGGTCTAGCTGAAATAGAGAGATGAATCAAGTGCACAAGATGAACCAACGAGAATGCAGAATAAGTCAAGGCAAAATGCAGGTATGAAAATGGCTCTCAAGCTGTCCTTGAATGGACAAAACTTGAATTATGATCTGAAAAAGAAGCATCCAGTCAATAGAGGCCACAGAAAAAGAGATTAGCCAGTCAAATGCAGCATGTAGTGGTAACTTTGAAAGCACAAACTCCAGCTTTCAGTCGTATCTCTGAGAACTATCTATGCTTCTTTGCTTAGATACACCACTGTATCTTTCTTGTACTGGCATCCTCATAACACTGTTTCTTCTATTGTTTGGTAAATTCTTTTACCAAGCTGCGGCTCCAGTGAAATTCCAGTCTTGTCATTGAAGCTGACTTTGCATCCAAATGGTTATCATGACTCTGAGTAACTGAACTGCTTGCTGGTTTCTTTTATTTATTAGTTCTGAAAATCAACTTCAGGATCTTGCATGATTTTCTAATTTCAATAGCCTATTCCTCTACCAAGGACACTAAAAAACTACAAGGAAATCCAGTAGGGGTCACTTTATTGCCACTTGCACTGGATGGAAATGCAAGGCTCAACTATCTCTTAAAAATGTTAAGTAGCAGCTAGCCATGAGCAATAGGAAAACCAAGGGAGCCAGACTGCTCCCCTCAAGTAATAACAGAGATAATTTCTTCAGAACTTAGCAGCCAGCCAGGCCATATCTATAACCAGGACTCTTAAACTATGCATATCTTTGACCTCTGGCTCTTAACTCCTCCTCCACTTAAATCTAATGCTCATATCTGTACCGAGGGTGGCTGAAGTGTATCTTCCCATGACATGATTATGGCACGTAATCTTCCTCTTCTATATTTCTTCCCTAATAAACTTTCCCATTCTTTTAATGATGTTAGCTTCTTGCCTAAATTCTCATGCCAGATACAAGGACTGAGGTTGATTTAGCTATGCTGAATTTACAGTAATAAAATATAAGTGTTGACATTCTAAGAAAATAGTAAATTGAAGAGCAATTACGATCTTCCCAGGCATAATGCACAACACTCCCAGAATGTCAAACATGGAAATTTCAGCAACCTGAGGCAGTCAGTTGATTTTTCCTCAAAAGTCACCTTATAGAACAGAACCAGGTGACTCCAGGATACCAGAGCAGAGTGGAAAAGCTTTTTTTTTTCTTCTCTGTCTCTGTCTCTGTCTCTCTCTCTCCCACTTCCTCTCCTGGGAGAGCTTTTTTTTTCTTTTCTCTTTCTCTCTCTCTTCCCTCCTCCTGCCTCCCCCCTCCCTCCTTTTTATCTGCTACTAAAAATCATTCAAAGAGGAATTTGGATTCAGAAACTCCCTCCAACTCCTACTTGTGTAAGATAGTGGTTAAGCCCCTGATTTTAAGAACTGAATGACAGAACTGAGCATCCAACAAAGCCTCAGCATTCACCACCAACCTAAGAGGAACAAATAAATGACCATTGTCAGTAGTTAAGGTAGAAGGCAGGGTGAAAACAAAAGCAAGATAAATGAGGATGGTTCACCAGGGCCAGAAATCCTCAGGCTCTAGGGACAAATGCAGATCACAGACATAGAAAAAGGAGTGAAAGCCCTCAATGTGATGCAGATTTGTTTGATGCCTGGCCCTCCCCCACAGAGGGAGGTACTGTGAGCTCACAATACCTCATCTTTCAGATGATAGTTGCCTCACTGGAATGAAACCGACTGACTACCCTAGAAAGCATTGGGAGAACTAAGCCTGCTTTTGGTGTGGTGTCTGACAATTCAGACACTGCCAAAGTGTGGACAGGTAAGGATGAAAGAGAAGAAAATTCAGGGAACTTTGATTCATTTTGTGGGCTTTTGTGTACATTTAAATCATCTTTGGGAAATTTGGAATTCAGGATGTTTTGAAAAACAAAGGCTTTTGTTTTCATTGCCAGTCCTGGGGCTTGAACTCTGGGCCTGGGCACTGTCCATGAGCTGCTTCTGCTCAAGGAAAACATTCTACCACCTGCTTTGGCACCACTTCCGGCTTCCTCCATTTACGCAGTGCTGAGGAGCTGAACTCAGGGCTTCAGGCATGTTAGGCAAGCATTCTACCACTAAGCCAGCCCCAAGGCTTTTGTTTTTGACTTGGGGTTGTTCCTGACCTTTCTCATTGATCAATCTTTTAAAACTAACAAAATCTAGCCAAAAAAAAAAAATCCTGTCCATTTGAAAGTGGTGCTAAGGATCCTTGTATGAAACACATGGATGGGGAAGTGACCATTTCTTCTCATTTTAACAACAGGACCCCATCAGAGTTTACCAAAGTTATGCAAAGAATTATTTTTTTTTAACTAGGCTCTGGGGGAAAGAGGGGGTGTGGGGCATGAACTCAGTGCTTTGTCCCTGACCTTTTTTGCTCAAAGCTAGTGTTCTACCACTTGTGTGGTAGCTATAACTCCACTTCTGGCTTTGATATTTAATTGGAGATGAGTCTCACTGATTTTCCTGCTCAGGTTGCCTTCAAACCGAGATCCTCAGCTCTCAGACTACTGAGTACCTAGCTGGAGTAAGACTGGGCTATCTCCAAAACTAATTCTATGGTGTCTTGGATTTCTTCCCTGACCTTTGCCACTGCCACATCATTTGACTGCCATTCAGCATATTACGGTGAAAACTTCAGAACCCTTGAGCTCTCTCTGTCTTATGCTAATGTAGTCACTTTCTAGTTGAATGATTTTGAAGAGTTAAATTTCAATGTCCCCTTTGCAAAATATTCCCTGTGAAGATTAGAGACATATAGGTACCCAAAATATGGAGAGTGTGTGTGTAAATCATCTTAACCTTCCCACTGAGACAAGAATAAAACAAAAGACAAAATGCAATGTACTGTGCAGAGCGCATTTTGCGAAATGGGAGTCCTGTGAATAAATGCCAATATCACGAATAGATCCATGATGATAGACTATTAAAGGCTCAAGACAGTGCAAGACATACTTCAGATCTATTGAAACTGATTGTGTGTGTGTGTGAGAGCGAGCGGGCGCCCATGCACTGAACCTAGGGTTTAAACTCCTGAGCTAAAGCTAGTGCTCTACTACTTAAACCACAGCTCTACTTTTGGCTTTTTTGGTAGTTTGTTAGAGATAAGTGCCTTACAGACTTTCCTGCATGAGCTGGCTTTGAACTGGAATCCTCAGATATCAGTCTCCTGAGTAGCTAGGATTACAGGTGTGAGCCACTAGTGCCTGACTGAAACTCTCCTTTAATCACTTATAGCAACAATAAAAAGCTACCGGAAGGGGGCTGGGAATATGGCCTAGTGGTAGAGTGCTTGCCTTGTATTCATGAAGTGCTGTGTTCAATTCCTCAGCACCACATATACAGAAAAAGCCAGAAGTGGCACTGTGGCTCAAGTGGTAGAGTGCTAGCCTTGAGCAAAAACAAGCGAGGGACAGTGCTCAGGCCCTGAGTTCAAGCCCCAGGATTCGCAATAATAAAAAGCTACCAGAAGACAGATTTTCACTTAAGATCAGGAAAAGCTCCTATCAGTGGTCCAAATCTATTTTGGGACAGAGTTCCTTGTTATTCCTGGTAAGACAGGTAGACAGGAAAGTGGGAGGGACTCAAATTATCCAGGTCAACCATTGTCTTGAGCTTTCTAGGTCTCTACCAAAACATTAATATTCTTCATTTGAGAACTACAGAAGGAAATTCTACTTATAAACTATACTTTTAACCTATCTTTTTAAAATTTGCTCAATTTCTCAATAACTGCCTTTCCACAGACCAGCTTCACTAAAGAAGAAAGTCTACATTTCCTGCCTATTTTCAATTATTCCTAAAAACACGAAGTCATAGGGTCCAGAAACCTAATGGCAAGAAATAGTGGCTTGAAAAACAAAAGCTACATTAATAACGATAATTTTGTAGCATTTTTCAGATTATTCAGTTTAAAAATATTTGAACATAATTCTCTAGTTCAACTTTTCTTCCTCCTCCTGCTCCTCCTGTTTCCTACTCCTCCAACTCAAGGCCTTGTGCTTCCCATAAACATTTTCACTCAAGGCTGACACTCTACCACTTGAGCCACACTTCCAGCCAGCTTTTTGATGGTTAAGAGAAGATGAGTCTCTCTGATTTGTCTGTCTGCACTGGCTTTGAACCTCCATCCACAGAACTCAACATACCAGAGCAAGCAACCAGCACCCAGTTCTAATTTGTCTTCTATAAGAATTCTAAGACAAGCAAAAATATTTCTGAGGGCCATTAATATACCTTCAAAGGTTAAAATAAGCTAGAAGCCACCAGAGATGCTGTGTGTGGCATAATTAAGGTCAACTCCATGCAGAAAGCCTCCCTGTGTGTATAAATAGAGTAGGGGCAGGTGACCTAGTAGAAATCTCTACAGTCAGACTTCCTGGACTTGAATCCTGGCATTGCCACCCACTAGCTACAGGACCTGCTCCCTCTATTCCCATGTCTCATCTCTAAACAGAACTGCTAGTGTATACTTCACAGTCTCAAGAAGATTAGATGACAAAATATCTATACAGCTGCTTGGCACAGTCCTTGGCATCCAAAAGTGGTTACTATATAATAGCTACCAATAATACATAGCTTCCTTGTATGGGTGACAGGTTTTGTTCTTGTTTGGTTTTTTCGGTCATGGGGCTTAAACTCAAGGCCTGGGCACTCTCCCTGAGACTTTTCACTCTACCACTTTAAGCCACAGCACCATTTCCAGTTTTCTGGTGGTTAATTGGAGATAAGAGTCTCACCAATTTTTCTGCCCAGGCTGGCTTTGAACTGTGATCCTTAGATCTCAACCTCCTGAATAACTAGGATTACATGAACCACCAATGCCTGGAAGCTCCTGACTTCTTTATTTTTTATTTGCCAGTCCTGGGGCTTAAACTCAGGGCCTGAGCACTGTCCCTGGCTTCTTTTTGCTCAAGGCTAGCACTCCACCTCTTGAGCCACTGTGCCACTTCTGGCTTTTCCTATAAATGTAGTGCTGAGGAATAGAACACAGGGCAAACACTCTACCACTAGGGCATATTCCCAGCCCCAGCTCCTGACTTTAAAATATGCATTTTCTTTTTTTAAAAATCATTTATTTATTTATTGTAAAGGTGGTATGCAGAGGGGTTACAATTACATGAGTCAGGTAATGAGTACATTTCCTTTTGAACAGTAAAATATGCATTTTCTTTCTTCCTTCTTTCCCTTCCCTTTCTCCTTCCTTCCTTCTTTCTTTTCTTTTCCTTATTATACATAACTCTTTAAGAATTTCAATAAGAACTCTCTCTTTATGTAGTCCACAACTTCCTTTTTTCCTTTCTTCCCAAGGGCCAGGCTCTAGGACTCAGATAATCTAACTCTACAGCCTGACTGCACAATTCCTGACCTGAATTGTGGTAGAGTGATGTTTAGAGATGAAGCATCTTTCTAAACACTTTTTCACCATACAAATTACATAAAGCTTGAGAGGTATAATTACCCACTTGTCTTCATGTTAGATACATGGCAAATACCACTTTAATCCAGACAGTCAAGAAATTGCTCCCTACTCTATAACAGATATAGTGGTTGTCAAAGTTAGGGATCATCACCTTCTTATTCTGTCTAATCTAGCACTTGTTACTTGTTCCTACTAATTATTTTCAGCAATAAAATAAAGTAACCATAATAATAAGGTACTCTCACTAGACACAGCAACTACCTATTATTTATTGTGTGCTTTAAGTAATTGTCTATGCCTTACTACTTTTTATATACATTATCTCATTCAGTCCTCAAAGCTGCTTTGCAAACCCATCATTTGTGGGAAGAGGAAAGAAGGTCTGAAGTAAAATCTCATTCCCAAACCACTAATGTTTGATTTCAACGCATATCCTTCATTTGGTTTTAACTCATAAGCTTCCCTGAATTACACTTAGTTCTGGAGTTCTGATACAATGGCATTTTCATAATAGTGTGGCTATCATTAAGAGCTGTATTACTGAACTCCAAAAGGAGTTAAAATAAATTACTATTTAGGCCAGGTGTGTATTTAGGCAGACCTGTAATTCCAGCATCCAATACCATTTCATAATATTTTAACCATCATTAAGAGTCATGGTAAAATATTATAGGACTGAAGGGCTTAATAACTATTTTAGGCCAGATGGTGATACAGACCTGCATTCTCAGCATTCAGGAGACTGAGGCAAGAGGACTGTGAGTTCAAAAGTGCCACAGCCTGGGCTGGGGATATGGCCTAGTGGCAAGAGTGCCTGCCTCAGATACACGAGGCCCTGGGTTCGATTCCCCAGCACCACATATACAGAAAAAGGCCAGAAGCAGCGCTGTGGCTCAAGTGGCAGAGTGCTAGCCTTGAGCGGGAAGAAGCCAGGGACAGTGCTCAGGCCCTGAGTCCAAGGCCCAGGACTAGCAAAAAAAAAAAAAAAAAAAAAAGTGCCATAGCCTACCTAATAAGCTCCTGGTGTCAAAATAATTTGGTTAACTGTTTGGGAGAGAGTACAGTTTCTGGAGAAAAATATGAAGTGAAGTGTGTCAGAAGTTAGGTGTGTTAGTCAGGTGTGTCAATGGTCACTGTAACAACCTGAGAAAAATTGTTTAAATTGGGGGGGCCTAGTGGCAAGAGTGCTTGCCTCATATACGTAAAGCCCTGGGTTCGATTCCCCAGCACCACATACATAGAAAAGGCCAGAGATGGCACTGTGGCTCAAGTGGCAGAGTGCTAGCCTTGAGCAAAAAGAAGCCAGGGACAGTGCTCAGGCCCTGATTCCAAGGCTCACGACTGGCAAAAAAAAAAAAATTATTTTGGCTCATAATTCCAGAGATTTAAAGGGATAGCAAGGTGTCTCAAGTAGTAGAGTATCTTAGTAGCAAATACAAGGCCTTGAGTTCAAACTCTGGTACTACCAAGAATAAAGAATTCTTGAAATAATTTTAGAAGTCCTAGGCTACTTTGAGCCTGAGGTTGAATGAAGACTATCATAGCAGTGGAAACATGGCACAGAAACTTTACCTTGTGGGAAGAAAGAAGGAAAAAATGAATTGGAGGGCTGGGGATATGGCCTAGTGGCAAGACTGCTTGCCTCGTATACATGAGGCCCTAGGTTCGATTCCCCAGCACCACATATACAGAAAATGGCCAGAAGTGGCGCTGTGGCTCAAGTGGCAGAGTGCTAGCCTTGAGCAAGAAGAAGCCAGGGACGGTGCTCAGGCCCTGAGTCCAAGCCCCAGAACTGGTCAAAAAAAAAAAAGGGGGGGCTGGGGATATAGCCTAGCGGCAAGAGTGCCTGCCTCGGATACACGAGGCCCTAGGTTCGATTCCCCAGCACCACATATACAGAAAACGGCCAGAAGCGGCGCTGTGGCTCAAGTGGCAGAGTGCTAGCCTTGAGCGGGAAGAAGCCAGGGACAGTGCTCAGGCCCTGAGTCCAAGGCCCAGGACTGGCAAAAAAAAAAAAAAAAATGAATTGGAGTAAGCTGAAGAGATAACAGTACCAGACGCCAGTGGATCACAACTATAATCCTAGCTATTCAAGAGGCTGAGATCTGAAGACTGCAGTATGAAGCCAACTCAGGCAGACAAATCTGAGAGACTAGCAGCCATATGCTGATGGCTCACACCTGTAACCTTACCTACTCAGGAGGCTGAGATCGGAGGATCATGGTTTGAAGCCAACCCTGGTAGGAGAGTCCATGAGACTCGTATCTCCAATTAACTACCAAAAAGCTAGAAGTGGAGTTATGGCTCAAGTGGTAGAATGCTAGCCTTAAGCAAAAAAGCTCAGGGATACAAGGAGCTGGTTGGTGGCTCATGCCCGTAATCCTAGGTATTCAAGAGGATGAGATCTGAGAATTGAGGTTCAAAGACAGCCCAGGCAGGAAAGTCAGTGAGACTCTATTTCCAATAAAGTAGTCAGAAAAAGCCAGAGGCAGCACTGTGGCTCAAGTGGTAGAGCACCAGGCTTGAGCACAAAAAAGCTCAAGAGCAGTGCCAAGGCCCAGAGTTCAAGCCCCCAGAATGGTTAAAAAATTAAAAAAAAAAAAAAAAAAAGAGGCTGATATCTGAGTATTAAAGTTTGAAGCCAGCTCAGGCAGGAAAGTCTGTGAAACTTACCTCCAATTCCCAAAAAGTTGGAAGTGGAGCTGTGGCTGAAGCAGTAGAGCACTAGGCCTTGAACTAAAATTCTCAGGGAAAGTCCCCTTAGACCCAGAGTGCAAGCCACACAACTGGAAAAAAAAAAAAAGTTTACAAATTTCTATCTTCCTTTCTCCTCTTCTGGTATTCTGATGCCTGTTAGGAGAAAAAAAAAAGGCTAAAACTTGGTTGTCCATGCTTCTGAGTATCATAATTAAACCTTGATAGTATTTATTTCAAATCTACTATTTTAGTACAGAAATAAAACTTGATTTAGGGGAATACTGCTAACTCACTTTGAGTAAGTTCTATATTGATTTCTATAGGAGTTTTGAAGATAAACAAAACTTAATTCCTGAACTCTGAGCTTTGCAGTAGCAATACTAAAAGAAATGATTAATACATATTCTTTTCTCCTATGCTTTAAGGATTTCCATATGTGAGGCTTCATTTGATCCTTACAACTCCTCATGAGATAGATAAATACTATTTTTCTAATTTTATAAATGAGATGAAAACCCATAACATGTTTAAAGAATTACAAATAGCTGGGTTAACTGCCGTACATTGTGATTATAGCTAAAGAGATAATATAATTACATGTATATATCTGTGTTTTCTGTTTCCTCCCCTATAGTTTTCCTTGGAAAAACAATTGGGCTTTGGAAAATATTCCACTGATACATGTTTAAATTTTCAATTCAGAAATTCTATTCCCTGATCTGTTGGTAGTTCCATTTAGAACCATCTTAGAGAGAAATGCAGGTGTTTTTTTTTTTCAACAGCAAAAGAGATGGTTTATTGTACACACGTCACATTCAGCCACAACTATGAACTATGAACAGAACTAGAGTCCAGAATGTCACAGGACCAGGGCACAGTACCATCAGGGGATGCTTGATTATGAGCAACATGGGTGTCTTTCAGAGATCGTCTTGGCAATGGAAGTTCTAGATCCACAGGGAAATCGCAGACAGCGGCTTGCAGTTCAACCACTATCAGACTCCCTATAGCATTCCTTTTTTCTGTTCCTCAGGCCTCGAAGGGTGCACAAGCATATTTACTTGGACCCTCTGCCTTATCTTTCTTCTCTTGCACTTCAGCCTGCACATTTGCTTCTTCCTCCACTTGGCTCTCAAGGCTTAGTCGTTTCTAGGAAGATGGCCCTAAGGCCCAGAGCAGCAGGTTGTTTTTATAAGATCTCAGATCTCAAGAGGCAGAGTTCTAAGATACTGGTTTGAAGCCAGCCCTGGTGGAAAAGTCCAAGAGACTTGATCTCGTGTGTGTGTGTGTGTGTGTGTGTGTGTGTGTGTGTGTGTATTTAAAGGAGAAACAAAAAAGCTAGTATCCCAATTTTCCTTCCATTCATTCCTAAAGCCTGGGCCACTTTCAGTATCCAGTAGCCCTCCAAAGTACAAGCTTCCCTCATAGACCACCAAACCCACACTAAAATGTCCTTTAGTGCCTGGGTATGTAGCTCAGTGGTAGAGAATTTAGCATATAGGAAACCTTGGAGAGAAAAGAAAGACCCTTTAAAATAAATCAACTTTGCTAATGAAGTCAACTCTGACAATGGTCTGTGTAGTTTACAAGTATCTCTACCACCTGCTGTCACTCTTGTTCTTAGAATTTAATAAGGATAATTTCTTTAAAGCTCTTTTTCTGCTTACGTATTTGCCAGAATTTTAACATGGCATGCCTCCCTCCTCTCATTTAAAATCAGTGCCAGTGTGTCACTAATCAAACCTTATGGATAACTTTTTTTTCACTGGTAGTGTGGAGCTAAGGTTCCTGTAAACTGCATTCCCATCCTTCCCTCCCCATCCCCCCCATTTCTTCACTGACTTCCTCTAGTCAAACATCTCCTCTTAACATTGAAATGAAGGCTATGGATATTCTAGCACCTAACATGATGCTTGATGAACAAGTGTTCAAAAAAAAAAAAGTCAAAGAACTCTAAAGTTACTGGATAGGGACATTCAAGTCTAAAAGCTAAAAAGTCTTGTGTTTTCCCAAAATTACAAGTTTCATGAAAGACCTGACTTTAAAATTCTAACAATATTCAACACAAAGCATATAAAATAGCTCTTCTAAGGTTTATGAGGTTTTCATTTGTTATGATCTCTTTCATTTGTTCCTACTCTTCTCTCAAGTTCCAAGAAACAAAATTCAGTTTGGGTTGTACTTCTGAAAGGAGTATATACATACTAATCAGATATCAAAGTGGTGAAAACAGTATCTTGTTTAAAAACCTGTTTACCTTGGGGAAAAAGGCCAATGGCCATTTCTCTCAGTTTTCTGATTTCTGTGGAAACAAGGGAAACTTGCTACACATCACTTCCATCACTCCATATTATGCTAGGGAACTTGTAGTTTTGTTAATTCATTAGGCATTTTAACAGTGAGTATTTTGGACTGGTAGTGAGTGCTGGGGAGGGGTATACAAAGTGGAGCAAGGGCATAATCCCTGGCCCTAAGGAGGTTACAATGCAAATGGAGGAGCCTAGGCTCGGAACTTGGAACAAAAGCAGTAGCTGCATAATAATGTGCTGTTGGGATGGGGGATGGGAATGAGAAGCCCGGTTACTAGGAAAGCAGTTTCCTTGAGGTGAGAGTTTAGGCCAGCCTAGAGAAAAGGCTCATTTGTAATGATTGTGGAAGTGAAATCTAGGAGACTTTCTGCTCAGAAGATAACCATCTTTCCTGATTTAAAGGTGGGAAGTGCCTGAAGTGTGGGAGACTAAGAAGGGACTAGCCTATTAGTGGTGCAAACTCTAATTTGGGAAGCTGATTTTGAGGCTATAAGAGGTAAGTGTGGGCACATGGGTTGATGGTGGGAAGGGAAAGAGGCATTTTTGTTGTTGTTACAGTAAAACTTATATCTGATGAGTTGAAAACAAAAGGGAAATTAAAGGAGAAAGACTCTGACAGCAATGTACAAATGAGATGGCAATGGAGGAGTCTTGGGCCACAGGAAATAAAGTAGGACAATTTAGGTCTTGCTAGAGGAAGATCAGAAACAAACCAATGATGAAGAAATTTCATTGGTGTGTGTGTGTGTTGGTTTGAGGGCTTGAACTCAGAACCTGAGCACTATCTTGAGCTTCTTTTGCTAAAGGCTAGTACTCTACCACTTTCAACCACTGTTCCATTCCCAGCTTTTTGGTAGTTTACTGGAGATGAGACTCATGCATTGGCTTCAAATCCTGTTCCTCAGATCTCAGTAGCTAGGATTACATGGCTGAGCCACTAGTGCCCAGCATAACTACTTAGGCAGCTGTAGCTTTTATGTATAAGTTAATTATTTTATTCAATATGAATTGATTAGACTGTTACTATTTTGTTATCTACCTAAGAATTCTCGAGGTTACTATGTCACTTGCTTAAAACAACTGTGCTGGTTCATGGGCTTGAACTCAGGGTCCAGGTGTTATCCCTGAGGTTTTTTGGGGTTTTTTTTCTTTCTTGCTGGCTAGCATTCTACCATTTGCCACAGCTCCACTTCCTGCTTTTGGGTGGTTATTAGTCTCATGGACTTTCCTGCCCAGGCTGGCTTCCAACTGTGACCCTCAAATTCCAGCCTCTGGAGTAGCTAGGATTACAGGTGTGAGCCACTTGGTAAGCCACATTTTAATTGGCCATTTCTCTTGAAGAAAAAGTATTTGAAGAGATCAAATGAAGATACTTTACTTTTATTATGTCTTCATTTGATCTCTTCAAGTATCATTGTTTGTTTTCCATCTCAAACCACTTTAAGTTGTTTTTGTTGTTTTTTGTTCTTCCAGTCTTGGGGCTTGGACTCAGGGCCTGAGCACTGTCCCTGGCTTTTTTTTTTTTTTCTTACTCAGGGCTAGCACTCTATCTCTCTAGCCACAGAGCCACTTCAGGCCTTTTCTGTTTAATGTGGTGCTGAGGAATCGAACCCAGGGCTTCGTGCATGCTAGACAAGCACTTTCCCTCTAAGTCACATTCCCAACCCCTCAAACTACTTTAAGATAGTCCCTTGAATATAACCGTTTAATTAATGATATGAAAACTTTTATTGTTCAGTTTTAGGTCCTAATTCTCAGTACCCCACAGGGCGGTCTGGGGCAGAACTAGCTGAGCTGAGCAAAAAGCCAGAGCTCTATAAATATTAATGGATTTTTTTTTTTATGTACCTGCAGGCCGCTCTCCCACCCCTGATCTGTTCTCTTTTGCAGTATGCGCTTCATTATTTTAAATGGGGACTTGGGACAGAGGTAGGCCTTAACATCTTATTTTCCAGGAAAGTTCTCCATTCTGGATTCTTCACTTGGGAAGCCCAATTGACAGCAGTGGCTCCTTGAAGGATGGAAGTTTTCTAGAAGAGTTTCTGTGCCGGCGAATTTGGGCAGATTTTGACCACCACAGAATTGGCGCGCGTCATGGCCGGAACAAGTCCAAGGTGTGTTGAGAAATTCTGGGGATAGTAAACGCAGCGCGTGGAATTGTTTTGCATCCTAACACACCGGAAACCTTGAATTTACCTGCCACTGGCGAGGAGACCGTCCTGGGAGAAAGCATTTGCCGTCACTCAGAGCCACGTGCCTGGCGGGAGAGACCGCTGGCCTGCGAGACCGCCGGCCGGCAGTCCTTCAGCTCCGGGACTGCAGAAGGGGGCGTGGTCCCCGGAGGGGCGGGGCCTTTGCGTCACCGCTGACGTACCGCCAGAGCGGGCGGCCGCGGTCCCCCGAAGGGTGGGACACGGGGGTCTGGAGTTAGCCCTGAGATGGCTGCTCCGGCTCGGGGTGGTGAGTGCGTGAGGGTCGCGCGGCTACGGCGGTTGGCGGAGCGAGGCTCCCTGTGGGAGCAGACGTGCGAAGGGGGCTCCCGGGCCCGGAGACACCTGGCGGAGTTTTCCCGCCGCGCTGGGCGCTGGGTGCAGGGCGCAGGGTGCAGGTGGAGTCCTGAGGGAGGGAGAGGGGGCTGCGGACGGACGGAGGGGCCGAGCCGAGGGGGCGCGCGAGGAGGCGGCGGCGGCGGGTCCGGAGAATTCAGAATTGGCGCCTCTGGGACGTTTCGGTGGGTCATGTGATGCTTCGACCACTGGTGGTTACGAATTCGGTGGTCACGCATGCCCGGAGATGCTCCGAAGAGCGCTGCTCCCTCGGGTCTGGGACCCTGGGCTGGACGGGGCGGACGCTGGGGCTTGGAGGGTGCGCTGATGGGATTTGTGCCGAGGGACTGCGGATGGGATGCAGGCCGGGCGCTGGGATGTTCGGGCGCCGTCCCCGCTCCGCAGCGGCCCGGCCCGTGCAGACCTTCCCTGCGGGGCCTGGGAAGGAGGCGCCGGGGCTGGGTTTAGCTGGAAGGTGCTCGTCCGACTCAGCCTTCCTTCCCTCCTGCGCACCTGCTGCCACTTAAAGCCGTTTGCAAGTTGTTGGTTGGTTTTGCCGGGTGGCTCGTGCCTGTAATCCTTGCTACTCATTCAAAAGGCTGATACCTGAGGTTCGCGGTTCGAAGCCAGCCTAGGAAGTCTATGAGCTCTTTTTATCCCCTTTAAACCACCAAAAAGCCCCGGGGTAGGGGGAAGCTGTGGCCCAAGTGATAGAAACCAGCCTAGAGCGGAAAAAATTCAGGAATCTCGTGTAAGCTGTGAGTTCAAACTCCAGTAGCCTTCCCCCCCCCCCCCTTGCTTCCAAATTATCCCTGCTGGCCTTGGAGAGGAAAGAATTGCCAATAGGCTGAACTTTTTCTAAGGGAAGATATATGGATGAAGATGGAAAAATGACTGCTGCAGCTTAAAAAGGTAGTACACACACACACCCTCTCCCTTCACACTACCATTTAAAAGAAAGGGAAGGGCTGGCGCACACACACACACACACACACACACACATACACACACCCTCTCCCTTCACACTACCATTTAAAAGAAAGGGAAGGGCTGGCAATATGGCCTAGTGGTGAGTGCTTGCTTGTCTAGCATGCATGAAGTCCTGGGTTCATTCCTCAGTACCACGTAGACAAAAAGGGGCAGAAGTGGTGCTGTAGCTCAAGTGGTAAAGAGTGCTAGCCTTAAGTTGCTCAGGGACAGTACCCAGGCCCTGAGTTCAAGCCCCAGGACTGGCAAAAAAATAAAAATGTAAAGGAAAATGACGTTAATTGTTTCAAGGTTAAATTTGAAGTGATGAAATTCTATTGTAACTGGGTCATTCCCGGTCCTTTTGAAACTGGAAGTAAAACAGTTTGGTAATTTGGAAGATTGGATTTTCCCGAAACTTCTTCCTTTTTAAACACTAATTATCAAAATGTTCAAGGAAATAAGGTCTTAAGTATCCTGCACTTGTTGTATTTCTGATCTGTTAAAGGCTTGCAGGATTAAAGTAGGGGTGAGGACATGTAGAATTCTCTTTGTGTAGTCTTCAAAACCAGCATTTGGTGTAAACAAGGAAAAGCTATGATTTTGTTGGCATCAGTTTTGCCACCAAACTGGTTAATTTCTCCAATCTCAATGAGATTCAGTATTTACCCAAAAGAGCTGAAACTTTGTATTTTTGGAACTCTAATTGTTTTGTCCTTACTTTAGCACATCAGGAAATTTTAAACATTTTGGCATGATATTCTTTCCATTTTTTCTGTAGCGTTTTATGATTATGCAGTAAATGGGTTTTTTTCAGTCTAGGATTTATTACTGTAGACTCTCAAAATGGAAACTGAGACATTCTGATATTGTAAAAGTGGTTATCATGTAGCTTAGAAAGTTGAAATGTATCTACCTAAGTAGGAACACAATTTTCTTTTTGAACTAAAAGAATAAGATATAGGGACTCACACATAACCAAACTTGCCCTCTATTTTGGGTGGTATTGAAGAGAATTTTCTACTACTTGGGTTGAACTGAGGGCAGAATATCTCTACCACTACACTAGTTGTTTTAATGTGGAGGAAAATTCCGTGTAAAGATTTGTTGAAGAATGTGTATTGAATTTGGTTTTGGTATGGTAGAAGCATAGACAAAGGTTTCCCAGCTTTTTTGTAACAGAAAAAGAGGTTTTGAAATTTCTCTCCTTCCCTGCAGAATTAGGCAGAACAAACATGGGGCCAGATGAGAAAAGGTGAGAAAGGCCGACATTGGCTCAGGAGTCTAATGAAAATAGGAAATGAATCTTTCCAATCATTCTGACTTAAGAATGAGGGACAATTTTGCCATAAAATAGGAAGAGTCTATAAATATTGGCTTTTTGGAAAAAAAGATCAGTATGAAAACAAACTTCTCAGCATTTCTGGACACCATAAAAACTTAAGAATTAACTTTTTCAGTGGAGTTGTTGTACTCATCAGAAAAATGCTGACAAGGATATGCTTAGTAGACAAATTCAAGAGTGTACTATGATGAATCAAAAGTGAAGATGCTTTATACACAATGACTAAAAGCTCAATTTACGGTGTTTTGTGCCTTTAAAAAATGTTTTCCCCATTGTTATAAAGTTACGTGCAGTAGTTGAAGTGATGTTGGTGCGATGCTGATAACGTTGTCCACATATTATATCCTTGTAAATAGGGATGGAAATTCAAATAACCTGAAGACAGACCTTAGTTTCAACTATATCTATATTTTCAGCTAGATTCAGTCTGCTTCAGAAGAAGCATATTAAAGATGTAAGGAAGGTTTCAGGAGGAAAAGGTTTAATGAGATTTAATCAAGATCAGGGTAATTACATGTTGTATCTCTAACGGAAGGAAGAATAACCACCAGGGCCTTTCAAGGATAAAGGAAAGGAACTACTTCATGATTGACATGGAGGAGTGCCAAAGCACATAATAGACATAATAGCTTTCTTAAGGCCAGTAAGGAGAGTTTGAAAGCCCATTGTGTTCATTTCCTTCAGTAATTTGCTCATTCAAAAATATTGAACCCCATTCTACATACCAAGCACCATGCTTGACCCTTGACGTTTTAACCTAGGACAAGCAACTGTGGTGGTTCCATGAAATAATGGAAAATTAGAAACTGATTATAAGGAGTTGGTAGGGTTTACCAAATTATGCAAATTATGGATAAAGCTATTTGTATTCTTATCCAAATAGATGAAACAATTAAAGTAGTTTACGATTCCTAAAGCCTGTCTCACACTGAAATGGCCATTTTATCCTGTATTTTATTATTGAAAAAAACAAATCTTCCACCTTTTAGTAGCATTTGGGAGATTTGTTTACATTGCTACTATAAGAAACAATAGTCTCTGTTTAAATAGAAATTAAAATTATTGTCTGTTATTATGTGTTGGGTTTTATCTTTTTTTGCTGTTTTGTTTTTCTTTTGAGATCCAACTAACATCAAACTTGAGATTCTCTTGCCTAAGCCTCCCAAATGCTGGAATTTTAGGCATGTACCGCCATAACCAGCTTTCAGAATTTTCTTCAATGCATAAAGATTACTATGATACAATTTTATATTCTGCTTTATGTACACTAGTTCCTTATTTTTTCTTTGAAATAGAATGTATGTGTAGAAGAAAAGTGTGCATGACCACTTTCTATAAAATACTAGTTCAAACCAGGTGCCAGGTGCCAGTGGCTCATTCCTGTAATCCTAGCTACTTAGGAAGCTGAGATCTGAGGATCACTTTTCAAAGCCAGACTGAACAGGAAAGTCCATGAGACTCTTATCTCCAATAAACCACCAAAAAATTGGAAATGCAGCTATGGTTTAAAGTGGTAAGAGCACTAGTCTTTTTTTTTTTTTTGGCTGTTGGTGAGGCTTGAACTCTGGGCCTGGGTGCTGTCCCTGAGCTCTTCAGCTCAGGCTAGTTAGTGCTCTACTACTTTAGCCACAGAGCCACTACTGGTTTTCTGGTGGTTAATTGGATAAGAGTCTCATGGACTTTTTCTGTCCTGGCTGGCTTTGAATAGCAATCCTCAGATCTCAGTCTCCTGAGTAGCTAGGATTATAGGTGTGAGCCAACACTGCCCAGGAATACTAATCTTAAACACAAAGCTTAAGGACAGTGCCCAGGCCCTGAATTCAAACCACAGGACTGGCAGTTATCTCTCATAAAAATCTTAACATTCAAAATGTGGTTATTTGTAACAAAATATGCATGGGAAGTGACTGATCAGGTGAGAGTAGAAAATTGTACCATAATTTGAAGGATCTAATATGTTAAGTTTTAAATTTGTCTTGTGTTCGAGATTGTAAATGACTTTCTAATTATAGTAAAATTCTGCTTATAAGACACTAAAAATTAATACAACGCATGCATGGTATGTGATGATGTGACAGTATGAGCTATGAGAAAAGTTTTTTCCCCCTAGTCCTGGGGCTTGGGACTCAGGGCCTGATCACTGTCCCTGGCTTCTTTTTGCTAAAGGCTAGGTGCTTGGGCTTTTTCTGTTTATGTGATGCTGAGGAATCAAACCCAGTGCTTCATGCATGCTAGGCAAACACTTTTACCACTAAGCCACATTCCCAGGCCTGAGAGAAGTTTTTGATGCCACATCTTCACTCCCAGCTTTTTAGTGGTGAATTAGAGATAAGTGTCTGATGGATTTTATTTAATGCCCAGGCTGGCTTTGAATTGTAATCCTTAGATCTCAACCTCCTGTAGTAGGAGTAGTTAGGATCATAGGTCTGGGCCAGCAGCTCCCAGCAAGACCATCCTTTTTGGAATATTGTATCTAATAAATAGAATCATATTCAATTATAGCCTGTTGAAAGTCCAAGGACCTTGCTGTCATCTAAATCAATTTTTTTTTTTTAGTAACAGCTGCGATGAAATAGGCAATTTGTAACAAAGGACATTCTTCGACTGTATTTTTAGAATAGAGAAAGTTGTACACTAGCTCCTTCACTATGTTTATGATCTGTTTCTACTTAAGATGTGTACTATTAACATGTTTATTACTTTTCGAAATTTGAAATTTTGGATGAATAGAAAAATACTATATAGTTCTATTACCTCAATAAATACAGTCTTTCTAGGCATTTTCTTTTCTTTTTCTTTTTCTTTTTGCCAGTCCTGGGCCTTGGACTCAAGGCCTGAGCACTGTCCCTGGCTTCTTTTTGCTCAAGGCAAACATCTGGCTATTTCTATATATGTGGTGCTGCGGAATTGTACTCAGGGCTTCATGTATACGAGGCAAACACTCTACCAGTTCGCCATATTCCCAGCCCCTTTCTAGGCATTTTCTGAAAGTTATGTAAGATGTTGACCAGTTTACCTTTTTGTAAAAGTTGTCAGCATGATGGTGCATACTGGTGATCCCTGTCCCATTTTAGGTGAGAATGGGGAGAGGATGGAGAGTTCAAGGCCAGCCTGGACTATGTGGTGAGACCATAGGGAAACATACATCTCCCCCAAATTGGAAGGTGTTTTCCTTCAGTGTGGATAACTTGCATTCTTCTCTTCATCTCTGCAAGAGTTTGAACTCATAATTATTGCCTATGATTTCCCAGAAACAATACTTAGCTGTTTCTCTGCATTGGTTCTTTTAATCAATGTTTGGTCACTAATTCTACCATTTCTCCCTTTGCAGGCTCTTAACTGCTATAGCATTGAATTTCTTTTTCATGTGTCCAGACCTGGGGCTTGAACTCAGGGCCTGGGTGCAGTCCCTGGAGCTGTTTTGCTCAAGGCTAGTGCTCTACCACTTGACCCGCAGCTCCACTTATGGCTTTTTGGTGGTTAATTGGAGATGAGTTTCCCAGACTTTCTTGCTCAGGCTGTCTTCGAACCGTGATCCTAGGATCTCAGCCTTCTGAGTAACTAAGATTACAGGCATGAGCCACTTTTTAAGAAATGAAAATATAGTTTGGAAGTTGTCTCAAACTGTTGGGTATAAAGGGCAAATCTTATTCTAATTGAGTTTAAAGGGGTCACTACTAGATGATGACAAAATTAAAAGCAAAAGCTTTTTAAAGGAGCCTCACTAGGAGAGATTAGGGAAGCCAAATTATAAGCAGCTAGAAATTGACAGAGGGAGCTCATTTATATTATCTTTGGAAAAATATTTCATAAAAATGAAATATTATTGGCTTGTTTTTGGTTTTACTGAAATGGACATTTTTTTCTGCTTAGTTTGCAGATGCTCCGAGTATCGTGAACAGAGACTTGTTTAGATTATGTGTTTCTCAGGTAGACTAAATAGGTACTAGCAATGGATAAATGCAGACACATTGAGCAGTTGCAGCTTGCTCAAGACCATTCCATCCTCAACCCTCAGAAATGGCACTGTGTAGACTGCAATACATCGGAGTCTGTTTGGGCGTGCCTCAGCTGCTCCCATGTTGCCTGTGGACGATATATTGAAAAGCATGCACTCAAGCACTTTGAAGAAAGCAGTCATCCTGTTGTGCTGGAGGTGAATGAGATGTATGTGTTTTGTTATCTCTGTGATGATTATGTTCTTAATGATAATGCAACCGGAGACCTGAAGTTACTACGAGGCACACTAAGTGCAATCAAAAGCCAAAATTATCACTGTGCCACTCCTAGTGGACCATCTACGGATACAAGTGATGATTCTTACTTCTTACCTGACGGCACCCAATCTCTGCTTCAAAATGAGGATCGGATGTGCACTGCGCTTTGGCACAGGAGGAAGATGCTTATGGGTAAAGTCTTTCGAACTTGGTTTGAGCAGTCACTCATTGGGAAAAAAAGGATTGCGCAAGAAAAATTTCATGAGAAAGTGGTAGCGAAGAAAGAAGTGAAGAAAAGACATCACGAATTAGACCATCAAGGGAAAACAGAATCAGAAAGTATGCCTCCACGAAAGAGCTTGCGTTTACAAGGTCTAGCTCAGTCCTCCACAGTGGTTGTGGTTCCTGTCCAAGCACCATCACCAACTCCAGTATCACCAGTAAAAGACAAAGTGCTATCTACTGTAGAAGGTGCAAGAGGTAAAAAGGTCAGCGACTCCTTAGTTAAACGAAGGCCAATGATAACTCCTGGTGTAACAGGGTTGAGAAATTTGGGAAATACTTGCTATATGAATTCTGTTCTTCAAGTATTGAGTCACTTACTTATTTTTCGACAATGCTTTTTAAAGCTTGATCTGCGCCAATGGTTGGCTGTAACTACTAGTGATAAACCAAGATCGTATAAGCATCTGCCTATCACAGACTCAGTAGTGTATCAAGTGAATAAAGGCCAAGAGAAAGATAGAAGTTTGGTTTGCTCCAGATACCCAAGTTTGCCATCAGGACTGAGTGGTGGAGCATCAAAAGGTAGAAATATGGAACTTATTCAGTCAAGGGAGCCAAGTTCACAATACATTTCTCTTTGTCATGAACTGCATACTTTGTTCCAAGTCATGTGGTCTGGAAAGTGGGCCTTGGTCTCACCGTTTGCTATGCTACATTCAGTGTGGAGACTAATCCCTGCTTTCCGTGGCTATGCCCAACAAGATGCTCAGGAATTTCTCTGTGAACTTTTGGATAAAGTACAGTATGAATTAGAGACAACTGGTACCAGGTTACCAGCTCTTATCCCCTCTTCTCAAAGGAAACTTATTAAACAAGTTCTGAACGTTGTAAATAACATTTTTCATGGACAACTTCTTAGTCAGGTAATGGATTTTTTTCAAATTTTACCTTTGGAAATTTATAAAATGAAGAATTACATATTCTCTATATACCTAGTGTGTTTGAGCATGGATCACTTTTACATCAGATTGGTTGCTTTTATAAATGTATAAAGCCTACTCACTGTTGTTTTCTTCATGACTCATTGAAAATAGTTCTAGGTTTATGAAGTCTTGAGAGTCAGGAAACAACTTTCTAGGTTACTAATACTATATCCACTTTCTAATGGACTAAGAGAAAAGGAGTTTAATCCTGGAGGGGGAAGCCTTCAACATGCTGTTGTATTGGGAATGGATATGGTGCAGCCTTGAGCAATTTCTAGGAGGAAGGAGTGGATAGCCCTGGCAGACTTCCTAGAAAGTCAAAGTCCTTAACACTTCGGCAGGGAGATTTAAAGTAAGATTCATCTAGACTAATTTTCAGAAAACTCAGTTGCTGACAATGTTGATTTTTTTGTTTTGTTATTTGAATTCAATAAATTCAAAAGTTCATTCCGCGATGCTACTGAGTTCTCAGGCGAACCACTGTAAGGAGTATATATCAATTTGTTAACACCTAAAGTCTTTTGAACTTCATTCTTTATATAAGGAAGGGATGAAGCTTGTATGAAAGTTTCTTTGTATTATTTCATACCATGTGTAAATCAACACATGGTCTGTCTTCAATTATAGTCTGTCTTTAATTATGTGTGAAGTTGGTAACATTAAATCCATTTCCAGTTACTATATTGCCCCTGTAAGTTGCAAGAACTTTTTTTTCCACATGTGAATAGCTCCTCTATTTTTCATGTTTTGTTTTGTGTTTTTGAGTAGGAGTTTTGATTTAAGTGGGCAGATGATACATTATTTTTATAGGTATTACCGTTTATCAGCTGGTAGAGCTCCACAATCTGTATAGTAAAAATATATTAATAGTACTTTACTTGTATTATGGTTAAGGAAGTAGATTGAGGAGCTCAGTGGAAGAGTATTTTGCCATAGAAAGAAAGTAGATTGCATTAACAGGTTGGAATTGGAGTATGAAAAATCACTGCAAGATGAGGAAGGAAGATGGTGGCAAACATCAAGGCTAATGACAAATAACATTAAATGCATATAACTATATGCCATATAAAGTGAACGTTTATTAATCTATAAATTGATTTTTATTTATTTTTGGTACTGGTACTTGGGCTTGAACTCAGGCCAACACACTGTCTCTTAGCCTTTTTTTTCCCTTACATCTAGCAGTCTAGCACTTGAACCACAGTACTGCTTCCGGCTTTTTTGTGGTTAATTGGAGGTCGGAATCTCACAGACTTTCCTGCCAAGTTGATTTTGGATCCTGAATAGCTAGGACTACAGGCATGAGCTATTGGCACCTGGAGTGTAGTTGCAATTTTTATCTAAATTGTAGATTTGACTAATGTTATTGGAACTTTTTGAAGGCCCAACTGTTGAAGCTTGTCAATTCATAATGAGTTTAATGACACTCTTTTCAAAGGAAAAAATTAAACTTTGCTGATAAAAATATAAAGTGGTTATCCAGAATTATAAAATTATATTTTCAAAAGAAAAGTTTATTTACTACTAATGGCCTCGAGTGAATGGAGTTAATGTTTTGACAAAGGGTTTGTAATCTGAGAAACTTACTTTTTACTTACAGGTTACATGTCTTGCATGTGACAACAAATCAAATACCATAGAACCATTCTGGGACTTGTCACTGGAATTTCCAGGAAGATACCAATACAGTGGAAAAGATACTTCCTCCCAACCATGTCTAGTTACTGAAATGTTGGCCAAATTTACAGAAACTGAAGCTTTAGAAGGAAAAATCTACATATGTGACCAGTGTAACTGTGAGTACAGATAGTATATTCTTTGTGTTTTTCTAAGCTTAACAGGGAAACATGATATCAAGGTGGAAGAAAATCCTTAAATAGCAGCTGTGAATGTTAACTATAGTTAATGGGAAGAAATCAGACTAGACATTTCTACTTTTCATTTGGCATTTATCAACTGTGTTTTGCCTCATTGGTGACATTAAAGTTTTTCCTTGATCCTCTAGTGAGTTGTAGAAATATAGGATTCATAAAATAAGAAAGTGAAAGCTGGTGGAATGTTAGTGGCTCACGCCTGTGATCCTAGCTACTCAGGGAGCTGAGATCTGAGACTCATGGTTTTAAGCCAGCCCAAGCAGGAAAGTCTGTGAGACTTTCTTCAAGTAATCACAGAAAAATCTGGAAGTGGTGCTGTTGCTCAAGTTGGTAGAATGCTAGCCTTGAGCAAAAGAAGCTTAGGAACAGTGCCCAGGCCCAGAGTTCAAGGCCAAGGACTGGAAGAAAAGAAAAAAAAGAAAAGAAAGTCTGAGGATATGGCTTAATGGTGAAATGCCTGCCTATCAGTATTGAAGACCCAGGTTTGATCTTCAGTACTGAAAAAAAAAATGGATATGTAGAGCAGAATAAAGTGGAAAACAAAAAATAATAAAATGAAAGTATGCTATATAGTATAAAGGCCCTCTGAAAATATTTTGCTACCAATTAAAATTGATATTTATTTTTGTGCTGTGGTGAAGCTTGAACAGGGCTTAGGCACTGTCCCTTAGCTTTTCTTTTCTTTCTTTCTTTTTTTTTTTTTTTTGCCAGTCCTGGGCCTTGGACTCAGGGCCTGAGCACTGTCCCTGGCTTCTTGTTGCTCAAGGCTAGCACTCTGCCACTTGAGCCACAGCGCCACTTCTGGCTGTTTTCTATATATTTTCTATATATATGGTGCTGGAGAATTGGACCCAGGGCTTCATGTATGCGAGGCAAGCACTCTTGCCACTAGGCCATATTCCCAGCCTCCCTTATCTTTTGTACTCAAGTCTAGTGCTCTACCACCTGAGCCACAGCTCTACTTTCAGCTTTTGTTCTGTGGTTAATTGAGATTAACCTAATTGGAGTCTCATCCACTTTCCTGTCTGATTTGGGTTTGAACCTTGATCCTCAGATCTCAGTCTTCTGAGTAGCTGGGAAGACTTGTTTGGTTGATGGGGTTTTGGGGGGAAGGAAAGGGAGGAAAATGGGTCTCACTTTTTAGCCTGTGCTGTCCTCAGACTTGCTATGTGGCCTAACCTGGCTTCACATGAAATAAGAAAATCTCCTGCCTTAGCCTCCTAAGTGATGGAAGAGTTTGGAATGCTATAGTAAAGTCCACTTTTAAGTGGAAGCAGTGTACTTATTCATAATTCATTCATAATTACAGGATTATAATTAAAATCATGTATTTGTTTTCATGCCTACTAGCTCATAAGTTTGTTTTACATTGTGGATCACAAATCTCTTGACAGCAAAGCCCAGGTGTATATGTCTAGGAGTTCAATGCCTATTCGTTCATGCTTAAATAAAAGATGTAATCATGTTTTTCTTAGACCTTTAAATTTGATTTTCATTTTTGTTACAGCAAAGCGTAGAAAGTTTTCTTCAAAACCAGTTGTACTCACAGAAGCCCAAAAACAGCTTATGATATGCCACCTCCCTCAGGTTCTCAGACTACACCTCAAACGATTCAGGTTAGTAGTACCAATTGTTGACCAGTTATACATGTCTAAATTAGTCGTTCCTTTTGCTTAATGTATCAAATTTAAAAGAGCACATATGATGGATTAAATCTTAATACTATATTCTTGGGAAGTAATTTACCCTCTTTTTGTTTCAAGAGAGGAACTGACCATTGTTTTTAGCAGGCACTCTCTATACTGAGTAATTAATTTTATTAATCTCTTTTTTTAAATTTATTTATTAATTGAACATGAATTTTTTGACAAGGTGTTGTACAAAAAGGGTACAGTTACATAGTAGGGCAGTGTGTACATTTCTTGTGATATCTTACGCCCTGTTTTTCTATCCCTTCTCTAGGTCAGGTAGACATATATACAATATACAATGTATCAAGAACATATACAGTAGCCACGTGGCCACGCCCAAGAAAGTTCGCCTAGGGCTTTAAATGTAATGTCAATATTAGACCATATGTCAACAGTAGTCTTATATGAACGTACATACATAGCTTTTGAGCTATTGTATTCCCCTGAGAGGTCAATTTTTGACCTTTATATGTTGAGTAATTGTTTGGTTTTAAATCTCTTTGTTTTGAAATGGGGTCTTGTCATGTAACTCAGACTGGCCTCAGATGTGTAACCCTCTTGTCTTCACTTACTGACTGTTAAGATTACAGGTATGCACCACTGCAGTGTAACTAATCTTGCGATTATTATCCCTAATATCATGATTAGATTGCTAACATTTGATCTGCCAAATGTTAGTAAATTTATTTCTGCTAACAGTACTTAATATGTTGCATTAACCTGTCACTTTTTACATAGGAATATTTTAGCCAGTTTTTTTGTGTTTGGAAAAGGAACCAATTCAAAGCAATTTGTGTATGTGTGTTGCTTTTGTGCTTTTTGTGCACTGATACCAGAACCTGAACTCTGGATGTTGGGCTCTCACTTGGCTTTCTTGCTTACAGCTGACATTCAAATCTCAGTTTGTACACTGTCTTTAGGAACATCTCTAAAGTTCCACCAAGTAACTAACCATCTATCACAGAATCCTGCTTTTGCATAACTGCAAAAATTTAGCTGTAATTAACTTACTCACATAATTCCTCTTATACCAGTAGAATAGCCACAACGTAGTCATTTCAACTTTTGTATTCCTATATGTCAAGGCCTAAAATTGTGCTGTATACTTAATAATATGGGGTATTTAGAGAAGAAGAAACATGGGGCCGGGAATTTGGCCTAGTGGCAAGAGTGCTTGCCTCATATACATGAAGCCCTGGGTTCGATTCTTCAGCACCACATATAGAGAAAAGGCCAGATGTGGCACTGTGGCTCAAGTGGCAGAGTGCTAGCCTTGAGCAACAAGAAGCCAGGGACAGTGCTCAGGCCCTGAGTTCAAGCCCCAGGACTGGCAGAAAAAGAAAAAAAAATGAGAAGAAGAAACATTTTAGTCAGAGGAAGCAACATGAACCAAAGTAAAGAGGAAGCACTAGGTTATACAACAAAGGCTTTGTAAGAAGTGTAGTGACCCCTGCCATTGCATATAAAGTAACATGAAATTAAAACAAGGTTAGGAGGTTAATAGTAAAAAGAGCAAACAAGAGATGAGAGATAAAGGCTCTGTAAAGATGCATTGGAAAGGACTTAAATTGATGTTACTTAAATGTCTAAACTTTTGGTAACCACTTACTAACTTATTGGTAACCACTATTTTGACTTATCATGGATGCTGCTTTACCTTAACCTAACATGTGTCATTGGCATACAAAAGATATAACTGGATCCCATGGCTCAAGCATATAATCCTACTTACTTAGGAGGCTGAGATTTGAAGATTGCAATTCAAAGCCAGCTTAGGCAAGAAACTCCTATCTCCAATTAACCCGTAAAAAGCCAGAAGTGGAACTATGCCTAAAATGATAAGAGCATTATTAGCCTTAAGCAAAAAAGCTTAGGTACATCAGATCCTGAGTTCAAACCCAGGACCAGCACCAAAAAAAAAAAAAAAAAAAAAAAAAATCATGTCAGAGATTCCAAGAGTTTTTGAAATTATAAATTAAGAAATGGGAGGAAGACCAAGTATTTCACAATGTCACAGAAATGGGATATTACTTTCTAGTCTAAGAGAAAGCATCATTTGTATGGCTTACCTTTAGTTCCATACCATTTTACAATGTCTTATTTCCTGAAACTTGTCTATATTCCTCTGTACTTTCTCTATTATTTATCTGAACTTCATGTTTTAGTACTTTCATACTATTTTTATATCTTCTATTCTGAACAAGATTAGTCTCTTGAAAGAACTATCACACATTGATAGGATCTTTTCCTTCTGTAATAATACCTGATAGTATGTTTGTGATACTGTGCTTTCTACATCCAGTAATGGGACACATGACCAACAGATGAAGAAAATGTCTGTACAGGAGGCATTATTTGAATCCTGTCATTAATAGGTATTTTCATGCAAATGTGACACACAGGGAAGGACACACTCCCCCTCCCCCTTTTTTTCCCCCACACTTTTATTTTTTGATCCTGGTCTGGAGCTTGAACTCAGGACCTGGGTGCTGTCCCTGAGCTTTTGTGCTCAAGGCCAACCTTCTATCACTTGAGCCACAGTTCCACTTCTGGCCTTTTTGGTGGTCTAATTGAGGATAGAGTCTCACAGACTTTTCTGCCCAGGCTATATTAGAACCTTAGTCCTAATAGCTCAGCTTCTTGAGTAGGATTATAGGCATGAGCTAACAGTGCCTGGTCATTTTCTTTCTTTCTTCTTTTTTTTGGTCAGTCCTAGGGATTAAACTCAGGGCCTAAGCACTGTCCCTAAGCTTCATTTGCTCAGGGCTAGCACTCTACCACTTGAGCCCACAGCACCACTTCTGTCCTTTTCTGCTTATGTGGTACTGAGGAATCAAATCCAGAGCTTCATGCATGCTAGGCAAGCGCACTACTGCTAAGCCACATTTTCAGTGCCCCCGCCCCTTTTTTTTTTTTTTTTTAATGAGACCTAGCTCATGGAATTAAGTACCACCCTGTTTTTCTTTCCTTTACATCGCCAAGAAAGATGCTTTTTCACTGCCATTTGTAAAAGACAATACAATAGGGAATTAAAACCCTTTGGAACCTTAACTGTTTTAGAAGAATATGCACACAGAGGTGTAATTTTCTGAAAGGTGTTTTTTTTTTTTTCCTATGCTGTCATCTAGGCACATTTAATAACAACAGACAAGTTCAAGTAGTAGAGAGCTTGTCTAGCATGCTTAAGTCCATGCATTCAGTTTACAATCTCCAGCCCTGCAAAAGAATTTAAAAAAAGGATTACACCTGTTAGGAAAATTTTCCTAAATCCCCTCATTTCTACTCAATTCAGGATTTTAGGAATAAACACACACACACACACGAATTTTGTATGTGTGTGTGTGTGTGTGTGTGTGTGTGTGTGCATATTGATAGATTAGATTGATTTTTGTGTATGTACTGGTACTAGGACTTAAATTTAGAGCCTCGTGCTCTTAGCTTTTTGCTCATTGCTGACACTCTACCACTTGAGCCACACTTCCAGTTCCTAATTCTTTGTATTTTACATTCTAGAATTCTTCCTTGATTTTCCTGATTACTTTGCTCTGGCTTGTTCACAGGTGGTCAGGACGTAATAACCGAGAGAAGATTGGTGTTCACGTTGGCTTTAAGGAAATCTTAAACATGGAACCCTATTGCTGCAAGGAGACAATGAAATCCCTCAGACCAGAATGCTTTATCTATGACTTATCAGCTGTAGTAATGCATCATGGGAAAGGATTTGGCTCAGGACATTACACTGCCTACTGCTATAATTCTGAAGGAGGTATAAATAGGAAAAATTACTTGTGCTGGTCCTGGGGCTTGAACTCAGGGCCTGGATGCTGTCCTTGAGCTTTTTTGGTCAAGGCTAGTGCTTTACCACTTTAAGCTACAGCTCCACTTCTGGCTTTTTTGGTGGTTAATAAAGTCTTATGTAGACTTTCCTGTCCTGGCTGGCTGAGATTCTTAGATCTCAGCCTCCCGAGTAGTTTAGGAATACAGGTGTGAGCCAGCAGTGGCTAAAAATTGTTTTGAATTAAGACTTGTTGAATTAAGACTTGGAAAGTAGTGTTCATTGCTTTAGTGATTTCTGAGTGGCCACTGAATAATCTTAAGCAGAGCCACCTGACTTCTGCAGTAGCGGTACAGTGCAGAATATACCGTTTTCTGTAGACCTGTAGTACTTTGGGGGTATAAATGAAGATAGTTTTGCTAAAGTAAGAGGGTGAGACTTCCAAGAGCAGGTCTTACATTTACTAGTTTTATTTCAGAACAAGGCCTCTAATGAACTGGATGATCACAGATATAGAACAAATTTTTTGTTCAAATTTAACATATAAAACACTGATTTGCCGTCTCTATGACTCTTCTACGATAGCTTAATTCTAGCAATGATGGGACTGAGGCATTATTTTTTTCTTTCCATTTTGATTATCATTGAACAAGGGATGAACATGCAATTCACAAAGGAATTCAACACTACTAAGAATTGTTTGCTAGACAATTGATTTCCTTTTGTAAAGTTTCTAACATTGTTTAGTAAACATCTGTCTGTGCTTTCCCTCTAGGCTTCTGGGTACACTGCAATGACTCCAAGCTAAGCATGTGCACTATGGATGAAGTATGCAAGGCCCAAGCTTATATCTTATTTTATACCCAGCGAGTTACCCAGAATGGATATTCTAAACTCTTGCGTGAGCTCCTGTCTAGTAACCAACCTCCCAGTGAAGAAGCTGATACCTCCTCTAATGAAATCCTTAGCTGATCCAAAGACAGTGGGGCTTTCTTCTTGTGATTTGTATATATCCTTTTCAAAAGGGCTGACTTACAATTTTGAGCTTCATTGTTTTTTATACTTACAAATCAGTGCACATTTATACATTTTGTATGCAACTACAAAACTTTTTTACAGAGACAAAATATAAATATATGTATGTCATCTGCAGGTAACTGTTTTTACAAGTATTTGGGAGTTTTAAACTTTTACTGTTTACCTCAGACTGTTACCTCTTTATATTTTGATATCTTAATTTGCCTCAGATCATGAATTGTGCAACCCACTAGAGAAATTCAGGTGACATCATTTTGTATACATTTGTTATTTATCTTTTGTAGCT
Organism: Perognathus longimembris pacificus; assembly: GCF_023159225.1. Taxonomy (NCBI): domain Eukaryota; kingdom Metazoa; phylum Chordata; class Mammalia; order Rodentia; family Heteromyidae; genus Perognathus; species Perognathus longimembris. The sequence goes on from NC_063161.1 coordinate 19,278,660, forward strand.
ATTTTCTATACAAATTCTAAATAGAAAATAATACACTTCAGTCTTAAGTCTCAACACACACACACACACACACACACACACACACACACACACACAATTCTTTTAGGCCATTTGTATATTGATGTCACCTTTGCCCCTTAAAGGAAGTTAAACTAGCACATTGAAAGTTATATTCAAGGTGTCACCTGAATACCAATCAGACTCACTGATATTCCTGAGGCTTCGTATACCACAGGGCTGAATTTGGTTAATGGAATTTGACTTAAAAATGTATTGCTCTAAGAACTTATTTGGCATAGTCAAACTAAAAAGACAGACTTACAAATGGTTTATGTAAGTGAACTTTGGAACTGTGGACATTAAAAAATGGCTAGGACTTACTGATTTGTTGGCAGCATAAAGGTTCTAAAGATAAAAAATTGAATTTAGCAAGTCAGTATATTATACAAGTATAGCTTACCTTGGATAGTTAATTTTGTTTGATAATATTAGATCTCTTAAAGCAAGCTCTGAGTAGCTTGAGATTTTTTAGTTCAAAGAAATCTTGAAGAGAAAAAGCACAGAACCAAGAGTACTGTTCAAAACTGGTACCTGAGCTATACACCAAGCATGTTAGTGCCCGAAAGCCTGGATTGTTTACTCTGCTAAGGCTATATGACTACTGGGAACCTCTTAGAAAAACAAAGGGCATCAGCCATTTTTATAAACATTAAAAATCACCAAAAACTTACCTCTTATTACAGTGGGACACTCTTTGTTCTTAACCATCTCACTCTTATCTCAAGTCTACTGCTGCTAACTGAACTTAGAAAGGGGAGACTCCACTAACTTGTATGGATCAGCTGTTAATCACTGGAAGATCATTTGTCCCTTTTTTCTTAAATGAGTTTATTTACAGCTTGAAATATCCTGCAGAATGCTATTCACCACTAGTGTTCATCTATATTTTCAAGTATAAGCTTAAAAGGAATGTCTATTATACCACATTTTTGAGTTTCACCAGATAAGTTACCAGGGGCAACTGATAGCACACTATCTGAACAAACAATCTGTGCCAGAAATAAAGCTCTGGAGTATTAAGTGGCTAGGCTTGAAAATGCTCATTTACTGAACACCTATGCAAATTGTTATCTCAACTGTTACAACTCATTAAAGATTTATGTGGTCAAAATACCTGAGTCTAGCCTTTAATTTTGAGGACTATTGTTTTTTTAAGCATACAACACACTTAGTGCTTAATTTTGATAGGATTTTAAAAGGAACAACTTGAGGATATTGTTTTTGTAATGGTATATATAGTAAGTAGCTTATATTTACTTCAAAGTAGAAATACATGAGGAAGAAGTGAGTTTGTCTATATTTTAAACTAAAACTTATGGAGGGGAATGTGTTGGAGGTGGTCATATATATGGGAAATCTGTAGTACTTTCCACTAGATGTTATCAAACCTCAAACTGCCCTAAGAAAATTGCCTTAAAATACTAGCAGCAGCATCAACAAAAAGAACCCTAAATGATGAACAGAACAGGTATCTTTACTAAACAGCTCAAATCTCATCATGGGTGTCTACATTCTGCTAAATTGATCTAATAAAAAACAACATTTTTGGTTGTAGAATAATTTACTAAAGGCACTATTGTTAAACATCAAACTAATTTGTTACCATAAGGTACATCACTGTAAACATAACAAAATGACATCAAGATATACATGGCTAGTCAGGCAAACAACACAGTCTTAAGTGACAGCTTTCCTATTTACAAGATCATATTCCTTCCAGCCATTTGCAGGGACATAGTGATGCCATTTCTTCCAAAGTTGAAGCTTATCAGAAATCACTAATACTAGAAAGACCTAGGAAAGCTCTAAAACTTTACTTGGATCAGTTTTTAACATCCTGGGCTTAGAAATCAAGCTCCTTGCTTTGTAATTCCAAAGCACACAAACAGATTCAAAACCCCAAAGGAAGATTAAAGCCTTATGTGCAAGTGTGAATTAGTTGAGCTCTGCTGTTTACACAGCATCGAAGAAAATGGAGAAATTATTCAAAGGTAGCTATTGAACATTAGCACCATAAAAACAGCTCTAACAGCTAAAAACTGGATTGCTTTCCCCAAAAGATAACAGCTCAGATGCTGAGAGCAGCTTCTCAATGTAACAAATGATCTTACATGTCATAGGTTTATTCTTCAAAAATGTTAAAATAAAACAGCATCCCCGAGCAATAAAATCATTGTGCTAAAGCATGTACAAATTAAGGCTTTACCTTGGCACATACATTTCTGAAACTGGAACATTCCTAACAAATCACATGTAATTAAGAGAACCAGTGGTTGGGCTCAGTTTGAACAAGTAAAATGTTTTATGTTCTGATACACAAATTAACACTTAAGATTTTGTAAGAAGGATAAAGGTTGCTTTCCTGAACACTACCATTTGTAAGGATTCAAATGTAAGGAGGAGGGCTTTAGTAAAAGCATTTGGCTTGCTAATTGAAAAAGCCTAATTTCAACTTAGCCTCTTTAATTAGAACACGATTTTGCACTTTCTGGGTCTGATGCCTTTTGGGTATTTTTAGTAAATTAAATGTATTTACTGAAAAATATCAGTGAATAAGTACTGGAATGTTGTTTACTATTTTAGGTTGGAACTGCACTACATGCTGTTTTACTACATCATCTCAATGACAAAAAAACAAAAGGCAGGTAAGTAGTAGTGGTTGAATGAAGGCAGATATTCCAAAAGCAATATATTTGTGTCTGAAAGAAAAAGATATCACTTTACGTGCATATTTTAGTCACTATGCCAGAAGTCTTGAAGAAGTTGACAGTCTGGCTAAAAGGGCCCTACTTCTCTACATTGTTTAGCTTCTTCCTGCTCAGAATTATAACCACAGACATTGAAATGTAGCTCTCAGATCTGAAAATGTCTTTATTTTTTAGAAAATGGATTCCAGGAAGGTTAAAAAGCAATACCGGAGGGTAGAGGTGCAAACTGGATGTAGTCATTCAAAGCATTCAAGTAAGAATATGGCAATATAAATATCCAAAAAGCATGTTGTGTTTAAAACAAAATGTGTAAGTCATTCCTAACTAATTTGAGCTTTATAGCATTTCCTAGACAGGGAAACAGTTAACATCTGAAAGTCCTGAAAGCTTTTTCCTTGGCTAATTACATTAGACTGTTTGCCTTTGATCAAATTCCTTTAAATATGGATAGAAGTATTACACAGGTCCACTGTTAAAACAGACAACATATTGCAAATTAATTCTGTTATAAGTACTCCAACAAAGCTTAGAAAACAAAGATGTTGAGGTGGATTTGGACTAAGTTTTAATAGTCATCTCCTCTGCTGACAACTTCTTTACAAGTTGGACGCAACAGTATGGTATGTTCAAACTGTGCTGTATATGATCCTTTAATGTCACATAATGGTGGATAAGGATCAACAATGCCCAAGTCACACAGATTCTTCAGAGCCATTAAATATTTACTTTCTCCCAACCGATCCAGCCATCTGCGACAGAAGGCAAGCGTGCCAAAGTTTTCATTGATGACATTTAACAAGTGTTTTGTTCTTGGAAGCCTAAGAGGAGAAAGATTGATAGTTAGCAAAAGAGTTAGCTTCACTTGTAATTCAAGTTCAAATTGTTCTGCAGCTCTTTCAAATAATTAAAGAATGTGTAACAGCCCATCCTCAATTATAGATAGTAGCTGATTAGAAGACAGCCTTAAAATGCTTATATCTAAGTATGTTGCCATGTCCCAGCAGAGACTTAATCTACAAGCTCAAAGACCACACACCAAAGGAGGTCTAAGCTCAACCTCCAATCCTCCTCTATAAAAAGTTAAAATATAATTTAAATTAAAATATGGAACCTACCAACGAGAAAAAAAATTTTTTTGTTTGGTTGTGGGGCTTGAACTCTGGGCCGGGGCACTGTTCTTGAGCTCTTCAGCTCAAGGTTAGCACTCTACCATTTTGAGCCACTTCATATATCACATTTTATATATGCTATTAATTGGGAAGATACTCAAATCATAAATATCAAGCCTCTCACCTTATTGGCACATGTCCAACATCAAAATTTTTCATGTAATGTGAACATTCCATATCATCATGAACGACACCTTTTCCTGTACTACCAAAGGTTTCAATGGCATATACTTCTCCTTCCTTCAAAAACACAAAATATCAAGGTGAGAGAAATAATTTAGGACTAATTGCAGTGGTGTGTGTGTGTGTTGTGTTGGGGGCTTGAACCCAGGGCTTGGGCACGGTCCCATTTTTGCTAAAGGCAGGTTATCCTATCATGTGTCACAGCTCTCCTTTGAGCTTTTTTGGTGGTCAATAATAAATCTCATGAACTTTTCTGCCCAGGAAGGCTTGGAAGCTCAATCCTCAGATCTTAGCCTCCTGAGTCATTTGGGAGCCACCAGTGCTTGACTCCATTGACCATTTTTGTATTTCCCCCTTGATGAGGTCCTAACTCAACGTTTTTGTACCTTACTTAGCACTCTGGTCTTTTACATATATTCCTTACCAGAGCTGTAAGGCTTTTAAATGGCAGGTGATTTTGTACCTAGTACCTACTAAAAAGACTATAATCTATAAGATGGTCAATAAATACTAAATGCTGGATAAGCAATACTTTTGACAACCCCAATTTCTACATTTGACTGTGAGCCATGGTTTGACCATAAACAATCTGCACACAGTCCAATTTCTGCCCAAGTGAGTATAAATGGTACCATTATGTTCAATACACTAAACTATCATGAGCTTCAGTTGGGGGGAGGAGGAAAATGCTATCCACAGAAGTGCAGAGTTAGGGGTGTGGCTCAGTAGTGGAACACTTTCCTAACATGTATATACAAAGCCCTGAGTTTAATCCTTGGCACAGGTAAATAAAACCCCCAAGCCCTTAATTGTTTACAACTTACCTCCATTCTTGTTGCCTCCCCTCCTTTCACAATGGGCACTGTTTTCCCAGCATGTATTCTATAAGGCCCAATTGAATGTCCATTGAGATTGCGGATTGGTTTCACTGTCATAGTAGAAATAGGGAAATACATGTTACTCAGGACATTTAGAAGGGCAGACTATTGGCCTCTTAATACAGTTATAAAAAATCTAATCTCAATGACAATAAATTGTGGGATAGTTACAATGGGAACATTATTCAACAATAAAACAAACTAGGGATACATGTTACAACTAGAATGTTATGAAATGAGCAAAAGGGCACAATTATACACAGCAATTTCACTTAACAAAGTTCAAAAGGAAGCACAACTAAGCAGCTGGTTAGAGATATATATGCAAATGTAAAACCTTTAGTAGTCAATAATAGTGGTTAGGTAGCTGCAGTTGGAATGCCGTACACATTCTGTTTGAATATGTCTTCTAAAGCTCATATGTGTTGACCCACATGTATTTGATCCACAATGCAATGGTGTTAGGAGTGGAATCTACTGAGTCGTTTGAGTCAAGAAAGCCCTATGAATAAATTAATCCTAAGAGTGGGTTCCTTATAAGACTGAGTTTAGGCCTACTTTTTATGCATACTGGTTCTGTGTCTGTCCTTACAAGAAGCCAAAGTAACACACACAGCAAGGCCTTCACTAGATGGTAGCCCTTTGATCCTGGATATCCAAGCCTATGAGAATTTGTTTATTACAAGAGTATTCAGTTGCAAGTATTCTGTTATAACAGCACAAAACAAAGCAAGACAATGGGATTCAGAGGTTTCTGGAATGCAGGCAATACTCCTTCTTAAAGAGATGTGGTCACAACTTTGGCAATTGAGAAGTTGATGCTTTGTGCATTTTCAGTTATACGCCACCAATTTTTTTAATGATTCAAAACAAAAAAACCTCCACCCAACCTTATAGTTCTAGAATCCTCAGTATGAAGCTATTTTTCTTCTAGAGCAGACTTAGGTAGCAAGATTAAAAAGAATAATGACAAATTACAAGTTTAGGAATGGCACAGAAAAGTAACTAAGAAGATATTCAAAAGAACCCTTAAAACAACCTCAACTTAACATCTTGATGTAATTATCCCCAAACCTGGCAAGCTGACCACAAAAGCCAATCAAAAACTTTTTCTTTTTTTTTTGCTTGGGGCTTGGATTCAGGGCCTGAGTACTGTTCCTGGCTTCTCCCGCCCCCCCGCCCCCCCCCCCCTAAGGCTAGCACTCTGCCACTTGAGCCACAGCACCACTTCTGGCCGTTTTCTGTATATGTGGTGCTGGGGAATTGAACCTAGGGCTTCATGTATATGAGGCAAGCACTCTTGCCACTAGGCCATATCCCCAGCCCCCTCAAAAACATTTTTATCTTCAAAGTTCTCTAGCTATACCATCTAATGTACAGTCATACAAAAGAAACAATATAAGTATATTCATTTATTTATACATATTAACCCAGTACTCTAATCCTGGGGCCAAAAGGTTTAACAGCTAGAATTCTCTTTAAATTATTTATTGCCAAAGTGATGAACAGAGGGGTTAGTTTCATATGTAAGGCAGCAAGTCAAACTTGTTATCTCCTCCCTCGTTTTACTCCCCCTTTCCCCTCCCCCAGCCCTCCCCCCTAGGCTACAATTCTATAGCTTCCTGATCAAGGAAAATAAAACTAACTTTATGGCCCAGTTCTGCTATGTGGTTTTTTGTAATTGCTCCCTAAAGTTTAGCCCACTTCTTCATCCTCTCAAGTAAATCAAGTCTGTCATGTTCCAACTAAGAAATCTTATCAATACAGTCCAAAGAAGAATGATGACATTATAGAACCTAAAATATTATAGGACCTTAGTGGGAAAACTAAGAGGACAGGTATGAAGGATTCCAACTTTGAGATCTATTGACAGATAATAGTTTAAGCAAATTCAGGGAACTCAATCTAGAGATACTTTCAGGCAGATGTGCTGTTGAAGTTTACTATGTAATGGATTTGGAGGGAACTATTCTCTATAGTTTGGAACCTAGCAGTCAGAAGGCTCACTGTATAGTACCACAATTCCCCCAAAATAGGCATTTAGTCTCTCAATCTCAGTTTCTCTTAGGTTAGAATATGCTCTGGAAAGCTCATGTTATTAAAAGTTTGAGGTGTTAACAGAAATAGCCAACACTAAAACTCTTTCTAAATTTTTTAAAAAAGAACTAGACAATATTTTGCAGAGAAACAACCACAGAAAAGTGGATTTATCCTTACTAAGTTAATTTAACACCCCACGCCCTGTGTGAATATTTATAAGATTTTCACATGATCATATTAAAAACCAAAACTAGAAGATGTAACCCATGGAGTTTATCTTGTACAATGATTTTCATCTCTTCCAATCTTTTTCTTTCTTCTTGGTCAGTTGTGGGATAGGGCCTAGGAGGTGTCCCGGAGCTTTTGTGTTCAAGGTTAGTGCTTTTAAGCTACAGCCCCACTTCTGGTTTTCTGATGGTTAACTGGAGATAAGAGCCTCAATTGACTTTCCTGCCCAGCCTGGCTTTGAACCACAACTCTCAGATCTCAGGCTTCTTAGTAGCTAGGATTACAGGTGTGACCCAAAAGCGCTCAGCTTCTTCCAGTTTTTTCATTCAGCTACTAAGAACATAGGAAAAGGGAGTAATAAGGTGGTATTTCAAATGAGGTAGTACAGTTAATGTGAATAGAATAGGATCCTTCTTTGAAGACTAATGACAGAAAAGATGTTTCTTTTTGGAAATATGGCAAAAATTAAGGGATGTTAATCCTATCTTGTTATCATGCTCATAAAGCAACTTCCTTAAAGAAGGGGAAAAAACACCAATCCCAGAATTAGGGGCAAAAAGGAAGAAACAAGCATAAGACTGTTGAATACATAGCCAATTCCAAGCACTGTTGGGTAATTTACATTTCTCAACAACTCATGATTTTTTAAAAATTTTGCTGGCCCTAGGGCTTGAACTCGGGGCCTAGGCACAGTCTCTGAGCTTCTCCTGATCAAGGCTAGTGCTCTAATACTTGAACCACAGTTCCACTTCCTACTTTTTTTTGGCAATTTATTAGAGTTCATTAAGTCAGACGTTTCTGCCTGAGCTGGTTTTGAACCATAATCCTCAGATCTCAGCCTCCTGAGTAGCTAGGATTACAGGTATGAGCCACCAACGCCTGTCTAATCACACAACCTTATTCAGGTCGAAGATAACTTTGAACCTTAGAGAAATTCTATAATCTCTAAGGTTCAACTGGCCGGACCCTGACCTCAAAGTATGCTTTCTTCATTGTTTTCCAGTATGTCCTATTCAAGTGTGAGTAGCATTAAGAGTATTTTGGCTTGCATTGACACCCACTGGAATAGAGACCTGTAAGAGAAGATTTTCTGAAAATCAAAGCAGCAAGAAAGTTGAAGGTAAAATGAAAGTATAGTGGATATTGTCATGATGGCTAGACAGAGGAAAGGAAATGCAACTCGGCACACTGAGGACATGAGAGTACCTTAAAAAAAATAATTTTTGCAGTCTTTTAGTCAATCCTAAACATATAATCTACCACCAAGCTCCAACTCCAGGTGCCAAGAGTACTTTGATACATAAAAAAGGAAATTAAAGGGCTGAACAGAAAAAGACTAGCAATTGCCTGTGGAAGTGGTGATAAATTTCAGTATTGGCACATGGGAGAGGACTGTTATGGAAGGAGAATCACCGAGTTGGTCAAATGAATTGTCAAACCAAAGTTAATTAACTCATTGATTCTGAATCTACCCTCAGGATGCCAGCACAAGTTAGGATGGTGCCAGGAGTCAAAGGGGGATAAATAAATATGAGCAACAACAACAGACACTTTCAGGTCTCAGAGGAAGAGCTGTATTTCACCTGGAAAAACAACAACAAAAACAAAGGTGTACAGCTGGCAACAGAAGAACATAATGCCAACTTCATTAATGTGAGTTTCACAAAAACATGAAGATACTAGAAATGAGAGGCAGGGTACCAAGATAGTTTTTACTTGCAAGTCTATACTAAGGTTGAAACAAGATTTTATTAAAGGAACTATTTTGTAAGAGATTTATCACAACATGTTTACAAAGAGGATTAAGCAAACATCAGAAAAGCAAAGTCTGGATGGGGAACCACCAGGTAAGACCTGGGCTAGAGGAGGGTTGGACTAGGGAGATAAATGTAGAGCACAAAGCACAGGCAACTCTGGGAAATAGTAGGAAAGGCAGCTACACAAGAAGTGAAGGGACACACTGGTCCCTTCAATTAAAAGAATTAACTGGTTTCTAAAGTTGATCAACAATGGAAAGGGCCTCTGATTTGACTGGCCACACACACAAAAGAAAACTAGCTCAAATTTTGGCCACATTAGGGTTGGCCAGCTGTCTCATCAAGTTATCACAGTAGTTCTCAAGTAATGACCACAATACTTATTCTATAAACTGAGCAGCTGACTAAAATAAGGAAATCAAGAGTAGTTTTGTGAAGATGATTTCACCAAACCTTGATAGGTCTTCCCATCTATTTCTACTTCATAGGATTCCATAACTTCTTGGATGGCCTCACCAACATCACATAGACGAACATCAATTCCAGCACACTAAAAAAGAACAGTATATACTTTGCATTTTCAAAGTGTAAAGTTTTACCATGGCTTAATTTCTTAGTAATTTAAAATAAAGGACAACTAGGAAAACCAATTTGTACACTATAAATACAACTGTACAGAAAACTTGGGGAGGACTTCAGAAAGATGGTAGAATAATAGGCACAAGGAGTACAAGCACAGCCATGTACACAGCACACACAAACATATTACACACACAGGACTTAACACAGTAAGTTGAAATATATAAAAGATATTGCTGAACAGCACAGCTTATGTATACAGAGTATGGTGCACATCAGACCCTTTCTAGGATAGAATATACACTGACCACAAAATAAGTCTCATATTAAGTTTTAAAACATGGTATCTTCTACAGCCAAAATGAGATGAAGAAATCAATAGTGAAACTAAAACCAGGGGAAAACCCCAAAAACTTGTGGAAACTAAACAACAAACACAACCTTAAAAACTCTGTTTTCTTGAGACGGGGTCTATTTGTATAGCCCAAGCTATCACTGAACTTGCAATCTTTTTGCCTCAGTCTTCCAAGTGCTGCAACTATGTAGGTTACCATGCTCATGTAATGCAGCCCAGAAGGCAGATTTGGAAGATCATAATTTGGGACCAACTTGAACAAATAATAAGATTCAATTTCAAATAAATCAGGCAGGTGAAGTGTGCCTGTAATCCGAGCCATACAAATGCCACATAGGTAGGAGGATCACAGTCTGAAGCCACTCCCAAAACAAAAGACCCTATCTAAAAAATAAGCAAAACCAAAACAAGAGCTGAGGATGTGGCTCAGGTGATGGAGTACTTGCCTAGCAATCAAGAGTCTGAGTTCAAGCCAGAGTTCAAATAATATCTCAAAAAAAGAAAGAAAAGCAAATACAAAGAAGACACCAGATGGGTTCAAAACCAACCTTTTTCAGATTACTCAGTTTTCACCAAGCCTGGTCAAAAATAATTTTTTAAAAATCAGTGGCTCAAACCTGTAATCCTAGGTTCTCAGGAACCTGTGATCTGAGGATCACAGTTCATTATCCTGTGCAGGAAAGTGAGACTTATCTCCATCTCCAACTAATGACCAAAACCAGCCAGGAGTGGGGCTGTGGTTCAAAAGGCAGGAGGCGAGTCTTGAATAGAAAAGCTAAGGGATAGCACCAAGGCCTTGAGTTCAAGCTTTGGCACCAGCATGTCTACTTACACACACACACACACACACACACGCACACGCACACGCACACGCGCACAAATATGATGTAAATTGAGCTACAACATGCAAAGAATTTGAGAGAAAATTAAAATACTCCAAAAACTGGTAATGGTGAGTATGTGTTAATTCTATCTGTCAAGACTCATTGAATGTAAAAAACTAAGAGTCATCCCCAAAGTAAACGATGGACTTTGAGGGTGATTATGAGTAAATGTTGGTTCAATGATTTCAAAAAATACCTTGGTTTGGGAAGTGGACAGTGTAGGAACTTCCACATGTAGGGGCAAACATTGTGGGAAGTTTCTACATATCACTCAGGTTTGCTATGAACCTAAAATTGCTTTAAAAATAATGTCTACTAATAATAAAATAATGAACTAAAGACAAACAACCAATTCCACAAGCAATAAATAAACAACACCTTTCTTAATAAGTATTAGTAAAGTTGAATTTTCAAAAAAGCCTGTGGCATATTACCATTATCCACCTAAAACCATAAAAGCAGTAATTCCTCTTAACTACCCACAGACCTAGCAAGAGGATATACAAGTATTCTACATATGTCCAATGAAACAGCATTTAGTAGTTCATATACATACCTTTATCCCAGTATTAGTGGCATCTTTTACAGCTTTTAATAACATATCATACTTGGGATTAAAAGTGACAGTAAAAGCACAGTCAATAATCCTACCTGAAAGAAAAAGTTCATTTTTAAGTTTACTGGTCAATTTATCTACTCTATAGCATTTTATTTCATTTATTCATTTTTTTCAGTTGTGGGTCTTGAACTCAGGGCCTGGGTACTGTCCCTGAGCTCTTTTGCTCAAGCCTAGCACTCTACAACTTTGGGTTACAGCTCCACTTCAGGTTTCTGAGTGGTTAATTGGAAATACAGAGTCACACAGGGACTTTTCTGAGGCTGGCTCCAAAACATGATCCTCACTCAGATCTCAGCCTCATGAGTAGCTAGGATGAGTCACCAGCACCTGGCTAGCATTTTATTATCAGCCTTGCTAAAGGAAAAGAGAATGCTGGAAGAATTCAAAATAGAATGAAGGAGAGCAGTATCCCATGTCCCAAGAGATTAGGTACAATCAAACAGCAAAAGATAGAAACCATATAAACATTTCAGAATGAAATATATCACCTCAGGATATTTGTTACTTCAAGGTAACACTAGGGGCTAGGAATATGGCCTAATGGCAAGACTGCTTGCCTCGTAGACATGAAGCCCTAGGTTCGATTCCTCAGCACCCCATATATAGAGAAGCCAGAGTGGCACTGTGGGTCAAGTTGGCAGAGTGCTAGCTAGCCTTGAGCAAAAAGAAGCCAGGGACAGTGCTCAGGCCCAGAGTCCAAGCCCCAGGACTGGCAAAAAAAAAAAAAAAAGATAACACTAATTTAGTACTTACTCCTAAGCAGTTATACAGAGAAACAGAAACAAAACAAACCAAGAAAAGACCAGAAGTATGGAATAGCAGTACAAGGGAGAAAATATGTGTATGACCATCAGGCCCAAACAGTGCTACTTATCCAATGTAGTAAAGCCTTAAAATAAACAAGTACTTAGTCTAAATTTACTATATTATCTACTAAGGGAGTTAAAAATGGACTTAGGTTTAGCATGACTGTAAAAAGCAAACATTTACTAAACTTAAAACAAAGACTTGAATGAAAAGTGTAGGATTGTATTCCTCATATTCTGATATAAAGGTAATAAATTCCAATTTCATTCTTAGAATGACTTATATAGATCTGCCTCAATATAAGTAGAAATTTAAAGGGTCAAGGTAAAAAAAAATCTGAATTGCAGTATTTATAGCTTCATCCAACACATTAAAAAAAGAGTTCTATTCTGTACCCTCCTTGGGGACAGGGCATAATGGTCAGGACTATTTCTATGAACTTACCACTTATATGTGTCCCAAAATCTATCTTACAGATGTCATCATACTGTAATACAGTGGTATCACCAGCATTAGGAGTATAATGCGCAGCACAATTATTGAGAGAACACCCAGTAGGAAATGCCAGGCCTGCATTTAATCCATTCTCTTTTATTAGCTTGCGAGAACAGTCTTCCAATTTTTCACTATAACAAAAAAAATGTATTTACTTTTATAATCCTGTTTGTATATATATATTTTTCTTTTTGTTTTTGTTCATCCTGGGTGCTGTCCCTAGGTTTCTCTTGTTCAAGGCCAGTGCTCGACCACTTGAGCCACAGCACCACTTCTGGCTTTTTTTTCTGTGATAAATTGGAGATAGAGCGTCTCACAGACTCTCCTGTCTAGCAATCCACAGACCTCAGCCTTCTGAGTAGCTAGGATTATAGGCATATACATGGCTCTGTTTGTATATTCTTACAGCTCATGAAGTTCAAGATGTTTACTAAAACCCTTAAATTACTTGTTACATACAAGTGATTTGAACATTTTCTGGATATAAACAGTTCTCTGATGCTATGAAAGCAGCGTATCTATAAAAAAGATAATTCTATTCATAACCTCATGTGCAAGAAAGTTTCAATGATTATATTTGCTCATGCTGTATATTTTAAGTTGTCTAAACCAGAAGTGTCTTTTTTTTTTTTGTTTTGTGCCAGTCCTGGGGCTTAAACTCATGGCCTGAGCACTGTCTCTGGCTTCTTTTTGCTCAAGGCGAGCAACCTACCTACCACTTGAGCCACAGCGCCACTTCCGGCTTTTACTATGTATGTGGTGCTGAGGAATCGAACCCAGGGCTTCATGTATACAAGGCGAGCCCTTTACCATTAGGCCATATTCCCAGCCCCCAGAGCTGTCTTTTTACCAATTATTTCTCAAGGTAAAAAGGGAAATAATTGTATTCGTTTGTTCATTAAGTTTTATAACTAGGCATTTCAAGAATGGCTTGAATTGAAGGCCTGGGAGCTGTAGTCCCTGAGCTTTTTTGCTCAAAGCTAGCGCTCTACCACTTTGAGCCACAGCTCTACTTCCATTTTTATGTGGTTAATTGGAGATGAGTCTCACAGACTTTCTTGTCCATGCTGGCTTTGAACCTCAAATCTCAGTCTCCTAAATAGCTAGGATTACAGGCATGAGCCACGGGTGCCCAGTATGAATATGTTTAATATGGACTGCCAGGCAGAAGTAATAGTAAGGAGTGTAGCTACACCTGAGCAAACAAGCGTACAAAAGGTGCATGCTTGGGGTTCCTCTTATGGTTTCCTCATTGCTGTGGTACTTTAAGAACTCAGAATAATTATATAAATGTTCTATGAGCTAAAAGGTAGAAGCCAAACATTATAATTAGAGAGTTAGTACTTAAATTTAGAAAAAAATAGGCATGGTCTTACAAAAATATATTCCTTTTACCAGATTTCTATCATTGTCATCCCAGGCTTGATCCAGCTCATAACGTATTTCCTAACTTGCCGATGTGCTTCTGCAGCTTCTCGAAAATCATTCCAAATTTCTTCACTAGCTTGGTCTAATGCTTTCTTTTCTTCACTTGTAGTTCTCCAAGCAGCTGTTCGCCTTTACAATAGGCATAGCAGAATATAAGTCATTAAAAACAAGAACAAAAAAGAACAGAACAAATATAAAAGCCAAGGAAGTTAAAATTACACCAAGTATTCGGTTTCTGTATGTCAAAAGTTTCTGAAATACTAAACTACATACTTTAACCTTTTAAAAGATTTTTAGGTGGCTAATATCCTATCAATACACAAAAAGAGAATCAGAACATTCAAAAGTGTTCTAGGTACCTTGTGAGGGAAAAAAGCCATCCTTCTACTTGAGATAATATACATAAGATTTCAAAGGAGCATTACAAAAATTAGCCAACAGGGTAAATACAACTGTCTTCAGTATGGGAGATGGGTTCCAGAACCTCTACCCTTATCATGGGGATACTAAGATCTATGGATGTTCAAAGTCCCTGATATAATCCTTTTACTTTTTTCCATCTAAGGCACCAGGGACTGAATTCAGGGCCTTGCATATTAAGGCAAGCACCCTATCACAAAGCTACCTCTAGTGGAAGCAATCTCTCTTTCAAAGATATGGTTCACTGAGTTAGAGGTATGGCTCAGTACTACAGTACCTGTGGAACAAGTACAAAGTCCCAATACCATGGGGGGTGGGGATAGTGGAGGGGACACAACAGGAATTTGAACTTTTGAACACAGGGCCTCACACTTAGGGCCTCTACTACTTGACCCATGCTCAAGTATTTTCCTTGAGTTACTTTCTGGATAGTCATGTATTTTTGCTCTGATCCTACATTGGACTGTGACCTCCTATCTATGTCTACCATGTATCAAGGATTATTGGTATATGCAACCATGTCCAGATTATCACTTGAGATGATAGTCTCGGTAACTTTTTGCCTCAGTTGGCCTCAAATCAAAATCCTCCTAATCTCTATTTTCCAAGTAGCTAGTATTATAGATGCAAGTCACTATACTCAAAGAATAACAAGGATATCTTTATAATAAGCCAGTAGAAGCTTTCTTAACCAACTATTTCAGTGACTGATGTGCTTAATTCCTTCTGTAAAACCTACTGGTCAATGTCCATGGTGTTATGAATATCTGTGGCTGATATTATTCTGATAACAACAGCACTAACTTAATGCTCAACATTGAGCTCAACTTGTCCAGGAGTTTTATATACCACTCCTCTCAACAAGCCTATGAACTGCCCATTTCATGATGAAGCAAAAATGGGATAAGCTACTTCCCAAGTCACAAGGAATTAAATATTAAAACTGGGAATCAAATTATCTACTTGGTTCCGGTTCCCATGCTCTTATCAATTTGTATAATCAATGACACTATGAGGTTTTGCTGACCAGCTGAAAATGTTTTTTTGGTCAGCTCTGGGGCTTGAACTCTGGGCCTGAGTGCGGTCCCTGAGCTCTTCAAGTTCAAGGCTACTACTCTACCACTTGAGCTACAATGCCACTTCTGGTGGTTAATTGGAGATAAGAGTCTCATAGAGGGGCTGGCAATATGGCCTAGTGGCAAGAGTGCTTGCCTCGTATACATGAGGCCCTGGGTTCGATTCCTCAGCACCACATATACAGAAAATGGCCAGAAGTGGCGCTGTGGCTCAAGTGGCAGAGTGCTAGCCTTGAGCAAAAAAGAAGCCAGGGACAGTGCTCAGGCCCTGAGTTCGCGGCCTAGGACTGGCCAAAAAAAAAAAAAACCCAAACAAACAAACAAACAAAAAGAGTCTCACAGACTTTCCTGCCTGGGCTGGCTTTAAACCACAACCCTCAGATCTCAGCCTCCTGAGTAACTAAAATTACAGACATGAGCCACTGGTGCCCAGCATGAAAACGTATTCTTACAGAATACTTCTACATATCAGGAATCTAAACCTGTTTAAGTCATTTGTACTTGTTGCTGCAATTATGTAAGTTAATAACATGTCAACACTGACTCCTCTGAAAAACTTGAATAAACAAATTATCAAAATACTTATGTCAAATTAAGTGTAGACAGTCAGGTACTGGTGGCTCACACCTATAATCCTAGCTACTTAGGAGACAGAGATCAGAGGATTGAGGATCCAAGCCAGCCAAGGTAAAAGAAAGTATGAGACTCTTATCTCCAAAAAGCTGGAAAGGGGAAGTGTGGCTCAAGCGGTAGCCTTGACCAAAAAAGCCAAATGAGAGCACAAGGCCCCGTGTTCAAGCCCCAGTACTGGTGAGTGTGGTCGTACGTGCATGTGCATACAGGCTCATACATGCTCTCTCTTTCACACACACACATACATAAGGTAGATAAGATCAGTAAATGTTTTCAGGGAAAAAGTAAAGATATGAGCACCAACCCTAGGATAAACTTTGATTTGCTCTTCACAGGAACCCAAAATGAAAATTATGGATAGTGAAAGTTATGAATAATTAATAGAAAAGTAGACTCTAATGCAAATAACACTAAAATTTTGGGGTAAAAAAAATCAAATTTAAGGGGCTGGGAATATGGCCTAGTGGCAAGAGTGCTTGCCTCGTATACACGAAGCCCTGGGTTTGATTCCCAAGCATCACATATAGAGAAAACGGCCAGAAGTGGAGCTGTGGCTCAAGTGGCAGAGTGCTAGCCTTGAGCAAAAGAGAAGCCAGGGACAGTGCTCAGGCCCTGAGTCCAAGGCCCAGGACTGGCAAAAAATAAATCAAATTTAAGTCAACCTTTATGAATATTTCAATTTTTAGTAATCTTCACTTCTTTTTTTGTTTAATCAGCCTGCTACACGTCCAGATTACTTTGTATAAGAGGGCTTCAACTGTATTTTCTTTGTTCATGTGAATAAAAATCATATATTTTCAATTAAGTAGTGAGGTAAAATTAAATCTTCTATATTGCTAAGTTACAACTCTCAAAAGCTAAAACGAAAGTTATTATTCTTACCCATCTTGTGTGGGTGGGTATTCGCACTCCTGGCCTTTGGGAAACACACCATTAGGATACAGATCACATATTGGAACAGAGGGAGGGTCTGTTTGAACTTTTGCTGTGGGTGGGATACAAACAAAGCATTAACTCTTGTTGTTAAAAATACCACTAAGTAGTTATTACATCCTTCTTAGTTTAATGGTTATTATAGCTCCTGTTTTCAACCTACATGCTTTAAATGTAAACATTAAAATCAAAGCACTTCGGCTGGGGATATGGCCTAGTGGCAAGAGAGCTTGCCTCGTATACATGAGGCCCTGGGTTCAATTCCCCAGCACCACATATACAGAAAACGGCCAGAAGTGGCACTGTGGCTCAAGTGGCAGAGTGCTACTAGCCTTGAGCAAAAGGAAGCCAGGGACAGTGCTCAGGCCCTGAGTTCAAGGCCCAGGACTGGCCAAAAAAAAAAAAAAAAAAAAAATCAAAGCACTTATCACAATGGCCACCTGTTTCTTACTGCAGCCTGGGAAAGAAATCTAACTTCTCAGAACTCCACTATGTATTTAAATGGTTGCATACCTCAGTGCAAAACAAATTTCTAAGGTTTAACTTCCTTTCCTATAATAGCTAGATGTAATAGCACAGAGGTTGGATTTTGCAAATGCAAACCAAGGAATTAACAGCAATAAATTAAGCTCATATACAATTAATGCCATATGCGAATTTCCATATTTGGAAAATTTCACAGTATTTTCAAAGTATCTTAGACATTATTAAGTTATATACATAGGTTGAGCAATCCTAATCTGAAAATCCAAAATGTCTGAAAATTCAAAACTTACTGAGTGCTGACATAAAGCCACATATGGAAAAATTTCACACCTGACTTCATGTGGGAAACACAAGCATGCTAAAAATACTATATACCATTACCTTCAAGTTATGTACATATAAAACATAAATGACTATATGTTTAGGCTGAGATCTGCGGATCATGGTTCAAAGCCAAGCTGGGCAGGCAGTAAAGTCTGTGACTCATCACCAATTAATCACCAGAAAAGTGGAAGTGGTGCTATGGCTCAAGTGGTAGAGTTAGCCATGAGCTGAAGAGCTCAGGGGAAGCCCAGGCCCAGAGTTCAAGCCCCATGATTGACTAGAAAAAAAAAAAAATTCTGGGACTGGGAATATGGCCTAGTGGTAGAGTGCTTGCCTTGTATACATGAAGCCCTGGGTTTGATTCCTCAGCACCACATATATGGAAAAAGCCAGAAGTGGCGCTGTGGCTCAAGTGGTAGAGTGCTGTCCTTGAACAAAAAGCCAGAGACAGTGCTCAGGCCCTGAGTCCAAGACCCAGGACTGGCGCAAAAAAAAAAAAAAAAAAAACTTACCAGAATCATTATTGGTCCCAAGTAGTGACTGAATAAGGGATATTCAACCTTTTAAAAACATTATTGTGCCCCAAGACTTTTTAAGCACGGTGGCACATATCCTTAATCCATTCAAAGGCCAGGAGTCAACGAATGGCTCACACCTGTAATCCTAGCTAAGGACTGAGGAAGTGGTGCTGTGGCTCAAAGTAGTAGACCATTAGCCTTGAGTGAAAAAGCTCAGGGACAGTGCCCAGACCTTGAGGTCAAGCCCCATGAGTGAGGTTGAAAAATAAATTATAAGACTTTAAAGAATTAATCCTTAACTTGTGATTAAATGCAACCAACTCACACCAACACTTCTCAGCTCAGTAATACCTACAGAAAATACCAACAAGATTGATTGTTAAGCCAACGCATTATATAATTATTATTTCCAGTAATTCAAACTCTTTTTTTTTTTTTTCCTGCCAGTCCTGGGCCTTAGACTCAGGGCCTGAGCACTGTCCCTGGCTTCTTTTTTGCTCAAGGCTAGCACTCTGCCACTTGAGCCACAGCGCCACCTCTGGCCGTTTCTCTATATGTAGTGTTTGGGAATCAAACCCAGGGCTTCATGTATAGGAAGACAAGCACTCTTGTCACTAGGCCATATTCCCAGCCCCTAATTCAAACTCTTAAATCTACTTCCCTGACATATGTAAAAATCTTCAACACTTCTAATGAAATCTTAAACCTATAGGTTTATAATCACTACTACTTTATCAAGCAAGATTAAAAGCAAGACACTAACGTCCTCTCTTCTTCTTCTTCTTTTTCTTCTTCTTTCCAGTTGCTCCATCTCCATCACCATCTCCATCTAAGGAAAATAATTCCAAGTATATATATGTTTAATTACCAAATAAATAAAACAAACACAAGGAGATAAATGTATGCACATACTTTTAAATAGCATTTGACAAGGTTCAAGATTGCTAGCTTTAAATGTTTTTGTGTGCTGGTCCTGGGGCTTGAATTCAGGGCCTAAGTGGTATCCCTGAGCTTTTTTGATCAAGGCTATTGGCTATTGCTCTACCACTTCTCTCTTTTTGGTGGTTAATTGGATGTTAAGAGCCTCATGAGCCTGGGCTGGCTTCCAACTCTAATTCTCAGAGCTCAACCTCCTACATATCTAGGATTACACGTGTAAACCACCAGTGCCTGGCCTCAAAAGTAATTTTTAAAAAGAAAAATTATACTGACTGTTTTCAATAAACAATAATTTACTGTGATGTTATCCAAAATCAGGTTTATAAAGGCTTCACAGCTAGATAATTATAAAAGGCCAAGCAAAAGCTGGATGTTGATTGGACATGGTAGTGTAAGCCTACAATCCCAGAACTTTGGAGGCTGAGAAAAAAGAATTGTAAGTAAAGCTAGCCTGGGCTATGAAAGGGAGGGAAGAAAAAGGAAAGGTAAAGGAGGGGGGCAATGGAGGGCAAAACCACAAAAGAGCCTGATACCTGAAAACCAGAGTTGAGAGCTATATGTTGTTACCCAGTCTAACCACAAATCACATTGCTACGAAACAGGGATGAATAAGATAGAAGCTGATATTTTACTGGGTGAGGTGGTACAACCTTGAAACCTCAGCAAATAGAAACAGGATGGCAAGTTTAGGGCTATTCAAGGCCAGCCTATACATAGCAAAATCCTGTCTCAAAAAAAAAAAAAAAAAAGACTGGGAATGTGGCTTAGTGGTAGAGTGCTTGCCTAGCATGCATGAAGCCCTAGGTTCGATTCCTCAGTACTATATAAACAGAAAAAGCTGGAAGTGGCACTATGGTTCAAATGGTAGAGTGCTAGCCTTGAGCAAAAAGCAGCTCAAGGACAATGCCCAGGCCCTATGGCCAGTAACACACACACACACACACACACAATGAATATACTATTATAAAAATATTCTTTACTCCTTTTGTGCGTGTGATATGTGAATACTGAAGACTTTCTCCTGCCTCTCACTTTATCCTGCCTGGACTGGCTTCAAACTGTGATCCTCAAATCTCAGCCTCATTAGTAGCTGGGATTATAGGTGTGAGCCTACTGGTTCCCAACTTACATGAGTAATTTTTTTTTCTCAAATTTTTATTATCAAACTGACGTACAGAGAGGTTACAGTATCATACGTTGGGCATTGGATACATTTCTTGTACTGTTTGTTGCCTTGTCCCTCATGTCCCCCTCCCTCCCCCCCTTTCCCTACCCCCCCAGGTGTTCAGTTCACTTACACCAAACAGTTTTGCAAGTATTGCTTTTGTAGTTATTTCTCTTTTTTTACCCTGTGTCTCTCGAATTTGGTATTCCCTTTGAATTTCCTACTTCCAATACCATTTTTAAATGTATCTCATTCATATGTCTTAATACTACATGGAATATGTAAAATTATTGCAATTGAGAAGGCAGAGACCGCACGTTGAAGGTCAGCCTGACTACCTAGCAAAATTCTGTCTCAAAGAAATCAATACCCTGTCACACTTCCATTCAACTTCTCACATTCACTATCTTCCTTGCCTGTAATACTCCTTTGTCTCTCTCAATATCTAAACTAGCTCAATTCCCAGCTTCATTACTTCAGTCAACAGCACCAATATCCTGCTACCCAAATTCAAATGCCTATAGTTCCCTAATGTCTTCTTCCAGCTCCCCAGATTGAGTTTCCATTAATGTTGCATTGGAAGAGGAAAGGCAAGTAAGTTCTCTGGACCCATCAGGATATATATGGCCCAAAAATTATTTGGTACCTGACAGGACAGATGCAATATTCTGTTCACTGGTTGCCCTTAGCTCTGTCTGTAATTTGATAATTCTGTATGGCCTACAAAATAATGTGATAAAGATACAAATGGCCCTTGATAGGAAACATGTAGATTTTCCATCTCTGTATTAGACCCTTTCATTTGTTACTATCAGTTTGTTTCATTATCACATGTTTGGGCTATTGCTAAGGGATCTTCCAAACTATCTCCTTGCCTGTTCTCCTATCTCCTTGCCTGTTCTGTATGTATCTCTCTTCTTAGGCTCCCTAAATGGATCCTCTCAAATGGCCAGTTTGCACTGTCCACTATGTTTCAAAAACTCTGAGTATCATCCTGATTAAAAATGGTCTTTTCTATTTGGTTTTAATGAAGTCCTATTCCTGTCAATGAATGTCCTCCAAATTCCACATCCAACTTTCAATTAATTGTGACTGACACACTTATAAAACACCTTTTCACCTCTATATCTTGTCTCTCTAACAGTTTCTCTAGAGAAGGAAAACTGAAATACTAACTTTCCAACCCCTCCAACAGTCAAAGCAGATCACACTGACTGATTCTGAGTACTGAAATGAACTAGAAATTAGTTCATATTGGAGGAATATTAAGATCGTCTTTAATACACTGAAGACTCCCAATTTGACAAACAGAAATTTTCACTTTCCATGTCAAGAGATTCAGCATATAATACCAACCTTGAATTTACATATTCCTTTCTTCTTCAGAGTTCAAAATGTATTCAGAATATGAAGACTAAATCAAGGTAGAATGAGAGTAGGTGTGATTACAGACTTGAGAACAATGAATATATCTTTCTAAAGGAAAAACTAGTCAAACTACCTTAAATTAACCAACAGTCCCTGCAAATGTTGATAGTCCATAGCTGCAAATTCTAATAGAAAAGCCCCTTTTCTCCTGTGCCAAAACAGGTTGCAAAATAACAAGTTTCCTATATATATTTTTCCTCCCTTTAACCATATGTGCATCAATGTGAAGAATTCAAATACTCATAAGGAGTTAGGATCAGGGAATTCCTAAGGATTTAGAAACACTCCAATATGCTCCTTTGAGAAGGAAGAGAGATAGCTGCAATATACAGAATAAAAAAAGGAATAGACTTGGGATCAAGTGTTGGGTTTTAAATTCTGGTTTGATTTTACAATATATCTATCAGCTGTGTCACTTCAGGCAACTCATATAGTCATCATTTTTAATCTATGAGAATACACAAAGTATGCTAGGATAGAGCATATTACATAGTTGCTCACACTATTAAATCAACAAGCTCTTTAATTTTTTAAAAGTATTTACCCACTATATGATCCAAGTTTTGTGGGGTTTTTTGATCCTGGGGCTTGAACTCAGGGTCTAAGTGTTGTCCCTGATCTCTTCTGCTCAAGGCTAGCACAATATCCTTTGAGCCACAGCTCCAATACCAGCTTTTTTGGGGTGGTTGACTGGAGGTGAGAACTTCACTTTCCTACTCAAGCTGGCTTAAGATTCTCAGATCTCAGCCTCCTGATCAGCTAGGATTACAGGCATGAGTCATTCACCCAACCTGGCCAAAAGTTTTAAAAGCCAAGTACATTTTTTTTTCCCCTTTTTCCCAGTACTGAGGTTTGAACTCTGGGTCTTGAGCAGAAAAGTTCAGGGACAGCTCAAGTTGAGATCTGTCTTATCTAAGAGCTATTTATTAAACATACCCCACACTTAAGGAGTTGCTAATAGATACCTTTTCCTTCTTATCTGTGACAATAACTGGAACTCTAACAAGTGAAATGTTAGAGAATGGTGTACACGGGCAAATAATTACATTGTTTAAAGAATGTCACGTTTTCTATCTTATTTAATTACTAATATCTAATTAACCATTTACCTTCATCATCATCATCTTTTTCTTTCTCCTCCAATGCTTGTCCCTCCAATTGTCTTGTTACCTCATCCACCGTGGTTCCTGATTCTTTGTCAGGTTCCTGTTGCGCTCCTAATTGAATATAATAGCATAAGTCAAATATAATTAATATACTTTCCCACACTTGAATATGTTCTAATGATCTCAGAATGTTCACAAATCTTTTCCTGCAAAGTCCTCAGGAAACAAAGGTAAACATGACTGTGAATAAATGTTAGGTTAAAAAAAAACAAAGGGGCTGGGACTATGGCCTAGTGGCAAGAGTGCTTGCCTCGTATACATGAGGCCCTGGGTTTGATTCCTCAGCACCACATATACAGAAAATGGCCAGACGTGGCACTGTGGCTCAAGTGGTAGAGTGCTAGCCTTGAGCAAAAAGAAACCAGGGACAGTGCTCAGGCCCTGAGTTCATGGCCTAGGACTGGCCAAAAAAAAAAAAAAATTATATATATATGTATATATATACACACAAAAAAACAAAAACCTCCCTATCTCAGTAGTGATGTCCACTCATTAGTTCATTCAACAAAATATTCATTACACATGCTATCAGCTACAGGTTAAATTAGAACTGTGAGCTAGACCCTATTTTTGAGTAGTTCAACTTTTATTAAACTTAGTAATTAGACTATAATAAATATTTTAATTAGTAGATCTTTAGACAGACAATAAATGTAGAAGGCTATAGGAAGAGGAGGATTCATCTTGAACATTTCTTCAAAAAGCAGTTATTCTGGGCTGGGCAAAATCAAGTTATACAGGAAAAGACAGTCAGTCCACTAGTAAAACACAAACTTTCTAAGTACAAGACCAAGATCTTACTCTGCAAGTGGTTACAGCCTAGCTGTAGGAGCAATATTTGTAGTAAAGTGACATTCTGGTTACTAAAGAGGATTCACATTGAGAAACACAACCATTAAAAATATATTGGGCTGGGAATATGGCCTAGTGGTAGAGTGCTTGCCTCGTGTGCCGTGTGTGTATGTGAAACCCTGGGTTCAATTCCTCAGCACCTCATATACAGAAAAAGCCAGAAGTGGCCCTGTGGTTCAAGTGGCAGAGTGCTAACCTTGAGCAAAAAGAAGCCAGGGACAGTGCTCAGGCCTTGAGTCCAAGCCCCAGAACTGGCAAAATAAATAAATAAATAATATATAAATATATACACATATATTATTAGGGAAAATATATTAGGATCCAGCTTTCCAGCTTGCTGCATACCTTCAAGGACAAACTGCAGTTTGGATTTCATTAGAAAGCCAGACACAATCAGCCACCACACCATTTATGTCTTGGGATTCTATTTTTCTGAAAGAGACCCAGCAAAGCTAAACCTCTCCCTCCTTCTCTAATCGAATTTCAGAATGAAGTTTTTCCGCTCATCCCCCCCCCACTTTAATCTGACACGGGTAAAAATAGCTTAAAAAAAAAAACCCAAACCCAACAACTAATAAAAGAGCTTGGTGAAACAAAAACAGTATTCTCAAAAGAAGAAACCTAAGTTCCTAGCTCACAATAACAATCCAACTTATAAGACCATCCAGCTGCTTTCCCTAGCCTTACACCCCATCGCTTTGGAGGTTACCCATGAAGTTCCATTGCCAGCCGCAGAACATCCTGTTCTGCACCATCTGAGAGTTGGCATCTACAATTTAGCCCTTAAAAGCTTGACGGATGCTATGGGTGGAGATTCAGGCAGGTGAAAATTCGCACATGCACCACTACCTCTCAGTGACATCAACGTGCTGGCACCTCCACATATCCCCAACCTGACCCCCGAAATTGGAAAAAAAAAATTCTTTAAGCAAAACACGTATCACGAAACAAAACAAATGGAAACCCCGGATTGGGGGTGGGGGTGGTGTGGGGGCACGCGCTCGGGCAATAGATTTGTCCACCCCACCCCCACTCAACGAACAGACGTCCCGGGCTGCTCCCGCAGAGAGGCGGTAGTACCGGTCAGAACGGGATTTTGGAGGCGCCCGAGCGGCGCGGAAGATGGTAGCGTGGTGCTCGGTGCAGGGGTTCAAGCCCGTGCCGTGGCCTGCGTGGGAGCCGAGTTGTGGCAACACCAGGGGCACCAGCTCGGCGACCCCCGAGTCCCAGACACGGAGCTAAGGTACTCTCCCCGCCCCCCCCCCCCCAACTCTCACCCCTAAACCCACCGTGGGGGAAAGCCGCCTGGCCTCTCCACCTCTCCGCCCAGGCCCCGCCACCCTCTGCGGCCTGGGAACCCATCGAGTCGCGAGCTCCGGATCCCCGGGCTCTGGTCACCTCCCTCCTCCCCCTCCTCACTCCGCAACTGGGCCTTGGCCCAGGCGTTCGGCCATTCCTGGCAGCGACGAAGGAAACTCGAGATGTCCCTTTCACCTGCAGCGGCTCCTTTACTCTTCTTCTTCTTCCGTCTTTTTTTCTTGGCGGCCTCCTCAGCTGTAGAGGAAGCTCCTTCTTCCCGGTCGTCGGGATCCAGATCGCCATTCAGGTGGCTCCCGGAGGCCGCGGCCTCCTCCACGCCCGCCATGTTGCCCAAGAGCGCGCGAGGGAGTGAGAGCGAGCGGCGAGGGCCCCGCTCCTTCTTCACCCACCTACATCAGCGACACCGGAAGCTGCTCTGGGCGGCAGGGGCGCGGGGGATGCTGGGAAGGCGGAGGACTAGAGGAAAGCCGAGTGGCAGGAGAGTCCGAGTCACGGCTGCCTCGGGGTTGGGCTGTGGTAGGTAAGAGGGGCGGACACTTCGGGAGTCTGGTTAACGCCTCCGACCGTCCTAGAGAAGAAGAAGAAGAAGAAAAAACAACCACCAAAAAACCAGTCCGGAGTCACCTTGGAAGAGGAGCAGGAGGAGGGTTCCGGAGGAAACCGAAATCACCGAGGCTGTCCTGCAAAGAGGACTGGCCCGCCGGACTGGAGGCCGCCCTGCTGGAACCCAAAATGTCAACTTTCCTGTTTTTCCTGGACGCTGCCCTAGAGCATTTTTGCTCAAGGCTAGCGCTCTACCGTGGGAGCCACTGCTCCACTTCTGGCTTTTTTTGTTGGTTAACTGGAAATGAGAATCTCACAGACTTTCCTGCCCTGACTGGCTTCAAACCTCCATCCTTAGACCTCAGCCTCCTGAGGAGCTGGGATTACAGCGCCTGACAATACTCCTGGTTTTTAAAGTAGTACTGGAAGCAGATAAAGGAACTCAAAACGTGTAAGCACTTGTACATGCCACCCCCCCCCCTTCTCCCTCTTCTCCCCTCACGAGAATTGTGTTGTTGGCTGAGGTGTAGCTCAGTGGCAAAGTGCTTGCCTAGCAAGTGCAACGTCCTGGGTTCGATCCCCAGTAACAAAAAATGAAAGAAAAAAAAAAAAAAAGAAGAAGAAGAAGAAAAAAACAGATTTTTTTTTTTTAAAGAAGAACTGTGTTGTTATTCTCAATCATAGCCTGTGGTGAAACTGCCCGGACGCCTGAGATAATTTTGTTATTCTGTGATCGCTGTTTTCTAAGACCTGGATGATTCAGTATGGGGGTCTTTCTCGCTCATGTTTCACTTCATTGACAAAACTACAGGTGCTTATAGATGCTGACAAGGACGCATAGTCTCTCCCTTGAATGTAGAAGTTCATGCTTCAATTCCTCTATTTGGGGTCACCTTTCTCATATTTAGAATGTTGAAGCAAAACTTACTGGATTTTGCCTGTTTCTTCGCCTGTAATTTTTTTTTTTTTTTTGGTCGGTACTGAGGCTTGAACCCTGAGGCCTGGGCACTGTTCTGGGCTCTTTTTGCCCAAGGCTAGTGCTCTCCCACTTTGAATCATGCCAGTTTTTGAGTAGTTATTGGAGATGAGTCTCATGAGGATTTTTCTTCCTGGGCTGCCTTTGAACCACGGTCCTTAGATCTCAGCATCATGAGTAGCTAGCATTATAGGCATGAACCTCTCTAATCTTTTATTATGTTCAAGCTGCTATTGAGATTATTCTGTGGTCCAAGTGATTTGTGGTTGCCTGTCTGGACCAACTCCTCAGTTTCTACTGAATATGAGTCTTCATTCACCTGGGGACTTGAATGTTTTAGTTATAGAGTAGGGATCAAGCTTCAATCGGTGTCAGAATATCTAGGGCCCCTTGCTAATGATTATGTATTAAACTTTACACAGAACTAGATGTGGTGAGGCAACAGGATTGTGAAGTTATCCTGAGCTACTCAGTGAGACTCCTTCCTAAACAAATGACCTAATCATGGCCACATGAAGTGTAGAATCTGGGACTGGGAATGGGTATAGGTCATGCTTAGCATATACAAGATCTGGGTCCAATGCCCAGCACCAAAAAAAGAAAGTGCACACCAAAGGTTCAGGAAGTATGTATCCAACCCTACTAAAAAATACGTATTCCTTAAAATACATGTATCATAATATATATCATCTCTACAGCTATATGATACTTACCATATATGTGTATATATCCCTATTTAGATTCTAAATTGCTCTAGTTGGTAACTGATAACATAAAAGTTGGTGAATAAAATATAAAAAGTAGCATTTATATAAAATCCTTACAATTACTCACTGTAGTCTGGCCTTTGCCTACTTTCCTATTCTCTCCATTTTCTTTATAGCTCTCCATTTTCTTTCTAGCTCTAGCTCTCCACGTTCATTCTTTCTGACCTTGGAGTATTTCCAATCTGCTATTCCTTCTGTCTTTCTGTCTGAGCTGCATATACATATATATATATATATATTAGTTGTATGAAGAGGCTACAATTTCATGTTATAAGTAAAATGCATCTTAGTCAATGTTACCCCTTCCATCATTTCCCCCCAGTTATCACTTCCTCTCTATCTGTCTCGATATCTTTGTCTCTGAGTCTCTGTCTCTGTCTCTCCCCCTCACTTTGATGTGTGCAGGTATAAGACGGTTGGTGTTCTATTACTTGAGCCATGCTTCCAGTCCAGTATTTTGATGGTTTATTGAATATGGAGTCTCAAGGACTTCTTTGCCTGGGCTGGCTTTGAACAGAGATCTGCCAAGTCTCAGATTCCAAGGTACTTAGGATTACAGGTGGTAGCCATCAAAACTGGGCTTCTCTTTACTGGCTGTACATTCCATTATACCTTTTTGTTTTTGTTTTTGTTTTTACCATCATTCAATGTTTAGTATGTACCTAAATCTAGGACTATATTAGAGACAAAAACAGTCCTTGTCATTATAGTACCAACTAACATTAATCAATAATGCAAATGATATGAGAGCTGATTAATACAAGGATTTGCCTAGGTAGTGGTCCAGTAACACTCTCTTCTTCTTTAACAGTTGGGATGAGATCTAAAGTATAAGAAAGCAAGGAGAAGAGGCTTTAGAGAGATTTCATGGCAAAGGGAAAGTAGAGAGAACATTATCACATAAAAAATGAGCATGGTGTGTGATCTAAGCATGCACCTAGCAGGAAGAGAGACACTCTCAAAAGTAAACACCACAAAAATGGGTTGGAGATGTAGCCCAATATATATGTGTAGTGTGTGTAACAAGGAATATTTAAATTTTAATACTAAAAAAAATCTAGGTCTGGGAATGTGGCTTAGTGGTAAAGTGCTTGCCTAGCATGCATGAAGCCCTGGGTTTGATTCCTCAGTCCCACATAAACAGAAAAAGCCAAAGCAGCACTGTGGTTCAAGTAGTAGAGTGCTAGCTTTGAGCCAAAAATTAGGGACAGTGCCCAGGCCTTGAGTTCAAGCCCTGGGAATGGGGGTGGGGGGATCTTAAATGCCTAGTATCCACAAAAGACATTATCGCATGTCAACACATGTAGTCAATAAAATGAGATACATATATACTATGTAGATAAAATATATAACAGATTTTTAAGGTGAATAATGATACAGTCATTTTGTTTTGTGAAAGATAACACTGATGGTAGTCTAGATTCTAGACCAGTGGTTCCCATCATATTTGATTGGAGTGTATTCTGATAGTATAGTATTTTCTACTTTTTAAGGTTAGTCTTATATTAACATTATGAACATAGATAATACTGACTTGTGTGTCCTTTTTTTTGGCCAGTCCTGGGGCTTGGACTCAGGGCCTGAGCACTGTCCCTGGCTTCTTTTTGCTCAAAGCTAGCACTCTGCTACTTGAGCCACAGAGCCTCTTCTGGCCGTTTTTTCTGTATATATGGTGCTGGGGAATTGAACCCAGGGCCTCATGTATACGAGACAAGCACTCTTGCCACTAGGCCATACCCCCCAGCCCCTTGTGTGTCCTTTCATAGGGCAACACTATGTCAGTTTTCAGGATCATTTTATAAACTTTTCTCAATAGTAACATCCTTAAGTCTGATGGCCTGAATTCTAAGGAAAGAAATGGAAATGGAAGAGGCTACTCATCTGGTAAAACTTTTAGTTATTGTTGATAATAATATTGGTAAGAATTTATGCAGAGGTTATAGTTGGAGGCCTAGGGAGAAGATGTTGGATTAAGGAAACATTTCTTTTTAAAATTTTTATTTATTTACTGCCAAAGTAATATACAGAGGGGATACCGTTGCATAAGTAAGGCAGTGAATACATTTTGTATCAAACTTGTTACTTCCTCCTTGGTTTTTCTCCCACTTTACCCCCCCCATTCCTTCCCCACCCTTCCCCCAGTTGTACAGTTGGTTTACAGCATATTGTCTTATAAGTATTTCTGTTGCATTGGCTTGCCTTTTACCCTTTGTCTCTCCATTTTGGTGTCCCCCTTCCCTAGTTCCGATAAGCATACACACAATACCCAATGTACCAAAGTCAGTTACAGTGACATCAGAGGTAAAACCATGGGGAAGGAAGACATGAAAAAGGCATAATTTCATAAGGTACTGTTACGGAGTCCAGGGGAGGTGAGGTTTCATGGCCCCCCAAGAGTCCACCAATTAGAGACAGTCTCAAGCAAAAAGATGGGTTTATTAGGGAAGCAAAAAGCAAACTGCCCAGCCAGGGACATAGCACAGACTCGGGAGCTGGAACTATGCCCCTGAAAAGCGGGCTGACTGGCCAGGGACACAGCACAGACTCGGGAGCTGCCACCGGGCCCCGGAGCAGTCCTCAAATTGGAGCTTATAAAGGTAAAAGCGTAGCACAGATGTAGGGGGTTGACATGGGGTAGAGCATGCAATAAGTTCACAGATGTAGGAGGTTGACGCAGGAGGTAGAGCAAGCAACAAAGCAAGCATGGCACAGATGTGTGTGTTGACACAGGAGGTGGAGCAAATAACAAGCCATTTACAGAAGCAGAATTTTGGGGTCAGGTTGACCTAATAATCAAGATGGAGTCAGCTCTATTCCCCCCAACATTTCCTACCATGTTTCCCTAATCAAGATGGAGTCAGCTCTACAACAATACATTGGAAATAACAACAAAGATAAACCACTTTTTTCCAAATCTTGTGTTGGTTAATTTTAAGGAAACATTTCTTCTTTTTTTTTTTTTTTGCCAGTCCTGGGGACTGAACTTAGGGCCTGAGCACTGTCCCTGGCTTCCTTTTGCTCAAGGCTAGCAGTCTACCTCTTGAGCCACAGTGCCACTTCTGGCTTTTTCTGTTTATGTGGTGCTGAGGAATCAAACCCAGGGCTTTGTGCATGCTGGGCAAGCACTCTACCGCTAAGCCACCTTCCCAGCCCTGAAGGGAACATTTCTAAAGTAGAATTTCTAAAGTAAAATTAAGAGAATATAAATGTTCATTGAACTAGAAAGGGGAGGAAATGATATGTCACTGCTCTCTGGCTCAGGTTTCTAGGTGGAGAGTGGTACCACTCTGTGAGATAGGGAATGAAAAAGGATAAAAGGAGTCTTTGAAGGTGGTGGAATGAAAGATAAGCTGTGGGCATTCTAAGGTTGACATGCCTGCAGGGCATCCATACAAAGATTGTTAGTAAGTTAGAAATATGGCTCTAGAGATACAGGCTTGAGAGTCATTGGGGACTAAGTGTGCCAGAAGTGATGTATTTCAGGAAGAAAAGAACCAAAAACAAAACACAAGTCAAAATGTTACTGTTTTGAGGATTTTGTTTGTAAGGGTGGGACATGGGAAATTCTCTTGAAAATGCCAAAGAATAACGAGACAAGGACCACATTCCCAGTCCTGTTTCTTTATTTTATTTTTGTTGGTCATGGGGCTTGAACTCTGGGCCTGGGCATTGTCCCTTAGCTCTTTTGCTCATGGCTAACACTCTTAACACTTTGAGCCACAGCTCCACTTCTGATTTTCTGGTGGTTAATTGGAGATAAGAGTCTGACAGACTTCCCTGTCTGGGATGACTTTGAACCTCAGATCCTAGTCTCCTGAGAATCTAGGATTACAGCTGTGAGCCACTAGTGCCAGGTTTGTTTCATATTTTAAAACAACACAGTAGAAAAACTGAACTCATGTTTGTGCACAGGGCTTCGTCTGTTTGAAGATTCTGCTTTAGTGTGTGAGTTCATGAAAAGCAGTCCGTATACACCATCCACATAATTCATTTTATTTTTTACTTGTAACTCTAACTCTACTTTGGTTTGGGTATCCACATTTTGTTTGTTTTTGGGTATTTTTTGTTTTTTGTTTTTTTCTGGTCCTGGGGTTTGAACTCAAGGCCTGAGCACTGACCCTGGCTTCTTTTTGCTCAAGGCTAGCATTCTACCACTTCAGCCACAGCACCACTTCTGGCTTTTTCTACAAATGTGGTGCTGAGGAATTGAACACAGGGCTTTATGTATAAGCGGCAGACACTCTACCACTAGGCTGTTTTCCCAGCCCCTCCACTTTTCTTTACCTAATCAGGTGAACCTATGTGTAACTCCAAGGTAAATCCTGATTGGGCTAAGTGAATGCACAAAAATAACTGAGTGTCTTGCCAGTGGTTTGTTTAAGCATCTATGTATGTTGCAATTTTCGTCAATGAGACATGAAAGAAAATCACTGAGAACTTCTGGCACAGGACAGAAGAATTGAATGATGCTGGGCCTTCAGTGATTTTATTTAGTCACTAACTTGGAAAACCCTCAAGACACTGTACTTCCAAACGTATGATATTGCGTCTATATTGTTAACATGGAGGGAGATTTCTAATACTTATAAACTCTGAATGTAGAACTTAGTCAACTTCCTTTGTGACTGCAATAAGTATGCTCATATCATTTGTTCAATTTCTTCAGTGGAGAATGCTCTACTATGTTTTTGTTTTTTGTTTTTGCTGCTCTCCCTCCCGCCTCCACCACAGCCAGAGAAACACTTGAATCCTAGGCATATAATTTTAAGAATAAACTACTTAATTTTTTATATGGATTTTAAGTTAATTTAAAGTCTGTATTTAAAGCCTCAGGTCCTACTCTTTGGTGTACTGCACATTTACAAGTTCTGAATTTCCCAGTTTGCAGGACTAATTGGGTCCCTCTTCAACAGCACTTTATTTCACTAAATTCTGAGCTATACTCTTCCATCCTATGTTATAAATCCTCCTCTCTTATTGAATTTCAACTAGACAAGCCAATATATATCCAAATGTCCCCTGAAACTGTGCTCCTATTCTGTGTGCTTTTCTTGGAATAATTTTTAAAATTATTCTTTATTGTTATGTTTAATAAGGGCTAAGAGTAATAAGAAAATCACATGTGCTTGGTAGTGTCTCTTGATCCAGAAATTTCAACCTTACCTTTGTAGTAACTAAGGAAATAAAAGCCATGAATGGAATCAAGTAGTCAGAAAGTTCTGAATGGAATTCCGTATACACTTGTTTTGGAGTAACAACAAATAGATCTCTAATATTCTTTGGATCTGAAAACACACATTAGCTGATAAGGCAGATGATGAAGCAGAAAGTAAGTGCTTTTTTCTCCCCGGTGATAGGGATCAAATTTAACCCAGGGCCTGGAGAATGCTAAGCACTGAGCAATCTATCTGTAAGCAATACCCTCACCTGGGGATCCCAGGAAGATATTTCTTAAGGTGCTCAGATGTTTCAAGGACCTAATATCTGGCAGTTCATATCTCATAGTTGGTACACATGGAATCTGAACATGGTTGACCTCAACCAGTTTGTGTTGAAAAGTCAATTCATGATTCCATTAAAAAAAATCCATGAGGGGCTGGGGATATGGCCTAGTGTCAAGAGTGCTCACCTCGTATACATGAAGCCCTGGGTTTGATTCCCCAGCACCACATATACAGAAAATGGCCAGAAGTGGCGCTGTGGCTCAAGTGGCAAAAAAAGTGAGCAAAAAGAAGCCAGGGACAGTGCTCAAACCCTGAGACCAAGCCCAGGACTGGCAAAACAAACAAACAAACAAACATGAGCCAGGCACTGGTGGCTCACACCTATAATTCTAGCTACTCAGGAGGTTTGAAGCTAGCCGCGGCAGAAAAGTCCCTGTGAGACTCTTATCTCCAATTAACCACTCAAAAACCAGAAGTGAAGCAGTGACTCAAGTGGTAGAATGCTAGCCTTGAGTACAAAGAGGCTCAAGGGCGGCACCCAGGCTTGAGTTCAAGATTACAACCACCACCGCCACCACCAACAAAACCCCCCACAAAACTACACAATAGGGCTAGAGGCATGGCTCAGTTGGTAGAGTGCTAACCAATAAGTGAAAGCATCAAGTTTTGGGGGGTTTTTTTAGGGGGGGGGATTGGGAGGCAGTCCTGGAACTTGAACTTGGGACCTGCGCACTGCTTCCATCTTTTTCTGTTTATGTGGTACTGAGGAATTGAACCTAGGGCTTTATGCATACTATGCAAGCACTCTATCATTAAGCCACATTCCCAGCCCAACATGTACCAAGTTTGAGTCCCATTCTTATACCAAAAAAACTCATAATAATTTACATTCCAAAACATGTATACATTAAAAGGCATATGGCTTTTAGTAGTTTTAGTTCATACAGCTGTCTCTACTCTCTAAGTATAGAACATTTTCATTATATAAAAATAAACTAGATTGATTAACAAGCAGTCTGTCGATTTGTCTCTCCCACTAACCTTTGGACACTACTTATCTACTTTGTTTCTGACTTGCTTATTCTAAATAATTCATAGAAATACAATCATATAATATGTGACCTTTTATGTCTCTTTCACTTTGCAAAGTTTTCAAAATTCATCCATGTTGTACCATATGTCAATAATTCTTTCCACTTTAAGTCTGAACACCATTCCATTGAATGGATATATCATGTTTTGTCCACCTGTTTATCAGTTTGTGAACATTTATGTTGTTTCTACTTCTTGGCTATCATAAATAGTGCTGTTATGAACATTTCTTTTTGCATATGCTGGACCTGGGGCTTGAACTCAGGTCCTGGGTGTTATCCTTGAGCTTTTGTGCTCAAAGCTAGCACTCTACCATTTGAGCTATAGCTCCACTTTCAGATTTTTTTTAACTCAATTAGTGAAGAGTCTCATTTTTTGTTGCCTGGGCTGGCTTTGAACTGTGATCCTCAGATCTCAGCCTCCTGAGTAGCTAGGATTGCAGGTGTGAGCCACTGGCTCCCAGCTTGTTATGAATATTTCTGTGAAACTTGTATTGTGGACATGTTTTCATTTCTCTTGAAAATCTGTACAGGAGTACTATATTTGACTATTTTAGTCCATTTTGACTCTTAAAATATTATTCCTTCCACTGAGTTATTTATAAGCAACAAAAGGTTACTACTCACCGTTCTGGAAGTCCACATAGAGGACACTAGCAGCTTCAAAGTCTGTTTGAGGGCATTCTCTCTATAGATGGCACCTTCTTGATGAATCTTCATATGGTAGAAAAAGCAACAAGGCTTCATTTGGCCTGTTTTATAAAAATCCCATATGCTTTCGTTATTACCTTTTTGTGCAGGTCTTCAGACTTGAACTTGATGCTTAAGCATTGTCTCTGAGCTTTTGTGCTCAAGGCTATCTTTGTACCACTTAAGCCACAGCTCCACTTCCATCTTTTTGGTAGTTAATTGGAAATAAGAGTCTCATGGACTTTTCTGTCTGGACTAGCTTTGAATCAAGGTCTTTAGAGCTCATCCTCCTGAGTAGCTAGGATTTCAGGTGTGAACCACTGGTGCTCAGCTGTCATTTTGATTATAATTATCCTAGAGAGTACAAAGTAGTACGTTACTTTTGGTTTGAACTTTCATGTATTTAATAACTGATGTTAACAACTGCATTTTATGTGTTAATGTTCACTAATATATACTCTTTGAAGAAATGGCTTTTAAAATTATTTGCCTATTTTTACATTATCTTTATTGTTCTAAGAGTTTATGACATTCTGGATATTAATGCTTTATAAAATTTGTTTCTTGAAAGTATTTTCTCCAGCAGAGGATAACAGGAGCCCAATAGCTATACCCTTATGAACACAAAAGATGATGCTTAGTGAAATGAACTCCATGTTATGGAAACGACTGTTATATCACTGTTGTAATTACTTTCAACATGCGATGTGAAACCGTAGCTTCTATTATTGATGATGTTCTTGTATCCCCTTCCTGTGGTTGTACCTGCACTATCTCTGTATCTTATCTGAGTACATTGGAAACCGTATATACAGGTATTAGAACTAGGAAACTGAAAGGGAATACCAAAAATCGAGAAACATAGGGTAAAAAAGACAAACGATTACAAAAGCAATACTTGCAAAACTGTTTAGTGTAAATCTACTGAACAACTCATTGGGGGAAAGGGGAGGGTGAAATGAGGGAGGAGATAACAAACAGTACAAGAAATGTATCCAATGCCTAATGTATGAAACTGTAACCGCTCTGTATATCAGTTTGACAATAAATTTTTTTTTAAAAAGAAAGTATTTTCTCCGATTTTGCAATCCATTTTGAATTAGTTTTTATGTTTAGTGTACCACTATTTTTTTTTTTTTTTTGCCAGTGCTGGGGCTTGCGACTCAGAGCCTGAGCACTGTCTCTGGCTCCTTTTTGCTCAAGGCTACCACTCTACCACTTGAGCCACAGCGCCCCTTCTGGCTTTTTCTATATATGTGGTGCTGAGGAATCGAACCCAGGGCTTCATGTATATGAGGCAAGCACTCTACCACTAGGCCATAGTCCCAGCCCACCACTACTCTTTTGTTTTTTTGATTTTTGTTTTTGTTGCCAGTCCTGGGGCTTGAACTCAGGGATTGAGCACTGTCCCTGGCTTCTTTTTGCTCAAGGCTAGCACTCTGCCTCTTGAGCCACAGTGCCACTTCTGGCTTTTTCTATATATGCAGTGCTGAGGAATCAAACCCAGGGCTTCATGTATATGAGGCGAGGACTTTACCACTAGGCCATAGTCCCAGCCCCGCCCCCCCCCACTACTCTTAATATAGCACTGCCAAACAAACTTTTCTTTTTCCCCTCAAACATTTCAGCCTTGCTATGTAGGCCAGGCTGGTTTCAAACTCACAGTTCTCCTCCTCCTGCCTGCTGAGGGCTGGGATTATAGGTATGAGCTACCCCAACACACTTCTTCTTTAACTTTTTTGTTTTTATAAAGTTGATGTCACAAGTCAGGTAAAAAGTATATTTGTTCCTTTTGGACAATGTCACCCTTTCCCTTGCTCTCTCTGTTTTTCCCTCCCATCACCGCCCCCAAGTTGTATAGTTCATTGTCAATGTAGTGTCTAGTGAGTACCACTACAGTATTTGTTCATCTTTTGTCTCTTCATTCCTTACCCCCCATCCTCCCCCAAACAGATAAGTGAACAAATAAGACAACAGGAAAAGGAAACAAAAATAGCAACAAAGAGAAAAACCTCTTGTTTCCATTTCCTGGAGTTCATTTCGATAAAGATTATTTATTTACATATTTGTTTATTTATTGGTTGATTGGTTTGTTGGTTAGTCATGGTGCTTGAGCTCAGGGCCTAGGTGCTGTCCCTGAGCTCTTTTTGCTCAAGGGGAGCACTCTACCACTTCGAGCTACAGTGCCACTTCTGGTTTTCTAGTGACTGATTGAAAATAAAAGTCTCACAGTCTTTCCTGCCTGGACTGGCTTGTGAACTGTGATCCTCAGATCTCAACCTCTTAAGTACCTAGGATTACAGATATGAGCTACTGGTGCCCAGCTTGATAAATATTATTTCATGTGATCAGATGCACATAGGCATTGTGCCTTTGTGTTCTTCTCCTAAGACTATCCTCCTGTGGTCTCATTTTGTGTGGGACTGCCTAGAGTACTGTATAATTTATCATGTCCCAGTGTATTTTAGCTTCTGCATATGAGAGAAAACATGCACCAAACAAACTTTTTTTTTTGCCACTGCGCAGTTCTAAATCAAAGATGATTTTTGATCCTTAGAGAACAGTTGTCAATATCAGGAGGCACTTTCTACTGTCACATCTAGGTAAGAAGGTATGTTACTAGCATCTGGTAGATAGAAACAAGGGTGGCTGGTGCTAAACATCCTTCAAAAAGAAAGTCTCAAGGACTTTCCTACCTGGGGTGGCTTTAAACTATGATCCTCGGATCTTAGCCTCCTGAATAGCTAGGATTACACTGGCACCCAGCTGTTTCCAGAACTTTGTTTTTGGTAGGTCATGGGGCTTGAACTCAGGTCCTGGGTGCTCATCATGAGCTGTTTTGCTCAAGACTAGATCTACCTCTTTTAGCCAAATGCCACTTCTGGTGTTTGAGTGATTAATTAGAGATAAGAGTCTCACAGGGACTTTTCTGCCTAGGCTGGCCTCAAACCATGATCCTCAGATCTCAGCTTTCTTGGTAGCTAGGATTACAGGCATGAGCCACCAGCACCTGGCTTCCAGAACGTTTTTATACCCCATTGAAAATAAAACATTTAAACTTTAGAGCCATGAAGTACTTTGAAATATCACTTGCAGAGAAGATAACTTACCTTCAGATTTCCTATTTCCTCCTCTTAGGTCTCATGGCAGAATGGAGGGATCTCATAAAGCTACTTCAGATACTGGGTGCAGGTATTTCTTTGATCAGGTAATAGTGTTGCTCCATTTCATCAAATTATAGTTACTTATTAGAAAATAATTCATTTTTGCACAGTATTTCTTCTTATATCTGAATTGCCAACATTTCTTTCATTTTAGTTGAAACCTAAAACAAGAAAATGGAATAAAGGAATCTGTGAGGACAAGTTTTCCCACTTAACTGCAAATTATGGGTAAAATATTTGGAATTCTTTAGTTTTTGTGTTACTTTATATTTGTAAGTATTTATACAATGCCCAAGACCAATGCTCTTCCATTTCCATTCCTCCTTCATTCCCCCCAAACCAAGAACTTTCCATTTCAAACCTGACCATGAGATCAATCAGTAGCTAAGTATGTTAGTTATATTAGCCAGTACTATGGTTTCCTTACTAGTGTGCAACAAACATAGCCACATTTCTGCCTTAGGAAAATTTCACTAGATGTTGCCTCTGTTGTCTGAATAGCTTGCTCTTTGTTCTCTTCGACTTTTTATTTAATTAGTACTTTTTTTTTTTTTGCCAGTCCTGGGGCTTGAACTCAGGGCCTGAACACTGTCCCTAGTTTCTTTTTTCTCAAGGGCAGCACTCTACCACTTAAGCAACAGTGCCCCTTCTGGCATTTTCTATATATGTGATGCTGAGGAATTGAACCCAGGGCTTCATGTATGCAAGGCAAGCACTCTACCACTAAGTCATACTCCCAGCCCCTTATATAGCACTTTTGTAATGAGACTTTTTTTTTTTTTTTTTTTTTGGCCAACCTGGGCCTTGGACTCAGGGCCTGAGCACCATCCCTGGCTTCTTCCTGCTCAAGGCTAGCACTCTGCCACCTGAGCCACAGCGCCCCTTCTGGCCGTTTTCCATATATGTGGTGCTGGGGAATTGAACCGAGAGCCTCATGTGTAGGAGGCAAGCACTCTTGCCACTAGGCCATATTCCCAGCCCCTGTAATGAGACTTTTTAAATTATCTGTTTCAGATTTCTACTGTGCTCCTACCCTTACTATTTTTTCTGTTTATTTATTACTTTCCAGTGTTCAAAGTGATAATACCATTTGTTTGTTTATTTATTTCTTCTTTCTCCCCTCAAGAAAGGATAGGTCTTAATCACTTCTCTATTCCCAGTCTTTAAATAGAATATACCTGATAAAAATGTGTAATTACCAACCATGAAATGTGTCAAAGTCCACAAAGATGAATGAATTAATAGAATTAGTCATTCTACTTTTTTATCCTACACTTACTACATTTTCTTTACTTATGAAGTGGAAGTTAAAAAATGCAATAATTGTATGTAGCTTTTTTTGTTTGTTTGTTTGTTTTTGTTTTTTCAGTGATGAAGATCTAGCCTGGAGCCTTGGAAATACTAGGTAAGTGCTCTACCACTCAGCCATACCACTCCTCCAAACTATCTGTACTAGCCAACTTTCAGTTACTTCAAGGAAATACCTGAGGGCTGGGAATATGGCCTAGTGGCAAGAGTGCTTGCCTTATATACTTGAAGCCCTGGGTTTGATTCCCCAGCACCACATATATATAGAAAACATGCAGAAGTGGCGCTGTGGCTCAAGTGGCAGAGTGCTAGCTTTGAGCAAAAAGAAGCCAGGGACAGTGCTCAGGCCCTGAGTTCAAGCCCAGGGCTGGCAAAAAAAAAAAAAAAAAAAGGAGGGCTGGGAATATGGCCTACTGGCAAGAGCGCTTGCCTCCTACACATGAAGCTCTTGGTTCGATTCCCCAGCACCACATATATGGAAAACGGCCAGAAGGGGTGCTGTGGCTCAGGTGGCAGAGTGCTAGCCTTAAGCAGGAAGAAGCCAGGGACAGTGCTCAGGCCCTGAGTCCAAGGCCCAGAACTGGCCAAAAAAAAAAAAAAAAAAAAAAAGGAAATACCTGAAGCAATGAACTTTATAAAGAGTTCAGGCTTAATTAAATAACTGTTTAGGAGTTTCAAGGGCATAGTTCTGTCATCAGCTTAATTCTCAGCTAATGTTATACAATGGTGGGAACAAACAAGTTTCTGTATCTGAAACCTGGAGGAGAAAAAGCTTTGCTCTGTTTATAACAACCTTCTTGCAAGAACTTACGGGGTTTTATGAGCAGTTCAAAGTACCACAAGAACTACCTCATGTCCCCATTGACCTAAGAACTATCTACTAGGCTCTACTTCCCTCCACCCCCACCCCTTAGTTTGTATATGTGGATGTGTATATATGTGGATGTGTATATATGTGCCTGTCCTGGGACTTGGGTACTGTCCCTGAGCTTTTTTGCTCAAATCTAGTGCTCTACCATTTGAGCCACAGCTCCATTTCTAGCTTTTTGGTAGTTAACTAGAGATAAGCATCTCAGACTTTCCTTCCAGGACTGGCTTCAAACCCAAATTCTCAGATCTCAGCATCCTGACTAGCTAGGATTACAGGTGTGAGCCATTAACCCTGGCTAGATCCTACTCTTTAAAGTTTCTGTCACTTTCCAATAGTTCCTTGCATTCAAAGTATGCAACATTTGGGGGAGACACAATTAGACTATATTCAAACCATAGGGCTGGTTTAAAACACATATCACAGAGTGTACGAGGTTATATGTTTTCAATTATACAAGTGAATTCTTGACTGTAGATGATTATGCCCCACAAAGAATATTTGGCAAGGTCAGAAGACACTTTTGGTTGTTATGACTAGGGGTCATTATTGTCATTGTGGGTGGAGATCAGGGATGCATCCAAACATCAACTGTGCACAAAACAGCCTCCCACAATGAGAATTAGTAGTTGACAAGCCCTGACCAACACTTATCTGCACATTTCTGGAGATCTACTCTTTGTTGTTGTTTTTTTTTTTTGGCCAGTCCTGGGGCTTGGACTCTGGGCCTGAGCACTGTCCCAGGCTTCGTTTTGCTCAAGGCCAGCACTCTGCCACTTGAGCCACAGCGCCACTTCTGGCCATTTTCTGTATATGTGGTGCTGGGGAATCGAACCCAGGGCCTCATGTATATGAGGCAGGCACTCTTGCCACTAGGCCATATCCCCAGCCCCTGGAGATCTACTCTTAACTTTCCACAAAACCAGTGCAATTTGCTGCTGTTTCCAAAGGTTTATTATCTTAGCTATGCTAAATGGCTACTAACACCTTTAATCCCAGCTATTCAGGAGACTGAGATCTGAGGAGCACAGTTTGAAGCCAGCCCAGGCAGGAAAGTCTGTGAGATACTTATCTCCAGTTAGCCACCAAAGCTGGAAATGGAACTGTGGCTCAAGTGGCAGCACATCAGCCTTGCAAAAAAAGTTAAAGGACAGTTGACAGGCCATGAACTCAAGCTCTTGTACCAAAAAACATGCGCACAGGAAAGTCTATTATAGTCTCATTTCCACCTCTTCATGGTTGAATAGCAATACAAAACAAGCTAGTCATTTTGCATTGATAGTGCTTAACTTAAAACTAGCATTTAATCAATGAATTCAGATCAAGTAGATGTATTTATCATAGGACTCCAGAGTTCTATGGGTGTACTCCTTGGGTGTATGTTTTGAAAAGACTTGCTTGGAAACACACAATTTCTTGCACTGATAACCTACTATTCCATTGCATTGAAAATGTAATGGAATGCCTGCCTTGAAAGAAGTCCTGAGTTCAGACCCCTACACTGTTGAGAAAAAACCACTTTTAAAATATCTTCAATTAATTATTATCAACTATAATTATTCTATTTTGCTGTAGGACACTAGGAGTTACTCCTCCTATCCAACAGCAGGCCCACACCTACTAAGCATCCACCATGACTATCCCACCCCCATGCCTTTCCCAGAATTGTGAACATTTTCAGTACAACAAATAATAAGTATCTGAAGTAATAGATGTGCCTGTTGCCATGATCTGATCATTGTGCATTGTGTATGTTTATTGAAATGTCACTCTACATAAATATGTACAATTATTGTGTGTCAGACACAAATCATCTTGTTAAATGTTATAATTTTTCAAATACTGTATGCACAGTATGCCTTATAAATTGTGGCTAAAAATTCTGATTTCTGAATTATCAAGTCCCTTTTGGGTCAGTTTCTGTTGCCTGTTTTAGACTGTAATCTCATATAGTAACATCTGCTAACAGCGAGTAGGACAGCTTAAGGGAATGTACAATATGTTTGTAGTGTAACAAGAAACTCAGGGGCTGTGAGTATGGCTTGGTGGAATAGAATTTGCTTAGCATACTCAAGGTCCTGGTTTAAATCCCCAGCACTGAATGAAATAAATTCAGGGAAGGATTTCTAGAAGAAGCTATCTTTATTGTGCCTTATAACCAAACAAATAAGACGCATTTACATATAAATATAATAAATGTTTATTAGAGAAAAGTTTGAGAAGTATGAAAAGTGGGAATTAATTATCTTGAAAGCTGGATGTTGGTTTCTCATACCATAAGCCTAGCTCCTCGGGAAGCTGAGATCCTAGAATTATGGTTAGAAGGCAGCTTGGGAGGAGAAGCCTGAGAGACTCCAAATAACAAACAAAAGCCACGATTAGGGCTTGGTTTAAGTGGTGGTGTAAGTGGGACAAGCCAGGTGAGAGCTTGAGGCCCTAGTACTGACAAAAGTATTATCTCCATAATCTTATAATTCATTACATTTTTTGGTTAGTCTTTTTACTATGAACTATACTATATATCTAGACACAATTCTCTATAATATATATTTGAGACTGTTGTGTACATACTTATTATATAGTATAAGTATCTTTTCAAATATTTCTTATGATTACCCATTATGTGATTATATGATTATATGATTATTTACATAGCCATAGTTGTGTGTGTGTATATGTGTGTGTGTGTGTGTGTGTGTGTGTGTGTGTGTGTGTGTATGCTGATCCTACGGCTTGAACTCAGGGGCCTGGGTGCTGTCGCTGAGCTTTTTTGTGCTCAAAACTCGTGCTCTACCACTTGAGCCACAACTTCACTTGCAGCTTTACTGGCAGTTAATTGGAAATGAGAGTCTCATGGATTTTCTTGCCTGAGGTTGGCTTTGAGCCATGATCCTTGGATTTCAGCCTCCTGAGTACCTAGGATTACAGGCATGAGCCACAGCCACCCCGTAACAAAGATAAGGTTTTATAAGCTATTAGGTTCATTCTTTCTTAGACAAAAAAGTAATGTGATAGGCTCACATCTGTAGTCCTAGCTACTCAGGAGGCTGAGATCTGACGATCGTTGTTCAAAGCCAGCTCAAGCAGACAAAAGAATTCTAATGTCCAGTTAACCAGCAAAAAGCTGAAAGTGAAGGTGTGGCAGGAGTGGGAAAGTACCAGCCTTAACAAAAAATACAGGGGCTGGGGATATGGCCTAGTGGCAAGAGTGCTTGCCTCGTATACATGAGGCCCTGGGTTCAATTCCCCAGCACCACATATACAGAAAAAAACGGCCAGAAGTGGCGCTGTGGCTCAAGTGGCAGAGTGCTAGCCTTGAGCAAAAAGAACAGTGCTCAGGCCCTGAGTCCAAGCCCCAGGACTGGCCCCCCGCCCCTGCCAAAATGCAAACAAGAGGCTCTGAGTTCAAGCTTCAGTACTGGCACATACAAGATAATAATAATAATAATAATAATAATGTTATAATAGACCATTTTAGCCAGGTGCGGGTGGCTCATGCCTGTAATCCTAACTACTTGGGAGGCTGAGATCTGAGGATCAAGGTTCGAAGCTGCTGGGACAGCAAAGTCTGTGAGACTCTCATTTCCAATTAACTACCAGAAAACCAGAAGTGGTGCTATGCCTCAACGTGATAGAGTGCTAGCTTTGAGCAAAAAAGCTCAGGGCCAGTGCCCAGGCCCTGAGTTTCAAACCCCTAACTGCCAACCTGCCTCCCCAAACCAAAACCAACCATTTTGTACATTATATTAAGCATCTTTTTTAAAATCATACTTTAATCTAACAGGATGAATTTCTAGAAAGAAAATTATGTTATTAAACAGTGTAAAATGTTTTTAATGCTCACATATGTTCTTTGCAGTCATAAAAAGGAAAAATCGAAAGAACAGAAGAATGCCAGAGTGGTTACAGTAGTTTTAACTGAGGAAAATGATGAACCCCATTCTCTTGGTTTCTCAGAATCTCCTAGTGTGCTCAACCTTTCTTCAAATCCTAAAGGCTCCAAAATGCACTGGCAAAAAAGCCTATTTGAAGAATACAAACTAACTGCTCCTGAAATACTATATGAACTTGGGAAATCATTGCAGACACATGCTGAGTACAAAATGAGTATTCCTGTGGGGATTGTCAATCTCATGAATTGTAGTTGGCAAGATCTTATAGAAAACACTTATAAATGTGTATCAACACCAACAACACTAAAGCAAGACAAAGCGTTGCAAGGAGATTCCAGTTCCAATACCATCATTGACTCAAACAACCTCAAAGTCAACAACAATCCCAAAGAAGAATTTCA
Source organism: Perognathus longimembris pacificus (assembly GCF_023159225.1). Classification (NCBI taxonomy): domain Eukaryota; kingdom Metazoa; phylum Chordata; class Mammalia; order Rodentia; family Heteromyidae; genus Perognathus; species Perognathus longimembris. The sequence goes on from NC_063161.1 coordinate 19,323,255, forward strand.
TAAGGAAAATCATCTGGTTAAAGTAAAAAGGCCCCATATTGAACCAAATAAATCTTTGGGGAAAATGTGTAAGTAGAAGGTATTTGTTACATTTATTAGTTATGGTCTGGAATAAATAAAAGCAAGTAAGTGAGATATTGACAAGGCAATACTTCTATATTTTAATATTTTTGGGTTGGTGTTAATCATTCTAGTAAGTGATGAATAATGAATGTTAGGAGAAAGGTACATTTTCACTTAAATAAAAACATCTATTAGGCTTTGCCAGATTCTACATTGTATGAAGTTTCTGCTTTGTGATACCCTAGATTTTCTTCTAGCAGTAAGATCCAACAGAAATGCAATGCTGCTACAAAGATATTCTTAATCTAAACAGTTTACTTTAAGGTAATTGTATTTCCAATACAGTTATGAAAAGTAATATAAAGAGATCAAGAGACCTATGGTAATAGGTAATTTACCTATTTTCTCTACATAGTAACATCTCACAAAACTATAGTGTAATATGTTTGAGTGCTTTCTAGTTTTTTCTTTTATGTAGTCATTTATGGCTATAAGTTTTCCTCTAAATCTTGCATTTTCTGTATTCCAGAGGTTCTGATAAGATGTATTTTCACTAGATTCTAGGAACTTATTGATTTTTCCTTTTATTTCATTAGTGACCCACATGTCATTCAACAGCATATTGTCCATTCTCTCTGTGTTTGTTTATTTTCTATTCTATCTTTTGCTGTTAAGTTCTAGTTTAATTCTATTATGGTCTAGTAGAATGCAAAATATTATTTCAATTTGCTAAGACTTGCTTTATGTCTTAGGATATGATCTATTTTGGAGAATGTTGCATGGGCTGCTGAGAAGAATGTGTATTGTGCCACTACTAGATAAAATACCATATATATTGTTAAGTCCATTTGGTCTATAAAGTCATATAATTCTAAGATTTCTTTTTTGTTTCTTTGGGGAGAAGGGGGTTGGATATTTTATGTATTGGAGAGAGTGGGGTATTGAACTCTCCCACTATTATTGTCTTGTGGTCTATCAGAGCTTGTAAGTCTGGAAGTGTTTGTTTAATGAACCTGGATGTGCTATACTATTTGATGCACATATATTAAAAGATATAAATTCCTTTTTATGGATCATTCCCTTTATAAATAGAAAATAACTTTCTTTGTCTCCACTGAAGTCTATTTTATCAGATTTTTTTGTGATGCTTCTTTCCTCATCCTTTCCTATATAATCCTATTTTTTATTGTCTTCTGTGAGTAGAATTTCCTTAAGTACGTTTTGCAGTGCTGGATAGTCATGAATTATTTTAGCTTTTGTTTCTCTTGGAAGGCTTTATTTTCCACCATTGTTTTATTGAATATTGATACCTAGCTTTACTAGGTAAATAATCTAGGTTATATTTTTATTATTGCCAGATGCTTGGATAGAAGGAAACAAATTATAATTGAATGTATTGACTTGTAAAAAAATAATAATGTAGGTTAGCGATAGTTGTCTTTTTTTTTTTTTTGTCTGTTTGTTTTTTGCCAGTCCAGGGGCTTGGACTCAGGGCCTGAGCACTGTCCCTGGCTTCTTTTTGCTCAAGGCTAGCACTCTGCCACTTGAGCCACAGTGCCACTTCTGGCCATTTTCTGTATATGTGGTGCTGGGGAATTGAACCCAGGGCCTCATGTATACGAGGCAATCACTTTTGCCACTAGGCCATATCCCCAGCCCCAAGCGATAGTTGTCTTATGGAGCTTGAACTGTCTTTCCATGTATTCCTTTCATTTAGTGTCTGTTTCAAGAAATATGCTCTTATTTTAGTAGGCTTGCCATTTTTTTTTGTCATTGTTGTTGGTCGTGGGGCTTGAACTCAGGGCCTGGGCACTGTCCCTAAGCTTCTTTTGCTCAAGGCTAGCACTATACCACTTGAGCCACAGTGCCATTTCTGGCTTTTTCTGTTTGTGTGGTCCTGAGGAATTTAACCCAGGGCTTTATGCATGCTAGGCAAGCACTCTACTGCTAAGCCATATTCCCAGGCCCCCTACATTTACTTTTTAATCACAAAACTTAGCAATAGTACAGAGGGACCTTCTGTCACACATGATAGTTGTTTCTCCTCTCCCTAGACTAGCAACAGGCTTCTGACTTTTATCCAGTTGCTAAAAGAAAGAATGAAAATAAAACATGTGTTCTTTGTCAGTAGTGTTTATGTGGAATGTCAGTTCTTAGGACAGAAGCATAAATGAAATAGTCATAATAAATCAAAGAATTATACAGAAGAGTTTGCAATCTAAAAAGCTGATTTATATTCAGAGCAAATGGTGAAAGTATTGCACGAGTTATTTTTGGTCATTATGGAAATTTTTGCTAATGTCCTGGTAAAAAAATTAAATATTGACTATGTGATTTCCTATTGATGATAACCTAGAAAAAATGCTCATTTTCTTCTTTCTCATTTCCCTCTAACATTCTTCCTGCTTTTTCTTTTCTCTTAGCTTTTGTCAGCAATAGCCAGTCTTCCCAGATGTGCCAGGAAAGCAATTTCTCTGCTGTCATCCACTTCTCACTGTCGTCCAAGATCTGTTTAGAAAATGGTAAGAAGCCTTTATTCACTTACACCGAGGTCATTTCTAATGAGCAATCAGAGTGGGAGTCACCTTAAGTTTCTTGGGTTTGGATCTTTTTTTCCAAGACATCCTTTTCTTGGAGTTAAGACAAACACTCTCTGACCCAGCCATTCTTGATTTCTGCTTCATATGCTGTATGAGTTTCTTCTTCATGTTTTTAGGAATTCAGGTATTGTGACAATGTTCTTAGTGTTGGAACATTCATGTTATTTGAATACAGATCCAAGGCCCTTATACAATAAAAAACTATTTTGTTCCTTATCAGGAACAAAAGTTTGTGTGTGATGTGCCAAACTTTTATTCTTAAATTATCTGTTATCAGAGACCACCCAGGGCGTTAAAAATCTAGAAAAAGTGCTATCTATTCTTGAATAAGGTTATAAAGTGGATAGGGTGTGCGTTGTTAGGAAAGTCAAGCTTTCTATCCTTTGGAACAGAAGATGGAGATGGCATAATATAACCAACTGCTGTATGACTCAGGAGTGACTCAGGGAGTAGAGGGAGGATTGCCTTCTGTGGGTCTTGTGGACTTACTTTGCATGACCTTTTATCAGTGATCTAACAATGCTAAGAACTGTGGAAGATTCTTGATTTAGAGGGTGTGCTTAGGTGCCAAGTGTCCCTTTCACATCTCACTCCGCATTGCCTACCTCTCCTCTTCCTCCTCCTCCTCCTCCTCCTCCTCCTCCTTTTCTTCCTCCTCTTCTTCCTTCTTCCTATCTCTTCCTTTTTTCCCTCATTCTCTTTCTCTTCCCTTTTCACCCTTTGCTTTATCTTTTCTCCTTCTTCTCCCTCTCCTCCTCTTCCCCTTCCTTCCCCACCCCCATCCTTTCCTAGGGATTGAATCCAGGGTCTTTAGCATGCTTAATGAGTACTCTGTCACTGAGCAGTATACTCTAGTTCCTCCCTACATATGCTTCTGGATTGGATATGTCAAGGGATCAGAATTTAGAACTGGCATATAGGCCAGATAAGAAACAGAGCCAAGTGAATATGCTAATCATAAGCACATTTAAGTGTATTTTGTTATGTAGGAATTAAATATATAAAGTATTCAGGAAGTCCAACATGAAAATGCTCAGTAATTCAAGTGAGGTGGTCCAGTAATAGGAAATCTCTCAGCAGGCAATCAAATGGCAAGCCACTGGGCAGCCTTTTGGTAGTCACTGGTAGTTTGTGAGCTTCTACTGAGCTCTCCCAACATGGTGAAGAAAATATTTGTCACCCTTAGATTAATGTATTTCCTGCTTAGGAAACAAGTGATTTCTTTTTCCCAGTGTCGTGTGTGAGTTCTGGGTAATGACTCTGATTAGCTTTGATCAAGTGACAAAAATGTTCTTCCTGGAAGATGAAGTAACATTGTTGGTCAGACCTGGATTATAGCTGGCAGATGGTAAGGGAATGTAATCATCAGTATAACTTGAGGCACATGGCATGGCAAGGGACTATTATAAGGAAGGGAAGACATGTACTTTCATAGTCTAGGGCTAAAGTGAGGAATGGAGGTTGAAGAAAAACATGAGAGGAGCCACATTGCCCCAATCTAAAGCTTTACCTAGAGTTGTGCCTAAAATGAAGAACTCATGGCAAAGACAGAGGCCTGAAGATGGAGCATTATATACATATTGTAATTACACTCGAGTGTTCCCTAGGTACAGGGCAAAAATTCTAGAGATAAAACAAAAGTTAACAGCATTAGTTTGGTAGGAATCCATGTTCTCCTTTTTCCCTTTCATTTATCTTCTCCATTTTATTTTATCTTATTTTTTGCCAGTCCTAGGACTTGGACTCAGGGCCTTCAATTTTATTATGTATGTAATTTAATTCTTCTTTGAATGGACTAAGACTCAATAGGATAAAATAAATAAATAGCAGGTTTTCCAAATTTCTATGTCAAACCTGTTAATCTCTCCATTTGGTCACTACAAGGGTAGAATTTTTACATGAGGAATATATTAGAGCTTCTCATTGTACAGAAGATAAATATTAGACACTTGAGTTCACTAGTGGGAGAATCCTAAAGAGAGCCCCTCTCCTCTGTGACCTAGCACTCTGTCCATAGTTGGGAAGGAGAAGGGAGTTCTGAGGAATCTGATCAGTAGATTTGCATGGGTTATAAAGGTTCTGGAAAGTCCTTAAATACTTCAGATCATATCAGGGATTCAATTGCTTTGGGCTAATCTCCTTAAGGAGAAGTTTTTTCCATTTCCCCTGCCAGTTCTAGGGCTTGAACTCAAGGCTTAGGCACTGTCTCTGAGCTTTTGTGCTCAAGGTTAGTGTTCTAATTGGAGTTGAGAGTCTCATAGACTTTCCTGCCTGGGCTAGTGTTGAACTTTCATCTCTAGATCTCAGCCTCCTGGATAGCTAGCATTACTGGCATGAGTCACTGGTACCTGGCTAGAAGAGGTAATTTTTTTTTTTGCCAGACCAGGGGCTTGAACTCAGGGCCCGAGCACTGTCTCTGAGCCTCTTCATACTCAAGGCTAGTGTTCTACCACTTGAGCTACAGAACTACGTCCATTTTTCTGAGTAGTTTATTGGAGATAAGAATCTCACTGACTTTCCAGGCTGACTTGGAACAGTGATCCTCAAATCTCAGCCTCCTGAGTAGCTAGGGTTACAGGCCTGTAGTACCAGAGCCCTTCATAGGAGAGATTTTTTGTTTTGTTTTGTTTTGCCAGTCCTGGGGGCTTGAATTCAGGGCCTGGCCACTGTCCTTGATCTTCTTTTGATCAAGGCTAGCACTCTACCATTTGAGCCACAGTACTTCCAGCTTTTCTGTTTATGTGGTGTTGAGGAATCGAACCCAGGGCTTCATGCATGCTAGGCAAGCACTCTCCCACTAAGCCACATTCCCAGCCCAGGAGAGATAACTTTTAAGCTGGTAATTTATGAATAATTTTCACCAGTGGGTTTTGGTTCCTTTTCTAAATAGGCTTTTGTAGACTTGTGGCTTGGCATGGTTTCCCTAGTGATTACTGACTTAGTGAAATACCCTTTTTGTGTTCAATATATGTCTTTTTTTTTTTTTTAAGGCTGGATCTCCCATCGTCCTTACTCAAAATTGGAAATTCTACAATGGAAGACACTCCTCAGTGCTGCTGTGAAGAGACTACAAGTAGCCATAATTCAAATGTAGGAGCTCTCTATGGTCTTTACTCCTTCCCCTTTCTCTGCCTCTGCAAGTGTTTGAACTCAAAGCCTTTTACTTGCTCAGCTTTGCTTGCTTGGCTGACACTCTACATTTTCCAGCCCATTTTTCTGGTTATTTTGGAGATGGAGTCTCAGAGACTTTTCTGCCTAGGCTGGGTTTGAACCTCAGTGATCTGATCTCAGCCTTCTGAGTAACTAGGATTACATACATGAGGCATCATCACCCTTTTATAACCATGTGCTTTTATGAGGCATATGATGTGGTAGGAAAGAACAGATGTAGAGCCTGCATGTAGTACTTTGCATAAGTCAACCCATCACCTGCCTATTATGCCTATAGTGTGAAAGAATAATGTGCATGAACAAACTTGCACACATATGTATACACATCCATACATTTTCTGTCAACAATGGGAAATTTACTGTGAGGGATTATCAGAAATTGTCAGTCTTGTCAGGTGACAGGGTTATGCACCAAAACATTGGAAACAAAGAGAGATGCATACAGAAAACAAAGAGAGAATGAGAGGAAAGGAAAGGAAAGTGGGGGAAAAAAGGAAAAGAAAGGTAAGGTAAGGCAAGGCAAGGAAGCAAAGTGGGAACCTAAAGGTCTAAGCAAATTACCAATCAACAAAGGATAAATCAAAACAGTTAGATGGCTGTGCTAATAGTAGGAGCCATTGACAAAGTACTGAGTGCTAGATGGTGGGCCTGATGCCTTTCCTCACAGAAGCCCCATGGGAAGGGTATGATTATCATCTTCATTTTATGATGAGAAAATGAACATGCTATAAAATGTAGCAAGGTGTTTGCAATCATACAGCTACAAAAGGCAGAGCGCAACTCAAAAGGAAAACAACCCAGACTTACCTGACTCCAAAGTCCATTTATTACCCACCACAACTTGTTTCTGCTTCTGTTTTTTTTTTACCTAACTTCTGAAATGGAACAACTGCCTTGTTTTTAGAGGTGTGTTTTTACATGTAATCCATGCTCAGTATTAAAATTTTGTTTTGTTTTTGGCCAGTCCTGAGGGCATGGAACTCAGAACCTGAGCACTGTCCCTGGCTTCTTTTTGCTCAAGGGTAGCACTCTACCACTTGAGCCACAGTGCCACTTCTGGCTTTTGCTGTTTATGTGGTGCTGAGGAATCGAACCCAGGCCTTCATGCATGCTAGGCAAGCACTCTACTGCTAAGCCATATTCTCAGCCCTATTTTTTTTTAAATATAGAAATGTCAAAGAAGGGCATGGTGGCCTGTGCCTGTAATCCCACCTACTTGGGAGACAGATTAGGAGGATGGCAATTTGAGACTATCCCAGACAAATAATTTAGAGACACTTCCACTCAACAAATAAGTTGGGCATGATGTTACACATCTGTGATCACAGCTACTCAGAAAGCATAAATAGGAGAATTTCAGTATAGGATAACCTAGGCATAAATGTAAGAACTTATCTGAAAAATAAGTGAAGTAAAATGGGCTGGCTAGTGTCACTCAAGTGGTAGAATGTCAGCCTAGCAATCACAAAACCCTGAGTTAAAACAAAAACCAGTGCTATAAAAGAATTTGAACTTTTTTCCTATTGCTGAAATATGCATTTATTCAACTGTCTTAAGCGTAAATATGTATGTATATATAGAGAGATATAGCTAGATTACTAGAGTTTTAGTGGAATTTGCTAAAAAGTATAGGAACATTTTTAAGATTCTAGAGATGTGCTGCCCATTTTCTCTCCATTGAAACCAGGCCAACTAATACTTTATGGCATTTTGTAAGAGGGTCCATCTCACCATTATTCTTAGCATTAAGTGGAGTTATTATGCTTATTCAACTTTGGTAAATTGATAGGAAAAAAGTTACTCCTTTGATCTGTGCATAGGTCACTGAGAATGGGAGGATCAAGGCTCAGTACCAGCCTGTGCAGAAAAGTTTTTTTTTTTTGCCAGTCCTGGGCCTTGGACTCAGCACTGTCCCTGGCTTCTCTTTGCTCAAGGCTAGCACTCTGCCACTTGAGCCACAGCGCCACTTCTGGCCATTTTCTATATATGTGGTGCTGGGGAATGGAACCCAGGGCTTCATGTATATGAGTCAGGCACTCTTGCCACTAGGCCATATTCCCAGCCCCTAGAAAAGTTTTAAGACCTCTTCTTAATCTATAGCTGGGCATCATGGAACTCACCTGTCCTCATACCTTTGTGGAAGGCTGAAATAGAATTGATGTTCCAGGCCAATCCTGGGCAGAAAAGTCAGAGAAATTCTGTCTTAAGAGAAGCTGGGTATGGTGATTCATACCTGTCATTCTAGCTATAATGTGAAGGATGAAACAGGCATACTGTGATCCAGGTATCCAAATGAGCATCTGAACAGGAAGTGAGATCCTATCTTGAAAATAACCTGCACAAAAACATGCTGATGTGTCAGTGCTACTACACCTGCCTAGCAAGCACAGTGCCCTGAAGTTAAAACCTAGTATCACCGAGAAAAGAAAAGAATTTAGTCTTGTTGAATATCAATTTCCTAGCTAATTAGAGGAGGTTCTTTTTTGGTGCCACACTTGGGGCTTGAACTCATGGCCTGGGCACTATTTCTGAGCTTTATTTGCTTAAAGCCAACACTCTTACCACTTGCGCCACAGCAACACTTCCAGCAGTTTTTGGTGGTTAAATGGAGATAAGAGTCTCATGGACTTTTCTGCCCAGGTTGGCAACAAACTACGATCCTCAGATATCAGCCTCCTGAGTAGCTTGGATTACAGGTGTGAACCACCAGCACCTGGTGAGGAGCTTCATTTTTAAGTTTGTTTTTTTTTTTTGGCCAGTCCTGGGCCTTGGACTCAGGGCCTGAGCACTGTCCCTGGCTTCTTCCCGCTCAAGGCTAGCACTCTGCCACTTGAGCCACAGCGCCGCTTCTGGCCGTTTTCTGTATATGTGGTGCTGGGGAATCGAACCTAGGGCCTCGTGTATCCGAGGCAGGCACTCTTGCCACTAGGCTATATCCCCAGTCCCATTTTTAAGTTTTACTTTACCTGTTAAACCTTTCTACTGTGAACCAGGTATTCCTAATTTCTACTACCTCGTGCATTTTACTGCTTTATTTGTACTGAAGATAAGAATTCTTTATTATTCATGGCAAATATTTGATTGCTTATTAACACATAGATGGTTTAACTTTATTTTTGAACTACTATCAGTTTTGTTTTAAGAATTTTTCTGTTGTTTTTATAATTAGAGAAACAAGTCTTGTTTTGAGATAAGGTAGATCTACCTTATTTTTTTTTTCTACCCTACTTTTTCTTTTATTTGCCAGTCCTGGGGCTTGAACTCAGTGCCTGAGCACTGTTCCTGGCTTCATTTTGCTAAAGGCTAGCACTCCACCACTTGAGCCACAGCACCACTTCTGTTTTTTTCTATATATGTGGTGCCCAGGGCTTCATATATGTGAGGCAAGCATTCAACTACTAGGCCATATTCCCAGCCCTCTACCCTACTTTTAATTTTATTTTTATTCTTTTTTCTATATTTAACTGAGAATTGTGTATGATATAAAATAATGATATGAAATACATTTTATTCTCCCTCTTCCAATGATAACAATTGCTATTGCCAATGTGGAATGTCAATAACTAGAGCTACAGTTTATAAAGTAAACATGAACACACCTCTATATGTTGGGTATTGTGTTTTGGGATTTATTTATTTTTAGATTAGGGAGCTACTAAGAGAGCTACTAAATGGGAGAACTACTGTATTAGCTTAAGGATATTTGTTCCCAAAGCCTGTGCATTTAGCCATAACACTTTATCTTGAGAGTCATTTACCTTGTTACCTAGTTATCTGAGTTCTTAGCTTCATCATATTTCATTCTTGTGCAGATTGTCTTTAGCTGCTTTAATTATTCAGATTACATAAGGGAGAGAGGCACTCAGATTATAATGATAGGAAAAGGCCTTCAAGCCCAACTGATTAAACTGAAATCCTGGCTCTGTCAACTGACAATTTCATTGAGCTTCTCTTTTCTCTTCTATAAAATGGGGATAATAATAGTCGCTACCATTTATAGTTGCTGTAAAGATCTGTAACACAAGCATCGTACAATTAATGTTAGTTATTACTATCTTAATATCTGTGCAACAATTTTACTCTGGCTACTCTTTCTATATTGAAAACATCTTAGCCATTTTCACCAGTTTATTCTTCCAAGTGATTTTGAAACTAGCTTTCCAAGTTTAAAAGGACTCTAATGTAGCAGGAAAAAAATAGCGTATTTTAATGAAAAGAAAACCAGACTTCTAAGGGAAATATGTGTGGGTTTTCTGGACTTTCTACTCGGTTTTACCGTGAGCCATAAACCCTTTATGAAAAAATAAGATCTTTTTGTTTTCATTGAAAGAAAAAAAATCATCAAAGTTGGAGCCAGAACACTCAGGAACATTAATCAATGGGTGTGGGATCTTGTGCAAGTCATCCATTGGCCTCTCTAATCCTCATGCTATTGAGGGATAATAGCATGTCTTCTGTTTGCCACAGCAAGCTGTTGTAAACCTGAAATTATCACACTATCCATAATGTGTTCTGTAGAAACTAAAGGACTAAGTTTGTAAAAGAAATAAAAAAATAATCCAGGACCACTAGAGGTAGTATTTTGTTTCTTTATTGTCAGAGTGTGGTACAGAGGGGTTACAGATTCATATGTAAGGCAGTGAGTACATTTCTTGTTCAACTTGTTACCTCCTCCTTCATTTTTCTCCTGCCTCCTCCCTCCCAGAGATAGTAATTTTTTTGTTACTTTGTTTGTTTTAAACAAGTGGCTTTAAATCAAGGAGAGGCAGGCTTGGTGGAAAGTGAGTGAGGAGGATACAACTGGCCAATGCAGGGATGAATAAAAGACCATTACACATGACCCGCAGCAACAAACTATGTCAAGGAGCATTTTATTTTTTTGGCCAGTCCTGGGCCTTGGACTCAGGGCCTGAGCACTGTCCCTGGCTTCCTTTTTGCTCAAGGCTGGCACTCTGCCACTTGAGCCACAGCGCCACTTCTGGCCGTTTTCTGTATATGTGGTGCTGGGGAATCGAACCCAGGGCCTCATGTATACAAGGCAAGCTCTCTCGCCACTAGGCCATATCCCCAGCCCCTAGGAGCATTTTTTTTTTTAAAACAATGAGAATTGTAGAAGTTGCTTGGGTAAGTTCCCAGGGAATCTGTTGCAATATATGTCATACACAGAATCCCAGTTAAAAAAATAAAAGAACTCATGCAACCAGATGTGAGGGGGCACGCCTGTAATCTCAGCACTCAAAAGGAGGAGGCAATAGGATTTCTAGTTTGAGGCCAGCCTGGGTGATATAAAGACATCCAGGGATTCTCCCCCACCCCCATATACACACAAAAGAAGGAAGATTGGGCTAAAAGGACAGCTCAAGTAGTAGAGTATCTGTTACAAAGCGACTGAGTTCAATCTCTAGTTCTGCCAAAAAGAAAGGAAAAGGAAAAGAGGAAAGGAAGGAGGGAGAGAGGAAGAGAAAAGAAAGAGAAGGAAGTAACTAAGAGACACTGGCAAGAGAGAGAGAGAGAGAGAGAGAGAGAGAGAGAGAGAGAGACTGGGAATGTGGTCTAGTGGTAGAGTACTTGCCTAGCATGCATGAAGCCCTGGGTTCAATTCCTCAGTACCACATAAACAGAAAAAAGCCAGAAGTAATGCTGCAACTCAAGTGATAGAGTGCTAGCCTTGAGCAAAAGAAGCTCAGAGACATTACCCAGATTCTTGAGTTCAAGCCTCAGGACTGGAAAAAAAGAAAAAATGAGAGAGAGAGAAAGAAAGAAGGAAGGAGAAGGGAGGGAGAGGGAGAAAGAAAGGAGGAGGGAAAAGGAAAGGAGAGAAAAGGAAGAAGAAAGGAGGGGAAGAGGGAAGAAAGGGAGGAAGAAAGGATGGAAAAGAAATATATGCAATTTCACAATATGTGATTACAAACACTTCTGTAAGAAAAACAGTTAAATTCTAACATTCCCTTGGTTTCTGACAATCAAAATGCCTTTGAGACTAATGAATGCTTGTTGGAAGGAAATGCACTTGTACACAAAACTTTCAACTTTATCATCCTGCCACATATTTTCAAAACAGTATAGCAGTTTAATATCATCAGACCTATGGAAATTATGGGACAAGTTGAAAGACAGAATCTTCTGTAACTCAAGTCCACAGTAGAATTGACTATGTATTTATCACAGAAAGTCTGGTCTGATTAAAATGTTCCAGACTAGATCCAAGGTGCCTCCTAAAGTGGTGCATACTTTACAGACAATGTCTATGTGTTTGTCCCTCCCTCTCCCTTCCCTCTTTTCCCTCCCTCCTTCCCTCCCTCCCTCCCTCCCTCCTCCTTTCCTTCCTTCCTTCCTTCCTTCCTTCCTTCCTTCCTTCCTTCCTTCCTTCCTTCCTTCCTTCTTTGCCTTCTCTCCCTCCCTCTCTTCTTCCCTCTCTTCTTTCTGCTTCTCCTCCTTTCTTTTTCTTCTCTCTTCCCCCTACCCTCCCCTTTAAAATTTTTTATTTATTATTTAAATTTTTTGACAAGGTGTTGTGCAAAAGGGGTACAGTTACATAATAGGGCAGTGTGTACATTTTTTTGTGATATCTTTCCCTTCCCTAGATCAGGTAGACATATATACAATACCCAGTGTACCAAAAATATATACAGTAACTACTTGGCATACGCCAAAGGAAATTCACCTAGAACTTTAAATATAACGTCAACAATAGAGTTTGCTTATCCTTTTTTTTTTTTAAACCATTATTGAACTTCCCCACCTTGCTTGCTTATGACTGGTACTCTACAATTCTAGCCATGCTTTTAGCCTAGCTTTTTTTTTTTTTTTTGCTAGTCCTGGGGCTTGAACTCAGGGCCTGGGCACTGTCCCTGGCTTCTTTTTGCTCAAGGCTAGCACTTTCCCTCTTGAGCCACAGTGCCACTTCTAGCTTTTTCTAAATGGCTTATTGGAGATAAGAGTCTCACAGACTGTTTTGCTCTGCCTGGCTTTGAGCTGTGAGCTCTCAGCCTCCTGTGTAGCTAGGATTACAGGCGTGAGTCATCAGTGCCCGGCTCACTAGGACTTTTGTATCTTAATGTTCTGCCTTATTAGTAAGAAGAGAAAAGGTGGGGCTGGGGATATGGCCTAGTGGCGAGAGAGCTTGCCTCGTATACATGAGGCCCTAGGTTCGATTCCCCAGCACCACATATACAGAAAACGGCCAGAAGTGGCGCTGTGGCTCAAGTGGTAGAGTGCTAGCCTTGAGCAAAAAGAAGCCAGGGACAGTGCTCAGGCCCTGAGTCCAAGGCCCAGGACTGGCCAAATAAATAAATAAATAAATAAATAAAAATAAATGTATCCAAATGCCTAATGTATGAAACTGTAACCTCTCTGTAATTCAATTTGATAATAAAAATATATTAATAAAAAAAAAAAGAAGAGAAAAGGTGCCTTTTCTCTCACTGATTATAGGAGTTTACACTTTAGGCCATACTTCACTTTCTTTTACAAATAACCCAAAGGCCCATTTGCAGAGTATTATAGAAAAATAGAATTTTGTCTGGGCAGCAAATGAAAGGGCTTAGGCCATGGTTTTGAAATGGTAATTAGGTTCAAGCTTTCTGGTGGGATTTATAAATACATGTTGTTAAATTGGTGCTTAGGAATGGAGTGACCTACCAGTGTTCTGGTGTGGAGCAATCTGTAAGTGCTTTTCTTTTGTTAAATTGTTCAAAAATTCTGCCTACTTACCTAATTTTCGACAGTGGGATATCTTTTCATAGTACTATGGTAAAGAAAGGAAGGAGAGGCTGGAGGAGGGAGACAAGAGAGCAACAATGCAGAAGAAAAAACAAAAACCACAACAATTGTTTGAGTCAAGTATTTTCATTTCCAACTATAGAATGGCACATTTGACCCCTCATCTACCCTCTTCACTCTGGTTCTATCTCCAACAACAGTGAGATGACTATAGCTCTCCCTCCTTTCATTAATTAGATGTATTATTTCCAATTACCTACTTGTAATCTTTGCTCTTCCCACTATTTGCATCTTGCACACACACACACACACACACACACACACACACACAGAGAGAGAGAGAGAGAGAGAGAGAGAGAGAGAGAGAGCACCAAGACTCAGAGCTTCTTTAAGACCTTCAGTTCCATTTTGGGAAATTTCAAGTGCACCTTAAAGTTGAAAACACCAAGGACTCTTGACTGGATCTTCTCTAAGTCTGAAGGGACTTGGCAAGGGCATCTTGGATGTTCTTTCATATTGGCTTTTTTGTTTGTTTGTTGTTGTTTTAAAATCTGAGACTTGGACTCAAACTTAGTATCTCATACTTTTTCCCATTTGCTGACATTGTACCTACCACCTGATTCATGCTTTCATCGCCAGTATATATAGAGTGAATACTAATACTGAAGTCTATGCACAAAGGTTTCTGTGTGGTTTTCAGAGAATTCTTACATTTTTATAAGGTACTTTGGTCACCACTTTATAGATAAACCGATGCCTAGGAGAGCTAACTTGTCTCACTTTTTCAGTGGCAGAATCCAGGATCAAACTTAAGTTTTTCTCTGTGTGCCTGTGTGTTCTGGGGAATTTTTGCCTGACCTTCCATTTCCTACAGCCACTAACTAGTACAGTGCACATACTAGCAAATTCTCAGTAACTGTTGGAAAATGGTAAACAACTCAAAGAATGCTCGGCTAAGAACTCAGGTGAATCTGCTTCAAATCCACTTCTGATTTAAGGATGTTTGTATTTGTCAGTCATGGTAATGCCACAGAAGCCACTGAATCATGAGCCAAATATGATCAAGAAATTATCCATGTCTTGAATTCTTTTCTTTTGAACAGAAAATCAGAAGAAGCTAAGCTTAAAAGAGAAGGATTCAACAAACAACTGATTCTGCGCCATTATAATGACCCAGAACAAGAGGAGATCGAAAGTTCCCCTCAAAGTTCTCAAAGCTTCTTCTGGCTGGAGCTGCTGGAGAAGAGGCCTCAGATGCCTACTGTCAGAGAGCCTGACCCAGAAAAGAGGAAATTCCATTATGCCCTGGTAGATGGCTCCTCTCTGATCTAATATCCTTGTCAGATTCCTAAGATGAAGTTGAAGGTAGCAGAATATGGAGGATGGGGCTGACAGAGTTTTCTATCCCACAGAAAACCAATCCCAGGAAACACTGAGGGAAGAGGCCTTGGGTGTATTGTTTGATCATTCACTTCTTCCCAAGTGTACACATTTCCTCATGCTGAAGTCAACCTGAAAATAAGTAGGGCGAGTTCCCTTGTTTCAAAACTTACCTTCATTTCTGTAGAACTTATAGTTGTTCTTGGTAGTTTCATTAAGTATCTGAGGACTAATAGGTTCTGAGAAAGTGAATTCTCTTTGGTTCACTTTTCTGATTATTTGAAAGAACAACATGGGATTTAGCATGTAAAGAATCTGGTTTAGGAGTTTGAGTCATGACTCAGGTAGTAAAGTGACAGCCAATGTGTGAAAGCATGTATCAGCAAGTTTGAGCCCTGATCTCAAACAACAACAAAACAAACAAATAAACCTAGTTCAGAAGGGGGCATTTTTTTTTGTAATTCATTCCTACATTCCCCAAATGGAAATTTTGTATTAACATTTAATAAAATGGACATTTAATTTTGTATTAATGTTAGTTTTGTATAAGGTATGAAATTATTTCCAGATCATAATTTCCTCAGTCCTCATTGGCCCCTGTCTGTTTCTAGATAGTGGGGAGGCCTGACCCCACTGCTCTGTGTTGGGCTGATGTCCTTACACAGTACTAGATAGTACCAGGCAACTTTGTTTCCAGTGATTATCAAGACCAGTCTGACAGGACTCCTTTGTTTTTGTTTTGTTTTGTTTTTTGCCAGTCCTGGGCCTTGAACTCAGGACCTGAGCACTGTCCCTGGCTTCTTTTTGCTCAAGGCTAGCACTCTACCACTTGAGCCACAGCGCCCCTTCTGGCTTTTTCTATATATGTGGTATTGAGGAATCGAACCCAGGGCTTCATGTATACAAGGTGAGCATTTTACCACCAGCCCCAGCTCCTTTGTTTTTACTCACAGATTGGTTTCAAATAATTTGGAGCTAATGTGAGGGCACAGGATTGTGAACATGAGTGGGGAACATGCAACCTGGAGTTAGAAAGCTGTGTGCTTTAGGAATGTGGCCTAGTTGTAGAATGCTTGCCAAGCATACATGAAGTCCTGGGTTCTATTCCTCAGTACCACATAAACAGAAAAAGCCAGAAGTGGCCCTGTGACTGTGCACAGAGAAAGCTGTGTGCTAGTGCAGCCCTACCATCATTATACTCAAATATCTCTGCTGCATTATCTGTAAAGAACTGATTTAAAATAGGAGATAAAGAGAGAGTACATCTTTTTATGGAATAATAATTTATTAGTACTATTTTTAAGTACTGCTGTTGTCAATGGCAATTCCTTAACTTGGATTTACCTACCCATCTGGCCGTCTAGCTGTCTGCCAGAGTTATTCTGACCTCCCTTGGGGAGGCATGTACACCAACATATTCAGTGACTTGCCAGATCCTGTTATCTTGGGAACCTTTACACCTTTTGGATGTGGTAGTATTTCTTTTCCTAACAGGTAGGTGAGATCCCATAAAAACTACAATTCATAGGTAAGCAAAGTGGTGAGGGAAAAGCAAAATACTAACAAAGACAAGCATACAAATGCAATCTTGTACAATGTCAATCTAAATGGAAAAGAAGGTAAGAAAATGTGGGAGGAGGCGGTGTGGGTGTGTATTCAAAACTATGTCTTGCAAATTGGTACTGGCCAAACATATTCAAGTCTCAATCCAATTGTGCCAGCTTTGTGGGAATACTGTGAAAGATGGGCCTGTGGATGGCAAGGACCCAAGGTAGCACATGTGAGGAACTGAAGCAGGGAGATGATTTTGCTAAGTCAGGTGTCAGTTTGACCTCTGTGCCTCCTAAGACCTGCTTATCATTGGTAATACTCCATTCTATGCCTATGGAAAAGCTTACATTTTCCTCAAGATTTCTGCAAAATTCTTTGGGGTTATAATCTTGAGATCTCCTTTGGTCTTGCCATCTTGCTTTCTTGGAATTTTGTTTTCCATTATGCCTTAAATCTGCAAGTTCATTCTGGCTCTTATTTGATTTGAACCAATTGGAAGGTTTGCTCCTTTTCTTGATTTTTACACATAGAAATCATTCACCAGAGACCTCAATGATCTGCATTTCTCATTGATTTTGGTCATGAAGAATTAGAACAGTAATAGAAACAACATACACAGAATGTAAGCTATGCTGAATGTTCTTAAAAGTCCCTCATCTGTTCTAAAATATTGTCTAGGATTTTACATTTCTCTTTTCTCTACCTTTCTGTTTTTTTTTGTTTTGTTTTGTTTTTTTTGGCCAGTCCTGGGCCTTGGACTCAGGGCCTGAGCACTGTCCCTGGCTTCCTTTTGCTCAAGGCTAGCACTCTGCCACTTGAGCCACAGTGCCCCTTCTGGCCGTTTTCTGTATACGTGGTGCTGGGGAATTGAACCCAGGGACTCATGTATACGAGGCAAGCTCTCTTGTCACTAGGCCATATCCCCAGCCCCTCTACCTTTCTGTTTTAAGAGCCCATTTCTTCCTCTCATTCCATACCTCTCTTCCAAATAGTTTCCAATGTCTTATTGAAGATAAATTCAACTCTTGATAGCTATACATCTTAACCAGCTTAATTATACCTAGCTAGCTTCTCTAAGGTAGGGGGATGGTGAGGAAAAATAAAGGAAGACAGGATGGTATGCCTTCAGCTAAACCATTACTTTGGCATGCTTTACTTGATTACCTACACATTTTATTCTTTCTTTTAACAAATATTTATTGAGTACCTATATTCCATTCTAGACATTCAGTACTATTAGGTATAGTTCCTATTTATCAGTATTATAGGACAACTTAAAAGACAAAGAAAAAAATCAGTAATGTTGAAATATAAAGTGATCCAGGGGCTGGGAATGTGGCTTAGTGGTAGAGTGCTTGCCTAACATGCACGAAGCTCTGGATTCGAGTCCTAAGCACCACATAAACAGAAAAAGCAGAAGTGGCTCTGTGGCTCCAGTGGTAGAGTGCTAGCCAAAAAAAAGTTATCTATACAAGATGTTTATATACATTGTTCCAAAATCTTCATGGAGTGCCTAATAGTGTAGGCATTGTGTGAGCACTATGTGTATGGTAGAGAACCAGACAAAGTTCCTGTCTTTTTATTTTGCCAGTCCTGGGGCTTAAACTCAGGGCCTGGGTACCATTCCTGGTGCTTCTTTTGCTCAAGGCTAGCACTCTACCACTTGAGCCACAGCACCACTTCCGGCTTTTTTCTATGTATGTGGTACTGAGGAATCGAACCCAGGGCTTCATGCATGCTAAGCAAGCACTCTACCACGAAGCCAAATTCCTAGTCCTAAGTTCCTGTCCTTGTAATAACTTACAAATCAGTTATAGAAGACCAAGGAAACAAGTTTATACTCTAGCATGTGAAAGGCTCTCAGTGGAATGAGTCATCATGTGTATAAATTCACCCTCCATATCTGCTGAATCTGACTTTCTTGAATGGGTCTCAATCACATATCTTCATATCCTCTATATTTTTACTTGATGTGGCTTCAAGATGATGGGAACTGAGGATCAATCATGTCTTGCAGAGAGCAAGAATCTTTTTTTCCTTAGCGAGTTCATAAGTATACTTGGATGTGTTTCTGCTGCTTTCAGCATTTCCTGCATGCTGACCATGCTTCTGTGGAAGTTCTTTCTTGCTCTCCGCTCCCTGTCCCCCCATGTTTGTGAGCCTAGTCACCTGTCAGAATGTGTCAGCACCTTGCCTATGAAGAGAGAACAAATCATCAAGAGGTTAAAAAAAATAGTGCTTGATTCCAAAAGGAGAGACAGACAGACAGACACATACACACACACACATGCAGAGTAATGCTTGATTACAAAGAGAGAGAGAAAGAGTCAGACAAAAGAGGAGCGATTAATGAGCTAGCAGAAGAGTTGGGTGAACCACATGTAAGTACCTGCCCTCAGTGTGGAAATGCCTTTCCCATCTTTGATGCTTAGATGAAATGATGACAGGACCTGGAATCATTTCAAAGGCTGAGAAACTACTTACTTTCAAAAGGTCTTTTTGTTTTCCAACAATTCTAAGCAGTTTTGAAAGAAAAATTAGGCAACTTGATATAATTTTATGGCATTTTAATTGAACATGTTATTCAGGAATGCTAAAGACAAAGTGGAACAGTAAACATTGCTTTCCCAAAGAACACATGTATTTCACTTAATTTTCCAACTATTGTTAAAATTAAGGTTTTTTGGACACAATTTCTGTGAGATTGATTCAAATATCTAACCCTGATTATTTGCTAGTATCATTTTAAGTTGAGAGAGAACTCTTACATGTTGTTTAAATTTCCAAGAAATTCTGTAATTAGGTATAATTTCCATGTGAGGAAACTGAATCTCAGAGAATAGCCTTGAAACTGTTTCTCAAGGCTATGTGGTAGCAAAGAGCACTGAAAGCTTTTAGTCTCCAATTCCAATTTTTTTTCCCCTTTCTAAGTCTTAATACATTGAGGGAAAGAGAGGTCTAGTGCTGAGTACATATAAGCTGAGTAATAATGCGTCATTGTGATAATAACAATAATGCGATTATGAGCGTGGGTTTTGGTGTTAGACAACTTACATATCTGGCTGTTGGCAGGAGCAACAGGGCAAATGTGCCAAGTGTCTTGTAGTCTGCCTCAGGCTGCTTCACATGGTGGCTGGGTTTGAAAAGTAGCAAGAGTGAAGATGAACCCAATTCATAAGCACTTTTCAAGGCTTCTATAGCACCAAGTTTTCTAATAACTCTTGGTTAAGGTAACATAACTCAGTGGAGAGAAAAATAGACACATAGTCTTCTTGAAAGATGCTGGAAAATATTGCAGACCTTTTTTTCATGTTTTCAATCAACTACAAAGGAAATACCAAATCCAAATTAGTTTCCTTCTGTCCCCCCACTCTGCATTTCCACCTCTAATTCTATTTTGATTCATTATGTGTCATACATGGACTTTGAAAGAATAAATATATAGAAGATAGATGATTAGGCTAGGGTTAGACTGTTAATCAAGAATATTGTTGAAAACTTGTAAGGATCAGTTATCTTCTCTCTCCTGGTTCTGACCTAGATATTTAAATTTTTTCATTTGGAATTCTTTCTCGTGTTCTGATTTGTTTCTTTTGTATAACCTGGGCCAGCTACTTCCTTTTGTCTCAACAACTCACAAAATTTAGCTATTATGAAATCTATATACTGTTGTCTTAATCCACTTTCTGTTGCTATAACAGAATAACTGAAATTAGATAACATTCAAAGGAAAGTTTTTCCTGGCTCAGGGTTTTGGAAACTGGGATGTCCAAGATCAGATGGCTACATCCTGTGAGGTCCTTACGTTGCTTCAACTCATGGCAGAGAGCAGAGAAGAGGAGCAAGTGAGCATGTGCAAAAGAGAAAACACAAGAGTGGCCTTACTAATGTAACTGGTCTCAGGGTAACTAATCTAGTCCATGAAAATGAGAACTCTCTCTTGGAATAAAGGCATTAATGTAATTAATCTCCTTCTGGGCTCCATCTGCCAACACTTTCATGCTGAGGAATTAAGAATCCAATGCATTCGTTTTGAGGGACACACTCAATTCTTACCAACTGCTTAAAAGATATCTACTTCTGACTGGTAGCCTATAGGATCCCACACATTCAGAACCTTCTGGAGATGTGGATTCTTCATGTGGTTGCTACAATGTCTGTTTATTACAAATTGATCTTTGTAATGATGGTAGAAGTAATTTATTGAAATTCCCCAGTTATAGGCTGTGTTGTTTTATTAAATACTTCTCCCTTTTAAAACAGGATGATGTTGCTTTTCTCCACTGCCAGGTGTTTTGTAGCATAGAATTTGGGGTGAGCGGCTCTCTACTTGCTGTCCCATCCATGGGTTTTACTATTAAATCTTTCATGCTAACTTCCATATGAACTGTAGTATAGTAATAGTTTGTATCAACATGGAACTTGGTGACTGAGAATTTTAGAAGATCCTGCCTGCTCTGGCACCTTTCCCCCTTCATTTCTTATGACTCACCCTTTGTATTTGGCTTCTGTCTTTATAACCACTATGTACATGTTGTTCTCGTTAACTGAAAGCACTTATCCCAACGCTGCATGACTGCTTTCTTTTCCTCTTTAGGTCTCAGTTTAAATGTCACTTCCCTGGAGACATTTTTCCTGCTTTCCTTTTTATTTTAAATAGCTTTATTGAAATGTACATTTCATAAAACGCACCCATTTAAAGAATACAGCTTAATGTGTTTTTCAAGCATTTTCAGAAGTTAGAACGTTTTCAGCATCCTAAAAGGGAACCTTATACAAAACAGCAGTCACTCACTAATCCCCACATCTACTCAATACTTTGCCTTCTGCTTCTAGAGATTTACCTACTCAGGTTTCTCTTTCCTAATATTTTTGAGTTGAAGATTTGTCCATTCTTCACATTTAATATAAGTGGAATCATCTTTTGTGACTAGCCTTTCACTTAGCATAATGGTTTCAAAATTCCTCTTGTTATACCATCCATCAGTATTTAATTTCTTTTCTTCTTTTTCTTTTTCTTTTTATTGGTCATGGGACTTGAACTCAGGGCCTGAGCTTTTTTGCTCAGAGCTAGTGCTCTACCACCTTGAGCCACAGCTCCAATTCTGGTTTTCTAGTGGTTAATTGGAGATAAGAGTGTCATGGGCTTTCCTGCCTAGGCTGGCATTGAACCACTATCCTCGGATCTCAGCCTCCCGAGTAGCTAGGATTATAGGTGTGAGCCACTGGTGCCTAGCTCAATATTTCATTTTGTAGACTGAATAATATTCCATTGAACAGTATACCACCTTTTGTTTCTCCAATCATCAGTGGATTCAGTTGTTTCTACTCTTTGGCGTCTATAAATAATGTTTGTAAGTACTGTAATGTTTCACTGGTCCTGGGGCTTGACTGCTGAGCGTGGGCTCTGTCCCTGAGCCTCTCTACACTCAAGGCTAGCATTGTACCACTTGAGCCACAGTGCCACTGCTGTCTTTTTCTGAGTAGTTTTATTGGAAATAAGTCTCATGGGCTTTCCTGCCCAGGCTGGCTTTAAATCAGGATCCTCAGATCTCAGCCTCCTGGGTAGCTAGGATTATAGGTGTGAGTCACTAATACCTGGAGAGCTGCTGGTCTTTAGGGAATGGGCCTTGGCCAGTGCTGGTATGGTAGACTCTTTGTCCAGTGCCTTCCTATTTATTAGCACTTCTGGCTAGCTGGACAGGCGAGTCTCAGTATATAGTGTACTGTTGTTTTTTTTTTAATGGTGATAAGAATTGTACCCAGAGCCTTGAACATGATAAAAGCATTCTATCATGAACCATATCCCCACTCCCCTTGAATCCACACATGTATATCCATCTATCTCATCCAAGCCTTAATCGAAGCTACCATTTTCTCTCCTGGACTACTTAATTGGTTATGACGAGTAACTACTTCCTAGCATTTACTCTGATCCCTCAACAACCCATTCAATCATATTACATCATTTCTATGTTATTAAAACCCTTAGATATCTTTTTGCTCTTTAGATATAATTTATGATTTTGCCTAGGATTTCTTCACATTTAGATGGAGATATGAAGTAACTGGCAGCCACTATAATCTCAATTCTAGCCACATTGGCTTTCTTTCAGTCCCGTCAGTGATCTGTGCCAACTTCCTTCTTCATAACCTTTTATGTAGATTATCACATCCATTTGGAATTCATTTTCTGGGTCAACTGCCTATTCTTAATTTAATAAGCCATAGCCAAGGTAGCAGGGCCATGTGGTATGATAACCATGTTGGCAGGACTCATTTTATGATCCTATGCATGACAGTGATGAAGTGGGAAAAGATGTACCCCTCAGAAGGGAATCTTGGCCAGTTGAACAAGTAAACACAATCCCTGCCTCCCAGGAAGATATTAGGGCAGAAGCAGAGTGGCTATCTTCCAGAAATATAATTTAAGAGATTCCTGGGCTCTTAAAGGCTCTTACATATTGGTAATTTCCATCACCCCCGGCAAATCAATAAACCCTGAACTTTTCTTTCTCTAACTAAGTCTCATTTCTGTCTTTTTCATAGGAAAATAATAGCAATGATGTTTAATCAGAATGGAGGCATGGTGACAAGCAGAAATGGATACATTATAAGAGAATGGATGTGGCCTTCAAAGGGAAAACTTGAAGTTCCAGTTGAAGTTGGGGTATAATGTTTTTTTAATTTATCACTCTGGAGTTACTTCTTACATTGTGATGATAGTTTACTTTGAGTTTCTAAAATGCAGTATCATGGGAAAGATGAGACTGACTTACTCAGTCTAGGCTGTCTAGAGTTAATGTGATAAATTTTTATTTGGCCCTTCATTTCCCTTGCTTAATGACTTTGTCTTTACTAAGTAAGCAGCAGTTGACTTAAACAGCAATTAAAAATTTTGTTATTAGAAAAATTTCTCATGCCTTAGTATTAACATAATTTTAATGTAGCAAAGGTAGAAATATCTTTTCCCTTAATCTCTGGTGAATTTAGGTTAACAGCTAGTGTGTATCTATTAAAGATTAATGATCATAACCTTAAATAGTGTAGAGTGACCCTGCTGGGGTTCACTGTGCCAAACTGGAATTTGTACCATTTGAAGGGAGCAGCCTTGTCCAGCACCAGCGACTCACACTTGTAATCCTAGCTACTCAGGAGGCTGAGATCTGAGGATCATTGTTCAAAGCCAACCGGGGCAGGAAAGTCAGTGAGACTCTTATCTTCAATTAACCACCAGAAAACCAGAAGTGGCATTGTGTCTCAAGTGGTAGAACACTACTAGCCTTGAGCTGAAGCGCTCAGGGATAGCATCCAGGCCCAAGTTCAAGCCCCACAACTGACTAAATAAATAAATAAACATCTTAATAATTTTATGTGTATTACATATTGGAAAGGTATTTGGATATGTTTACTTATAAAATATGTTATTAAAGTTTTCCTGCTTTTTGTTCTTCCTAATGTGTCTACTAGAAAAATTTTAAATTAGATGACTCACACTTGTGACTTGCATTTATATCTCTACTAGAAAGTACCATTATCAATTTTTATGGAGATCAACATCTAGATCTTTGGTGGTCATATGCCTACATACATTTTTCTTTTTACTTTACTTGGTTTTTTTTCTCTCCCTTTCTCTCTCTCTTCCTTTCCTCCTCCTCTCTCTCTCTCTCTTTCTCTCTCTCGTTCTTTCTTTCTCCTTTTGGTTTGTTGCAAGGGATATAATCCTAGATCCTTGCAAATACTAGGCAAGCACTCTACCACTGAACTACAAACCCAGTCCTTCAGGAATTTTTGTGTATGGGGGCATGGGGGGAAAATCAGTCAGTCGTGGGGCTTGAACTCTATCCTTGACCTCTTTTGCTCAAGGCTAGCGCTCTACCACTTTGGCCACAGAGCCACTTCCAGTTTTTGAGCGGTTAATTGGTAATTAGAGTCTCGTGGAGACTTTTCTGCCCTGGCTGGCTTTGAGCCTCCATCCTCAGATCTCAGCTTCCTGAGTAGCTAGGATTATAGAAGTGAGCCATTGGCATCTGGCAAGGGCATTTCACTTTTAGAAGTAATTTACTTGTTGTTAGTTGTCCATACTTACCGTTTATAAAATCTCTTCAAGGAATTTCTCAGTGACATAAAGGCAACATTTAAGTATTTGATAGCTGCTACTGACTTTTCTCAACACCTAGGGACCTAGATATTATCAACTGTATTGTACAAGACAGGCTATTCATGTCTCAGTGATAGAATTAGGGCTCCAAAGCATTGTAAATTTGGCAAGCATTTTCTCATTCTAAAATGGATCTGACTACATGATACAATCATTTCTGCCTAGTCTTCCTTTCCTCAAATCATAGCAACCATAAATTTGCAGCACAAAACTCCAAACTCATTCCCAACTTAATGGAACTAAGTCAAGACAAGCTTTCTATGAATTCAGTTTTAAATGCCCTTTTGCAGATGCAAATATCTGACTTCCATTTGATTTATGATAGTGAAAAGTTTGCATAAAACTTATTCTCCTTGGGGCTGGGGATATGGACTAGTGGCAAGAGTGCTTGTCTCGTATACATGAGGCCCTGGGTTCAATTCCCCAGCACCACATATATAGAAAATGGCCAGAAGTGGCACTGTGGCTCAAGTGGCAGAGTGCTAGCCTTGAGCAAAAAGAAGCCAGGGACAGTGCTCAGGCCCTGAGTCCAAGCCCCAGGACTGGCCAAAAAAAAAAAAAACTTATTCTCCTTTCTGTTGCACACAGGTGAATAATTTCATCACTGTGAAGATTTCTGGGCGCTTTGCCATTACTTTGGTCTACAGATGGCATCCCAAAAGTTTGAAGCTGTCTCTGGCACCTGTAAAGCACAAATCTTTGCCTGTATGTTTAGCTGACATGGTAGGTCCAGTTCTTCACTTCCTGTTCCCCTTCTGTTTTCTTTCCCCTTCCCCTTCCCCTTCCCTTTTCCTTTTCCTTTCTCCTTTTTTCTTTTTTCCCTTTCTTTCTTTTCTTTTACTATTTCTCTTCTTTCCTTTCCTTTTCCCTTCCATCCTCTTACTTCCTCTCCATTCCCCTTCCTTTCTTTTCCTTTTCTTTCCCTTTTTTCTTCTCCATCTCCTCTTCCTCTTTCTTCTTTTTTAAGGCATGGTCTTATTGTATATCCCAGATGGGCCACAAATTCATGATCCTCATGATCCACTTATGTCTTAGCTTGCTAAAGCAGGGATTACAGTCATGAGCCACTACATCTACCTCTAAATATTTCTTAATCATTTATAGTACCACCTTGTCCAGGGCAAGAGCAATGTTAACTGATTTTACATTAACTTTCTGCAATAAAGATGCTAATATCTTACCTCTTTAAAAATCCATCTGTAGGGCTGGGGATATGGCCTAGTGGCAAGAGTGTTTGCCTCGTATACATGAAGCCCTGGGTTCAATTCCCCAGCACCACATATATAGAAAAAGCCAGAAGTGGCGCTGTGGTTCAAGTGGCAGAGCAAAAAGAAGCCAGTGACAGTGCTCAGGCCCTGAGTTCAAGCCCCAAGACTGGCAAAAAAAAAATCCATCTGTAGTGTCTAAGTTTGGCTTAATGGTAGAGTGCTTATACACAAAGGCAGTGTAAGTTATGTTCCTATCATGACAGGAAAAAAAGTGAAAAGTAATTTTAATTTGTTCTAGAAAAGATTCTTTTTTGCACATCATAAGTAGATAAGGTATTTGCATATATATAGTTTATGATTCTCCCTCTGTTTTTGTCTCTTTCTCTCTCTTTTTGTTCCATTACTAGTATTGAACTTGGGACCTGGGCACTGTCCTTTAGCTTTTTTGCTCAAGGCTGTTTTTTTTTTTTTTTTACCACTTAAGCCACATCTCCACTTCTAGCTTTGTGGAGAGGGATTGGAGATAAGAGTCTCACAGACTTCCCTTCCTAGACTGACCTGGAACTACAATCCGCAGATCTCAGCCTCCTAAGTAGCTGGGATTACAGACACTGGAACTGGCTAGCTTATAATTTATTTATGTAACTGGACAAAGGAGAATTCTATTTGTGTGGGTTTTTTTTCAATGCCAATACACTATATTTGTTTTACAGGATTATTGAGTCAAGTTACTTAACACAAGCTACATGGTTACTGCACAAGGCAAACACAAGGCAAAGATGGCTTTTGTTAGGGAGTACTTTGTATTTAACTTTATACAGAAAAGTTGTAAACATGTTTAAGTATGCCAGCTCAACGACTCTCACTACCTTGTCCAGCCAATGAAGAATTCAGTGCTCTGTTTGTTTCCTTTATTCTCTGAAACATTCTGGAGTTACCATGAGGCTTGGATGCTTGTTGCCTCTGGAGATACAAGCCAGGGTGTATGTGGAACAAGTGGGAATCTGCTCCAGCCCACAAACTATAAAGATCCTTGCAGTCAACACTGGCGCTCTCTCTCTCTCTCTCTCTCTCTCTCTCTCTCTCTCTCTCTCTCTCTCTCTCTCTCTCTAAATATATATATATATACATACATATATATATATTTCCTCAAACCCTTTCATTCACTTCTTTTTTTTTTTCCTGGTCCTGTCGGGATCTGCCCCTGAGCCTCTCTGGGCTCAAGGCTAGTGCTCTACCACTTGAACCACAGCCTCACTTCTGGCTTTTTCTGTTTATGTGGTACTGAGGAACCAAACCTAGGGCTTCATGCATGCTAGGCAAGCACTCTACCACTAAGCCACATTCCCAGGCCTCCCCCCCCCACACACATTCTCTTCTTGTTTTTGTTTGGTTGTTTGTTTTGGCCAGTCCTGGGCCTTGGACTCAGGGCCTGAGCACTGTCCCTGGCTTCTTTTTGCTCAAGGCTAGCAGTCTGCCACTTGAGCCACAGCGCCACTTCTGGCCATTTTCTGTATATGTGGTGCTGAGGAATCGAACCCAGGGCTTCATGTATAGGACGCAAGCACTCTTGCCGCTAGGCCATATTCCCAGCCCACCCCATTCTCTTCTTAATGAATCATGGCTTATTGACTTCCTGGTTTCTGTATATCTTAATGTGGCTCTGTGTTGATCACCAAAATTATGCAAATAACAGAAGTGATTAGGTAATAATTACATATGTGTTTAATATGTGAATATGCAAATATCCACATAATTATGTATGCTTAATGAATATGAGTGTGTATATACATACAATACTAGTAATCTTCCTAGCCATATAAGTTCATTCATTTATTATGGCAAAATATTCATAACATTGATTTTACCATTGTAATTGTTTGTGAGTATTTCAATGGAGTTAGGTGCCCTCACAGGGGAATGCAGCTTTTCTGTGTGACTTTAGTCCTAGTTTCTCACATAGTATCTGGCCCATAAATAATTTTAACACTCAATAAGTACTTGTTGTGTGACATAATAAATGAATAAGTGAATGCATGCAGGAATAAAACATTTAATGTTGGGTTGGAATGTAATTCACTGGCAAAGCATTTGCCTAGCAAGTACAACATTCTGGATTCAATCCCCAGTACCAAAAAAGAAAACACAAAAAAAAATAGTAAAAAAATTAATGTTGGCTGATATTGTATTAATTAGTGTCTCTTTCCTGTCCCTATATTTGTAAGTCTGCTGTGCATGTAGATTATATCTACATCTATATTGATGTGTGTATCTCATAAACATGTATTTTTCTATGTCTTCCTATTTTAAAGCCCACTGGTTCAGCAGACCAACTGATTACAAGCACTATTGATTCATCAATGGATATAAGCCCTATGCATGACTTGGTGACATCTATCAAACTCAGAAGGCTACAAAGAAAGGCCAAGCACATCTTCGCTCACTGGCTGAATTACTACAGATTTTCACTGGGTCAGTTCTGGAATCTATTGTTACTCCACATGACCAGTTCCCATTGTTAATCCCTTCAGAGAACCAGTATTCAAATGTCTATCCCCTTGAAGGTTTGCAAAGTAGCAAGTTCATGAAATGTAAAAGTTTTTAGACACAAATTCTTCTCGTGGATTTCAATGATTGGCTAACAGGAAAATAAAAGATATACTTGATATTATTTCCTTTTTCTTTGTGGAGAAGAGAATCTATTTGGCCACTTCTTTTTTATTTGTTTGTTTTTTGTTTTTTGCCAGTCCTGGACCTTGAACTCAGGGCCTGAGCACTGTCCCTGGCTTCTTTTTGCTCAAGGCTAGCACTCTGCCACTTGAGCCACAGCGCCACTTCTGGCCGTTTTCTATATATGTGGTATAGGGAATCGAACCCAGGGCTTCATGTATATGAGGCAAGCACTCTTGCCACTAGGCCATATCCCCAGCCACTGGCCACTTCTTTTTTAGAAGAAGGAAAAGGTATTTTTATATTCATTTTTAACATCGGAAAACACTCTTACCCTTAAACCCTTCCCCAGTTTCCCAACTATACCTCAGGCTTTGCACATGAGTTCTGCTCACTGGCTATATTGTGAAGGAATCTCACATTAGAATATGTTATTGTAGCATCAACCTGTACTTATCATTTGATTAGAGTCTGCCACGGTTTCAGTCCTTGACTATTAATGTGACATAGTTTGTTCATGTTATTTGTAGAAATGAGACTCTGTAAAGTCTCCACTAACACTAAATTACTGTATACTTAAACACTGCTCTTACAGTAGCTCATAGATTGAGCTTCCTATGAGTTCTGGTCACAATATTTTTACCAATTGATCTATGTAGCTCATTGTATATGTGTTTCTGTCTAAAGACACCTTATTTATTATATATTAGTTAATAACTTAACAATAAATTCATAGTCAACAAAATGAACAAAGCCTATCTAAAACATGTATTTTCTTCTTAAAGTATACCACAGCCTTTTTGAGTCTAGTAACACTACATACCACTTTAGTATTACACTTGTGGGCCACTTTAGACAGAAAAAATCAGTAAAAAGCACAAAAATGACCACCAACATAGTAATTCATAGATGATGAGAAGAGCAGTTGTTTTTTTTTTTAAAGCATAAGAACTAAAACAAAAAGATGAGCGAAGCTTCCTTTGATTTCCCAGCTGGGAACATGCATAAAAGACTACTCAAACTGTTTACCTTTCTCTACCTCTATATGGCTACCAAAGTGCTATGAATATTGACTAGGGGGGAGTTGCAAAACATTTTTTAGTAAGTAGGCAAATTCACAGATATGGAATAGTGTTGATTGTATGCTGAATCCAAAGGTATCTTCTACATTTGAGGAATTGGTTTAGTACACACTGTGGTATATAGCAGAACTTCCAGAAAGAAATGCACAGATGCTTTACACAGGAACTTTAAAGTAGAAATACCCCCAACAGGAGCTTATCTTGGCTTGAATAATTGAACTTATAAGATAATCACCTACGAGCAGCCTTGTAAGTTTATCCCATACATCATTTTGTATCATGGTTTGTTTTTTTGTTGTTGTTTTGTTTTGTTGCCAGTCCTGGGACTTGAACTAAGAGCCTGAGCACTGTCCCTGGCTTCTTTTTGCTCAAGGTTAGCACTCTACCACTTGAGCCACAGCACTACTTTTGGTTTTTTCTATATATGTAGTGCTGAGGAATTGAACCCAGGGCTTCATGTATACAAGGCGAGCACTTTACCACTAGGCCACATTCCCAGCTCCGTGTCATTTTCTCTTCTCTTCTCTTCTCTTCTCTTCTCTTCTCTTCTCTTCTCTTCTCTTCTCTTCTCTTCTTTCCTTCTTTCCTTCCTTCCTTCCTTCCTTCCTTCCTTCCTTCCTTCCTTCCTTCCTTCCTTCCTTCCCTCCCTCCCTCCCTCCCTCCCTCCTTTCTTCCTTCCTTCCTTCCTTCCTTCCTTCCTTCCTTCCTTCCTTCCTTTCTTTCTTTCTTTTTTTTTTTTTGGCTGGTCCTGGGGTTGAACTCAGGGCCTGGGCTCTATCCTTGAGCCTCTCTGTGCTCAAGGCTAGTGCTCTGCCACTTGCGCCACAGCACCGCTTCCAGCTTTTTCTGTTTATGTGGTACTGAGGAATTGAACCCAGGACTTCATGCATGCTAGGCAAGCACTCTACCACTAAGCCACATTCCCAGCCCTGCATCATGTTTTCTGTGAATTTTTACATTGAGACCAGTGGCTCAAGCCTATAGTCCTAGCTATTCAAGAGGCAAAATCAGAAGATGCCCAAATCCCAAATCCTTTTCATAAAATTATGTAGTATTTGCATGTAACCAACATATATCTTCCTGAATATTTCAAATCATCTCTCTATTTGTAATGCCTAATTTTAATGTAAAAATTGTTATACTGTATCATTTATGGAATAAAGATAAGGAAAATACATATATATGTACTATAGATGAATTTTTTCAGTTGTTTTTGATCCATACTTGGTTGAATCCATAGTTTGTTTTGGTTTTTGTTAGTTTGTTTTGTTTTGTGCTGGTCCTGGGGCTTGAACCAGAGGCTGGAAGTGGTCCCTGAGCTTTCTCCAGGCCATCACTCTACCACTTGAGCCATAGCTCCAATTCTGGCGCGCGCGCGCGCGCGCGCGTGTGTGTGTGTGTGTGTGTGTGTGTTTAACAAAAAGTCCCACAGACTTAACCTCCTGAGTAGCTTAGGGTTATGGACGTAAGCCATCAGCTCCTAACCAGTTAGCTTTTGATTGTCCTAGCAAATATCTCAGAGAAGTGATTTAAAAGACAAAAAGATTTCAATGTGCAGGGAATTTTTGAGGTTTCAGTTTATAGTCAGCTGGCTCCATTGTGATGGGCCTGAAGTGGTGAAGCAGAACATTATGGTGACGGGGTACAGGCAGAGGAAAGCTGATTACTTTATGACCGCAAGGAAATAGAAAAGATGGAGAAGAAGTAGGAAATCTTTCAATAGCAAATGGTAAGAGACCTGCTTCCTCCAATTAGTCTTCACTTCCCTACTGCCTTCCAACAACAACATCAAATTATGACTCCATTAATGGATCATTCTCTCAGGTCAGACTGACATGACCAACTACTTTCCCAAATTCCCTATCTCTGAAACTTGCATTAGGATCAAACCTTTAATACACAAGCCCCTGGAGGGTTAAAGGAAAGACTTTATATCCAAACCATAACACCTTCAGTGTAGAACCCTTGGATACAGAGAGCTAACAGCATTCACATCACTGAGGTAGTTATTCAATATGATAATGTACTTAAAGTACTTGACTCATTACCTAGCATAAGTAAGCCCAATCAAACCCCTATGAATTAGGTTTATGGATAGGAAATTTTCTGCATTTATTACATAGATGCCTCTTGTTCTCTAAGCAGACCAAAAGGTATATGTGAAATAGAAGAAACACCAGAAATTAACATCTGGACATGATAAACAAGCACCCAGGCTACTGCAGGCAACTTAATCCACACAGCTAAGCCTATAGATGCCTTGGTCTGCTAAGGATGTTTAGACGAATAAATGGTTTTGTGGTTTGTTTGTTCTTAATTTCAGGAATGGAATTAATAAACCTTTGCAAAACACCTGAGTTGCCACAAAAAGTGATAATCAAACGAAAGGACCCTTTAACAACAGTTCCTCTGAAACAAGATATAAATGAAAGTTTTGAGAATAAGGAGTACCTTCAAAGTCGATATACCTTCCGACCATTGAAGAATGTCTTCAAGCTTTCAGCTCCTTGTCGTATTCAGAGGGCCTTAGCTATCAACCAGACCTCCCGGTAACAAGACTTTTTCTCTCTCCCCTCTATTTGTCTTAATAATCCATAGTTCATTTTATGTTTGAGAGACCAACAGTTAGATGGACATTTCATTCAGTCCCTACAAATGTTCAGAAAGGCCAGTCACTGATGACTCACATCTGTAATCTTAGCTACGGAGGAGGTGTTTTGTTCTACAGACCCAATATCTAATAACCAGCTTCCATAGTAGAAGATGCTGAGAGATGGGTGGAAGAAGCCGACAAACCCAGATGGCATAGAGTGCCATTTAGGGACTTAAGGATATAAGTGTTTCAGGTAACAGCCAAACAAACCTCCCACACCTGCAGGAGAAAGAAGAACTTTATATGCTAAGCTAGAAAAAGGTGGATAGAAGCAATCATCAGGCAAGTACCTGAAGTTTAAGTATCTTAAACTTTCAACACTTCTTTTCTGTATCCCTGAGGTTCTGCTATGACATGCTTTCATTTTCACTGGATTACTATTCAACAGTGTGTTGTTTATTCTCCATGTATACTATCTTTTGCTATTGAGTTCTAGTTTAATTCCATTGTGATCAGATAGAATATAGGGCATTATATCAATTTTTAAATATTTGCTCAGGATTGTATATTCTAGGATATGACCTATTTTAGAGAAAGTTTATCCGAATTGGGGAGGGTAAAAGGAAGCCCAAAAATAGTGGGACATAGGGCAAACTAACTCAGCAGTGATACTAGACTCTATATTGAAAATGAACTATATAACTTGTAGGGGGGAGGGGGTAAGTTGGGAAAAACTGGGAGAACGTGAGTGAAGAGGTGACACTGTTCAGAAAGAAATATATTCATTACCTGACTTATGAAATTGCAACCGCTCTGTATAAATAGGAAACATCCATGCTTTTTACAAAATTCAGAAACTGTCTTCACATGCAGAGGTCAATTCACAGAAAAAATACTGTTAGTGTAGAAGTATTTAAATATCTTGACATGCTGAAAGCAGTGCACAGACATTTCAACGCAGAAAGATGACTCTTTATCTATGACAAATCTATAACGTCCCTACATAGTAAAATTTGTTGTTCCAGTTTCTTTTTTTAGGCCCAAGCAAGTTTTTGCTTAAACTCTGTAAAATTCACAGTTACAATTTACAGTATTAAACTATAGTAGCAAGTACAAGAAGTAGCAAGTAGAAGAAATATCTTCTCATTTCTTAGCAGGACAGTATACAACTTGCTTTAAAGAATAAGTAGAACAAGGTAACAAACAGTACAAGAAATGTATCCAATGCCCAACGTATGAAACTGTAACCTCTCTGTACATCAGTTTGATAATAAAAATTTGAGAAAAAAAAGAATAAGTAGAACAATGTAAAAGCCCAGATTCTACTGATGAAAATGTGAATGAAAACAAAACAAAACAATATCTGGGAGACATAGTGCAATATTATGTACAGAATATTATGGCTAAGAAGTTTTGTAAATTAAAACTGGTATTCAGTCAAAGAACTTACTCTTAGTACAAAATTGTTTTGATAAGCTTCATCATCTCCCTGGAAGTCTAGTAGAAACATGAACTTCCTCTAAATGACAGATTTTAATGCTGAGACACAAGTCAGAGGATTTACTGTCACATTGAGAGTGTCAGGTGGCAAACCAGGATTTCGCTTTCTGTTCTTTATCCATGGTTTATTTGGTCTATTAATAATCTTTTAAAAAAAGTTCAGAAATATGTTGTAGGTATTTCATTTTCAGCAGTGCCCAGTGGAAGAATTCTGATAGTAAAAATGTACACACAGGTCCAGCTTTGTCTCACTTTATTCTTTTTATTATTTGTGTGCTTTGGGGCAAACGATTTTAGCTCAGTTTTTGAGCCTCAGTTTTTCCATCCATAAGGGTTTGGCTTCAGTTGTTCCGATTGTAAGAGAATAAAAGGAAATATCTTACAGACCAGCCTTGTGTACATTCTCCTTGCTGTGTGTTAAATTGCAATTAATATTCTAGTGTCAGTTTTACTAGCAACTATTTAAAACCCTTTGCCTGCAGAGCTGATATGTAATGTTTAATGTACTGATAAGTATTGTAGCATGTTGGCAGATAAACATTATCTAGAATTAAATTTCAATGTTGTGCCAAAGCAACCACCCATAATTCAGGGATGTTCTTTCTGACCTTACAATTCTTTAATGTGATTCCTCATCATTAAATTTCCAGGTTTTCTCTTCCCAATGAAAGTAAGGACTCATGGTTTGGTTCCCTGCTGATTTGTCCTGTAGTCCTAAGGCAACTACTATGTGGAAAGGAAGAGAATACATGCCGATGCAGCCCTTGCAGCATACCTGAAGTGACAGACCTGGAGTATGATAACCTTATAAGCAACCAGCTAGCCTGTACAGATCAGATCATAATAGTCTATGTATTCTCAGCTAAGGAAAATGACAAGCATATAGAAGAGGTGACTAAAGTATACAGAGAACTAAACAGATCAAGAACCAACCCTTGCACTAAGGTAATGACAACATGTAGGAAAATACTAAGTTGTATAAACTTCATCTAATACATTTTCTCAGTGACATAAAAAATTATGAATGCCTCACTTTTTTTGAAGAATGGGAAGGAGACTAAACTTTGCTTTGTCAAGCAAATGCTCAGCTACTTGAGTTAGAACACCAGCCTTCTTGGCTTTAGTTATTTTTCCGATAGAGTCTCACACGCTTACTTACGTTTTGCCTCTCTTAGCTTCGATTATATACGCAAGGTCTTTTAGCCAGTACTGGTGGCTCACACCTGTAATTCTAGCTACTTAGGAGGTTGATCTCTGAGAATCCTGGTTTGAAGCTAGTTCAGGCAGGGAAATCCATGAGCCTCTTATCTCCAATTAACTATCCCCAAACCTAAAAGGGGAACTATGGCTCATGTGATAGAGCACTAGCCTTGAGCAAAAAAGCTCAAGACAGTGCCCAGGCCTTGAGTTAAAACCCAGCAACACCACCGAAAAATAAAAAAAAAAAAAGGTCTTGCTAAGTTTTTTTTTCCCCTGTCATTGTTGTTGTTTTTTACTCTGGCCTGGCTTTTAACTATGATCTTCCTACCTCTACCTCCTAAGTAACAAGGATATAGTGGCATGAGCCACTATATGTCACTGACCATGTTCTACTTTTCATATAATAAAGGTAATAAATCTTTTTTTTTTTTTTGCCAGTCCTGGAGCTTTGACTCAGGGCCTGAGCACTGTCCCTGGCTTCTTTTTGCTCAAGGCTAGCACTCTGCCACTTCAGCCACAGCACCACTTCTGGCTTTTTCTGTTTTTGTGGTACTGAGGGAATCGAACCCAGGGCTTCATGCATGCTAGTCAAGCACTCTACCGCTAAGCCACGTTCCCAGCCCAATAAAGATTATAAATCTTAATGTGTTTGCCAAAGGTTCATGAGCTAGAAAACTGGTCCTCAATGTAATGGTATTGAGGGAACTTTAAAAGTAGGGCCTTGTGGAGATGATTAGATCATGGGGATGCTACCACTAGCAGAAAATAATGACTCTCACAAGGGAGTATATAAGGTCCCATGTGACTAGATTAGTTCTTATGAAAATGGATTTGTTTTGTTTTGTTTTGCCAGTCCTGGGGTTTGAATTCAGGGCCTGAGCACTGTCCTTGGCTCCTTTTTGCCCAAGGCTAGCACTCTACTACTTGAGCTACAGTGGCACTTCTGGCTTTTTCTATATATGTGATGCTTAGGAATTGAACCCAGGGCTTCATGAATACAAGGCAAGCACTTTACTACTAGGCCATATTCCCAGCCCCGAAAATGGATTATTTTAAGGTTGAGGACATCTTTTGCACTTGGGCTCTGCCACGTGTAGCCATTCTCTATATGCTATACCGTGTTGTAAAATATCCAGGGAGGCCATCAGTAAATGCCAGTGCTATTTGAAATTCTAGTGGCATGTCATCCATCGAAATCATTAGTCAAATCTCTTTTTAAATATATATATGACCTACTATCAGATATTTTGTTATAGCAAGGCAAAAATGGATGAACACAAGCAAGAAGCCTAATGAGTTTTTATGTATGTGTCACCATCCAGATCAAGATATATTTCCAGTCCAATAAAATAGAATGCCAATATTCTCCTATTCTGTATCCATAGCAGACATTAGTAATTCATCATTCTATCAACCGAGTATTGGCTGGGCCCTGGACTCCTTTATCTGAGTGCATTCCAAGTAGCTACTATCAGTCTCACTTGCCATGCATGAAAGCACATTTATTTTTATTTATTTGATTATTGTGGCCTTCTTTTCCAACTGTCTCTTCCTTTCAACCCCACTGCTTCTGGGTGCTTCAGGCCTTTGTTACGTCCCACAGATTTTCAACATTACCCTAACTGGTTTTTCTGCTTCTGGTCTTGGTCTATCTGATATTTCCTGCCTGTTACAGAGTATTCTTTTTAACATGTGAGCATGACTGCAGTGTCATAATTCTCTAAGGATTTCCTTTTTTTTTTTTTTTTGGCCAGTCCTGGGGCTTAGACTCAGGGCCTGAGCACTGTCCCTGGCTTCTTCTTGCTCAAGGCTAGCACTCTGCCACTTGAGCCACAGTGCCACTTCTGGCCATTTTCTGTATATGTGGTGCTGGGGAACCGAACCCAGGGCCTCATGTATATGAGGCAAGCACTCTTGCCACTAGGCCATATCCCCAGCCCAGGATTTCCTTTTAAGTCAAGTCTAAGTTCCTTAGGCTCACTCACACTGTGGCTCTCTCTGTCCTGCTGGTTCAGCTCCCTATCCCATTTTACCCTTACGATAGTCCTAAGGAATATATTAGCTACCCCAGTGCTTGATCTTCATCAGGTTAAGGCATGTAAAAGCCAAAGTCCTGGACTGTGTCAAAGGACTGAATTGGTTTCAATGAGTTGACTTGTATATCATTGTCCTAGGTATGCCATGAGAGGGTTTGAAGGAATGCAGCATTACGTGGACAGGCCTGGTGTAGCCTCTAAATAAGAAGCATGAAAGCTTTCCTCCCCACCAGGATTCTATGTTTTCTCTTCCCTAGTAATGAGATTTTTGGGCACTATCTGGATTTCTCTTTTCACTTTGCCCAAAAGTGTAGAAGAACGTTTAAGACAGAATGGTGGGGCTGGGAATATGGCCTAGTGGTAGAGTGCTTGTCTTGTATACATGAAGCCCTGGGTTCAATTCCTCAGTACCACCATATATAGAAAAAGCCAGAAGTGTTGCTGTGGCTCAAGTGGTAGTATGCTAGCCTTGAGCCAAAGAAGCTCAGGGACAATGCCCAGGCCCTGAGTTCAAGCCCCAGGACTGGCAAAAAAAAAAAAAAAAAAAAAGACAGAATGGTAACAAGAGGGTTAGAACTTAGGGGCCACTTCTCTAAAATATGTGAAATCTTTTATTCTTTTGGAGCTAGATCTTTATTTTTTTGTTTATTTGTTTTGTTTTTGTTGCCAGCCCTGGGGCATAGACTCAGGGCCTGAGCACTGTCCCTGGCTTCTTTTTGCTCAAAGCTAGCACTCTACCTCTTGAGCCACAGCACCAATTCCAGCTTTTTTCTACATATGTGGTGCTAAGGAATTGAACCCAGGGCTTCATGTATATGAGGCGATTCCCAGCCCTAGATCTTTATTTTTATGTTGAAATTTTCTTTTGTTTTTATGTTTCAGTGTTTTTAATTTATAATTTTTTCTTCCTATACCTACTTCAGATCTTTGCCTATAAGGGCAGAATATAAACAGTTGGCTTTAGAAAATAAGTTTTCACTAAGGAAATGTGATTTTTCTCCAATAGCGCTAGAAGCCACTACATGGGGATAATGTGTCATTTTATACTTTTTTTTGTTGTGTTGTTGGTCATGGACTTGAACTCAGGGTCTGTGCGCTGTTGCCAAGCTCTGTTGCTCGAGACTAGCACTCTACTACTTTGAGCCACAGCTCCACAGTTTTTGAGTGGCTAATTAGAGATAAGAGTCTCACAGGGACTTTTCTGCTTGGGCTGGCTTTAAACCCCAATCCTCAGATCTCAGTCTCCTGAGTAGCTAGGATTACAGCTGTAAGCCACCAGCACCAGGCTCATTTAATAATTTTTATGGATAAGAGAGAACATCTAGGTGTGATTAGCTGAGTGCTATAAGCTTTCAGAAAGTAGTCTTTTTTTTTGGGGGGGGGGGAAGTCCTGGGGCTTGGATTCAGGGACTGGGCACTGTCCCTGGCTTCTTTTTGCTCAAGGCTAGCACTCTGCCACTTGAGCCACAACGCCACTCTGGCCATTTTCTGTATCTGTGGTGCTGAGTAATCGAACCCAGGGCTTCATGTATACGAGGCAAACACTCTTGCCACTAGGCCATATTCCTAGGCCCCAGAAAGTAGTCTTTATTTTTTTCAGATTAGAAAAAGGAAGGGATTTGTCCTGTGACCAAAGAACCTAAAGGGAAATAAATGAGAATGAGGAAAGTTATAAGTCACATATAAGAACACCATTCTCCTGCAAGGCCTTGGCTATCTACTGTTTTTTTCTTCCTTTAATCAAGTTACCTCGAGGCCTGCTAATGACTAAATTATTGAGCTATACTTGGAAGCTGTAAAACAGTGGGAATTTATCTACCAGATACTCTGGTACATGTTCAAGGGTGTAGGCAGAACTCCTAAAGAGTATCCTGAGCTATGGAGGGTTTATGGTGCGTTCTGGAGGATAGAAAGTGTAGCCTCACCTCCTCAGCATACCTTGTAGCCTTATTCCTTTGCCTACAGGTTGGAAGCTTCTGGATGGCAGGACTGTCTTGTTCACCACTGTCACCCTGTGTCTGGGCCTAGAACATGGCAAATGCTTGCGATATAGTTATTGAATGAGTAAATGAACTAATGAATGAATGGATGACAGCTATGGTCACTGCTTTTCATTGGCCTCATTGGAGTGTGATTGGAAGCATGGCCTAGTGAGCTGATTTAGGTTTTACTTGAAGAGACAGACATGCTGAATGGTTAGAAGGCAGAAACATAATCAAGAGGAGTCAAACTCCTCTCTGGGAAAACAATGTGGATCAAGTCCCATGAGCTATGAGATCCAAGTACAGGAAGTCTTACTCAGTTAGAAAACCTCCCCCTAATCTTTTACCTGGCATCTAATTGACACTCAGAGCCCTTGCTTTTAAGCACCAAGCTGCATTGTGTAATGGTATGGAGCAGAAAAATCAACAACTAAGAGGGTCCAGAGTAGAAGCATTGCTTGGGAAGAATGGCTCATATCTTCTACCTCAGGAACATGACATCAGACATATGGGATGGGAGGCACAGAAGGGACTAAATATTATGCTAATATTAAGCAGAAGAATCCCCAAGAGAATACTTGGTTGAGCCCTTTAAACAATGAAGAAATACATTCCCAAATAGTAATAGCAATAGCTGGAGAGGTGGCAATAGGATCCTAGTCCCCTCTCTGCATGCCCACATTACCCTAAGCAGGAATGTGGAATTGAGATGCTCAGAGAGGGTAGGGAGCCACAGTGGGGGGAGGGCAATGGCAAAAGAGCCTCAATTAAGGAAGCGATGGCAGCCCTTGGTGCCACAGTTTCAGGGCAGCTTGTTACTGGCTGGCATCCTCAGAGGGGAACTTGGAGTCATAGGTGAGCTCCTCACTATGCAAAATGTAGTACAGGGCAAAGACAACAATAGATTTCTGACATTCCACATAGATAACATAAGAGAAGCAGCTGGCTTCACATGAGTGACTGATGACATTTTTTAAGAGTAGGTTTCTAGGAATCACTAATTCAGATACATTTACTGAAGTCCTACAATATGTGGCAATGTGATAGGATCTGGAGGTGAGAATTTTGATTCAAGTCTACTATTACCTTCAAGGAAAAGACAATCCAGAAAATGGACAACCAGAGCATGGTGAAGTGACAACCAGAGCATAGGTCAGAAAGATGGATAGAGCATTCAGGCAGGAAGCATTTTGTAGAGCTCATGATTCAGGGGGAGTGCACCACTCCACACAAGGCCATGTTGAATCGTGTGTTGGAATACTCCATGTTGGAAGGCAAGAGTACATTGAGAAAGTTAGCAAATAGAGGTGTTCACGGGGGCTTGGCTGTGAGGCTTGATAAGGAATTTGGACTCTGCTTGAAAAGTAGGAGGTTTCACTGAAGGATTTATGCATAGAAATAACATTAAAAGACTGTGTGGTAAAGAATAAAGAGGGTAAGAAATATCTCAGGATGGATGCTTTTGCATATGCTTAGAATCCAATACTTGGAAGTCTGAGGCAGGAAGATGGAGAATTCTAGCCAGCTTGGACTACATAGAGAAAGGCCATCTAAAAATTAAAAATAAAGAAGTCTCATTATGCCTTACTGCTTAGGTGGTTGCCCCAAAACATAGGAGTTTAAAACAGCAAGCATCTGTTTGCTTGTGAATTATACTTAACCCTGCTTCATGGAACATTGGTGGTGGAGTCACTTTCAACGTGGCTAAGGGATTCAAGCCCATTCTCATGGCTGTTGGGCTGTCCTACCACCATTTGGGAGCTCAGTTATGGCAATTATCTAGGGATCTCTGTTCTCGTAAGGGTTCTTGGACATAAGTGCTAATTTCACATAACAAGATGCCTATTTTAAGAAGGAATGTTCCAAGAGGTGAAATCGGAATGACACTACCTAATCTCAAAAGTTGCACAGTATGCTATTGGTCAGAATCTATCCCAGGACATCAAGGGCATCAAAAATGGATCCCAATCTCTTGATGAATAGAGTGGCAAATAATCTGTAGCTATGTTTAATCCACCATAAGAACATTTAAAGAAAAACATAAGACATGGTGAGTTTTGGGTTCGTGAGTGATGAAATGGAAGATCAAGAAGTCAACATCTCAACTCACAAGATTTGTGAGGAGAGCACAAAGTTTTGGTAGACATTTAGTTATTTAGTCAACCAAAAGTAGTAGAATTATGTGTGAAGATGGTGAATATCCTGAAGCCCTGGCTCAGCAGCACTTTTTTAGCTTAAGAGAAACGAAGAGGTCAAGGACAGGAAAAAAAAGTATTTGATGAAGTCTAGGAAAGACTTAGAAGAACAGGAAGGAGATGTAAAGAAATATAGCCACAAAGGCTGTAAGAGAGCTGGAGAAAAGACTACTGTTATTAGCCTCAAGTGCCATAAAGAAGTCAAGTAGCAAGAAACAAAAATGTCCAGTAGCCATCGGCAATATACAAACCTTTGATGAGCCATGAAGGTAATAGTAAAGATAGAATCTGGAATTTTATGTTATAGAATATAAATACTACTGAGTAGAACAAAAGATTGGTTTCCTGTGTAGTATCTTTTAAACTTCTTTTCTTTGCTTCTAGAGTCATTTGGATCCCTTTCGGTTGCTAAAATACAACATCATGTCAGCAACTAGATTTACAGGCAGCGATTGTCCACTTCTGGTTCAAAGACACAATATCACCCCTGGCATTTTTTTGGTATGTGCTTTAAAATAGATCACTCTTTTAGCTGGACAGTTATTGTTTGTGATGTTGGTGGGACTTGGAGATCATTCATAGGGTCCACAGAAGGCTGAAGAATTCAGAAACAGTGTTTACAATAGCCTTTGACTACAGGTCTTCCTAACTATTGAGTTATCCTTTTGTTGATCTAATGAAATTAAAAATTGAACATTGTTAAAACCAAATGAATTGGCAAGGAGATTACTGTAAAGTCAGTTCTCATATTTAAGAAACTTGTACAGTAGTTAGTTAAGGATGTAAGAATACATAAAATCATATAGTTGAAGGTATAACAGAATAACTCCTGAAGTGAGGCAGCTCAATGTGCAGAGAAAGCATGAACATTGAAAACAGAACTGATTTCATAACCTGGTTATGATACTTGCTTATTGTGTTACCTTAGTCAGAGTTCTATCATGTCGGAGCCTGCTTCATGTCTTACAATAGAAAGAGTTATTGTAAGAGTAATTACTATAAAATTTTGGTGAGACAATTGTGTGTAGTACTTGTTTCATTTTCTTGTATCTTGTTGGTACTTCATAAATGTTAATTCCACTGATCTGCCATCACTATAAACTAGGTTTGCCTTCACTAGAATTTCCCTGAAAGGATTCAAGCAATAATAATCATTTCATTTGATGACACTTTTTCAAAGCATCTCTCAGGGGCATGGCTTAAATGGTAGAGCACCTGCTTAGCAAGCATGAGGCCGCCCTGTGTTCTAACAGAAACAAACATCTTGTAAGTAATTTTTTCTGAGAAGCAACAGAGTGGATATTGTCTCAAGATCCTTCCATCTTAGGCGGAGGAGAAGGAGGAGGAAGCCCCATCTACTACTGTTAATAGATGCATAAGATGCATTACAAAATCAAATGTAACTTCATGAAAATTACATTTTAGGAATAGTAAGTATAGATGCTGCCATTGATGTTGATTTTTTTTGCCAATCTTGGGGCTTTTTATTTATTATTATTATTATTATTATTATTATTATTATTATTATTATTGCCAGTTCTAGGGCTTGGACTAAGGGCCTGAGCACTGTCCCTGGCTTCTTTTTGCTCAAGGCTAGCACTCTGCCACTTGGGCCACAGCGCCACTTCTGGCCATTTTCTGTATATGTGGTGCCTGGGAATTGAACCCAGGGCTTCATGTATAGGAGACAAGCACTCTTGCCACTGGGCCATATCCCCAGCCCCAAGATGCTGCCATTGAGATAATTATGACAATGGTAATGTTAATATTCATTGAGTTTTTACTCAAAAATGGCTAGGTACCATGCTAAGTAATTCCTGTGTGTTTTTTCATCTAAATCCTCATGGCAAACAAAAGGGCGATGGGATATACTAATAGTAATCTTGATAAAAAGAGAGAGAAGCTGAAACTTAAGTAATTTGTCCACGATCAAGGTGCTAGCAAGTAGAAGGTCAAGATTAAAATACAAGCTGGGCTCTAGTGGCTCATACCTGTACTCCTAGCTACTCAGGAGGCTGAGATCTGAGGATCACAGTTTGAAGCCA
The DNA here is from genome assembly GCF_023159225.1 of Perognathus longimembris pacificus. Lineage (NCBI taxonomy): Eukaryota > Metazoa > Chordata > Mammalia > Rodentia > Heteromyidae > Perognathus > Perognathus longimembris. The sequence continues at coordinate 19,366,414 of NC_063161.1, forward strand.
GCCCAGACAGAAAAGTCTATTTGACTTTTACCTCTAATAAATTACTCAGAAAAATCCAGAAGTGCTGTTGTGGCTCAAATGGTATAGAACATTACTAGCTTTGAGTACAAAGAAGTGCTACTAGGCCCTGAGTTCAAGCCCCAGGACTGATTAAAAAAAAAAGATTCAAATATAGATCTTCTCACTATGAACAGAAACTGCTTTTAATGAAGACTGCAAGAACTCCCACAAGGTAGTCCCAGCACCTCCCCCCCAACTTTGGATACATGTAAGAGATGTATAGTGTAATACTTCAGGTTGTGAATGAGCTCCAGGTGAGAAGAAACTAAATGAATACTGAGAAAACAGGCACAGTGCCTCTTAACTTTTGACAGAAAACAAGCCTTCTTGTCACATGTGCCAAAGAACAGTTTAGATAAAAGAAAAGGATTCTGTCTAAATGAGATGGGACAGAGAGTTCATCCACACATCATCTATGATATCACAACATGGAGAAAGTATGGGTAGCTCAGTGACTGATTTCTTGAAACTGAATTATTTATCAGTTATGAAATCTGTTTTATTTTCAAAATACAATTCACATTGTTGTCACTGTGATCAGTCTTATTGTGTGGAAGGGAAATCTTCCATGGTACCTGGCTCATCAGTAATGATCACCTTGCTCCTGCCTGGATCTTCTGGATCCAGGAGTCTTGGCAGATGAGCTAGCTTGGTTTGTAGCCTGGCTTCTTATAAATTTACTTGTGGTTAGGAGGGGAGAATAAATCAATCCACACAATGAAAATATATGTGTTCCTTAAGTTATATTTATCTGTCCCATCAGAACCCAGAGTCTGGCAGGTGACATTGGCCTACTTTTCTGTAAGAGAATATCTACAATGATTGCTGATCACCTGAGACAAATTCCGGTTCAAACACTGGCTGCCAAGCCAAGAACAAGGGGAAGGCTTCAGCCTGTGGATCTGTCTGTCCACTGGGTGACAGTGTTGATCCATCAGAAATGAATGTGCTTTGTTCCTGATCCAGAAAACTCCAGGTCTCTGAAAGGAAAGACTGTAGCCAGATGGCACACAGAGGGCCAGGGGAAGCCGTGCTGCTTCTCTTCCCTGAGTGAGCAGAACGGGTTTATATTTTCTCTTTCAATGGAAAATTTGTCTTGTTAGTCTCAGTGTCTTTGGGTGAAGCACTGCAGACATCACTGCAGTGATTTCCATGATAAATTAAACTGCATTTTTCTCAAAAATGTAAACAAGGCAAATTAGCTTGCAGAGAGCATTGTGACAAATGAGCTCAAAATTCATTTTTAGCTATTTATTCACATTCATTAGTGGTTGATTCTTATAAACCTACATTACTTCAGGCCTCTGGAGAGGGGCATGGCTGTTATTGGGGCATGTTATATTCAAATCTCCAAGTCACAGTTTTACATCATTTTGTCCCTGGCGTCAAAAGGAAATACAGGAAGACAAAAACAAAAAGCTGCAGTTTCCATTTCCATGTAGTTTCTGGAAATGACGAAGATGTATTAGCATAATGCACTAGAGAAAGAAGGAGTGATATAGCCAGCCCAACGAGATAGAAAATGAGTTTAATGTTTGTTTTAGGAAGCCTTGAGATGTTAACGTTGATGTTACATTTTTATTCTCTTCCACTCCATCTTCCTCAAAATGGAGGATAGAAGGTAATGACCTAAAATATTTGTGACTTCATTACAATTTTGTGAGCAATGGATTATGTTAATGTGAGGCTCTGCTGCAAATTCTTAATCAGACTGGAAGACTAAAATAGGATGCTCAATTTAAAAAGTAGAACACTTAAAAGCTTTCCTTTTTCTTCCTTGATTTGGTCCACTTTATGTATGTTAAATTAGTATAGTTAATATAACAAAGGTTTAAAATAGTTAAACAGTAAAACTGCAGTCTTTTCTAGAGGAGTTCTACCTGAGCTTTGAGAATCTCAAATGAGGCTTAGAAATATAACCAGGTTGTCTGGCTTTCACTCCCTGAGGCTCAAAACTGAGCCACACAAAACAAAGGGCCAAACTCAAGCTATAAGTCACTTCTTTGTCTACTCTTTGGACACCTCAGCCCTTCTCTGACTTACTACACTATGGGGACTATGGGACTTGAATTCAGGGCCTGGGTGCCGTCCCTGAGCCTCTTTTTGCTCAAGGCTAGCACTCTACCACTTGAGCCATAGCACCACTCCTGGATTTTTTAGAGTAGTTTATTGGAGATAAGAGTCTCATGGACTTTTCTGCCAGGGCTGGCATTGAACCGTGGTCCTCAGATTTCAACCTCCTGAGTAGCTAGGATTACAGATGTGTCACTGGTGCCCGGCTTTGGGTGTTACATTGTTTTAAGGATTTTTTTTTTTTGCCAGGTCTAGGTCTTGAACTCAGGGCCTGCATATAATCCCTGAGATGATGATCCTCCTCCTCCTCCTCCTCCTCCTCCTCCTCCTCCTCCTCCTCCTCCTCCTCCTCCTCCTCCTCCTCCTCCTCCTCCTCCTCCTCCTCCTCCTCCTCCTCCTCCTCCTCCTCCTCCTCCCCCTCCTCCTCCTCCCCCTCCCCCTCCCCCTCCCCTCCTCCTCCTCCCCCTCCCCCTCCCCCTCCCCTCCTCCCCCTCCCCCTCCCCCTCCCCTCCCCCTCCCCCTCCCCCTCCTCTTCCTCATCTTCCTCCTGTGGTAGAGCCCTAGCCTTGAACACAAAGAGGCTCAGGGATAGTACCCAAGCCCTGAGTTCAAGCCCCACAACTGACAAAACAAAACAGTGACAATAGTACCAGGGCACTTGGTTGTTAAAATGCTAGGAACCTTTGGATTATATCATTCTAGTTTTGTTTCTTTTTGTTTTTGTGCTGGGAATTGAACCAGGGCCTTCGATATGCTAAGGATATTGCTCTACTCCAGAGATAACACTCCCAATTGCTGTTTGAGATTTTGAAGCACAACCAATTTAAAACTTAAGAACCCTTTGCACATGAATATACAATAAGCTATAGAAATTGAAGGCATTTTCTAGTCTAACACTCTCTGTATTATGATCAAGTTATGATCAAGTCTTGATCACTACAGCCTGCTGCCTTCTCAGGAAGCCCTAGGTTTAGCTTATGAAATAAGTTTGAATATACATGGATTGGAAAGTTTTCTTCAGAGTTATAAATAAAGTACCAAATAAGAATGAAACATTCTCAACTTAACAATTTTTAAAATTGTACTTTTTGGTCAGATGTGGGGCTTGAACTCAGGGCCTAGGCTCTGTCTCTGAGCTATTTGGCACAAGACTAGTGCTCTGCCTCAGCCATAGCACCACTTCTGGTTTTCTTGGTGGTTTAATTGGAGCTAAGAATCTCATGGACTTTCATTCCAGGGCTGTCTTCCAACTGCAATCCTCAGGTCTCGGCTCCCTGCGTAGCTAGGATTAAAGGCATGAGCCATTGGCAACCAGCTGTACTCTTTTTGTTTTGTTTTTGCCAGTCTTGGGGCTTGAACTCTGGGCTTGGGTGATGTCCCTGAGCTTCTTTTGCTCAAAGCTAGCACTTTATGACTTGAGGCACTACACCATTTCTGGCTTTTTGGAGTAATTTATTGGAGATAAGAATTTCATGGACTTTGCTGCCTGGGCTGGCTTCGAATTGCAATCCTCAGATCTCAGCCTCCTGAGTAGTTACGGTTACAGATATGAGCCACCAGTGCCTGGCTTGTATTTTTTTTAAATATATAAACATTTCACATTTATTGTGTGTTTGTGTAAATTGACTAAAAGTCATCCTAATGAAATAATGAGAAATAATGAGATTCTTCAGATCTTATAAAACATTTACAACATATTTTGTGTTGTAACCTTGCCACAGATTAACCTAGGTGTCAGTGTGATCTTCTAAATTCAAGCCAAGATAGAATAGCTTTCGTGGTTAAAGCCAGGCATGGATATTAAAGAATAAAGACAAAATATTTCATATCAGGACAGAACTCCATTGACTATGCAGACTGGCCTAGAAACAGAAAACAGATTGTTTTGTTGCAGTTATTACAAATCAGAAAATTCTATTCCCAGGGAGAAATGTTGTAATAGTACATCCTTTTGTTGTGAAGATTGTGCTATATGAAAGGAAAAAAGAACATGGGGGATAGGAGACTATGTCTTTTTTAGTACTCATTCTGGTACTTCAAGGATTTATTCTTTGAAGAGAGGTAGATCATTCTTCTTTTTTCTGAATAATTATTTTCAAAGTGATGTACAAAGGGGTTACAGTTTCATATGTAAGGCAGTGGATACATTTCTTGTACAATTTGTTACCTCCCTCCCCCATTTCCCCCCTCCCTCCTCCTCCTTTCTCTCTCCTCCCATGAGTTGGTTTACACCAAATGGTTTTTTAAGTATTGCTTTTGGAGTCATTTGTCTTTTTATCCTTTGTCTCTTGATTTTGATATTCCCTTTCACTTCCCTAGTTCTAATACCAGTATATACAGTATCCAGGGTACTCAGATGAGATACAGTGATAGAATGGGGACAACCACAGGAAGGGGATTGACAAGAGGATCATCAACAACAAAAAAAGCTATGGTTTCACATGGCATGTTGAAAGTAATTAAAACAGTGATATAACACTAATTTCCATAACATGGAGTTCATTTCACTTAGCATCATCTTATGTGTTCATAAGAGCATAGCTATCCACCTCACCCCAGTAAGAATGTCCATTATCAGGAAAGCTAACAATAAGAAATGCTGGAGGGGATGTGGCCAAAAAGGAACCCTACTTCATTGTTGGTGGGACTGTAAACTGGTTCAGCCACTCTGGAAAGCAAGAACACACTAAAGCCACTAGCACAACAATGTTCATCGCAGCACAATTTGTCATAGCTAAAATATGGAACCAACCCAAATGCCCCTCAGTAGACAAATGGATCAGGAAAATGTGGTACATATACACAATGGAATTTTATGCCTCTATCAGAAAGAATGACATTGCCCCATTCGTAAGGAAGTGGAAGAACTTGGAAAAAATTATACTAAGTGAAGTGAGCCAGACTCAAAGAAACATGGACTCTATGGTCTCCCTCATAGGGAATAATTAGCACAGGTTTCGGCTAGTCACAAGAGGATCACAAGATCATTCTTCCAGAACTCAGGACCTGGGCTCTGTCCCTGAGGTTTTTGCTCAAGGATAGCATTCTACCACTTGAGCCACAACTCCGCTTCCAGCTTTTTGATGTAAGTGGCGAAAAGAATCTCACTGACTTTCTGGCATGGGCTGCCTTCAGACTGAAATATTCAGATCTCAGCCTTTTGAGTAGCTGAGATTACAGTTAGCCACTGGCACCAGGCTCAGGTAGATCATTTTTCACAATATAAATTCAGCTGCCTTTTAAAGTTATTTTAAAATCACCCTTCCTTTTTTTTATCCCTTCTTCCCATCCTCTAACAGTTGACTATTTCCCAGTTGTTTGCCAAGAACTCTACAAAATAAAACTCCTTCTTGCACAGAATGAGAAATGGCTTTACAAAGAAGAGCAGAGAAGCAGAATTTAAGGAATGGAAGAGACTTTTGGAGATCTAGTCTAATAAATCTTACTTGTTTTATTTTGATGGAGGAAACTGTGGCTCCGTCTGATTAAATGATATTTCTGAGTTTTAGTTTTTTCCAGAATGCAAGTCTACGACTTCCAAACTCAAGGACTCTCTATTATCTCTTAAGAGATTAGCTGTAACATGAAATGTGTACAGAAGCAGCTTATCAAAATGATTAAGAAATAGTTGTTGGTAATTTTAGACTTAATTAGGATATTTGTCCTGCCACTTGTTCTGTTTCTTATATTTGAACGATATAGTTAGGTCCTAGGAATATGTATTATGATGACCTATGTGTATACATATAATGACTGTAAGGACACAGTTGAAGATTTTTAAACTTAAATTTTATTGTAAAGCTGATGTACAGAGGGGTTACAGTTACATAAGGTAATGAGTACATTTCTTTTTGAACAGTGTTACCTCTTCCCTCATCTCCCATTTTTACCATCCTGATCTCCTTCCCCCAAGTTGCAAAGTTCATTTCCAATACAATGTCTAATGACTATCACTTTTGAATTGGTACACCCTTTCTGTGATTCCCCTTCCCTTCTCTAACTCAGATAAAGTTACACATAAAAGGTACAGAAATAAAAAACAGTGACAACATGGAATAAACCAAAGGAGAAAAAAGAATGAAAAACAACTACAAACAGTACAGTTAAACAAAACACCTTGTTTTCATTTCTTGGAGTTCATTTTGATAAGTATCATCTTACATGATTAAATGCACATAACTATTGAGCCATAGTGATCTTCCTCTAAGAATATCCTCCTTTGTTCTCAGTGTGCAAATGCTTAATGTGCTGTTTAATCATGTCTGAGTGTAATTATTTTACTATCCACTGGATTAACTTGTAGATTTATAGACATATTCTGGTTATTACAAATGAGAAACAATGCAACATATGTTTCTAGGATCTGGCTTACTTTGCTTAATATACTTTTTTCCAAGTCTTTCCATTTCCTTATGAATGGGGCAATGCCATTCTTTCTAATGGAAGCACATTTTCTTGATTCACTCATCTAATGAGTGTTGTCTGGGTTATTCCATATGTTAGCTACGGTAAATAATTCTGCAATGAACATGGTTGTTTTGGTGGCATTAGTGTGGGCTGATTTGTAATCATTTGGGTAAATGCCCAGGAGTGGGATTGCTGGATCTTAGGGGAGCTCTATGCTTAGTGTTTTGAGGAACCTCCATACTGTTTTCCAGAGTGGTTGAACAAGTTTACATTCCCAGCAACAGTGTAATAATGTTCCCTTTTGGCCATATCCCTGCCAGCATCTGTTGTTATTAGTTTTCTTGATAATATTCTAACTGGGGTGAGTTGGAATCTCAACAACATTCTTCAATGATATAGAAGAAGCAATCTAAAAATTCACATGGAATAATAAAAGACCCTGAATAGTAAAAACAATCCTTAGCAGAAAATGCAGGAAAAGTATTTGAGATCCGACACCCTTTTATGATAAAAGCTCTGGAGAAGCTAGAATCCATGGAACTTCCTCAATATAATAAAGACTGTATATGACAAACCCTATACAATTCTTGTACATTACATGTAATGGTGAAAAGTTAAAAACATTTCCTCTAAAATCAGGAACAAGACAAGGATGTCTGGTCTCTCCACTCCTCTTCAACATAGTATTGGAAATTCTAGCTAAAACCATAAGAGACAAATATAAAGGAGATCCAAATAGGGAAAAAAAGTAAAACTCTTCTTCTTTGCAGATGACATGATCCTGTATTTAAAGAACCCCATAGATTCCTCTCCCAAGTTACGTGAGCTAATCTGAAACATTGGTAAAGTAGCAGGGTATAAAATTAACCCACAAAAATCAATAGCATTTCTAACATTCCAACATTCTAATTGCCAACAATGAGAAGAGTGAGGCTGAAGATCTTCCTTCAAATAAATAAGATTGTTCTTTTATGGCCACATTCTGAAAATTTTCTTAACTTTTTACAGATGTACATTCAGGGAAAATTAGTCTTTGCCAACTTTATTTTCAATGGCTATAGCACATCTGCTAAAGACCTTCAAAAACAAATTGTGAAGACAAAGAATGATTACCGTATGGGGTATTTTCTTCCTAAAGACTATAGGATTGGGTAAGTAACAACTACAGACCACTTTTCTTTTCTTCTTTTATTTTTTTTGGTGGTACTAAGATTTGAACTCAAGGCTTTGCACTCATTTGGCTTGCTTGCCCCACTAGTGCTCTACCACTTGAACCATACCTCCAGCTCAGCTTTTAGCTGTTTTTTTAAAAAAAATTGTAAAGGTGATGTACAGAGGGGTTACAGTTACAGTAGTCATTAAGTATTAAGTACATTTCTTTTTAAGCAGTGTAACCCCTCCCTCATTTTCTTCCAGATTTTTCCCTCCCCCCAAGTTGTATAGTTCATTTTCAACATAGTGCCTAGTATCACTGCTGCATTTGTTCATCCTTTGTCCCACCATTTCTGTGCTTCCCCTTACCCTACCCAAACCAGATAACTTACATATAAGACAAAGATATAGAAATAGAAAACACTGACAAAAGGGGAAAGACAAAAAAAAAAGAACCACAAAAAATTAAAATCCTCATTTCCATTTCTTGGAATTTATTTTGATAACCATCAATTTATGTAATCATATGCACATCGCTAGAGCCCTTGTGATCATCTTCTAAGTATATCCTTTTTTGTACTTACTGTGTGAACGTTTACAGCCCCGTTTATCATGTCCAAGTATAATTTTTTTTTATCTTTTACTCTTCATTGGGTTTACTTGTAGATTTATAGGCACATTCTAATGATTACAAATGAGGGAAAGCAAGCAACCTGTGTTTCTTTGGGTCTAACTTAATTCCCTTAATACACTCCCGTCTATTTCCTTACAAATGAGTCAATGTCATTCTTTCTGATGGAAGCACAGAATTCTATTGTGTATATATGCTGCATTTTCTTGATTTGTTTGTTCACTGAGGGGCATCTGGGCTGATTCCATATCTTGGCTATGGTAAACAATGTTGCAATGAATAAACATGGTTGTGCTGGTAGCTTCAGTGTGGCATGGCTGGTGGTTATTTGGATAAATGCCCATTAGGAGTGGGATTGCTGGGTCATAGGGAAGCTTTGTGTTTAGTCTTTTGAGGAACCTCCACACTGCTTTCCAGATTGGTAGAACAAGTTTACATTCTCACAAATGGTGTAGTAGTATTCTCATCTTCTGAGATGTCTCTCTTTAGGTCTTTATCTCATTTATTAATTGGGTTGTTTCTTAACAGGATTTGGTTTGGGGGGTAATTTTGTTTTTTTAAAAATTTATTAATTGAACACAATTTTTTTTGACAAGGTGTTGTGCAAAAAGGGTACAGTTACATAGTAGGGCAGTGTGTATATTTCTTGTGATATCTTACGCCCTGTTTGGGGGGTAAGTTTTTGAGGTCTAAGTACATTTCAGAAACATCTCAGTATTTTTGAGATGGAGCCTCTTGGGCTTTTCTTCCCAGGATGGCTTCAATGTACACTCTCTGGACCTTAGCCTCCTGTTTTCTAGATTTTTCACTTTTGTTTTTGGTGCCAGTCCTGGGGCTTGAACTCAGGGCCTGAGCACTGTCCCTGGCTTCTTTTTGCCCAAGGCTAGCACTCTGCCACTTGAGCCACAGCACCACCTCTGGCCTTTTCTATGTATGTGGTGCTGAGGAATCAAACCCAGGGCTTCATGTATACAAGGCAAGCACTCTTGCCACTAGGCCATATTCCCAGCCCCTAGATTTTCACTTTTTAAACTAGCATGTCTGAGACAAAGGGGCAAGCTTCAAAATGTGCCTTTATGAGAATTTATTTCTTGCATAAGATCTTTCCTGGAAAGGAAGAAAGGAGCTTATTTTAAAAGTTCAGTTCAGAGGTTCTCTTTTTAAGGGGCATTTAGTCTACAAAGCTATTTTAGAACTTCCAGAAATATTCCAAAGAGTGTGGGTAAACCAATTTGGCCACTGTTGTTAAAGTATGATTCCTTGGATGTTAACTTCTTGTTGATGTCAAGATGTCTTTTCTGACAGGAAGGTAATATTAGTCAACAAGTACAACCTACTGTCTCCAATGAGAATGGTGAAATTGGAAATTTTAACTTATATGGCTGTTTTCACACTGCTAAACTAACATGTGAAGTATGTGAGAACTAAAAGTTGTGCTAATGAATCAAAAGCAGATTTTCTTTTTGTATACTAGATGCTGAAAAATACAGTGTAATAAAAAGAGACAGAAGGAAAAGGGTCTTCTCTTTTTCCTTTAGCTATTAATCCATGTTGTAAACAGCAGAATAAAAAAAGATCCACAAAAAGATATGTAAAGCAGCACAGATTTTATTGAAGATGTTTTGAGTTTAGGATGAACAATAATATAAGAATATACAAACCTACAGTTGGGTTCTTATAAAATCCTTTAATAATGAAGTTAACAAAAACTGATGTGGTAAAATACACTTTGATTAATAAAGGATTATGCTTTAAAAAAAGATATTTTTACACCAATTCATAGCTGCATCATTCCTAATAACTAAGAAGTAGAAGCAACCCAGATGTTCACCAGCAGATGAATAGATCAATGAAATATGGCAAGTATGTAGATTATGTAGCCTTAAAAGAAAGGAAGTTTTCTCATATACTACAACATGGAGAACTTTAGGATATAACAAGAAGTAGAATGGTGGTCACCAGGAGCAGTAGGGAAGTAAAATGCGAAGTTGCTATTTACTGTGTAAGAGTTTCACACTTGCAAGATGAAGTCCTGGAGATCTATTTCACTACAATGTGAATACACTTAACTTTCTCAGCTCTATTCTTAAAAAGTTACGATAGTAAGATCTATGACATGATTTCTTAAATTCCAATTTAAAAAAGTTCCTTGCCTCCTCCCTCTCAATGAGTATAGTTTTTTTTTTTCCCCTTCCAGTCCTGGGCCTTGAACTCAGGGCCTGAGCATTGTCCCTGGCTTTTTATTTATTTATTTATTTTTGCTCAAGGCTGGCACTCTATCACTTGACAGCCATAGCGCCACTTCTGGCTTTTTCTATATATATGGTGCTGAGGAATCAAACCCAGGGCTTCATGTATGCTAGGCAAGCACCTACCACTAGGCCATATTCCCAGCCCCTCAATGAGTATAGTCTTAAGTCTTCAAGATCCTACCAAATAAAAAAAACAAACCCAAGATGGGGTAATATTCATTTCAGACTACCATATGGTTAACTACACTTTCAGAAGAGCACACCAATATAGGAAAACACTGCAGAAAAGAAAATACAGCAAAATAGAAACACCAGAATGGAATTTTTGGAATGAGTATCTATGGGATGAATATGAAGTTGGTAGAACCAGCTCCATACTAGAGTAATTTAGGTGAGTCTCAATGGGCTCCTAGTCCTATCTTAAAGGATAACCCACCGATCTTAGTGTGATGAAAAATTGTTGTAAAGTGCACAATTTTGTGTTCTTCTCACATATAGGGTTAGGTACATTATTTATGTGTGCTCTAACCTGCTGAAGAAGCATTAGCAGCATGAATTTTCATTGTGCACCACAGCTTTTGGTTTGGGGTCTTTTCATGCCTTTTTAGAAATCCTATTTTCTAAAATAAACAAGTAACCAAAAAACTATACAGGTGATTGTAGCAATGCAGTTATGCTATGAGCCCATGAAGTTATTACATTACAATATTTAAAATCTGGAACAAGGAACAAAAATAGAAGAATTTACTAAAAATCTCCAAAATACTGATGCAAAATGTAAGGAATTAGCCTATTTCTTTTTTTTTTTGGCCAGTCCTGGGGCTTGGACTCAGGGCCTGAGCACTGTCCCTGGCTTCTTTTTGCTCAAGGCTAGCACTCTGCCACTTGAGCCACAGCGCCACTTCTGGCCGTTTTCTTTATATGTGGGTGCTGGGGAATTGAACCCAGGGCCTCATGTATACGAGGCAAGCACTTTTGCCACTAGGCCATATCCCCAGCCACAGGACTTAGCCTATTTCTACTATTATCACATGAGCTTATTTCATTAACCACACAGAATCTCTAAAAGTGAGCTCTGAAATGCTGTGGACTCAGTAATGTTGAAGGAAAAAAGGTTCTGTCTTCAGAAACAAGAGGTTAAAATAAAAGCACTTAAAGCTGGAAGCAGAAGGCAAATACAAAATTCCCTTCACAAACTGCATAATCATTTAGTTAAATAAGACCAAAGGAATGTTGCTGAGTAAAAAGCAAGAAAACCAAACTCGAGGGAAGGGTGACATTGTCCAAAATGAAATATACTCTTTACCTGACTTATATAACTGTAACTCCTCTGTACATTACCTTTATAATAATAAAAATATGTATATGTTGAAAAAATAATCATAAAAATAAAAAACTATTAATTTTGGAAGAGGGTTATTTGGGGGTAGGTTGACTTTTTTGTGGTTAAGTTGCTTTTGTTCAAAATAGACTTTGTCATCTATTTTATTATTTGGTCATAAAATCACAAGAATGCTCCTCACTGGCAATTAATAATTACTACATAGAAATTTTTGCTTGTAATGCCAGTCTGAGGAGATAGTATTGTTACCTAATGTCATTCCTCTAATTTAAAAAGGAGTACCCAACTATTTGTTGCTATCAGATAGGTCCATATGAGAAAGATGTGAATATTGGTGAACACAGGCTCGGGTTATCTTCATCTTCTCACTCTTGATGCTCCAGGAATGATGCGAGAGCTTAGGTTGGTTCTAGGATAGGCCCAGGGGCCTGGTTTGATCTGGGATCCCTGGGACCATACCTAGAACAAACCCAAACAAAACCAAACTCCTTGGAAGTGCTTTCAGCTTGGGCCGGCTTCTGGGCTTTTCACCCATATGGACCTCCAAGGTTGTCCCAGAACAATACACCAACCTTTCAGTGATGAGTGTGACAGTTCTGGGGTCTCCCATACTGTTACATACCAGTGTTGTGGCAAGGAAGTATTACTTAAGCTATAGTATGAATAGAAGGTAAAACTGTGACAAAGGTGTGGAAAATACTTTAGTTTAGAAATGGACTTTCCTTAAGAACTTGCTGGGAAGGGTAAAAAAGATATGCAGTTGTAAAAGGCATGCTTTAGTTTTAAGGGAAAAAAATCAACTTATCTTGTATGTGTCAACCTTTAGGAATTCTTACAAAAGACTAGTATAGCAAAATTACCTCACACTAAGAAATTCTTAAGATATAAAGGAGAGGGAATATTTCTACAATCATAACTTATGTTAACTTCATTTTTGAAGACATATTGAAAAGCATACAAAGCTTAAATAACAATCTATTGCAATAACATGTTGCAAAGTGCATTTCAAGATAAAACGAATTGCAATGCTGAAAAGTTAACATGTTGTGTGCATTTAAACTTATTACGTTACAATATATGCATAAAATAGATGCTTCTCACTTCCTGCTAAACTTCTGCATGTATCATTTTTGGATTACACTGATCGCAACTGTACTGGAAGAGAAATTTTCTCTTGTAACACTAATCCACATTTGCATTGTGACTATCTCTCCTGCAATGACAGTCTCAACTCAATCCACACACTGGCTTAGGTCATTGCTTTTTATTGTTATTATAACTCTCTTCCATTAGCATGGATACTTGAAAGCTATGGGAACTCTATGGAGTATGGTCAGAAAATATACTTACCTTTTTGTAAATGATGGAATCATTAGTAACCATATAGTTACTAAAACACAGTATGCATGTTGGTAAAAATGAACTGTTTGCTGCTATGATAGTTACTTCTACACATACTTAATTTCACTTGAACATATAACATGCAAATTACATGTTTTTTATTCAAGAAAGAAAATCCATCTTTGCTTAATAATTTCACATACTAACTAAATGACCATTTAAGCATGCCAAATACAGTGAGACTTTGCATTCAAATTTCAAGATATTTCATTCAATATAGTTAGATCCAAAGTGATAACTTGTCAGCTCTTAAAATATATTTCCTTTATTTTATTATATCTTTATGCCAGTCCTAGGACTTGAACTCAGGGCTGGGCACTGTCCCTGGGCTTCTTTGTGCTCAAGGCTAGTGCTCTACCACCTGAGTCACAACCTCACTTCCAGCTTTTTTGAGTAGTTTATTGGGGATAAGAGTCTCACGGAGACTCTTCTGCCTGGGTTGACTTTGAACCACGATCCTCAGATCTCAGCCTCCTGAGTAGCTAGGATTATAGGCACGAGCCACCAGCACACAGCTTAGTACATTTCCTTTAGCAGAATGAAAACAAAGACACTATTTTGAAAGTAGTGTATTAAAAATTCCCATATAGTTGCTTAGAATCTATAAACTTTATTCTCAAGTCTCTGTGACAATAATATTTTCTTATTTTTCCAGGGCTTAATCTGCTTTATGTCTTGGAAATGAAGACACATGTCTCTTAAAAAACGGAAGAAATATTACCAATTGGTATCCTACTCAAATACAAAAATATATACAAAATGTGAACTCAAACGACTGGTTTTAATCAGAGCCAAAGAATTATGGTATTGAACTAACTTAAGGGAAAGTGAAGTATGGAAACAAAATGGTCCTGTTTGCTATAGAATTCTTCTATTTGGCAAACAGGTGTTCAGTAATTTCACTGGATTGGAGAGAGCAACATATTAGGTGCTCAGTAATAGATACCACAAAAATCATGCACTAAGTGAAAAGTCACTTCTTCAGGTTTTTCTGCTTCATCTACTTACTTTTACCTTGTAGACATTTCTAATGAGCTTAGTCTTCTGGTCTCCAAAACCAAGGCAGATCAGAAGGCACACTATGAAGGTGGAGAAAGGCTACTGCTCATTACAAGCTCACTTACACAATGATACAAATGGAGGAATCAGAACAACTATCAAAACCAAAACTATTTGTTTCCCGGTCAGGGAACAAAACAAAACTAAACTAAAACAGGTCCAGCAGAATGGAGTCATTTAGTACAGGAACAAGTCATTCTTCGAGTTTAATTAGTTCATTAGAGCATAATAACTAACATTAATAATACTCATTTTAATGTCAAAGGACTAAACAATATAAAGAAAACGGCAAATCTGTAAGTTTTAGACTTCCTTCAGAAGTAATTACAAAAGATTGTAATGTTGGAAGAAGTTTAGTTCAACAGAAAACCAGGATTTCTAGAAAGAGTCACTTTCCAAATGGCCAAGTTAGTCAGTTCTTGGTAATATCAGCCATGTTTAGCAAATTCTTAGTACAGAACTAAGCAAACCAAAGAACACTAAACTATCAAACAGATATCACAAAATCCATGTGCTTTATTGACAGAAAAAGCCCTCAGCCTTGTTTCAGACTACTTACTCTGGTTTAGACAATTCTAGCAAGCTTGCAATCTGGTTTCTCAGTCCATAGCAGATTAGAAGCAGCAAATTAGGGACCTACTGCAGGAGGCAGGCACAAGACAGCAGCAAAAATGACAGCTGATTATAGGGAAAAATAGAGAAACTGTGAAAAAACAGACATAATTCAGAGCAAAGCAATGTGAGGTCATAGAGCAAAGGGGCACAGACACTATACATCTCAGCATCCCTGAGGGATATGTATCACCCAGTGACAGGAGTTCTTAAAGAAAAGGTTAGACTATGTTTTGTATACTGTACCAAAAAAAAAAAATAGAACTAGGAAAAAAAGTAGAAAGTTCACTTAGTTGTTACAATGTTAAACTCAATGACTAAATGGACTTGTCCCCATTATCTGAAAAGTTAATTGATTCAAGTTAGTTTTCTATCGATG
This sequence comes from Perognathus longimembris pacificus, assembly GCF_023159225.1. Lineage (NCBI taxonomy): Eukaryota > Metazoa > Chordata > Mammalia > Rodentia > Heteromyidae > Perognathus > Perognathus longimembris. Next base: position 19,381,782 of record NC_063161.1, read on the forward strand.
ATAGGATGGATGAATGAACCAAAGCATTATTTTTCTATATTTCCCTAAAACATTTGCTGCTTCATTTTCTAATCTGACTTGAATTGCAAAGATATATTCTTGTGAACAGAATTGGAGAAATGACTCTGGCTGGTTGTCATTCATATAGCATGATATCTATGCAATTTCAAACACTGACCTAACAGAGCTAAACCACAGCCTTAGGGTCTGTAGTTCTTGTATCCTTGCTTTATTTAGATATAGAAAAAATATACCAGGATAAAACTAAATGAGTTGAACTTTCCTTCTCATTATTTCTAAAAATTTGGCAAAAGATTTCTTATTTTACATAGGATAAAAGTAGTCCCTGTAGAAAAATGAAATCCAGGGTCCTAGATTTCTAGTTAACATTCTATTGACTTATAACTTTGAAGTGGAACAAATATCAATTTTTTTATGCTTTAACATTAACCTCTGTAACTTTTCATATATAAGTAAGAATATTACTAGTTAAGAAAACTGATTTAAGGTTGTTGTTAGTTTTTTTTTTAACCTATTTTACTAACAAATTTATAATCAAATCTTGCCTTTTAGTCTTAAATGTTTATTTCCTTTCTAAACATCTGAGAAGAAAATACCAATATCATTTAACAGTTTTGCTGGGAAAACTCTCCTGGGGTTAGGCTGGCTGCACTCCTAACTTTAGACTGAAGGGTCTAGGACTTAAACTCCAGCTTGTCCTTCTGTAGTCAAGCCTGGCACTTTTCTTCTTTAATATCCTTTGTAATTTGCCTTATGTGTGTGTCTACTGATCTGCTTGTCTCCAGTAACCTAAGAATTCAAATTTGAGCTAATGTTTCAGTTCCTAAAGAAATAGATTCGCATACTCTGAGTGTGAATCATTCTAGTAAGGACTTAACCCATAAAGTGAGATAACATACAACTTGGCAAATAAGCGGGGATAACAAATCAAAGATCAACAAGAATCTAACCCTAGATATGCCAACCAGGTAAGGTATTGATGAAAACAGAGGAAAAGGACTTAAGACATAATAGATACCAAGTCAAGTACTGCCATAATTTTACAAAGGGTCAAAATCTTGTCTTCACAGTGACCTAACCAGCCTTTCACATGCGTTCTTCCTTGGAGTACTAGGTTTGTAAAACAAACTATGGTAAAACAAACTATGGCAATGTTTGTATTAGAAGCTGTCAGAATGTTATTCCTAAGATTAGACTGTTAATCATGCAAAAGTTGAAAAGCACAAGTTTTCCTCACAAAATTTTCTTCCCATAATAAGGTTTCTTCTGGATAAAGAGTGGAAACTATTAAAACTTGTCAAAACTCTGGTAAGAAAAAATAAAACGTTTTTAGAAAAACACTAACAAGAACAGTAGTTTATGTTACACTGGTATGTTTGTTTATAAAGTGTTCATGGCAAGAACTGCTACACAAATATTCTTAGATTCTGCTGGCCATAAACATTACCTTGAGTATATCCAAAATAATCAAGAATTTTACAGATTATGGCCTAAAATCTGCAATAAGAAATAAGTCCTGGACTGGGAATGTGGCTTAGTGGTAAAGTGCTTGCCTAGCATGCATGAAGCCCTGGGTTTGATTCCTTGATACAGCATAAACAGAAAAAGCCAAAAGTGGCACTGTGGCCCAAATGGTAGAGCACTAGCTTTGAGCAAAGAGAGGCTCAGGAACAGAGCCCAGGTGCTGAGTCCCAGGCCCAGGCTCAGGCCCAGCAAAAAAAAAACAAAAAAACAAAAAACAAAAAACTCTTATGCAGGTATCTGATTAGCAACTAGTGAACACTGACTTCTAATAATATAAGGAAAGATTAGTTAAGGAATTTTCATAGAGAAGACAGTGTTTTATCTTGAAAACATCTCAATAAAACATGCAAAACAGATTATTTACTAACGTTCCAAGATGATTGTATAATGATTTCAGCAATCAAAAATTTCATGAAACTAAGTACTAGCTAGCAAATAAAGCTGATCAGACTGGCAGATTGGGAATTTCTGAGCAAACTAATTTAGTCTTTCAGAGTTAAAAAGTCCCACTGATAAATAGTATAAAGATTTTTTCCCCAGTTCTTCTTATGGTGAGAGTTTACCAAATTTGCCATAATTGCTTTTTACAAATTCAAGGAAAGATGGAGTTGGCAAACAATGTAATTAAAAAAAGAAAGCAAACCCAAATATTGTTATCTAGGGAAACAGATGGCATTTTTAATACAAGAAGATTCTTAAAATTTATCTATTTCTGTGTTGCTAAGTCTAACCAAAGATATTGTTCTTAAGATGATAATTACGTTAAGTCCCAGAATTTTAGCAAAAGACAAAATGACTTAAGGTACAAAGGATCTCTATTATTCATATGAAGCAGAATCCTTTCCTTGGGATAAAAAAATAGTGAAAACCAAACACCAAACATTTAGTATAAGTCAATTTACTAACTGATAAATTACAGGAATCTGCACGTTTCAGTGTAAAGACAATCTAGAGTCATATAATTTCCTTTTCAAAACAGCAGCATAAATTGAGTCATTCCTACATTTCTCCCAAGGAATTTCTATAAATTGTTAATGGACAGGAGCTACAGGCACCAAAACTAGTTTATTAATAAAAATGTAATCACAACACAAAACAAATGAGATTGGTCAGAGCTGTGTCTCTTAAGAGGTAGTTTGTAAATGAAATTCTAGGGAGATAAGGATGCTTTCCAAGCAGCTGACAGGAGTTTTCCTGAGTCTCATGAAGGTTGAGTACAGCTAGAAAATATAGTAGCACTGTCACCTGCCAGTGGCAATGACACATTAGCAAACAGATACAAAGAGCTTTCTGTTAAGGTGGAGGTCGGGGGGAAGGGGTCTTTGAATATAAGGACCTCACTTTGATATCATTTCTTTCGGTTGCAATGGGAATGAAAAATAAATTTGAAATGGAGTTTTTGTTTGTTTTGTTTTTTGCCAGTCCTGGGGCTTGAACTCAGGGCCTGAGCACTGTATGTGAGCCTCTTTTTGCTCAAGGCTAGCATTCTACCTGTTAAGCCATAGTGCCACTTCAAGCCTTTTCTGTTTATGTGGTGTTGAGGAATTGAACCCAGGGCTTCATGCATGTTAGGCAAGCACTCTATCACTAAGCCATATTCCCGGCCTGAAATGGAGGTTCTTAAAGTGGTACAAAGTTCTCTTTTAAGACTGTAGGACTTCTGAAAATGAACTACTGAATTATAACCCAAATACTTTTGAGACTTGGTTTTAAGTTCCAAACCCCAGCACACATCAATTGTATGAATTAAGTATTTTATTCAGAACCTGTATCTTTAAGACTGGTATAAACAAAAATAAAATACAAACAACTGTTATTGACATAATAGCTGCAGTTGTTAACTGCAAGGATACAGTAAAAAGGAGTCATACTAAATGTTAATGTTCTTGCAAGAGAATTATCCTAGTTACCTTACGGTAGCAAATCCTGGCAAGAAATGATAAATTCATTTCTTATTAAAAGTATTTAAAGAATTATCAAGATCATCAGTTGTGCCACATTAAAATAGCTGTTTATTCAAAAAGAGCCCTTACCTTTCTCATTTTTCTAAAAGACCATCCATTTACAGGTAACTACTAATTTTAGATCAGTTGTTCAAACCAGGGTTCTTTCTGCACATTCACATCTTAGCTTTAGATATAGTAAACTTACACTCATTTTTCCCTTTCCAGTCTTGAGGCTAAAACACTTTTGTAATAGGAACCATCTAAAATGACTTCATCTTGATGCTCACTTTTCTTCTACTTCATTTTCACTTTCTTCAATTACAAGTTCTTCCTCCTCATCTCCAAAAGTCTGTTCTTGCATGGTGGTGAAGGAGAGAGATCTAGCAGCCACTTCTGCAGCGAGGCCAGCGGTGAAGGTAAATTCTGGGGACAGCTGTAGCCGTGCCAACCTCTGCTTAATGGAGGGCTCTGGTGAGTCTCTGGGAGGTGAAGGGGCAGTGGCCAGGCCGCCACTACTGACTTGCTGTAGTTCATGTTCACTCTCATATTGGTAGTACATTCTTTCTGTGGTTCCTCCAAGGAAGGCCTCATTTGCTGCGGTGTCTTTCTTTTGACTTTCTACAGCGTCCTCACATACATACTCAGTCCTACTTATCTCATTGTCAGCTGTGGAAGGTTTACTACTTTCTTCATCAGTGTCGTTGTTACCAACTTCTCCAATATCTGAATTCATAGATGGTTCTGGATTACTTATGGGTTCCACTGGGTCTACAGGAGACAAGCATTTCAACACAGCTTCAAAGAAAAAGGAAAGAAAAGGAAAAGAAAAATAATAACTAAGGACTCAGAAATGATTCAAATTCCCAATTGATTTTTTTCTTAAAAAGAACAATAAATAAAAGCTTAACAAAATTTCCTAGTAAAAATCAACATAAATTTATAAATTTAGGGAACTTAATAAAAGATAAAATGCCTACAAAGTTAAATGAGATGGATGTTTGCTAAAGATTTTTAAAATGAAAAGCAATGGTCCTCAAAGTATGGTCTCTGAACCAACAGGACTGATTATCACCTAAGAAGTTGTCAGAAATACAAATTCCAGTGTCTGATCCCAGATTACTGTACTGGAAACTTTGGGCTAGGGGAGAGCCATGTTTTATAAACCTTCCTTTTGATTCTGATGCCCATTCTGAGAGATATTGTTGTTAAAGAATAAGCAATGTTGTTTTTTACTGCAAAAAAGCCTCAAGTGACCCAGACAATGATCATATATTCAATACACACACATACACATATTTTTTTTTACAAGTTAAAGCAGTATGGAAACAAATACAACATATAATTAATTTTACTTGTTAACCACCTAAAAGACCCTAATGGAAGCCATATTTCTACACATATTGCGGTGCTACAGAAAAGCAAAGGTGAAATAAAATCTCATTCAAGATCAACTACCGAACAAAGTACAATCCACAAATAGAATATATATCCATACGGCAGAAGGTTGTCCTTGCAAGGAAAATGAAGTTTTATTTAGCCCCTCTTGATGTTAGTCTCTCCTCCCAGCATGAGGGGTTAGTACAAAACAATCTATTATGAAGCATGATGGAGGGAAAAAGTGCTTCTTGAAGATCTGGCGTGTACTTAAAAAATATATTTGTAAAACGTGTCCACTTCCAAGAACTAACTCCACTAGAGAAGCAGCAACCACAGAAAAAAATGGCCACAGCAGGTTCCAGTGTAGAGTTTCCCTTTCTAATTCCATTCGGACTTTTCCCCTGTAGGCAGAGACGAAAACAACTCTGGAAGATGTACTGGAAAGTTTCATGGGAAAGCATTTTATAGTTTCAGCAAACTTTTACTTATTTTCATAAACGACACAGTATTATTGCTTTTTAAAATGCAAACTGTATCAAAAGCACATACCTGAGGATGAGACACATTTCTCCTATTTGCCCACTGTGTCAATAGGTAATTTTAAAGCTACATGAAGAAAATACTAAACAATAAAAAAAGCTTACATCAAATGCTATTTTCACTATTATGTACACTTTCAGTCTATAATTCTGTTAGTCTTTAACAAATGTAACGTGTTAGCATTGGCTGATAGTTGTGATTATTGCTAACTGAATGGGGAGGCAGAATCTGCATAATGTGAGGATCAGATAACAAGTGAGTTAGAATGTAAAACTCTAGGAGGGTATACATTGTTGTTTCTTCATCTTTGTGCTAAGGATACAAGTAAATAGAGCCTAGCATCTAATGAGTACTCAGTAAATACATGTCAGATAAATAACTTGCTGAATGAAAGCTGTGGGAATAATTAAGCCCTAACTTAAGAATTTAGTTATAGAGACAATACCACCCCAACCCCCCCCTCCAAATCAAACAAACCTGAACACATAAAAATCAGTAGTGCTTAATACATAATATCATTCACCTCTAATTTGTGTAGGCCCAATATACCAACAGTGTTAGTGGAATGTTGGGTTTCTTATGGTGGAGAAGCTAATACAATAAGAAACCATTATAGGTTTTAAGATAGTATGCTGCCTGAGGAAAGTCTGGAATTTACAGGATAGCTTAGAAAGAAAGGTGGGCACCAGTGACTCACGCCTGTAATCCTAGATACTCAAGAGGCTGAGATCTGAGGATCATGAATCAAAGCCAGCCCAGACAGGAAAGTCTGTGAGACTCTATCTCCAATTAATCACCAGAAAACTGGATGTGGTTCTGTGGCTTAAGGGGTAGAGCGCTAGCCTTGAGCTGAAGATCTCAGGGACAGCACCCAGGCCCAGACCTAAAAGAAAACAAACCTCTAAAATGGAAAGGACTCAGAAATCATAGGAGTTAATTCAACAAGGAATGAGCTAGATCAACATTGCCAAGTATCAAGCTTCTCCTCATCCTTTCCTGTCTAACAGGAAGTGTGGCTAAAGAAAGAAGGTGTGAATAACAGCTTAAGGTTAATTTTTGGTATTATCAATCACGCAAGCATGTCCAAATTTGAGGATGGAGATGATGTATCCTCTAATCCCAAATCATCAAGTTATTTAAGTAAACCTAAGGGCATGGCTAACTGGCCTAGGTCTTAATTCTTTTCAATAGTAAGAGAAGAATTATTAATTTTGTCCTTCATGAGGTTCTTTTAATATAGTGAACAAAGTTGATAATCTCAAAATCACTAATTTTTTGTTGTTTAATTAAGACATAGTCTTATTACATAGATCAGGGTGGCCTTGAATTTATGATTCGCCATTAACCTTCACAGTGCTGGGATGACAGGCATGAACCACCAACACCCAGCTCAAATTATTCAACTTAATTTCAACTCTGAAACAAATGTAGTAAAACAATTAAAAGAACTAACCAAAAAGTATGACTTCATATCTACATTTTCTTCACATTTGTTTTTACATGATAAAGTTCTATGCTTTCTGATGGACCCAAAAGAATACAGTTGAAATAAGATTCATGGCTCAGAAAACAAATCTCCTTCATTGAAATAAGCTTTGGCTCTGAAGTTGAAGCTTACCATGATCACTAAATAGGAGCTGCTTCCATTTCTGCCTTTCTGCCTCTGAAGCCTTAAATCCCAGCACAGACTTTAATTCCTGCAGCACTCTCTTGGATTCTTCCTGCTCACGTTTTTGTCTCTCTCTGTCTTCTTGAGACAAGTAGTAAAAATCATCCTTTCTGAAGTCACTGTCTATATCTATATCATCTACATAAGCTTCTAGTTCCTGAAAATGAATAAAAGAAAAGGCAGTTTTTCTACTGGCATCCACTTCATTGTAGCTACTCATTTCTGAGATAAACGAAGAGTTACTCTTGGCACAGGTCATCATGGTACAGACAGGAGTATGTGTGGTGAGGGGTACACAGTTGATATTAACAGTGTCATGAACCATTTTTATGGCTGTTGTTCTACTTTGATAACATACTATAAATACAGTCAAAATCAGAGGTATTTGCTATGCCAACAAAAACTGAAAGGGCTACAAATCTGGGGATGTGGTTAGGCATATTTTTCTTACAGTAAACTCTGGTTCTTTTTGATTTCCCAGGAAGTTCCTAGGAATAGAGAGAGTGTCATCTATGGTCTTCCATATTTCCAAGAGGGGGTAGGATATATCTTACCCAGCTGTCCTTGCAGGAAAGGCTCAGGCAAATGCAATTGGATCCTCTAATCTGATGTACCTGCATCTGATCTGACTCAGACATTTGTGATAGTAGCAAGGGGCACCTTGAGTAATACATGCTAGTAAGGGCAGTGGCAGATCAAGTTTCCAGAGGAATTGGTTCTGAGGCTACATTTTACTCCTGGGCACTGTCCAGTCCCAGTGACTTAGCAATGAAGTCTCTACTGGAACAGTTCTTTTGAGTGGTAGCAACTGTTTGTGGTAGCCTGGTGCAAGCCTGCTTATCTGACTCTAAAATGTTCTGTAAGCTAATGAATGGACTTAAAAGAAATGATGTATTACACTAACTGGGGTCGGTTGCCATTTTCAATGAAGAATACCAAGTAGATAATACTAAGAAGAAGAAAATTTTCTGGAATGAGGAAAATCAATCTCTGTCAACAACAAATGCAATCATTAAAATTTTGTTCTTTAAAATATATAGTCAGGCATGGTACTACACAACTATAATCCTAACATTTGAGAGCTAATGCAGGAGGACTAAGACTCTGAGGCCAGGCTGGGCTACAAAGCAAATAAACTAGGTAATTAACTAATTAATTGAGGTATAATACATGCAGTCAAGTGCTTACGAATTAAGTATATAGGATTTTTACATATGTATACATACTGGTAAGCATTATCTAGAAACATGATTAAAAACACATCTAGCATTCCCAAAGGTACCTTTGCCGATATACTTAACTTTTATTGTATTTCGTTACCTTTAAAAGCCTGTCCCAAAATGGAAAAATTCGGATATAAATAAGAAATTCTGCTGGTGGACTGGATGATTCCAATCCAAGACACTGAGAACTAATGCTATGATAGGAATTTTCTGTATTGTATTCAAATTTTGAAGCTCATTAGAAACAAATTCAACAAGTTACCTGACAGTAGCAACAATAGCCCATTTGGTAATTACCTATATAACTTAAAAGAAAGGTATGAAACTCTTCTTTAGTGACCAGAAGGCACTTGCCTCCCTTACCTGCTCCTCAGGGATGGGGTCTTTGTCTGCAATGTGTAGAGCAGGCGCTATCACAGGTGTGGTGATGCAATGTGAATTCTCACAAGTAAGGTCAGGTTTGCCTGAAAGGGGGAAGAGCATTGAAAAAGGATAAGAAATGTCAAACACGTAACAAAAATATTCCTGGTATGAATCCACTGTTAGCTGTATATCCAACTTGTTCTGACTAAAACTTTATTCATGAGAGTTAAAAAGATATCAAAGTTATCAGTAATATGATACATTTAAAATTTAAGTTAAACTCTTGGAGGATCTGGTTTTCTGCCTCCTTTGCCTTAAACAAAATATTTTGTTCAGATCATAGAAATAGTTTTAAGATCTAGCACCACTCTTTGTCACACACACACAAAAATGTCAGTCTTATACTGATGATATTTTAACTCTAGGATTGGGACTAGAGAATCCAACTCTTTCTGTATTTGTATGTCCCTTCTTTGTGAGTAGTTTGGCTCTATCATCTTTAGAATATTTACTTAAGCCACTCCCTTTGTATGTGACTAACCACCACTTCATAAGCCACACTACTGAGAGTTCTTCCCATCTTGTAGCCCCAGCTTGCTTTGGATACACTAGCCCACCAAGGGGCTCTTCCATCCCTGATCCTTGTTAAGTAAAGCACTGAATGAAAGGTAGAGAGTGCAATTCATTGTTAGTGTGACTCATGGTTATTACATCTATAGACAGATATATACAGAAATAGACCTGCATTGTGTAAGAACCTATAGGTACACTCAAACTTTGTAGCTCCATCCTTACAATGAGATGGTGTAAAAGCAATTAAAAGCTAGGCACTTGTGGCTCAAACCTGTAATCCTAGCTACTCAGAAGGCTGAGATCTGATGATCATGGTTCAGTAGCCAGCCTGGGCAGAAAAGTCTGTGAGAATCTTACCTCCAATTAACCACCAAAAAGCTGGAAGTAGAGCTGTGGCAAGAGGTAGAGTCTTGAGTACAGTGCCCAGGACCTGAGTCCAAGTCCAAGTCCCAGGCCTAGTGCGCAGGCACATACACAGAGCAATTCTGTATTTTATCTCATGACAGTAAACATGCCTAACACTCAAGATCTTGGTTTCTAAATGCCATTCTCCTATAAAAGAGTTGAGGGTTTCATATAGACAAGGCTGGTATCAGACTGAAGCTAAGAAAGCACAAGCAAGGAAGTACTCAATGTTGATTCAAATCAGCTGACACCTACCTCAGTTTGAGAAAGGAAGAAAATTAATGAATTAGGATTCACCAAATAAATCAGAATCCATGTTTTTACTGATCTAAATATGGAAAGAGGTATCTAAGTAAGTGGATATTTTATCTTACAGTAGACTATCAAGGTATAAGGAAAAATGGAGAATATTACCAGATAGCAACCAACACAGTAATATAAATTCAAGCAAAACCTAAACCAAGTGAGTTGGGGGTATAGGAGGTAGATCAGCCCAGGCTGAGTTAGTGAGATCCCATTTACAACAATAAGTTGAAAAGAAGCCTGTCATCCTAGCTACTCAGAAAGCTTACACCTGTAATCCTAGCTACTCAGAAGGCTGAGATCTGAGGATTGAGGTTCAAAGCCAGTCCAGGCAGGAAAATCTGTGACATTCTCATCTCCAATAAATCATTCAGAAAAAAGTCGGAAGTGCTGCTGTGGCTAAAGTGGTAGAGTGCTAAACTTGAGCAAAAGAAGCTGAGGGACAGTGCCTAGGCCCAGAGTTCAAGCCCCAGGACCAGCAGCAACAACAACAACAACAACAACAACAACAACAACAAAAGTAAAAAGAAAGTGGTCCAGCTCTTCCCAGGCATAAACTTAAGAGACCCTATTTGATAAATAAAACAAAATGGACAGGCAGTAGGGCTCAAGTAGCAGAGCACCTGCCTAGCAAGTACAAGTACAAGGCTCTAAGCTAAATTCCCAGAACACAAGGTTAAAATAACTTAAGCTAATTTACTTTATTTGCTTAAAAAGTTCAGTGAGTATACAATTCTACGAGTTTAGACAAATATTAACTTCTGCTGCCTCTGTAACTCATTCCTCCCTCTATATCCAGCTCCTAGCAATGACTAGTCTGTTTAGTGTTTCGTTAATATTTTAAAAATGTCATGTAAATCAAGTAAGAAATATGTAGTGATTTGAGTCTGGCTTCTTTCATCTAATATAGAGAGAAAACTTCATGCTGTTACGTGTTCTTTTTTCTTTGGTGCTGGTACTTGTCTTTGGGCTTGAACTTAAAAATTCCAGAAACTTACATTTAGGGTGATAAAAGAATGAATTTAGCCAAGTATAGTGATCCAACAGAGTATTATTCTGCAATAAAAGGAGTGATATAATCAGGTACCGGTGGCTCATGCTCATAATCTTAGCAACTCATTATCTTAGCTGTGCTCTCTCTTGCTCAGCTTTCTTGTTCATGGCTGGCTCTCTGGTAATTCAGCCATGTCTCCAGTCTGGCATTTTGCTGGCTCACTGGAGTCTCATGAAATTTTCTGCCGTGGCTGGCTTTTAACCTCAATCCTCAGACCTCAGCATCCCGAGTAGCTAGATTATGAGCATGAGTCAGCAGTACTTAATTGTATTACTCTTTTTATTGCAGAAGAGTATTCCATTGGATCACTATGCTTAGCTGAATTCTTTCTTTTATTGTCCTAAATATAAGTTTCTGGAATTCTTAATACTAAAAAAAAGTGATTAAAATTCATCCTTTCACTTCAGTTTTTTATTGTTATAATTACAGTGATGTACAGAGGGGTTACAGTCAGGTAATGAGTATATTTCTTTTGGACAATGCACTGCTTGCTTTGTTTTCTCCCAATTTTTTCCACCCATGAATTGTATAGTTCATTTTCAACATGGTGTCTACTGAATCACGTCAGTTTTTTCTTTTAAAGGAGATTTACTGAATGCTCAAACTATAATTGTTTTATGACAATACAAGCCAAGATTTGAATTTAGTGCCAACTTGTAAACATAAATTTAACAGGCTTTATTTACTTTAGAAACTAAGGTTGTGTGAAGCCTTATACCAGACTGGAATGAGTATGTTTGATGAACATGTGCCTAAGATAGCTCCAAAGGTACCTTTTTTGTCTGTTTTTCTTCGTAACAATTTGTCCACCTGAGAAATGGCCTCTTCCCAGCAACAGTTGCTTGCTTGAACATGGGGCTCAATCAACTTTAGTTTCTGTTCTAGGACCTGGTAGGCTTCTGATACTGGCTCTTGTGTTTCTTTAGTATAAACAAGCTTTTCAAGTTCATCTTCAAGAATTATTACCCTGGATAATAGAGAAAAATAAACAGATATTTAAAAATATACAATGGAAAATTATAAGTATTTTCTATGTATTTAAAAAAGGAGCTCATAAAATGAAAAAGCTGTAGAGATAAATAGTGGTGATGGCTGTATAATGTATTTGACTCCACTGAACTATACCCTTAAAAATGATCTACTGGGCCAGGAATGAGGTGGCTTATGCCTGTAATCCCAGCTACTCAGGAGGCAGACTGGAAGGACTCAGACTACAAGTCAGCCAGAGCAACTAAGTCTGTGAGACCCCATCTCAACCAACAAAAAATAAAGCCAGGAGCTATTGTGTGTGCTTGGAATTACAGTTATGAGGGAAGTATAAAAAGGATCACAGCCTAGGCCAGCCAGGGTATAATCAGTAAATACTACATAAAAAGTAACTAAATCAGGAGGCTGAGATCTGAGGATTGTGGTTCAAAGCCAGCTTGGGCAGGAAAGTCGGTAAGACTCTTAATCTCCAATTAACTAGAAAACTGGAAGTGGCACTACAACTCAAAGAGGTAAAGCACTAGACCTGAGCAGAAAGAGCTTAGGATAGCGCCCAAGCCCCGAATTCAAGCCCCATGACAATAAAACAACAACAAAAAACCCCAACTAAAGTAGAAAGGGTAGGTGCACGGCACAAGTAGGAAAGTACCTGCCAAGCAAGCAAAAAAGCCCTGAGTTCAAACTCTAGTACTTCCCTTTCCCCTAAACAAGATTTAAAGGGGATAGAAATGTAGCTCAGTGGTTAATATGCCTGAGAACACTGGATTCAATTTCTATCAGCCAAACAAATCTTCTAAACAATACTATGTACCTATTCAACAAGTATTTCTTGTGTACATACTAGGTATTTCTGTGCTCAAAGAATTAAACCTACATTGTAGGAATTTACAATAAACCTCCACTTTGTATAACTAATGTATATTAATAGAAAAGTCCAAAGAGTTAAAGAAACCAGAAATGCTGGACCAAATCCAGGATCACAGGATAACATGATAAAGACAGTGTTTTAAGAAATCAGAAGGTGGGGGTGGGAATATAGTTTAGTGGAAGAGCGCTTGCCTAGCATGTGTGAAATCCTGAAGTGGCACTGTGGCTCAAGTGGTAGAGTGCTAGCCTTGAGCAAAAGAAGCTTAGGGACAGTGCCCAGGCCCTGAGATCAAGCCCCAGGACTGATGAAAAAAAAATTAGAAGGGAAAAGAACTACCTTACCATCTCTGGGTATGGACAGGTGAAAGCCATGGAAGGGCAGCATTAAAGGATGGGTAAAATTTATGCCTGTATTATTAGTGGGAGGGGGAAGGGGAATGGAGAGGGAGACAGCAAATATAATCAAACTATTTTATATGTGTGTTCAAAATAGGATAATGATACCAAGTAAATTTGTTTTAAGAAGGGGGTCTGGGTAAGAGAGATGGACAGATGGGGTAGGTTGATGGGTAGATTGTATGCACATATGGAAAAAAATGTTATAATAATCACTCCTCTACTTCCCCCATACAACTAATATATTTTATTAAACATATCCTAAAAAGGATCAGAGCACCAATGGCTCATGCCTTGAAATTCTAGCTACTCAGGAGGCTGAGATCTGAGGATCACAGTTCAAAGCCGGCCTGGGTAGGAAAGTCTGTGAGACTCTTAGCTCCAATAAACTACTCAGAAAAAGCTGGAAGTGGAGCTGTGGCTTAATCAGTAGAATGCTAGCCTTGAGCACAAAAGCTTTGGGACAGCACCTAGGCCCTGAGTTCAAACCCCAGGGTCAGCACCATATGTGTGTGTGTATATATATATATATATATACACACACACATATGTATATATATACATACACACATATATATACACACACATATACACATATATGGAAAAATATGCTTATTTAAAAAGTGAGGAAGACCATGTTAGATAAAACATGGGGAAAAGGCATTTGAATAATTTAGCAGGTCAGAAAACAGTGAGAAATAAAGACAGGAATACAGACTTAGATTATAGCAACACTTTCTGTAAGTATTTTACATAGGCTCCAAGCAACTAACTTTGGAAACCAGTTAAGATTTTCAGTTTAAAGTATAAAAGTGAATACAGAAATATATTCAGTGTGTGTGTGTGTGTGTGTGTGTGTGTGTGTGTGTGTGTGTGTGTGTGTTGGTACTGGGGCCTGAGAATTGCTTAGTTTATTTGCTCAAAGCTGGTGTTCTACCACTTAAACTACATCTTTATTTCTGGCTTTTTGCTTGTTAATAATTGAAGATGAGAGTATTTTGGCTTTGTCTGCCCACTGGCTTCTAAGTCCAATCTTCATATATGTCTCTTAATATGGTAGTGTACTCTCTGGGGTAGGGGAATGGCTAGTGTCTAAAACCCAAGGGTAGGTAAGAGGTAAGATGATCTTGCTGAGGCATAGAGTGGGAACAGCAAATGAGAAAAGGAAGAGACTCAAAAAGATTTCAAAGTATAAGATATAAAGCCATTTTTTTTGTTGCGGGGAGGGGCTTGAACTCTGGGCCCGGGCCCTGTCTCTGACCTTCTTTTTTTGCTCAAAGCTATCACTCTAGGGCTGGGGATATGGCCTAGTGGCAAGAGTGCTTGCCTCGTATACATGAGGCCCTGGGTTCAATTCTCCAGCACCACATATACAGAAAATGGCCAGAAGTGGCGCTGTGGCTCAAGTGGCAGAGTGCTAGCCTTGAGCAAAAAGGAGCCAGGGACAGTGCTCAGGCCTTGAGTCCAAGCCCCAGGACTGGCCAAAAAAAAAAAAAAAAGCTATCACTCTACCACTTGAGCCACATTACCACTTCTGCCTTTTCTGTTTATGTGGTACTGAGGAATCGAACCCAGGGCTTCATGTTTGCTAGGCAAGCACTCTACCACTAAGCCACATTCCCAGCCCTAAAGCAATTTGTTTTTTAGGAAGTATAGCTCAAATGGTAGGGACCATGCCTAGTGTACACAGGCCTATCAATACTACACACATAAAAAAGGCATTTTTAAAAAATAGCATGCTTCAAAGTGGTATGAACTAAGTATGGTAATGTACACCTACAACCAGCACTCTGAAGGCTGAAGCAGGAGGCTGTTAAGTTCGAGGCCAAGATGGGCTACATAGTGAATTCGAGGCCAACCTAGGCTATACAGGAAGACCTTATCTCTCAGGTAGTATATAGCAGCAATACTGAGAAAATCATATGATAATTTGTGGCTGGTATACTTTTTAGTTAATGTATATAGAAAGTCAATGTGTAATAGCATATAAAGACTATTCCTTTTCTTTCTTTTTTTTTGGGGGGGGGGCTGGTGCTGGGACTTGAACTCCGAGCTTGGGTGCTGTCCTTAGCTTCTTTTGCTCAAGGCTTGCACTCTTCCACTTGAGTCAGCTCCACTCTGGCCTCTTTGGTAATGTACTGGAGAAAAACATCTCATGGACTTTCCTGCCCAGAGTTGGCTTCGAACAGCGATCCTCAGATCTCAGCCTCTGGTATAATTATGATTACAAGTGTGAGCCACTAGTGCCCAGCTGGACTGTCCCATTTTAAGACAAGACACACACTTTTGTTTTGTTTTTTTTTTTGGCCAGTCCTGGAGCTTGGACTCAGGGCCTGAGCAATGTCCCTGGTTTCTTTTGCTCAAGGCTAGCACTCTGCCACTTGAGCATAGCGCCACTTCTGGCCAGTTTCCATATATATAGTGCTGGGGAATCAAACCCAGGGCTTCATGTATATGAGGCAAGCATTCTTGCCACTAGGCCATATCCCCAGCCCCACACATACTTCTTCACATAGTTCACAATTTCTGTCTGAGGTACAAAGCTTTTTATTTGTATTCATGTTCATAGAGTATATCCCCCTTCCCTCTCTAAGCTATTTTCCTTTACTCTAATGCATCTAATATATCTGCTATATTTCTGATTCTATTGCCAAAAATGAATTCTTTGGAAACTCTGGTTTTGACTAATAGAACTTCTCCATTGAAATTTCATTTTCCTCTGATAACTCAAATTTTGCCATCAACTTAAGTGAGGATGGCCTTATCTCCCATGTTTCTTACTAAGAGCTGGGTTAGCACCCACCTGTTAGATCAGCAGATGGAGGAGGTGGAGCTGTGGCAAGTGATGGAACACCAGATACGAATCACTGCAACACCCTCATCTCATGGTCTCTTCATTTTCCCCATGCTGTAACCTTTATATGGACCTATCCTATCTCACCCATCCTAGGCCTCAAAGTTATGGGAATAATCTATCTTCTCAAAATATTCTTTTGACCTTAAATTTCTATCCTTTGTACATCTTATCTTCATTCCCCTTACAACAACTCACTTTCTGATTTTACTGATATGTCAGATACTTACCTTACAAAGCTAATTGTTGCCATCTTACTTCTCCTTCTTGTCTGGTCTTTTAGGCCAAGTAAATTAACTAATCTTGTCAGCTCAGTATATTCCTAAGACCCTCTTGCCTCCCAAAACAAAAAGAACTCAGGCATCCAATTGATCTAACTTTGACTAGATTTTAAGGAAAAGTTGCATCAGAATGATTATGTTAGGTATTTTATGTTTTGAGTCCATTTTGTTTTCTTTCTTTTTGGGGGGATTAAACTCAGGGCCTTATGCCAAGTGCTCTACCACTTGAGCCACCTCTCTCCTCCAGCTCTCAGTGAAAATGTAAAAATGGCCATGCAGAAGTAAATGAAAAGGCTATTTTCAGTTGGCAAAGGTACACTGAATTATGACAAATGACTGAGTACTAAATGTACAAAGTAGGAGATCGAGAAATACAAACTGTGGACCCTAGCTTTGACAGTTCAACTAAGCCTCCAAAAACGTGTGCTGTGCTAGAGAAAATGTTCCAAATCTGTTGCCAGGTATTTAGAAAGATGGAAACTTTTTGTTCTTCAGGTGCATATAACACCACCTTCTGTACTCTTCAGGCCTGGCAAGTACTTCTCTCAGACTGCTTGTGCCAGTCTTAAAAGTCCTACGTAGCCTAAGAGAGTTATGTTTCATAATGTCTCCATTTGAGCTTCAGAGACAATGAACATCTGCTTCTGTTCAAACTTTCTAGGTTTTCTGTTGATATCAGAAAAAGTAAACAGTATAAATGTTTTCCAAAATTAGAATTCTTACAAATCATGGGTCATCTGCTACATTTCTAACAACTACCATTCATGCCACATGTCTCAATTTTGTTTGTTCTTTCTAGCTAGGACCTAGCTGTCAACAATGGCACCAGGGAGCTTGTTAATTATTGGACCATTCCCTTATATGGCGTCTAAACTTACTCATTCAGTAAGGCTTTCAGATGGAGCTGTAAGCTGCGCACTGCTGTGTGAACATTATTCAGCTCCCTTGACTTCTGCTGCGTTTTGGATAAACGCTGGGGAGCTGATTGGTGCTGAGTTTCAAAGTACCGATAGAATTCATAGCTGCGCTTAAGCTCTTCCAAACAGGCAGAATGAGCATGAGGTAGAACTTGAGTCACATCAGATAAAATACGGTGAGGCAAATGTGCTGGAGTAAGCAAGGGCCCCAACAGTGAGTTGGCTGGAGAAAGTAGCAGCGCCAGCCGTCTGAAGAACTCTGAACTCTGTGCCACCCAGAGTTGGAACAAAACCTAAAAAACAAATCACAGAGAAGGGTGAGAAGTGGGGGAGGGATAAGAAGGAATTTTAATCAACATTCAAAACAAGCTACAAATTTCTTTATTGCCTGACTTAACTTCTAGTTTAGATATTTCACTTTATTCTAATAAATGTAGCTGATCTAATAATTCTAATTGGCTGAGAACATTATACCTCATTATGTACTCATGGCATGAAGAAACTTAGGACCCCAGTAGAGCAGGTAATACTTATATATAATTTAGCCTCTACTATGCTAAATGGGAAGTGTAGATGGAATTAAACACTTATTAGAACCATCCTTCTTGAGTGAAATTCATATAGAAAGGAAAAAAACTGAGATTGATGTAAGGGCATGTATGCGTCCAAAGACCTAAGTAACAGATTGACTGAGAGGTTTTGGTTCAAAAATAAGACTATTTTGGTCTAGGAACTAGCGAAGTAATTAACACAAAAATCAGTCCAAGAGTATTCATAGCCCAGGAATGCCAGAAAACATGTTTTTGAGGGATACAGCCTGAATCCAGCAGCAAAGAATTTCTCTGGATGCAGCCCTATTTAAGATAAGGCAATGACCCTAAAGCAACCACAGGAGGGACTGCTCTAATATGAAAACAGGTAGCAGACAACAAAAATAGGATAGAACTACTTTAGAGAACTTAGATCCCAATTATTCACAACATTGACAATTGGCATTATTAAGATAGTTTTGTTGAATGAATTTTAAAATTATACAAGTAATGGATTAACTTCATGTAAAGCTATTTTATCACTAATATTTTAAGTGAGCAAGGTCAGATTTCCAAACTGCTAAAGATACACTATCTGGGAATTCTTGAAAATAAATCAGCTTACTTGTAAGTCTTCTTATTTAATCATTAAAGTTGGTGACTACAGTGATTTCCTTTATTGTTTTATTCATTTGTTTAGGAAATACTTCTTGAACATCTATGATATGCCAGGCACTGTACTGGGTGCTGATAATACAGCTGTGAAGAAAATAAGGGAACAACAATCTCCACTTGGGGGCTGGGAATGTGGCTTAACAGAATAGTGCTTGCCTAGCATGCAGGAAGCCCTGGGTTCAATTCGTCAGCACCAAATATACAGAAAAAGCCAGAAGTGGCTCTGTGGCTCGAGTCCTAGGGTTGAGCAAAATGAAGCCAGGGACAGGGCTTAGGTCCTGAGTCTAAGCCCCAGGATTGGCAAGGGGGAAAAAAAAACACGAATCTCCACTTGAATGAAGCTTCATTCAAGTGTGTGTAGGAGAAAGATAGATAATAATGAATAAAAGAGTATTTCTTGGTTGATGAAAGAAAATCGCTTCAGAAAAGGAGAACAATAAGTATGTGTTCATGTGTGAACAGATATATACACATGAGGAGGGAGTGGAAGGAAGGAATAGAAGGGAAGGAAGTGGCCAGGAAGGTCTCTAAAATAGTGTTACTTGAAAGAAGTGGTTCATGGACTCTCATGAGGTAAGAGTTACCCGGCAGGAGCCAAGTGAGCTTGGTGAAAGCGGCAAGTCCGGCTTTCCAGATCCACTTTCTCAATTTGCTGCCTACACAATTCAGGATTTAACAAGCTTGAAAAACATACCCAAAATGTAAGAAAATAGGAAAGTCACATCTTCATTAGTAAACAAAAAATAATTTAAGGGGTTGGGAATGCAGCTTAGCAGTAGAGTGCTTGCCTTGCATACATGAAACCCTAGGTTCGATTCCTTAGCACCGCAGAACAGAAAAAGCCAGAAGTGGTGCTGTGGCTCAAGTGCTAGCCTTGAGCAAAATGAAGCCAGAGACAGTGCTCAGGTCCTGAGTCTAAGCCCCAGGACTGGCAAAAAATAAATAAAAAGGAAATGAAGAAATACCACAATTGTGTCTCCCAAAACAACTGGCTTTTTAAATATCTATTTTATGACAAGCCCCATTTTAGGTGTTTTGTAGGTTTTTCTCACTTAATACCAAACAGATATGGTTATTCCTCTTTTACAGGCAAGTTTAAGTAGTTTATTCCAGGCCAAATAGCTTCAATCAGGGCTAAAATATAATAAACTCAACTCTGTTCAACCTTATTATGAGTTGCTCAGAGGGTCTTGTGAAAAAACTTTTCACTATAGCATAAAATAGTCATGATACTGAATTATTATCCAAAGTCCCACCCTCTAATATTAACATGTTTTGTTTTAAAAACCAGAGTTACAGTTACAGCACCTATATATGATATGTTCTGACTATTTTACTTCAGACAGACATTTCTCTATGCTTTGATAAAGTTCTTGTAAGCAACTCAGAATTGATGCACAATGGTTCACATTTGGCTCTATTATGATTCATAAGCCATTTATCTTTTGTTGAGCATTCAGGCAGTATTCCATTTTATACTATTATATGCATAAGGCTAATAAGCAATTTGGTACATATGACTTCACTAGGGGGAATTACTTATTCAAAGAACAAGTCATGTGAAAAGCTCTTTATGTGTCAAACTGCATTCTCAAACAAATAACTTTAGGAAACTGAGGAAAACAGGAAGAAAATTATTGCAATGGCCTACCTAACATAAAATGGTAACCAGGCATACTAATGCATTCCTGTAGCCCTAGCTACTTAGGACCTTCAGGTAGGAAGATCTCTAATTTAAGGCCAGCCTGGGCAACATAGTGAGCCCTTTTCTTAGAAAATAAAACTTAAAAGAGAGAGAGAGGATGGGATAGAAATAGTGGCTAAGATGGGAATGGTGGGAGGGATATAGATAAAAGTCAGGTGGGTTTAAAATAGGCTTTCTGACTGATTATATATAAGGAGATAAGACGAGGGATAAGAAGGATGGTACTCAGGTTTCTAGTCTAAGTTGTATGGTGCCATTTACATAGCAGTGGTAGAATGAGGGTTAAAAACAAGACAAGGCAAATTTCAAGGAAAGAGAGTTAAAAAAAAAATCCCGCAAAGAATTAGGGTTTTTCTTCATTTTGTTTTAGCTGGGATGGGGTAGGATTAGCAATAGAACGGACTAAGCTACACATCAAGCTCCAGAATCAGAAGATAGATACATTTTAGGAAAGATGGAAGGATATACAAGTTGATACAGTTTGAACTGGCCTCCATGAATGCGGTCAATTCCATTTGCAATGATGTTCATGGTTATAAAGAGAAGTTTTAAAGACTAAGGAAAAAAATAAAGAACAGCTAAGTAGAGTTTTCTAAATACTTAAGGGAATTTAATACATTTGGGCGGGTCTATAGAAATGTTCATGGACTTTTACTGCATACATTTTTATCCTTTTTTTTTTTTGAGATATGGTCTAACATATAGCCTATGCTAGTCTTAAATTCATAATCCCCATCTCAGCTTCCAGATGCTGAGATTATAGGTGTGCACATGACATTTACCACTTACTTTTTTTTTTTTTTGGCCAGTCCTGGGCCTTGGACTCAGGGCCTGAGCACTGTCCCTGGCTTCTTCCCGCTCAAGGCTAGCACTCTGCCACCTGAGCCACAGCGCCCCTTCTGGCCGTTTTCCATATATGTGGTGCTGGGGAATCGAACTAAGAGCTTCATGTGTAGGAGGCAAGCACTCTTGCCACTAGGCCATATTCCCAGCCCTACTACAACTTACTTTAATTTATATTTTCCCATGGTATTATTATTATTATTATTATTATTATTATTATTATTATTATTATTTTGGTCACTGGTCCTAAACTCAGGGCCTGGGCACTGTCACTGAGATTTTCTGCTCAAGAGTGGCACTCTACCACTTTGAGCCACAGTACCACTTCTGGTTTCCTGGTGGTTAACTGGAGATGGGAGTCTCACAGACTTTTCTGCCCAGGCTGGCTTCAAACCACAATCCCTAGATCTCAGCCTCCTGGAATTATAGGCACTAGCCACCAGCACATGGCCCATGGTCTTATTTTGTTTCAGTATTTATCTACTAGCAAAAAAGCAGTTCGTTAAATATAAGTGCCCCAAATCTCTACCAATTCTACAATACTGAATATAAAATTTCTCTCCAATATTTGCTACTACAGTAATATCACAAACACACTTTAGGTGCATGTCTCATTATTTCCTGAGAAATCTGTAAGGGTAAAACTGTTGGTGAGGACTGGAATCCATTGCTACACTGAACCACTTCAGCAATGGATTCACTAGTGTATGATTTTTCCAGAATCTTCATTGGCAATGAATATTACCAATTTCCAACACCTTTTGTAATATGGCTAATTTATTATTTTCAAAATAAAAATATTTTCCCTATCATGTACTTCATCTATCTTCTATTAAGTCTTATTTTTTTTTTTTGTCTCCACCTCCTCTAACCTCCCAGTGCCGAGATATAATTCAGGTTCTTATGAATACTAGGCAAGTAACCTACCAGTAAGCCAAACCCCTAGCCCTATAAATTTTAGACACTTTACATTCAAAGGAAAAGAATGTCTTTTATATAAAAAGAATTCAAGGCCTTTGATATAAAACATTGTGATATTTTTACTAATTATATTTAAGGTAGTCCAGCATTTGGAATTTTATTTTTTATAGTCATTTATATCCTATTATGGGTCTTTTTATTATGTGAACATCTCTTTTTCTTAATATATTACAAAAAAGAATTTGGGAATGTTCCAAAGGAAGAAGTAGATTTTAAAGACTTTATCCATGCTTGTTAAAACTCTGGCTTCCTATTAAATGCACTTATTTGGATGGTGGACATGACTGTTTAGTAAGCACAAGACTCTGAGATCAAACCCTAGTAACATCAAAACAGTAAAAATATTAAAAAATTACTTTTCCTATACTCTAATTGAATGCATTTCTTTTTTTCCCTAACAGTACTAGGGTTGCCAAACACTAAAAATATTAAAAATTTACTTTTCTTATACTCTAATTGAAGGCCTTCCTATTTTTTTTTGTTGTCTAATGGTACTGGGGCCTTTTGCTTGCTAGGCAAGTGCTCTTCCAAGTGAGCCATACCTACAGCCTTAAGGCATCTTGTTTAAGAACTTAAGATTCCCCTGGTACCCCATACCTCAAAAACAAACAAAAAGAATGGAAGATTCTGGTATCAAAACATAAAGATCTCTCAATTTAATATACATGATTCTCTTTTAAAAACAGTGAAACAAGCATCACTAAGGCATTTATGAAAACAGTGAAGGGGAGCAGGTGCACCATTTATGTTCAGAAAGCACGGGCACAATTGGATGCTGTCTTTTCTTTAGGCTTTCCCTTCTACAAATGGATTACCTTCAATGCAGGTAGGCTGAAGCCATCTGTGAGGTTATGTGCTTCTTCTTCTGAAATCTGCTCTTCACTAAGTCCAAGGCCCAGCTCCTTAAAAGGCACCACACAGATGTAGTTGGTAACATTGTCACTCTCAGAGTTCAGGGGGTAGGTTAAATTAGGTTAAGGCAATCAACAGCTTTTCATTAAGGCACAAAAGGTACAAATGATCCCAAATTACATTCACTAATCTGTATTTTGAACTTTCACTGGAGAAGTATATTAGTTTTGAATCTGAAATTATAATCTTAAGATCTAGTGCACTAATAATTTTCAGCCTATAATATCTCATAGGCTACTTGTGAATAAACATTTTTATGTCTAAATAATGAAAAATTCACCTCCTCAAAGGTGTTGTTAACATGCCAACTTATTTTTCACACCTACCTTTTGAAGCTATGTACTGTACTTCATTGTGTAATGGCTCAGGTGATCACCATGCTATAGTAACTACTTCTCTTTGCTCCCACAGCCTTCACAGTGCAGGGCATCACTAACTTGCTGAACATTGGAGACTACTGATCTAATGTAGTACTAGCCTGATGCAAGATGTTTGACAGACTATTCTTATTTCTTCAGACCACCTTCTTTGTGATACATCAGTATCAATAAAAATTATTTTTTGCCCTTCAATTCTTTCTGTAAAGAACTAGTAAGTAGAATCTAGACTTAAAATAAGGATAGTAAGAAGAGGACATCAGTGAAAAGCAGAGACTATGAGGGGGAAGATCAGTGGCAGGCAGGAGGTAGTGTGGGGTAGAGGGGATTAAGTATGCATCTATCTCAAAGCAGCATAACAGTATCTAGTAGTGTTTGAGGAGGTGGGGGGGAGGAAGAGGAGTTAAGAGAATATAATAGGGAGTGTGAACGTGTTGAAAATACACTGTTTGCACATTTGGAATTATAACGAAACTCCCTTGTATCACTAATATATGCTAATAATTTATATTTTTGTGTGAAAAACTGAGGAACATTTAACATTGCTTTTTACAATTCTAAAATGTCACAAGTGGTTAGCCTATTTCTGTAATGGCATATTTGCAGTATTTGAAAACCAATTCCGGGCTGGGAATATGGCCTAGTGGCAAGAGTGCTTGTCTTGTATACATGAAGCCCTGGGCTTGATTCCTCAGTACCACATATATAAAAAATGGCTAGAAGTGGCGCTATGGCTCAAGTGGTAGAGCACTAGCCTTGAGCAAAAAGAAGCCAGGGACAGTGCTCAGGCCCTGAGTTCAAGCCCCAGGACTGGCCAATAAATAAACAAATATATAAAATAAATAAAAAATTCCCATTTGCCACTAATACAGTGAATTATTTAGTAAATTGGCCAATATTAAAAACTCTCAAAAATCTAAAAAATTTTAGTGCTAGAAATTTACTAAGTGCTGAAAAATTTTAAAATAAAACTTACTGTAACTGTGAGATTGTTCTATAATTTTTAGTCCTTGTTATAAATCATGTTAAGAAACTGACATACTACTTTCACAAGTAAAATAATGCAGAGGAACTTTTTAACATTCTCTATGGGCTGAATTTTTTTTAACTTTACTGTAAAAATATCTGCATCTGACAGTTAATTTTTTTGGTTAGTTTTTCAATAGGCCATACATTCAGGATTCAAAATTCATGAAGTAACGATAAAGTAGAAACTGCTTCCTACCCTATTCCTAGTTACCTAATTCCCCTATTCAAAGGCAAAAGCAATCCCAATTATCATGTTGTACATTCTTCAAGATACTTTATGTATATATAAAAAAGCAAATCCACACATATATGTACCTGGAAGCATATGATAATCAATATACACACACTCACACATACTTGTACTACATATTTATTTATCCCTATGAACATATTTACAGTCCTTTTTATGTACAAGTGGTAGTCTACTATAAATATTGCTCCTGGCACTTTGCTGTTTTGGTTTGTTTATAACTCTCTATACAACTTGGAGATAGTGTTATGGTAGAGTGTCAAGAACCTTTATCAGTATTATTTTAATAGTTGCAAATTTTCTACTGTCTATCATATAACCAGATGTTCTCTTTTTGAAGTATTCTTTTTGTTGTTATTGTGGCTGGTCATGTGGCTTGAACTCAGGGCCTGGGCTCTGTCCATGAACTTTTTTGCTCAAGGCTAGTACTCTTAACACTTTGAGCCATAGCTCCACTTCGGTTTTTGAGGGGTTAATTGTAGATATGAGTCTCACAGGGACTTTTCTGCCTGGGCTGGCTTTGAACCCTGATACCTCAGATCTCAGTGTCCTAAGTAGTTAGGATTACAGATAGGAGCCACCAGTGCCTGGCTAAAATTGATTATTTTAAAACCACATATGAATCTCTTCAGGTTTTTAAATTCTTCTGTCAGTTTTGGAGATTTGCATTTTTGTAAGAAATGAAAAATTGTCTTCTACATTTAAAAAGTTGCTACCACAGTGTTACAGACATTATCATCTTGTGTAATTATTTTAATGTCTTTCACATCAATGATTCTGAGTTCTCATTATTAATCTTGCATATTTCTGTTGATCAGTCATATAAAAGTTTAGATATCTTATGCATCTTTTCAAAGAAATAGTTGGTGGTTTCTTTTTCATTTCAATTTTTAAAAATTTATTGTATAGAATGTATTATCTAGCCCTGGTCTACACCTAAATCTCATTTCATATTCCAACCCTCAACCTACTCACCTTTTTTTCTCTATACTTTAATCAGCCCAAATACATTCGTACCACAAGATCTTTATACTTGCTGGCTCATCTAAATGGAACATTCTTCACCTAGATCTTTCTCACAATTCAAATCTGTTTCAATGCCAGCTCCTTGGAGAGGTCTTCCCTCTCATTCCAACAGATGCAGCATCAATAACTTCTCTATCCTATACCCTGGGCACATTTTCCTTTACCATCATTATCGTATCTGAAAACCTTAAAACTTTTTATAAACAATTTTCTTTTCTTGCAATATTAAACTCAGGGTCTGAGTTTATTATTATCAAGGGCTGAGGATGATAAGTCAGTGCTCTAGCACTTAACTACACCCTCATCTTAACTGTTCGTTTAAAAAAATTATCTCATCCACTAGAAGGTAAAGTTCCTGAGAAGAATCTGTCTTATCTTGTTCACTGCAAGTTTTCAGTATTTAGAATGGTGAATGGCAGAGGATCCTCCCCCTCATTTCCTTCCCCTCCAGTAAACTAAATTCCCTCAAGGCAGAGACTATATCTCATATTATCCTCTGCATAGCTCATGCTCAATAAATACTCATTGGATGACTAACCTGTAGCTTATATGCCACTGTCAATCCTCTATATTTTTTCCATATACTTTTCTGTTTTTGTTTTTGTTTTTGCCAATCCTGGGCCTTGGACTCAGGACCTGAGCACTGTCCCTGGCTTCTTTTTGCTCAAGGCTAGCACTCTGCCACTTGAGCCACAGTGCTACTTCTGGCTGTTTTCTGTATACGTGGTGCTGAGGAATTGAACCCTGGGCTTCATGTATATGAGACAAGCACTCTTGCCACTAGGCCATATCCCCAGCCCCTTTCCATATACTTTTCTCTACCTGGAATGTAGTATCTTTTCTCATGATCAACTCCTTATTCTCTTTTGAGGGTCAACTTCATATCACCAATTTAGATAGTACCTCTCTAAAAACCTTCCCTGCTTCTATGAGCCAAGGACATGCTCATCTATGGAGGAAGGCACCCTGAGCATTTGTACTGCCTTATGAAGCCCAGCTTACCTACATACCAGACTCCAGTGTCTTTAAAAGTGGTACAACTGGTTTTCACTCTATTTCATTCAGGCATTTAAGCAGTAGGGGAAAGCAATGGGTAAGTTCTTGGTGGAAATAATGTTATATTTTCAAAGAGCTTACATAGAAGAAGTATATTTATAAGGCTTTAAGTCATAATATCTAGTCTATATACATTTTTAGCTAGTATTAGGTGTGTGATACTGAGCAAGTTTCTTAACCTTTATTTTTGTTTTCTCAGAGATAAGAAAATCTGGATAGGAAGGTTTGTGTAAAAATATGAGAGAATGTGGGCTGGGAATATGGCCTAGTGGCAAGAGAGCTTGCCTCTTATACATGAAGCCCTGGGTTCGATTCTCCAGCACCACATATCTAGAAAACGGCCAGAAGAGGCGCTGTGGCTAAAGTGGCAGAGTGCTAGCCTTGAGCAAAAAGGAAGCCAGGGACAGTGCTCAGGCCCTGAGTCCAAGCCCCAGGACTGGCCAAAAAAAAAAAAAAAAAAAAGAGAACACAAAGTATTCTGTACACGTTAAGCATTATAATAATCAGTGTTGTAGAATGCAGCATATTGAAGCTACAGAGCAGTCTTTTTGTCCTTTGATTAGTCATAACTTAAGGTAACTATAAATCCTTAGTAAAACAAGTATCAAATTCATCTTTTCTCTCTGGCTATTAAGTTTAAAAGCACTAAAAAGCACCTATACTACAAGCAGTCTTTGAGTTCTTCCTATATACTAGGTACTGTGTAAGTAGTTTGTATGCATCAACTCAATTGACCTTAGCAAAAATATAATGAAGACAATTATGTTACTATTGCCCTTTAAAGATGAAGAGAGAGCTTAAGAACTTGCTTAATGTTATCTAGGCAGATAGCTAAAATACGAACTCAGGCAGCCTGGTTTTGGAGTCTGTTTCTGAAAGGGGAAGGATTTCCTGTCACCAGCTTACTGTTGGGTCATGACAAACTTTCCATGTTCACCCATTTTTAAAAATCCAGACCTAGCAAAGCCAGGCTCTTTTGAGTTTATTTTTTTAGACCAGCAGAGGGAAGGCCTTTACGGTTTATCCCCGTTTAAAAAAAAAAAAAAGCCACATATGAGCAGAACTTTCTTCTTGTCCCTTTCTTTCCTCTTGGAACTCATTTCCAGTTTTAAAATAGTAGTGATGATAGAATTAGCTTCTAAATAGGCAATCTTAATCTA
This sequence comes from Perognathus longimembris pacificus, assembly GCF_023159225.1. Classification (NCBI taxonomy): domain Eukaryota; kingdom Metazoa; phylum Chordata; class Mammalia; order Rodentia; family Heteromyidae; genus Perognathus; species Perognathus longimembris. The sequence goes on from NC_063161.1 coordinate 19,409,626, forward strand.
TAGTTAACTTTCACAGGATGTAACGATAGTATCTGTATTCAGGACTGGAAGTACTGCTTATTCTCACGCACAGACAGAAAAGGATATTTTTTCAGCATATATAGGGTAGCTAGCCTTGCTTCTTGGAAGTTGGCTCTTACAGTTCTGTAGACAGCTTTCCGAAGACCGATGAGATGCTGACTGGGATGCTGTCCAGCTTTATTAAACGAGCAAGCAGCACTGACCCTGTCAAGCAAACTTTTAAAGTAAAATGTGATACAACTGTGCAGGTGTCCTAAAGTTTTTGTTTTCTAAACCCACAATTCTATTACACTTAGGGAAATATTCCTTTCTCATACTTTTTTTTAAAAACTAGAAAATGATTATAAGTATTGTAAATCAGGTTTCACAAATAGTCATTTCCTTGATACATGTACAGTCACTAGAAAAATCAAGTAAAAATCAGAATGTCAAAAAGGTTTTCTCTGATTTGAAGCAACATGAATTTTAGTTCAGATATAACAGAAATGTAAGAATATTTACATAAGAATTTGTACCTTTTCTGCAAAAAGATATCTACTTGCTAACATACAAAGAAGTAGGGCTACTTTACAATCAGTTTTCAAAACCTATATCCAGTAGGATGTAAAAAGGGCTCAATTATCAATACTTTCACATTCTTAATATATCTTTATATGTTTATTAGCTGTGTATTTGATCACTTGTACAGAACAACCAAACACTGTATAAAAATACATTCTGTACATTCACAGAAGTAGGGCAACATTACTTACCCACCTGCAGCCACTGGCACTTACCTACTCACAATGAAGTAGGGAAACGCACAAAGATAACAGGACCAGTGGCGAACAGGGGAATGCAAGTAGAAAGGCAAAATAGGGTTACTGTGTGTTAGCATAGCTACTCTCAAAGCTCTAAGAGGAGCACATTTCATGATACTTTCCTTAAGATAAATGGAAAGTAATTGTTACAACAATATGTAATGTGTTGTATTACAAGTGAAAAAAATGCATATTTAAATATTATAGTTACTGGATGATATTTATTTAAATCAAATCAGTAACTTTTCCTAATAACGAAACAAAATATCAGCCTTTATAAATTTCCTACACTACAATCACAAATCTGTAAAAAAAAACTCAACTAATTCAAAACTAAAAATGTTAAAACAAATTAAATATGATAACTAACAGGCATTATTTTAGAATAAGGGACTGCAGACAAAAATGGGTTATTTGCTAGACAACAAATTGAGATAATAGACAAAACAGTATTCATGACAATATATGGCCCTACTACTTCTGCTCTATTTTACTAAATCTATTTTACAAACTGAAAATAATTCTAAATATGATTTAGAATTTAGTATTCCTTTTAATTTTTGCACTCCACTGTCCAGTTAAATGGAAACAAATGAAACATGATCTCTTCCAATATTTTATTTGCCTATCTGTTATCATAGCTGAGTGTAGGCACCTGGCCTACTTTACCTGTTCATGTCAATTCTGTATATCCAGGTAAAAGTCAGAAATGACAAAAGTCATAGGCTCTTCTACACAAGCATAAGCATTAATTGGGTACATGGCTCTCAATTAAATGCTATATGAATCAAGAATAAAAACAAGAGATTAATCACTCTAAGGATGATTTTTAACTTTCTGAATTAGAAAATTTGATATTCTTTCCCATCAAGAAGTGAACTTAGGGGCTGGGGATATGGCCTAGCCTCTTACACATGAAGCCCTGGGTTCAATTCCCCAGCACTACATATACAGAAAACGGCCAGAAATGGCGCTGTGGCTCAAGTGGTAGAGTGCTAGCCTTGAGAAAAATGAAGCCAGGGACAGTGCTCAGGCCCTGAGTCTAAGCCCCAGAACTGGCAAAAAAAAAAAAAAAAAAGTGAACTTAGGGCTGGGGGCATAGCTCAGAGCACACTGAGTATTGTTTTATTTTGAAATGAGCAGAGGTATAAAATCTTTGTCTCACTTAAAAACTCAGGATTGTTGTGCAAAACAAAACAGAATGCAGATGATAAAGACTATTGAAGATTCTTCTACTCTCCTGCTTCATAATTTCCCAGATATAGCCTTTATGCCAACAGGAAGTACTATTCTAGAGCAGAGTAAAGGATGCAAAGACTACCAGAGTGTTTTCAAAATTGATTTTCACTATTTTTTCAGTTACAGCTAATTAAAAGCAATGATCAACTCCACCACATACTTACTCTCCCCTACCTATAGACTGCAGTGGTTAAATAAGTTACATAGTTATTAAATACACTGTAGTCCAACTGCCATTTGTAAGCAGTTAGCCAGCAACCTAGTGGAAACAGCTAATAGGAAACACAGTTTTAAGTCAGATGGGAGTGGATTTCATTGTTTGCTCTATCAATTAAATACTTTTAGTTGTATGAAGAAGTGACTAGCATAATATATGGAACATAGTTCTATAAATGCAATTTTCCTTTTAATAAAAGTTTATCCGGCTGGGGATATGGCCTAGTGGCAAGAGTGCTTGCCTTGTATACATGAAGCCCTGGGTTCAATTCCCCAGCACCACATATATAGAAAACGGCCAGAAGGGGTGCTGTGGCTCAGTGGCAGAGTGCTAACCTTGAGCAAAAAGAAGCCAGGGACAGTGCTCAGGCCCTGAGTCCAAGGCCCAGGACTGGCCAAAAAAACAAAAAACCAAGTTTATCTGCAATTTCCAGCCGAGAGCGCGCAGTGAGGGACAGAGCGTGGCCTGCTTCCTGGGGACCTTCAGAGCCGCAACCAGGCCGGAGGCTGAGCGGAGGGCCCCGACCCCCCAGGACCGGCCTATACGCAACCTTTGTCCCGAAGACACAGGGGCACTTGGCGGCAGGTAGCTCCCCACATCCCTGGGCCCCATCACGATGACTTGATAGCTGTGGTGGCCTCTGGGAACCTGGGCTCTACCTTGCCAGGCCCAGACGAAGGCCTCGCCCGTCTGCCCAGGACGCGGTGCCCTTCTTGGGTGGTGGCGGGCTTGGTGGCAAGGTGAGAATGGCGGAGGCTTTCAGGGGCTGGAGGATGGAGACCACAGGCGGCCTTGGAAACTCACCAGCACTGTAGGCCTCAGAGCTGGCCAATCCGGGACCTGGGGTGACCTCCCGGCCCTACTGCGGGAGACGTCAGCCGGCAACAAGGACAGACGGTCCAGAAAGGTGAGCGGAGCCCCAGATGGTGGCAGGTGCAATGGTTGGCGCCCTGGAGGCTGGGCTGGTGCCAGCACAGAAATGGTGGAATGACGACTGCAGGTGCCCGGGGAAGGCCCCTAAGATTTACTGGCAGCTTGCAGGCTGTCCCCTTCTACCCCAACCTTGTAAAAGATGACTTCTCGTCCATGAGAACATTCCAGATGGGATGAGGTTGCCGACATATGATCAGGTAGAGGTACAAAGTTACACTTGTCAATGTCCGTTTGTTAAAACCATAGACATGTCTTCTGGAAGGGACTTTGGCGATGTCAGACCACCTATAGGTGAGACAGCTGGAGTGACACGTCTGTTTTTGTTCCATGGGTGGAGGGCGTGGAACAGAAGACCCGAAAGAAGGAAGAAGAGGCTACCGGTGAAGACCTCTCCCAGTGACAGCCATTGATCTGGGTGCATCTCATTCCCCTTGCGGTATATAGCACCGACTGTGCTTAAGTACCTTTGATGTTGCAGTGCTTGATGTATTTTTAAAATAGGAGTAGGAAAATAACACATTTTGTAAATGCCTTTCTGTTAAAATTCTTTTCTTTTTCTTCCATTTTGTTAAAATTCTTTTCTTTTTCTTCCGTACAGCAAAAGGTGTTTCTTGTCAGCAGGGGTGGAGAAGGCCAATTCTCTCACAGGAGAGGAAGAAATAGCCTTTTTGTTAAAATTCTTGTGAAATGCATTATGGGGAGGAAGGGAGAATCATCCTCCACTTGAGCTGTAGGCTTGGTGCTGTGCCCTGGTTCCCAGGAGAGAGAAATGTAACGAGGACCACACCAGAGCTTACAGTGAAGAGTAACACTGTCCCATTCCGTTTCTTATGTGCACAGTATATTTAAAGAACAATGGAGTCCTAACTTACATCTAGACTTTCTAGATGTTAGAGAGGTTGCCGATGTATGACAAAAAGACAATTATGAGACTCTGTATGTTTTGTGTTAAAATCCCTAGAAAAGGTCTTCTGAAAATCTGAGCATTCTAGCCCACTGGATAGGTGAACAAAGGTTCTACAGTGCTCATATTTTGAAGACACTTTTCAGGTTATAATTAGTTACCTATATGCAGTCAGTGAAGACTGCTGTGTATATAGTGGGCGAACTGAGTTCTTACTTTAAAATATCTAGTCTATCTAGATGTTTAGAAGTGCCCAATGTGTGTTAAATGTAGAGATAGTAAAGTATCACTTTTAGATAACTTTTTTGCTAACATTCACACAAAACAGTCTTTAGGAAATAGAATGGGGAAACTACCCCTGTGAGCAGAATGGCAGGTACTACCTGTACTCATTCACTGCTTTGAAGGAGGTGGAAGGGAGCAATTGCAAAAGGCAATATGCTAGTGTGTTCATACCTGGACATCCTCAGATGCCATTTTTATGTATTGTGCATTTTGTTTTGTTGCTGTATGTAGTGTATATATAATGGACATATAAAGTCCAAATTTCACAACATCTAGTCTCTAGATGTAAAAGAGGTTGCCAGTGTATGACAAAGTAGGAAAATTAGCACATTTTGCGTACTTTGTGTTGAAATGTCATAGGAAGCTTTTTCTCTATCAATGACATTTAGATATGAATTTGTTTAACTGTCTCTAAGCATTACATAGGCCTGTACTTGTCCACTGGTTTGAAGGCCGAAAGAAGGAATTGAGGAGGGACTGGTCTGGGGCTCAAATAGCCATATTTAGAAGATAACTTGGATCATAACCACTGTTGCATGTATAACTGTATTTACCAGTGCAGTAAGCGCAGCAACCAAGTTTACATATGAAACAGCCGGCCCTACGTATTTAGAAGTGCTTGGTGTACTGAAAAGTAGAATAACTCTGTAATAAATAGCTTTGCAAAATTTGGAAATATTGTGTTCAGAAATGTTGTTGTTAGACCACCTCTGTGAGCTGTGTACTGTCTGTACTTGCTCACTGCATTGAGGAAGGCGGCAGAAAAGAAACAGTTTCTAAAGTCCTTATTTGATATACCTGATCTCTCTGGATGTGTAGAGTACACACAGTATATTAAAAGTAGAGGTACTAAATAACTCATTTTGTAGATATTGTTTGGTTAAAATTCATAATGACATTTTGTCTTTTGGAAATGGAATGATGAAGCCACTTCTGAGCAGTGCACAAGGTATTTGTACTGGCTCAGGGAGGGAGGAAGAGAAATAGTGAGGGCTTTCTACCGGTGGATTTACAGTGAAGCAAGATTGACCATCATCTCTTGGGTCTATGCATTTTAATTCTGTTCTGTATATCATGTATATAAAGGATAGATGAGTCCTAATTTACAGTATCTAGTCTTGCTAGATATTAAGGAGGTTGCCAGTGACAGAAGTAGAGTTATTTAGCAAACTAACACACTGAGTACATTGTGTTAAAATTTAAAGACTAAACATTTTAGTGAAATTATAAGAAAATTCCCTTGAACCATTGCAGATACATAAATAATCCTGACATTGGACTGATGGAGATGGGTAGGGTTCTAGGCCAGAATCTTCCTTTCAAATTATAGCTTTTGTTTAAGTGTGTGTGCTTTATCTGGAGCTACCTGTATGTTTGGTGGGAAACTTAATACCTTATTAGAAGCATCTAGTCTTTCTAGATCTCTAAATGTGCATAACCTTGTAAAAGTAGAGGGCTAACATAATGCCCTTGAAGTTTTGTAGTTGAATGTGGGAATGAATTGTAATGCTTTAGACTATGCTGTTTACCAGGTGGCAGCAGGGGTGTGATTAAGGGAAGAAGTGTGCAAAGAGCAGGCTATCTTGTGCCTGTTCTGTTAGTTCAGGTTGTCTAGACTTTGTTCTACATATTTATTTCAGTTAATATTGCTAAGTATTAAGTCTTAATGCCAAAAAAATAAGAAGTAGAAAATAATCCCTATATAAATGTCCTTTTGTTAGTTTTTAGGAAAACCTGTCTTCTGGGAGTGAAGTTAATATTAAGTCCTTATCTTAGAGTATCTGGAGTGATGGAGAGGGAGAAGAGGAAGGGGAGGGAAGGGCTCTGCTAGTATCACCATATCTACAAGATGTGCATTTTTAGTAAAGTACTTATATTCGTACACCAAGTTCATTATTTCAGAACACCTAATCTTTATAGGTGTTCTGAGGTGACAGTGTATGGTAAAAAGATGAAGTAGTGAGTTAGTGAACTTGTAAATATCTGGTACAATCAGCAGATCCATCTTGGATCTTGGAAAATGAAGTCGGGACTTATTTCAAGGCTGGCAGCAGAAGGGAGGAAGAGGAAGCCTGTAGAGAGATGTGTGCACAGGTGTGCTCAGATTTACACTTTGATTAAAGCCATTGATGTATATGGTTCCAGTTGTACCATAGGGATACATATATTTAGTAGAAACATTCTTGCTAACATTTTGATAGTACACTATAAACCTATTAATGAGCTTAGAAATTGGTTGGCATATCTTGCTTTATATCTCATTTTAAATTGAGCATAAAGGAAATGCAGTATTTTAATTGTAAAAAAATGTTTATTTGTAGTTTAAACACAGCTAGACTGGTGAGTATATAGCAGGAATATCAAACATTATAATTTGCATGATATTCTAAAAATACCAATGCGATAATGTTTGTCGTGTTTACCTAAAGAGTATTATTAAACATGTTGAAACCTTTCAAAATGAATTCATGTGAGACACATTGACCACTTAAACTGGGAAAACAGTATATCTCATAGGGGATAAAAGGAATAAACATTTATTTCAGCACCTATTGCATGTTAAATTCAGTGCCAGGCAATCTCTATTTCTCATTTATAGAAAATAATCATGATTTTCCAAATATTTTTATTTGTTAAAGTAGATTATGCTAAATATGACAACGATGTCTTTATCCCTTTAGTTAGTAGTTAGTAGACTTTAATAAATGCCAAAGGGTAACTCTTTTTGTCCTAAAATGCAACACACAAAAATGAAAATGGGTAATAAATCATTTCTTTAGACTATGTGGCAGAGAGGAAGCATTTACAAAAAATAAAAAATGAACTCACAGTGTAAAGCCTCTGGAAATGACTTCAGTTTCTTGAATAAGACGTAATGCTTTCCTCACAAGATTAGTAAACGCTCGGCTATTTGCTGCCATATCTTCTAGACGGACAGCGTATTTTTTTAGGGTCACTTGCAGTTTGGCTGTCTTCCACAATTTCAAAGCTCGTATAACCAAATAAACAAATAGAACCACTGCCCATATCATCCAGGAAGAGACAATCCACCAAGTGGGAAGCATAATGAGCAAACTAATGAAGATAAATAGCACTGAGACATCCCTAGAAAAAGAGAAACAAAACATACAGCAATTACACAATGGTGGGCCAAATAAGGTGACTGAAGAGTAAGGGGCCCTGAGTTCAAGCCCAGAACAACAAAATAGGTATAAATTTATGTAAAAAACATTAGAGATAACTACCATTTGAAACAAAAATTATAGATTTAAAACTCTAATTTACAGATTTAAAAGTAAAAATATGATTTCAGATAGTATGACTTCCTCATATTTGCACTTAGAAACAACCAATAATTTGTGAATTATTGTGAATAAAGTCATTTAATTAAAAAATTGCTATTATGTGAAATAATTTGAACAAGCTTTGCACTTTAGCACTGCAAGTAAAAATTAATTGAAGTAACAATAGGTATATATTGTTCATTCACATCAATTACAAATCTAATTGATTAAAATGCTTCTTTTAAGCCTTGAAAACTTTAATGGAATTGTGAAAGACATGTAAGAAAGAAGGGAATGTAGGAGAATGTATCCAAGGATATGTGAAAAACCACACCAACATATAGACCGACTCAAGAAAGTTGCCTGAAAGAAGGGATAGTGAATCACAATGGATCTCAAAGCTTGTATGACCAAATAAATATATAGAACAATTACCCATATCATCCAGGGAGAGACCATCTACCAAGTAGGAAGAATAATGAACATACTAATGAAGGCAAATAGCATTTAGTCATCCAAAAGGACAGAGAAAACAAGAAACCATGGAAGAGTAAATTAATTGGAGTCTGGTAATCCTAGACTCCAATGATTCTCTGGACTTGGCCTCCTTAATATTAGGAGAGTTTCATTCACCAATTTTATTCCTTATAATTATTTCCCAGCCAACTAGTAGTAGCTGACTGCTTATCCCCATGTCCCAACCTATCCTTGATGTCTCTATAATGTGCCTAAGATATAAAATATAAAGAAATGGCCAATATTCACATGTGTACAGGTGACATAAGAGATTTCATTTGGCACATTTCTAACCATTTGTTGGGTTGCAAAACTCGGAACTAATATATTAAGTTGGAAGTATAAAATAACCAAACTGGATTTTTTTCCAGTTTCATTTTAAATAGTATTTACTACGGAAAGGCTTTTTTTTGTCTTTGCTTTTTTGGTACTGGGGATCGAACCTAGAACGTTGCACTTGCTACTTTGCCACTATGCTACATCCCAGCACTGGAGAGACAATTTTTCCCTTTAATCTCTGGCATATCATTACTTTATTGCAATGCTAATTACATGGGATGTTTATGATATCTTTACAATAAAATACTCTACAAGTAATACTTACTTGTAAATACTCTACAAGTAAGTAATACTCTACAAGTAAGTAGCCAAAGGATGTTTTCTGGACAGTACCAAATATTAGGGGTTGCCAGGGAGCAGAGTGTTGGAAGGTGTCCATTTTCCTGTTGTTGAGGTTGCCCTGCTGACAGGATACTGGGATCAAGTAGCTCAACTAGCTCCACATCCTCTTGTAACAGGACTTCCTGTTGCAGGATGGCATGCAATGAGTCGAGTCGGAATCCAGTATCCTTGTCATCAAAATACACAAAGAAGAGGTATTAATATATATATATAATATAATATTCCAGTAAATGCTAAGCTTCTATCATAACATTTAGAGGTGTTTATTTTCAGTGTAGACTCTAAGAAGAAACAACAGTTCAATTTAGCTTTAGAGTGATAAATGGGAGTTTCATTTTCACAGTAAATGTGAAATAAAGAGTGAAATGGATATCATCAAGCTGCCAAATATAGAATATACATTTTTCATAATGAGATACAATTATAGAGTAAAAAAATGATTTATTCGTTCTTAAATTACTGAGATACAATGTGGAAAATATAATCTACATGGAAATTATAAAAGATGCTGACCCTGGTTACTGTAACAATATAGACAACACCTACAATGCCAGTATCAGCTGATATAGCCAATATCAGTAGGTCAGTAGGATCAAGATGTTCTAAAATGGTCATTCAACTTTTTTTTAGGTCTGAGATCAAAACTTGAACTTTTTATCTGCTGCTTTTACTCACTGGCTAGTGCTCTACCAACTGAGCCATGGCTCCAACCCAACTCAAATACTTTTAAATGTATCATTAAGATTTTAAATGTATGTAAAACTACACTATCATTTTATAGTTTATAAAATGCTTTCATATACACCAGCTCATTTACACCTCCCTCTCCCCTCTACCCACCAAGGATTATCTTCTATAAGCCAGGTACCATGCTTGACCTCAAAGGCACCCCAGTGTCTTTTTTGGAGTCATGGGTCAAAAAACACATAATATAGCAGAGAATAGGGGAAAGAAGGAAGGAAGGAAGGAAGGAAGGAAGGAAGGAAGGAAGGAAGGGAGGGAGGGAGGGAGGGAGGGAGGGAGGGAGGGAGGGAGGGAGGGAGGGAGGGAGGGAGGGAGGGAGGGAGGGAGGGAGGGAGGGAGGGAGGGAGGGGACGGAAGGAAGGAGAGAGACAGGATGGAAAGAAGCAGAAGAAGAAGAAAAGGGAAAGGGAAAGAAGGGAAACAAAGACAAAGGGAAGGAAAAGGGAAGGGAGAAAGCCTTACAGGAATCACAAAGACTCTGAATGCTAACTATTTTGTCTGGAAAATTTTATGACCCCCTCTTAGTGAAGCGATTGCAGTAACTGATATATTTCCTTATCAATGGAGGAAATGAGTAGTCTAATAAGGAAGGTTTCAATAGCCACAAAAATATGCCATTCTAACTGGGCACTGGTAGTTCATGGTTATAATCCTAGCTACTCAAGAGGCTGAGATCAGAGGATGAGATTTGGAGTTAGCCTGAGGAGACAAATCAGAAATTCTTTTATTTTTAAATTATCTTTTAGTAGTTGTAAAATCAGATTCTTATCTCTAAACAGCAAAAAGCCAGAAGTAGAGTTATGGGCTCAAGTATATAGCACACATTCAAAAAAGAATGTTCCATTCTAACTTGCTAAGAGCCGTGAAAGAACAATAAGCCCAAATTAAAAAGCCCTCAGTTATTATTTCAGAATTTCTAGTAAGAAGTCAACACTCACCAACTTGTGAAGTAACTCATCCTCTTTACTGCAATGTGGGAAAAAAATACAACTTTTGATGGATTCTGCCAGTTTTACCAGGATGCCTTGCTAAAAGAGATGAAAAAAACACCATGACTATGAAACATACCCAAAAGGCAAAACAACAACAACAACAAAAAAACCCATTCAAATAATTTATCTCTAGTTAATCACAATTTTTATGAGGGGGTGGGGAGAAACACATTCAGGTTATATACTTTGTTAATATGTTTCATTCTCATTAGTTTTCAGTCTTATTAGAATAACACAACCATCTGGCGATTTTCAATAGAAATAGATCTGTGGGCCCCTAAGTTAGTCTTATTCAGTACATCTGGAATAAAATCTGGAAGTCTGGTTCTTAAGAAATAGAAGTAATCGTGACATATCCTATTTACATTCTATGATATGTATGTACACCCATATATGTATGTGTATGACATGGAAGTATCAACATGATAATAGCACTTATTTCAGAATGAAAAGCAGTGTCAAATATTAAAGCTTTTTTATTCCAGAATACTAAAGCAGAAAGATACTTTCAACTCATTTTAGAAAAATTGTCACTGATTGAAGTGAAAGTTTGGTTATCAAATCAACCAAAAAATTCAGTTTGTCTTAGTAGCACAGTTCTTGAGTATGCTAGTATATGAAGTTTACATTAATTAACTACTACATACGAGAAACTACAATTGGCCATGGAAATAAAGATAGACATATAAATGCTGTATTTAAAAGAACTTACTATAGAAGACAAGGTAGTATAAATAATTACATGCCAATAAAACATCTAGAAAAGTATGAGAGAAAAGGATGTTAGGAGCAGCTAACACTGAGCTAGGCCCCAACAGATGAGCAGGAACTGAACAAAGGAGTGAAGATATGAGCGAAGGAGAGAGCCATGGGAGCACATGCCATGGGGATGGTAGCGTAGTCTGAGACAATTATGAGCCAAAGGAAGAAGAGATTACTAATGTGGTTACAAAGGTACACTGACCCCATAAATACATTCAATATTTATGTGGTTAATTAAAAAAAAGAAGTGGTACTGGGGTGTAGCCTAGTGGGTAGAGTGTGCTTAGCATGTGAGAGGCCCTGGGTTTAAACTGTAGCACAAAAGACAAAAACCATGAACCCCACAAGAATGTTTTATCTATATTACATATTGTTTTGGAGTCATTGGCTAAAAATTTTAATATACTACAGCAGAGACTAGAGGAAAAAAAAAAAGAAAGAAAACCTTATAGGAATCACAAAAGATACTCAGCACTGACTATTTCAAGTCCTGGGAAATTTTGTGACACATTAGTCCCCCAAGACTAAATTGAATGTATTAATAGATATATGTCTTTACAACTAGGGACAGGTTGTAAATAAATATGCTTATCTCTATTACTAGGGGTGTGTGTGTGTGTGTGTGTGTGTGTGTGTGTGTGTGTGTACATTAATCCTGGGGCTTAAACTCAGGGCCTGGGCACTGTCCCTGAGCTTTTGTGTTCAAGACCAGTGTTCTATCACTTGAGCCACAGCTCCATTTCTGGCTTTTTGGTGGTAAATTTAGAGATAGAAATCTCATGATCTTTCCTTTCTAGCCTGGTTTCAAACACAATACTAAGATCTCAGCCTCCTGAGTAACTAGGATTATAGGCATGAGCTGCTAGGGTTAAGTTTTAGGATATATTCACTTCCAACTAGAGAGAGACATTTAAAGAACGCTGGTCTTCTATGCTATAGTATGATTTTTTTAGAGGTTATAAGGTGCCACCAATTTTTTTAATGCAAGGACACAAAAAATAAATCAGCATGTTAAAAGTTAACTGGTAGTAGTGTGGAGGTGAACTGCAAGGGTATGACTGTGGCATAATTAGGAGTATATCACATGTCCACATAAATAAAGACCCAAGCTAGGTAAAAATAGTAATGAATAGAGTTACATGGAAACTGTCTTGACTTAGCCCTTATTGACAAAAGCAATGCAGGAGTGATAGGATATGATAAGGTAACTGAGAGGGTGTGGGACTATATGTGGAACTATAAAAAGAATGGGCTTTTGGTTTGTTTACTTTGGGGGTACTGTGGAAAGAAGTCCTGTTATGAAAACACTGAATCGGAGCTTTTGGGGGCACCTACAGGTGGAGATATCTAGTAAGCATCAGTAAAGCCAATGAAGACAACAAATCACATGAAGCTGTTCAGAGGAGAAAGGCCATGGAGAGGAAAAATCAAGCAGAAAAAAGAATGGGGCTAGGAGTGGGGGAGGAGGGGAAATGGGAAGGTGGCTTAGTGGTAGAGTGCTTGCCTAGCATGCATGAAGCCCTGGATTCCATTGCTCAGTACTATATACACAGAAAAAGCCACAAGTGGCACTATGGCTCAAGTGGTAGAGTGCTAGCCTTGTGCAAAAGAAGCTCAGGGACAGTGCCCAGGCCCTGCGTTCAAGCCCCAGGACTGACAAAAACCAAACAAACAAAAAAGAACAGGGTATGAATACTTATAGTAGGGACAGTCAGACATACTACTCACTAAATACTTAACAATCACATAAAAAGATGCAGAGAGTGTGAGAAATTAGTACTACTTAGTGCTTTATCAGGATCACATTATAAAAAAATGCTTCACAAAAAATTATTTATCCTTTGAACAGAATTTTGGGGGCAATTTATTCTAGAATAGTTAAAAATACATCCTAAAATATATTCCTTGAGAATGAACTCAAGAACTCAATAAATCTTTCTAAATTATAGCTACCCTCAGATTTAGAGGGAGAAAAATCCATGTTAGGAAAATCAGCTTATACAGCTAAAGAATTTTCTTGGAGGCATGCAAAATGAAGACTAAATAAACTTTCTAGACATATGATAATTTTTAAAAACACCCTCTGGCTATGCTTTCTTTGGTTCCTCAATTTAGGAGGAGATGCCATTTTAAGCTCCTGTTTAGTTATTTATAAACTAGCAACAATATTTCTATAAATAAAAATATTTGTCATAAATGATGAGGATTAAATATTTACAAACCCCAAGTTTATGCCCTCCCCAAACTATAAGCCAGTGCCCACCTCTGCCTAGAGACTAATCTTTAGCCACTGTCTGGTTTTACATTGCCAAGTAATCTTCCATCCACATTTTAGTCTATAAATAGTCTGTTAGATAGAGCTTAATGTTCTGCTTTCTAAGCCCTTCCAAGAGCATTTATTCTTGAAAAGGGCAAGAGGAAGAAGGAGTAAATATGAAAGATTAGCAAAAATGACTCTGATCTACATGAGCAGAAACTTCCCAAACTCTCCCTTATAGTTGAAGATGTATACTTTGCTTTTGCAAAGGAGACAGCTTGGTCAACTCACATTTTATTTTCTATTTATTTATTTTTGTTCTTTTTTATTGTCAAACTGATATACAGAGCGGTTACAGTTTCATACTTTGGGCACTGGATACATTTCTTGTACTGTTTGTTACCTCCTCCCTCATTCCCCCTCCCCCCACCCCTCAGCTCACATTTTAGAAACACTGCTTATGAGACCAAGAGAAAAGAACTTTCTAGTGGCATTACTGTGATTTTGTTTGTGGTCTTTTGGATAGATACCCAAAAGTGGGGCTGCTGGGTCATAGGGGAGTTCTATATTTAGCCTTCTGAGGAATCTCCATACTGCTTGCAATGTTCATCGCAGCACAATTTGTCATAGCTAAAATATGGAACCAACCCAGATGCCCCTCAGTAGACGAATGGATCAGGAAAGTGTGGTACATATACACAATGGAATTTTATGCCTCTATCAGAAAGAATGACATTGTCCCATTTGTAAGGAAATGGAAGGACTTGGAAAAAATTATACTAAGTGAAGTGAGCCAGACCCAAAGAAACATGGACTCTATGGTCTCCCTTACTGGGAATAATTAGTACAGGTTTAGGCAAGTCATGGCAGAGCATCACAAGGCCCAATAGCTATACCCTTATGAACACATAAGATGATGCTAAGTGAAATGAACTCCATGTTATGGAGACAATTGTTATATCACAGTTGTAACTACTTTCAACATCCCATGTGTATCTGTAGCTTCTATTATTGATGATGTTCTTGTATCACCTTCCTGTGGTTGTACCTACACTATCTCTGTAATCTTATCTGAGTATATTGGAAACCGTGTATACTGGTATTGGAACTAGGAAATTGAAAGGGAATACCAAAATTGAGAGACATAGGGTAAAAAAAGACAAACAACTACAAAAGCAATGCTTGCAAAACTGTTTGGTGTAAGTGAACTGAACACCTAAGTGGGGGAAAGGTAAGGGGGAGGGGGGAGGGGGGTATGAAGGACAAGGTAACAAACAGTACAAGAAATGTATCCAGTGCCTAACGTATGAAACTGTAACCTCTCTGTATATCAGTTTGATAATAAAAATTGGAAAAAAAAAGAAAAGAACTTTCTAATAATCTATGCTTTCTCTTCTAGTCACAATGGAATAAGCGACTATTTGGAAACTAAATGTCTCCTCTAAAGTAACTGAATATTGTAATAAAACACCAGTTAAACTAATGTTTAAGGAATGAGGCATTCTGATTAATTTTTTCTACTGAATTAGAATTCCTTTGAATATGACTGAAATGTACTAGAATAGCACAGAAGTGAATCTAGCCAGTCCTGGGTCTTGAACCCTGGGCCTGGGTTCTGTCCTTTAGCTCTTGAGCTAGCATTCTACCACTTAAGCCACAACACCACTTCCGGCTTTTTCTGTGATTAATTGGAGATAAGAGTCTCACAGACTTTCTTGCCTGGGTTGGCTTTGAACCATGATCCTCAGATCTCAGCCTCCTGAGTAGCTAGGATTACAGGCATGAGCCACCAGCACCCAGCTAGCAGATGCATTTTCAAACATAATTAATTACTGGAGATTCTTCCAGAATGATATACAAAATACATGATGTATATTAACTTTGAGATATTTACTGGGTAAAAGTTCATAATGATAGATATAAAGAACATTATAAGTTAAGGTAAATATACTCACTCCATCATTTGCCTGTCAAACTGTGTTTAAGAAATTACTTGTCAAGCTGCTTACTTATAAGTTGTGCTCACTTATAAAAACTTAAAGAACATTCCAATTAATTGATGGCTATTACCAATTGAGTTCTAATTAAGGCTTTACTATTATTTTTCTGTCCTCTAGATAATTTTAATGTTCAAAAGAAATAATATTTTAGTACCCAACCATTGTTCGTTTCCTCACTTTATGTTATCCACAAAAAAAATGTAGAACAGCAATAAACACTGATGTTTCTCTAAACAGTTTTGTATTACTGATAACAAATAATGTAGTCTTATTAGTGCTGGTATGGAGGTAATAGAGACTTTTGTTTTGGGTAGAAGCTTAAATAGTAAGGTAAAGAACAAAAGATGAAGCTTTCTTACTTTTGGTGGGACTTCTGTAGGAGGCTTTTGTTGTCCTTCTGTTGTACCTTTTTCTGGTTTTGGTGACAAAGAACATATTTCAAAATCTGTGTGTCCTAAATCTTGTAAGTACTGGTAAAGTGGAGAATTCTGAAAAAGACACAAAATGAAGCAGATTTTGAGAATATTACTGTTTCAAAAAGTTTTAGGGGCCAATTTCATCGTTCAACCTCATAGTTATGACTAACAGGTCCAAATTCTTTAGTTTCTTCTCTGAGAATTGAATGATCTGTTATAAAAATATGCCATTTTATAACAATAAATCAACATTTAAAAGAGGAACCCTCAAAAGGAAAAACTCTAAATAAAAGAAATCATGTAATTTTTTTTTTTTTTTTTTTTTTTTTTTGGCCAGTCCTGGGCCTTGGACTCAGGGCCTGAGCACTGTCCCTGGCCTCTTCCCGCTCAAGGCTAGCACTCTGCCACTTGAGCCACAGCGCCGCCTCTGGCCGTTTTCTGTATATGTGGTGCTGGGGAATCGAACCTAGGGCCTCGTGTATCCGAGGCAGGCACTCTTGCCACTAGGCTATATCCCCAGCCCCTGAAATCATGTAATTTTTGAGTGAGTACTAAGTGAGCAAAATTAGTTGAGGAATATAAATAGATTTGTTAAGAATTTCTTTGCCCAAAGTTTTGTAATGGTCAAGCCGATGCTTCAAAACAGGCAATGCTGGCTATAGAAAGCTCCTAAGAAGACTTACAATGAAAAAAGTTATAACTTGAAGCACAAGAAAAATTAAGCAATAATTGTATTCCATTGTATTTTATTTTATCATATATTTATTTATTAATTCATTTAGTATTGTATGGTTAGCAAAGCAAGTAAAGCTTCAAGGATGTTACCTTATATATGGTAAAATTTACATAACGAGAACATGTCAAGTGCTCATAAAAACATTAGAATACAGTGATTAACACCAACTTTGAGGTGTATATGCAGTATACTTGTAATCACATTATCAAGAAGGTTAAGGCAGGTTGCTCACTTGCATTCAGGAGCTGAGACAAATCTGTAATATAGCTGAGACTAGTCTGTTTTTGTCCAGAAAAACAAAAAAGTGCATAAATACACACGCACGGGTGCGCATGTGTGCACACGCGCGCGCACATACACCACTTCTGGCCATTTTCTGTATATGTGGTGCTGGGGAATTGAACCCAGGGCTTCATGTATACGAGGCGAGCACTCTTGCCACTAGGCCATATCCCCAGCCCCTACCTGTAACTTCTTATAAGTATATGGAAAGGGCTCAAGTTTGAGGACAGGGGAGAAAAAAAATCACCCAATCGCATCCTACAGAAGCACACTGTTACTATTATATGAAAATCTATTGGGAAACTCATTTCCGGTGAATAGCAAGCATTACTTTTTACTTTCAATCTTTTGTAAAGTACAAACTTGGTGGCACTGACTTCATTAAAAATATTTGAATCTTCAAAGGCATATGTTAGGCATTTTAGATAAACAAAATCAGTAACAGAGCTGTCTTAACTTAAGCCTCACAGCAGATACTGTCCAAAACCCTTCAGAGTTTGTTCAGGAATAGCAAGGGATTGCATTCTGGGATGTTCACGTGTCTCAGTAGACCAGGGGTGCCTCCAGAGGGCTAGGGCAAGGAAAGGTATTTTAAGGACAAAAAGCAAAAGTTTATGTAAGATTAAAAAAAAACAAAAACTAATGATCATAAGGGCTGACAGCAGCAGGTAAAGTTGGTTCATGGATGGTACTGGCTATTGCTAGCAGAGTCTTAATCAAAGTGGGAAGGCTGGTGAGAAAATCTTCTGCCAGTCCCTGTTACTGACATAGGGGAATAAGCAGCCTCACTTCATGGCCTCAGGTTCTATTTTGTTATGGGTTGACATAAGTGACTCTATTTTCATACTGACAACTTCTTTTTAAATGTAATTTTGATTGTCAAGGTGATGTACAGAGGGGTTACAGTTACCTATGGAAGGTGGAGAGTACATTTCTTGTCATACTTGTTACCCTCCCCCTCATTTTCCTCCCACCTTCCTGCCTTCCCCCCAGTCCTCCCCGCCCCATACTGACAACTTTATACAAAGTATTTTGTGGAAAAATGTAAAGTATCTTACTTGTATCATCTCAATGAAGGTTCACAAACTCAAAGGGTGTGTGTGTGTGTGTGTGTGTGTGTGTGTGTGTGTGTGTGTGTGTGTGTGTGTGTGTGTGTGTGTTTAACATTGCCAGTGTTACTGCTATTCTCATCTCATGGATGAGAATAGAGACTCACTCAGCTAGAGAGATGAGAGGGACTCTGAAGTCAGCACTGTGAAATATTACAATAAACTGAAAATAAGGAACAGTCCCTCATTTGTCTGGCCAAGCCAATTAAGAATTACAGAGCTACATTGGACACTGTGGGAAACAAGGGGAGGTACTTAAACTTGACCTCGATACTTAGAAAATCCAACCTTGACTTAGGAAGGGCAGGACTATGCTAGTGTGCCTGGCATCCATTTGTGAGCACAGGACTAGGAGGCAAATACCTTCCTTCTAAATTAACTCTCCTAAAAGAAAGACAGTTTAAAAGTATTAACATAATATAGTACTTACCTTCTGTCAGATTAAAGAAAAAAAAAACTGAGACAAGGAGGGAGAAGGACAGGGTATGACTATCTAGCCGAGGCTGGCCTCAAACTCCTGATCCGGCTGTTTCAGCATCCTTGTGCTGGCATTATATGTCTGTACCAAACTCCTATGTTGTATATTCAAATAGTGCCTTGAAGGACTCCATCTGTACTTTTGGGTTGAACTGTGAACCTCATCCCTATTCTGTCTCCCTGGCAAAAAGAACAAAAAATACTAGTTCGTTTGTCTGGATTGACCTTTTGAAAAGCTTACTTTTTAAAACACTTGTTTTTAAGGCATTAGAATCCTTTCTTCAAATAAAGTCCCATGAGGAAGAATAATAAACAGAACGATCAAAGTGGAATTACTCAACAGTCAGTATCAGCCAACTTTTGTGTAGAAACTCACAAAGTGAATGTTTGGGCTTTGCCAGGCCATCTGATCTCTACTGCAACATGCTAGCCTACTGCTGTGGTGTGAAAAGTCAGACAATAAAAACATAAACACAAGTTCCCCAAAACTTTTATACACAAAGAAATTTGAACTTCATATAATTTTCATGTTATACACTATTTTCACATTTCTCCAACCTTTTAAAACTATAAAAACTGTTCTTTGCTAATCAGCGCTAAATTGGGCTGAGGAGAGCCTGGAGCAACAGCCTTAGTTTACTGATTTTTGCTGTAGTCTGCTTTTCATATACTGAGTATTAATAGAAGTTGATGATAGCATCAGAAAGGAGAGTAAGGCAAAGCAGTGGAGAGCTAGGTAAGTTTCCCTATTACAACTTTTTTCCTTGGTTCAAGCAAAATCAAACCACACATTTCATTAAGCACTGAATTCAAAATGTAGTTGTGAAGTATCAGAGAATGTTACTGCCGCCAAAAGAAATAGGAGAAAGCTTAGAGGCAGATGTGGGAGCTCCTCAGGAAATCCTTGTGGTTCCCTATTCCTGTAAACTCTAGCTGACAGAAAACACACATCATAACACCAGAAAGAATTTTGCTAAATGAAAAGTTGCCAAGGACCTTTGGTTGTGCTGACACTGTTCTGGCGTCTACAACACATTTCATAAGAAAAACAAACAAAAACAGACAAGAAACCTCAATTTTTTTTTTTGCTGAACAAGAACTTGAAGAGAATGACTCATTCAAGTCTTATATAATTAATGACACTTCGTGCTGTCCCCCACCTCTGGGCCCACATTCAGGTATCAGGTACCAATCATTCAGTGCAGTGTTTGTTTTGTACATCATCTGTGATACGTCCTGTAAAAGTGCCAATACTGCTGGTTTACATGTCAAAATAAGGACTATTTTAGAAATGGATGTGATGGATGAAATGTTTTTATTATTAGCTGCTTCTTCTTCTCCTTCTTCTCCTTCTTCTCCTTCTTCTTCTTCTCCTTCCCCTTCCCCTTCCCCTTCCCCTTCCCCTTCCCCTTCCCCTTCTCCTTCTTTGCCAGTCCTGGGGGCTTGGATTCAGGGCCTAAGCACTGTCCCTGACTTCCTTTTGCTTACGGCTAGAGCTCTACCACTTGAGCCACAGCACCATTTCTGGCTTTTTCTGTTTATATGGTGTTGAGGAATCAAACCCAGGGCTTCAGGTATGCTAGGCAAACACTCTACCACTAGGCTTCATTCCCAGCCCACCTTCACTCTTCTAAACTGCTTTAAACACAACAGAATGAATTGCAAGCTTCTGAGTCTACAAATAGAGAATAGGCAAAAGATGAGAGAGCAAGGCAATTCACTCAGTTAGTACTTCGCCAACATCTATGTCCTAGATAGCATCTATGCACAGGGGATAAAATGAAAAAACAAAAAACAAAAAAACAGAAGAAAGCTTTGCTTAAATATTTCATCCCGTGACACTTTCGTTAAGATGAGTGTTTTTCAGGTTTTCGATGTTAGCAAGGAAAATACAGAGAGGTCTAGGTAGGCTTTGTTTAAAGAAAATCTCCTCTTGATCTCATATTCCTTAAGTACAACATAAAACTCAGGACTCTTTCTAAGACACAGACAAAAGGTGGTATGTTAATGTAAGGAGATCCTTCCTATCCAAGAAGATGAATTCTTTACAAAGCTATGACATACCATCCCTAAAGCCCTCTGCTATCAAAGTACCAAAATTGCTTCTCTAACTCTATCTATGAATTTTATATCCACGAATGTGAGGTATCTTTCTGTTGTCTCTTCTGTTTGGCTAGTTTCATAATTTAATGTAATATATTCTAATTGGAACATATCGTTCCCCCACTTTCTTGTTGGTCCTGGGGCTTGAACTCAGGGCCTATGCATTGTCCCTGAACTCTTTTGCTCAAGGCTAGTATTCTACCACTTGAGCCATAGCACCACTTCCAGTTTTTGAGTGGTTAATTGGAGATACGAGTCTCATAGGGACTTTTCTGCCTGGGCTGGTTTTGAACTGCAGTCTGCAGATATCAGCCTCCTGAGTAGCTAGGATTATAGGTTTGAGTCACTGGCACCGGCTTGTAAAGGATCTTGTACCTGTCTGTGACCATACTTGTATTATGATATTCTAGAATGTTTTCTAAAGTGATGAAGCTGATTAAAAAAAAATTAGTAGCAGGCAGTTGTGGTGGCACTAACCTGTAATCTCAGCATTTGTGAGTCTGAGACAAAAGGGAGGATCAGACTGTGAGTGAGGCCAGCCTGGGAAACAAAACAAGAACCTACCTTAAAAAAAAAACAAGGTTAGGGGCGTGGCTCATGTTAGAATACTTAAGACAAGACCCTGAGTTCAAATCTCAAGTAATACAAAACCAAACAACTGGTGCGAGGTTTTAAAGAAATGTCATATGTTGGGCTGGGAATATGGCCTAGTGGCAAGAGTGCTTGCCTTGTATGCATGAAGCCCTAGGTTCGATTCCTCAGCACTATATATAGAGAAAAGTCCAGAAGTGGCACTATGGCTCAAGTGGCAGAGTGCTAGCCTTGAGCAAAAGGAAGCCAGGGACAGTGCTCAGGCTCCAAGTCCAAGCCCCAGGACTGGCAAAAAATAAAACTAAAATAAAATGCCAAGACTAAGCCCCAGGACTGGCCACAAAAAAAAAAAAGTATGTTAAAATACAAAGTTTTAAGCTAAATCCAGCATAAGGCAATTCTGCAGATCAAATGACCTAGTTTCTTTAACTAAGAAATGATATAAAAAAGGCGGGGAAGATAAAAGCAACAAGCGGACCTTGGCTGTATCTAGTAAAAACGATTGTAACACATTTAAAAAATATCTAAGGAAATATTACCAGTTTAGGTATTAGATAGTAAGAACTATGAGTTTTGTTAGACTAGATAATTGGATTGAGGTTACTGTTATAAAAAGAGTACTTATCTGTTAGCTCTGCATGCTGATAGCATTTACAAGGTAAAAATGAGATAATGTTTGGAATACTTGAAGGTAATTGGTGGGTGAGAAAGAGTAGATAAGACAATTTAATAAATCATTTAAGCTGCTAAAGCTGAAGTTGGGTGATGGAGCTTCACTGCATTTTTCTCTTTGGTGGTAGTACTTTTAAAGTCTACTGAAGGGGCTGGGGATATGGCCTAGTGGCCTCGTATACATGAGGCCCTGGGTTCAAATCCCCAGTACCACATATACAGAAAACGACCAGAAGTGGTGCTGTGGCAGTGGCAGAGTGCTAGCCTTGAGCAAAAAAAGCCAGGGACAGTGCTCAGGCCCTGAGTCCAAGCCCCAGGACTAGCCAAAAAAACCCACAAAAAAAACAAAACCTAAGGTCTACTGAAAGGGAAGAAGACACAAAGCAAATAAGATAATATCTTTAAGTAAATTTGTTAGCTAATGACCCATGTATCACTAGTATAACCCATATAAATGAGATCTAATGTACTCATATAAAATATTCTGATAATATAGGGCAAGTACACAACTTGAAGACTTCCTGCAACAATGCCCAAGGACCACAGTCAGGGGTATCCTCTAGCAACAGGATTTCGAGCTACCAGTCTTAATGAAGGTACAGACTAATGTTTCATTTCCTGTGAAAGTTTTTTGTTTTTTCCTGGCATTGGGATTTGAACTTAGGGCCTGTGCTGAACGACACCTCCAGCCCTGTAATTTACTGGTTATTTTTAAGATAGAGTTCTACTTGTTACCCAGGTATACACCAGGAGCATGATTTGCCTATTTTAGGCTTTCCATAGTTGCTAGATGAAAGGTACATGCCACTGTATCTGCTTCCCTCTGTTGTGATGGAGTTGACAGAACTTTTCTGCTGAGGCTGGCCTGGAGTTGCAGTCCTTCCAATCTTAGTCTCTTACATAAACAATCATGTGCCAATATGCTTGGCTATGGGTTGAGAAGGAGTCCTACTATCTTTTCTGCACAGACTGAACTTAAACCACAATCTTCCCATTCCCAGGCTTTCAAGTAGTTAGGATTCTACAAGTGAGTCACCAGCATCCAGCTACCTGTCAGTTTTAATTATGTACATTTTCTTTCCACAAATAAATAGAAGATAAATGGAATAATAAATACATGACTATGATTTGGGAACCATATTTTAAAAATCACCATTAGGCAAGACAATTACCAGCAAAGTAGAAACATAAAAATCTGTTAAGCTAAAATAACTGCAGCATTGGTCAACTTAAACATCTATTGGATGACCAATATGAACCTGTAAATAGGCTCAGAAATGTTATGATAGTATTATAAAATTGAATCAAGTGACTAGAAGAGGAGCAACTATCAATTTATTCATGTATCACTAACCAAACACATATTGAACACCTACAATGTGCCAGGGATTAGAGTAATTTTAGTAATTTTCTGTCATTAATCTCTTTCTAGGGACATAGGAAACCAACCCCAAATACTCAACTTCATGAATTTTCTTTAACTGCCTTTCTACCTTGAAATAAAAAATTTAAGCCAAAAGATATACAATGAAGCTGAGTGCCTGTGGCTTATGCCTGTAATCCTAGCTAGTCAAAAGGCTGAGATTTAAAGGATCATGGCTCGAAGCCAATAAGGACAGAAATGCCCATGAAACCCCATCTTCAAAATAACAGTAACAGGGCTGGGGATATGGCCTAGTGGCAAGAGTGCTTGCCTCGTATACATGAGGCCCTGGGTTCGATTCCCCAGCACCACATATACAGAAAATGGCCAGAAGTGGCGCTGTGGCTCAAGTGGCAGAGTGCTAGCCTTGATCAAAAAGAAGCCAGGGACAGTGCTCAGGCCCTGAGTCCAAGCCCCAGGACTGGCCAAGAAAACAAAAAAACCCCAAAAACCAAACCAAACAAAAACAAAACCAGTAACAAGTCAGGTTAGAGGCATGCCTCAGGTGGTAGAGTGCCAGCTGAGCAAGCAAGCTAAGTAGGCTTGAGGCCAGGAGTTCAAACCCTATATCAACAACAGCAATAACAGCAAAAAGACATAAAATGGGAAGTAACTTTGATAGTCTAATCCTCCACGCCTAGCATCTCTCAAAATGAAATAAAAATTCTTTAGTTTGTGAATCTTTCCCCCCAAATGTAGTACCTATGTTTGTGTGCATAGCTTTTGAAAATTGTATACAATTACACTAGATTCAATTCTCTGCCCATGGTTTCTCCATTTAATAAATCCTGGAGATTTCTCAGTATTAGTAAATACATTCTACACTATCCCTTTTAGTGTCTTTATAGCAATCCAGTTAATTTATCTATCTAACCTCCTATTGGACTATAGAAGTGGAAAATTTAATAAATGTAGAGCACATGCCTTACAACACTGAGGCCCTGGAGCTCTATCTCCAGGACTGCCAAAAAATTATTTTAAAAAAATCACTGGGGGCTGGGAATGTGGCTTAGTGGTAGAGTGCTTGTCTAGCATGCATGAAACCCTGGATTCAATTCCTCAGTACCACATAAATAGAAAAAGCCGGAAGGGGAGCTGTGGCTCAAGTGGTAGTGCCCTAGCCTTGAGCACAGAGAGGCTCAAGGATAGAGCCCAGGCCCTGAGTTTGAGCCCCAAGACTGGCAAGAAAAAAAAAAAATCACTGAAAACCAGGGGCCAGTGGCTCATGCTTATAATCCTAGCTCTCAGGAGGCTGAGATCTGAGCATCGTGGTTCAAAGAGTCTGTGAGACTCTTATCTCCAATTAACCACCAGAAAACTGGAATTGGTACTGTGGCTCAAGTGGTGGAGTGCTAGCCTTGAGCTGAAGAGCTCAGAGACAGCGCCCAGGCCTAGAGTTCAAGCCCTATGACTGACACCCCTCCCCCACCCCAAAAAAATCACTGAAAGCAGTTGGTAGTAAAGGAACCACAATGAGTTCCACATTTCTAGTTTGGATAATTTTGGTGGTGCTTATTCGCCAGTTAAGGGAGGGCTGGTGCTTTCTCTGTTGCTTGAATTTTTAATAAGAACATATTCATAAAGTTGTGTGAAAAAAGTGTGAATCAAATTATCTTGTGCTCTTTTCCATATAAAATGAATGGTCTACTTTAATTATGAGACATTCCTTCATTTAAAATGCCAAGACTCAGGCTGGGAATATGGCCTAGTGGTAGAGTGCCCTGGGTTCAATTCCTCAGCACCACATATATAGAAAAGGCCAGAAGTGGCGCTGTCGCTCAAGTGGCAGAGTGCTAACCTTGAGCAAAAAGAAATCAGGGATAGTGCTCAGGCTCCAAGTCCAAGCCCCAGGACTGGCAAAAAATAAAATAAAATGCCAAGACTTTATCAAGACCACAATATTACTTCTTACAAAATGCTATGAATTGCCAAGAGGTTATTTGGGTATGGCAGTTTCTCTCCCTTTTTCCCTCCCTCTCATAGACAATATATATTTATCCTAGTCCTGCAGGCTTAAACTCAAGGCTTGGACATTGTCCCTGGTGTCTCTGAGCTTTTTTGCTCAAAGCTAGCACTCTAACCACTGGAGCCACAGCTCCTCTTCTGTTTTGTTTTTTTTTTCCTGGTTAACTAGAGGTAAGAGTCTCACAGATTTCATTGGCTTCAAATTGTGATCCTCAAGACTTCAGCCTCCTGAGTAATTAGGATTATATAAAACAGAAAATTAACAGTAAAGCCAGCAATGAAGCAAAAGGAGGCTCAAGGCCCTGGTCTAGAACCTGAAACCATGCAATGAAATCTGCCTTCCTCCTGTTCAAAGGACCAAGAATGATTTCTATTCTCAAGTTACAGAATGCACCAAGTTACTAACAGGTAATTTTTCTTTTCAAAACATGTACTAACTACTAATTTCTCCCCCCCAAAAAAGCATTCATATGGTATAAACTACCTATTTTTAAAAGTTTCGGGGCTGGGAATATGGCCTAGTGGCAAGTGTGCTTGCCTCGTATATATGAAGCCCTGGGTTCGATTCCCCAGCACCACATATATAGAAAATGGCCAGAAGTGGCAGAGTGCTAGCCTTGAGCAAAAGGAAGCCAGGGACAGTGCTCAGGCCCTGAGTCCAAGGCCCAGGACTGGCAAAAAAAAAAAAGTTTCTGCCCTGCTATCAGAACAGAAATTCTATAGGTCCTGTATTCACAATGAAATCTTTTAGGAAAACAACACATCTGTAATTAAATGGACTTGATGGGAGAATATGTGCCAAGAAATAATAATTTATTATTTAAAAATATTTAAATATCTTTTATTGTTGAATATAACTTAAAGCCAAAGGTTTAAACTTGGGTGTGGTAGCATAAGCCTGTAGTTCTAGCTACTTGGAAAGCTAAAATGGGAGGAATGCTTCAGCCCAGAGGTTTGAGATCAGCTTGGGTAGCACAGGGAGGTGCCTTCTCAAAAAACAAGCAAAAGCAAGTAAAGGAAAAAAGAAGCCACAGGTCTAAATGTGACTATTTCATACCGAACAGCAGCAAGTCTTCTTTTTGAAAATTAGCACTGAAAAAGATAAACACTTATCAATTGCTATGATTTCTTTGTTCATTCTCCAGCTGGCTTCAGAATACCAAAAAAAAAAAAAAAAAAAAAAAAAAAAGAACTAATGAGGAACATTGACATTAGCAAATTATGCAGTGGAAATGTTCTCAATTTTTAATGACCACATTTAAGGAGTTAAACTCTGTCAAAATTAAACCCTTAAAATGGAAAATGAATTTTCCCAATACTATTAATTATATTAGCATACTGAATTTCTATAGAAATCAGTAGATAGTCTCTTTTCTTTAATTCAGTGCATAGTCAGAAAGTGTGGTTGGAAATTAACTACGTAGTGCCTTTCCTTCCTTTAAGTCTGGGATGATTTAATATCATGGACCAATACCCTGAAAAATTAAAGATAATGTAAAATAATAACTTATAAAATAACATTCCAAAAAGCCCCAAACCCAAGCATTATTCCTCAACATCAACAAAGAAAAATCTAACCACAGCATTAAAAAGGATTAAAAGGACTAAGAAATAAGTCCAAACTAAACTACTCACAGACAACATAGTTCCAATTTTTCCTCTAGTGGTCCTGGATGAAAATTTCACTGCCTTTTGTCTCCACCTTTTCTTTCTGATTCACACGCTTCCTCCTATGGTGATCCCACTTGTTTCTCTAAGACTACAGAACAAAATGGCCACTGGACTGGAGGGCGTGCCCATGCCATTACTAAGCATTTTCCTATCCAAAGTAGCTCTTTGAAAAAAAAAAATCTGAACATCATTGCTTCAGTGTTATTATTACTCAGCAATTGCAAGAGGTAACAGGAACAATGGAGGCTTTAAAAATGCGTTCACAGGAATATACATAATACATAATATTATTGTATATTTAGAAGTTTTTTATAGACCAGTAAAATAGCTAAGACATTCACATATTTTCCTCATTGTACACTTCTAATATTTTTGACTGAAATGCATCTTACTCAATTAATCTTACATGCTAGAAACATTAAAAACATTTCAAAGTAATAATTTTTAAGGTCTTTGTATACAATAATAAAAACATACTTAAGTACAATAGTATCTAAGCCCCAAAACAAACAATAAAAATCAAACATACTTATCAAAAGACAACTAAGAAATGCAAAGGGAGGAAATTGACATATGTAGCTTATAGACTAAGCTTACTAAGAATAAAACTTAACAATGAAGTGGTCTTAACCAATAGGAAAGAAGATAGCAATGGTGGATTTAGCTCTCCTGGTTCTGATGCAATCTATTTTCAATGCCATTCCAAATCTGGTTAATTAACTGGCATATAGGCCAGAAGGTAAAACATATTTGGCAAAATGTTAGGTTTGAGAAGAAGATACAATAAATATTAAAATAAGGGCTGAAAAGCTGGGTGTGGTAGTTCATGTATGTAATCCTAATACTAGAAAAGTTGAGGCAGGAGGATCCTTAGTTTGAAGCCAGCCTGTGCTACACGAGATCCTGTCTCAAAAAAAAAAAAAAAAAATACCCAACAAAACCAAAACCAAAACAAAGCAACTCATTGCATTACATAATAAAATCCTGCCTCAAAGAAAAAAAACCCACCATCAAAAAGATCAAAAAGGTTGTATATTAAGAGTTCACATCAATTTTGTTTTCCTTTTTCCCTCCCTATCCCAAAAGTTATTAAAACAAAAATAAAGAAAAAAACAAAAAGGTAGGTTCTTGAAGAAATAAAAGGGAGCTCTTTATCTCAAAATGATTATTAAATATGATTGTTTATTCTTTCTTTATGATTGTTTATTCTATAAATGTGCAAAATCTCTCTAAGTAGCTATATTCTCTCAGCTACAAAAATTATAGAGAAGAATTAAAAATAAAAGACATTCTCAAATGTATTGTTTCAAATAATGCATTTGGACTTGTTGACTGGTGGTGAGAATAAAAAGTCTGCATGGATGCTATCAGCAATACTCAAAAAAGTTCATAGGCAATGGAGATTGGAGCTTTTTCTCCTACATCTTTAAGGCATGATTTGCTTCTAGGAATTTGGGGACTATTTGGTACAGAAGCAGGAAAACTAAAATCGAATCAGGGTTTCTAACCTAAAAATAGATTGGAAATGAGTAGATTCCCTTCCTATATTTCCTAATTAATGAGAGCTTCTAAGGGCCTAATCTCATTTACTCAACCCACGAGAGAGTTTCAGAGCTCCCAAAATAGATTTAAGAAAAATCTCATACTAAAGAATGATCTATTATAAAGGATGATCTTGTTATAATTGGGAACTGAGCTCTAGAGAAATTAAATGATTCATTCAGAATCTCAGCTTTCATTAGTCTAAGATGATCTCTTGACTCATACACAATGCTTTTTTAAAAAAAATTATTGCACCCTGGAGGCCACTACAAACACAATCCTTTTTAAAAAGTAAATATATAGTGGCAGATCTAGCAGTGGCAGATCTAGCGGCAGATGTGTATAGCCCTAGCACTTGGGAAGCTGAGGCAGGAGAGTCATTTGAGTCCAGGAGTTCCAAAGCCAGACTACAGGCAACATGGCAAGATCTCGACTTCAAACAAAAGGAGCTTATGCATCATTTGTATCAAAGCTTAAGCCAGAGGTTTGCATTTTAACAAGTGCAATGTGAATACATGAAGGGGATGGGTGCTAGGAATACTGCTCAGTATATAGCTTTGGCAGAAGGCTCTGTGTTCTCTTCTTAGGGGCACAAACCATGAAAGAGAGACCTATTTACTATTTTTGCAAGTGCAAAATGTTTAAGAAGGAAAAGAATTAACATCTATATTGGAGCCCTAAGAATATATGAAGAAACCAGCAGAAACAATATAATTTAAACAGGAAAAAAGCAGGCTTGTTCCCCAAGAATAATTTTTATATTTCACATTAAGTACATAGTTTCTTCTGGCATGTTTGCTGATAAACTTTGGTGATACAACTTTGGTTTTAATGATTAATCTTTTATGTCAGTAGGCTAAGGATTATTAATAAATATTCTTTCTATTACAGATATTGGTAAAAGAATTTTGCTATGCTTCTAATCTTAGCTACTGGATAGAACTAGATTACTTTAAATATGATGATTTTAGGGCTTAATGTTCTACTGACACAGAATATATATTTTAAGGGGAAAAATTCATAAATTTCCTATGCCTAATTATTCCCGACAGCAAATCCCATCATCAAAATAGCAAATACCATCTATATGTATAATCACTGGCAAAGGCAATTTCCTTCCATTAGTCAAATCAATAATGCAAGTAGGAAAGAATCTACAAATAACACTTAGGAAAATGCCTTGTTGTTTAGAGATGTATAACCATCTTAAAGAATATAAAGACAAGAGTTGACTGATGTAGCAGTTCCCAACACAGAAGGCAGAAAATGAGAGGATTGTGGTTTGAGGCCACCAAAATGTAAGCCTCCCATCGCAACAACAACAACAAAAGCTGGGCATGATGACACCCACTTTTATTTCCCATTATGCAAGATGTATAAGGAGTATCATGGTCCAAGGTTTGGACAAAACACACACACACACACACACACACACACACACACACACACACACACACACACACACAAAATCCCAAACACTGAGACCTTACCTGAAAAATAAATAAAAAGGGCTTTGGGGGCATGGCTTAAGTGGTAGGGCACCTACTAAGCATGAGACTCTGAGTTCAATCTTCAGTATTGCCAATTTTTTTAAATGCAAAGAAAGGAAAAATAAAGCAAGAAAGGATTTTATAGAAATGTACTCACTACCTTACATATGAAACTGTAACTCCTCTGTATTTCACTTTGACAATAAAGGAAAAAAATAAGTGATGTATTATTAAAAAATAATAAAAAGTGGCTTCATAATCCAAAAAAAAAGAAAGGAATTTTATATTTTTGTAGTATTTTAGATGTGGGATATATTGTGTGAGTCATTTCCTTTCATTTAATTGATTTAATGCTATGGGGAAAAAACAAACCCTCAAAAGCCCATCAGAGCTGAATATTGCCAACAAAGTTAACATTCAACAATTTACAAGAACTATGAAGAATGTGGAAGAGAAAAGATTATGATAAAAGAGGCAAAAAAATTATCTTTCCAGCCAGGATCAAAGGAAAAGAGGGAGAATGAATTCAAATAAACACCAAAAACCCTCGTCAATAAAGAGTTCAGTTACAGAGAATAAAATGACAAGCACAGATTTGAGGAGACTGAAAGACATCCTTCAAACCAGGCATGGTGGCAGTCACCTGTGATCTGAGTAATGGGAAGGTTGGGGCAGGAAAGTCATAAATTCAAGGACCGCTTGGGCTACATGAGGGACTTTGTCTCAAAAAGTCAAAAGAGATCCTTTAAGGACAATGTCCTCCCTATTAAAAAAACTGAGTCTAAGCATGTGGGACCTCAAATAATGCAAAGAGCTAGAAATATAGTCCAGCAGATAAAAAGGTCATATTTCCTCTGGGCACAAAGATTCATACCTATAATCCTAGGTACTCAGGAAGTAGAAATCTGGAGGATTACAGCTTGAGGCCAGTCTGGGCAAAAAGTTTGTGAGACCCCCTTCTTAACCAAGGGTGTGGTATTTGTGGGAAGGAATGTGGTTCTAGAAGAGCCCGGGTACAAAAGTTTGAGAGACTCCATCTCAATATATGGTGGTGCGTGTCTGTTATCCCAGCTACAGCTGGAAGTAAGAAATGGGAGGACTGGTCTAAGTGTGTACTGAGAGGAGAAGCAAGACTATCTAAAAATAACTAGGGCAAAATGAGCTAAAGGCATGGTTTTCTGTAAAATGCTTGCCTTGTCAGAGTGAAGATCTGAGTTCAAACCCCAGTACTGCCAAATAGTCTTATTTCTGGGTATTTTCCCCCTCAAAAGAGCAGGATTTAATAGAGAATGGAATGACTCAAAGTTTCCAATAATACCTTAAAATGAAAAAGTAACATTAGAAATTTAACACCTTTGTAAAATGACTGGGGAACCCAAATTGTGAAAACATTTTAGTGATATGATAATAAAAAACAACAATTTTGGTATTTCATTATTTGTTTAGCTTAATACTCATGCTAGATATGATGTCTGCCCATGATTTTCTAACTCTTGTCCTGTTGCTTATAGCCAGAGAGAGGTTCAATGTCCTCTGTCATTAGGGTAGGAGATTTGTAAAAGGTTAGCTTAAAGAAGGATGATCAGCCTGCAATATAATGAAATTATTCAGGAATAATGACCGAACAATGAATTGAAGGTAGTGAAATTCTAGAGCCAAGGACTGGGAAATGGGCTTCAGTACCTCTAACATAAATGAGCCTGATTTTGGATAAGTATCAGAAGCAGGTAAGCTAAATTTGACATTTTCCAAATTGCCTTACAGCTGAAGTTCTAGATGTGGGCTAGGGATCTTCGAGTTAGGTATACCTAGGAGAGATTTGAAGGCTGACAAATAGAGGCCATTTTGTGCTCCATTGGTCTCTGTTACTTTTCTCCTCCCCCTCTTCATCACTGGTTTTTGGCACTATGAGCATACTAACTTTGATAGAGCTTGATCCTCTGTACTTTTTTTTTTTTTAAATAACCTAATCACTATTTTCCTTCATTAAATCCTGTTCTATTTATGGGAGATAGAAAGGTTTCTGCTTTAGGTTTAGGGTGTATGGTTCCTTTAATATTCAGTATCTATAAATAGGGCTGAAGTATGTTGTACTAGCTGAGTAGTCAAGTAGTTCTCAAGGAAACATTGTACCCAATAAGCTTTCAGCTCTGAAGTTCAATGAAAATGGCCATTCCAAAGCTGCAACCAACAGAAGATATTAGAGCAACAAGGAGCTAGCTAGAGTAGGAATTACCTTCCATGAGCCAAAGGTCAAAGTAAAGAAGTAGTGTTGCTGAATTTTATTAGAGTTGAAGCAAAAAAGAAAATATCTCAATGAAAGTTGTGGCTTTACAAAGTAGCCACTATTAAAATGGGGACGCTCAGATGTCTCTGGAGAGTTCCCTTTTTCCTTTGGCTGGCCTTTCCTATTGGCTGAACCCAAATGGAATTTAGAGGGCAAGGGAATCCAGGTGATATGGTCCATAATAGGTCATGGTGAAATTATGAATCTGAGGCACACATGTAGATAAACATCGCCAACAATAACACCAATCTCTTACTCATAAACCAGGTTATTAAATAAGTCATGGACTAAAAAAGAAAAATGGAACTCAGAAAATTGCAAGACAAAGTACATTCCAAAGTTCATAAGACATGGACAATGTAGTAACTCATAAGAACATTTATAGTTTTATAAATTATTTTCAGTATTTAAGTCATGAAGCTAGAGAAAAACACAGCTAGATAAACACAAAGAAGAAATACATAAAAGTAGGAGAATGTTCAAGTTACAAACCACAAACAAACTCAATGGAGCTAATAAACAAAACCAATAATCTATCTGGTAAATTAAAAGTCTGGCAAATCTATACAAGATAAAAATAAAATAAAATGAAAAAGGCACAAGCCAGGCACCTGTGGCTATAATCTAAATAGCTACTCAAGAGGCAGAGATCTGAGATTTGTGGTCTGAAGGCAGCTTGGGCAGACAAACCCAAGAAACTTTTATCTCCAATTAACCAGCAAAAAGCCAGAAATAAAGGTGTGCCTCAGTTGTCAGAGAATTAACTAGCCTTGAGCAAAAAAGCCAAGAGGCTTTGAATTTACCAAAACAAACAACACACCCAAACCAGAAGGCACAAATACAAGCAGTATGTAATCAGATCTAATCAGAGACTAAAAATTAAGAGACTACCAAGAACAGTTTATACAAATAATTTTGAAAACCTAGACAGAATAATATAGATAATATTTACTGAATGCTTATAATGTGCTATTTGTCTAAGTAATTTATAGTAAATTAATAGTCAAAACTGCTGAGATAATTATTTCTACTTAGAAATAAAAAACTGAAGCATAGAAAAATTATATAACTCACTCAAAGTCATATGAATAAATAATTGATCTAGGGTTTCTTAGGCTGAGCAACTCCAGAGTCCATTCTGCTTTTTGGAATAAAAAATTTTAGAAAATTTTAACTGAGCAATAATCTCAAAAGCAACGAAACTGTCAGACAATACTTACTCCCCCTCTCCCCAGCAAAAGCCTATAAGGGTTTCATGGATTAGAAGACTGTAAAGATGTCAACTTTCCAAAAATTAAACTATAGATTGAAAGCCTAACAGGTGCTAGGCTGGTGTTCTAGCACTTGAGCCATGCCTACAGCTCATTTTATTGGACTTTAATAAATTCAAGAGCTCAAAAGTAAAAATGTTCAGAACCACATATAGCCCTAGGATATGTGGAATGCATATACCCAACTAAGGACTTATAGCCAGTGTATTTAAAGAATTTCTTCAAATCAGTGAGAGAAAACAATACAAAAATACATGATTGATGTTTTTAGTATCTTCACTTCCTTATCAGGGAAATACAAATGAAAAACACATACATAAACATACCTTTGAGGGCTGGGGATATAGCCTAGTGGCAAGAGTGCCTGCCTCGGATACACGAGGCCCTAGGTTCGATTCCCCAGCACCACATATACAGAAAACGGCCAGAAGCGGCGCTGTGGCTCAAGTGGCAGAGTGCTAGCCTTGAGCGGGAAGAAGCCAGGGACAGTGCTCAGGCCCTGAGTCCAAGGCCCAGGACTGGCCAAAAAAAAACAAAACAAAACAAAACATACCTTTGAATTTAAAAAAGCCTATAAGACCATATACCCCTATAGTTAAGGACAGTCATCCTACAGTGGTGGGAAAATGGGAAAATTTAGTTTTCAGGTTTATTTTCTATAATAATTTTGAACATTCAGTACTATTAAATTCAGAATAAAAGAAAATAACAATTAAAAGACAACCACCCAATTTCCCTTATCCTAAAAATTTAAGCAATCTAGACTGTCTCTCCTTCAATTTCCACATTCAGTCTGTAACCATTTCCTTGACTTTACCTTATAAATGTCTGCCCAAGATATTTCATTAATTTTTCTCTTATTTTCAGAATTTTGGTCCTTGTTTTCTCTAGTGAACTGCTGACATACAGGCTGTTACAGCAAAATGATCACATTTTCCCCCACTAATTCTATACTGTAGCCATATCAAGCCACTTCACACAGCGACCATCCACACTCCAGCCCCTAAAGATGCACACCAGGTACACTACTCACACTTCCTATTCTTGGCATTGTCAAAGCTCTTGTTCTGTAATACAGTTCCCCCCCTTCCAACCTTGCATTTGGATTCATAGTTTTAAGGTTTACCTTAGACATAATTTACTGGGTGTAGCTTTAGAAGGTGGCAAGAACAGCCAGTCATTTCCAAATTATGTATTTCAACATTTTATGTTCTGTACTGAAATGTACCTCGCTACCCTGCTGTATAGCACGAGCTATTTCTATTACAATTTCTTAAAGTCTAGCTGTATTAAATTATCACATATACATACATACATACATACTTACATATAAGGGTGTGAGTTTGGACCTGTCTGCTGGGGAGAAAATGGCATGAAAAACACTCTTGATTTTTTTTTTCATTCAAGATGGCAGAGAACGTCTTAAAAATAGTCCGACACAAAAGCACCCTTACCCAGAGCTTTGATTCAGAAGTGACTACACCTAGAGCAAGAGCAAAGGATAAAAGGGTACAACCTAGATCCAAGGATGCCCCGGTCTTAACCATCCATCTCTGAATTCACACTTGCGGACTATAAACTCTGGTAGAAAACTGACACACCTGCTGCCTTCATTCCGAAGACCACG
Source organism: Perognathus longimembris pacificus (assembly GCF_023159225.1). Lineage (NCBI taxonomy): Eukaryota > Metazoa > Chordata > Mammalia > Rodentia > Heteromyidae > Perognathus > Perognathus longimembris. Next base: position 19,444,923 of record NC_063161.1, read on the forward strand.
CCTTGACGACGACGATGACCCTAGGCACTTCTAGTTATTACTAACCTCTCACTCCCCCCCACCCCCAAATCGAGGATGAAATCGAGGAAGGCTAAATTGTAGTAAGTGAGTATCTAAAACGCACGTTCGAGCCCCGCCCCAGAGGGATGCATTCTTGGGGTACAGCCATCCCAGTGCACACATGGACGGGGCTCCCGCCCAAAGGCCGGGCCACTGAGCCCCGGGTGGGAATTCTGGGTGGGCCTCGGGCAGAGGCGGGCAGCGGCCTAGACCTTTCGGGCTGCACCTGTCAGGATACAGCCGACATTAGGCCCGGAAATCGCGGGGGATTCGGTGAATCAGGCCGGTGCTTCAGCCAATGCCCGAACCCAGGATCGCCTAGCCAACTCGCTTTCCCTGGCGTCCTTTATTACAGACAAAGGCGACCCACACTCACCGCCATTTTCCCCCCTTACCTCAAAAACCACCTCTTCGTCGAACTCCGGTGTCATCCTTCTCCGCCATGCCACCCGCCTCAGCACGATGGGAAATGAAGGCAGGAGGACTGGCGGCGCCGAGGTTTCCCCTCCGATCGGTCCCACGGATCTTACCAACTACAACTCCCAGCATGCCTCGCGGCCCACGCCCCTTTCCAGTCTGTTTATTGGAGCAGAAGGTGAGCGTGTTGGCAGCCGGGGCGGGAGCAGGAGGCAGCTCTCGCCTTCTGATTGGAGGAGGAGGAGGCTTTTGTCTGCCTTTTTCGGCCGCGACTAGTAGGGGGCGCCCGAAGCACAGGTTTGTATTTTCCTTTTTATATATTATTTATTTTTTGTGTGTGTGTGTGAGGAGGAGCTGGAGTGGAGCGCGCTCTGGGCGAAGCGGCGGGGAAGTCAGCTCGTGCCCGCGCCCGGCGGTCGGGCAGGAGCTCAGCCGGGCGGCGCTCGTGCTCGTCCGCCTGCGGGGTTTCGAGGCTCCCACCCCGGGAGCGCCGCTGGGTCGCTGGAGCCGGCTGCATCCTTTGTGCGGCGCTCCGGCGGCGCAGCTGAGGTACGGGAAGGCATGCGGGCGCTGTGGGGGTTCCTTACCAATGCCCAAACTCTGGAAAGAGTGCTCTGAGAGAGGACCATGGATTGAGGGGCGCGCGCGGGGACGCGGACTGCACGGGGCAATCATGACTTCGGCCGCCGCGGGTAAGTGGCTGGAAAGTCGGTGGCGAGCGCTGGGGGTGGGCTGGGGTTCGGGAGCAACTTTCTCTTCGAGGAGTGGGCGGCAAGTGGGCCCCCTCCCCCCAACGCACCTTTTCCCAGCACCTCGACCGAGCTGATGGGTTTTGCTGCTGGATGTTCCCATTCCTTCCTGCCCTGTTGGAGGTCTGGGGACCTCCCTTCAAAGGGGAGACCTGGGCTGAGGGTGGGAGGGAGTTGGTGGGGGGGCGCTCGGCTGCAGGTATAGGCGCAAATAGAAACTCCCCTTCCCCATACGTTTGGTTACCTCTCCCACGGTTTGAGCGACTTAGTCTTGGCGTGTGAGGACAGTGCAGATCATTTATTCTAGGAAAGGGCTGTGTTCCCACCCTGCGCGAGGGACGCGAGCGGCCCTGGGCTGGGTCCCTCCAAGTCTTAACAACGCCTGCAGACTCTTCCCGTGATTACTGGGGCTTTAAACATTGTTATTCTGATCTGAGAGGTTTCCTCCCTGTTACAAGACTTACCAGAGTAAGTTTGCCGACGGCATTTTTTTTTTTGGCTCGTCTTCACCCAACTTCCTTTAGATTTTTTCCCCCCCTTTTCTTCTCAGATTCTACCTGAGGAGTGTAAACAAAGCCTTATTTTCTATCTGGCTACTATAGACATCTTCCTTATCCAAATGACAAAGCCTCTAACTTATTAACCTTTGTGTAGATTATTGAGCAAGTCTGAACATTGTGTTTTGCGGAACATTCTTAGGGAACGATTTTTACTTTCTAAAAGTATTGTGAGGTTATAGTCACTTTATAAGGACATAGGTTAAACTTTAAATCAGAACTTAATAATACATTGTTTTTGAATGGCTCTTTTTTGGCGGGGGTGGTGGCAGGTTGAAAGAAGTGTTGATTCGAACATTTCTAGTAAAATAGTTTAAAGCATTTCCTCAAGGTTGCCCTTCTAGAGTCAGCACGTAAGTATCAGATTAAATTTTCCTTGTTTTTCTTGACGTTTGTTTAAAATTTCTGCAACTCGAAACTGTCAAAAAGCAAGCACTCTGAATGTTCAGATTTGTATGGTTTCTAAAGTTTCAGTGTTTCTCAGAGGTTGCATTGCTAGGCATAATCAGATTACAAGTTATTGGCAAGAAGTTAGCCAATAGTGATCAAAAATCAAGAAGTGATATTTTCCTGAGGAGATGTTATGGATCTTTTCTTTTTGAAGTTATGTGTATGTTTTTGATAGATGTCATCTTAAACTATTGTAGTTATTTATAAACTCTTTTCTTCACTACAGGGAGGTTTTCCATAATGAATTATTTTCATCCTAAATTTCTGTACCTCACCTTTCAAGTTTTCTTTGTTACTGAACCAGTATAATAACTTAAATAAAAGGAAATTTGAAAGGCTTTCTTTTTGGCCAATTACAGTTCTTCTAGTCTTTAGATGTCAGATGTACTTGAACTATCAATATCATTCAGTTCTAGCCCTAACACTTTATGATGGGCAGGTAAAGATGCATATATGTAAATCTGACTTTTGGGCCCAGACTGGAAGTATATGATTCATTCACATTACCCTAGAATAAAGTAAGCTATTTTTGTATTTTATCAACTTTACAATTAAAAAAAATCCACAGACATTTTTGTGGCATTTAAAGGAAGGACATTTCCTGTGTCTTGCTGAGTTGGTTGGGTTTTTTGTTGTTGGTTTTTTTTTTTTAAGGCATGGCTTGCCAAAAAGCATTAACTACTTTTTTGCTCACCCATCTGATAAGATGTATTATAATTCTTTTTCGTTTCTTAATAAACCTATGTATACCTTGTTCTTACAAGTTATCTGTGGTTAGTTTTTTGCACAATAGTCAAATTTATGAAATGTTGGGGAAAGTTATTTACAAGTGAGGAGGGAGCTGTTTGTTTTGAGTGTAATCTATTATATTTGGGAAAGTTGATGTAATGTAAGAAAGTAAGAGGTATGTTGTAGAACAGCTTGCTTTTTTTCCTCCTACTGATTCTGAATAGGCCTATAGGAGAGACTTAAGAATTATTCAAGTAGCAGATGAAAAAGAAGTGATATTTATAGGTCAAATTTTGAATTTATGTGTGTGAGTGTGTGTGCATGTGCAGGTCACTTCCTCATTAATGTCTGTGCTTTGCTTTTTGGCTGGTCCAACAGCCAAGAGGTGTACATGTGAGCCACAACCATCTGTGTGTAACAGATGACAAGTATGTTTATAACAGTAAAATGGTATGAGTGAATACTTTCTTACCTTAAATTTCCCTGGAGCCCAACAGCTGTATAAACAAAAGATTTGCTGCATTCCTGAAAAGAAGCTTTGGATATGACTGTTGATACAGTATTAAGATCCAAAGGTGCTGTAATCATTTCCAAATATCTTCCACTAACTTCAAGAGTTTGATATTGGAGAAGACCATAATATAATGGCTCCTCTTATTTGTATTTCTTACAAAGTAGAGCCATTAAAAACTAATGAAAAATGACAGAAACTTCTGTAGTAGTGACTTGGTAAACACTTGTTCTTTTAGCCACTAAGTTTATATAAATATTAGATAGAATAATAATAAATATTACTACATAATATTTTAACATAAAATATCAATTAATATTTTAATCCTTTAAAATTGATTCTGTTTCATTTATAAAATAATACTTGATATTCAATTGAATATTGAATTTTTTAAAAAGGTTTTGGTCACTGAAACATGAGTATGTATATGGTAGCTGATGTGTGTGTGTGTGCATGCATGTGCACATGCACACATGTGCAACCCAAGAGTGCTGGTCCTGGGGCTTGAACTCAGGTCCTGAGAGTTATCCCTGAGCTTTTTTGTGTTTAAGGCTAGTGTTCTATCCTTTGAGCCACCCATTTCACTTTTGGCTTTTTTGATGCTTAATTGGAGATAAGAATCTCGTGGACTTTCCTTCCCTGGGGTACCTTGAACTGATCTTCAGATCTCAGCTTCCTGAATAGCTAGGATTGCAGGCATGAGTCAACAGTACCTGTCTATAGCTGATTATTCTTGAATCTTGTTTTCAGCATTAGGATATAGAAGTGAATGAGACAAAGTAGCTGCTGTTCAGGAGTTGCATTGCCATGAAGACAGTTACAGGTACACTGAAGAAAATTGGTATAGGACAGAGGCCACGTACATCAGGGTTCTCCTGAAGCAAACATCCCAAGAGTTCTCATTTGGAGGAAAGTATGGCAGCCAGCTCTGCACAAAGGCTTGTTACTGGCTTCTTCCAGTACATAGGTAATCAACAATGGCAAGCACACATTCACAGTTAATTCACAGTTTAATTCAGTGAGTATTCATTAAGGAAAAGCTTTAGGAACATGCTGCTATATTTATTGAGAATCAACCTCAACTCAAATGTAATTAATTTAATTTCTATGACAGGAATTTGTCTTTCTTGGAAGGAGACTCAAAGAAAAGGACTGAATTTTTTTTTGAATTAATAAATAATTTAAGGCCATCTTGGGCTATATGGTAAGATCCTATCTCAAACCTCCTTCCCCCCATAAAAAACAGTACAAAATTATAAAAACAAACTAAAAAGCAAATTTTAGAAGGATTAAACTACAAAAGCAAAAAAGAATGGATTAAATGCCCCCGACACTCCTGATACTACCCTGACACTCAAAAAGTAGATTAATTAGATGAGTTACGGTTAAATAATATATATACATATATATACATACACACACATATATAACTTTATTTGTCATCTTAACCATTTTAAATGTATAGTTCAGAAATGATAAGTGCATTATTGTAGCTGGAGCCTTAGAATTTGCAGCCTTAGAATTCTTTTTATCTTCAAAATATTTTTTTTCAAAAATTCTAGATGTAGAACATTTTGAGAAAGATAGAAATTAAATCAACACGACAGTCTGTCAGTTTGTATTGTCAGATGAGAGGTTGGTGTCCTAGGGCTTTGGGTTAAGACTTGACCTGATAGGTTGAGACTTTAACTCAATAGACCAATACAAAAAGCTTCCCCACTAGCCTTTGGTGGGTTTTGCAATTATTTTCAGTCTAAAAAAGTTAAAACTGTTACTATACTTCTTGAATAGCTAGCTGGAAATTGCCTAATTTGGAAATCTGGGCAATTTTGAAAATGTATTGCCTTCCTTATGATAAACTTAGGCCTAGGAATTGATTTTTTTTTTTTTTTTTTTTTTTTTGGGCCAGTCCTGGGGCTTCGACTCAGGGCCTGAGCACTGTCCCTGGCTTCTTTTTGCTCAAGGCTAGCACTCTGCCACTTGAGCCACAGCGCCACTTCTGGCCATTTTCTGTATATGTGGTGCTGGGGAATCGAACCCAGGGCCTCATGTATACGAGGCAAGCACTTTTGCCACTAGGCCATATCCCTAGCCCCAGGCCTAGGAATTGAATGTGAAGGTATTTGTTATATAATGTCTGTGTAATATGATTAAAGAACTTCTCTGGTTGGGAAAAGGAAGTAGAGCACCCACTCTTATTCAGTTCTGTGTAATATTTTCCTGAACGTTGTGACTAATTTCCTTCTTCAAAAAGAAAAACAGCATCAAATGATATATCAAAGCCTCAGTGTGTTCAAGTAAAGTAAACAGTATCCAATGGTCTTTAAAATTTTTCAGTTGTTATTATAAAGGTGATGGACAGAGGGGTTGTAGTTACATAAGTTAGATAATGAATACATTTCTTTTGGATAATGTTTCCCCTTCCCTCCCTGTCTCCCAGTTTTCCCTTCTCATTTCAATAATCTTTAGCAGCAGATATTTGAAACTTTCTTTCTAGTAAGTTAGGGTTTTTCAAAAAATATTTATTTTATTAAGTATTAGGTCTTGTTGAAGGAACAAATATAACTAAGAAGTGTAAGATAAAGCATTTAACCTTAAGTTTCCATGGGACAATATGACTGATAAGTGATAGTGTAGTTGAAGGATATTAAAGGAATACAGGCATACAATTTGTAAATATATAGCTGTATGTTTTTAGTTTGTTTGCATTTTGGCTGGTTGTGGGGCTTGAACTTGGGGCCTGGGTACTGTGTCCTGAGCTTTTTTGGCTCAAGTCTAATGCTCTACGATTTTGAGCCACAGTGCCACTTCTGGTTTTCTGGTGGTTAATCCCAGATAAGAGTCTCATGCTCCTGCCCTGGCTGGCTTTGAATCATGATCCTCAGATCTCAGCCTCCTGAGTAGCTAGGATTACAGGCTTGAGACACCAGTGCCAGGGACTTCACTGGTTTTTTTTTTTTTTTTTTGCCAGTCCTGGGGCTTGAACTCAGGGCCTGAGCACTGTCTCTGGCTTCTTTTTGCTCAAGGCTAGCACTCTGCCACTTGAGCCACAGCGCCACTTCCGGCTTTTTCTGTGTGTATGTGGTACTGAGGAATCGAACCCAGGGCTTCATGCATGCTAGGCAAGCACTCTACCACTAAGCCACACTCCCAGCCCTTCACTGGTTTTTAATATAGAGCTGACATCAAGTTCCTATAGGCTGGGAGCAGGTCTATACAAATCTAATATTGCATACTTGGCATGAATTAAATATTTTATATATAATTTGAAGAAAAATCACTTCAATTTTGGTCAGTGGTTAATAGCTAAATGTGCTGGTGCATGCATTTAACCCAGCACTCAGGTGGCTGATTTCTGTATTTATTTAGCCAGTCCTGGGGCTTGAACTCAGGGTCTGAGCATGGTCCCTGGCTTCCTTTTGCTCTATGCTAGCACCACTTGAGCCACAGCGTCACTTCTGGCATTTTCTGTTTATGTGGTGCTGAGGAATTGGACCCAAGCCTTAATGCATGCCGGGCAAGCACTCTACCAGTAAGCCACCTTCCCAGCCCTCTGTATTTATTTTCAGGTTTGTTTTGGGATTCACCTAGACACTGATGGCTCATGCCTATAATCTTAGCTACTGGAGAGACTAATATCTGAGGATGGCAGTTCAAAGCCAGCCCAGGCAGAAAAGTCTGTAAGATTCTTATTTCCAGGTGGTCAGCAAAAGGCTAGAAGTGTAGGTATGGCTCAAATGGTATAGTGTCAGCTTTAAATGAAAAATCCAAGCGAGAGCACGAGGCCTTGAGTTCAAGCTGTAGTGCTGCCACACACACAAAAAGATTGTTTGAACATTCTATCCAGATGGATTCTTGATAAAAAGGCGCTTAGGTATTATTGTATTATTTATCACCAGGCAAAAGGATACTACTATTTATTTATATAAGAAACTTAATGAGTTGTATCATGCCAGCGAATTCAGCTCTCAGCACTAAGCAAATGAAGTAAAGCACTAGTACCTAGGTCCTACACAAAGTTGTTTCATTTAGTATCAAAGCTGGAAGAAAAGCTGTGTTGGACATAATAAGGAATGAACTTACTGTGCATAAAGCTATATATACTGGAATTGATGTCAGTTGAAGAAATTTTCCGGAATGGTGACTATCAAACAGTCTGTAGTAAAATTCAGATTCATATTATTAAAAACTGTCATCTAGTTTAATTTAGCCTCTTACACTTCTGTTTTGTTTTATCATCTAATTATTTTCCCTTCTAGAGATTAAGAAACCACCACTGGCCCCCAAACCAAAGATTGTGGGGGCAAATAATCGATCAGCTCCTCCTCCTGTTGCGCCTAAACCTGACACTGTGATTGTTAGTGCTCTACAACGAATAAAAAAACCGAAACCAACAATTGCACCCAAACCAAAAGTTCTGAAGAGCTCACTTGTTAATGACATTGGGCAGCCTCCATCAAGGAGAATCACTGTGCACCTGGAAGAGCAAAAACCAGAATTATCTGACAGCAGGGACACCTTCAGTTGCAAAAATGTAGAGGTGCAGCTGGGCAGCAATTCAGTTTTACCAGAGTATTCTTGTTCTTCTGAGTATGCCAAAAAGCCTGGGAGTAGAAATAATGTATATGTAAAGCAACTTGTTTTGGAGCCTCTGAAAATGAAAGAGAAATCAGAAAATAGTGAACTCAACAAGCCCTCTTTGGCTGTACAAAGTAGGAATAAGTGGGATTCTTGTGAAAATTGCAGGAGCTTCAGTGAAGTATTAAAGGCAAGCACCCTTGGAGAGAAGTTCCATGATGTTTCAACACAGCAAACACTAACTTGTAGCTCTCCAGAGAAGCACATATCCACAGACAACCCAGAAATGAATGGGGGCCACAGTTCCAACATACAGTGCAGAACTGAATGTTCAAATTTGTCACCTTCTCTATCTAGTTTGGAAAAAGTTCCTGCTTCTCAAAACTGCCATCCACAGCTTCCTGGGGAGGAGTTTCAAAATTCTAAAACTTGTCAGGATGACAGTGAAAAAAGCAATAGTTGTTTTCATCCATCTGAACTTGATGCTCCAGAAAATGATAAAAGGAATGATTTTCTATCTAAAGATGTAGTAAACAGCAAAACAGAAGTTCAAGACTTCCCTCCCCTAGAAATTTCCTTAGTACCATATACCCCTAGATTTCCAACTCCCAAGCCCAGAAAGAACTTCAGTGCTCGTCTCTTACGTCAAAAGTGTATAGATACTCCTAGTGAAAGTACTGAAAAAGCTGAGGATTCAAATAACAGCTCTTCTTCTTGTACTGTAAATAATTTAAAAAGCAATAAAGTCAGTTTTCTTCATCAGAAAGTTGTGACTATCCAGAAACAAGCGAACAAAGAGAAGCCAGAAAATAAAAGTGAATTGCATAGTGATTCCAGCAGTGACAGCCCAGACTTAATCGACTCACAGAAAGCTATGAGGCATGAAACATCCTCCTCTGGAAAAATGGCACCTTCTTTTGATACAGACTCTAATGTACCAGGTGATTTCAGGAGAGTAGATGGTTCTAGCATGTCACTCCCTGTGGACAAAGGGACTGATTTGGTAAGATGCAGTGCTCTGTCTTTGAGCCTGCCTAAGCAGGTTGAGTTAAAGTGCACTGAACCTCTGCCAGCTCCCTGTGACCCGGGAGTGACTGTCTCTCAATTGCAAAAGGGATCTATAACAAAAGAAGAAAGTTCTTCAAGAGTTGTCCCCAAAAAGCCTCAGAGACACAGCTTGCCTGCTGCAGGAGTGCTTAAAAAGGCTGCCTCTGAGGAGCTTGTGGAGAAAAGTTCTTATCCCTCTAATAGAGAGAAAAATCTGGAGAAAAGTCTAGAAAGCAATCACCTTCAGCATTTGGGTGCCCAGAACCATGGTATGTCATCATCATCCTTTGATATGCCTGAACAGTATTCAGAAAAACCAGTGTGGAAATTACCTCATCCCATTTTACCCTTTTTTGGGAACCCAGAATCCCTAAAGTCTATTATTGTCTCCTCAAATACTGAACCTTCCGTTTCTCCGACCAAACCTAGAGCAAAATCATTATCTGCTGTGGATACAATCAAGTGCACTAAGCCTGGCAAAGAGTCTCCAAAAAAGAACTCTTTGAAAAAGTTGCTTAACATAAAACTATCCATTAGTTTCTCAAAGAGTGATATTCAGAAATTTTGGTCCAAGAATAGCCAGTTCAGAGATGGATTTCCAAGCAGCCTGTCTGATGTGGAGCAAAAAGGGATTGAAAGTGATTGGCATGGCTTCCTGGTAAGAGAAAAGAAGAGAAGTAAACCCACAAAGGCATATTCTGCAGATAACTATAGCCCTGAATCTCGAAAGAAGAAGAGACCTTGGAATCAGACTGGTGTAGCTAATGGTCTAAGAGCTGAATCTTTGGATGACCAAATACTCTCTAGGGATTCATCACATCAGGTATCTAGTAAATCTGTTATAAGTGGCAGTGCACCAGAGTATGAAAATGTACGCTATTATGAGGAAATACCCGAGTATGAAAACTTTCCATTTATTATGGCAATGCGGAATAGTCTGGAATTGGAATTGCAGAAGTCCAGCAGTGTGGAGGACCCTGATGCAAATGTGTATGAAATAGAAGAACTATATGAAGCTGCAGATGGCCAGGTGCAACTTGGATCCAGACCTCAGCATTCCAGGTAAACCATAGGTGTGTCAGGCATTGCACTTTTGCATGCATTCATTGCAATTAACCATCAGCCCTGTGGGATAGGAAAAAATAAAACCCACGCAGTAAGGAACTGAGTTAGAAAACAGATTATCCAGGCACTGATGGCTTACACCTGTAATCCTAGCTACTCAGGAAGTTGAAATCCAGAGGCTAGAAGTTGGAAGTTGAAGGCCAGTTTAGGCAGAAGTTTTCAAGAGTCCCATCTCCAAAATAACACGCAAAAAGCCTGCTTGGAGATGTGGGTCAAGTGGTAGGGAGTCATTGGAGTAAGCAAGCTGAGCAAGTTGGAGGCCCTCAGTTCAATCTGAAACACCAAAGGAAAAAAAGGGGAAAGCAGAGATTAAATGATTTCCACATGTAGCTTCTTTCTACCTTACAGTAGGAAAAGATATTTGTACTGTAATATTGGAGTGAACTTGGTAGCTAACTCAGTGAAGTTAAGCAGTACCAAAGTAGGTATTATGCTTACTCTATGGTCTGGAGCAGAAAAGTCTAAGGTAAGGGCTTCCAGGTACCTACTCAGAAATAACAGTAAGAAACCTTAGAAATTGATGAATTCATTGAGGGTTTGTTTTCTTTTTTTGCACTATGTACCTAAAGTTATTCAAAGTCCATTCATTTACCTATAGTTCCTTTATTAAGTGAAAACTCTCAATTTACAGAGTAATTCCTCTGTTCAGGAATTATTTATTTTATGTGCTGAAGTTTAATTACTGATCTTCTGTGAATATAGGCAAAGTGCAAGAAAGACATCACTGGTCTTTCTCACTTGTTTTTCTTTTTTCTTTTTTTTTTTTTTTTCCAGTCCTGGGGCTTGACCTCAGGGTCTGTGCACTGCCCCTGAGCTTCTTTTGCTCAAGGCTAGCTCTCTACACAGTGCCACTTTCAGCTTTTTCTGTTTATGTGATACTGAGGAATTGAACCCAGGACTTCAAGCATTTTAAGTAAGCACTCTACCACAAAGCCACATTCCCAGCCCTCTTTCTCATTTTTGTCATAAACTTACTACCTTTAGACTATCCGCTCTGTTCTTCCTCTGAAGGTTTGCCCATCTGTAGTGGTCCAGCTTTATAGTCTGGCTCTATAAGGTTCTGTAGTTACCTAGTAGAAAGTGTTCTCTTCCTGTTTTGAACTCCTAACTATGTGGTGATACCCTGACAGCCTTTATTGCAGTCTGCTTATAATATAATTACTTATTGGTGTATGGAATGTTTTACATTCAGTTTTTTAATCTCTGTTAAAAGTTGTAGTCATACCTTTTACCATGTCTGAGGTCAGGCAAACGTCATCATTAGATATGAGATGGAGTGAGAAGAGAATGAGTGAAAAAGAGATAAAAATTTTCAGTCACAAAGAAATGGTATTTGAGGAGTTTGGTTTTGTTTAACAAAAAAGCACGAAGATCCTTTTTGAAGGTTTAAGATTATTCTTAGGCCGCTGATTAATACCAAGTCTTTTAGTATTTCAGCCTTAAAATATGACTTTTGTAGAAATACTACCAAAATTTAGCACCTTACGAGGCTTAAAATGATAGGGAAAGGGAATTAATATGTACAACTGAATAAATAAAATTGTTGAGCCAGTTTCCAATTAGCTTAACTTTCAGACGCTCTCTTTGTATTTTCCTTCACCAGTCATCCTCTTGCTTTCTTCTTTTATATATAACAGGCTCCTTACCACTTTCTCTGACCCCAGTTTATTCAGATTTGTTTATTCCTAGGACATGCAAGAGAATTGGGATTTTCTTTTTTTTGGCCAGTCCTGGGCCTTGGACTCAGGGCCTGAGCACTGTCTCTGGCTTCTTCCTGCTCAAGGCTAGCACTCTTCCACCTGAGCCACAGCGCCCCTTCTGGCCATTTTCCATATATGTGGTGCTGGGGAATCGAACTGAGAGCTTCATGTGTAGGAGACAAGCACTCTTGCCACTAGGCCATATTCCCAGCCTAGAGAATTGGGATTTTTCAACTTTTCTTAATTGTCTACTTTTACTTGGGTGACATTCTGTCTATGAAGCAATTATGTTGGTACTTTTAACATGCTTTTGTCTATTACTTGTGTGTGTGTGTATGTGAATGTAATTAATTCCATTAGCCTCTTCAGGATATCTTACTTTCCTTGATTAGGATGAAACTTTTTCTTAAAGTTGGAAGATTAAGGTTTGAAGCCAGTCTGGGAGGAAAAGCTTGTAAGACTTACCTCCAGTTAACTACCAAAAAGCTGGAAGTGAAGCGCAGTAGCCTTGAACAACAGCAACAAAAAAGGGACAGTGTCCAGGCCCTGAGTTCAAGCACCAGGACCAAAATAATAATAATAATAATAATTAAAGTTTGGCATTTGGGATAGATTTCCTGTTGGCCTTAGGGTTCAAATCCCCAAGAGCTTATCACTATCTCTGCTCTGCTTTTTCCCTTCTGGAACTTGTTCTTCACTAGTTTCCTTCTTGGCCAGTTAGGGCTCAGCTGTCCTCTGGCCCTTAGGGCTCAGCTGCTGGCCTGAGGGAATCCAGGTTGGAATTTGTACAGCCAGAATTGCAAGTACAGCTGGGCAGACATTCAGAAAAACCTTTCTTTCTAGAGGAGCTTAGGAAAGGTTGCACACTGTCTTTGTTAGGGCTGTCTTGAAATATTGGCAGTATCTGCTTTTGAAAAAAAAAATTTTTTTTCTTTTTGCTAGTCCTGGGGCTTGGGCTCAGGACCTGAGCACTGTCCCTGGCGTCTTTTAGCCCAAGGCTAGTACTCTACCTCTTGGGCCACAGGACCACTTCCGGCTTTTTCTGTTTGTGTGGCATTGAGGAATCGAACCCAGGGCTTTATGCATGCTAGGCAAACACTCTACCACCAAGCCACATTCCCAGCCCTGCTTTTTAATTTTGTCTTCTGTAAAGAGCAGGGAGCCCCAAAAGGGCCTTTGAGATGTATAAAATGTGCTTTCTGAGTGCAAAGCCTTAATCTTCATTCATTAAGTCAGCCTCAAGTATTGTCTGGGAGGGTCATCTTTTTTTTTTTTAAAGAGAAAAAAACCAAAACCAGGATCTCATTGTAACCTAGAGAGGCCTAGAACTCTTGATACTCCTGCCTCAGACAGTGCTGGGATTGTAGCTATTCACCACCATGTCCTACTACGTCATTCCATTTGTGAGCAACAGTAAATTATCAGAGAATGTAAAATGCAGGACTTCATGAGGTGGAATTTGGAAACCCTGACATTAGGTAACTGAGAAGCAGAGTATACATTTCAGGTGGCTGAGAGGATCCACATAAAATCTGTTGAACATGTGGACTGTGCCTTGGGGTAATTAATTAAACATCCAATAAACCTCCTGGGGTTTTTAAAATGACAGGGAAAAATGCAAGATAGTTTGTGAAGATTTTTCTGGTGGAGGCAATTGAATGTTTTATGACATCCCAGCCCTCAGGGAAGAGAGAGGCTGAACCCCTTGGGCACTGGGTTGGAAATTCACTAGTTTTATGGCCTGGATGTTTTCAGGATAAGCAAACATTTAGTAGGTTTTCAGAATAGACAGTATGATCATCTTCTTTAGAATATGGATGTTTAATACATCCAACAGCTGAACTCTTTATGAATATATAATAACATACTTGTCATTTGTCAGGAAATAATGGCAGGTAGACCTCAATTGTATTCTAAAAGTGCATGACAATTGAGGACATGGTGTATTTTTCTAATGAACAGTTTTAGAAATAAAGATAAAAGTCCTAATTTAACCTCCAAATCTTAATAATCTTTACTATCTGGGCCACCCTTTCCTGACACCAGGTGAGTTTTCTGGGCTTTTGTATGAGGTCCTGTGTAATGCAAGCTGGAGCTGAGTCTGTGGGGTGGGGCCTAGCACCTAGGATCTCCCTGGAGCAGATCCTTAGGGTTGACTCAGGGCTTGTGCAAAGGGTGAAGTGACTGCAGAAGAATGAGGAAATTGGGGGCTGGGCTTGCTGTGGGAAGCAGCTTAGAGACTTGGAGTGATAAGGAAAAGGGAAGGGTGGGGTGGTTGGAAGCTACTAGGCAGAGGATTTCTTTACCTCCTTTTCTTGTATAATTCCTCTCCCTTCACTCATTCCTCTCCATTCTCCTTTGATAATGACATGATTTTATGAACCCAGGAATGAGAGTTGGAGAGACTGGAGAGGGAACTTTCCCTGCAGAGAGAGGCTCTCACTGGGAAGCCTAGGGTAACAACCAAATATGGAGGAAAGGATTAAAGGGAAATGGAAGGGACATGTGTGCCCAGATAACTCATTATTTGCTCATTGTGTTGGCTTCTCCAAAGTTTAGAATTCACATTGTGGGCTTCTCCAGTATAATGCATTGTATGACTTAAGAGTTTGAGACCTCCTCTCTAAAATATATCAGACATCATAAACCTGAAGCAAGCAGGCAGCAGACTCTTCTGTTTTGCTGGTATGAAGGTGTGAGTTTTCATTTATTGTTACTTTTATTCAAGTGGTTTGATTTTCACAGGGAAATTCATTTGAAAACAAGTTCATGGGTGTTAAGTGGCTATAATTAAAGTAATACTGTCTAATTGTTGGAATTTTCCTTTAGAAATTAAGCATATTTCTTGATTCTGTAAAGAAGAAAATTCCCTGGAAATAATCCAGGCTTTTCCTGTGTTGTTTTGCTTTGTTCTTATGATAAGCACTTCTAAGAAAAAGTATGGTAATTGGGTTTGCCTAGATAATGTAGCAAACACTACGTACATTTAATCATAGATAGTGACTGCATGTCTAGTTCTGTGCATTTCTTTTCTTTTTTTGTTCTTTTTTTTTTTTCTTTGCCAGACTCAGGGCCTGAGCACTGTTCCTGGCTTATTTTTGCTCAAGTGCCATTTCTGGCTTTTTCTGTTTATGTGGTGCTGAGGAATCGAACCCAGGGCTTCATGCATGCAAGGCAGACACTCTACCGCTAAGCCATATTCCCAGCCCATATGCATTTCTTAACTATGGAAAGAGAACTTTCCTGGTATAGGGTGGTAGTAGGAATCCAGATTGTAGACTGCAATCAACTCAGAGAGGAAGTGGAATGAGCAATGTGAATTGCTGTTTTTTGAAACGGTGCCCAGAAATACCATCCCTTGATAGATTTGTATTTATCTTAAATAAAGAAAATTTAAAATAAATTATACAGACCTCAGAATCATTTATTTTTCCTTGATCTACTGTATACTTTTGTTTCTGATGAGGAGTAAATACCAGCTTTTTGTTTGTTTGTTTACCCCTTGTTAAAGTGCTGCCCAATGGCTTTATAAGTTGTGTCAAATCCTATTAGGGCACTTGTAAAGCAGCAGACCTGGCTTAGCAGACATTTTCTCTGGTCACATTTACCATCTGGTGGTATCGTTGGATTTTAATATCAAGATTAGGAGCTAAATTAATAGCCCTAATGAGTATTCCCATGTTGTCATAGCACAGATAATATTATGTGCTGCTAGAAGGTAAGGGCAGGATGAATATATCTGAACAGCAGCCTTTTCCTGTGAGTTATTTTCAGCCTCAGCTCAGGAAATACAAAAAAATTTGTATGCCTCTTTAAACTTGTGCTTCTTGTGTTCGAATCAGAAGCCACCCAGTTTGGGCAAATCTGTTAATTTACATGCTTAGCCTACATTTGACAGTACAGCCCAAAACATTGAGTTTTATTTCTTGGCTTATAAAGCTTCCTCCACCCCTTTTACATAAGTATTAGATATTAGTTAAGTTGCAATATTTTATCCAGCTATATTGTGTTGATCTTATTTCTGGTCAAAGAAGACAAATGATACGTTATCTCTTACACTAAAAAAAAAAGTCACTTTATATTTTTTCTGTTTTTATATGGATATGGGTGCCTTTATTTATTTTGTTTTGTTTTGTTTTTTTTAGGCAGGGTCTCTACGGACTAGACTCCTATCTTAAGCCTTCTAAATACTGGGATTATAGGCCTATGCTACTACCCCACCCACCTCAAGGACTTTACACTTTTAGAGACATATTTTTAGTTAGAGATGCAAGAACTTGTATGTATGTGTGTTCATCTTTTGTTACTTTCTATCAAATTTCACATATTGAGAAGCTAGGAACCTAACACCTACTCCATTTCCTTTCCTCCCTCCTTCCCTCTCCTCCCTCTCTCTCTTAGCCCCTCCTCTCTTCTATCTCTCTCTCTCTCTTCCTCTCCCCCTCTCTCTCCCTCCCTTCAGTACAAGACATTAAACTCAGAGCTTTCCACTTGCTACTTAAGCACTCTACTGCTATGCCTTCAGTCCAATCCTTTTGATTTGATTTTTTTTTTTTTTTAGATGGGGTCTGGCACTAATTTTGCCCAAGCTGGCTGACCACCATCCTACCCCTGTCTCTTCTCCATAGCTTGTGTTACTTGTATGTGCTAGTATACCTAGCCTCCCATTCCATTTTTTCTGCAGAAAAATGTATTCTGAGGTTTCCAAACATATTTGTAGTTTAAATCTGTTCACAGA
Organism: Perognathus longimembris pacificus; assembly: GCF_023159225.1. Lineage (NCBI taxonomy): Eukaryota > Metazoa > Chordata > Mammalia > Rodentia > Heteromyidae > Perognathus > Perognathus longimembris. Next base: position 19,461,584 of record NC_063161.1, read on the forward strand.
TTGATTAGTTTTCTGATTTTCTTTACATATCAGGGGTCTTATAAGAATTGCAGGCTGCTCAGAAAAACAAAAAGGAACATCTTGATTATCCTCTCTGCATCTGTTTTTTTCCCCAAGCATTCATTTCCCTAGGAAGCAAGTCAGAAGCCCATTTTGTCAAGCAGTTTCTCTAAATTAATTCTAATTTAATGAAAATTAGAACTTTTATTGGGTTAGTATGTTGGAGAAGGGAATATTAATAGGAAGGGAATAGGATGAAGAGACAGGAAAATGAATTTGGTTGAGGATCAGTTCCCAGGTGCTCAGGGCAATTCCAGACCAGGCTCCTGTTTGTACAGAGGAATGACTGTTCTCATTTCTGGAGGGATAAGTAATGCCTCTGCATTACTCTTGTAAGCTTTCTGTGTTCTTCTAGACATTGCTTTTAAATTTCCTCATCTTTTCCTGGAATTGCATAGATAAATTTGGAATTTAGAGAAAGCCCTTTGGTATTAAAAAAGAAAAGTATGATATGTTTATATCAACCTCCTTAACCCCCCCTCCCTCCCTCCCTCCTTCCCTCCCTCCCTCCTTCCCTCCCTCCTTCCCTCCCTCCCTTCCTTCCTTCCTTCCTTTTTTCTTTTTTTTACAAGTCATCCAGTCAGCCTCTTCACTTACTGATGAAACCAAAGCCCAGCAAGACTTATTGACTGTCCTCTACACCACAGAGATAAAAATTGCAAAAGTAAGATTCCATTCTAGAAATCCTACCTTCCTCCTCTTTGTGCTGGTGTTGAACCATTATAGAAAAAGCATCAGGATTTAGAAGACTGAAGAGACTGTAATTACAACAGAGGTTCAGTTTCCTTTCATCATTGCACTTTCTCTGGTGTTGTAAGGTAGTTAACTCTGTTAGAAAGGAAAACATGGAATTATATGGCTCCTGTGTTTAAATGAATGGTTTCAGAGAGAAAAATGTTTCCTTTCCTTTCCTTTCCTTTCCTTTCCTTTCCTTTCCTTTCCTTTCCTTTCTCCTTTCCTTCCCCTTCCCCTTCCCTTCCCCACCCCCTTCCCTTCCCTTTCCTCTTCCCTCCCCTCCCCCTCCCCTTCCCTCGCCCCTTTCCTTCCCCTCCCCTCCGCTTCCCTCCCCTCTCCTTCCCTTCCCTTTCCCTTTCTTCCTTTCTCTTTCTTTGTTTCCTTCCTTCCTTCCTTCTGCAGGGTATTGAATCTAGGACCTTGCCATATTATACAGGTCCTCTGCTATTGGGCCATTGCAAGCATGTCTTTTGGAGTTGTGTTAAGCTTACTATATTTCCCAGGCTTCTCTGGAAATCCTGGGTTCAAGCAACTCTCCTGCCTCCACCTCATCATACCACCAAACCCTATTTACAAATATCTGATGCTTTTAATTATATCTTAACAAAAGTCTTACTTCAACAAACTGATTCTGTATCAATCTAGTTTTTCTCCACCTCATGGAAAAACTATAAACCAAATAATAGTAAGGACTAGAAATGCTATTCACATTGAATAACATGGATTTGGTGCATAATAGTAATAGCTATTATTTACTTAATATTTCTGATAGGGTAAACCTTAAGCTAGGAGCTCTTGCATATATTATTTAGCCCCTACTCTCCTGGGCAATAGATACTATCATTTTCTTTTATGGAGGAGGAAAGTAAAAGAGTTAATAACTTTCTCAAAGGCACCTTGGCCAGTGTGTAGATAATCCAAGTATGGAACCAGGAGTTCAGATCCTGAGACATAACTAATTTTAAATTAGAACCTATTCATGGTCATGATACTATTTAAAAAAAATTGGTTATGGGGTGTGGCACTGCCCCTGAGCTCTTTTGCTCAAGGGTAGCCCTCTACCACTTTCTACTTCCAGTTTTTTAGTGATTAATTGGAGATAAGAGTCTCACAGCCTTTCCTGGCTGGGTTAGCTTCCAACCATGATCCTCAGATTTCAGCCTCCTGAATAGCGACAACTATAGATGTAAACCACTAGTGCCCAGATTGATACTATTTTTTTATGCTTACTATTGGTATAGACCTATGAGTCTTCTATTCAGGAGACAGAATGGAGAAAACATTCCCATTCCAGTCTTCGCAGTGTAGGAGGAAAGTACAGACTGCAGTTATATAAACGGAAATGCTTATTACTATGAATGTTTTCTGAGGCCCCAGGAATTTCATGCAAGTAGAGCTCTTTGGAAATTTTTTGTGGTTGGGCAATAGGTGTTTCAAATGTTGGAAAATGAATTATGTCATACTTGCATTTGGTCCATTTAATGATAGTCACCACTCATAACAAGTTAAATATGGCTTCTGTCATTTGCATGTGGGCATTAGTGACATGGAAAGGGTTATGCATGTCTCATATTCCCCACTGATTTACATGAGTTACTTTTAAAAATAATTATGATTTCTGTTCCTCATTTCACACTCTTGACCAAGTACCTTTTGACCTTTAAAGCACTTTAGTTTTAAAGTTAATCACTACTTATAGATCCACAAAGTAAATAATTTTGTAAGGCTAAAACATCTTTTATAATAAAATGATGCTTTTACATGTCTATTTTTATGAAAAAGTAAAGGTTCTTCCCAAAGAGGCAGACAATATACTGTTAATAATTAACCGAAGATTTCTTGCAAGGAGTAGGCTTTCTGGAGACTGGACTGTGAGAGGGTAAAGCTTGGACAGTGAGTGCAGGTGCTCATTCAGTCAGGCTATAGGTAGAGAGCAGTTACTAGACAAAATGCTAGCATTATTGCTGAAGCTGCCTCCATAAGTTCCAGTTACTGACCCTGTACTGCACAAGACTTCCTGAATCTTCTGATTGAGATGCCACTTGTGATTCTTTTGCTTGCTTGCTTACTTCTTTCCTTTCTCCCTCCCTTCCCCTTCCACCCTTCCTCTCTCTCTCTCTCTGTGTCTCTGTCTCTCTGTCTCTCTCTCTCTCTCCCCCATCCCTCTCTCTCTTTTTTTCTTCATACATCAGACAGAAACTGGCTTAGAAAAGTTAAATCAACACAGTTGGTCTGTGAAAGGGTTTGGTCATTATATATCCCTGTGTGACTTCTAGTTTGATGCCTATATTCATCGTGCCGAGTCTCAACTGGATTGTCTCATTTAAGAATATACTGTAAATCATTACATTCTTCTATGTACACCCCTTGGGCACTTTTTAACTTTGTTTACACTGATTTGTTGCCTGTTACAACTGATTTCTATTACGCAAGCTAAGACACAGACTTAACTATTGAAGGTAGATATTAGTATCTACATAGATGTATTCAAACTATTTCACTTAAAATAGCTTATAATTGAGACTTTTAATGGATTTTATTTTTTATTTTTGGCCAGTCCCGGGGCTTAAACCCAGGGCCTGAGCACTGTCCCAGGCTTCTCTTGGCTCGAGGCTAGCTAGCACTCTGCCAACTTGAGCCATAGAGCCACCTCAGGCCTTTTCTATATATGTGGTGCTGAGGAATGGAACCTAGGGCTTCATGTATAGGAGGCAAGCACTCTTTCCACTAGGCCATATTCCCCGTCCCTTTTAATGGATTTCTTATGTTTTCTCAATTTAATCCCATCTAAGAACCACTCAGAAACCAACTATAGTTGTCCTATCATGCTGTTTTCTTCTCAAAGGATATATGAGCAGAGGCTAGCAGTGTTTAGTCTACAGGTGTAGATTCACTTATGCCTCACTGCCATACATCACCTTCTTCCTGCCTCTCCCCTTCCCCCATGTCTCATGTGTAAAAGCAGGGTGGAAAAGTGGCATAGGTGGAATTCTGCTCTGAAGGTTTTGTTTACAGGAGCCTGGTGAGTCCTGTGCCCTCAATCTGCCAATATTCTCTGGCTCTGGTGCTTAAAGATTACTGCTTAGTGACAGGTGATTTCCAAGATTTCTGATTCTCATTGATAGTCACATCCTAAATGCTAGGGGCATGTTTCAGTTGACTTTTCTCTCTAGTAGCTAACTAGGTACTTCAGACAAAGAGTGTTTAATTTTCTTTCATAGAATTTGTATTATAATTTGTAGGGAATTCATAATAGTTTTTAAAATTTTTTCTAGAAATGAACAACACTTGATTAGCCTACCTTTATATTTCATAGGTCTTACTCATGTGTATAGTTTTTTTAAAAAAATTATTGTCAAACTGATGTACAGAGAGGTTACAGTTTTATACATTAAGCATTGGATACATTTCTTGTACTGTTTGTTACCTCCTCCCTCATCCCCCCACCTCCCCCTTTCCCTTTCCCCTTCCCCCCATGAGTTGTTCAGTTAATTTACACCAAACAGTTTTGCAAGTATTGCTTTTGTAGTCGTTTGTCTTTTCACCCTGTGTCTCTCAATTTTGGTATTCCCTTTCAGTTTCCTAGTTCTAATACCAGTATACATGATTTCCAGTGTACTCAGATAAGATACAGAGATAGTGCAGGTACAACCACAGGAAAGGGATACAAGAGGATCATCAATAATAGAAGCTACGGTTTCACATCACATGTTGAAAGTAATTACAACAGTGATATAACAGTCATTTCCATAACATGGAGTTCATTTCACTTAGCATCATCTTATGTGATCATAAGGGTATAGCTATTGGGCTCTTGTGATCCTCTGTTGTGACTAGCCTAAACCTGTGCTAATTATTCCCTATGAGGGAAACCATAGAGTCCATGTTTCTTTGGGTCTGGCTCACTTCACTTAGTATAATTTTTTCCAAGTCCTTTCATTTCCTTACGAATGGGGCAATGTCATTATTTCTGATGGAGGCATAAAATTCCATTCTGTATATGTACCATATTTTCCTGATCTATTCGTCTATTGAGGGGCATCTGGGTTGGTTCCATATTCTAGCTATGACAAATTGTGCTGCAATGAACATTGTTGTGCTGGTGGCTTTAGTGTGTTCTTGTTTGTGGTGTTTTGGGTAGATGCCCAAAAGTGGGGCTGCTAGGTCATAGGGTATCATGTATATAGTTTTGGGAGCTTTATCATATGTATACATTCCCATATCTACTACCATAGTCAAGATAATGAACAGTTCATCACCACAAGAATTCTGCTCCTTGCCCTTTTAGACTTATACTTGTTTCCTCTTCCCTGTCCATCTGTCTCCCAAATCCATGGCAACAACTAACCCATTTCAAATGTTTTGGTCATTATACAATGTTATGTAAGACAGAATTATGCAGGCTATAACCTTTTGGGATAGGCTTATTACGGTTACCGGAATTCCCTATAGGTCCATTGTAGTTGTATGTTTCAGTAGTTCTTTTGTTTTTGCTTTTATTTTTGTGCCAGACCCAGGGCTTGAACTCAGGGCCTGAGCACTGTCCCAGGCTTCTTTTTGCTCAAGGCCACTCTGCTACTTGAGCCACAGCGTCACTTCTGGCTTTTTCTGTATATGTGGTGCTGAGGAATTGAACCCAGGGTTTCATGTATGCTCTGCCACTAGGCCATAATCCCTGCCCTCAGTAGTTCTTAACTTTATATTGCTGAGTAGTATTCTACGTAAAGGATATCAAGGCTGTTTGCACTATCAGGCTCCTACAAATGAAGCTGTAATTCATTGTTTGTGTTCAGGGGTTTATGTGTGTTAAGGTATGTTTTCATTTCCCTGAGTTAAATGACCAAGAGTACAATTGTGGATTCTGTAGTAGTTTCATTCCAGGTTCATACTGTTTTCCAGTATAGGAATACCTTTTTACTTTCCCAGTGGCAATGGATGAATAAAGGATCTAGTATCTCTGCATCCTTGCTAACACTTGGTGATTGGCACTGTTTATGTTTAGTTTATACATTCTGATAGGTGTGGAGTGATAATCCATTGTGGTTCCAACTTGTGTTTCCTTAATAGCTTTCTAATAATGTTGAATATCTTTTCGTGTGCCCATTGACATCTCTGTGTACTCCCTGGTAAAACTGCTGTTTCTTGTTATCTAGAGATTAAACCGAAGACCTCACTAGCTACATCCTAACCATTTTGTCAGTTTTCTATTGGTTTATTTTTCTATTTGGTTTATTTTATTTTGTGTTTTTGAGATAAGGCCTCACAATCCTCCCAACTCAGCCTCTCAAGTGCTAGGTTTACATGCATGTAACCATCTTGCCCAGCTTGGTTTATTTTTTTCTTCTGAATTATTTTGTAAATAATAATCATCTATAGATTTAGAATTTTATCCTCTAGGAAATATCATCGATAGTATATAAGACCTTCTGTAGTCTGGCCACCATCTGCTTTTCCAATATCATAATCTTCAAAATGACAACACTCCTAAACACTCTGTTCCCTTTTATAGCTTTCTTCTACTTCCTAAGAGAACCTTTGCTCTAGATTATTTTTCATGCTTACAGAGTTAACTCTAACATTTCAAAAATATTCCTGCATCTACCTGTTGTTCTCTACTGATTAACCTAGTTCTATTCTTTTTCCTTTATTTTTTTGTCCCCACTTTTGGCAGTACCAGGGATTGAATTCAAGGTTTTGCACTTGCTTCACAGGCACTAGTCCACCTGAGCCTGTTTTCAACCTATCTTTCTATTGGTAATTTTTGAAGTAGACTCTCACTTTATGCTTAATATTTGTGTTTCTCTGCATTACTGGAGATTATAGTTATATGCCATTGTGCTCAGCTGTTAATTGAGATGAGTCTTCTTTTTTGCCTGGACTGACCTTAAACTAGCCTCTAACCTCCATTTCACCATCTCTACCTCCCAAGTAGACAGGATTACAGACTTGAACTAGCCTATTTTCTCTCTAGCATTATCTATCTGATTATGTATAAATAGAAGGTATATTGTTATCTTACATTGTGCCACTCAGTACCTGTGCACAGTGTATGACACATGGTAGGCACTTAGTAAACATTTATTGAAAGAGTAACTGAGGCAGTGCATTTTTATGTGTATCCCCACTCCCTCAACTGCTCATCGGAGAATAAAAGTAATATATAACATTTGTTGTATATTTAACTGTACACCAAACTGCACAGTGCACATCTTTCTCAGGTCACCTTTTGCTGTTGCATAGCCCTGATTCATTCTTTCATAATACTTAGTAACCTCCATCTATCTACCTTAAGCCCCCCCGCCCATATGTGAAAATAAATATTGTGAGTGATTTACATGTATTCTTGGTCCTAGTTGATACCTGGCACAAATTGGGTGATTACATCTGAGCAAATAATGGCCAGGTTAAATATTGCTTTTACTTGTGTGAGGTCAGAATCCAGCTGTATTTTGAGTAAACTAGTGTCCCACTGACCAGGCTTCCAGAATGCACAGGAAACATCTGTTAATTTTGGAAAGAATTACGATGATTGGGAGAATTACTGTTATTGGCTAAAACAAAGGTCTTTTGAAAAAGAGAAATTGAGTTAAAGGAACTCTTTATTAGTCACATAGCCGTAGCCTCCATAGTTAAGTCCTCTTTCCAACTTCATGTACTATTCTGAAAATGCAAAAGTAATTGTATCTCTGAAAGAAAGAATCTAGATTGAAGAAATGCTTGTAGAAGGAAAGAACTGCCCCTGTGTCTTACGTGTAATAAGCTGAAAATGAAAAATGTCTGGACATTCTGTAGATAGCTTGGTGAAGTTTTTTTCTTGAAGGGGTGTGGTACTGGGATTTGAGCTCAGGGACTGGTGCTTCTCAGGGCATTGCTCTACTATTTAAGCCATGAGCCTCACTCTGAAATTTTTATCTATCTGTGGAAATGATGGGAATAATTTAGCTGTAGAAATACCTTTGTTTTTCTTGAGAATTATCCATAAGTTATTTCAGGATTTGTACCTGGTTATCTTTTGCCATAGTGTATCTGTCAATATGGTCTGCATTCAGGGGGGGTGGATCTGATTAATGGGAGTCCATATCTCCAACCTTTTCACTTTTCCAAGTATTAATAAGAAGAGGGAGGGGAGGAAGAGAATGAAGAAGAGGGAAGAAGGAAGGGGGAAGGGGAAAAGGAGAAGGGAGGGGAGGGGAGGAGAGGAAGGAAGGAAAGAGAGAGTAGGAGGGAAGGAGAAAAAGGGAGGAAAGGCAGGCTGGCAGGCAGACAAGCAGGTAGGCCAGGCATTATGGTGCCCATCTATAATCCCCATACTCAGGAGACTGAGGAGGAGGATCAAAAGCAAGCCTGAACTATGTAACAAAAGCCTATGACAGAAGCAAACAAAAAGTTGTTCACACAGAATAATCAACTTCATTATTAAATATGGGGGGAATGAGAGTTTTCAGTTATTATGAGTTGCTTTATTCATGAAAGTTATATAGAATCCACGTTGTTGTTTCTTTAGTACAGGCAAAGTGAAAAGTAATATGTTCCATTCTTCCTCCTCTCCTGTGAATTTCTCTCCCTTTTTTCCTTTTGATTTATTTGTTTTACTTCTTAATTTTAATTTGGAAACTTAGGTTAAATGTAAAGTTTAGTAATAGTCAAACTCTGTTCCCAGAAGGCTATTGTTATCTTCAAGGACAGTCTAACAGTAACTTTTCCCCAGGCAGGAACCATGAGTCTTTCTCTGAGATTTGTGCCTAATGTAAAGTCCAACCCACCAGCAGCTTAATAAACATCTCTATGGTAACACATGTAGCATGCTGGGTGAATAGTACTTGTCTGCCTAGTTCTCTCCTTCCCTTCTTCTTTCTTGCTGTTTTCTGACATGTTGATTTCTATTCACTTCTCTTTGCTCTCTATGTTTTTGGCCTTTAGCTCTTGGCTTAGAGCAGGTGAACAGTATTTTCAAATGTAGTCTATTAGACTCCTTCTACTTTAGTCCAATAGGAACATTAGTAGAAAAGATGTAAGGGCTCTTTGCTTTCCATTGCAAAATGAAGCTGACATTGCATTTGGTGGAATCAGCAACTTCATTGCATTTATGACATGTACTTATTAATGTCATTCATAGGCCTTTGTCATGCTTCAAAGTAATCATTATTAACCAACGAGAAACTAAAAATGTGCTTGGGAAATAGTGGAATACCTCAAAATTAGTCAGTATTTTAGGAAATAAGGGACTATTATGATATGCATTTCAGCCGTAGTTCTGAGATTCGGGTTGTTATTGTATAAGTGGTAAGCCACTGAGAAGCAACAGCAAAATAAAAATGGAAACCAAGCTGGAGGAGTGCCATTCTGCAGAACTAGCTCACATCACCACAGTGTGGGAGTTCTTCACTCAGACACTGAAGCTTCTGCTGAGCTGTTTCACATGACTGATAATGCAGAAGCTTCTTTCTGAAGTAATTTTGTGTACAGTTCTATACTTCTAAATGTCTAAAACAATACTTTTTTTCTTAGTGTTACAGATAACTAAACATATATGAATGGAAAGAGCAGCTACATGAATTAGCTCTTGATGTAAGTTAGAACACTAATATTAACTAATCCTGGAAAAGCCTTATCAGGTTGTCACTATTATTATCACCACTTTATAAATGAGAAAATTGAGGCACAAGGAGGGTTAAAGACTTACTGAATTTCACTAAACTAGTATATAGCACAGTTAAGACTCAAAAGAAAAATGCATTTTCACAGCTGAGGTTTGGTCCACAGCAGATTCTATCAGTGTAATATAAAAGCAGCCACATAGTATAAATGATTAAGTATGTCTGTGTGCCAGTAAAACTTCATAGACTCTGAATTTTAGGTTGCATATAATTTTCACATGTCACAAAATAATTTTAACCATTGAAAAATGGGGGTATTGGAGGGAAAAGTTGAGAGAAAGTGAGGGAAGGGGTGACAGTATTCAAAAAGAAATATGCTCATCTGTTTTATGTAACTGTGACTCTCTGTACACCAGCTATACAATAACAATTAAAAATAAAAAATATATAGTTGAGATGTACAAACACACTTACATACACATACCACACACATATATATGCGCATACACACACACACACACACACACCATTCTTAGTGAAACAGACTTGGTGATACACTCCTATAATCCCAGCTTTTGGGAAGCTGAGGTGGAAGGATTGAGAATGCGCCCATCGATCCAGGCTACATAGGGAGATCTTGTCAACTAATGAATTAATTTTAGAAGCCCTATAATTAGCTTATGGCCATTATATAAACATGCAGCAGGCTGGATTTACAGATACAAAACAGTACCTGTGTGAGATATTAGGGTAATGTCTAATTCATTCAGGAACTGGATCAGGGATCATTCTAAGTTCTAGGGTTATCATAGGTAAACAAGAGTAATTCTGATTCCTTAATGAACCTTGGTATTCTCCCATCTAGTGCCTATTTTTTGTCTTTTTTTTTTTTAATTACCCTGAGAATGGCCAAGAGGCACATGAAGAAGTGCTCAAAAATCACTGGCCAGGGCTGGGGATATGGCCTAGTGGCAAGAGTGCTTGCCTCGTATACGTGAGGCCCTGGGTTCAATTCCCCAGCACCACATATACAAAAAAAATGGCCAGAAGTGGCGCTGTGGCTCAAGTGGCAGAGTGCTGGCCTTGAGCAAAAAGAAGCCAGGGCCAGTGCTCAGGCCCCGAGTCCAAGCCCCAGGACTGGCCAAAAAAAAAAAAAAAATCACTGGCCATAAAAGAAATGCAAATCAAGGGCTGGGGATATGGCCTAGTGGCAAGAGTGCCTGCCTCGGATACACGAGGCCCTAGGTTCGATTCCCCAGCACCACATATACAGAAAACCGCCAGAAGCGGTGCTGTGGCTCAAGCGGCAGAGTGCTAGCCTTGAGCGAGAAGAAGCCAGGGACAGTGCTCAGGCCCTGAGTCCAAGGCCCAGGACTGGCAAAAAAAAAAAAAAAAAAAAAAGAAATGCAAATCAAAACAACGTTGAGATTCTACCTCACCCCAATAATAATTTTCCATTATCAAGAAAACTAATAACAACAGATGCTGGTAGGATGTGGCCAAAAGGGAACCCTACTACACTGTTGGTGGGAGTGTAAACTTGTCCAACCACTCTGGAAAACAGTATGGAGGCTCCTCAAAATGCTAAACATAGAACTCCCCTATGACCTAGTAGCCCCATTTTTGGGCATTTACCCAAAAGATTACAAGCAAGACCACACTAAAGCCACCAGCACAACTATGCTTATTGCAGCACAAAATTTGCCCTAGCTAAAATATGGAACCAACTCAGATGCCCCTCCATAGATGAATGGTTCAAGAAAATGTAGTATATATACACAATGGAATTCTCTGCCTCTATCTAAAAGAATGATATTGCCCCATTCATAGGAAATGAAAGACTTGGAAAAAAATCATACTAAGTAAAGTGAGCCAGACCCAAAGAAACATAGACTCTGGTTTCCCTCATTGGTAATAATTAGTACAGTAATTAGCAAAAGATCACAATTGTTCAATAGCTATGTACATATGAACACATAAGATGATGCTAAGCGAAATGAACTCCAAGTTATGGAAATAAATGGTTTATCGTTGTTGTTAGGTTCAATGTACCATGTGAAGTTATGCCATTTTCTTTTGTCTTTCATCCCCATGGTTTTCCAAAACCCTGATGTCACTGTAACTGATTTTGGCACCTTGGGTATTGTATATACATTTATTGGAAGTAGGGAAGGGAAGGGAAACATCAGCATGGAGAGACAAAGGGTAAAAGGTGAACCAATGCAACAGCAATACTTACAAAACTTTTTACTATAAACCAACTGTACAACTGTGGGGGGGGGGAGGAAGGAGTTGGGGAGGGGAGAAGGTGGGAGGAGGTAACAGGTTTGATAAGAAATGTACTCATTGCTTACGTATGAAACTGTAACTTCTGTACATCACTTTGACAATAAATAAGTCAATTAAAAATTATTACCCACTGCATGTGATAGACATGCTCACAGTCTCTCATCTAACCTTCATAGCAGGTGGTATTATCGCAGTTGAATGGTTGAGAAGAGTGTGTGCTAGCCAGTTACACCTAGCCTACCTTCAGATGCAGGTGTGTCTTAGGCTTAAACAGTGTCTTCCCTTCTCTACAGGCTCTCGTTTGCTCCTACAAATGTATGAAACTACAAAGATATGTTTATGATCTTGTCACAATAGTCTTCATATTTTTCCTCTTGAATTTATATGTTTTGACTTTCCTTCCATTTTCTCTTAACTCTAGCCTTCAAAGATGTTATCATGGTTTAACAGAAGAAGTATTTGCCTGGGTTTCCCAAAGAAACTGAAAATAAACTCAGAGCTAGTCAGCCCTATAGCTGGTGGGAGGATTCACTGATATGTGGATTAAGAGTGCAAAGAACTGGGGCTGGGAATATGGCCCAGTGGCAAGAGTGCTTGCCTCAGGAGGTACATGAAGACCTAGGTTCGATTCTTGAGTACCACATACACAGGAAAAGCCAGAAGTGGGCGATGTGGCTCAAGTTGGCAGAGTGCTAGCCTTGAGCAAAAAGAAGCTAGGGACAGTGCTCAGGCCCTGAGTTCAAGCCCCAGGACTGGCAAAAAAAAAAAAAAGTGCAAAGAACTGAGTTTGGTTGTACACACCTGTAATTGCAGCATCCCATGTAGAGGCAGGAGGATCATGAGGTTGGGGCCAGTTGGGCTACATAGTGATACTGTGGAGAGAGGGGAGAGGGAGAAAAAGGTGGGCGGGGGAGGGGCAGGGAGAAGAAGGTAGGAGGAGGAAAGGAGGAAGAGTAGAAAGGGCTGCAGCTACATGGGCTGTAGCTTAGTGGTAGGTTGCTTATCTCACTTTGGGCAAGGCCCTGGGTTCTATTTCTCTGTACTATTAAAAAAAGGAAAAAAGTTGAGGAAGATCCATGCCCTTCCTGATGCTTTATGCAGCCTCTCAGTTTTAAGAATATAGCTATTGGATCTAGGTTCTGAATAGGTTCCACAAAGGGCTTTGGATTACTGATGATTCATGGTTGGTCTAAAATACATCTTTAGGAGATAACTTTTGTGACTTTTATCTGTGGAAGAGAAATAGTGAATGGAATTGTTTGTATATGTCTGTAAATAAGGATTTTTTTTCCCCTGAGCAATAATGTAACCTCATTTTCACAGGCTCCTTCAGGGCTCCAAGGAAGCCTGCTGTCCGTTTCCTCATGTCACTGTGAAATCCTAGTTATGGTTGTGGCTCCTGTTAGAGGAAATACTTAGGAAGGGTTGCATAAAATAAGATGAAGGACTGAAAGCAGACATCATTTGAGTTTAATTACTGGTTTACTTCATTATTTTATTATTGTAAGGTCTGTATTTGATAGAACAGTTAACCTTCTGTAACATGGAATATATCATGAATTGTAACGTTACATTAATTTTTTTTTTTTTTTGTCAGTGTGAGTCTTGAACTCTGGGCCTGGGTGCTGTCCCAGAGCTCTTCAGGCTGGTGCTCTACCACTTTGAACCACAGTGCCACTTCTGGTGGTTAATTGGAGATGGACTTTACTACCTGGGCTGGCTTTGAACCGTAATCCTCAGATCTCAGCCTCCTGAGTAATTAGGATTATAGGCGTAAACCACCAGCACCAGCTGACATTAATTCTTTAACTTGAGAATTGCTTGACTTTATCATTATAAAGGTTGTTTTGTATATACACATACACACACAGAATATAATTAGGTATTTACAAAGCAACTTTTTAATACCCTTAATGCGATTTGTCAGGATAATTCTGTTAGAAACCACTATTGTACCAATTTTGTACTCTGTGTCTCAGAGACTGGCACTCTCTTTAGTGGTTTTCTAGGTTCCCTCCTCTTCCCCTGTTAGGGAGGGGTTCCTGTACTCACTTATGGCAATAGCTGAGCACACAAAGCCGCCCAACCCAGGACAGACGATCAATAGCATTTTATTAGTGTCATATTTTCACAGTCCCTAGCCTAGGATGCCACCTGCCAATCAGGGCTACATAGAGATTACACTTGGGAACAAAATGAACAGCCAGGTCTGACTATGGGAAGCCAAGCTTTGTAGTCTCAAGTGGGTAACATGCTTGCTGGTTCCTTAGAAGAGGATATGATTGACTTGTTTGAATATTTCCATGGGCTGGCAGGGAGTTAAAACTGCCATCAACGACAAGCAAGGGGACCTTATCACTGGAGCAGGGTCAGGAAGGGAACTTGGGGTTAGGCCACTCAGGGCCCTCCTGGCTTTCCCAGATACCAAGGCAGAGCATAATATTAGGCCTTAATTTTTGGACTTACACTGCAGTGGTTTTGCCCTGAGTCATGATCAAGAGCATAGCATGTGGTTGTATTTTCCACAAGTCTCACCACCTTTTCAGTGGCTGTTAGAAATACAATTATTAGACATTAGAGGAAGCAGTGCAGCATGTACAACTGGCACAGGACAAATGGTTACCCTGTTAGAAGGTAATCAAAGGCTGAGAGGCTTCACTGTCCCACCAGCCATTCTCCCCTGCTAGACTCCCTCCCGTAGTGTGAGAACCTGGCAAAGCCCTAGGGAGCTTGGACGTGGATCACCAGCTCCCATGATGGATGGATAATTGTCTGTTCTGCCTTGGCTGAAGCCATATTAACAGACTTTTCTGGCCAAGCTGGCTTTGAACCATGATCCTCACATCTCAGCTTCCTGAGTAGCTAGGATTATAGGCATGAGTTACAAATACCCTGCTGTGCTAACTGTTTTTGTGTGTGTGCTGGTACTGGGGCACAAAACTCAAGGCCTGGGTGCTGTCCCTAAGGGTCTTTGCTTTTTATTCTACCACTTCAGCCACAGCTGCTGCTTCTTTTTTTTTTTTTTGCTGGAGATAAGCATTCCTGGTCTTTCCTGCCTCAGTCCTTGGATCTCAGCTTCCTGAGTAGTTGAGATTACACGTGCGAGCCATCAGCATTGTGATAACTTTTTTTGTGCATGTGTGCCAGTCTTGATCTTTGACTCTGGGCCTAGGAGCTGTCCCTGAGCCTTTATGCTTAAAGCTTGTGGTCCACCATTTGAGTCACAGTGCCACTTCTGGCTTTTTCTGAGTAGTTTATCAGAGATAAGAGTCCAATGGACTTTTCTGCCCAACCGGCTCCCTATTTCTTTTTACCCTGACAATATTTCCTAGAGGACAGTCTATGTCATTGTGCGTAGATCTACCTCATTTTTCAAGTAAATGTTTGACAGTTCATCAGATGGAAGTTCCCCAGTTTATTTAACTGATCTTCTATTAATGATAATTGCTGGAAACTCTTCTTAAAACTGGTTAATTGTGACTTTTAAACTAATTACATAAAATCAATGCAGGCATCTGAAGTGCTTATACTTTGCCAAATGGTTCACAGTGGTAGAGCACCTGCTTAGCAATGTGTGAAGCTCTGAATTCTAACTCCAGTTTTGTTTATATATGTGTGTGTATGTATATATATATGTGTGTGTGTGTGCATATACATATATATGCATATACGTAATTATATGCATATATATGGGATTTTAAATTGTTTTTAAAGACATTTTTCAAACTTATGGTGTGAGGTCCTATTTTAAATAGCAGCATCATGATACAGGTACTGATTTTGCTTTTAACCAGTAGGGTGCATTTTTAGGACTCCTAGTTTTAAGAGCATTCCTGGGGAGGAGGATGGGATGGTATTTGGAAGGGTGGAGGGGTAAAGGTTGGCCCTTGAAAACAAAACAGGCCTATTTCTCTAAGTCCATCTTCAAAGCCTGGTTTCCTTCCTAACAGAGTCCCCCAGAGCCACTTTTAAACAATCTCTAGTTTATAATTCAGGGAAGCTGAATGTTTTTGTGTGACTCCTTTTTCTGAAGTTGCAGACCTTATTAGTTTTAAAGGCTTGGTTGTTAACACTCTAAAATTTATTAACTGAAGTACAAATTGTATACATTTTGTGCTATATGTTCTTTGTTTCTGTTAAATTCATGCTGTGCTGTTCTTTATATATGTTAATGATTTTATTTACTTTTATTCTATAATCATAGTTTAACTCAAAAATACAGTATATATATGTATGTGTTACTTATTTTTTTTGGCACTGATCCTGGGGCTTGATCTCAGGGCCTGGGTACTTTCCCAGAGCTTTTATGCTCAAGGCTAGCACTTTACTACTTTGAGCCACAGCTCCATTTCTGTTTTTTTTTGTAGTTATTTTGAGATAAGAATCTCATGGACTTTCCTGTTTGGGCTGGCTTTGAACCATGATCCTCAGATCTTAGCCTTGCACCCAGCTACAAATCTTTTTGGTTGAGGTCAAGATAAAGCCACCATTAAGGGTTTGTTTTTTTCTTCATCTTTTTTTTTTGTGTGGCCAGTCCTGGGCCTGAGTACTGTCCCTGGCTTCCTTTTGCTCAAGGCTAGCACTCTGCCACTTGAGCCACAGCGCCACTTCTGGCCGTTTTCTATATATGTGGTGCTGGGGAATTGAACCCAGGGTTTCATGTATACGAGGCAAGCGCTCTTGCCACTAGGCCATATTCCCAGCCCCTTTCTTCATCTTTTTAAATTTTATTTTTAAATTGTTTTTATAAAGGTGATATACAAAAGGGTTATAGTTACATAAGTCAGGTAAAGAGTACATTTCTTTTTGGACAGTGTCACCCCTTCTCTTATTTTCTCCCAGGCAACCATTAAGTTTTTCGTTTGTTTGTTTGCTACTCCTGGGCTTGGACTCAGGGCCTGAGCACCTTCCTTGGCTTCTTTTTCTTAAGGCTACAACTCTACCACTTGAGCCACAGTGCCATTTCTGACTTTTTCTGTTTATGTGGTGCTGAGGAATCGAACCCAGGGCTTTATGCAAGGCAAGCACTCTACCACTAGGCCACATTCCCAGCCCATCTTTCAAGTTCTCACTAATTTTTTTCCACTTGTTCTGTGATATGTATGAAAGCAGCCAAAGGAAATACACAATCACAGTCATAATAAAACAGAATTTGTAAAGAATTATGCAACATCCTGAGGACAAACAGGTTCTGCTCACTTGGGCCAGGAGTATAAAGCAGAGGAAGAGAAAGATCATAGGAGTTCAGATTTTCATGTTGTCACTTGGCATTGAGAAGAAACTTCTGAAGGCGAGAGTATGGGAATGAATTGCATTCTTCAGATTTGGGGGGGCATTACATGGAGCCTTCTTTACAGGCAATAGAGGGATTGTCCTTCTCAGAAGGGACAGTGCTATGGCATCTTCTTTCAGTTAACTGCTTGTCCTTCACTCTCTTTGCTGCTCTTGTTATTCTTACACTGTAGTGGGATTTGTAACTTAGTAGAGGCTCTAAAGGTGTGTTTGTGTTTTGTGTTTTATGTGTTTTATGTTCCTAAAAACTCCCAAGAAGAAATGCATTAAGTATTTTTCAGAAGTCAGTTCCTTCTGAAAGAGCTATTTGGTATGATACCTTATCTATAAGAGAAATTCTAGTGGAAAAATGCATGTCTGTACATAGAACTTAACTAATGGAAAAAACAGTAATTAAAAAGTTAATCACTTCACATGTACAGATCTTGACATGTGCAATTGAGAGAGTTGCCTATTCATAGAAGTTAGTTTTTCTGGCTTTATTTTCTCTAGATTTTCGAAAAACCAGGCTTTTCTTTCCAGAAGTGAACCTGTCTTAGAGTGCTTAGGAACATGGGGCCGGGTCATTGTTCTAGCTGTTAGTACAGCTTACTTTCTTTTTACTTTGACTGTCAAATTATGAACTTACTAATAAGCAGGAAGATGAGGAAGGAAGCACATTGTCCTGTTCCTTTAAACTGCAAAGTAGACAGTATTAGGGTGTTATTTTCCTGACAGTGGGAAGGAAATAAAAAGAATAGAAGAAGAGCCCTAGACTGTGTGATTAGCATCAGTAAGGAGTCAATGTTTCTTTATCAGAAGCCTAAAATTATCTAGGTTGATTTGGAAGCTGCCAACAATTATGTAAGAAAACATTTGAGCCAGTTTAGAAATGAACATGTATATGTGGATCCTAGATGCCATCCTTCCTGCTTTACTGATTTTTATCTTAACTTTTCTAGTTTCTTTTCTGTGACATTTGTCCCCTTAGTTCCTGATGACATCAGCACTCTAATTCAGGCCTCCTGGCCACGGGTAAATGGTGAAAAACTATTGGAGGCCTTTGGTCTATCAGACAGTCTGCTGGGAATTCACCTGAAAAGCACAATTTTCTGTCCTTAAAAGTTTACATTTTATTGAGGAAAATAGGTACTTGACCATAGGAGTGATAGAGGAAACAGAAGAGAAAAGCAGACCTAGTGTGGAGTCAGAGAGGGAAACATGTCAGCGTGTTTTGGTTCTTGTAGTTTTGTTTTTTTGGTTTTTTGGGTTTTTTTTTTTTGCCAGTTCTGGGGCTTGAACTCATGGCCTGGGCACTGTCTCTGGCTTCTTTTGCTCAAGGCTAGCATTCTATCCCTTGAGCCACAGCGCCACTTCTGGCTTTTTTTCTGTATATGTGGTGCTGATGAATCAAACCCAGGGCTTCATGCATGCTAGGCAATCACTCTACCACTAAGCCACATTCCCAGCCTATGTATTTTTTTGGTTTTGTTTTATTCTATTGTGTTTTATGGTTCTGAGATTTGACTCAAGGCCTTGTGCACGTTTGGCAGTCCTGGCCATATAGTTTAAAAAATTTTAAATTGTTATTATACAGGTGATGTACAGAGGGGTTACAGTTATATAAGCAGGTAAAGAGTACATTTCTTCCTGGACAATGTCATCCTCTCCATATAGTTTTAATATTTAAAGCTGTTCCCCTTCCCTTGTTCTTGAATGTTAACTTTTATACTTTAATTTCATGTTTTATTCAGTGTTTGTTTGCTTACTTTATTTGAGACAACGTCTTGCTATGTAGGCCAGGCAAGCCATAAGCTTGTGCTACCATACCTAGTTCTGTTTCCTAAAGAATATGATAACAACTGAGTACCATTTTCTTAATAATAACTTTACAAATATTTGACTAGAAAACACCTTTCAGATCTCTAGAAAAAAAATAAGCCTGATTTTTTAATGCAATCGTTGTATTATTTTTTTACCTGAAATTTCATGCTGTAGAGTTCCAACAATTGAAGACTGGCTCAGTGGTAGATTTGTTGCTTAGCACCCATAAGGCACTGGGCTCTATCCCTAACATTGCCTCTCCACCTCAAACAAACTGAAGTGTGTGTTTCTTCTGTCTACACCTAAACCAACAGCAGATAACCTCCACTGGGTTTTTGGTCCTATCTCTGAAACTGAAAATCCATCTGAGTAGAAAGCTTCCCCCCACCCCTCCTTAGTCCCGAAGGCATGGGTCTGCTTCTTGTCCTGCAGAACTGGGTGAGGTCTGCATCCCTCTACTTGAGTGATGAGGTTCCCCAAGACCCTCCCCACTGAGTCAAGTTTGACGTGGTAAGTAGTTATTGGAAATTTTGGCTGTTGGATTGGTTTCTGAAGCAAGTTTGTATTTTACAATGTGTAATCAGGGACTACCAGAAAATGTGTCCAGCTTTTAGGATTCCTTTTCTAAATTCTGTCTGGAGCCTTAGTAGCTGAGTGACCTGCCCGTGACCTGCTAAAGAGGCATCAGAGTGGAATGCGAAGTGTCTTGTTCTTCTGCTGGAGGGTTTCCCTTGGTGATTTTCTTTGGATCTTTTACTGTCTCCACCTATATATACTCTTCTTCTGATCCATCTTGCTTCTAAATCTTTCCAGCCACCATAGAAAGAGTGACTATTGTCTTTGTGGGAAACTTTCCGTGGAATTCCCCTACAGAGTTGATTGCAACAATGAGTGTTAGTTTATGAGATCTGGTCAGTACAAAATGAGAAACCTTGGTCATATCAGCCTGGCAAGGGCAAGTTAGTAAATGTGGTACAGTGTTTTTTTAGACTTCAGCCTGTATCAGAATCACTTGGGGGCTGGGACTATGGCTTAGAGGTAGAATGCTTGCCTTGCATGCTTGAAGCCCTGAGTTCAATTCCTCAGTACCACATAAACAGAAAAAGCCGGAAGTGGTGCTGTGGCTCAAGAGGTAGAGTACTAGCCTTGAGCACAAAGAAACCAGGGACAGTGCTTTAGCCCTGAGTCTAAGCCCCAGGACTGGCAAAAAAAAAAAAAAAAAAAAAAAAATCACCTGGAGGACTTGTAAAAATGCAGATTGCTAGGCTCTATACCAAGAATTTCTGATTCTGTAAGCTTAGGGTGAAGCCTGAGAATTTGTAACTACCCTGTTCCTTTGCCTGTCTTATAATGTAAGTAAATACAAACAATACCAGAGAGGTGGGCACATGTTCATAGTAATAGCATATATATTGTGAATTGCCATCACCATCATTTCCCCCAATCCTTAGATGTTAGGTAGTGTTGGGTTTTTGTTTGTTTGTTTGTTTTGTCATTGTTAATCACTGAGGCCCCAGCAAGTAGCCCAAGGTACTCTTCTAGTGTACTTGTGCAGCTAATGCCCTCTGGAGTAAGCCAGATAAGATTTATTTTATTTTTAATATCAGGAGAAGAGAGCTAATTTTCTTAGGGAAGGAAATATGGAATGTGGAAGCATAGGATGTGGTAGCTGAGAAAAGTGCTTCCCACTCCCCTTTCTGTCATCACATTATATTAAATGGATATATTTCAATTAAATTTTAAACCCCAAGTGAATGTGAGCTTTGGAAAGCTTAGTTAGGGAAGGAGCAAGGAATTTGGCTGATGTGGCCATTTCCATTCCTTAGGTCCCTTAGATAATTTTGCTCACATCAGAAAGGTAAGGTGGTTGGTTTAGTTTTATTAGTACTACTTGTTATGGGTGGTGACTAATGCATACTTCCTGTTGAAGGAGTTCTGGATCATCCCAGGAAGTTCAGGATGATCTTGACATTGGTCTTGGTGACATGCCCTCTGAAGAGGAGGAAGTCATCAACAGTTCTGATGAAGACGATGTCAGTTCTGAGTCAAGTAAAGGAGAACTGGATCTACTGGAAGATAAACAGGTATTTTTTGATAGTTAATTATACTGTTGCCATGCTTGAGAACAATATTTATCGATATGATGGACATGGAAACTGTAGAGAGTTTTCTTAACATTTACTAAACATTTTCAAATTTATATATAGTTCTTACTGCAATACAACACCTAAAATACTATTCTGTTGCCAAGCAAATGTCATATAGGGATTGTTTAGTGACTTTTTGTTTGTTTTGGTCCTGGGGCTTTAAACTCAGGGCCTGGGCACTGGCCTTGAGCTTTTGAGCTCAAGGTTAGCACTCTACCACTGAGACACAGCTCCACTTCTGGCATTTTGGTGGCCAACTGGAGATAAGAGTCTCTTGGATTTGTCTGCCCAGGATGGCTTTGACAATCCTCATGTGAAGCTAGGATTACAGGCAGGAGGCATCAGTGCCCATCTATTTAGTGACTTTTGAGAAATTATTTTCATTAATATCCACTTGTTCCTCCCCACCCCTGCACTCTTGGGACTGGAATCTGAACTCAGGGCCTCTGTTTGCTTGGTAATCACTTGACCCATATCTCTAGTCCTTTTAACAGCCTTTTTGTAATGAAATCTCCTCTTAATCCTGCACCTTAATACTAGTTTTTAGGGTACTTGGAAGAAAGGAACTGTTTATATTTGAAATCATAGTGACAAAGTAAAAGTTGCTGTTATTTGTATAATCATTATATGCCTTGTAAAGAAAAACCAGTATGTGTATGTTTGGGAGCAATACAGCATATATGTTGTTGAATTGTTTAAGATGAATGATGTCCTTAGACTGTCTCTAGTTTGGCATGAATATTTCATTTGAAATAACATTTCTTTGAGTAAGGACATTTTGAAAGGGAGAGAATTAGTTTAACAGCGCTGTCTCCATGATATTGGGGATGTTGCAGCAAGATGGAATCAGAAAGGTTCCACATAACATACCAAGGTACGGAGAAAATCCATGTCACCTACCTCTTTGTCAGAATTCATTTTCAGTCAGGCACAGTGGCACATACCAGTAATTTCAGTGCTTGGGAGGCTGAGAACTGTGAGTTTAAGGCTAGCCTAGGCCACATAGTTCTAGTCCAGCCTGGTTTATGGAGATTCTTCTACCTCAAGGTAAAAGTAAATACACACACAAAGTTATTTTTACCCTAAATGAATGACACAAATAAAATTACATGATTCTTAGTCCAAGATCTACCAGCTGTAATTTAGGTATACCTCTAGATAATTATTTAACCTCTTTGGCCCAAAGAGTGCCATTTTAGATGAAACAAAATATGGCATTTGCAGAATTGTGAAGATTAAATCATTTGATGTATAGAAAGTCTTAGTGCACTATCCCGTAGCCAGAGTTTATCCTTTGTTTATGGCTGACAAGACTTTATTCTATGCAATAAAATATTGGAACTAAGTATTGAAAGTAACCACCAGAGATTATTTAAGCAGGTGAGCTTGTGAAACTACTAAGAAAGATGAATGACTGTGTTCTTAAAGATTCTGAAGCAGCACTCTGTTGGTTTTACCTGGACTATCAACTAATTTATTTTATGCTTTATCCGTATCTGTTGTGCTATAGTTTGTGTATTTTATGTATCATCTAATGTAAGCTCATTTTCCATTTTGGTTATTCTTGGACAGAGATTTTACAGATATCTGTAGAATACCTATTGTATGCCTTGTACCACTGGAATTTTCTAGAGATCAGCAGAGTTTATGAGCCATACTTTTGTCCACTCATATCCTAACAAAGCAAGAGTGGCTCTAAATGCATAAAAAGGAAGAACTTCAGAGTATTCAGGATGTGAAGGGAATAGTGTGCTAGAAACTGGTGAAGCTACTTGGAGGAAAACCTCTGAGAAGGGGAAATATGACCAGAATTTAAATGATTTGGAAAGAGCCCATGCCAGTGAAGAGTATGAGGAAGAGCATTCAAATGGTCTTCTCTAAGGACTGTAATTAAACCAGCCTTTACTCTCTTTGATAAGCAACCTTTTTGTCCTTTCATATTCTGACAGATACTATCATTTTGGTGTATGTGTTTCTTTTGCTTTAACCTTTTTTATTTTCTCTCCTTAGTTGAAGTAGTGGTTAAAATTGTTTTGTACATTCTTCTGGGGATTACACCTATACATGATGTAAAGGAAGGCTTAATCTCTAACCTTGTGTGATGTCTCTTAACATAACCAGCCCTAACCCTGCCTAGTTGATTCATTCATTTGCTATGGTCAGTGGAGACTCCCAGGGCTCCTTCCTCTATATTTGTCCTTGCTTTTCTTCCTCTTCCTGTATTTTATCAATTTATGTCCTTAGTTATAGAGAGAGACAGAGATAGAGATGTATGCCCACATCTTCAGTTACTTTCTTTTTTTTGCCCGGTGCCAGTAGCATTAATAATTTCCCTCTACTAGAATTCGCAGCTGCTTTGATGAATTTACTCTACCTCTTCATCTAAGGAAAGACAGCAATAATAGACTATGGCTTCCTAGACAGGATAGCCTAGTCTCGATAAGTGCTTTAGACTGAAGTAATTTGCTTTCATACTGGTAAGAACCAGGTTGCCTAGGCTCCCACTATTTACTAGCTCTGTGATTTTGGACAACTTAGTTTCTCTTTGCCCTCATTTACCCTTCTATTAAAAGAAGTGAGTGCTGGGAATATGGCCTAGTGGCAAGAATGCTTACCTCATATAGATGAAGCCCAGGGTTCAATTCCCCAGCACCACATATATAGAAAATGGCCAGAAGTGGCACTGTGGCTCAGGTGGCAGAGGGCTAACCTTGAGCAAAAAGAAGCCAGGGACAGTGCTCAGGCCCTGAGTCCACACGCTAGCACTGGCAACAAAAACAAACAAAAAAAATAAATAAAAGAAGAGTAGAAGAGAGACTTGTCCATATTTTCAAAGATTGTTGTAAAAAATAAATGATTATATACTGTTTAGAACAATGCCTGACCTAAATTCAGTGCTTAATAGATTTTTAACTGTTGTTATTGGTTTTCATGAAAATGAACAAGATCTTTAAAAATTATTATTATGGCATATTAGTTGTGTAAGAGGAGACTCATTGCATTATCTCCACACATGTAAACAATGTATCCTGGTCAATCTCCCCTTCCTCCACTGTTTCTCTTACCTCATTTCCCTCCTTCCTAAAACAGTTTCAACAGTTTGCCTTGTTCTGTTTTCATACATATTTATCCTCTTTCACTCTATTCTTTTGACCTCTTCCTTGCTGGTGCCTTCTCTATTGGAGCCTGTTTTACTTTCTCATCCTTTTTAAAAAAATGTGTATTAATTACACCAAGCAGTTTTGCTATAGCATTTCAGAGTACATATATTAATGCTTTGTTCAGAATAGCACTATCTAATGCAAGCAAAATCTTAATAATCTCAAATCAAGCTTTATATAACCTGATCAATAGGTACACGTTTTCAGTGTATCTTCTCTCTGATGACCAAGTATGAAATTTGCTTACATTTGTTTACATTTAAAATACTATAATGGAAAAATTTGAAAGTTGGCATCCTAGGACCTATGTTGCAGTCTTAGCTCTGCCACTTGCTAGCTTTATGACCTTACACAACTTAAAACAACTTAAAAACTCAGCTTGTTTACCCCCAATCTAATTTTACAGATCACAGGTGATTTAAATAAAAGGTGTGTACTACAGAAAGCTAAAATACACAGTTGAAGAAACCAGAGTATCAACAAACAATGCTGGATTGGATGGGTATTCACCTGCAGAAGAAAGCAAGTGGAGCCTTTCTATCACTATATACAAAATTTAACTCAAAGTGAATCATAGATCTAAATGTAAGACCTCAACCTGTAAAACCATTAGAAGAAAAAGAAAAGAAGAAATAAAACTCTTAGAAGAAAATGCAAGTGTAATTAACTCTATATTTGTGTTAGTCTTAGATACAATTGGGAAATCATAAATGATAAGAGGAAAATAATTACAGGCTTAAGCTTATAATACTATCTATTTGGGAGATGAGATTTGGGAATCACGTTTCAAAGAAGTGTAGGCATAAAAGTTCAAAAGGCTCCATCCTTACCAGTGGCTGAGTGAAGTCCCAGTCAACTGTCATTCCCAGTGACTCAAGGAAAATTAGAGCCCTCCATGACCTGGGTATAAAGTGAGATCCTACCTGGAAAATAAGGCAAAATAAGACTGGAGAGGTGGCTTGAGTTTTAAAGAGCACTTGCCCAGCAAGGATGAGGCCTTGAGTTCCATCCCTAGTATTGGAAAAAAAGAAAAGAAGAAAGGAAACAACAGTGAAAAAACCCTTAGAGATAGTCATGGTATAAATGCTTAAGAGTTCCATCATTTGAGAAGCTAAGGAAGATTGTAAGTTTGAAGCCAGTCTAGACTATATAACAAGACTGTATCTCAAAAAAACAAAAAAGCCTTTGTACCACAAAAGTAAGAAGACCATATGTAGGACAGAACAAAGTATTATCAAATATGTTTTTGACCAAGGATTTATAAGCAGACTATAACGAAATCCTATAACTGAATACTAACAAGATAAACAGCCTAGGCTTTTGGATCATAGGGGAACTCTATGTTTAGTCTTTTGAGGAACCTCCATTCTGCTTTCCAACCAAGCATTTCTTTTTAAGTAGTTTATCTCAGGCATTTTGTGACAGTAGCTAAAATCTGATTAGCACTAATTAGCATAGACAAGGACCCCCCACATCCAGCTGGGGCTGGAAGGTATGTTAGACTTTTATTTCCAATTGATATCCAAAAGAACATGGATATAGAGTTGTGGCTCAAGTGGCAGAGTGCTAGCTCTGAGCAAAAAAAAAAAAAAAAGCTCAGGGACAAATGCCCAGATCCTGAGCTCAAACCCCAGATCCATCACCTAAAACAAAAAAGAATTGATTAAGCATTAAAGAAATAAATATTCAGAAGAACAGACTGACAGTACTAGTAGACTCAGGTTCAGATGTGAAAGATAAAAGATGGCTATTTTAGCTGGGCACTTGCTAATCAGGAGATTGAGATCTGAGAGGATTGTAGTTTGAAGCTACCCCTGGCCAGAAAAGTTTATGAGACTGTGATCTCCAATTAACAACTGATTCTGGAGCTGTGGCTCAAGTGGTAGAGGACTCTACTTGAGCCCAAAAGCTCAGGCACAGCAACCAGGCCCTAAGTTCAAACCCCAGAACTGGAAAAAAAAATTACTTAATTAGGACAAGGACAAGGAAAGTGTAACAAATTGCCAGCAAGTTGAAGCTTAAACAACCTCTTCATAGGAGTGAGAGAAATGAGGGAGAAGAACAAGTCCTGTAGGAAATTTTTAAAGAAGATAAAGAGCCGACCAACACAATGAATTTGAATAGGGTTATCTCTTCCCTCTTATTCTCCCAGTTCATTGCTTTATTTTCATACATGCAGATAAACGACTTTACTCGCATTCACCCTCCCTATTAGCCTTGCCACTCCTATTGGTGCCAACCTTCCTCCCCTGAACCTACTTTACTTTTCCACCACTCATTTTTCTTTTTTCTTCTCAGTGTGTATAAATTGTACTACGGCATTTCACTATGGTATTTTGGATGTGCATATATTTTATTTTGCTCAGAATAACTATCTTTAATGCTTTTTCATTCCCTCCCAGTCTCTTACTTGTGAAGAGCTTTCATTAATATTCCTTATGCCATCTTTAAACATAGTTGCAAAGTATTTAGAAATTATTCACCCTCTATTTTTCTTTTTTCCTCTCTTTCCCATCTTACATTTTCCTAATTACTAATTATGTTCAACACTTTTCATATATTTGTTGACTATTCCTAGGTCTTTTTTAGTGAAATGTCTGTTCACATCATTTACAGCTGAATTGCTTGAGTTGTGTTTTCAAAGTTCTTGGTTTTCTGGATTCTAGTCTTTTTTTTTTTTTTGGCCGGTCCTGGGCCTTGGACTCAGGGCCTGAGCACTGTCCCTGGCTTCTTTTTGCTCAAGGCTAGCACTCTGCCACTTGAGCCACAGCGCCACTTCTGGCCATTTTCTGTATACGTGGTGCTGGGGAATCGAACCTAGGGCTTCATGTATGGGAGGCAAGCACTCTTGCCACTAGGCCATATCCCCAGCCCCTGGATTCTAGTCTTTTTTATTTTTGTTTGTTTGTTTGTTTTTACCAGTCCTGGGACTTGAACTCAGGGCCTGAGCACTGTCCCTGGCTTCTTTTTGCTCAAGGCTAGCACTCCACCACTTGAGCCACAGCACCACCTCCACCTTTTTTTTATATATGTGGTGCTGAGGAATTGAACCTGGGGCTTCATGTATACGAGGCGAGCACTTTATCACTAGGCCATATTTGCAGCACCAGATTCAGTCTTTTTAAAAACCATGATGTGAAAATTCTCCAATCTGTGCAGTTTATTACCTCTTAATAGTAGAACCACTTTGAGCCATAGTGCCATGCCAATTTCAGCTTTTTCTGAGTAGTTTATGGGAGAGAAGAGTCTCATAGACTTTTCTGCCTGGGCTGGCTTCAAACCATGATCATCAAATCTCAGCCTCTTGAGTAGCTAGGATTATGGGTGTGAGCTGCCAATATTCAGAAATTTTAGTTCAGCCCATACATCATAGCTCTCTCTAATACAGGCCCTGGTAGAGCAAGGTCCTAAAGATGAATGAAATAAAATGCAGATTAATGAATAAGATAGTGTTTTACCAAAAAGTGTGGGGGGGAACAAGAGACAGATATCAAAAATAAATTAACTTTGATTTGTTTTGTTTTTTTTTGGTGGGGGGGGGGAGAACTGAATCTAGGATCTTGTGCATGCTAACATGATCTGTCACTGATCTATAGCTCAAATTCTTAATGCATTTCTAATTTCGAAATATATACATTTGATAAGCATTAATCTTTCTAGTTACAGGTGGTAGTGACAAACACATCATAGAGAAGCACTAATTTGCCAAATGTTTTTCAAAACAAGTTTTAAAAATACACGTACTCATGTGTAGAAACACGTACACAGTCGTGGTTATCAGTGCATGACTGATAGATGATCCTCAAGGTCAGATTATGGTTAAAACTGCTTCCTGAGGAATGTGAGCTCTGTGGTTTCTCTTTTTCTAAGAAATGTGTACAAATGAGAGGATGGAGTTGAGTAAGAATTTAACTTATGAAACCTGTTAGTCTCCATCATTCAATAACCTATCTTAGAAAAGAGGAAGGATAATATGTGGATTGAGGTCAAATTCATCTAATTGTCTCTTTAAGGAAGTGACTCTGGCTCATGTAGTAGAGAGAGCACTTGCCTTGAGTGCAAAAAGTTTCAGGACAGAACTCAGGCCCTAAGTTCAAACACCAGGACTGGCAAGAAAAGAAAAACAGAGAGAGCGAGACATCTGGCTTCCGAGCTGCTGTCTGCTGTAGTAGCGACGGAGGAGCGAATTTAAAATGGGTGATGTTGAGAAAGGCAAGAAGATTTTTGTTCAGAAGTGTGCCCAGTGCCACACCATTGAAAAGAGAGGCAAGCACAAGACTGGGCCTAATCTCCATGGTCTGTTTGGTCGGTAGACTGGTCAAGCAGCTAGATTCACTTACACAGATGCCAATAAGAACAAAGGAATCACCTGGTGAGAGGATACATTGATTAGAGTGCTTGGAGAATCCCCAAAAGTACATCCCAGGAACAAAAATGATCTTCGCTGGCATTAAGAAGAAGGGAGAAAGGGCAGACTTGATAGCTTACCTCAAAAAAGCTACAAATGAGTAATAGCCACTGCCTTATTTATTTATTGCAAAACAAATGTCTCATGGCTTTTAATGTGTGCCATAATTCAATTGATCTCTCATACCAGATTTCATATCATGAATGGCTGGCAGAATATTTTTGGGCAGTCCTGATTTAAGTAAAACTGGCTTATGGTTAAGTGAATGTGATCTTAAAAAAAATACTGCCATTTGTTCCCCTTTAAAAAAAATAGTGCCATTTGTTTCCCTTTCTGTGATATGATTGGACTTACTAATGTTCAATTTTTCAACAAGTTAGGGAATACCATCTCCAAATCTGTCAGATTGGTTTTATATTCAGATTTATATAGCTAATTATGAGAACATCTTTTAAACATGGGGGAAAATCCCTTCACTGTCTGGCAATCAAGCAAAATTAACCTGTTTGAATTTGTGATCATTAACTTGTTAAAGGCAATGGTTGAAGATGAGGAAGCAATGTCTATATTTTTGGTCTTGACTAAGCCAATTTAATTAGAATTCCCTGTCTCTGAAATCTGCCTTTTACTTATTGAGAGATATTTTTGTGTAACTTATGTATAAATGTCAAATAAAGAATATTTAACACTTCTCAAAAAAAAGGAAAGGAAAGAAAAAGAAAAGGGATTTTTAAGAGCAGATAGGAGCAAGGTAAAACATCCTAGACTAGATTCTTCTCCACACTTAATTAGAAATTAATCATTCTTTAAAGTTTCTTTTCATAAATAGCTGGTTTCATAGTCTTCCTAATACTTTTTGTACAAAAAATTTATATTCTGATAAAAGGATTAGGACTTATTGGTATTACATGATAACTCTTCTGTAGGAAAATAAATATGAAAGCAGAGAAAAGATAGACATACAATCTGAAGTTATTTCAGTTACTTATGGAGGAGGAAGAAGAGAACCTTATGTAACAATTCATTTCATAAGAAGAGTATTTTATGTAAATACTACAGCATGTTTAGATTTGTTAAATCTTGGTAGATGTGTGCTTTATAAGGACAAGTTTACTAAAGAGAGATTCAACAGAGTTATCTCAGCATTTAGGAAAAGGGTCATGTGGCATGAAACACGTGGTATGGGAATGGAAAGGGAGATCTTAATAATTGTTGGGACCCCATCACCATTCCAGAAAGCTAGGAATTTAACAGTGCTTGGTCACCACAGAGGAAAGAATGGAGGAGAAACATGCATGCTTAAAAAAAAAAAAAAAGAGTAGAAAGGCAGGAGATTAGGAGGTAGTCTTTTAGCTAACATTGGGGGAAGAACAGAATTGACCCCTTTAGCTACTCTCAATTATGTCACCAAAGTATTTCTGGTGGATGGCATGTACTTTGAACCAGGTTATCCTTGGTTCTTTGGGTGCAACACTTAAGATTAGGATGCTGGTACAGCAAAAGAACCACCAGGAGTGGGGAGAGAGCAAGGACCATTTTATTAGCAAAGCAGAATTACACCAGGGCAGTGCATAATCCCATTCCCTCCTTGGTGGAGCTACATAGTATGAATTGTGTTCTAATAGGAAACATAAGAGTCAGAGCAAGTATGCATATGTAATGACTAGCACATAAAGGATCCTCATTCTTTTATGAGTTCATGATTTTTCAATGTACTCTTACCCACAGGATGAAGGTGCTGGAATGAAAAATAAAGCTTGTCACATTGCCAAGGAGATCATGAGCTCAGAGAAAGTGTAGGTATCAAGTTCACAATTCATAAGACTGTTTTCCCCCTTTTGGCTCATTAAAACATTTTTTTCATTGCTGTTTTTACAGGTTTGTGGATGTATTAAAACTTTTGCATATTGTAAGTATCTGCTAATATTTTCTTCAAGTCTGACTATCCACATTTGTTCTTTTCTTTCCTCAAAGTGATTTTAGCCTGCTTATACTTAAAAGAATGATTGGCATATGATTTCTAATACTTGGTTTAATATATTTTAACCTACACATTGTTTTTTGTTTGTTTCTTTTCCTCATCTTTTCTTTTCTCTTTCTCTCTTCTTGCTAGTATTGAGTCTTGAACTCAGGATCTCACATTCTTGCTTAGCTTTTTCACCCAGGCTGGTGCTCTGTTGCTTGAGCCACCTTTCAACTTTTTGCTGGTTAAATGGAGATAAGAGTCTTGAGGATTTGTCTGCCTGGGCTGGCTTCAAACCTCAGATCTTAGCCTCCTGAGTAGCTAGGATTATAGGCTTGAGCCACTGTCAGCCTTAACACATACAGACACACACACACACACACACACACACACACACACACACAGACACATATAGACATTTTCTAAAATTTCTCATGTATAATTTATCTACCTTGTCCTGACATAAATATCTATATCTATAGACATACCTATCTATCTAGATCTAGATAAGTATACCAGATAACTGAATAGAACCTTTATATATGTTTCTCTAAAGTCTAAAATCTCTGTCACCATAAAAAGCTTCATTTTCTTTCTTCTCCCTCCCTCTGCCCCTACTTCTTCCTCTCACCCTTCCTCTCCCCTCCACCTCCTGTTTATCCTCCCCTTCTCCCTCTCCCTTTGCCCCTCTCCCTTCTCCTCTACATCCCCCTTCTCCCTATCCCCCCTCCCTTTCCTTCTCCCTTATCTCCACCTCCCTCTCTCCTTTCCCTTTTCCTTTTCCCTTTCCCTCTTTCTCCTCCCTCCCCCTCTTCTTTTCTCTCCTCTCTTTTTCTCCCTCCCCATTCCCCTCCTTTTCCTTCCCCGTCTTTCTTCTTCTTTTGTATGTGTTTTTGTATGCCAGTACTGGATGCTTGAACTCAGGGCCTGGGCACTGTCCCTGAGCTTTATTTGTGCAATGCTATTGCTCTATTACTTGAGCCACAGCTTCACATCTGGGTTTTTTTTGGTGGGGGGGGCAGTAAATTGGTGATAAGAATCTCACAGACTTTCCTGCCTGGGCTGGCTTTGAACCTTGATCTTAAGATCTCAGCCTACTGAGTAGCTAGGATTATAGATGGAAGCCACTGGTGCCTAATTTCTTTTTCATTTTTTCTTTTCTTTCTTTTTTTCTTTTTGCTGTGATCTCTTTTTTCATTTTTAGAGAATTAAACCAAGGGTCACACAAATGTTAGCACACAATGTACCACTGAGCTAACGTCCTACCCCATATAATAAAGTGGTTTTAAAGTGACTATATCTTCATGGACATTTGCTCTTCTGTCTGAATAACTGCTAGATACAGATACTTGCAATTAGGCATTTTTACAACTACTTGAGGTTATGCTTTTAATTTTTATAATGGTCGACTTGAACAGACCTATCAAGAAACAATTATATCTGACCACATATTCATTTTTCTCATGCATTTTTTTGTGCCTTCACGTTTGTATGGATTGGCAGTTAAAGTACTTTTTGTGTTACTCTATTACAATTGTATTTCAGCAAGATATTAAGACTTACCAAAAGGAGTAAAGTCAAGGGAAAAATGAAAAAAAGAAATTCAAGTAAAAATTTTTACTTACATATGGTATAACTATTAACATCCTAAGTTAAATATAATTGTGGAGAAATAGAAGGTTCACAAAATGTATACCCATTATGTTTCTGTAAAGAGTATGATTACTTTCATTTTCTCGTTTCACAAATCTGTATCAACATGAGAAGTCAGTTTACACTTAGGGGTTATTGCATTCACCAAATGAGTTGCTGTGCTTTTCCCTTGGTCCAGCAGACTGAGAAAAAACAAAACAAAAAAAACCCCTCTGGATTTGGGAACAGTTTCTAAAAGAAAATTCATTACAGTCCTAATTGTTTTTAGAAAGTATTTCCACGTGAATAGTTTCTCACAATAACTCTTAATTCTGTTAGTAAGTAACTTCTTTTTAAGTAACTTCTATCCTTTTAAATATAATGTAGTCTTGGAGATGATGGCCTACATCTGTAAGCCCAGTACTCCAGGAGGTTAAAGCGGGAAGATCATCAGTCAAGGCCTGCTTGGGCTACAGAATAAGCCTCTGTCTCAGAAAAACAAAACAAAAAACACAACTCAAAACCAACAATTTTTAAAAGGACGATTCAATACTTCATCACCCAGACAAATTTGTTGAGTTTTAAATAACCACTTTCCAAAAAAGCTCCTGGTATATGTGCAGCTGTAATTGGAACAGCTCCATTATACCTTAATCAGTTGATAGAATTAACCAGTATGGTTGGTAATGTGGCGTAGTGGCAGAGTGCTTGCCTCGCATACATGAAACCCTGGATTCAATTCCTCAGCATCACATATACAGAAAAAGCCAGAAGTGGTGCTGTGACTCAAATGATAGTGTGCTAGCTAGCTTTGAGCAAAAAGAAGCCAGGGACAGTGCTCAGGCCCTGAGTTCAAGCCCCAGGACTGGCTAAAAAAAAAAGTTACTTAGGATGTAGTATGATCATTTCATATTGTTATTATAGAGAAAATTGGAAATTTGGGATAACAGATTGATTTCACTGGTGCTTATGAAAGCTATCAAAAGGATTGTGCATATAGGAAGAGACAATTTTGTTGGGGAAATAGTTTCATTTTAAAACAAAAGTAAGATTGTTAAGGTGGGTCTTTTTGCTCAGCCCTCTATTTTTACTTCATGGATTTTCATTAATTTCTACATCCTTACATGGCTCTTTGACCTCAGCAGCTGCTTTGCTTTTGCTTAATGTGAAGTGATTCTTTCTTAGTGATTCCTCCTCATAGAGCTCTGTCCATATGTCCCTGTGGTCTTTGTAATTCACTGTATTATGGTAGTGGTTAAGTAGTACCCAAGGGTCAGGAATCCCATTTGGGACAGCTGGTAATTAAGTCATATATTCCTTTTTGGCTCTGAGATACAAAGCCTGACCCTATGAACAAGGCCATCTGGTTTGTGCTTCATTGCCTCTGGTGTTCATATTTGATTTTATTTGCATTGACTTGCTTAGACCTTTCCCCAGTGATCAGAGCTGGCAAGGCTAGAATGTTAATACCTTAGAGGAATTAAAGCTCCATTTCAAGATCTCTGGTCCTTTTTTTTTTTTTAGAGGGAGGGTGATAGTTTGAGGACTGTTAAGAATAGTCTTATGATATGCTTTCTCATTTCTACCTTTAAAAATTCCAACTTGAACAAGCATTTGATTAATGTGGCCAGAAACTAGGGCACAAGTGGCTCTGTTTTGCATATGGAATCTTTGGTGGGTTTTATGTAAAAAATACTGAGTATAAATAGCTGATACCACTAACCTCTAGACTGCCTAATGTTTTTTCACTCCCATGTTTTATTTTAATTATGCAGATAGAAAGTGGAAAAGAAAACTCTTCTAATTTCTGAAATGCTAGTTCTGTTGTCTTGTATTCTCACTGATATAGTTAAGAAAGGATTGGTAAAAATAGATACTTCTGCTCAAAAATAGTTTTGTTTCTGGCTCTTTGGTGTCATTACACTTTCCTAAATTATCCTGGCCATCAGAATTTAGACTAACTAGGCACATGTTGTAATCATCCTCTTTATTAAAAGAAGATGTTACTTCCTTCCAGTGGCACCCCTTTGGACAAATGTTGATGTTAATGAAATGCTGAGAAGTTTAAGATTCTAGGTGTAGTCCCTATGGGATTGGGTACATCTGGCCATGGGGTCAGAGTGCATTGCTTTTAGGGAACAGCCTAATAGATAAGGAAAGGAAATTGGAGGGCACCACTGCTGTATGTGATTATGGAGACCATAAGTTACAAATGGAGCCCTTGGCATGAGTTCTGTGGGCCTGGAGGAAGGGTACCATTTTTGGGGAGAATGGAGAGGAATCAACACTAGGATTGAACTCAGAATCTGTAACTTAACTATATACCCAGCAAAGGGGATCCTTTTCTGGCTCTTGTAGGTATTAAATTTCTCTTTTAGCTGGGAATATGGCCTAGTGGCAAGAGTGCTTGCCTCGCATACATGAAGCCCTGGGTTCAATTCCCCAGCACCATATATATATATATACATAAACAACGGCCAGAAGTGGCGCTGTGGCTCAAGTGCAGAGTGCTAGCCTTAAGCAAAAAGAAGCCAGGGACAGTGCTCAGGCCCTAAGTCCAAGCCTTAGGACTGGCAAAAATAAATAAATATTCTCTTTTACTCTAAGATACTATTATTCATACTTAAAAAGATTTCATGGGCCATCAGTTCATCCAGAGCTACCTACAAACATCTAGTAGTCCTAGACAAAAGTCAAACTTTACCTGGTGTGGGATATTTGGAGGCGGCCTTCTTACTGGCCAGCCTACTTTGCATTTGGGTAGTCTTTGTTAAATGTGTCTTACTTGAACAAGTTTCCTTTTTAGCAAAGGTGGCAGACACGTGGAATGTAGAGTCTGACAGAAGCTGTGTCAAACTGGGTCCTTAAGTTACTTAGCAGCTAACATGGACTGTCACTGTCATGGCTAAGGAAATGCCTTCCAACTGGAAAACAAAAGCTATCCTGTTGCCAAGGGATAAACATAATCATCATTTATCCTTCTAGAAAAAGGATAATGTTTATTGCTTTACTGTTGAGCAAGAAACTAAATTATGTTCATAATTTAAATGGTAAAACAAAACTACAAAAATCCCAGAAAACATTTGCGATGTTTTGAAAATATATGGAGACTTTATTCATAATTGTATTCTATAGTTCTGCCTAATAGCAGACTAGTGGCTTTCAAAAGTGTTAAGTAGCTCTGTTTCCTCTTAGTAAATATGAGTGCTGATTGAAGCAAGCTGTTGGGTGGGACTGGCCAACATCCATTTGCTTTCTGGAAATGTTTTGTGTGGTTTTTTTGGATTGCAGGCTATACAAATTATAAACTTTTGTTTTATATTCTATTAATAGGTTATACAAGTTGGTTCTTTAGTTACTAATGTAAGCATTTAGTTCCTTTGGACTAGTGTGACTTGGACCAATAAAACTGATTCCAGGTATTGAGTCCTAAAATGCATCAGTTAAACAAACCTAAGAGGACTCAACTTGCTTAAAATAGCCAGACTTGAGGGCTGGGGATGAAACTCAGTGGTAGAGCCCTGGGTTCAGTCTTTAGATAATATGTGCTTATTGGAAGCAGGTATTAAAAGGATTAGGAAGGAAATGATATCTTTTAAAATTTGATTTGGCCAGTGAACCCCAGAAAGGAAAGCAATTAAAGAAAAGGTAAAGGAGTATAAAGTGGGAGAAGGTGGAGAAGAAAGAGTAATAGGTGGAATGAATTTGATCATTATATATTGTATTCACGTATGGAATTATTACAGTGAAATTGCTTTGTACAATTGATATATGCTAACAATAAAATAATAAAATGTTTAACCGAAGTTAAAGCCATTTACTTTGAGATTTTTTTGTTGAAACTATTACTAAGAAGGAATTTGTCTTTGTTTTTTTAATCCTCTGGTGGCTGAACAGATTCCACTATTGTTTCACTTGCTTCTTGAGGCCCACCCTCAAGGACAATGAAATCTACACAGACACTTCACTTCTGGAGTGATAGATTGTGGATGGTATTTACCTATATTAAAAGATAGCAAAAAACAATTCTCACAGGGAACAGAAGATTAAAAATATTATGAAGAGGACCATTTTCATTTGTGGAAAGTATAAACCCTAATGAGGGGAATTTAAGACCTTGAGGTAAAATTCTTGATTGTGTTCACTGTCTGCTTTGCAGACAGCATTATGCATGATATCTAATTGAAGTCCAAGAGTATTTGACCCGTTTGACAAAAGAGGAAGATGAGGCTAAGCCAAGCAAACAGCAAATAAGAACAAGGGTTAGATTATGGGTTTGGATGATCAAGCCATGTGCTTCCTTCCGTGTTTTTCACTTAGTGTCATTTAGAGTGCTTCAATTATTGGGAGATTTCTGCTGAAAAATGAACAAAGGGCCTTTTTCTTTTTGGTGGTATTGGGTTTAAAGTCATGACTGCGTGCTTGCTGGTCAAGTGCTGTACTATACAAGCTACTCCCTTATCCAGTTTTAATGTAATTTATTTTTCAGATACAGTCTCACACTTTTGCTCAGACTGGCCTTAGATCATGATCTTCCTTTTTCCCTCACTTGAGTAGCTAGGATTATAGGCTTGTACCACCACACACAGTTTGTTCTTTTCGATTATGTCTTGCTAACTTTAGCCTGGGCTAACCTTAAACTGTAATGCTTTTATGTCTACTTCTAAGTAGCTGGGTTTATAGGAGTGAGCCTCCACATTCAGCAGAGGAACTCATAAGTCAGAAATAAAACTAGTTAAGATCTCCTAGAGAGACTTTAAAAGCAAATGGGTTGTGTTTATATGACAACACTGGAGTAACTTTAAAGTCTAAAGTTGTAATATAATTTCCATATATCTTCTTTGTTAAGTTTGGAGACCGAACTAAAAGATGTAAGATAATTATAGTCTGCTTTAAAATCTGATAGCTTTGTAATTTATATCATTTTAGGGGCAGAAAAGCTTTTTTTAAAAATCAGGTTTTATGTATGTGTATATTGTTTTACCTCCTTTCTACTGTAACAGGACTTCCGGGATGCTGTAGCCCATGCTTCCCGGCAACTTGGAAAGCCAGTAATTGAGGACCGGATCCTAAATCAGATCTTGTACTACCTACCACAGCTTTATGAACTCAACCGGGATCTGCTAAAAGAGCTGGAGGAAAGATTGTTGAACTGGTAAGAGGAGTGAGTTTCAGGCTTTCCAAGTGTTTCTAATTTTAGATGAAATTGTAAGGGTATTGATATTCTTTATACTAAGTTTCAGCATATCGTATTTCTTTGGTAGCCAGCTGTAGATTGATGGTTTTGGGTGGCCAGCCCTTGGCATACTGAGCTCAATATACGTCATTAAAAAATATGTAGTAATGCTTGTTCAGAAGCAAGAAGGATCCATATTCAGCCAATTCAACTCTTCCTATAGGAACATGATTGATAGTGTACATTGGAAAGTTGTTACTGACTTTATATTTACTATATTTCTGTGGAAAGCTTAATTTTTAACTTAAATATCTCATGGAATTTCTAAAGTTGCAGATCATGAAAAGATTTTGAAAAGAGACCAGTCATTGTTTTGCAAAGCCAAAATTATGTGTGTCTGACTATATAGAGGAGGATATGGATTTCAGAACAAGAAAAGAATGTGGATGCTGGTGGATCATATCTGTAATCTTAGCTACTTAGGAGGCTGAGCTCTGAGGATCGTGGTTCAAAACCCAGGCAGGAAAGTCTATGGGGCTCTTATCTCCAGTTAGTCACAAAAAGGCCAGAAGCTATGGCTCAAGTGGTAGAGCACCAGCCTTGAATGAAAAAGCCAAGGGACACTGTCCAGGCCCCGAGTTTAAGCCTTAATACCAGCACAAACAAAAAGAACAGAAAAAAAAACAAAAAACCAGAATTTTAGTGTTAGAAGCTACTTCCACTGGATAAAAGAGAGTAAGTGGAAGTGTTAGTAACATCTGTGGAAGTACACAGAAAGATTAGGCTAGGATTAATGTCATTGAAGTCTGTGGGGAACACAAAATGATTAGAGTAATGAATGTGGATTGAGGTTTAACTTGGGGGCAAACTGCTTGCCCCTCATGTGTGAAGCTCTGGGTTGGACTCCAGTGCTGGAGAGAAAAAAAAGTATCACTTTTTAAGTTATAATTTCTATCCAAGCTTTCTTTATATATAGCCTCCAAAAGTTACTTCTGCCTGTTTTGGGAATATTATGCCTCTGCATGGTAGGAAAATATGCTAGATAAGTAATTAATACTTAACTCTACCCTAGGTATAAAACAACATAATTAAAGACTGAGAAATAACTAAAAGTTTTTTAAAGTCATCACAGAAATAAAGTATAACTACAAAAATATATAATTTCTTATAAAAATTTACCTTAATATATATTAACTAGCTTTAAAGATACACATATTTGTGTAAACATTGTAAAGAGGTTTAAATGTATTTTGTTTTTGTATAATTACTTTTGCTTATACTAAAAAGTTTTGTCCAGTTTAGATATATAGATATTCTGTGTTCAGATATTAAGTATCTCTGAGAACCAGGTTAAATTAATGAAAGAACAACAATAACAACAACTGTAATTATTGAAAAAGCTCCACTTATTACTAACCTGAAACTCTTAGTCTTTGGTCATTGTCTATTAAAATGTGTTTCCCTGGGGGACTTTGTGACAAGATATTCTTTGATGTTCTTATTGTTTAGAATAACAATTTCATGGGGCTGGGAATATGGCCTAGTGGCAAGAGTGCTTGCCTCCTACACATGAAGCTCCCGGTTCGATTCCCCAGCACCACATATATGTAAAACGGCCAGAAGGGGCGCTGTGGCTCAGGTGGCAGAGTGCTAGCCTTGAGCTGGAAGAAGCCAGGGACAGTGCTCAGTGCTCAGGCCCTGAGTCCAAGGCCCAGGACTGGCCAAAAGAAAAAAAGAATAACAATTTCATGTTCAACCAAGTTTTATATATGTACTTCACTAGTCTGTACTCTAAATAAGGAGAGTACACCTCCATGTGAAAATAGAAAAGGCTTTCTGAGAGCAGACATTTTAGTGGGAGAAAGACCAGGTCAGTAGATAAGAAAAATATCATAACCAATTTTTGATCCATAGAGACTTATGTGATACTGGGGTATTGAGTGAAAACTGGTAGCCAATGAAGGCCCTGAAAGAGGGTGGAGCCTTTAAACTGACAGCTGAGTCAAAATGAGCAGCTAGTTGGGCTCTATGTTGCCTAGCATGTAGAACCATTAGTAAGTCTGCAAGGTTGGAATTCTGGTATGTTCAAAGAATGTAAAGAAGGACATTGTTGTTGGAGAGTAGTTGGAAAAGGGCTGAGAGTGGTGGCCTGGGTCAGACTGATAGGCAGCAGTTGCCTCTGAGGGCCTGTGTACACTAAAGTAAAGTGTTTGTCTTTATCTTACATGTAATGGAAGTGTATTAGAAATCACAGGATACAGTGTATGTGTTTTAGACTCTATGGCATCACTGAAGAATGGGATGGAGGAGACAAGGATGGGAGTAGGGAGAACAGAGAGCTGGCAGAGTCCAGTCAAGGTGTGATGATGACAGGGGAATGAACAGATAGATGGCCTAGTTATGCCTTGAACACATTCATGATTCTTTTATGTTTTCATTTATCTTTCCTCTTCATAGGACTGAACAACAAAGAATTGCTGATATCTTTGTAAAGAAGGGACCCTATCTAAAAATGTATTCTACTTACATCAAAGAATTTGATAGGAATTTAGCTTTGCTGGATGAGCAATGCAAGAAAAACTCAGGTTTTGCTGCTGTTGTTAGAGAATTTGAGGTATTTGCTACTATTTAATTCTGAACATTTCTTTTTCATTTTTTTAAAAAAGCTCTAATAATAGTCTGCTGTCATCAAATGAAGCTTGAGAACAAAGGTATTAAAATATAATCTCTCCTAAGTCAAAGAAGGAATTGATCAAATAAAATAGTGAAAATTCAGTGTAGAGGGGCTGGGGATATAGCCTAGTGGCAAGAGTGCCTGCCTCGGATATACGAGGCCCTAGGTTTGATTCCCCAGCACCACATATACAGAAAACGGCCAGAAGCGGCGCTGTGGCTCAAGTGGCAGAGTGCTAGCCTTGAGCGGGAAGAAGCCAGGGACAGTGCTCAGGCCCTGAGTCCAAGGGCCAGGACTGGCCAAAAAAAAAAAAAAAATTCAGTGTAGAAAATTTAATTCTGAAAATCCACTATTGAATCACTGGGTTATTTGGGTTTGGAAAACTAATAATTTGATGAGACTTTAAAAGAAGTTGTAGTATAATGCACTATCATCAACTTACCATTTTTAACCATTTTTAAGCATGTTATTCAGTAGTGTTAAGTATATAGGCTTTATTGTGCAACCACACCCCCAGAAAAGGTTTCATCTTACAAATATAGATCTTTCACCACTAAACATTAACATTTCTATTCTCTTCCTGGCAACTACCATTCTGTTTGCTGTCTCAATTAATTTGAATATTCCAGAGAATTTTTTTTTTTTTTTTGCCAGGCCTGGAGCTTGAACTCAGGGCCTGTGCACTGTCCCTGACTTTCTTTTGCTCAAAGATAGCACTCTACCACTTGAGCCACAGCACAACTTCTGGCCTTTTCTGTTTATGTGGTACTAAGGATTCGAACCCAGGGCTTCATGCCTGCTAAGAAAGCCTACATCTACAAAGCCACATTCTCAGCCCCAGAGTATTTTTAACTTAACCTTTCCTTCCATTTTTTCTGGCAACCATTTCCTTTAGGTAAATAAAAGCACAGTTCCTTTAGATCAGCAAATGACACTATGCTTAGCCCCAGGTTCTATCATTAGCACACCCAAAAAGCCAACAACAACAACAACAAAATCCCAACAGGTGGTTCTACAGTCAATTATTGTAAGGTCATTCATGTAAAAAAAATTGTTTATATCCCTCAACTTTGCAAGAAAGGGAGTGCCTAGCTGGGTGCAAGTGGCTCACACTTGTAATTCTAGGTACTCAGGAGGCTGAGTTCTGAGAATTGACCAGCTGAGGCAGGAAAGTCTGTGAGACTTATCTCCAGTAAACTATCAAAAAGCCAGAAGCCGGAAGTGGAGCTGTGGCTCAAGTGGTAGAGTACTAGTCTTCAGCAGAAAAAAAAAAAAAAGAAGGAAGGAAGGAAGGAAGGAAGGAAGGAAGGAAGAGAAAGAACAAAAGAAAGAAAGAAGCCCAAGGACAATGCTCAGGAACAGAACAGAAAAGAAAGAGAATGCTTAGCAACAATGCTCTCTTTAATTTCTCCAAGTCTTCCTATCACCATCCTGTTGTTACCATGAGTATATTAAATCACGAGGATCTTGATTATTGTTTGAATATGATTCCTAATAGTTTGATTTCTACTTCCTTTTGCGGAGGACATGGTCTCTTGGTGTTTGTTGGTATTGCATACATTGGCTATTGCCCCTCTGAGCTGGAGCTGCTGAGTAGAAAATGTAGACTGGCTACCATGCTCTGTGAGAGCTCTGTGAAGGTGTTTCCTAAGAGCCAGTAGTGGTGGGCTTGGTAGTCATTTTGCCCATGGTTTCCTTTGCCACATAACATCTATGTCTTATGATAAAGGAATCCTGTAGAGTTGTTGCTCCTGGAGTTGTTTAACTTTTGGCTTACTGAACATTTGAACCTTGGTTTCTTTTTTTTTTATTCAAATTTTTATTATCAAACTGATGTACAGAGAGGTTACAGTTTCATATGTTAGGCATTGGATACATTTCTTGTACTGTTTGTTATTTTTGAGAAAACATTATGTTTACTTTGAATGCCTTTTTGTTTCAGATGAGTCCTCGCTGTGCCAACTTAGCCCTCAAGCATTACCTGCTCAAACCAGTTCAGAGGATTCCCCAGTATAGGCTGCTTCTGACAGGTGAGCATCTTCAGCACCCTACCAGCCACTAAACCCTCAGTACCCTATTGATGCTCCATCTTCTTAAGAATGCCCATTTCATATCTCTCCAGCAAGCACTACCTAATATATATGGGTGTATTGATTGTTTAGGTTTTCCCATATCCATCACCTGAACTGAACTGCTTTCAGTTTTTTTTTTTTTTATCTTTTTGTATACATTCTTACTTCTGGGCATTCATATGTATAAAGGCTTTTGCTCAGAACATCATTCATCATCCCAATACCACATCCTTGTGTATTTTACCTGAGTAGTACTATTGATCTCAAAAAGATATTTTCCCAACTACTCAAGGGTTTTTATTTTAGCATAATACTGTCATGGCCCCTATTTGTTTTGTCAGAGGGTTTTTATAAAGATTGACCAATGAGCTAAATTACATGGAAAGTGTTAGCTGCTATTTTTACTAATTTCAGTTTCTTTATTATTATTATTATTATTATTATTATTATTATTATTTTGGTTTCCTGTTTATCATTTGTCAGTATCTTCTGCAAATTTTTAGAACTGTCTGTTTAGTTTATGATTGTAATAGTTAAAAAAGGAAAAAGGAAGGAAAGA
This sequence comes from Perognathus longimembris pacificus, assembly GCF_023159225.1. NCBI lineage: Eukaryota > Metazoa > Chordata > Mammalia > Rodentia > Heteromyidae > Perognathus > Perognathus longimembris. Next base: position 19,504,152 of record NC_063161.1, read on the forward strand.
AGGGAGTAAGAGAAGTAAGAATGGATGGAAGAAGGAAAGGAAGGAAAGAAGGAAGGGAGGGAGAGAAGGATGAAGAAGGAAAGAAAGAAGGATGGAACGAAGTAGAAATAGGGTGATTTGGGTGAGGCACATGTTAGTTAGAGGTTTATATTCTGTAGTTTATCATTCAGTTCCTCAACATAGCTATGCAAATATCATGATATCATTTCCATAGATGAGCTGACAGGTTTAATAGAGATTATGTTTTGCATTACCAGAAAAGTTAATATACGTCTAACAAATGTTACTCAAGCCTCTGGAATATTTGCTGAAAAAATTTATGTCTAAGTGCCTTAATATACATATGTAATGCGGATTACACATTGAATCAAAATGGATGACATTAAAATGCCACAATGTTTTCAGTGAATGTGTATAATGTAAATAGAGTTCAAGGTACTTGATTCTGATTAACGGCCTTAAGAAATGATGTAGTCTGGGTGCAGTGGCTCACGTGAGGTCTGTAATCTTAGCTACTCAGGAAGCAGAGATCAAGAAGATTATGTTTTGAATCAAACATAGGCAAAAAGTTAGTGGGACCCCTATCCCAATCAGTAAGCTGGGCATGGTGGTATATCTGTGATCTCAGCTACTCAGAAGGGCTTAGGAAATATCTGAGCCTCACAACCAATACCAGTAACAACAACAATAAAAAGTCATGCTTGGGAGCTGGGAATATGGCCTAGTGGCAAGAGTGCTTGCCTTGCATACATGAAGCCCTGGGTTTGAATCCTCAGCACCTTATACATAGAAAAGGCCAGAGTGGTGCTGTGGCTCAAGTGGCAGAGTGCTAGCCTTGATTGAGCAAAAAGAAGCCAGGGATGGTGCTCACGCCCTTAGTTCAAGCCCCAGGACTGGCCAAAGAAAAGAAAGAAAGAAAGTCATGCTTGTTTGCTTCATTGAATGGTAGAAAAGGTAGCAGATAAACCCTAGGAAATTATGATCTCCCCATTTTCCACTTTTTTTTTGTTTTGTCCTGGTCCTAGGGCTTGAGCTCGGGGCCTTGGTGCTGTCTCTGAGCTTTTGTGGTCAAGGCTATTGCATTACCACTTGAACCACAGCTCTACTTCTGGCTTTCTTGGTAGTTAATTGGAAATAGGAGTCTCAAAGACCTTCCTGCTTGGGCTGGCTTGGAGCCATGTTCCTCAGATCTCAGCTTCCTGAGTATGATTACAGGAGTAAGCCACTGGCATACCTCTTCCTTTCTATTTCCCATTACAAAGAAGCTTCCGGACTTCTAGCTTGCCTAGTGCCTAGACACTGGGAAGAGGTAGTCTTGCTTTTCATACTCAGAACCTACCACCCAAGGTGTGTCATTGCTTAATTTGAATTTCTATCTGTGAGTAGCCTTTCTCTCTGGAATGACATAAAGCAAACCAAACAGTTTGAAGATATCCTGGCCATCTGTACTTTCTTTCCTCTACTTTTGGCTGAGCTTTGGAATACACAGGACAAAAGAAAGTACTGATACACATGATGTGTTTTTGTTAGATAAATCCATTGCTCTATCATAAAACACTATTGAATAGTGTAGGATATTTCCACAGCTGTCAAACAAGTGCTATTTTCTGTGGCAAAAGACAGCTAAGATTAGGATTCTGAAAATTTAGTGTAAAAACATTTCCCCACATAGTAGCTTATGTACATAGTGATAAAGCTTACCCATGTTTAATTCTGGTGGCATGTTGAGTTTGGTTTTAGTGGAGAAAAGGTGAAATGGCAAAAGCAAGTTAAATTTTTTTTTTTTTTTTGCAGGTGCTGGGGCTTGAACCCTCAGTGTCCTTGTGTTTTTGTGCTCAAGGCTAGTGCTCTACCACTTGAGCCACAAGCTTTTTTGGGAGGGGGGTAGTTATTTGGAGATACGAGTATCATGTACTTTCTTGCCTAGGCTAGTTATGAACTGGGATCCTTAGATCTCAACCCCCTAAGTAGCTAGGATTACAGATGTAAGCCCACGGCATCCACCTCTAAAAATTCTTGGTATCTTCTCTCATTCTTCATTCCTTCCTTCCTTCTTTCCTCTCTCCTTCCCTTTTGTGTGTGTGTGGGGGGCGGGGGCTTGAACTCGGGGCCTGAGCTCTGTCCCTGAGCTCTTTTGCTCAAGGCTAGTGCTCTGGTGGTTAATTGGAGATAAGAGTCCCACAGACTTCCCAAAACCCAGGCTGGCTTTGAACCACAATCCTGACCTCAGCCCCCTGAGTAGCTTTACAGGCATGAGCCACTGGCGCCTGGCTCTAAAAATTCTTTTTAAGAAAATAGATTTCATTTTTGAGACTGATATTTTTAGTTTTGATCTGTCTCTTAATCTTAAACCACGTTTCCCTGTTTCTTAAAGTGGAAAATGCTATCCATTGTTTGATGTACAGCTCCCTTATGTCCAAAGTAGGTCCTCAGCAATTATGGATTCATTGAGAGGCAAAACTAATGAATAGCTTTTCAAGCTCCCAGAGTACTAAAATTAGAGGTTGCATAGGTGGTATTCTTTGTCCTGTGCTTTTCTAACATTGACAAACTCTTCACTTCCTCTGAGTCTGACCTGCAGTCCTTCATTCTCTGTGAAGCCATCTCTGATTTCTCTCATTCTTGTGACCCTGTTTTACTATTAGTGTTTTGAAGACAATATCTTTTTATCAAAGGGAAAGCACAAGTGGAAAATGAAATGTCCTGTCCAAAAGCTACACAGATAGTATTTATTAAGGCACCTAAGGTCCTATGATCCTAAGGAGGTGAATGCTAAGGGCTGGTTTTATACTCTTACTTAAAATTTTAATTTTCCAACACGCACTTTATGATGGTTTGATTGCTCCCTACTTTGTATTTCTCTGCTGCTGCCTAAGCTTCCTTGTCTAAGACTTTAGATTTTTTACAAGTTGGAAATTAAGTCTGAAGTTTGCATCTATTTAAATATTAACTGGGTTACTTATCATTGAGTAAACAAGCTGAAATGATTTAATCCTCCCAACTGCTGTGTGACGTAAGTACTTTTATTTCCATGTTGGGATTTGAAGTAATTCCAATTACACAGAGTGTACTGGAGGAGAAAGGAAGAGAGTCTTTGAGGCAACTGCTGATGTTGATTTATTGTGAGTTTTTGGCAGAGAAGGAAATAGAATCCTTCCTGACTCGGTATAAGTAGATTTGTACCCAGCTTGGTTTCTTGGGAGGGGAAGATTGAGAAATACATAGATGAAGGACTGATAAGACCAGATGGTTTCTTTTGGAATCATTTTAGAGAAAGGTAAGTGGAAATACCCAGGCACAGCAATCTTTGCTACTGTTTAACCAATTACCTTTTCTTTTTTGGGGGGCAATGATTTTTAGGTTTTTGCAGGGTGTTCCATTGAGATAGCTTTTCTTTTTCCTTTGTTGTAGTAAAAAAAACAAAACCAAACAGACAAACAAAAACCCCTCCCAAATGTATCCTTGGCAGATGCAGTAAGGAGAAAGCTAGTGATACAGTACTTACCTAGTATGAAAGGCTAAAGATGGATCCCAGCACCATAAAATAAATAAATTCTTGGCAGCATTTTTTTAAAGGTCAACTCAAAATGAGATCTAAGAATCTAGACTCTAACTGTATACAGTTGTGTAATGAAATGCTCTAAAGAAATAAAGTAAGTGATATGACTAAAAGTTTAAAATTTTTACTTTTGTGTTGGTACTTAGAACCAGTACATCAGGCTAGGTCATTAAGTCTGTTTGGGACTCAGATATTATCTGAAGTTGAGAGATTAGAACTCATGAAAAGCCTGAAGGAAGAAGATAAGACACTGCTGTAGGAGTAGCATTTGTTTATTGCCATTGCTTCTTTCCTCCTCTTTCATCTTCTTATGATCAAAACTGACTTTATCATCCCATTGTAGTTTCTCATCTAGGTCAGTGTTAAGGACTCAATCAAAAAGGCATAGGAGTGCTGGGGGCACACACACACACACACACACACACACACACACACACACACACACATACACACACACGGCTTAGGGAAATGTACCTCTCTGTAAGATTAACAGTCTTCATGCAGAGTAGTAGTACCAATGAATGTTTGCAGTGTGTATGGATAACTAACGAACATGTAGGACTAAAAGCATTCTTGCAGTTACCTACTCATAAATTTGTGGAAAAGACTGAAATACTTTACTTTCCTCCTTGGTAAGATCCAATAAGCTTTTTTTTTTTTTTTTTTTTTTTTTTTACCTCTGGTTCCTGCTCTTCCCATATCTCCATGATGATTCAGATCAGGCCTTTCTAGCCTATGCCAAATTGCACCGTATCTTCCATACTGTTCATGCCATCTCCTATCACATACCTATGTAGCCAAGCACATCATCGCTTCATTTCTCTGCCAAGGACACACTTTGATTTTCCTTCTTAGAAAAGTTGAAAACATACTTATTGTAATATGGAGGTCAGATCTGGCCAGCACCATCATTGGCTGTTGAGGGGGGTCAGATTGACTCCATCTCAGATTAAAGAGAGCAGAAGCCAACTCCATCTTCACTAAGATCTCCCCTGCCCTATCCAGGGAAGTTCCCCTTAGCTGTGATAAGATTGTGTAAACTGCTTGACCACCTGAGTAGTGGAACATTCAAGGTTAAACCTGTGCCCTCCCATGAGTAGACGTATCCGCCTGCATCATGTGAGACCCACCAAATCCATGCGCCAAGTCTAACTAAAGTGATAGGTTGGTTCAAACAGTTGCTATGAGGCAGACTGTAACTCCATTGGCCACCTGCGTCTGACCTGGCATGCTCTGTAAGTGTTGTAACCTCATTGGCTACCTGTGTGTGGCAGGCTTGACCATGTTGTATTTGCCTTTATAACCCAACCCTGAGCATGGCCCGGGGCGCTGGATCCCAGCTCCCTGAGCTATCTATCGCCCTGGCTGGCCAGCCAGCCTGCTTTTTATGGTTGCAGTTCCAGCTCCCTAGTCTGGGCGGTGACCCTAGCCAGTCAGTATGCTTTTTATTTCCCCAATAAATCCATCTTTTTACTTGAGACTGTCTGAGTGGTGGACTCTTGGAGGGATGGGGGATTTCCCTCCCCCCTTGGACCCTATCACATTGTGGTCCCCTCCCTTGGGGGACCCCATTACACTTATCAATAGTGTAGAGACCACAGTTTTATAACCTAGAATTACTGGAACTTCATTTTCCTTTGCTCTAGTTGTGGTAGATTTGGCTCCTGAGCCATTTCCTCCAAGGCCATGTTCTTTTTTTAAATTTCATTCACTTACCATGTACTAACATCAGCTAGCCCAGAGCTGGACACAGCTACTGAGACAGCATGGTGACCTCTGTCCCATGGGTCTTAGAGTTCTCTGAGGGTACACCCAACTACTTTGGCTCCCTTTGAGCTCTTCCTCAGTTCTTAAAAACTGAACTGGTGTGGCTGCTTGTTTTGTGGTTGACTTACAGTTACTTAATTATTCCCCAAACTATGTCATGTCTCCTTATCCAAACTGCACACCCATCTAAAGAGGAGGCAGACTTTAGTACAAGTCATAGTCACAGCAGGTATGTATTTATTTTGAGGGAAAATTTTCTGGTGGTTTATTATTATTGTAAGGATTAGCTTTTTCTTTGAAGGACTCTTTGCACGTATAAAATACAATTTTAAAAAGCCAGATTTCTTTTCATCTTCTACTATCTGAAGATGACTACCATATATCCTTTTTGATTCTTTTTATTTCTACCTGTGTTATATAGTGTGTATTTTTTTCTCAGTAAAAACCTTCCATTTGTGGAAAGTTATTACCACAGTGTTGAAACATTAAATCCATGAGGATCATAATGGAGAAAATATAATAAAAATGTAATTTAAAATTTCTTCTGAAAAATCTTTTCTACTTTTATATTAGAGGGAAAAACAGTTCTTTGAACTTTGCTTTATTGTGGATCAAGTAGTTTCTTTGATCTCATTCAAAATATTTATTTTATATTAAAGGTGGCTTTAACAATATATTATCCTACTTTTTCTTGCAGTTTTGGTTTTTGCCTGAGATGACATTAACATTTTTGGTTTTATTATCAGTGGCTCAAGATTACAACATCAAAATACAATCTCTCCCCTCTCCCAGGTTTCTTTTCTTTACAAAAGAGTAGTCAAGAAGTTTCAATTTTGATGACTTATTTATTGTCACTTTATAATATTAAAAATGAATTTGCTTATAGGTTTGTACATCAGTTTAAAACTATCAGTCAGAGGCTTTACATTAGCCAGTCTTAGTATATTTTCTTTTCATAAGAGCGTGTTGATCAGTTTTATATAGCAATCCAGTAGTTCCTTGATGTTGAAATGATGGAGTTGCATTTTAATTATTGACATTGCCAATTAAGATTAAGATCTGGAAAAAAGCCGGGTGCTAGTGGCTTACTGCTGTAATCCTAACTACTCAGTAGGCTGAGATTTGAGGATTGTGATTTGAAGCCAGCCCAGGAAGAAAAGTCTCCATGAATTCTTATCTCCAATTAACCACTCAAAAACAGGAAGTGGAGCTATTGCTCAAAGTGGTAGAGTGCTAGCCTTGGGCAAAAGAGCTCAGGGACAGCTCTGCCCAGTCCTAGAGTTCAAGTCCCACAATTGGGGGGGGGGGAGAGAAGGTTTAGTGGTTGATCTAATAGTTACTAGGGTTTTGAGATAATGTTAAAAGTAAATGGGCTGGGTACTGGTAGCTGACTTCTATAATCCTAGCAACTCAGGAATCTGAGATGTGAGGATCTCAGTTCAAAGCCACCCAGGCAGGAAAGTCCATGAGACTTACCTTGTTAACTACAAGAAAGCCAAAAGTGGAGCTGTGGATCAAGTAGTAGAGTGCTAGCCTTGAGCAAAAAAGCTAAAGGACTATGCCCAGTCTCTGGTTTCAAGCTGCAGTGCTGGTATTTAAAAAAACAAAAACAAAAACAGAGCAAATTGTATTTGGAGTTGCCTACTAGAATCATAATGTGCTATAAAAATGTGTAATTTCCATGGTGATAATGTCACAGGGATGACTACTTCTGGGGTTTAATACCTACCTTCATTGTAGAAGGAATATCACTTGAAAGTTAGTGAATATGAAGTTTATATGCTTCATTTTGCCTATCCAGATTTGTACATATTCTAAGTTTGATGCATAGACATTACTACAGAGCCATTCTTTCTCCAATTCTAAGTGTGGGTTTGACCCAGATTCCCTGCAAGTTGCCAAATATCTCTGTTGCTAGGACTTGTCTTGGCAGAGATCTAGTGAGCAGAATTTGTTGCTAGAGTTTCTCTCACAGGTTTCTTTAAAATTTCCAGAATCATCACATCCCTTTGGAGAAATCATTGAAATTCAGATAAAGTTGAACACAGTTTGGTGCCTAGATTCGCTTTATTCCTTACTTGGCCATTGGATAGTAAAATGCTTGTCTTCCGTAACCTAAATTTCCTCTTTGTTGATAGAGTGCTGGGGACAGACGTGGATAAGAGCATTTTAAAGTGTGGTTTAACTGTGCCAAGGTCATTTCTGTACACTTAACGATTCTCATTTGGCAAACTGACAGCCTTAACAACAGGAAAGTATATCCACTAAGAAAAGCAGTCTCCAGCAGGTCATAATAATGGGCATTTACTTTTCATTGAGAGACTTCCTGTAGATTTGACTTGTCTAAGGACGTTGTGGATATGCCTAGCCTATCTGTCCTACTGAAAGGAGCCCACAGCAGATCTATTCCTTGGGAGATGTGCTTCCAAATTTTCCATGGGACAGTCCTGAGGTCAGTTTTGGTCCATGGGTCAGTTAGGGTAACACTTCAGGACCAGAGTTATCCAAGTCTTGCATGGATAAATGTGACTTTGGATAGTGCCTTCTTGAGGCATGGAGGATGCTTTTCTCTTTTTAATTTTTATAGTTATTAGGTGATATGCAGAGGGGTTATAGTTACATAAGTCAGGTAATGAGTATATTCCTTTTTAGACACTGTCACCTCCTTCCCTTATTCTCTCCCAGTTTTTCCCTCCTGTCCCCACTCACAAGTTGTATACTTCATTTTCAACTTTTGTCTAGTGAGTTCCATTGATGCATTTCTTCACCCTTTGTTCTTGGGAGGAGGCCTTTGTAATTTACATAAAGATATTGTTTGCTTTCTAGGCTATGAGCCTAGAGACTTAGAGCCGAACAGCCACTTTTTCTAACTTAGGCAAATAGCACATAACTAAGAGACAGCTATGGGCCACATAGGCAGAGACTAGAATTGAACTAGCATTCAAGACACAGAAGAATTAGAGCCAGGGGCGACAATACATTGTAATTAGCAGTGAGGGCTTTAACATAATCATCTCCACTCCAATCAGAAGCAAGAAGTGGTACCTATAGAATGTTAATTAGTCTATTAAGCAGACAACAAGCCAGGCATATTGAAAAGCACATGTAATCCCAGGATTTGGGAGACTGAGGTGGAGAGAGGTAGGGAATGTAAGTTTGAGGCCAGACTGTTCTTACATAGCAAGTTTGAGCCTAGCCTACACTATGTACATTTCAAATAAATGAGCAAACAGCAACACAAATTGACCGAATGTGTGCTAGATGTTGTTCAAGTTCTGGGGATATAAAGATAATTCAGACTTCTTGTTCTTGTGAAGCCCACAGTTTTAACATTTGTGCATAAAATGATACCTTGTATCATAGAACCATTTAGTTACTTTCTAACATGTTTGTGATCCTTCATATTCTCAGGAAGATTAGCCTAGAGTTTTGGAATTTTATTCCTACATGTCGAAGTGATTTTGTTTATAGCCATGTATAGTAGTCATTATTTAAAAATACCCTGGGATGCATTCAAATTTAATCATTGAAACTCCAAAACCCTCTATTGTTCTGGATACTGGAAGAGTTAATAACTTGTCAATAAAGCGATATCGTGTTCCTCTTATTTTTCTCACTGTGGGACCTTTGAAAGGAATTTGACTGTTTCTCTCTGTCAACTTTTTGGCGATACTAGGGATTGAACTCAGGGCCTTGTACTTGCTAGGCAAGTACTCTACCGTGGAGCCATACCTACTCCCCTCTCCTATGCTTGAATAATAGGATTCCCCTCCCTCTCTTTCTCTCTCTGGCTAGGCACGACTGGACTGTGATCTTCCAATTTGCACTTCCCATCTGGCTGGGATCACAAGTGTGTACAATGACCTAATTTTTCTTCTCACAAACGTTTTGCCTGGGTTGGTTTGATTGTATAATTTGAAACAAGAAGGTAAAACATTTGATTAGTCGATATTGCTAACAGGCAGAGTCATGCTGCATAATTTAATTCCAGAGAATGGAATGAACCTATGATAAGTGGATTTAAAATTTCTTATGTATATGTGTATACATATATATGAACTGCATCCTCAGCCTAATAATGCCTTTTAGAATTAAAGTATGTGTCCCAATGTTTTAGAATGAGAGTTGCTACAATATTTCCAACTTAGTACAGACTAAATCCTTTTTTTTGTTTTGTTTTTTTGAGAATGTCTTATTGTTTTCCCAAACTGGTCTTGACTTTACAATCTTACTTAAGCCTCCTAACTCATTGGTGTTAGAAGCATGTAATACCATGCCTGGCAGGTTTAATTCCTTTATATACAAGGTAGGTTTTTTGGTTTGTTTGTTGCCAACCAGTACTAAGTTTGAACTCACAGCCTGATGCTTAGTTCAGCTTGCTTGCTCATCTGGAGCTCATTTACTTAAGCCATGCCTTCAGCCTATCTGAAGGTATTACCACAGAAAAATAATGTGGGCCAGAGTAGAGGGCTTGCGCAGTGTATTTGAGGCCCAGGCCCACAGTGATAAATAGACAGACAGTTAAATAAAGAAATTAAAATACATTTTTATCAAGTTATGGGACTGTTTCTTGGCTACATGTGTGGTGTGATTCCATAGCCAGGTCTCTAGAGTATGTTCCCCAAGCTGCCTGGAAGATGTCAGTCTTGTAACTTGACACTTAGATCTTTGTCTTGGTATTTTAAGTGATCTGAACTTTGTTTCACAGCCCGGAGAATCTTAAGTTACTTCTTTCAAAACCTGAAACTTTTTGTGAAATAGGCTTGTTGCCTAGATCACTTATCTTAGGATCCCATAATTGTGTATGTGTTGCTGAGCTTCCTATGTGTTTATGCAGGAAAGATGAAACCTGAGTAAATACGAAGTAAGACACAACCTCAAATTCTAAAGGCTTCATTCTGGAATGTTACCCCTCCTATATACTCATTTCCTCTGTGCTCTGCCACCAGTGACTCTCAGTACACAATGTAGGAATCTGGGTGTTGAATGCAGAAAAGTCCCAGATTCCCATCCATGATTAATGTTTAGGAGAGGTTAACTGGAGGACTTCTGAATGGTTTCTATTTTAAGTTGGCCATTGGTTGATTAGGCAATCAGGGAATGGTAAGGCCTACTAGAAAATGTAGGCTCATAACAACATTTAGATGTCTATATTGGGGCTTTATCCTTTCATCGTATACTTGTATATGAGTAGTAGAAACTTAACTTACCTGTCTGTAGGGGTTAGGCATATTTCAATTGATTTTGTGTCATTTAAGTTATGATGGCAAGGCTTGAGAGTCTGGGTTTATTAATCAATGGTGCCACCTGCTGGCCAGAGAATACATGTATAGGGATCATTCATAGCACCAATCTTTCTTGAAAATAATTTTAGTGTTCATGATATTTTTGTTGTTTCATTTTGATAAATATTATTTATTTGATCAAGAGGTCAAGGCATTTTTATTCATGAGCTTTTGAATGGTGCTTCATTTGTTTTGGCAGAAGCAGGAAAGATACCACGAGTTTCACATGGCAAACTGAAATGACTGTTTTCCCCATTGTTACTGTGAAAGTTTCAGCAGGAACCTAGAGGCCCTAAGTGGTAGGTTCTACTTACAGTGAGCAATGCGAGCCTGTCTGTCTGGTCTCTTTCCTGGGTTCCACCTTGAAGAGAACAGTCACTGGGCAGCTAGTGGTTTCAATGCTCCTCCCTCTGACTCAGCCTCTTCTCATGCTTACCTGAGGCACTGGGTGATTCACCACTGTTGAAGGGAATCATGGTCCTGTCTTCCTTCAAGAGGTGAAAGTTCCCCACCATATATACTAAAGAGCATTCCCTAAAAACATACATTTGTGGATGGAGAATAGATGGATAAATGGCAAAACTGGAATTTTTCAGACTGTGTTTTTAAAAATTGGCACAGAGGGCAGACTTGACTCTGTCCTTTTCTTGATTGGTACTGTGATATTGTAACCTCTTAGTGCTGGATTTTCTCTTCAGCCAATACTAAAGCTCTGTTCTCAGAAATTCAGGTTGACAGGAAAACGACCAGGTTTGAACACAAGGGGGAATTTTTTTTTTTTTTTAATTTGCAGTGCCAAACCTTATCAGGCTGAGCACAGTGATTCTGAGGTCAGAATTTTCTAGTACTGACAATTCTAGGGAGCTCTCTGAAGTGTAAAGAAATTTCAATTTGCATGAATATACTTCTTATAGAAGAATAAATTGAAAGCAATAGAGAACTCTTAATCTGACATTTAAGTAAGCCTACTTTCTTTTCCATATTCTTCACCTAGCTAGAAGCTGAAGGAAAGTCCCTTTTTTTTTTTTTTTTTTTTTTTTGCCAGTCCTGGGCCTTGGACTCAGGGCCTGAGCACTGTCCCTGGCTTCTGTTTTGCTCAAGGCTGGCACTCTGCCACTTGAGCCACAGCGCCACTTCCGGCCATTTTCTATATATGTGGTTCTGGGGAATCAACCCAAGGTTTCATGTATGCGAGGTAAGCACTCTTCCCACTAGGCCATATCCCCAGCCCGGAAAGTCACTTTTGACTAACGAAGTATCATAGGCATTGGGCACATCTAATACAAAGGGTTTCTTTGTCTCAACCCTTGAACTTTCAGCCATAGAAATAATAAATATTTGGATCCACCAAGTATGGCTTAGTATGATATTCTAAGTGGAGTCAAGTAAGATGTTAATTTTTTCTCTGGGTGATTCTGAAGTGTATTGTACAGTCATGTTTTGCGTATTTTTTATGTTTTTTTTTTAATCTGTTTGCTCAGAGGCTAGCTTTCCAGCCTTTCGGGTCACCATAAGATATAAATAGCTAGTGATGGTCTCTGATAAGATAGAACCAATGTTATGATGCAGGGAAGCTTAATACGGTTGTATACAATATCTTACTATGGCTTACTGCCAGCACTGGATAGTTATAATATGCATGTCTGGACTCAGCTCTTCAAGTACTGAAGTTTCAGCAGTTGTGTGTGTGTGTGTGTGTGTGTGTGTGTGTGTGTGTGTGAGAGATTATTCCTTTTGTAACGCCGACACTGATATCCAAGTTTTCCTTCATGCACTTCTGAGAAGACTACATAAGTCCATGGGATGAAATTATATGTTTCATAGTATTACTAAATGAAGATTTCATCTGATAAAAATACAGACATTCAGTCTATATGCCTTTCCTTTTTCCACTTTCAGGGCCACTGCTGCCACTAGGATTGGTTTCAATGTTTATTACCTTTTATCTAAACTAAGGTACATCTTCCCTTTAAACAAAATGTTAGCAGGGTATAGCTCAGTGGTGCTGAGTAGCATGTGCAAAGGCCTGGGTTCAATCCACAGCTTAAAAAAAAAAAGTGCTTTACTTAATTAAGCAAATACTTTGGCTAAGTACTTGCTATGAGAGAGAGACAGGGTGATCAGATATGGGGCCTACAAATTTTAGAAGGCATAAAGTAACCACTGTGTTAAGTCATATTCAAAAGAAGAAAATGATTGTTTGAAGTGGAAAGTGTTGTAGGAGAGAAGGAATTTAAGATAAGCATTACAGTTAAGAGTTGAAGGTGTAGCTCAGTGGTAGACCATGTGCCTAATTAGCATGAATGAGGCCTTGGGTTCAGTCCCCAGTACACACATGTGAGCACACATACACAAATGTGAGTGAAATTTTTATATGCAGAGACAGATTCAAAAGAGAGCATGAGAGACAAATAACATAGAGCCAATGAACTCAGGGAAGTGTTGAGGAAATTGAGCACAATCAAATTTTGGTTATAAACAAAGGGCCAGTGCTAGGTAAAAGCAAGAGAGAAAGTCAGAAAAGTCAATAGGGACCATATCTTGTGGTAGGGGGTGGTAAGTTCCAGGAAAAGGAAATTATATTAATTTGATAAATAAGTGGGGGTAGAGCCATTCTGCATCTCTCAACAGATAAGGAAGTGTTGTTGCCTTGAACTCTCCTGTGACAGTTTAATGTTGAAGATTTATTAAATTAACCTTTTTCATTACTGTGCAGGGGTACCAGATTGCTTTCCCACATTCTAAGAGGCTCTATGTACCACATTGATTATTTGTGCACTGTCTTTACATATCAGCCATATTACATATTGGGCCAGAAAATCCTTTGTATGAGGTCTATTATAGGTTATAGGATGTTCAGCAGCATCCCTAAACTCTAATCAGCAAATGAAAATTTTCCTTTTTGCCTAGCAAAATGTCTCCAGACATTGCCAAATGTCCCCAGGGTGTAAGTTTGCTCATATTTGAAATGACTTGTATAGGCATGGTAATTGAGTTCTTTGGGGGTGTTGGGTATTGGTAAGACACTTAGATTGACAAATCTGTCTTGTGGGCATTCGGTTTACATAAACACCTTAGAATTTTGCACTAGATCTCCAGATTAAAGTATTTTATGTGCATTGGAGTGAGTTGAACTGTGCATCAGGAGATGTAGATTTCAGTCTTGACTCATACACAAAGAGATTTTGTAATATTGGTGAGGTCTTTCACTCAGTCATATGATTTCTTATCTTAAATTATCATTGTGACCTTATACAGTGTTTAGAGCTCTGATTCTTTGTCCTCATTTCAAGCTGATCTTAAGAGACTTGTTCTTCCAAAAGTTAACACATTTGATTAATGGAAAAATTGACTGGAATATTGAATAAACAAGAAAGTAGGGACACAATGCTTCATCATATGACTACTATAACTTTTTCTTTTCTAGATTATTTGAACAATCTCTTAGAAGACTCTGGAGATTACAGAGATACTCAAGGTAAGTAACTCAGTCTCATATGTTATAGAAGTCTTGATGTTTACTTGGGCCTCAAAACTAAAATCTGATAACAAAACCCATATTCAAAATTCCACGTTATTCATAAGAAGACTTGAAATGTTAAGAGAAAAAGCTTCCCTGGAAAGAATAAACTAGAACTAGGTAAGATAGTAAAGTGCTGCTGGAGGCAGGAGAGATTGTAGGGTCACAGGAGGTCTGTGAGCCACTCTGTTAGACCCAGCATCTTGACAAGAGTGGATTTGCCATGGCCTGGATCAGGAAGCTTCTCCCTCCACAGGTGTCCAGTCAGTCTGTGCCCGTGGTATCCTCAAGTTCTGTAGGTGTCTATTCATATTTCAAAAACAAGGAGTGAACTATATGATCCCCAAGTTCCTTACTAGTTTAAAAGTTATGAGTCCATGAAGTGACTAAACTACACAAATCAAAGGTAAAGTCTAAAATGACATATTATTTAGGGACTGTTTAATGGTGGCTTTAGACTTACTACCTTTCTTACCCTTGAAGCTTAAAAAACAGCCCACAGAAAAGAAATTTACTGATATTCATAGTATATTCCTCCCTCTTTGTCTCTGTCTGTCTCATTAATACTGGACAGAATTTCTTCTTCCTTTTCCAGATGTCACAAGTTTATCTCTAGTCCTGCTCTTCAGAAATATTAAACAAGTTCGTCTACACCCTATTCATTTCAAGAATTTTGTGCATTCTCTATATTTCACTATCTTCTGCATCTTCTACATGTTCAAGTTAAGAAATTGAACCCAGTTTTGGTTTGGTTTTGGTTTGGGATGGAGGGTCACGTTGTATCCTAGGCTGGCATCAAATTCTTTTTGATCCTTCTGCCTCAGTTCCCTCCTAAGTGCTGGGGTGACAGTATTGTACATGCCTGCCTTCCATTTTTAGAGATTCTTAATCATTTTTTTTTTGTTTCTGTGTGCTGGGCATCAAACTTAAGGCTTTGCACATGCTAACTTCTGCCAATTAAAGAAGAGATCTGGGCATACTGGCACATGCCTGAAATTCTAGCTGTTTGTGAGGTAAAAACAGGAAGACCATGAGTTTGAGGCCAGCCCAGGCAAAAGAAGCAAGGAAATCCAGTTTTAAAAACAAAAAGAAAGAGTTGGGAGTGAAAATAATTTGGTCAGCAAGTACAGGCTCTGGATTAAGTCCTCAGTGCTACCAAAAGTAAATGAACATAAACAGACAAAAAAAAAAAAAACCCAGAAGATGAAGAAATACAAAAGTCCCATCAAATTAAAAATAAAACTATTATAATGAGGATGCCTTGAGCAGTCATTTGGAAAGGAGGAGAAAACTGATGGTTGAAAAAGCAAGGAAGATTTGCTTAGCAAGAAGTGGGACAGAAGATGAACTAAAGGGTGGGCAAGAGGAAGAGTGGGCACTGATGACAAGAGTCTGTCTTATGAGCATAAAAATTATAGACAGGGCCTGGGGTTGTGTAGCTCAGTGGCAGTATGCATGCTTAACCTGCTCAAGTTCTTGGTTTTTAGCCCCAAGACCCACACACTCATCCAGAATCATAGAACCATAGCTCAACTTTGTGTATAGGGCCGAAGATTAAGAAGCTTGTGTAATGGAAAATTTTGGCAAGGCACAGATTATAAGCATTGAACAGTGAGGGGCAACATATGTCCAAAGGCAGAGCAGAAAATGGTGTGGTGGGCAGGTGGAGATTAGATTTTTGAGGTGGTGAAGGAAAAGGAGACAAATATACCTATGAATGGTAGGATCGCAGAATGGATTGTAGAAGGCAAGCTTGGAGGCTAGGTCACTGAGTAGCAACAGCTTTATCATCCTTCCATTCCCTAGCCTGCCCCTGGGAATTACAGTAGGCCGAAAGGCAGGGACTAAGTCCAGAGTATGTGCTGTGAAGATAGTGCCAGGTGCATAAATTCTCATAAAAGGTTGAGATCTCTATACACAGGAAATAGTGCCTTCCTTTTGCAACAGTAACAGGAAGGGAGGAGTACTAACTCAGCATGGGTCTGAGGTCCTGAGTTTGATCCCAGCCACTTAAAAAAAAAAAGATAATATAATAATACATGGTAAAGAATACAGAAACTACCATGGTGGTTTATGTCTGTAACCCTAACTACTCAGAGACTGAGACTTAGAAGACTACAGTTCAAAGCCAACCAAGGCAGAAAAGTCTGTGAGACTCTGTCTTCAATTAACCAGCAAAATACTGAACTGGAAATGTAGCTTAAGTGGTGGAGTACCACCGATGAATAAGAAAGCTGAACTAGAGGATGAGGCCCTAAGCTCAAGTTTGGTACGCACATACAAATAATACATACATACATTGCATATAAACAAAAATAAGAAAAACCCTTCAATCTTGGTGCTAGAAAGAGAATCTCTTGGCAGATTTTGATAGCTAAACCAAAAGACTCTTTTAAGAGTTTTTATTAGCCAAATGTCAGTGGCTTACACCTGTAATTCTAGCTACTGAGTAACTTGAGATCTGAAGCCAGCCCAGGCAAGAAAGTCTGTGAGACTCTTAGCTCCAGCTAACCACCCAAAGCCAGAAGTGGAGGTATGGGTGAAGTGGCAGAGTACCAGCCTTGAATGAAAAAGCTAAGGGACAGTGCCCAGACTCTGAGTTCTAGCCCCAGCACCAGTTCAAAAAAAATATATATGTATATATATATTTTTAGTAATCTTTTTGTTGATGATGCCACTTGCATGAAGCCCTGGGAGGGCTATTCCCCTGCTCCCTTTTTTTTTTTCTGGTTCATTTGGGTGAGAATGCCTCTGTCATGTTGTACTATATAATCATCTTTGTGTGGGTTTCTGAATAATGCAGGGTAAACAGCCATGCTTGCTACCTAACCAAGACTAGTGAACGTTCCACTCACTGTAACTACCACAAGTTGTTTTTGTTTATGTCTTTACGTCTCTAGGGGAGCACTACTGCCTTAAATTGAAAGCATTTCCATTGCAGAAGCAGATAAAAGGCATATTTTGCCAGGCATGTTGAGGTACACCTGAAATTCCAGTACTTTTCCTTTATTTCTAGTCACAAAGATGATGGAATTGGAGCATTCAAAAACACTTCGTAGAAGGCAAGGGACTAATGCAAATAGCCAGATTCTCCCATAAAGCTTAAGTAACTCACCTTACAAGTGATGTCCTTGTTAATGTCTAGTGTGCTGATATGTGGCATTTTTCTCATTTTTTCTGGCTGGGGGGGAATAGGCAGGGCAGTACTAGGGGTGGCAGGCTTGTACTGGGAATGGCACTCAGAGACTTATATTTCTCTCTTTTTTCTTGACACATACCTCTGTGGCTCAGTTTTGCTCATCTGCATTGATTTTACCCTGATTCTTATTGTTGTTGTTAATTCCCTCACTACACTTTATCATTAATAATTCTGCCTACTCATAATCAACCAAGCTCCATGAGAGTTTGGTTTCTATCACTCTTACTATTTGGACCTCTTTGACGTTGCATACTATTTGTTTCAATGGCAAAACTAAGTGCTCTACTATTCTTCTATATTGCAGATGCTCTTGCTGTTGTTATAGAGGTGGCTAACCATGCTAACGACACCATGAAGCAAGGAGTAAGTATATTGATATCAGAGTATGGTACACTCTTGAGCCTGGAGACCGGGCCTTCATATGCTCTGTATTGTTTTTCCATAGGACAACTTTCAGAAGCTTATGCAAATTCAGTACAGCTTAAATGGACACCATGAAATAGTACAGCCTGGACGTGTAAGTTTGAGAGGCTACCTTTGTAAATTTGTCATTTTGCAGTTAGGTATTATCTGTAGCTACTTTTTCTTTCAGTTAAGAAAGCAAGTTACTGATTGTTGTTACTCTTTTGTTTACTTAATGTGGATTGCTGTAACTATTCAAAACATTCATGATGAAAATTGTTGCAGTAAGAAGTCCAGTTCAATTAGGAGAAAGGCCAGGGACCCTAATGAAATGATTTAATGGATCCTTTTATTGTGTAATACCAGCTGCATGCAGCTTTGGAGATAGTTTCATTAAAATCATTAATGTAAAAGAGGACTGGGACAGGGATCAGTAGAAAATTGGTGTTTTGATGCTCCTTGGAGAGCACAGAAGTTGCCTAGGGAACCAATTCAAGAAAAATAACAAAATGCAAATGTCAGGATCAAAAATACTTGGACTCCGGGCTGGGGATATAGCCTAGTGGCAAGAGTGCCTGCCTCGGATACACGAGGCCCTAGGTTCGATTCCCCAGCACCACATATACAGAAAACGGCCAGAAGCGGCGCTGTGGCTCAAGTGGCGGAGTGCTAGCCTTGAGCGGGAAGAAGCCAGGGACAGTGCTCAGGCCCTGAGTCCAAGGCCCAGGACTGGCCAAAAAAAAAAAAAAAAAAATACTTGGACCCAATGCTGGTGACTCATGCCTACAGTTCTAGCTACTCAGGAGGCTGAGATCTGAGGATTGCGGTTCAAAGCCAGCCCAGGCAGGAAAAGTCTGAAATTTATCTCCAACTAACCACCAGAAAACCAGACGTGGAGCTGTGGCTCAAGTGGTAGAGCACAAAAGAATTCAGAGACAGCACCTAGGCCCTTAGTTCAAGCCCTAAAGTGCTTGTGTGCACATGCCACACACACACACACACACACACACACACACACACACGGTCAGTGTGTCAGTCCACTTAGTATCCTAGGGCCAATATTAAACAACAAAGTTTTGCTTGTTTGTGTTGTTGCTTCTTTCTCAAATTTGTATTTTCTGGCCTTTTAAATCTTTCTTTTTGTTCAATTTCTAGAGTAGTTACAGGGTTTTAAAAGAAACCATGACTATAAAAATTCACAAAGTATATTTGCCTACCTCCTCCTGAAAAAAAAAAGCAAACAACTTGTGGGACAAGGATGTTGGAAATAAAATTATATGTACATTATAGCTGTTGTTATGATGGTGGAACTAACAGGTATTTGCTTGCACAACTCAGGTTTTTCTCAAAGAAGGAATTCTGATGAAACTGTCTCGGAAAGTCATGCAGCCCCGAATGTTTTTCCTGGTAAGACGTCATATGTTGTGGGAGATCTTCTGCCATTGCTTAATGGAAGGTGACATTCATATATGACAGATGAGCTTAGTGACTCCACATATCAGTTCTGTGGCATCTTTGACTAGCTGTATTTATTTACATTTCAAATAGAAAGTGTGTTCTGATTCTTAGTCAGAAAATTACCTTCAGATTTTTTCATTTCTAACTTGAAAAAGTTGGTTATAGTTAATTACTTAGGCAGATTATAATAACCTCAGTGGGATTTAGTAATAAGAAACCATTGTGTTACAGAATTTGAAAAAAAGCATATTTTCTAGAAATTGCACTTTAATAGTGTTCTAATAGAGCATTCTAGGTAGTTCTAGGACATATAAACATAATATAAGTATTTTCTTAAGCAGTGTCTTATCACTATCTATTTTTTTTTTTTTTTTTTTTGGCCAGTCTGGGCCTTGGACTCAGGGCCTGAGCACTGTCCCTGGCTTCTTCCCGCTCAAGGCTAGCACTCTGCCACTTGAGCCACAGCGCGTCTTCTGTCTTCTGTCCATTTTCTGTATATGTGGTGCTGGGGAATCGAACCCAGGGCCTCATGTGTATGAGGCAGGCACTCTTGCCACTAGGCCATATCCCTAGCCCTTATCACTATCTTTGTAGCTGAAATTAGTTTCTTTGATTTGCCATTTATGTTTCTCTTTTTAGTTTAATGATGCCCTGTTGTATACAACACCCATGCAATCTGGGATATATAAACTGAACAACATGCTATCGTTGGCTGGAATGAAGGTCTGTATACCTGTTAGAATCTGATTTTTGTTCTTACTCAAACATTTTTATATTCAGAAAAGATTCCCTAGGATAACATTTTTCTTAAGTCCCTAACTTTTCTTTCTCTGTGCTACTGTTCATGTGCTCATTTACTCATTCATGTCCTTTTTTACTTATGGGTTACTTATTTCAAAGCATATATACTGAGAATGACAATAAACAAAACATACTAATAGTTTTGGGTGGAAACTATGAGAATGAATTGAAGCATGATTCTGTTTGTCTCTACCTGAGACTTCTGTACCCTGAGACTTCTAAATAAATTGGGAAAATAAATACACTATCCATAATACCTATAAAGTTGAAAGTAATAAATATCACAGTTAATGTTTTTAGTAGTTCAGAGCTGGGGATGGTGGTGCTCACTGTAATTCTAGCTCCTCAGGAGACTAACATAGGGATATCATTTGAGGTCTGGAGCGTAAGCCTGGAACTCCATCTCAAAAATGTTTTGTTCTTTTGAAACAAGTTTTTGCTCTATAGCCCAGATACTCCCCTTGTTGCCAGACCTGCCAATCTACCTCTCAAGTGTTAGTATTATGTATATAAACTACTTGGCCCTCCCAAAAAAGGTTTTAAAGAATTCAGAAAATAAAAACATGCAGGTTTTGATAGCTGTGATGGAGAAAATAGTGTGTAGCTTTTGACATACAGACAGCTAGGAGAAAGGGAGAATCAAGGATGTCTTTTTGGAGGATGAGGCAGTGTGCTTCAGAGTGTAGATCATAGGTGGCCATGGGACAGGGCATTCTGAACCTGCATGTGAATATTTAAGTTCTTCTGGAACATAGATGTCGATGGCAGAGAATACTGGGAGGGAGGTTGGTGGCATGTATCAACAGCCAGAGCACCAGGCAACTTCAGTTATAGTTCCAAGCGAGAATGTGCAATGGGATGAGTTTGCTCAAATGATTGTGGTTTCTTCCAGGTCAGAAAACCCACTCAAGAAGGATATCAGAATGAATTAAAGATTGAAAGTGTTGAACGTTCCTTTATCCTCTCAGCCAGGTAAATTTTTTTAAAAAAGAAATCATTTAGATGAATTTTTGCCAGTATAACAGGGTCAGATATTTCTAGCAATTTTTAGGTTGACTACTAGGCTTTCCATGTCTTTCCTTTCTCTCCTAAAACTTCCTTTACAGAGGTTACTTTTGACTGTCCATTGAAGGAGATAGATGACTGAGAATAGATTCACTATTCTAAAAACAGAAAAATAAGAATGCTGAAGAGTGTTCTTTGGATAACTTTTTGTTGTTCGTTGTGGTTGCAGGGCCTGGGCACTGTCCATGAGCTGTTTTTGCTCAAGGCTAGTGCTCTACCACCGTGAGCCACAGCTCCACTGCTGGGTTTTGGGTGCTTAATTGGAGATAAACGTCTCACAGGGACTTTTCCGGGCTGGCTTCAAACCGCAATCCTCAGATCGCAGCCTTCTGAGTAGCTAGAATTAGAGGCATGAGCACTGGTGCCCAGTTGGATAACTTTTTAAGTGAATGTTGGAAGTCTTTTACAGTGAAAAATAATTTGCTTAAAAATAATTAGTGCTTTACAGTTAACTAGGAAGTCTCATCTATCATCTAAGATCATAACAAACCTATGAGGTAGATATAATTTCATAAGGAAACCTAGTTACAAAAAACTTGAGCTGCTCTATTTGAGAAATACAGCTAGCAAAGCTAGTATAAAATCAAAGATTTTTCTTTTTAAATCCACTGTTAGAGTTGGAAATGGTAATGCATAACTCTAACCCCAGCACTAAGGAGGCCGAGGCCAGAAGATCACAAGTTTGAAGAAAGTCTGAGGTTCAGAACAAGTTCCAGGACAGCTGGGGCTACATAGTGAATGAGTCCTTTTCTAAAAAGAAAAATATGATCCTTTGTTATTTGTGATCCATATTACCTCAAACCAGAATCGGAAGTGACAAAACATGTTACCATAATATATATCTAGTTTGAGGTCCATGGCAACCCTATTAACTGTAGCGTCATTTTTCTAATATGTGTTCACTTTGTGTCTGTGTCACATTTCATTAAATCAATATTGTAAGCTTTTTCATTGTTACTATTCTTGTTACAATGGTCTGTGTAAATGATCATTTATATTAATGTTGAGTTCTTTTGGGGCCCTGTGAACATCCTGTATACGAGAGTAAACTTAATAAATGTTGTGTGCATTCTGACTACTTCATTGAAAGACAGGGTGTCTTTCTCACCTCTTCTTGGGCCTCCCTATTCCAAGAACAGCAATATTCAACTTTCATTCAGTAAGTAAAATGGACTTTCTTTCCGAGACATTGGGATATAGTCTTTCCTTCACTGAACTTGCATTCCATTAGGGAAGACACATACTTAGCAATATTACCATAGTTGAATACTATTATGATGAAGTAGTACAAAGAAGTATCACTGCTGTGCGGGCTATAAAACAAAGACTTGATCTTAGGTTTTGGAAGTGAAAAGTCAGAGATGGACCCTAAATGCCTTCTGGGTATACTGACTTTTAATGAAACAGTAAGTAGGTTGGTGCTAGAAAGCTAAGTAAAGAAGAAAGGAAGAGCCTCTAAGTCCATTAGAAATGATGAGTACAAAGGACTTGAGGTTGAATGGACATAATATACTCAAAGAACTGGAAGGCCAGAGGGTATGAAAGGGGATCTGAACTAAGATAAGCACAGGACAGGTGAGACAGAATACACAGAACTACCTTGCAGATTTTGGTCTTCAGCTTTAAAGCCATAGGAAGGCATGGAACATTTTAAACAACAACAAAAAAATGATGTGATCAGAATCTCTTGCTGCTGTGTGGGAATATAGTTTAAGAATGTGATTAATTGAATATAGAGGATGGGAGAAGGGTTGTTCAACATGAGTCTCCAGCTTATACAGTGTATGGGCTGGTGGTACTATTCACTGTGATGAGAGAGAAACCTGGGACTGAGTTTCAGATGTTCGTACTGAATGTGAGGAATGTATACATGGAACCACTGGAGCAGTGTGTGCAAGGATCTGGATGTCTGATCGCAGCCAGGGCTTCTGGTATATGTGTAGGTGTCATGAGTTTGGAGATGACTAGAGCTAGGAGCCATCTACCTTGCATTTGTTACATCATTGCCTCAATTAGATGTGAGCCCTTACAAGCGAAGTGTGTTTTGTGTGTCCAGTTCCTAACTCAATTCCAGGTCCTTAGTAATCTTACAAAAAATGTTACTCAGATGAGTAAAAGTGATGTCTTTAAAGCATCCCCACAGTTAGCAAAAGTAGAGATGTGACAAGGCTTACCACATCAGGTTACCTCCTCATTGGAATATTTTCCCTTGTAAATCCATTCCAATCAATGGGAAAATGGTATTAGTTGACACAGATTTGCCCTCTGATAATGTATACATTCCATAAAGAAAAGTTGACCTGTTTTTCAATCCAAGAAAGATGCCAATTTGATTCTTCTGATGATCATGTTACCAGCAGAGACCTAGTATGTCTCCATTAGATGCTGTGGGCAAATGTGTGTGGTCTGTGAGAAATGTGTTATCAAGAGCTGGTAAACATTATCTTGGCAGAACCCCACATGAGAGCAAGCCAGGAATGATTAAATGAAAGAACAGCAAATGTGACATGATTTGCACAGTTGAATCACATTCCAAATGCTCCCAGGGCTCCAGAAAAATCCAACAGTAATTCTCAAATTAGCCATCTGCCTCTCTGCTTTCTGTAACTTCTTCCAGTAAAAAGTCAAGGAGGGAGGGAGAGCTGGTAATATTTCATGAATGTTTGTCTGGAAGCAGTGTGTGTTCTAACAGTGTAGTCCTTCAGATAACATGAACCAGCTGGCAGTGGCCTGGTGGTGAACGGCTCAGTGCTTAGCCACACTTGGGTCTGAAGCCTGTTGTCTATACATCCAGTTATCTGACATTGCTAATCCCCATTTTTCCATGTGTGCATGGCAATTTTGGCTGATGTTGATGTTGTAGTAGAGGTTGTGCATGTGTGTGGCGGGGGGGGTGAGGTCCAATGTATATTCCATTAGGTAGCTATGAAGATGACCATTTGAGAAGTAGTGACTACTGTTGCTGAAGGTTATAATGTAAATATCACTAGCTTTGGCAGTAGTGCTAGAATAGAAAAGTGAGACAGGTTTTGTTTGTCTTAGAGAGAAAGAGGTTGTTTCTTGTTTTGTTTTCCATAATGAAAAATTGAGAAATGTGTTAGGTTTTCAGTTTGTTTTGTATGTGTGTGCCTGTGAGACAAGGAGCTATATTGTCCCCTGTCCTTCTCATGCATGTAATCCTAGCTACTTAGGAAGCTGATCTGAGGATCGTGGTTCAAAGCCAGGTCAAGCAGGAAAGTCCATGAGATTCTTATTTCCAATTAACTACCAAAAAGCCTGTCTTCAGAGACTTTATATTCAGGTTGACCTTGAACAATGATCCTCTGGATCGCCTTCTGAGTAGTATGGAGTTTGCAATAATTAAAATCACTCTTCTTTCTTCTTCTTTCTTCTCCTTTCTTCTTTCTTTCTTCTCCTTCTCCTCCTCCTTCTTTTTCTTCTTCCTTCCTCCTCCTCCTTCGTGTGTGTATATTTATATTATGTAAAATGTACCTCTACATTTTGAATATGTAAAACAAAGTTGGCTTTGTTGTTGTTTTTTTTTTTTTTTTTTTTTGGCCAGTCCTGGGCCTTGGACTCAGGGCCTGAGCACTGTCCCTGGCTTCTTCCCGCTCAAGGCTAGCACTCTGCCACTTGAGCCACAGCGCCGCTTCTGGCCGTTTTCTGTATATGTGGTGCTGGGGAATCGAACCTAGGGCCTCGTGTATCCGAGGCAGGCACTCTTGCCACTAGGCTATATCCCCAGCTCCAGCTTTGTTGTTTTTTGTTGTTGTTGTTGTTTGATTAATTTTTTGGCTGTGAGGCTTGAACTCAGAGCCTGCATGCTGTCCCTGAGCTCTTTTGCCCAAGGCTAGCACTGTGCCACTTTGAGCCATGGCACCACTTCTGGTTTTCTGGCAGTTAATTGGAGATAAGTGTTTCACAGACTTTCCTGCCTGGGGTAGCTCTGAACTGCCAGCCTCAGATTTAAGCCTCCTGAGTAGCTAAGATTACAGGCATGAGCCACCAGTGCCCAGCTAAAACAAAGTTTTAAATGGTTGTATGAATGTCCTGACAATAGTGATGAATAGGAATTACTACAGAGTTTTGGAGAATAGGTGTGGTTGTAATAATGCAGAACATAACCTTTTTCTGGACAGGAATTCACTTTTTTTGGCCCGTTCCTATGCGAGCTAAGGTAAAGACAACCCTGATGAAGTAGCAGTAGGAACCAAAATCTTGGTGGGCTAAATAGGTAATAGAAGAGACCAGCCCAGGAAACTCCCATCACTAACTACTCCTTCAGCATCTGTCTTTTTTTTTGGGTGGGGGGGCGGTTCTGGGCTTGAACTCAGGGCCTAAGCACTGTCCCTAAGCCTCTCAGAAGTAGTGCTCAAGGCAAGTGCTCAACCATGCAAGCCACAGCACTACTTCTGGCCTTTTCTATTTATGTGGTACTTAGGAATCGAACCCAGGGCTTCATGCATGCTAGGTAAACACAAACATTCTACCACTAAGCCACATTCCCAGCCCAGCGTCTGTCTTATATTAAGAATATTTTCCCTGGACTGAAGATGTGGCTAAAGTGGTAGAATATTTTCCCAGCAAGTACAAGACCTTATACTGCCATATATATATTTTTCTTTCCTTTCACCTAATTGTCTTGTGTTTTTGTTGGTGGTGGTGGTATTTGTTTAAGACATGTCTCTTTGTAGCCTAAACTGGCTTCCAACTCAAGTGCTGGAACTACAGGTGCACATCACCACACTGCTCTAGATAATTTTTGCAGTATTTAATAGTCTAGTATTACTAGACTTAGTAATATAAGTAAACCAAGTTAGTATTTGAAAATGATTCTTTAAGTGTTTTTAAATACTAGGATTATGTCTTAGGAAACTCTAGTTCTATAATTATTAATTGTACTAATATGCCTGATTAACCAAAGTGCTTCTCAAATTAAGAGACTTCATGAGCTATTTATTGTAAAGCAGTACTTTGCAGAAGAAAACAGGCATCATATTTGCTAAAATGTTCCTGTTTAAATAAGCCTCCAAGTTGCTGCTTTTGCCAGCAGCGTTGGAGGGTTGTAGGACTGGTTGCCATGGCAGAAGGGAAAGAAGTAAGAAAAGGGCAAAGAGTCAAAGCGGACATCTGGTTGATGGAACCTTCTTTTGCCCCCAACAGTTCTGCTACAGAAAGGGATGAATGGCTTGAGGCAATTTCCAGGTCAATAGAAGAATATGCCAAGAAAAAAATCACCTTCTGTCCCACTAAGAGTCTTGATGAGGTATTGTCTTTTCCTTCTTTCTTTTCCTGGTGCATTTCAAATAGTCTGTCCCTCCTCCCTCCCCACCCCCCCAAAAAAACAGCCATTTCAGAGGGGTTTAGAAAAGCAACATCTTTCAGAGGAGTAGAGGCATATGTCTGTCTAATTTCAGAGCTAAGGGTTTTTTCCATCTATTAATGCCTAACTGTTTAAATCTATGATAGCATAATGTAGTATACTCAGATTTACATGTTTATATATTTACCTGTGTGTGGTGCTGGGTATTGAACCTAGGGCCTTCTCATGCTAAGCATGTGGCTCCCACCAAGTATATTCCAGCCACTCCTGAAGGAAATTTACAAAATTCAGAGTAGTTTGAGGAAGCAGCTAATCAGCTGTCATCCCACCACCACAAGCATCTTTTTTCACTTAATTTTGCAGTAGAGGATTTTTTTTATTATAGCTCATCTTAATATACCCAGAAGACAAAAAATATAATAACCCACATTTCTTTCCACATCCTTAATGATACCATCAGCACTATAAGATGCTACCAGCAACTAGAGGCTTGATTCTGTAGCAGGCTGTGTGCACAGAGGTAATCAGAAGTCATTCTTCTTCTGTAGGCAGACTCAGAAAATAAAGAGGAAGCTAGTCCCCTTGGATCTAAGGCTCCCATTTGGATTCCTGATACCAGAGCTACAATGTGCATGATCTGTACAAGTGAATTCACTCTGACCTGGAGACGCCACCACTGCCGAGCCTGTGGAAAGGTCAGAGGGGAAAATACTCATTCCTGTGGTGACTTCTACATATATAGGGGGGAAAAAACATAGTGACAGCAGAAAACATAGATATAGTGTCTAAATGTTTAGGCATAGGGAAACAGTGAATCTTGTTAGGGAACTTCCCTCCTCCTTCTCCAGAGGTTCTTTATTATGCAGTAGACACATTTACAACTACTTGCTTAAATGGACTTTATCTAGATACTAAGTATCTGGTAGCAAGGCCATTCAGTGTTCATATTGGTGTTAGGCTTTTTGTTAATATTACAAATGCCTGAGATAAATCAAGTTATAAAGTGAAAAGTTTTGCTTTGCCTCATAGTTTTGGAGGTTTCAGTCCGTGACTGACTGGCCCTATTGCAAATGTCTGTGGTGGCACATACTGATGGGAACATCTGGCAGGAAAAGTCATCCACTTCATGGATAAGAATTCAGTAAAAGAGGAAGAGAGGAAGAGAGGTGCCCACAGTCCTTTAAAATGGCATGCCCTCAACCACATAGAATCTCCCAGTAGGCTCTTACTCCCTGAAGTTTCCACTAGTTCCCCCTACTACCAAGCTGAGGACCTAATCTTCAATATCTGGACTTCTGGGGAACATTCCAATCCACACTTTTATGACTTTATTTGGAGAATGAGCATAGTGACAATGACAGTTGCCCTAAAGATTAAACAAAGATCTTTTTAGAGGTAGAATTTATATAGAGTAGAAACTTGGTAGATGAGCAGAGAAATGGTCATTCTAACAGTCATGGTTATGATGATGATGATGGTGGTGGTGGTCAATACAGCTAACAGAACTTATTCCATGCTAAGCACTGTTCGTATATTAACACTATCTAAGTACTATTCATATTTTTGTGGGGTTTTTTTGTTGTTGTTTTTTTGTTGGTTGGTTGGTTGGTTGGTTTGGGTTGGGTTTTTTTTTTTTTTCCAGTCCTGGGGCTTGGGCCTCAGGGCCTG
This sequence comes from Perognathus longimembris pacificus, assembly GCF_023159225.1. NCBI lineage: Eukaryota > Metazoa > Chordata > Mammalia > Rodentia > Heteromyidae > Perognathus > Perognathus longimembris. The sequence continues at coordinate 19,532,199 of NC_063161.1, forward strand.
AGTACTGTCCCTGGCTTCTTTTTGCTCAAGGCTAACATTCCACCACCTGAGCCACAGCACCACTTCTGGCTTTTTCTGTTTATGTGGTGCTGAGGAATCAAACCCAAGGCTTCATGCATGCTAGGCAAGCACTCCACCACTAAGCCACATTCCCACTATTCATATATTAACATTATCTCATGTAGTAAGCACTTAATAATTATCTGTGGTCTTTTTATCATGCAGCTGTAGTACTCTATATATTTCACTACATACCTGAACTATATGAGATTGTGATTCAATGACTGTGAGACTATTTTGGAAACTGGGCAACTGTCAACTTTGTGGTTTGGAAAGGAAAGATTATGTCATTTTAAATGAAATAATTGCAATGTGTTTTCAGATTGTATGTCAGGCTTGTTCATCATATAAGTATGGTTTGGATTACCTGAAAAATCAACTAGCAAGAGTATGTGAACATTGTTTCCAAGAACTGCAGAAATTAGGTAAGGGTAAATAAAGATTTAATAAAAATCCTTTTCTTCCCAAGTACTTTCAAACAACCTTCTGAATCATCTTTGGTATGTTAGGAGGAACTATTGAAATTTGTTTCAAAATTAGTATTAAGCTTTCTTAGTTTATGATTTGTGGTAATTCTAGGAGAAGTTGGATCGAAGTTTGTTTTTATTCAGTGAAAAGGTTTTGCTGAGAAACTAATTGTAGAAATGCAGTTACAGAATGAAATGCTTGAACTGGTAAAAAGGAATGTTAACTCATAAGTTATTCTGCAGTATCTTATTTCTGACATTATGCTAATTAATTAAGTGATTTTTATCTATCTGCAAAATAATTCTGTATGGAGACATACAAGGTAGTACTACTTTTTTTTTTTTTTTTTTTGCCAGTCCTGGGGCTTGAACTCAGAGCCTGAGCACAGCCCTGTTAGCACTCTACCACTTGACCACAGCCCTACTTCTGGCTTTTTCTGTTTACGTGGTACTAATAAATTGAACCCAGGGCTTTCATGCATGCTAGGCAAGTACTCTACCACTAAGCCACATTCCCAGCCCAGTACTACTTTTTGTTTTTGTTGGTTGTGGGGCTTGAACTCAGGGCCTAGGCACCATCTTTGAGCTCTACCACTTTGAGACATACCACCACTTATGGTTTTATGGTGGTTAATTAGAGATCAATGTCTCATGGACTTTCCTGCATGGCTGGCTTTGAACAGAGATCCTCAGATCTCAGGCTCCTGAGTAGCTAGGATTACATGTGTGAGCCACCAGTGCCCAGCTTACAAGGTAGTACTTTGTTGGCCTAATCCTAGTTGCTTGGATTACTTTAGTAAGATTTTATTATATACTTACTGGTGCAGATTTTTGAATGAAATAAAAATATGCTTCATATTTGCTTACTCATTGTTAGCAAGCATTATTTGCCTACAAGTAAATGCAACTAGAATGACTTCTCAGATTTATGCTTTGGGAAGAGATCTCTAACTTTCTGAAACTTAAATTTTATAAAGATTATCCCTTATGTTCATGAAAACATAGCTCTTCATTAGCAAATAAAACATGTCAAACTAGTTGATGTTATTTGGAATCCATGTATTTGTAGATTAATAGTTTATTATAGTTTGTGTTCTTTAGTTTAAATTTATTTGTTGTCAAAGTGATATACAGAGGGGTAGTTTCATACATAAGGCAGTTAGTACATTTCTAATCAAACTTGTTACCTTCTCCTTCATTTTTTTAAGTCAGTAGCGAAGATTTTCTGGATTTACTTTGTTGTTGTTTGGCCAGGCCTGGGACCTGGCTATTGTCCCTGAGTTTTTTGCTCAAGGTCAGCACTCTACCACTTGAACCAGAGCTCCACTTCCAGCTTTTTGGTGGTTAAATGGAAATAAGAGTCTCAGACTTTTCTGCCTGGGCTGGCTTCAAACCACAGTCCTCAGATATCAGCCTCCTGAGTAGCTGCTGGCATCTGGATTTGTATTTACTTTTTTTTTCTTTCTTAAAGATGATAGAATATTAGTATTTCAAATTTTAAAGGTGGGCTGGGAATATGGCCTAGTGGCAAGAGTGCTTGCCTCATATACATGAAGCCCTAGGTTTGATTCCTCAGCACCACATATATAGAAAAGGCCAGAAGTGGCGCTGTGGCTCAAGTGGTAGAGTGCTAGCCTTGAGCAAAAAGAAGCCAGGGACAGTGCTCAGGCCCTGAGTTCCAGCCCCAGGACTGGCCAAAAACAAACAAACATCAAATTCTAAAGGCACAAAAGGATATCTTTTTACATGGTTTGTAGTTGTAAAAACAAAACTAAACATAGTGAAAAAAAAGTCTTCCTCAATTTTCAGTTACCCATTTTTATTTTCTGAGACTCATCATTTTTTTGTTTGCTACTGTTTCTGCTTCTCTTCCTCCTTCTCTAAAATCATCTGTCTCTTCATTGTCTTCATCGTCACCATCATCATCATTACCATCATCTTTCCTGAGTGTCCTTCCATGGATATTTTGTGCAACTGTGATTAATTTTTATTTGGTTCAATGCAGAATGCTTACCGATGGCTACAAGGATGTACTTTATTTGTTTTAGGTCACCAGCACTCCCCTGGAATTGGATCTCTTGGAAACCACAAATCTCCTTCAAATGCCTTATCATCAGTCTTACTAAGTATCCCACCAGGGAGGAGACAGAAAAAAATCCCAGCTGCTCTCAAAGAAGTAAGTGTTTCCATTAAACCTGCAATGTAAGGCGGAATTATTCATATGCAGATGATACACTTTTTCTATGGTTAAGGAAGACGTTATTTCCCATTACTATTTAGATATGAATTCTAATACTGGTGAGGAATATGGCTGATGCCTCACAATCTTGCCTTGCCTCCCTTAAGACCTGAGTCATTTAGAAAATGGCTGCTGAAAGGATTTGTTTATAGCATTGATAGAAATTTCATAAACGGAAGTTGGGCACACATGGCTTTTTAAAAGCTACTATGAGGAGACTCTTCACTTAAGGGACAAAGTCCATAAAATAATTTCAGGCATTTTATTAGCATTAACTGGTCTGCACATAATATATAATTGTCCATTGTAAAAGTATACAGTTAAGTGGTGTTTAGTGTATTCATGATGTTGAACAATCATCATATATCTGTCTAGTTTGGAAGCTTTTTCATCACTCCATCAAAACACCCTGTATCCATCAAGTAATCAGTCCCTATTCCTATCCTTCCACTCGCTTATAACCTCTAATCTTTCTATCTCTCTGGCATAGATTATTCTCAATATATCCTATAAAAGGAATCATATAACTGGGCTAGAACTGGAGAGCTGTAACATTGATCCATGCTATGACAGTATGTCTGAGGTTCAATAAGTGTATACCATGAACATTTTGGTAGTTTCCACTTTTTTTTTTTTTTTTTTTTTTGCCATTTTGGGGGCTTGAACTCAGGGCCTGGATGTTGTCCTTGAGCCTCTTTGTGCTCAAGGCTAGCACTCTATTACTTGAGCCACAGTGCCATTTCTGGCTTCTTTCTGAGTAGCTTATTAGAGATAGGAATCTCAGAGACTTTTCTGCCTGAACTGGCTTTGAGCTGCAATCCCCAGATTGCAGCCTCTTGAGTAGCTAGGATTATAGGCATGAGTCACTGATGCCCAGCTTGTTCCCACCTATTAACTATTATAAATGGTATTGCTATAAAAGCTCACACACAGATTCATGTATCTTGGGACTATACTTAATGGAAATGTAGGCTTATATGGCAATTTAACTTCGAAGTACTGGAAAGTTGTGTTTTGGGTTGTTTTATAGTGCTAGGGATTGAATCAAGGGCCTCACATATTTGAGTGCTTGCCACTGAGCTCTACCTCCCTGGTGTGTTCTTCATTAATGTTCAAATATTACCCCATCATTTTATAATTACATGCAGAGTCTCATTCAAAACAGTCTGTATCTTGAGTACTATTTTGAAAATAAAGAAAAATTTTGAGTAAGGTAAAGTTGGTTAACACCAATTTTATTCTTAAATAACAAAAATATTCATGGCTACTTACTGTTACTTATTGTGTGGCTGGTAAATTAGCCCTAAAGGTGGAATGTAACATTTTGAACAACAGGTTAACCGTTATATAAGTACACAGTATTCCAATGTAACTTCATTTTAAGCAAAATCTCATTTGTTCATCATCATCATCAAGCCTACCTCTGTTTTGCTGTATAACAAATTACCACAAAGTTAGTGACTTAAGGTAGCTTGCATATATTATCTTAGGAGTCCCCAGGCATGTTTTAGCTGGAATTTCCACAGGGATATGAAGTTTTGGTCACTATTGAATTCTTTTTTCAAATTTTTGTTATCAAACTGATGTACAGAGAGGTTACAGTTTCATACGTTAGGCATTGGATACATTACTTGTACTGTTTGTTACCTTGTCCCTCGTACCTCCCTCCCCCCTCCCCCTTTCCCTTTCCCCCCCTGAGGTGTTCAGTTCACTTACACCAGTTTTGCAAGTATTGCTTTTGTAGTTGTTTGTCTTTTTTTACCCTGTGTCTCTCAATTTTGGTATTCCCTTTCAATTTCCTAGTTCCAATACCAGTATACACGGTTTCCAATATACTCAGATTACAGAGATAGTGTAGGTACAACCACAGGAAGGTGATACAAGAACATCATCAATAATAGAAGCTACAGATACACATGGGATGTTGAAAGTAGTTAACAACTGTGATAGAACAATTGTCTCCATAACATGGAGTTCATTTCACTTAGCATCATCGTATGTGTTTATAAGGGTATAGCTATTGGGCCTTGTGGTGTTCTGCTATGACCTGCTTAAACCTGTACTAATTATTCCCAGTAAGGGAGACCATAGAGTCCATGTTTCTTTGGGTCTGGCTCACTTCACTTAGTATAATTTTTTCCAAGTCTTTCCATTTCCTTACAAATGGGCCAATGCCATTCTTTCTGATAGAGGCATAAAATTCCATTGTGTATATGTACCACATTTTCCTGATCCATTCGTCTACTGAGGGGCATCTGGGTTGGTTCCAGATTCTCGCTATGACAAATTGTGCTGCGATGAACATTGACTATTGAATTCTTATCTGGTGAAGGATCTGTTTCAGAGTTCATTTAAGTTATGACAGAATTTCCTTGCATTGTTAGTCAGGACCCTTTGCTTCTTACTGGCTCTTGGCTTGACATCAGTATCAGCAACTTGCCTTGTGGGCCTCCCAACATAGCTACAAGAAAGTCTGTAGAACCAGTCTTCCACCAAGGTGGACTCTTACATAATCATGGGACTGATATGCCATCACCTTACCTTATTCGTCTTGTTAGAAGTGAGTCACAGGTTCTGGTCACACTCAAGGGCTGGATGTAGTACAGTTTGTGACCAGAAGAGGCAAGGATCATGGAAAGCCACTGTAGAGTATGCTCATCACATCACCCATAAGGCAAATCCTAAACTTGATTTCTTTAAATATATTTACTGGTCCTTAATTTAAGATAAAAACCACTCTGAATTATCAATTAAAATCATTAAAAACTTATTTTCTTTTAGCATGAAGACTAAAACATTTTCAGCATTTCATGAAGCAAAAATAACTTTGGCCAAAATCTGGAAAGCAAAGATTGATCCTTAAAGTCAGCTCCATTAGTAGTAGAATTTTCAAGTCAACCATGCTAGAACACACTTGTGATAGGCTGAGACAAGTAGATCTCAAGTTCTAGGTCAGCCTGAGGTTTCTAGTGCAATAATCCAGAACAAAAATTTAGAAATTTCTATTTACTGCTCTTTCAAATGATTTTTTTTTTTTTGGCCAGTCCTGGGCCTTGGACTCAGGGCCTGAGCACTGTCCCTGGCTTCTTTTTCCTCAAGGCTAGCATTCTACCACTTGAGCCACAGTGCCACTTCCGGCTTTTTCTATATATGTGGTGCTGAGAAATAAAAACCAGGACTTCATGTATACGAGGCGAGCACTTACCACTAGGCCATATTCCCAGCCCCTCAAATGAGTTTTAGAAATACAAAAAGTTAGTTCAGACACAGTGTTACAGATTTAGGTAATTTTCCCCTGGGAAGAACAATAGACAACAGTCTAAAATTCAGTCTTAGAAAAGCATTTTGTAAAGTTTAATGTCATATTTCTTCTACCAAATCAGAAAACACAGGTGAATCCACAAAAAATACAAGCACAAATATATGGAAGCAGTTAAACCAGCTAAAATTCTAGAATTGCTTCCAAAAGACAAATTCTTTATACTCATGTTTATAGCAGTATTCAAGTTATATTATAGCAGACTTTGAAAATATCTAATTTCATTCTGAAATATTTGATTGCTACAGATACTGTTTTCAATGTCTAATGACTGTGAGCAACTGTTCACCTGAAAACCATTAAACTGTATTGGGGATCTCTTATCTAGGTATCAGCGAACACAGAAGACTCTTCTATGAGTGGCTACTTGTACAGATCAAAGGGCAATAAAAAAACATGGAAGCATTTGTGGTTTGTCATAAAAAACAAAGTATTATATACCTATGCTGCAAGTGAGGTGAGACATGAAATTGAAACATGAGTAATTTAAGGATCTTAAATGTTTTATGTATATTGTATTACTATCCCTCCTCTCCCTTCCGCAACCCTGTCCTCCCCATCCCTTCTATCTGTTCCCCTCCTCTCCCCTCCAAGTCTTGGAGATGAGCCCAGGGCCATGGGACTGCTAGGTATATGCTCTATCACTGAGGTATAACCCTAACCCCCAGACCTTTATTGCTTTGCTCTTGGAGTGGGAAAGTATTGCTGCCATTTTTAAATTTTATTTTTTGTTTTTGTTGGTTGTGGGGCTTGAACTCAGGGCCTGGGCATTATCCCTGAGCCTCTTTGTGCTCAAGGCTAGCACTTTTACCACTTGAACCATAGCACCACTTCATTATATTGTTTATTTATTTATTGGTCGTGGTGCTTGAACTCTGGGCCTGCACACTATCCCTGAACGCTTCAGCTCAAGGCTAGGGCTCTACCACTTGTGCCACAGCTCCACTTCTGGTTTTCTATTGATTGGTTAGCGAAAGGAGTCTCATGAACTTTCCTGACCCGGTTGGCTTTGAACCGTGATCCTCAGATCTCAGCCTCCTAAATAGCTAGGACTATAGATGTGAGCCACCAGCACCTGGCTATTGCTGCGATTTTTAATGGGAACATCCTTATTCTGTAAAAAGTAACTCCCTAGGGAGTTCTCACTCAAGTGTGTTAGACATTTCTCATAGAATTAAAGTGCCTATCTTTTTGGTATCACGTTACTACTACTTGAGTAAAGGCAGAGCTTATCCTTTCTGCAAAGCTCTCTTGAGTGACATTCTCCAGACTGTCCTCAGACTGTAATGATCCAACATCAGCATAGATGATATAGGCTTTTGGGTTATAAAGAGTTTCTAACTGTGGCTAGATATCTGATCCCTCTGTTCCAACAGCCATAAAACCTCTAGAGTCCAAGCTCCTTAGTAGGAGCTAGGCAAATCACTTATCTTTCTGAGTATGTTTTTTCCACATATAAAATGGAGGCAAAGTAATCACCAACTTTCCCTGACTGCTGGAAAAATCATGTGAAATAAAATTAATGTGCACATGTTGAAAGCTGCCTAGTATCTGGTAGATGGGTGCTCAGCAAATAATGAATAAAAAATAACTTGCTAGGATTAACATTTATATGTGTGTATAAGATTAAGTTAATGCTATATATGTCAAGAATATTCCAATCTTGAAGAGTGTCTCCATCTAAAAGCCCATCTTAATTTGTGTGTTGTTAAAACTAGGATGTGGCAGCTTTGGAGAGTCAACCTTTATTAGGATTCACTGTCAGTCAAGTCAAAGGTGAAAACTCAGAATCTAAAGTATTTCAGTTGCTGCACAAAAATATGCTGTTTTATGTATTCAAAGCAGATGATGCCCACTCAGCTCAGAAGTAAGTACTGTGGATGTATTTTCCTCTTGTACATAAGAATTCAAGTTGTCATGTTAAATTATTCATTCATTTATTTTTTGTCGGTTGTGGGGCTTGAGCTCAGTGCCTGGGGGCACTGTCCCTGAGCTTTTGTGCTCAAGACTAGTGCTTTACCACTTGGAACCACAGCTCCATTTCCAGTTTTCTGGTTGAAGCCAGCTTGGGCAGGAAAGGCCAGGAGATTCTAATCCCCAGTTAACTGTTCAGAAAAAAACCAGAAGTGGTGCTGTGGCTCAAGTGGTAGAGTGCTAGACTTGGGCAAAAAGAGACTCAGGGACAGAGCTCAGGCCAGAGTTCAAGCCCTAAGATGGGGTGGGGTGGGGGTGGGGCCTCACAAACTCCTACCCTGGCTTTGAACTACCATCTTCAGATCTCAGCCTCTTGAATTGCTAGGATTATAGGAGTGAGCTACCAGTACCTGGCACATGATTTTTAAAGGGACCTACTTTAAGACAGGAAACAGCTCAGAATTTAAATAAAAGATCCAAATTAGACAGACAGACAGAACATGTTATTCAAATACTTCAGAATTGTTTTAAAACTAAGCAGAATATTTGGAAGAATTTTTGGAGGCAGAGGAGAAAACGTATGGCCCTGTACCCTGTACCAAGTATTGTGACCTTTTAGGAGGGTAAGGATCTCCCCTCCATATGTTCTGGGATTTTTGGCAGTCCAGTGATTCGATTGTACCATGGACTGCAGGAGTTGAAACAGCTGCTTGCCAATTTACTTTGGGGACAAAGCCTGTTTGACAATTAAGAGGCTCCATGCTGCTCCCAGTGATGTAAGATAAGGAAATAAATATCATTTTAGATTGTTAAAGCTAGAACAGTTTCCAAAATTCTGTTGAGTCTTGATTTATTTAGGTGCTAATGAGGGTAAAAGATGCATGTCTGTATTGGTGAAGTCATCAAAACAGCTCAGTTCACCCTGTTTCATTTTATTTTTACTTTAGCTTACAAAATACACATTGTATTTTACATGTGACACTCAGCCCAGCTACTGTTGGTAATGGAACTAATAGTTCTCATGAATGTTTTTTGTTGTTTTTTTGCCAGTCCTGGGGCTTGGACTCAGGGTCTGAGCTCTCTCTGTCCCTGCCTTCTTTTTGCTCAAGGCTAGTACTCTGTCACTTGAGCCACAGCGCCACTTCTGGCTTTTTCTATATATGTGGTGCTGAGGAATCGAACCCTGGGCTTCATGAAGTACACGAGGCAAGCACTCTACCACTAGGCCATATCCCCAGCCTCTCATGAACATTTTCTGCCCAGGTTGGCCTCAATTTGAAATCGCATCCCAAGTCCTGGGATTTACAGACTTGAGCTATAACACCTGGCTTATTTTTTGTTTGTCAAGTCAAGGTCTCACTATGTAGCCTAAGCTATCCTGGGAATCACTATATATATAATCTAGGCTGGCTTCAAACTCAAGATCCCCCTCCCCCCAACCTCCTCAATACTAGGATTACAAGTGTACAACATTGTCGGGATCTCTGGGACCCCTCTCCCCACTTCTCCAGGGGAGATGCCTGAATTCCAAACTATGAAAGAGCACTTGGCTTTGTCTCCTGTCCGCAGAAGGCAAAACGTGCTCTTATGGAATGCGCTTAGCCAAGGAGAGAGTTGCTGGTACCCCCCTCCCCCCCCCCCCAGTCCCCTCACGTGTGGAACGGCGGCAGAGAGAGGCATCTGGGACATGAATCGATGGTCCACAAGTCTCACAGGATTTAATGGGGGGGGGGGTATATAACGGTAATGGCGGGAAAGGAGGGGGACTGGCCAAAGGGCCAGTCATAGGCTAAAGACCGTGTCGGTCATGGTGATGTCACGAACTTCCTCTATGGGCGGGGACTACAGCCCCCGCCTAGGGCCAGGCCTCCGCCATTAGACATGTGGCCAAGCCAGGAGGCCAAGCCATGAGGCAGGGATGGCTTGCTTCTCTTCAGGTTGAGGCCGGAAGGTGGGAGGGAGCCCCTCCCACACTGCCCAAGGGCTGGTTGAAGGGCAGCGTGAATCCCCAACACAACATCATACCCAGCCACTGATGTGTTACTTTGTTATTTTTTTTTCCTGTAAGAATTAGTTGAGGGCTGGGAATATGGCCTAGTGGCAAAAGTGCTTGCCCTGTATACATGAAGCCCTGGGTTCAATTCCCCAGCACCACACATATAGAAAATGGCCAAAAGTGGCGCTGTGGCTCAAGTGGCAGAGTGCTAGCCTTGAGCAAAAAGAAGCCAAGGACAGTGCTCCGGCCCTGAGTCCAAAACCCAGGGCTGGCAATAAAAGAAAGAAAGAAAGAAGAATTAGTTGAAAAGAGTAGTTGCTCCTTGAAATTGTTAGACATTACCTTTTAATAAGCATGATCTTTTGCTAGTACCATTCGATTAATACAACAGAGATACTGGCAGGTAGAATTAAATGTGGTAGACAAAGCAAACTTGCTCATTTTATTTAATTTATTTTTTATTTATTTTAGTTCATAATTGACCCAGTTTAAATAGTAAATTTCTCAATAACATATGACTTATATTTTTCATACATGACAGAGTATCAAAATGTGTTAATTTTGTTGGGAAAAATTTGAACTTTTAAAACGACATTTGCAACTTATGCTACTTACTTGCAAAAATTAAAGTTTTGAAAATTATCCTTGAAGCTTGAGCTGAATCTGTTATGGGCTGCTCTTACTTGCTTGATTAGCAATTTCAGTTTCAAGTGTTCCTAACTCTCAGGATCTCTTCTTTACAGAATATACTACTGAAAAGGTTATATATCAGGAAGGAAAAAAAATAGGTTTAGAAGCAATTGCACAAGAAAAGAAGTGACTACCTCTATATCTTCTAACTTATTTGCAGCTATATTATATATTGTCAGACCAAACTCTGAGACTAAAGAATTTTGGAAAGACTTCTGTGAAATTTTGAAATGTATGCAGAACTCTGATAAGCTGGGAGTGGACTAAATGCCAGATTGATTCCTTTAATTTGAAATACTGGAGCAGATGTGGATTTGGGGATATACAAGGGAATTCTAGTTGGTAGATTTAAAATAGGCACGCAGCTAGTATTCCTAAAAGCACTGAGTCAGAACTCTAGAAAAAGAATTGTAGTCAGTCTTTGCTAATATGTCCACTTCTCGAACCAATTAAATCAGGACTTTTAAAAGCATTTACACATAAAGTATGTTAAGTGTGGCTCTTTCCACATGCCTCACAGAAGAGACCCATTTTACTAGGTCAAATTTTGGACCAAATGAAGTCATTCCATGTATGGGAACATTTCAGTTTGCTGTAGGAAGGATCTTAAGTGTGCTGTTAGGGTAATCTGCCCCACTGGCCCAGCTCTTACTTGTGATCTGTTCAGATGTATCAGATGATTGGGTTGTACAAATCTAACAGATTTTTTTCTATCAATAGGTGGATAGAAGCATTTCAGGAAGGCACAATATTGTAGCAGTATTGGTTTCATTTCTTCTGTGGTTCCAAGAATGTGGAATTCATCAGAATGGAGGAAAATCAATTCAAAACATTAATAAAAATGAGCACTGTCAAGATAAATCCAACTAAACTATTCATCAATTTAAGAAGTTATTTTTAGATATATGTAGCTGTTTTTTAAAGTTTGTTTTTTCATGTGTGTTATTTATTAAAATTTTGGTGTTTACTTGATGGTCAGAATTATTTTTGAGGTTCACACTGAATTATAATGGATTGTTTCTTTAGAGACCAGAAAACTTGCCTTGTACTGTATGTATTTGTTACACCGTCCACACTGTTTTCTCTGTCTGACATTTCCCCTAGTGATAAAACTTTGTAAGTAAAAATCACATGTCATGGAGCAAACTTCGATGCAGTGCTTGGTTTAGAAATCATGATTACATAAGACTGCTGGTAAAAAAAATTCATGTCTTTGAATCATAACATTAGATGAATTTTTGCTGTCTTTTAGTAGAAAAACACATGGCCTTCTGCTACCTCAGTAATTGAAATGAAATTCCAGTAACTTATCTAAAGTATTTCTACTTTATGTACTCTACTGGCATGAATCAATGTTATGTCATCAAAGCAAAGGGATAGAAATCTGAACTTTTTTCAACTGTAAGGATGATGATGCTTTCATTTGCAAAGGGATACAAGTGATTTTTATGGGCTTTTCATTAAGTACACTTTTTTAAAAAAGCTACTAGTTCAACAAAAAATGGATTCTATTTTTAGTAGCAAAATGTCAGATTTTATATTGCATAGTATCCTTTACTATTGTAAGAGTTCTAAGCCCACATTGGTGGTATTTATATCTAAAAAGAATGTTGTTTCCTATAATATTGTGCTTTAAAAAATGAACTGGCATTACCATATCAGAAAAACACAAATTTGAAGCCATTCCTACATGAAATTGTATAATATTTTTGGAGAGTTTTTGTATCGTTTTATGATATGGCCTCCTTAGTAATTAAAATCATTTATTCTTATAACTGTACAACTCACTAGAAAAGATTTATTGTATTCATTCAGTGCACTTTTTAATATCTGAACAACTTTGTGCACAAAATTGTTGACCAGCAAAAAGATGAAATTTCCACTGATCAGTGTCATTCATGATTTTTATAATGTACATTTTGTTGACTGAGTTTAAATTATAAATTATCTTAAAGGAAGTTATCCATAAAATATTTCATTAAAGTGTACAAAGTTTTTCCTCTCTGCTTCTTTATTCCTAGCTAGGTGCTGGTGGCTCATGCCTGTAATCCTAGCTACTCAGGAGGCTGAGATCTGAGGATGAAGGTTCAAAGCCAGCCCAGGCAGGAAATTCCATGAGACTCTTATCTCCAATTAACCACCAGAAAACAAGAAGTGGAGCTGTGACTCATGTGGTAGAGTGCTAGCCTTGAGCAAAAGAGCTCAAGGACAGCACCCAGGCCCTGAGTTCAAGCCCTATGACCAAAAAAAAAAAAAAAAAAAAAAAAATTCCTAATCCCATGTTGCTCTCAGAAGTCAAGAAAATTACTGAATCCTGTTATGAGACCTTGTGGATGTTGTTTGCTGCAAACAAACACTCTAGAATTGCATCTATAGTTTTTTTCTGGCCATATCTAGTTTTGGCATCACTTTAAACTGTGCAACGTCACACACAACTCTTAACATACTATCTTTCCAAATCTTTTCTCTCATAGCAGGTAAACTAATACTGCTTTATGTTCAAATTGCTCAAAATTGCATGAATAATCATCCATGCTAAAATCCTTGCAGCTTACATTGTACTCTTTTTGGAGGCCAACGTTACACCTTTCTATTTCATTGCCTGGCAATTAGCACGGCCTGTCATTTAGCAAGACAAGTTATTTGGATATCGTTCCCTTCCTCCTTGGACTCTCAGCCTCTGACTACGTTATTTGGCTTTTGCCTCAAAAGTGTAAGAAATACCTATGAGGCTGCTGTATCTTTTGATACCTTACTGGGTCAACCAGTTCTAAACACACACACACACACACACACACGACAAAGCTACCATAGAAGTTCAGTAATTCTCTTTAATTACAAGTGAAACTCATGTCTGTTTGATTATATTAGCTGCTTACTTAGCTCTGGGAGTTTTTCAAAAAAATACACAACAAAAGCTACCAACATTATGCTTGCCCCACAAAATGTTTCAGACTGCTCCTCTTACCAGTCTTTCACTCAAAGTGATTATTTATTTAGCTGGCTTATTCAACTGAGAACCTAATTTGGTATAAAATTTAGGACAGAGTCCTGCCCTGTAGCGAATGGCCTTGAACTCTCAATCTTCCTGCCTTAGACTTTTAGTGCTGGGATTAACAGATCTGTGCCACCACATCCAGCCCTAGCATAAATCTACTTTAAAGGAAAAAAATATATAATATTAGTTGCTGTCCATAAATGGATCCCAGGCATGCTGGATATATTACACAGGTACATGCACTGCCATAAACCTTTCTTCAGGCATCTCCTTCTATTTGTAAGGAGAGAGAAGAGCAGTTATAAAACTAAGCTAAAAAGGATGTTAAAATTAACCTAGACAAGGGATGTTAGGCCGACCTACGGTAAGGACAGTATTGTTAGTGAGTGGCCCTGACCCGTGCACCTCCTTTACTGCAGCAGTTGGGACTGCAGAGAACATCTCCCCTAAGTCCTAAGAAAATGAAAATGATTTTCATCATCCCACATTTCTGAACCTCTTTCCAACCTCTTCTCCTGTTTTCTAATGTACTTATTGTCCTTTGGCTGCCCCCAAACACTTCTCTTTTCCAGCCTGATTCTTTGAGTAGTAACTATTTAAAGTTGTAAACTTTCAAGTAGTATTTAAAGTAGTACCTATTTAAATATGGTCATCACATTAGATTTCTTCATGGTAGACTGTCAGTATACTACTATAAGTGGAGAAGATAGCTTTATAATTTTACTAGCCAAGTGTATGTTTTATATTTTGTTAGTAGGGTATCTAGAAATGAGAAAAATTTCATATTTGGAAATTTAATTAACATATTATTATGGTATATACAATACAGTGTCTTGGAGTGTGCATCCATTGTGCTCAGCTTTGGAATAGTTTTTGAGATTCATTGTAGTCAAGTATAGTCACCATGCTCTCCCAGGGGGTTAGTCCAGTTTCTCTTATTATATACTCCTTGAATTTAATATATCTTTCTCTTGTGACACTACTCCAGATATTTTGAGAAAATTATTCACTTCAATAGAATAAAGCGAGGACAGACTCTGTTTTGTGTTTGAGACAGTGTCTTTCAATCTTTCTGCTCCAGCCTCCTGAGTGCTGAGATTACAGGCACAGGCACCACAAGTGGTTTAAGGACAGGACTCAATCTACAACACAAACATGATCCCCAAAGCCATGTTTACAGACCACATTTCCAAATGGCTATTGAATATCCATGTGAGTCTTTAAGCAGTTTGAATTTCATGACATCCAATTTATTCTTTTCCCATTCAAATCTGTTTTCTTATGAAACTGACTCCAGAATCTGCTTCTAAGCCTCAACAATAGCTCTGCAATGTTCCAGTATCCTTTCCTTTCCCATTGCCCTGCTGTTATTTGCATATGCCCTGCTGCAGCTCCTTGTTACTTCTTCCCAATGATTTTTCTTCTGGGCTAGGGGTGTAGGACAGTGGCAGAACAGTTGCCTAGCATGCATAAGGCTGTAAACTTTTTCTTCAAATTTCAATGCCTTCTTTGTGTAGTCCATTTGAAGTTGCTACAGTTTGCTTCCTAAATCATGATTCTAATGTAATTTGATCTTTACTCTTAATTAAATCTTCAGTGGCATTCAATGTGGCTTAGCAGGAAACAATTCCTCTGGTAAAAAACATACCCCCACCTAACCCTACCCTAACCTTTCTGTGTTTACAGTATTTTGATTTTTCATTCATCCACTTAAGCCCCATCTTTGCTTATCTCACATTTCTTTATGACAGATGATCCTACTCTTTTACTCCTTGTTCCTTCAGATTTGATCCAAGTATTTCCTTTTTTTTTTTAAGTCCAAGACTGGAACTCGAACTCTGTACCTGATGTTTTTGCTCATTGGCTAGCTCTCTACCAACTGAGCCGTGCCTCCACCTGATGTTTTTGCTCATTGGCTAGCTCTCTACCAACTGAGCCGTGCCTCCACGCGCAGTCTCTTTCCTGTCCTATAATCTTTACTTCATTAACATCACATTCTGCTCCTGAGAACAGCTTCATTTGTTCATTTATAATTCCCGTTGCGCCTGGCACCGTGCCAGCATGCAGTGAGCACTCAGTATTTGCTGACTTAACTGCCTTCCAGTTGATCCCTAAGAAATGCTGCCACCACACACCATCTGGAGTTACCACTTTTAGTACCATTTTCTACAGGAAATCTTATCGGTGACTTTTTCTCCTACAAGAAAGAGTTTCCGCTTTTTTTTTTAAATGTTGAGTCTTAAAAAGCTTAACTGTCAAATTCCTTTTTGGGGTGAAGATAAGGAATGAAGGAAAGACAAGTTTGCCTTCCATAGAAATTGGTTATCCATGTAACAATACTGTTTTTTAAAGGACATAATATATTACTACAAATACTTTTTAAAGTGCTAACAGTTTGTATCTTATTGTCTATACAAAGATATTGATCATTTATAAATAAAAATTTGCATTGTAAATAGTGTTAATATGTATTATATGTTTCTACAAAATAAATTGACTATAATACCTACTTCTTGTGTGCTGAAGTCTTCTAAGCCATCCCTTTTCTTAGAGTGACACATTTAAAGATGAATCCCATTAATCTCTTTTACCTAAACTAGTTTTTACTTCCCAGTTTTAGTAAGTCAACTTATCATGATGTAAGTGCATTAATTGGATATAAAGAATAGCTACCAGCTATAGGTATGCCTGTTATGCACTGAGAACAGCCAAAGGGTCCCAGATGAACTTTTCCCACTGAACCAACAAATGTATTTTCATAACTGACACCTCTTCTGGGACCAGATTAAGGATACTGAGGAAAGCCAAAGAACTTTACCTTATAACAAAATCAAAGAACTGGCAAGAAACGATTCATGAATGAAGCATGACACACTTTCTAAGTGTTAGGGAACATTGTGCATGCTCTTTTTCAAGTTTCACAGGGAAATGACAAATATTCTCCATCTCTGCACACATTTGTTTTTCCTAAACTGAGTTTCTGGCCTGAATCTGGCTGCTTTTCTACGGTGCTTATCAATTCTAGATAAAAGAAATTTCCAGGTCACTTTCCCTCAGTGCTTTTCACCAAGTGGCCACTGTCCACAGTATGATGCTCCACTAGAGACTTGCCTTTCATAGATCTTTATTGATGAACAAACACTCCCCTGTGGCCTGGGAAATACAACCAACTGCCATAGGGACAAGCAGCCTTTGGTACTTTACATTGTAGTGATTCCATTCTTGCTCCATGAAGCCATTATGTTGCTACATTACAGGAAGGCTTAAATATCGGATTGGAATCTACCCAGGCTTGTAAATACTCTAATATAAAATTTAACATCTACTATAAGAGCCTATAACAGAGCTTAGAGAAGTAAGAACTACTTAAGACGGGTTAGGTTATTAATACTCAACTCTTAAGGGTTGATTTAATTTTCCTTAAGCCAGGCATGGTGTACACAACTAATCCAGCGGGGGTGGGCAAGGAGGCTGAAGCAGGAAGACAAAAAGTTCAAGGCCAGCCTGGGTTACAAGGCCCAGGGATAAAAAAAAAAACAAAAAAAAAACTTTTACCTTTCTTCAGCGACCACCTTTAGCCAACAAGAGGCTACTGGCACGTGCCTCCCCCAAGAAGCCGCAGGGAGGCAGCTGTGGCGGGCAGTCTCCCTCCAAGCCCAAAGGTGGCAGTCGACTTTCCGAGCCGTCGCCGGACTCCGCTGTTCGCCCCCCCCCCCCCACCTCGGCCCCACCCAGGGAACTTCACGACCTCAGCTTGCCCGCCGCTCCAGAGCCCGACTGCGCAGGCGCGGAGTGGAACGCACACCGCGGAGCCGCAGAGGGGTCACGAACTCTGACCTCCTCCCAAATACACTACCTTAGAAAGGTATCCCCCCCCAACCCCCACACACCTGTCGATCTGTCGTCCCGGGACCGTTCCCCAACCCCGCAGCGGGACTGCCGGGCCCGCATCCGACTCGGGACCCAGCGTGACGGGAGAGGCGCGGTAAGTGCTGGGCGGGGTCCCCTGTGGCCGTGGCAGGGTTCGGGGGGGTGGGGGGGTCGCTTCTTCCCAACTGCCAACGGGCGCGGCCAACTCCGGCCCGGTCTCCCCGCTTGGCTGCAGCCTCCTCGGCTGCTCGGAGACGGTGCAAAGTGCGGCCGGGGCCCTCCGGAGAAGCCGAGGCCGCACTCCGGGCGTGGAGCTGGAGGCCAGGACGGCTGGGCGCGGCGCCTCCTGTGGCGCCTGTGACCTTTCACCTACCGGAAAAGCTTCTGTCTCGCCAGCGCCGCCGCTTCCTCTGCCCGGGAAGCCGCGCGCCGCGGCCCAGAGCGCCGGGCGGGGTGGGTCGGGCCCCGGCCCGGAGACGGCGGGAGAATGTGGGGCTGCGGACGCCTAGACGGAACAAACCGGATGATTTCCCTCCTTCCCCCCCGCTCCGGTCCTCATGCTTCTCCTTTCCCCTTCCCCGCAGACACTTGGTCCCCCCGCGGCGGGGCGGTCGGGGCCGCTCCCTTCGCATCGGTGTCCTTGAGGGCAGAAAAGAGCCTCTGGCCCGAGTCGTTTGTGCCCCTAGCTGATCGCGGCTAGCGGAAGCTTTTTCGGTTCCGACGCCTGCCTCCCGCTGGAGCCAATAGTGTTTTAGGAAGTGCAAGTGTTTAGGAAATGCCGCATTGGTTACCCTGCAGTAAGTAGGTCAGCCTGTACAGTAAAAAGTTTTTGTGTTTTTTGGTTTTTTTCATAGCTGTTAGGAATTGAACCCAGGGCCTCCTTCATATGTTAGGCAAGCCCTCTAATACTGAGCTACATCCTGTAGTATCACCTGAATTTTAATGAAGCAATTACTTTACATAGGATTTCTTTGTTTTTGTAATATGGAGGTCAGATCTGGCCAGCACCATCATTGGCTGTTGAGGGAGTCAGATTGACTCCCATTCAGATTAGTTAGAGAGCAGAAGCTGACTCCATCTTTACTAAGATCTCTCCTGCCCTATCCTGGGAAGTTCCCCTTACCTGTGATAAGATTGTGTAAACATTGTGTGGAACATTCAAGGTTAAACCTGTGCCCTCCCATGAGTAGGCGTATCGGCCTGCATCATGTGAGCCCCGACAAATCCATGCGCCAATTCTAACTAGACTGATAGGTTGGTTCAAACAGATACTATGAGACAGACTGTAACTCCATTGGCCACCTGCGTGTGACTGGGCATGCCCTGTAAGTGTTGTAACCTCATTGGCCACCTGCTTGTGGCAAGCTTGACCATGTGGTGTTTGCCTTTATAACCCCGACCCCGAGTGTGGCGCCGTCCCAGCTCCCAAGTCTGGGCCTTGATCCTGGCCAATCCAGTTTTCACTTCCCCAGTAAGCCCATCTTTTTACTTGAGACTGTCTCTTGGAGGGATGGGGGAATCTTCCCCCCCCCCCTTGGACCCCATTACAATGTGGTCCCCTCCCTTGGGGGGACCCATTACACTTTTCATACAGGGTCTCATGTCCATGTGAGCCTAGAACTCACTAAGTAGCTGCTTCCCATCCTCCTGCCTCAGCCTTGTTGTGCCAAGCCGCGAAACCACCACCAAGAAGACCACCAAGACTCAGACATTCCGAAATGCAAAAGCAAGGCAAGGCTTTATTTAAGGGAGCCCCGAGCTGTGATTACACAGGGCTTATAAAGGCAAAGAACAAGGTTACAACAATCAGGTGTTCAAGCAAGCAAGATTAGGACACAGGTACAAATCTGATTGGCTCAGGGTTCGATTCTAAAATGGGGTTCACGTGGTAAAATGGGGCCTGACTTCAAAGTCTGGCACTTCAAGCCTTAGATAACTAATTTCCTTCCTTTCTTCCCCCCTTTCTTCCTCTGTTTCTCTTCCCTTTCTCTCCTCTCTCTACCCATGCCTTTCCCCTTCCCTCTCCTCTTTGGTAAGTCTCAACCTCCTTTTACTTTTGTTTTGTTTTTTGCCAGTCCTGGGGCTTGAACTCAGGGCCTGACCACTGTCCCTGGTTTCTTTTTGCTCAAGGCTAGCACTCTACCACTTGAGCCACAGTGCCACTTCCAGCTTTTTTTTTTATATATATGTGGTGCTGATGATTCAAACCCAGGGCTTCATGTATATGAGGTAAGCACTTTACCACTAGGCCATATTCCCAACCCTCAGCCTCCTGAGTAGTTAGGAGCTGTGAGCCACTGGCATAGGGAAGACTATTTGTTTAATAGACATTTTCAAGATATACAGAGAAGGAGTCTCATAAACTTTACCAGCTGACAGCAATTGACAGTTACTAGATTGTGACCAATGTTATTCTATCTATTCCCTTTTACCACTTCCCATCCTAACTGCAGTTGTTTTCAAGAAAGTCATCATAAGCTAGGTATTCGTGCTCATGCCTGTAATCCTAGCTACTCGAAGGCTTGAAATGAAGTGTGAGTTTGGGACCCTAATTTGCCTTAGGGCAAGGATACTGTTTTTATCTGTTGCTGTTCTCTTGGTCACTGTGGGCAGCTACCCTGATAACTGCTTTGGTGGGTCCCCAAAAGAAGGGTTGGAAATGTGGAAACCAAGTGAAAAGTGTAGGGAACCCCCTTTTGTTGAGTCCCTAGAAACAGCAGGCTTAGACAAAGTAGTGGGCCTGGGAAAGGGCAAACCTGAGCCAAATAACAGGAGCCAAAAGCAGCTTGACCTAGAGCTGCTTAACTTTGCAAAATGAAGGAACAAGGAAGACCACTCAGTATGCATGTCCTAGTTTAGGGAAGTTCCAGAAAGATTTAAGGTTTAATTAAGTTAAATAGGTAAACACAAGTCACACCCAGAACCAAGAATTGTATTGCTTTGATTGCTTTGTTTACTGGAGTTTACTGGAATTTTGATCACTAACAACAGTTCTGCTTCTGTCTGTCTGCTTGATTGCTTTGCCTAACTTGCCAGACCACCTGCATGTGGTACTTGTGATTTTTGCCTTTACAAAACCCCTGCCACAGAGGCTCCGGGCTACTCACTCTCTAGCTGAGTTACCTGGGCTGGTCATTTTCGCTTAATAGACGAACCTTGGGCTGAAACAAGGCTTGGTCTTGCTCTGTTCCATGGGGCGCTCCATTTCTGACAATTGTGGTTTGAAGCCAGGTTATGCAGGAAAGTTCCCTGAGACTCTTAGCTGTGGCTCAAAGTGGTAGAGTGTTAGCCTTGAGCAAAAAGAGCTCAGGAATAGTGCCTAGGCCCAAATTCAAGCCCATAACCAACAACAACAACAAAAAGTCCTAATTTTACCTTCAAATACTTTAATAAAATGTATGTAATCATAAAAAGCCGTGTTTTTATCTTTCGCAGGACATTTTAACAAATAGATCATGGCAACAATAGAAGAAATTGCACATCAGATTATTGAACAACAGATGGGTGAGGTATGTCTAGTTTACATTTCATTTATTGACCTACTAACTGTTACTTGTGCTAAATGTGCATGTTAGCTACTGAAGGTACAGCAGAAAGATGTTAGTACTGGTGTGACTGTTGATAGTATTAGATTCTGGTGTGCAAAATAAAAAAGAACTATAATAGAGTTGGGACCTGACCAAGGAATGTTTTTTGAAGGGGGTGAAATGTTTTTGAAGGTCAGTCTTGATACTTAATGTCATACAGATCAGCTTGTGTTTAAAGTGATTTTATCTTGTTCTTTAACAAAAGGTACCTATGATAGGGTATATTTTTTGTTACAGTTTATGGCTTGTTAATCTTATAGTCAATGTTATTTTTTTAAGAGTAGAATAAGGAGCATGTTAGGACTCAAAAAACTATTTGCCATTGTGACCTTTGACTATTTGTGTCCTCCCTAGAATAGACAGGCTTTGCTATAAGATAGCACCCAATAAAAACTGGTCTCACAAACAACTACAAAAGCAATACTTGCAAAACTGTTTGGTGTAAGTGAACTGAACACCTCAGGGGGGGAAAGGGAGAGGGGGAGGAGGGAGGGGGGTATGAGAGACAAGGTAACAAACAGTACAAGAAATGTATCCAATGCTTAACTTATGAAACTGTAACCTCTCTGTACATCAGTTTGATAATAAAAATTTGAAAGAAAAAAAAACTGGTCTCAGAACTAGCCTAAGAGGTGATACAGTGGGATTGGCTTTGTTTCCAGTGAAGGTGGTCCAAAATAACCAAGCCATGGCCAGCTGTCCCAACATCTGTCCTTAATAATAACTGCTATAGATTGGGTTAAAAAGAGAAAAACCATGGGCTGGGGATATGGCCTAGTGGCAAGAGTGCCTGCCTCATATACATGAGGCCCTGGGTTCGATTCCCCAGCACCACATATACAGAAAATGGCCAGGAGTGGCGCTGTGGCTCAAGTGGCAGAGTGCTAGCCTTGAGCAAAAAGAAGCCAGGGACAGTGCTCAGGCCCTGAGTCTAAGCCCCAGGACTGGCAAAAAAAAAAAAAAAGAGAGAGAGAAAAACCAGTATTTTTTACAGTGCAATTAAATTATACCATAACCATACTACAATATTACATAATACTGTTGTTGGTTTGTTTTGTTGGTTGTTGTTTTTTTTGTTGTTGTTGTTGTTTTTTTTTGCCAGTCCTGGGCCTTGGACTCAGGGCCTGAGCACTGTCCCTGGCTTCTTTTTGCTCAAGGCTAGCACTCTGCTACTTGAGTCACAGTGCCACTTCTGGCCATTTTCTGTATATGTGGTGCTGGGGAATCGAACCGAGGGCTTCATGTATACAAGGCAAGCGCTCTTGCCACTAGGCCATATCCCCAGCCCCAATATTACATAATACTGATGTTGATGAGATTCAACTATTTCATATAAAAGTCATATGTTAATGTTAATGATAATGAAATATATTCTAAAATTAAGTTAAAGCCTCCATGTGACATAGTGCTTAGTAAAAAATGACTGACTTTGTGGCATATGCCTGTAATTCCAGCATCCAGGGGGCAGAGGCAGGAGAAGCAGGAGTTTGAGATTTGTCTGGGTTACAAGCTTAAGACCTTGTCTAAGACAAAAATATAGATAAGACAAGTCTGATTTGAGAAATTGGATTTATATTAGATAGAAATAACACTTGTGAAATACATAAAAATGTTTATAAGTACTTCATGAAACAAATTTATTGTTTCTTCACATTTATCCCTAGCCCACACTGGCTTCTCCAAACTTAGATGTATTTCTGTTAGTATAAGGGCTGTATCTAGTCTGTAAGTGCTACAACAAATGGAAATGCCCTGACAGATTTGCAAGGGGGCCATATTCTAACAGTAAGGAATTATGATATGATAGAAGTTTCCAGATAGTTTTTTGTTGTTTTTGGTTTTGTTGTTGTTGTTGTTGTTTTTAGAGACAGGGTCTTGCTATATAGCTAATGCTGGCCTTAAACTGGAGATCCTGTTGCCTTCGTTTGTTAGTTTTTTGTTTTTTTCTCCAGGTTCCAGGGTTTGAACTCGGGGCCTTCCTTGCTCTTGCTTGGTTTGCTTGATAGGCTGGCATGCTACTACTTGCCTCCTGCCTGGCTTAAACTTATTTAATTTATTATTATTATTATTTAGTTCAATTCCATTAGTCACGTTATGAGTACAATGCATCCTGATCAGTGTCACTCTTTCCGTTGTTCTCCCCCAGTTCCCCCCAATCTTTACCCTCCAGTTGCATAGTTCAATTTTTATATAATGTACATTGAATATAATGACTGCATTTGCTCTCCATTCCTCCCTCCATTCCTGTGCCACCCTATCCTTACTCTCCTTTCCCCCAAATATGGTTCCACTTCCTGATGATATTCATTTTGTTAAAGTTTGTTAGTTGTTCAAAGCTGTTATATCATTGGACTCTTTCCCTAATTATACCATCTTTATTATATTATTATTCCCCTAATTATACCAACTTTAGTCAGTTTATGTGTATGTTTATCACATATGTGTTTTAGTCCCTCTAATTTTCACATGTGAAAGAAAACATTTGCCATTTGTCTCTGACTTATTTCACTTAAGATAGTTTTTTCTAGGTCCATCCATTTCCCTGCAAATGACATAATACTATTTCTGATAGATGAGTAAAATTCCATTGTATGTATGTACCATATTTTCTTGATCTACTCATCTATCTGAGCTGTTTCCATAACTTGGCTTTTGTGAGTATTGTGGCAATGAATGTGGATGTGGAGGTGTAGGTGTCTTTATCCTGACTTGTAGTATTTGGGGTAGATGCCCCAACCTGGCTTTCAGCTATTATTTTAGAGATGGAATCTCATGAACTTTTCTGTCTGAACTGGCTTTGAACAGTGATCTTCTGGATCTCTTCCTTGATTGTAGATGTGGGCCACTGGCACCACGCATTGACTCAGCCTTTGAGTGATGGATTACAAACTTGTGTCACCATGCTCAGCTTCAAAAGTATTTTTCAATAATACTAAAATGTTATTTACCTTTCTACTGTTGGTCCACACATGCTATATGATGTGATGATACTGTAATTTGAAATGTATCAATATTTAAAAGGTGTATATAAGTCAGACACTGGTGGCTCATGCTTATAATCCTGGCTACTCAAGAGGCTGAGACTTGAGAATCACCATTCAGATCCAGCTGAGGCATGCAAACCTGTGAGACTTTTTCTCCAAATAACTAGCAAAAAGCTGGAAGTGGGAGCCCAATCAGTCAAGCTCCAACCACAAAGAAGCCAAGTGAGAGCTCAAAGCCCTGAGTTCAAGCCCCAGTACAGGCAAAAAAAAGTGTGCATGATTCAGTGAGCCATGTTTTCCAAAGTGTCAGGGCATGGTATTACAGAATCATACATGAGTAAAGGATCCATTGAAATGGCAGAAGAGACCAGTTGATTGTAATATAGTTTCTGATTCCACATTGCAATTAACCTTTGAAAAACTACAACTTGTGAAGTTTTCTTATAGTAACAAAGAACAATTTCCATAATTTGAAAAGTCATTTAAAATACCCTGCCTACTTTCACACAATAAATGTGAGGCCAGATTTTCTTTATAAATTTTAATTAAAACAGCATATCCTAACATATTGAAGGAAGAGGCAGATACGAAATTCTAAACTCTTCTAAATTAACCAGTAAAATAATTTGCAAAGTGGTAACATACCATTCACCCAGCTAAATTTTTTGTTTGGAAAATAAGTTTTTTTTTTTTCTTAAAAAATGTTATTTCCAGGGGCTGGGAATATGGCCTAGTGGCAAGAGTGCTTTCCTTGTATACATGAAGCCCTGGGTTCGATTCCTCAGCACCACATATATACAAAAGGCCAGAAGTGGCGCTGTGGCTCAAGTGGTAGAGTGCTAGCCTTGAGCAAAAAGAAGCCAGGGATAGTCTATGCTCAGGCCTTGAGTTCAAGCCCCAGGACTGGCAAGAAAAAAAAAAAAGTTATTTTCAGCTGTGTGGTAATTCACACCTGTAATTCAAGATACTTGGGAGAAAGAAGATTGCAGTTTAAGGCCAGCTTACTCAATAAAGTTAGCAAAACTACTATCTAAAACAAAACAAAACAACAGGCCCGGGGTAGTAGTACATATATAATGTCCCAGCTACTGGGAAGGCAAAGATAAAATCATGAGCCCCTATCTGGAAAAATAATCTAAGGCAAAAAGGGATAGGAGCATCATTTTAAGCACTTCTCTAGCTATCATGAGGCCCTGAGTTCGAATCCCAGTATTGCAAAAAAGAAAAACAAGTATCTTTGTTAACATGTAATGAGCTGTTATTTAATGCATTAAATATTTTTTAAAATTTCTCTTAGAAATATTGGCATATTTGTATTAGTTACTACAATCCATATAAAAAAATCTTTTATATCCTCAGTAAATTTTTAGTGTAAAAAGGTCCTGTGACCTGAGAATTGTCTACAAAACTTACTTCTTTATTGAAGAATGCTTTACATACTGTGTTTTCAAAAAATACCTCAAATCTGATGGTTTCACCTCCTACATAGCTACCACCCTTTTCCCATCTGTGTGTGTATATGTGTATGTATGAGTTATAAAAGACCATGCCACTTCCTGCTCCAAATCCTCCACTGTCCCTTCCATTTCATCAGCAGGAAATCCAAACTTGTGTGGAGCCTTTGAAGCATCATACAGCCTGGCCCCAGCTGTTGCTTAGATCCCATTCTCTACTATATAATCTCTGTCTTCTGTCTCACTCGCGTACTGTATAAAAACTGTCTCAATATGAGAGTTTCTCTCAGGTTACCTCTCTCTCTGCTTACTTTGTTTTGATTTTGTCCGCAACATTTAAAATACGTAGGGCATAACTATTTGATTCTTTATCTGTCTCTCCACAGCAAAAGTAAAAATAAAAAAGGCCTTAGGAGACCAAAGATTTTGTAGCGTTTACTGCTGTAGTCCAGGAACTAAAACAACAAATTTGTCTGAATGAAAGGTGAGATGGAAAGGGAAGTCACAATCAAAAAAGAGCGGTCAAATAGTGTTACCATTGCACCTTTATTTGCACATTTATTTCTATCAGACAGAATTTCATGGAAGTAGAATTGTGAGTTTAAAAGGTATGTGTTACTGACAGTGGTTTGTCTGCAGATGTAAGAAACTAGTACCATCAAAGCAAAGATTGAGTTGTTTATTACTAATATGACATGAATGTGTTAGATCGTTACAGAGCAGCAAACTGGGCAGAAAATCCAGATCGTGACCTCCCTTGATCATAATACACAAGGCAAGCAGTTCATTCTGACCAACCATGACTGTTCTACTCCAAGCAAGGTCATTCTGGCCAGACAGGATTCTACTCCTGGAAAAGTTTTCCTCACAACTCCAGATGCAGGAGGTGTGAACCAGTTGTTTTTTACAACTCCTGATCTGTCTACACCCCAGCTCCAGGTAAATAACTGTGGAGATGTCTTTTTCCTCTATGCCTGCAAAAAAATTAACAAGTGTGACCTGAGTCATGCCATTAAGACTTTATACATAGCCATTTTCAGTAGAAAAAATAATTGTAAAGAATGTCTGTGCTGGCTGCCCTTTCGTGTGAGCTGGTTTCCTTTCTTCCTATCCTCACACCCACGTATTTTGAGGGATTCTTTTTTATTGATAGCCACTCTGGCTAGTTTGGCCTGGAAGGGATTTAACAGAGGCTTTAGAAAGCTCTGGCCCAGGTTCCCAAGAATAACCATTATGTCTGCTGTAAAACTTCACATTTGGGAAACTCAAATCAAGAGCAGCTTCTATAGTGGCAGGTTTTAGAACCAACCTACTGTGTCATGCGTAGGAAGCTACCAAACCAAGAAGTTGGAATCCTACCTGCCAACTCTAGCAACGTGCCTCCTCTGTTGTCGTCTGCACCTTCATTAATATAGCTGTCAGTCTCCCTATGGTTGCCTCGATACTGGAACTCAGTCAGCATAGAGAGCAACATAGATCTATTTAACTTTTGCTAAAATGTACAACAATGCTTTATTTTTATATACCAGATACTGTGGTTGTATAGATATTTTTACTGCCAGCTACTGTAATTGAATATAAATATAATACTTAGTGGTTATTGAAAACTGTTTTGATTTAGGAAGCAAAGAGGCAATATATTATGTAGTAACGGGGAAGTCATTTTAGAAATCTTTCATTTAAAGATTAGTAGAGCAGGGTGTTTGTTTTCATTTAATCCAGGGGGGAAGAGGATTACATTGTTTTAAATTGTGTGTGTATGGGGGGGCGGGGAGGCAGGTATTTAATGCTGCAGCTTTTTAAAATTTAAGGTTGGATTTGTTTACATTTCAAAAGATTAAAAGGAAAGGTGGAGACAGAAACCTAAAAGAAGCAGTTTTTGTTCCTTGCCAGCACCTTTTCCAGGCACCTGTGGATGAGCTCCACTGGCAGCTTAACAGGCTTACTTACTTACTCCTGGCCACCCCCACCTAGCCTTACCTCTGGTCCGTTACTTGCTTCCTTTCTGAGGAGTGCAGAATACATGCCCTCACTGTACACACAGCTTGGATTTTAACTCACTAATGTAAAGTCTGGAGAGCAGTTGTATTCATATAATTAGACTTGACTTTTAAAAATAATCCCTTTCTATTTAAAAAGTATAGACCTATCTTTTTATATTATAAACTTTTTCTGTCACTCCCTATGGAAAGGTTCTGAACTTTTCAAATAAATATCATAATAGAATTGCAATAATTTTCACATTCCACATAATATTAGTACATATGAATGAGATAAATGTAAAAATTACTCATATGCTGAGCACCAGTGGTGCATTCCTATAATTCTAGATGCTTAGGAGGCTAAGATTTGAGGATCTTATCTCCAAGTATCTCCAATTAACCACCAAAAAGCCAGAAGTGGAGCTGTGGCACAAGTAGAGTGCTAGCATCGAGCAAAAAGCTAAAATTAAATAAAGAAAAAAACACTCATGTGTTTGTGTATTGAACAGTTAAGTTTTTTTTGTTGTTGTTGTTTTTCTTTTTCATTGCCAGTACTGGGGCTTGGGTTCAAGGCATGAGCACTGTTCCTTAGCTTTTTCTCACAAGGTAGCTGCTCTATCACTTGAGCCAATCTTTGCTTGGGGTATTTTGGTGGTTAATTGGAAATAAGAATCACATGGACTTTCTTGCTAACGCTGACTTCAAGCCTTGATCCTCATATCTCAGCCTCCTGTGTATCTAAGATTACAGGCCTTTTGTTATCCTTTTTAGTTTGTTTTTAGCATAGATTTGTTATACAGTGGGATTTCATTCTGATGTTTTCATGGGCACTTACAACCTGTCTCACCCCTTCCCCAATCACTTTCTTTCCCTTTTCTCCTTCCCCCTTTCTAAAACAACTTCAATAGGTTTCACTATTTATTCTATTTTCATACATACAAACAACTTCAACCATATTTATTCTCTTTAACTCTTATTGGCACAATCCCCTGTAGTAGTCCCCTCAAAATAGAATAACAGGGGCTGGGAATATGGCCTAGTGGTAGAGTGTTTGCCTTGTATACATGAAGCCCTGGGTTCCATTCCTCAGCACCACATACATAGAAAAAAAGCCAGAAGTGGCACTGTGGCTCAAGTGGTAGAGTGCTAGCTTTGAGCAAAAAGAAGCCAGGGACAGTGCTCAGGCCCTGAGTTCAAGCCCCAGGACTGGCAAAAAAACAAAACAAAACAAAACAAAAACAAAAAAGCCAGAATAACAGAGACTCTTTGTCTCACTCGCTCACTCTCTGTGTTATTGGGTTTTGGGGTTTTGGGGGGGGCGGGGTTTTAGGGGAAAACAAACATTTATTTATTGCTGGTACTGAGTTTTGAACTGAGAACCTTGTGCTTGCTTGGTTTTGTTGCAGAGCCTGTTTCTATTTTCCCACCCCAAACAGTTTGATTTCTTAATGTTACAGTTATAGAGCAAATTGAAAAAATATTCGTAATGTCTGCATGTTATAGTTGATTTTATGAAGAAAATTAAAATTAAATTGATAATAGAATGTACAGTTTAATAACAAGATAAGGTGTAAAACTAGAGTAAACTTTCATTTTTTTTAACAAAATAAGAATTTTACTGAGTAGTAACTTTTTTTTTTAAATAAAGTTCCTAACAGATAATTCTTCTCCAGACCAAGGACCAAATAAGACTTTTGAGCTTTGTGTAGTATGTGGAGACAGAGCATCAGGTAACATTAAAGATAACTTTCTCTTCATGTGTGTTGCTAAAATAACTATTCTCTATCGTGTTTCCTCTAAAAGTGAAAAGAAAAATAAAGGAAGGTGTCATTTTTATTGCTCATACCCCAAATCCTATCAAGTTTAATTTTTCTCCAAACCTTCATGTTCATTTTTTTTTTTACTTAAGTGCAGTTTAATTTGACTTGTGAATATGTTAGTGTGGAAAGAAAGTTTCACTTTGTAGAAGTAAAGATGTAGACATTTTTTGAATGTGAAAATTAGAAAGTACCTCAAAGGAATAATTTTAAAATGATTATCCTTAGTAATATACTATACTAAGATTTTTAATTTTTGAGGCTTGTTCCAGAAATACAATGTAGTTGGAATTACTGAAGTGGAAAAGGCTTTAGTTAACCTGCATTCAGTGCTCTGTATAACTGAGCAGGTGATTTTTCAAAGCCTATTTCTTTTTAGTGCTGAGGTAAAGTGACTTTAGTTCTCACTATTGTTAATTCATACCAGAAATCTACACTCATGTGTGCTCATGTGTATCACAAGTCCCAGTTTAGAAGCCCATTTCGTTTTGTTGCTGTGAAATAATATTTAAGGTGGTTTTATTCCTTCCCAAATAAATGAGAGAAATGAGTATTTCATATCTGTTCTGTAATATGTCTTTTGCATACTCTTAAACATTTTATTTCTAGGGCGTCATTATGGGGCAGTAACTTGTGAAGGCTGCAAAGGATTTTTTAAAAGAAGCATTCGAAAAAATTTAGTGTATTCATGTCGAGGATCAAAGGACTGTGTCATTAATAAACACCATCGAAACCGCTGTCAGTACTGCCGATTACAGAGATGCATTGCATTTGGAATGAGACAAGACTGTAAGTATTAGCTTGAAAAGAGAAGACTTGTAAGAATTCCTAGTTTATTCAAATTAGCACATTATGATATGTTAAATATATATGCTTTTTAATATATAGTTTTCCAATTAAAATATAAGAATACATATGTGTATTTTCTCAACAAATGGTTTTGAGTATGTATGTAACAGCATGCATTTATAGTTTGGAAAAAGTGTAACTAACTATAGATACCAGTTTATTTTGTCATTAAACAATTTAAAATGTGATTCGTAAGATAGAAAAGGCCAGAACTAATTGCACACTCAGTACGCTGGACAGTGCTTACATATTATGAAATGACTCGCACAGCAGTTCTTTGCAGCGGTATTAGAGTTACCACTTTTGCATTCAAGTAAACAGAGGTTGAAAATTTTCCCACGGTTAGATAAAGATGCATTGTACAGATAAGCTGATTTGCTAAGTGCTAGCCCCTTCTTATAACCACTTAAAGATAATAAAAATATAATTTTTGTTTGTTTGTCTTTGTGGGGCTTGAATTCAGGGCCTGGGCACTGTCCTTAAGCCTCTTTGTGCTCAAGATTAGTGCTCTACCACTTGAGCCACAGTGCCTCTTCTGTTATTTTTGAGTGGTTAATTGGAGATGAGTCTCATGGGTACTTTTCTGCCCATGCTGGCTTTGAACTGTGATCCTCAGATCTCAACCTCCTGAGTAGCTAGTACTACAGGCATGAACTACTGGTACCTAGCTTGATAAAAATATAGTTAAAAACAAAAAATGTGCTCAAGGTCATAGAACAAATAAGTGACAGAACTTAGCTTTGAGCACTGGCCATCATCTTTCTCCAACCACAACCTGAAAAAAGAAGGAGTTTAAAGACTGCTGCCTTATTACTTAAGGATTATGAAATAAAATTTCTATAAATATTAACATTGTGTGTATAAATTATATGTGTTACACATGCATATGTATATTGCCCAGGCAATTGAATCCTGTGTTTAAAATTTTTTTTCTACTTTTAACTAAAAAAAAATTAATTAATTTTTGAACTTTTTAAAAACTAGAATCAATTTGTTTTTTAAATTGTATTATAAAGGTGATGAACAGAGGTTAACCATTTCTTTTTGGACAATGTTGCCCCTTCCTTTGCCTTACCTCATTTTTCCCTCCTATTCCTGCACACAGATTGTACAGTTCATTTTCAACATAGTATCTACTGTGTACCACTGCTGCATTTGTTCACCTGTATTATTTTCAATTGGTTAACTTTCCTTCTGTAAGCTCATATAGATTAGGAACATTTATGTGAATGTATGTGCATGCATGCGCCAGTACTTGAACTTGAACTCAGGGCCTCACACTTTTGCGTAGCTTTTTAGGTTAAGAGCCACACCTCTGCTTCCAGCTTTTTGCTAGTTAATTGGAGATAAGAGACTTGGATTTGTCTTCCTGGGCTAGCTTTAAACTGAGATCCTCAAATTTTAGCCTCCTGAGTATCTTGGAATCCAGACCTGAGCTCTATAAACTGGCCCCATCTAAATGAGGAACTAGATGAAGAATTCTCCTTCTTAAGTGAGTTTTAAAGAATAAATGTTCCTCTTTTGTTCTGTTTAGGAGTGAGGAATAGGGAGATATGAGGGATGTTAATTGGCTTGTTTTATAGATGCGAAGTACTTTTGTTGAACTTTTACATCATGTATTGATTATTATCTTTGAAATTCAGTATGATAGTATTGTTTTCCATTAGCACTGTTTCTGACCTATTTTATAATTGCCTATAAATTCTGTATTGTAGTCTAATAGTTGAACACGTTTTTGTAGCTGTTCAGTGTGAAAGAAAACCCATTGAAATGTCACGAGAGAAGTCTTCTAATTGTGCTGCTTCAACAGAAAAAATCTACATCCGCAAAGACCTTAGAAGCCCATTAACTTCAACTCCAACTTTTGTAACAGATAGTGAAACAGCAAGGTATAGTAAAACACCAAGTGTCTAGTTTTCAGTTTTTCTTCCTCTTGGAAGTAATACTAAAACTTGTGTTTTCCTTGTTACAGGTCAACAGGACTATTAGATTCAGGAATGTTTGTGAATCTTCATCAGTCTGGAGTAAAAGATGAGTCAGCTGTGCTGATGACACCAATTAAGGTGGGTTTCCTAAGTGCAACTGAAAGCTATCATTGGCTAGGCACTCATGGCTCATGCTTCTAATCCTAGCTACACAGGAGACTGAGATCTGAGCATCAAAGTTTGAAACCAGCTGAGGTAGATAACTCCTGGAGAGCATTATCTCCAACTAATCAGCACAAAGCTGGCTAGGCTTATGTCTTTGTGGTAGAGTACCATCTGTGAGTGAAAAAGGCCAAGTGGGAACTCAAGGTCCAAAGTTCAGGTCTTAGTATTGTACTATACTGGTGTGCCTTATATATGTTGTGCTATAGATTGAATCCAGGGCCTAACACTCCCCACTAAGCTACATATCCCCAATCATTAAAGCTAAAATTTGTTTTATGCTTTTAAGATTTAAAAAAAAAATTTTCTTTCTCTCTCTACCACGTTAGCCAATTGATATGGTCTTAAATATTCCCATTACAAATTGCTTTTTAAAAAGATACATTAGGGGCTGGGGATATAGCCTAGTGGCAAGAGTGCCTGCCTCGGATACACGAGGCCCTAGGTTCGATTCCCCAGCACCACATATATACAGAAAACGGCCAGAAGTGGCGCTGTGGCTCAAGTGGCAGAGTGCTAGCCTTGAGCGGGAAGAAGCCAGGGACAGTGCTCAGGCCCTGAGTCCAAGGCCCAGGACTGGCCAAAAAAAAAAAAAAAAAAGATACATTAGGGCAGGTGGTGGTGGCTCATGACTATAATCCTAGCTATTCAGGAGGCTGAGATCAGAGGAATGCTATACAAAGGCATCCCAGGCAGGAAAATCTGTGAAACTCATATCTCCAATTAACCACCAAAAAGCTGGAAATGGAGCTAGGGCTTAAGGGGAAGAGTGCCAGCTTTGAGCAAGAATGGGAAGGCAGAACACATAGGCCTTGAGTTCAAGCCCCAGTATTGGCACAAAAGAGAAAAAAAAACAAAATAAAACACATATAGCCAGGTATCAGTAGCTCACAATAATGCTAGCTACTCAGGAGGTTCAAAATTGGAGGATCATGTTTGAATCCAGCACACACAGAAAATTCTGTGAAACACTTGTCTCCATTTAACCATAAAATGACTGGCTAAAGGCATGGCTCAAGTGGTAGAATGCAACCTGTGAGCAAGAAGGCCGAGGCTCTGAGTTCATGTTCTAGCATTGGTGCATTCGTGTGTGTGCGCGCGCATGCGCACACACACACAAGCAAGATTAACAACTAGTTGTTGAACTCTTTATTCCTATAGAACAATTATAGTTTCAAGATAAACATTTAGAATTCTAGCAACTTTATTTTCTTTCATCTTAAATATGCTAAATACAAATTATTAGCAATTCTTTTCTGCTATAGACTCATTAGTGCCAAAAATACATAAAATATTCCAGGCAAAGAGAAATTCTTAGTAGACACCAGTGAGATCTTTCATTTATGAGTAGCAGTGAGGTTGCAAGAGCTCTTGTATTATACCTCCAAGTCACCCATATTCTATTGGAACAGCTCTTTAATATTTATATCCAGCATGTAAAGTTCTATCCCTTTCAGAAACATCTCGATTGCAAGATTTTAGGGAGCTGATGTCAGGTTCTCTTTCAGTGGGATTTGGTTTTATATTATCCGAGAGATGTATCCCATTCATTTACATTTACCATGATTGGTTTGTATTTGTTACTTAATATTTTAGGAGCCTCTTACAATACAATTTCATCTGCCACTTACTGGCTCCATTACTTGGGCAAATTGTTTGACTTATCAGTGCCTCATTTTCCTGATCTGTAGAAATTGCTTAGAGTATATTCTTCACAGTTTGGGTTTCAGCATGAAATTTATTCATTTATTTATTTGGTGCCATGTTGGAGGCAGAATGCAGGTGCTCACCCATGATAGGCAAGCACCCTTCCTAACATGTAATTAGTAAAGCAATTTGGCCTTACTATATATTTAGAATTAATAATAATTATATGAAATTATAGTAAATATAATAAATAATTAGTAATCCCTTAAGCCTTTTCTGCATGATTAGTAAAATGGTAATTGAAATTTCATTGGCATTAAAACTCCTTTAGGAAGGAAGAGAACTAAGTTTGAGAAATTACCATTTGCCCCAACACCACTTTTATATGTATGTTTGTATAACAAATAAACATACGTATACACACATTTATTTATTTTGGTGCTGATCTTAGAGCTTGAACTCAGAGTCTGATTGCCATCCTGAGCTTTTGTACTCAAGGCTAGTGCTCTACCACTTAAGCCACAGTGCCACTTCTGGCTTTTTTGATAGTTAATTGGAGAAAAGAGTCTCACAGATGTTCCTGCCTAGGCTGGCTTTCAACTGTGATTCTTAGATCTCAGCCTCCTGAGTAGTTAGGATCACAGGTGTGAGCCACTGGTGCCTGGCAACACCGTGTAACTTTCTCTCAGAATGATAGTTAAGTGCTATGAGTGTAACCCTGGAAGAACACATGCTTAACGTTCCTGAGGACCTTGATTCTACCCTGGGACCCCAAGAAAGAAAAGCAAACAAATGACCCGAAAACTATTACATTGCAAGATGAAATTTTTCAATGTTACAAAAAGGCAAACACTTAAAAATCTAATTAGGGGCTGGGGATATGACCTAGTGGCAAGAGAGCTTGCCTCGATACATGAGGCCCTGGGTTCAATTCCCCAGCACCACGTATACAGAAAATGGCCAGAAGTGGCGCTGTGGCTCAAGTGGCAGAGTGCTAGCCTTGAGCAAAAAGGAAGCCAGGGACAATGCTCAGGCCCTGAGTCCAAGGCCCAGGACTGGCAAAAAAAAAAAAAAAAAAGAAAGGCAAATGGTGTGCCTTCATGGAAACTCACAACTATTCAGATTCAAGTACATTAAAAAAAAAATTAATTAGACATGCTACAAACTGGAAAATAAAAACTTTGAGTTTTGGTTGAAAATTAAAATAGTTAAAAATATCTACTTTCGCTCACATTTAAGAAGTTTATTTGCCAGCACAGTAGCTCGCACCTGTATTCCCAGCACTTAGGAGGATAAGAAAGGAGGGTCTTGGGTTTGAGGACAGTCTTAAAAAGGAAAAAAAAGTTCACAGGAATCCATTACAACCAATAGCAGGGTATATTGGCACATGCTTGTCATCCTAAATTAGGAGTGAAGGTTAGGTGCAGTGGCATACCTGTCATTCCTGCAAACATAGGGAAGCACAAATAGGATCACAGTCCAGGCTGGCCCTGGGAGTTAGGTGAGAGCCTGTTTCGAAAATAATCAACCCTGGCTGGGTGCTGATGGCTCAGGAGGCTGAGATATGAAGCTTGCAGTTTGAAGCCAGTTTGGACAAAAAGTCCATGAAACAGATCACCATTTAACAACTCCAGAGGCTGGAAGTGCAGCTGTGGCCTCAAGTGTCGTGCTCTAGCCTAGCAGAAGAGCTCAAGTACAGCTCCTAGGTCCTGGCATGCTTGTGCATACACACACGCACGCACGCACGCACGCGCGCGCTGGTGGAATAGCTTACGTAGTGGAGTACCTGCTTAGAAAGGCCATGAGTACTGCCAAAAAAAAAAAAACCCAAAACCACCAAAGAATATTTTCATTACATATTTCAATTTCAGTAGAAAAAGAAAACTGAGCAAAGATATATTTATTTCCTTCCTTTGGGCAGTCATAGGGTTTGAGCTCAGGATTTTGTTCTTGCAAATGACATACCAATCTACCCATGCTCCCAACCCTTTTTGCTTTAGAATTTTTCTTCAGGTCTTTAACCTTTTAAGGCAGCCTAGGCCAATATCCTCCTACATCCACATAGCTGGGATGATAGGGAAATACAATGTTGTTTTAGCATGTAATTTTTTTTTAGCTTTTTTTTTTTTTTTTTTGCCAGTCCTGGGACTTGAACTCGGGCCTGAGCACTATTAGTCTCTGCTTCTTTTTGCTCAAGGCTAGCACTCTACCACTTGAGCCACAATGCCACTTCCAGCCTTTTCTGATTATTTGGTGCTGAGGAATTGAATCCAGGGCTTCATTCATGCTAGGCAAGCACTTTACCACTAAGTCACATTCCCAGCCCCAGCTTGTTTCTTACAATTTGGGTCTCTCCAAGTTTTTCCTTTGTCACAATCATCCTGTTCTTTATTTTCCAATTAACTAGGATTATAGGTATGAGCCACTACACTCACCTCATTTTTGTTTTTAACATAACATCTTGTATTTATATTTAGCATTTTCAGTTAGTACAGTACCTGGTAAAATTGGCATTCCAGGAAGACTGTTCAATAATACATTTACCTTTTTCTCTCCTTTTACTGGCATTCTGTGCTTGTTTACAGGTTGTATAAACAGTTTTGATAGTTATAACAATATTAGGATTTTAGTGCTAAAAAGAACTTGGGTGATTATGTAATTTAAAATAACATTTTATAGACAATAATATGAATAGATTAGCCATAAAGGGCAGTTTTTGGTTTAGTTTTATATAATTTTTTTTTAATTTGACACATTTTCTCAAGAAGTTTCTAAAAGTTCTCTTCTATCATACTTTCTAGGTTTAATCTATCTTAGCATGTTGTTCTTTTTGCATTTCGTAATCTAGAGTTAGATTTTTCAGATATAAAAATATGCTGATAGCAAATTATAGGATTTTATTGTTTTTCTTCTCTCTCTCTCTCTCTCTCTCTCTCTCTCTCTCTCTCTCTCTCTCTCTCTCTCTTTTTTTTTTCCTAAAGGCTGAATCATGCCAGGGAGATTTGAGTACATTGGCTAGTGTAGTCACATCACTAGCAAATCTTGGAAAAGCCAAAGAAGTTTCTCGAGATAGTAATGAAATGCCTGTGATGGAAAGCTTAAGCAATGAAGATGCATCTCTATGTGAATTTAATCAGGAAGTACAGACCAATGGCGATGTTTCAAGGTAAGGTTTCTTTCTGATCTTGTCACAAAGAAGTACTTATAGAAATATATTTGTGTTAAATATTAATGACTGAAGTTTCTGAAAGCAACTGTTTCTTTTCGATTTATAAAATTTAAAGCATGGTTAGATTTAACTTAAAGACTACATTTAGTAGAAAGTGTTAAGTAGGTTACATTCTAAATAATAAGTAGATATCATAAAATTAGAAAGATAATCTTAGATTTTATGAATTCTTTTCCTCTTAAATGATAATTCGAGCCTGACCTTTCAAATATTTAGTGTACATTGAGCAAAACATTTACTTCTTGCTAGTCATGTTGATTCTCTCTCCACCTCTAATATTTAGTAATAAATATAAACATAGAAGACCTAGTTAAATTACACCTTTTAAGTTACTTGAGGAAAATGCCATCAGCATTCTGTTTTTTATTTTATCTGTAGAAACATTTCTTTAGGCTCTTCCCATACTTTATCATATAAAAGACTAAATATCATGCTGATGGCGTAGCTCAGTGGTGGAGCACTTGCCTAGAAAGCTCCTGTCCCTGGGCTCAATCTGTAGAATCACAAGAAAATATTACAAGAAAAGTATTGATTGAGCAGTATTTATGAATCATGTTGAGTACTTTGTGCAATGTGAGATTTTTGAAGAACTCTAGAAAATATGTCATTGAAAATTATGGAATCTATTCTGAATGACTGTCTTTGAATTTTTAAATAAAATTAGGACCTTTGTGTTGTGCTCAAAACAGTAAAGTCAACATAATTTCTTGTTAGTTATGATAATAGAGTATACTAATGAAGCTTAATTTGTTGATTTTAAAGATCATTGAAATAGAGTACTCAGTAGTAGTGTAACAAAGTTTTATTTTCTAAAACTTTTTTCTCTTTGGGGTGGTGCTAAGGACCAAATGAGGGCTACTTATCTTCTAAAAAAATTCTTACGCTAAAAAATGTTTTTGCTGGGCGCTGGTGGCTCATGCCTGTAATCCTAGCTACTCAAGAGGCTGAGATCTGAGGATTGCAGTTTGAAGCCACTCTGGGCAGGAAAGCCTGTGAGACTCTTTTTTCCAATTAACCACTAGAAAACCAGAAATGGAGTTGTGGCTAAAGTGGTACAGTGCTAGTCTTGAGCAAAAAAGCTCAAGAACAGCACCCAAGCCCTAAGTTCACCCCATGACCGACAAAAAAAAAAAATTGTCCTCAGGATTGAACCCAGCATCCCAATGCTCAGTAAGCACTCTACTGGTGAGCTACACCTCAGTCCTCTAGAACTGAATCTTAAGTGTAGAATTTTGTATATAATTTTTATTTTATTGTTGGAGATTGGCCAGGCTCACAGCTTCTGATGTCTCCTTCTAGGGCATTTGACACTCTTGCAAAAGCATTGAATCCTGGAGAGAGCACAGCCTGTCAGAGCTCAGAAGAGGGTGTGGAAGGAAACATACACCTAGTTGCTGGAGATTCCAGCATAAACTACATCGAAAAAGAGGGGCCACTTCTCAGCGATTCACATGTAGCTTTCAGGGTATTTCTATAATTTTAATTTTTTTATGTTATATGATTTTTACCTTTTTTCAAAAATCATTTATTATGCTTTTTATGTGAGAAATACCCCTGGTAGTGCTATGAAATAGAAACTTTAAGACATAAATGCCCTGCAATAGAAGCTAGTGAGTTAGTAAAGCATCTTGTTTATAATTCATTTATAATAGCTAATAGTGAGCTTAAGGCTCTTAGACGTAAATATAAACACAATTTCCTTTTAATTTTATGCATAGTCATTCATAAGTTTGAATGGACTGCCTGTATTACTACAAAAGAAGTGTTAGTCTATATCTAAGGCCCAGATATTTTTCCCTTACCATAGTACTTACAAAGAACCCCATTTATGTTTCACTCTACTTAACTAGCGTTCAGCATTGACATGAAAAGCTAAAAATAATATATTTTAAATTATTTAATACTTTATAAACTTTTGGGTTTTAGCCTTTTGTATTTTTTTAAACCTTTGAAGAAAGGATGTTTGTAATTTATTCAGTTAAGGGTTTCATGATTAAAGCCAGGGTCTCATGCATGCTAGACAAGCACTCTATCTATCACTAAGCTTATACCCCTACTCCTGACATATTCCCCCTTTTCCCAACTCAATCCAAACTTTTAGTGTCCAATTTCATGTTCTGGTCATTCCAGGAGTAAAATGATCCATCAGCATCATTACAAACCTTGGAAGTACCAATAGGAATAACAGTAAAGACAAACCGACCTCATTTTCTTCAGAAGGTCATTGCGACTCTATGTAGTACATATATTGAGACAAGCACTCTTGCCATTAGGCCATATTCCCAGCCCCTGCAGTACATATATTGATAAGATATCAGGACAAATCATTTCACCAACATTTTTCTTACAACAAATCTCAATGCAAAAGAGCATAGTGAATTCACCAATACATCCTGTATTGTGTAGAGTACTAGAAAAAAATATATGTAGAAGACTGAAAAATTCATTTTCTGGTATCTGACTTGTCTTTCAAATAATGAACATACCAGAACTGTATAAATACACTCACTATGAGACCCTTCATTAAAACCTTACTGCTTGACCTCTTTACTTTAAACATTCTGGATATTCACTCTGTTTACTGTGTATGCTATTAGCCAGCTTATCATTCTATGCGAAGACAAGACTTCACTACCATACACCTGAAGATGACTGCTCAGAATTTTACTAAAGGTTAAGATTTTTCCATAGATTTCTTAGGGAACCATACATAGTTACCAAATAAATATGGATACTATTGATAGAACTAAAGAACACAAAATAAATGTAGGTAGCTTGTGTTGGTATTTGTACTTATAAAATTCAACTCAGAAATTGCTACAGAAAAAGCTAATTGTGACTTAATTTCTACAATAACAATTTGATAGAGGCAATTAAATAGATCAGTGAAACTGATTTTCATGTAAAATTTTACTGAAGATAACTTTCATGGAGAAATTATTGACATATATATATATATGTACTATACAGGAAAAATTTTTTGTGGCTACTGAAAGAAAAGGTAATGAGAATAATCAGTGTCATCCTTAAAGATTATGGTATGAGGTATGGTCCAGGGTGGAGAAAGGCAAAATTAATTTTTCTGATGTTCTTTGTTTTTCTAAATGAAATACATCCTTTTGTATTCTGAGTTTCATTTTTCTGCCTTTAAATTTAAATGGAGGGGTCGGAGAATAAAATGAGACGGATGTAGGAAGAGAATCTAGGAAAATAGACTGAAGGATTCTTTAAATAGTTGTTGAGCTTTCTCATAGTTGATTTTGGTCCTTCAGATAGGTGAATGAAATTAGAACTACCAGTTGTCCTTTTCGTCTTTGACATATTCTGGCCAGTCCTCAGAATTATAATGCTCAATAGAGCTTCTTTTTCCCTTAAAAGGATAGTTTCCTTGATTCTTATTCATAGTCCTGTGAGATCTAGTTCTATTTTTCAGGGCAGGTGTATCAATGGCAAAGCATTTGACTACCATGTGTGAAAGCCCTAAAAACGTTTTATTTTTCAGTGATTTCCCTGCTTTGTTTCAAGAGCTTATAATTTTATGATTGGTTCTCTCATTGAGGTTTTCTGATCTTGAACTTCAAACCTCTCTTCTGTACTTACATAGCTCTACCCCATCTTGGTTGCTGAGGGCAATAGTATTTTATTTTTCTATTACATTTGAATATGTAGTGGAGTTTGCATTCTTTCATTTTGAGTATCACCACTTTCTCTTGAGGAAATTACAATTTTTATTTTTTATTTCTCATTTTGTAGCTAAAGAAATTCACAGAAGGGCTGGGAATGTGGCCTAGTGGTAGAGTGCTTGCTTAGCATGCATGAAGACCTGGGTTCAATTCCTCAGCACCACATATACAGAAAAAGCTGGAAGTAGTGCTGTGGCTCAAGTGGTAGAGTGCTAGCCTTGAGCAAAAAGAACCAGGGACAGTGCTCAGGCCCTGAGTTCAAGCCCCAGCACTGGCAAAAAAGAAAGAGAAAGAGAGAGTGAGAAGGGATGGAGGGAGGGAGGGAGGGAGGGAGGGAAGGAGGAAGGAAGGAAGGAAGGAAGGAAGGAAGGAAGGAAGGAAGGAAGGAAGGAAGGAAATCCACAGATTTTTAATGTCTTGTTTAAAGCAACCTAAAGGTACTAAGGATAGATAGTGTAATAATAATGTAACTGGAAAATTTCCCAGAGAATCTAAGACAGTAGTAATAGTTAAGATTATATTAAGTTTGAGTTTGG
This sequence comes from Perognathus longimembris pacificus, assembly GCF_023159225.1. NCBI lineage: Eukaryota > Metazoa > Chordata > Mammalia > Rodentia > Heteromyidae > Perognathus > Perognathus longimembris. Next base: position 19,573,667 of record NC_063161.1, read on the forward strand.
GGTATGATTCATAAATCTATTTCACTTTAATTTGTTTTCCTTTCTTACTATCTACCTTAAGGTATTTCCATTTTGAAATGAGTATATGAGCCAAAAGTAAGGTAATTTCCAAAGCTCTTTTCTTTGTGTTTATTATTACAATATTAGCATCACAATCCTTTTAGAATCATAGCTACTTGGGAGCCTTTGTCATTCCTCCCTTTTCTGTTCCATAATCTCATTTCTAAATGTTGTTATAATTCTATAATTGAATTTTAACTATCTTGTTGCTTGAGTTTCTTCCTTCCTGTTGTATTTGTTATCATATTTCATGCCCTTTTTTAACTAGTTAAAATAATATTTTTGTAGCCCCTCTGCTTTTTCTAGCTTGTCTCCTCTACCAGTGTGATAAATTATAAATCAACCAAATTTTGTCACCATTTAGTTATGTATTTATTTGTTTGTTTATTTCACTTAACTATTTAAAAGCCTTAGTCTGAGGGTGTGGCTTATGTGCAAAATCCTGAGTTTGATCCCCAGCATCACCAAAATAAGTTAAAAGTAAAGACAAATGTATTATCTGTTGTCCTAGGAAGCTAAAGTAGAAAGGTCATTTAGCCCAGTAGTTCAAGAGCAACTTGGACATCATAGCAATACCCTGTCTTAAGAAACAAATGTATAGTTGGGCACTGGTGGCTCGTGCCTATAATCCTAGCTATCTAGAGGCTGGGATCTGAGGATTGTGGTTCAAAGCCAGCCTGTGCAGGAAAGTCTATGAGACTCTTATCACCAGTAAACTACACAGAAAAAGCCAGAAGTGGTGCTGTGGCTCAAGTGGTAGAGTGCTAGCCCTGAGCACAGAGAGGCTCAGGGACGGAGCCCAGGCCCTGAGTTCAAGCCCCAGGACTCACAGAAATAAATACAAGTATACATTCTTACCTTCCGAAGCTTCCAATTGCCCATAGAGGAGTAAGTTCAGTCTCTATAGCATGACCCTTTGGGCTCCTTCACATTCTGATTTAGTTGTCTATCATATCACACATGTCCCTTTCTCTTTCTTTGTCCTTTTCTATATTCATATTGTTTTCATTTTATTTCCCCACTAAGACAACAACACTTAGTGTTCACACTGGTTTCTAAGTAGTTTTTGAATGAATGGTCCAGTTATTATATTATTGTATATAACGATTATTAATTATTGTAAGCTGGGAGTAAAATCCACATCTGTTAGCTGAATTTGATGCAGAAACTACTAGAAAGGTAATTGCAACAGCAAGTAATAACCACTAAAGTAGGCTGTTTAAATTTAGTTCTTGTCAACACTCAAATTAGCTCATCTTATTTAATAGGTTTTTGTAATGTGAAGAGTATGTATTATTCACTACATAAACCCAAAAGATCCACAGAGCTTTAACATGTATGCGGTCTGGGTCACAGCTTAGTGGAGGAGAGCACTGTGTAGCAGACACCCAGAAGGAAGGCCCTGGAAACAATGTCCCAATACCACCCCCAAAAAGAATCCTCCTCTTTTCATTTAAAGGACTTGTTAAATGGATTATTGTTTATCCAGATTGACTTTCTGATACATAATCCTAGAGATGAATGAAGTATACAACATAGATAAAATAGGAAATACTTCGTTTTATAACATATCATTTAAATATAGCCACTTTATTGTATACTTCAAATTATTTCACTTTTATGATTAAAACAACAAAGCTTTCACACCACTATTGCATAAGTAAGAACATTTAATGTAATGTTTACATATTAAAGGTATTTTATTGCTCCAGTAAACATTTCCCAAATAGTAATTTTTTTTCTTCTTGGGTCCCTGGGTTCAGTCCCTCAAACCACACAAAGAGAAAAAAAAATTTTTTTTCTTTCTCTAACATGAGACTTCAATTGTTAATTACCCTGTTGTTGCTTTTTATTATTACTTGGCACCATTGATAAATACATAGATCAGGATGGGGATGTAGCTTAGTTGCTAGAGTGCTTGCCTATCATGCTTACCTAGTTTGTTATGTATGCCTAGTGTAGTTGAAGCTCCGGGTCCAGTGTCCTGCAGCAGAAGAAAATTAAAATAAAAAAATAGGTCAATCACTTGTGGCTAATACTGTGCTGGATTCCAGTCATTCCTCTACCCATTATACGGGAATGTGCTTGCTCCAGTTTCAAAGTAGGCTTGCTTCACTTATTACTCTCTTGCTATCCAAGCACCTGAATTTATTAACTCTGTATCCTAAAAGGAAAGGAACTTGTAGCATAGAGAATTTCTCTTTAAACTGAGACTTGTTGCATACCACTACTGAGAGGGAAGATATTAAATAACTTTGAAAAAATACAGCCAGATAATATGAAGCGAGATTCTGCTTGTCTGAATGTTGCTTTAATAGAATCTTTAATCTGCTCACTTATTCTAAGCCCTGTTGTTAACTGTAAAATCCAGTAGTTTGGATTTATTTCAAGATCAAGCTTTTTTGGTGACTATATTACACTCTATTTGATGTATTCTGTTTTAATCAAGATTTGAAAAGAAATGCCAATTGAGAACTTGGAGTCCTAAGATAATTTGCCTAAATCCCTATTCATACTAGCTCACCATGCCTTCTCCTATGCCTGAGTACCTGAATGTGCACTACATTGGGGAGTCTGCCTCCAGACTGCTGTTCTTATCAATGCACTGGGCACTTTCGATTCCTTCTTTCCAGGCACTAGGGTGAGTGTTTTGAAGTCCTTGAATATATATGTAATTTTTTTTGGTTGCACAAATATACTTTAAAGAAGTTTATTTGGAGAGGATTTGCTTTAGAGAAAAGAGATGTATATGTTATAATTATAAATTGTGTCATTTATGTGAGGAATGATAGCAGATGGTTAGAATCTTCTGGGTTTTTTTTTTTGTATCATTTTTGTAAGGAAGAATACCTGTGTTTCATAGCTTGACCAAGTTAACAAGTTGGATTGAGTGCATGGCTAGGATTGGCTCAAAGAAAAAATGTCAGTAGTGTCTCAGATGGTTGTCTACCTCCCTCTCACCATCACTATTTCAGCATTTACCATACTCATGTTACTAGAGAGTTGAAATTTATTTGCAATGATTATGTTTAAAAGCACATATGGTTATTTTCCAATCATTTTATTCCCTCTGCCCAAAGGAACCAAAATGTAAACCTTTATAAGACCATGTTATTTGGTCTTAACCACTAAAGAGTACATCTTCATTCTGTTCTGGAGTATGTAGATAAAATGGAAACTGGTCCTCTGTAAGAAAGCCAAGCTTCACAAACATTTGCCAGACTTAGATTGCTTCACACTAACAGGTATAGAAGAAGGTGACAATGAAAAAACCCAAGCCACTAGTCAGTAAAACATTTGACACTACGATTTAATATTGTGCTAATAATGTTTTATGTATATATTTATGTGTTTATATATATGCACACTACACATTAAATCTCTACTCAAATAGTATAATTACATAGAGTAAAATTCTGATTTAGACTGGATAACCTTTAAAATGCTTGTTACCCTTTCAAAATAACACTCAAATTTCAAATGTTCTCTTCTTATATTTTAGAAAATAAAATACAGTATATAAAATTTTATATTCTAGAATTTTATTGCTTTTAAAGAAGTATAGTAGGCTAAGTTTGTAACTAATATAGGCCAGAAAAGCAACTTGATGTTTTTCAGAGTAATCAATTATTATAGTAAAACAACAAAAGAAAGGAATTAGGGTGTATAACTTAAATTTGTAATCATATCACTATTGATTTTAAATACCATTGTTAAAATGAGTGTGGTTGTCCCATGGAAATAATTAGATTTGGAAGAAATAAAGCCTGAGGTTTCTGTTGACAAAGTAACTAATTTTACTGTGGCAGCCATTTTTCCCTGTGATCTGTTTTGAAACTCAGTTTAGTGTAGTAGTCAGGGAGTCTTCATAATTAGAATAACTGTGGAGTTAGCAATCAACATCACTAATTCATAAATTTTTTTTTGTCCAGTCCTGGGGCTTGGACTCAGGGCCTGAGCACTGTCCCTGGCTTCTTTGTTTGTTTGTTTGTTTTGGCCAGTCCTGGGGCTTGGACTCAGGGCCTGAGCACTGTCCCTGGCTTCCTTTTGCTCAAGGCTAGCACTCTGCCACTTGAGCCACAGCGCCACTTCTGGCCGTTTTCTGTATATGTGGTGCTGGGGAATCGAACCCAGGGCCTCATGTATACGAGGCAGGCACTGTTGCCATTAGGCCATATCCCCAGCCCCTGTCCCTGGCTTCTTTTTGCTCAAGGCTAGCACTTTGCCACTTGAGCCACAGCGCCACTTCTGGCCATTTTCTGTACATGTGGTGCTGGGGAATTGAACCCAGGGCCTCATGTATACAAGGCAAGCACTCTTGCCACTAGGCCATAACCCCAGCCCCATAAAATATTTTTAATCTCTGCCAATAATCTATAAATCTTGTTTGTGTATTGGATTAGTAGATAGGACTAGATACTAATAAGGGAATTCTGGTGTGTGTGTGTGTGTGTGTGTGTGTGTGTGTGTGTGTGTGTGTGTGTGTGTGTGTGTGTGTGTGTGTGTGTGTAAAAGCTATTTAAGCCTAGAAACACATGGCATTGTATTTATTTATTTATATGATACTCTGGTTAGTTCTCATCCACATTTATTGATTGTAGATTTTTGAGTATGGTAACAGAAACAGGTTATCAAAATATAGAGCTTGTCTGAGTCTTCATCCTCATAATGTATGCAGGCAGATACAATGCGAGACATCCCTTCTTCCTTTGACCCATATTTCTGGGTCTCTTTGAGTGCCTGAGGAGCACACTTCTTAAAACCCACTCCAGGGGCTGGGAATGTGGCTAGTGGCATGAAGCCCTGGGTTCGATTCCTCAGCACCACATATATAGAAAAGGCCAGAAGTGGCGCTCTGGCTCAAGTGGCAGAGTGCTAGCCTTGAGCAAAAAGAAGCCAGGGACAGTGCTCAGGCCCTGAGTCCAAGCTCCAGGACTGGCAAAAACAAAAAACAAAAAAAAACAAAAAACCCACTCCATAGGTGCGCTCAAGAATGCTGATGGTAAATGCTGATGGTCAGGCCACCACGTCCTCCATGGCAGAGCGGCTCTTCTTGCCACTTTTCTTTGTGGGAGCCATTCTGCCAGTCCCAAGCTGGACAGGATTTTATTTCTATTTCTAGGTACAAAGGTTGGCAGCAAACTTCTATTATTATAGAGAAAAATGTAATAGTTTCTAAAAGATTGTTTTAGTAAATTGTGGAAGAGAATAGCATAATTTTAATAGTACATGGTTAATACCATTTATTTTTAAAAGGCCTCAGTTTCAGAAGAACAGACTTTGTTTATGATTTGTAGTTTCAGTACATGGAGGAATTCAGTTATTTTTGAAAGTCTTTCTGCATAGTTGAGGAAGTTACTGTACAGTGGTAGTGGATTTACTTGGTGTGATTTGCCGCCGTACTTTCTACCTAGTCTTACAACCAGTTTCCAACCTACCACCATTTGCCACAGGAGACTTTATTTATTGAACAGTTGCTGCAACCTTCCAGTAAACAACAAGCCTGAGGTTGAATCTTTTAATGTGCCATTAAAACAATGTGATATTTTCTGTCAGCTGGTGGGTTTGCAACATGTCGTTATGTGGATTTATTGCTATATAGTTGATTTTGTTTCCCTAAGCACCATGCTTCCATTTCAAACAGATGCTGCCAGGGAAAGGATTTATTTGTGTGGGTTTAGTTTGGTGACTTAGTGAACTTAATCCTTTAAAAAGTTATTATGAAGGTGATGCGCCAGAGGGGGGGTTAGTTACATAAGTCAGGTTGAGTACATTTCTTTTTGGACAATGTCACCCTTTCCCTCCCTCTCAGTTTTTCCCTTCTGTCCCCACCCAACTGAAAGCTTTTGTTGCTAAGACCTGGGTTGTTTTCTGGGCCCTGAACTTCAACTATACTTTCTACATAGAAACTTTTGCTTCTCAATAGAAAGATGCTTTGAAATAGATAATATAATGTGGCTACAATAATCATTTGTCTTGTTTTTACTAACAGAAAAAATCTGATAGCAAATGGACTTTACTGTCCCAATGTATCAACTTCAAATGGGGGAGTTTCTCTTTCTACTGGGAAATTTAGCTTAGCTTTCTTCTTGCTAAACTGTGTAAGGAAAAGCTCAGTTTAAATTCTGACTTTATTCATCTGCCAACTTTTCTGGTTTTGGACCAACTTACTTAAATGTTTAAATGCCAGAATGCCACATCTGTAGATTAGAAGCAGAGCCATGTTGGGCACCAGTGGCTCATACTTGTAATCCCATCTGCTCAGGAGGATTGCAATTCAAAGCCAGCCCACACACAAAAGTCCATGAGACTCATCTCTAATTAACCACCATGGGGAAAAAAAGCCAGAAGTGGAGCTGTGGCTCAAGTGGTAGAGTGCTAGCCTTGAGCAAAAAGAAGCCAGGAATAGTGCTCAGGCCCTGAGTTCAAGCCCCAGGACTGGCAAAAAATTTAAATTAAAAAAAAATATATATATACATGCATATATATTACTGTTACAGACATGTTTGTACTTCTTAGTGCATTTTAAAGAAAGTCATTGTTACAAAGATTTCACATGAAATTAATTTGTAAAACATGCTTACCTCAATGTGGTGAATCCACTGGGGCTCCATTTCTTGGGAAGCATGTAGATAAAAAGACAGATACATATCATTTTCTTTGGGTTGGGAAAATTCAAAATACTCTCATGGGCTATTTTGAAATACCCAGAAAGTATTGTCTACCATAGTTGTCCTAATGTATGACTCATTAGAAGTTTCTCATGTCCAGCTGCAGCTCTAGATCCATTCTCCATCCTTCCATTTTTCTCTCCAATCCTCCCTCCTCCACATCCATCCCTGACCATGAGAATGCTATTCTGCTTTCTGCTTCCTTTACGTTAACTTTTCTGACTACCGCATGTAAGTGAAAACATGGCAGTCGTGATCGTTTTAAGCAGGATAGAAATCATGTAGTGTCTGAAGGTCTTCTGCAGTGATGCAGCCTGAGACCTAATTTCAAATAGACAAGTGATTTTAAAGCAAAATTTTGATTCTTCTAAATATGTTTCTTGTTCTTGTATGTTGTTTTCTACTCAGAAATCAAGGAACGGACTTTAGCTCTCTTTTTTTAGTTATTATTCATAATAGTAAGCCTTATGTGTCTCTTTTATAGGGATACTAATGTCTTTTCCAAAATATACTACCAAATTGGTTGCTTACTATTAAATAATTCTAATCACCCATTTTTTTTTGTAAAAGAAAAAGTATTCTCTTTAAAGCAAAAGAAAGCTCAAGAAATATTTTATTAAAGTATGTTTTTGGCTTTTCAAAATCTTAGTTATTTCTGTAAAAAGGAAGATTAGAGCTGTAACTTTCCTAGTTTAAAATATAATTATTTTTACAAGTTGGCTGGTAGGTTCATAATAAGCTAGCTAATGTTTAAATTCCTATGCACTTATAAATTGTCACCTATATAAAAGAAAAAATTGATCAAGTCCATGTTCAATTAGTCTTTCTAGAGTGATTTTATTTCAATACTATTTTAAGTGCTTGGTTCATATGTCAAGGTTACTTTAATAATAATCTTATACTTTTGTTTTTTGTTTTCACTAGTCAAGAAAACAGCATATCTCTGGTAAAAGCTTATTGGAATGAACTTTTTACTCTTGGTCTTGCCCAGTGCTGGCAAGTGATGAATGTTGCAACTATCCTGGCAACATTTGTCAATTGTCTTCATAGCAGTCTTCAACAAGGTAAACATCATATTATCAGTTACTCTCCCTAGGTGTAGGAGAAGCCATTAGCTTTATAAAATGTTAGGGTATAAGTTAAATATTCTTGAGCTACAGCTCCATCCTTGTTTGTGATGGTTATTTTCGATAACCATTTTCCTGCCCTGGCTCACACCTGGAGTACAGTCTGCCCACTTTAAGCTTCCAGTGGTTACTGGGATGACAGGTCTGCACTATGCTGTCTATCTTCATTTGTGGGGATGCTATTTCCACAGAACTTGTAGTTCTGAACTATCCCTCGTATTTCCATCATGTGTTGTGCAGCCTACCCTCAGGGAAGCTACAGTTGACTAAACCCTAATGGATGTCTTATATACATGTACTTTTTCAATAAACTAAAATATTTTTTAAAAGCTTAGGGGCTGGGGATATGGCCCAGTGGCAAGAGGGCTTGTCTCTTATACATGAGGCCCTGGGTTCAAGTCCCCAGCACCACATATGCAGAAAATGGCCAGAAGTGGTGCTGCGGCTCAAGTGGCAGAGTGCTAGCCTTGAGCAAAAAGAGGCCAGGGACAGTGCTCAGGCCCTGAGTCCAAGCCCCCGGACTGGCCAAAAAAAAAAAAAAAAAAGCTTGGACTTCATTCACTCTTCTTATATCTTGGCAGTGCTAAATACCTCTTATTATAATAGAGTTGCTAACTTTTAAAAAGAAAGTTTTGCTCATTTTTTCTAGAATATATAAATGTAAATCCTGTTATCAAAATCTGAGTCTTTTGTACTTTCATTGGCCAGATTTTCACATGGTTGCTTTTACATTTTCTCAAAGATATATATTGAAAGGAAACATCCCATTTAAAATTTTAATACTAGCAGTTTAGGATTTTTTGAATGAACAATATCTGAAGGTATTCTTTGTTTATAATTGCAGTGGTTCTGACTTGTAAGATGTATGGGTCAGTTATTTTCAAAATTGGAAATTAATGAGAAGGAAACAGTGAGTGCAAACAATCATACATTTTAGATGAAAACTAAAAGCATTTTTTTGTATTTTAAAGATAAAATGTCACCAGAAAGGAGAAAATTATTGATGGAGCACATCTTCAAACTGCAAGAGTTTTGTAATAGCATGGTTAAACTCTGCATTGATGGATATGAATATGCCTACCTGAAGGCAATTGTACTCTTCAGCCCAGGTATAGAAACATTTGTTTCTTAAATAAAATGCAGCATTTGAGGGTGCAAAAGATGGAATCCTCGTACATTGTTGATGGGAATGCAAAATGGCACACTGCCTTGGAAAGCAGTTCAGTACTTCTTCAAAATGTTAAATGTAAACATGTTTAAAATGTGACCCAACAATTCTCCTGTCTTCTGAAGAGAAATGAAAATAGCCATGTAAAAATGTGTACATGAATGTTTGATAAAGTCATAAAGCAGAAGCAACCCAAATATTCATCTACAGATGAATAAACAAAATGTAATGTGTATGTATAATGGAATATTTTTAAATTTTTAAGTAGTTATCCAAAAGGGTTTCAATTCAACATGTCAGTTTGTGAGTACAATGCATCTTGGTCAGTGTCATCCCGTATGTTTTTCTCCTCCATGTCTCCCAACTTCACAAATCCCTGTATTAACCTGGGTCCATTTTCACATATGTACATGGCTGCATATAAAGAAATGAAATGTGGATATATGTTGTGATGTGATGAACATTGAAGTCATTAATGCCAAGTGAAAGGATCACTCGTAAAGGAGTACATATTGTTTGATTCTATAATGTGAAGTATAGACTATAGAGAGATTCATGGTTGCTAAAGTGTGAGGAAAGATTGAGGAATGATTGCTAATGTTCTAAAATTAGATTGTGGTGATGGTTGCACACTAAAAATAATTTAATTATATCTTTATTTTTTTCTGGTCCTGGAGCTTGAACTCAGAGTCTGAGCCCTATCCCTGAGATTTCTTGCTCAAAGCTACCACTTGAGCCATTTTAGGCCTTTTGGTGATTAATTGGAGATAATCGTCTCACAGACTTGCCTGCCTGGGCTGGCTTCAAATTGGGATCCTCAAATCTCAGTCCCCTGAGTAGCTAGGTTTACAGGCTTCAGCCACCAGCCCCAGCCTAATAGTATTTTTAAATTGATAACTTTTAAGGCTGTTAGACATCTCAGTGTTAAAAAGAAAGGTTTAATAATCAGTGAAATAAAGTTATTGACCCATATTTCTATTGTCAGATCAACATTAGAAATATTAGGTGTATTTTGTTAGACGTTACTAGTTGCCATAATAAGAGATAGCTATTGCTGTATTAAGAGATTCAATTCTCAAACATCTTATTAGAAGTTCTAAAAATAGATTGATATCTTATTTTCCTACCAGTTCCTAGTTTGCACAGGTAGTACAATGACAGCAAGGTCTCTGATCACTTTCTAAATGGAACAGATTGACAGTTCTCTTAGGTTCTGTGATGTGAAAACCACACATGTGATGTGTCTTTCTGACTATGTGTATCCAAAGAAACCTGCTTCTTCTACTCGATAATCAAAAGAATAACTAAAGCCTTTTAGTACTATTCATTCAAGTGTTTCAATTAAGCTATATGTCTCCATTTTTGCTTTTTAATTTCATGGCACTAGGGATCAAACACGGAGCTTTTTTTGTGTGGTAGGCAAGCTATTTAGCTACACCTTCATCCCACGTGTCTCCATTTTATCACCAGCAACTGCCATGTTTATTTTCCTTTGGTGAAAATTGAAAAGTTACACATAATTTTGATAACGTTATTTTAGTACTTTCATTCTGTAAAAATGTTACAAGTAACCACTGGCCATGCTTACATTTATTATCTCATATTTCTGTGTTGCCATTTTTCTGATAGAGATAATGTGTTTAGAGATAATCATGTTTCATAATTTCTTATGTGCTTTCTTGCCTAAAAATATTTTTTCTTATAAAAGTATAATTTGGAATATACCTATGAATGTAAATTTTTTTTTTTTTTTTTTTGCCAGTCCTGAGGCTTAGGACTCAGGACCTGAGCACTGTCCCTGGCTTCCTTTTGCTCAAGGCTAGTAGCACTCTGCTACTTGAGCCACAGCGCCACTTCCAGCTTTTTCTGTATAGGTGGTGCTGAGGAATCGAACCCGGGGCTTCATGCATGTTAGGCAAGCACTCTACCGCTAAGCCACATTCCCAGCTTCTAACATGCTTTTTTTTCTTTACAGTGAGCAAAATCTTTTTAGTGTTTTGTTACTGTTAGAAACGTAAGTGGTCAAAATCCCTTCTACCAGTTTTGGAACATAGGGAACAATTTATTTTGGAAGTACCCTATTGTCTTTTTTTATTATTATTAATTAGGTCTTAGAATGGGCATATAACAAGACAAAAGTGTCAGTGACAAAAGGGTCAGTGATTGGCATATTGTAAGTAGGCTCAATAAATACAGAATAAAAGAACAGCATGTCATATGGTGACTTTTTTGACTGAAGTATTTTTCTTCCTGCTTCTCTATCTCTACTTTTAGTGTCTAGTAAATGGGCATTCAGAACTTGGGTAACAAGGCATTCTTTAATGTTTCAGATCATCCAGGCCTAGTAAACATGGAACAGATTGAGAAATTTCAGGAAAAGGCTTATGTGGAATTCCAAGACTATATAACCAGAACATATCCAGATGACACGTACAGGTATCTAGAAGTTAACTAATGTTTGATTAAATAAATTTATTTTAAGAAGACCTTTTAACAAATCTGTTGTTTAGGGGCTGGAAATATGGCCTAGAGTCAAGAGTGCTTGCCTCGTATACACGAGGCCCTGGGTTCGATTCCTCAGCACCACATATACAGAAAATGGCCAAAAGTGGCGCTGTGGCTCAAGTGGCAGAGTGCTAGCCTTGAGCAAAAAAGCAGCCAGGGACAGTGCTTAGGCCCTGAGTTCATGGCCTAGGACTGGCCAAAATAAATAAATAAATAAACAAATCTGTTGTTTATTATTTTCCAGTCTAAGAGTCAACCTTGATCTTTGAAATAATGTTTTCAAAGCAATAGTATAGTTGTGGACTTAGCTTGTTCTTAAAATAAGGAATGAATTGGTAAGCCATTCCTAAATGTATGTGCTCATCATAGTCTATTAATTTAGTTCCATGGTCCTCACTGTTAGGGGAGGCAGCATAAGATAGCAGCTAAGGGCATGCTTTCTTCTAGAGTTTCAGACTACATTAGTACCCAAGTGATCCTTAGGCATCCTGTGGCTTGAGAATGTAGTTTGGGGTGTTTTTTCTTGTTGTTGTTTTCTGGTATTTCTACAAAATCTTGTTGATTTACAACTTGTTTTTCCTTTTTTTTCTTTTTTTAGGCTATCCCGATTGCTTCTCAGATTGCCAGCTCTGAGACTGATGAATGCTACTATCACAGAAGAACTATTTTTCAAAGGTCTGATTGGGAATGTACGAATTGACAGTGTCATCCCACATATTTTAAAAATGGAGCCCGCAGATTACAACTCTCAAATCATTGGTCACAGCACTTGAAAGCTGCAGTCGCAGTTGTTATAAACTTACTGTTCCTTCTTGGAGCACAAGACCACACCAAATCAAACTCATTTTTTCCAGGCCGTCTGGAAATTGTGACTTTTTAAAGTAACCAAAATCCAAGGTATTTTTACTTGGGCTTCCTGAGAAAGAATGTTTGACATGACTGGTAGCCAGACAGAATTAGATTTCCCTTTCTGTTTTGTGCAAATGAGTAAAAAAATACTGTGGTTCTATTTGTGGTGATGATCACACGAGAAACTCATTTCTTTACCATCCAAACTATGATCTCTCATTCTATTTTATTTGATAAAATAAATTGTCTGGGTTTTTCCTGAATTGTGTTCTACTCATATGTAACACCATTATGAACTAGTACTCTTAGTAGTCAAATATTCCTAGGGATGAACTTCCCTTTTACTCTTCCAAATGTAATTGTTTTTACTACCAGGTTGAAGGTATTTTATTACCATTTTATGCTCAGTGGTATAATGATAATGTTAGAACTATAGGAAATAATAATAATTGAATATATATTTTTTGGCTTTTGTAAATATCAAGATGTCCTTTAGCATATATCACTCTCGTTGCTGGCAATGAGACCTAGGTCATAGATTTTTAGTGTTGTATGATATTAGTTACAAGCACTTTCTATATATGTGGTTTTGAGAATAAGATGAGGTTCTTGGTTAACCCATATTTGGTTTACTTCTGTTTTAAACATACTAGAGACTGAGCCCAAAATGTTTTCAATATCTTAAGCTAGGTATTAAAATTGTTCTTCCATTCCACAATAAGCACCCCACCTTGCCCTCCTCTCTGAGATGTACAAAGTCTTGGCTTTTCCCTGGGTTTTTAGCCAACTCTGTTAGATCATTAGAAAAACAAAGCAGTTGATCACTTAAAGAATCTGTACCTGTTTTTCACTAGAAAGTAGGGTTCTGCAGTACCACTAGTATGAGGACCAGCAAAGCCTGTCACTGCCACGGCAGCTGCATTGGTACACTCCACAGATGCCATTACCCATGTCACAGGCAGATCTCTTACCATTCAGTATTTCTTTGCTCTGATCTCGTGATGAATTATTTAAGTACATCTATTGTTTGATTTTTTACAAAACCAAATAGGTTTTCTTGCAGTTACAGTACATTTTTTTATAAAGATTTTTACAACAGACAAGAAGAACTTTGGGGTGAGGGTAAATTTTGCTAATAACTAACTTACAGTAGTGAAAAGTTTAAAAATACTATCTTTGCCAACTCATTAAAGGAAATTTCTCCCTACTGAAATCATGATGTTTTGTTTTCAACAGCTTTATAATTATCATCTGGGAAAAATCTGCACTAAACAAAATGCTCATGTGGAAAAAAAATCAGTAGTTTATACCTTTATAAATACAAGAGAGTAAGCCAAGGATTTAAAAAATAAACTAAAAAAGCAATGTACTAATGGTTAATTAAGAGACTTTTGGGTATTTTTCCCCCTGATTAAATTTGTAGCTACATTTGGAATTGTTTTTAAAACTATATTAAAAGTGACTTGAATTACCAGTTTCTGTGGCTAATATATTTTATTTCAGTGTTACTATTGATTATTCAAAGCAGTGTTTGGCTAGCCTCCATGTCATGAGGCAGATAATGTAGTACCTCAGTGGTAAGAATGTGTACTTAGCATTCACAAAAGTTCAATCCCCAGCACCAAAAAGGGAAAATAATTCATGTCAGCATTTTAAGACAATAAAAACAAACAAAAAACCGTCTGAATACCCATTGACAGGAGAATGAATACATAAACTGTAACACAGACACTATCTAATACTAAAAGAAGCAAGCCTAAAAGTATCCAAACAGTATAATTTAACCAGTTTATCAGAGTTTTAAACAATAAGGGTATTTTTGAGGACTACTTATAATAGCAAAACTAATCTAACACTTATTTGCTCATGAATATTTAGCATGGACAGAGTTTGGCAGGATAGTTGTCTTTGCTCCCACCAGAGTAGGGTGACTGAGGATGAACAGGGCTGCCATAATGCTGTTGTGAGCCTGTAGCCATGGTAGATTGTTTTGGTACATCCTTTTGTTTATTGTTTAACACACACATAGGGATTTTAATGCAGTCAGTACATTTTGGGGATCACTCAGATGTGTCTGGAAGTTGATAGTTGTTGTTTTCTGGAACATTAAGTAGAACTGAAGCCAGAACATGGACATAACATGTACATGTACACAGTCCTTCTGTTTTGCTCCTCTCAGTGGCTGAATCCCAATAGCAAGGGTTAACAAAGCCAGGTGGACACTTCTTTTTTTTTTTGCCAGTCCTGGGTCTTGGACTCAGGGCCTGAGCACTGTCCCTGGCTTCTTTTTGCTCAAGGCTAGCACTCTGCCACTTGAGTCAGTGCCACTTCTGGCCATTTTCTGTATATGTGGTGCTGGGGAATCGAACCCAGGGCTTCAAGTATATGAGGCAAGCGCTCTTGCCACTAGGCCATATCCCCAGCCCAGGTGGACACTTCTTAAAAAAAAAAATTTATTTTAAGCAGTTGTACAAGGAGTTGCCATTCAACAAAGTAGTTTATGAATGCAGCGCGTCTTGATCAGTGACACCCTCTTCACCATTGTCCTCCATCCCTTCCAACTCACCCCTTCCCTCATTTATTTAATATATAACCGAAGATAAAGACAAGCCAGGTGGAACCTTTCTTGCCTTTTCTCACCTGCCATTAGAAGTCACAGACTCCTTTGCATTCTGCTGATCACAGGAATCATAAAGATCTGTTGCGTTTCCCAAGAATATGTCTTGTAGACTCTTAAGATCTAACACATCTTTGGCCAGGCACACTCGTGCATGCCTCTGAGCCACAGTACTGTTTCTGGCTTTTTGGTAGTTAATTGGAGATAAGAGTTTCATGGACTTTCCATCCTGAGCTGGCTTTGAACCACAATCCTCAGATCTCAGCCTCCTGAGTAGCTAGGATTATTAGGCATGAGCAACTGACACCTGGCTGGCTTCAAGGTACTAAATTTAAGTGAAGAAAATCAATCAAATGAGCTTAAACTGAAGATTGGATCATTAAAGATAAAATTAAGATTCCTGGCAATGTTTCTGTATATGAACAAGGTGATATAAAAATGGAAAGATGGAGTGTGTCTGTCTGTCTGTCTCTCATTTCTTCCCTGGAACAATAGTAATAATAACAAGTTAACAAAAACCAGAACAGGATACTAGAAGAACAGAAATCAAGAAAGTGTTCTAATTTAAATAAGTTCTAATATAGGGCCCGGGGTGTGGCTCAGTGGTAGCTCCTAACTGGGTTCAATATCCAGCATGAAAAAGAAAAGTATTAAAAGAAGTCTGTATCAAGACTGTAAGACTGGTGCAGATAATGAGCAAATTAGTGAACTGGTAGGTAGAGGCAAAAAAAAAAAATGGTTCAGAATGGAAAACACAAAGATGAAAATGTAAGGTATGTAGGTAAAGTTTATAATAGAGAAGACCAATCCAGAAGGGCCAAAAGTCACCCACTATCTATGTTACAGGGTTCAAGGGAGGGGGTTCCGCGTCCCTCCGAGAGTCCACCACTCAGGGATGGCCTCAAGCAAAAAGTTGGGTTTATTGGGAAAGCAAAAAGCGAACTGACCGGCCAGGGATGCAGCACAGATTCCGGAGCTGACTGGCCAGGGACACAGTGCAGACTCGGGCGCTGACACTGTGACCCCGAGCGGTCCTCAAATCGGGATTTATAAAGGTAAAAGCGTAGCACAGATGTAGGGGGTTGACACAGGGGGTAGAGCAAGCAACAGACAAGCCATTTACAGGAGCAGAATTTGGGGGTCAGATTGACCTAATAGTCAAGATGGAGTCAGCTCTACTCCCCCCAACATTTCCTACTATGTTTCCCTAGTCAAGATGGAGTCAGCGCTACTCCCTACAACAATCTAGATTCCAGAAACTGAAGAGAGAAATGATTTAAAACAGATGTAGTTCAAGACCATTGTACTCAGAACCTGACTTAATGGAATTGTTCCTTCCTTATACAATTAATAAAAAATTTTAAGAGTAGTTTTAAAATGCTACATTGCAGTGAAGATAAACTGGTTAAAAAAACAACAAACCCCTAGGTAAATCCTCATGAAAATTTAAAACTTTAAAGATAAAAGAGAAACCTGAAAAAACTCAAAAGAGATTTCAAGTAATCTCATTGTTGAAATGGTTACGGCCAGTATGAAAAACAATAGGGACTACTTTTTTAAAAAAATGTATGTGTATATATAATTTTATTTTTATTATTAAGGTATTGCACAGAGGGGTTACCATTTCATAAGGCAGGTAATGAGTACTTTTTTTTTTTTTAAATGTCACCCGATCTTTGCTTTCCTCCATTTTCCCCTTCAATAGGGAAGTACCTTTAAAAATTAAAGTAAAATTATCATGACTCAGTGATCTCACTTCTGGATATATATTCAAAAGAATGAAAAAACAGGATCTCAGATATTTTTATACCCCTGTTCACTACAGCATTATTCGCGATAGGCAAGAGGTGTAAACAACCTAAATGGATCATGGACAAATGGATACAGAAAAAAGGTCGTAGCCAAGTGTGGTACACATCTGTAATCACAGGACTCGAAAGGCAGAGGCAGGAAGATCCTGAGTTTGAGGGCTAGCCTGGGCTGGCCTTTTTCTGTCTCCAAACAAACAACAACAACAACAAATAGTATATACATAAACTGGAAAACTATTCAGTGCCATATACTATGAGTGGACAACCCATGTATGCTAAGTAAAATATGCCAGTTATAAAAACAGCACATTACAAGGGTTACCTAAAGTAGTCAAACTTAGAAGTAAAAAGCAACTGTGGTTCCCACGGGGGCGGGGGAGGGGGCTGTTTTATGGACATGGAGTTTTCCTTTTGTAAGATGAATAAATTCTAGAAATGTTAGAGCATGTAATTAACACTACTGTACCCTTAAAAATGGTTGTGAATTTGACAATAAATAGAAAAAAATGGCTATGAACCAGGCACCAGTGGGCTCACACCTGATATCTCAGCCACCCAGCCGGCTGAGACCCCAAAGACAAAAGTCGCAGAGATTCCGCCTCCAAAATAACCCGAGGGGGAAAAAGTCTGTCGGGCGGCGTGGTTCAATGCATAGAGTGCCAGCAATGGGAAGACATTTTTGGAATAAGTTGGGCCATTCCTTTTCAGTCAAAGAAACTGAAATTTCTAACCGCAGAGGAAGCCCATCTGGACTTTCTTCTATCCTATCTTCTAGATGGAATCTCCGAAAACTAAAAACCTACCAGGCTTTTGCTTTGAAAGCCTCACAGAACCTGGTTTGAAAGCCCAAACTCCTCCCTCTGCCCCGCCCCCACTGCGCAGGGAGCTTCGTATCTGCGCACGCGCAGACCCTGCACTTGGTGGGAACCTTTCTCGTGTCGCCTACGGCGGAAGCGCTCGGTGGTGTTTTCCTGGCGTACCTGGAAGGCGGGGCCTGCAGAAAAACATGGAGTTGCTAGCCGTCCTGAGGCGCGGAGTCCAACAGTACCGCGGCCACGGTGGCCTCATCGGGTACCTGCGGGCTTTATTCAGGTAATCTTGCAGACCTGTGCTTCCGGTCTCGGAGGCGAGGCCGGCTGAGTTACTTGGAAAGGGGCTCGGGCTTGGACCACCTTGGAGAACCTTGGTTTTTTGTCAAGGACAGCCGGCCGGATCTCTTCAGTCCCAGGGCTGTCCTCCGGGTGTCCCGGCCTGGACCCGCGCAAACTCTATAGAGATTGAGCTGTGTTACCCCGAGGGGTCACTTCACCGAGGGGAGGTGGAGAGCGGCTGCGCGCGCCTGCGCCCTGGGGCGTAGTGAGCGCTGCGAGACACCCAGTGACCTTGGCGAAGTTCTTCGCACTGGCCTTCGGTCCCCGCCCTACGATGGGGGCGTGGAGAGAGGTCGTGGCCTGTCCTGGACCTGACTTTCCGGCGGGACTCGGAAAACCGGCAGGAGACACGGAATGAACCAGGGATGTTCGAGACACTTTAGGAAGATGAAAACGCTTGAGCTCCCCGAAGGCTTTGCTAACTCCCGTGTCTCTGAGCAATGGGATAAGTCGGTAAAAGTAGCCCTGTATTATAGATGCCGCAGCTATTCGTTTGGAAGCTGATTCTTAGCTCCTTGGCTGGAGCTTGAAGATAAAGGCTAGAAATGGGCAACCCAGTGACCATCCTCGGTGACTTCTCATTTTTGTAGTTTGTGACTGTAAACTAGTATTTTCACTTTATTACTGTTTATATCTTGAACAACAAATCGATCTAAAATTTAGTCTTTTCTTTTTTGGGCATGTACAGGACAAATGATCTCAAGATTGGTACATTAGTGGGGGAAGACAAATATGGAAACAAGTACTATGAGGATAACAAGCAGTTTTTCGGTGAGTGCAATATTTTTGGTATGAATAACTAGATTGAGATTGGGATTTGATTTGGCTCTATTTTCTTTGGAGCACTTAGAAAGGCATGAAAAACTGATTGGGAAATAGAAAAAGATACTTCACTGGAAAACAACCCAAGTGGTTAACAAAGGTATGGAGAATGCTAGTTTGGTGAAGGCCTGTAATCCCAGGATTCAGGAAGGATTATAGAAAGGAAGGATGGGATGGAGGGTTCAAGGCTACCCCAGGACACCTAATGAGACCTAGTTTCAAAAAAAGGGGGGAAGAAGGGAGGGGAAGAAAATCTCATTGGGCTGCAAGGGGAATTTTGAAACTCATAGTCATCCTGACTTGTAATTACAGAACTAACAACTTTTTTTTTTTTTTTTTTTTTTTTTTTGGCCAGTCCTGGGACTTGGACTCAGGGCCTGAGCACTGTCCCTGGCTTCTTTTTGCTCAAGGCTAACACTCTGCCACTTGAGCCACAGCGCCACTTCTGGCCATTTTCTGTATATGTGGTGCTGGGGAATTGAACCCAGGGCCTCATGAATACGAGGCAGGCACTCTAGCCACTAGGCCATATCCCCAGCCCAACTAACAACTTTTTTAAAAAGCATTTTTTCCCATCTATGAACTTTTCGGTCCGTGTGAGGAGAGTCATTGGAATACAGAGTTTAGTGCCAGCCTCAGAGGACAATTTAGTAGTACATGTTAAATATCACATTGCATATATTCTTTATATCGCCTCCAGAATTTATACTACAAATATTCTTGCAAAAGAAGGATACCTATTTGCAGCTTCATTGTAGTAATGAATTCTGAAAGCAGTATGGATGTGCATTGTTGGTACTGATGACTTTGAACACTTTTTAGAATACTTTGATGCTTTAGAATACTTTAAGAGGGGCTGGGAATATATGGCTTAGTGGCAGAGTGCTTGATTACCATGCATGAAGCCCTGGGTCCAATTCCTTAGCACCCATAAGCAGAAAAGGCTGGAAGTGGTGCTATGGTTTAAGTGGTAGAGTGCAGCCTTAAGCAAAAAGGAAGCCTGGGACAGTGCTCAGGCCCTGAGTTCAAGCCCCAGGATTGAAAAAAATTAAAATTAAAAAAAATATTACTTTAAGAATGATGTGGGATGGGAATGTGGCTTAGTGGTAGAGTGCTTGCCTAGCAAGTGTGAAGCCCTAGGTTCAGCTCCCCAGTACCACATAAACAGAAAAGGCCGGAAGTGGCACTGTGGCTCAAGTGGTAGAGTGCTAGCCTTTAGCAAAAGAAGCTCAGGGACAGTGCCCACGCCCTGAGTTCAAGCCCCAGGTCTGGCAAAAAAAAAAAAAAGAATAATGTAAGCCTACACATTTTATATACAAGGATATCACAGATGTGTTAGTTACAGGCTGATGTTTAATATCCTCAAAGGAGAAACATCATCAAATTTTGGAAGGAAACACAGAACCTTAGAAGTAGAATCAGATGATGAGAAGGTTCAACATTCTGTCCCTGCACTTTAGAACAGTGTGACCTAGGTAATTTAACTTTAAAGTCTCAGTCTTTATCATCTAAAATGGTACTAAAGCCTTATGTCATTAACACTGGGCTAAGGTTCTTTGTTGTGTGGGTCTGTCTAGGGAACTGTAGATTTCCTGTCTTTATTGGCCTAAGATCCATTTTGGGAATGAACCGATTATTTTGTTTGAGGGAGGGGCATTGGGGAAAGGGCAGAAGGCATTACTACTGTTTATTGTGCACTTACTTGCCCAATGCTTCAGCACGCAGGTGTTACGTGTGTGACACTTCATTTTCACAGCAGCCTTGAGATGTAAATACTGTATTTGTAATAGATAAACTGTCATTCAACTTGCCTAATATTTACTGATACTCATTGAACCTCAGGCCTTTGTCCAACTTAACACAATGGAAACTGGTTCTTGAAAAGAGTGGCTAGAACCCCCAACTATTCCACAGAAATTTGTTAAATAAAAAGCAGCCATACTATTTTGATATAATGTTTTCCTTCCTGCCTACTAGTGTTTACGTGATGTAGTTCTTATAGTTCCAAAGGTGTCAGGGATAGTCATTTATAAAAAAAAAAATTAAAGATTTCAAATCTGACTGCTTTAAGTCATATCTGCTCTGGTCTCTGGAGGAGTACTTCCTGTCCTGCATATCACTGCCTTCCTCTACAGAGAGCTGAAGGCAAGGCCAGGATTCTCTTTCTTTTTTTTTTTTTGTTTGTTTGTTTTTTTTGGCCAGTCCTGGGCCTTGGACTCAGGGCCTGAGCACTGTCCCTGGCTTCTTCCCGCTCAAGGCTAGCACTCTGCCACTTGAGCCACAGCGCCGCTTCTGGCCGTTTTCTGTATATGTGGTGCTGGGGAATCGAACCTAGGGCCTCGTGTATCCGAGGCAGGCACTCTTGCCACTAGGCTATATCCCCAGCCCCCTCTTTCTTTTTTTAATTAAATTTTATTGACAAGGTGTTGTGCAAAGGGGGTACAGTTACATAATAACGCAGTTAATACATTTCTTGTGATATCTGACACCCTCATTTTTCTTTCCCTTCCCTAGATCAGGTAGGCATATATGCAATATCCAGTGTACCAAAATCATATACAGTAACCACGTAGGGTACGCCACAGGAAATTCACCTAGAACTTTAAAGATGACGTTAACAGTAGAATCCTTCTGTGTCTTTGTCTTGGAGTTGTTTTTGCTTACACTCGTCTGGTCTTTTTTTTTTGTCTTTTCTTTTTTGGTATTGGGGATCAAACCCAGGACATTGCACTTGCTAGGCAAGTGCTTTACCACTGAGCTACATCCCAGCCCCTTCTCCTCGTCTTATATGATCATGTGTACATAGCTGTTGAGCTATTGTGATCCACAGAGAGGTTTATTCTAGACCTTTTTATGTTTAGTAGTTGTTTGGTTTTAGATATATAATGTAAAGTCGCTGACCCAAACATGTGGAAATACCATTTGAAAAGAAGTTTGTTGTTTTGCAGACCTGGTCTCTACTGTCCTCCTCCCTCCCCAACAGTCATATATCAAGGAAACCATGCCCCTTTGTTCTCTGTCTTCTAGGCTTGTCTTGCTCAACATTATTTGTTCAAGTTCTGACCATTTCCCTGCAAATACCAATATTTTATCATTTCTAATTGCTATGTAGTATTCCACTGTGTATAGGTGCCACATTTTTTGGATCCATTCATCTGTGGAGGGGCATGTGGGTTGTTTCCATATTTTTGCTATGGTGATTTGTGCAGCAATAAACATGGATGTGCAAATGTCTTTATGATAACTTGAGAACTATTGTTCAGGATAGATGCCTAGGAGTGGTATGGCTGGGTCATAGGGTATGTCTATGCTGAGCTTTTTGAGGGACCTCCATATTGTTCTCCAAAGTGGTTGTACTAATTTGCACTCCCACCAACAGTGGAGAAGGGTTCCTCTTTCCCTGAATCCCCTCCAGCATTTGTTGTTGCCTGAGTTCAGATTATAGAGGCCAGGATTCTCTTGAAAACATCTGAGCCTCACCCACTGTACTACTGAGTTGTCTCAGTCCCTGGTTCAAGCATGCTGTTGTGGTGGCAAACAGGCTCCTGATAAAGCCTGCTACACCCTTCCTGGAGCTGGCTTTGGGTCTTATACCCGGGGTGTTATTCCTTAAACATTCCTCTTAGGTGTCTTCTAACAAAAAGGTTGTCTTCAATATGATTCATTTCTGCTTCACAAAGGTTTTTGTTTTTTTACTCACATGTTTCCATGCAGGTCGTCATCGATGGGTTACGTATACTACTGAAATGAATGGCAAAAACACCTTCTGGGATGTGGATGGAAGCATGGTGCCTCCAGAATGGTAAGACAAGTTAATGTTTTATTTCATTGGCTTAGCAATACTTATTTCATGATACAAGTATCTATTAGGTAGCTATTTACAAGGCAATTAGTGATGCTCTTCTGGAAGAATCTGCATATTAACTTACCTTAGAACTTAGTGGCTTACAACAACAATTGTTTCTCAAGGTTTTTTGGATATAGAGTTCAGACAAGACAAAATAAGGATGGCTTATCACTACTCTAGGGCCTCAGCTGGGAGATTCATCTGAACATTTGTTCACTTAGCCTCTGGCACTGAATTCTGGCTATCAGCTAGGGGCATAGCTGAAGCTGTGAATTGTAGCATCCTTATGTTGTGTAGGCATCCCTCAGATGAGAGCTCTGAGAGAAAATGAGCTGAAGCCCTATTACCTTAAATGACTTATTTTTGAAGTCACCCGGTATCACTTCTGTATGCCATTGAAAGTATATTCTAAGCAATTTGAAAGCTTGGCCTAAGTTTGACCAGAGAAAACATAGACTGCATCTCTTCGTGGGGGCATGTCAACATCACATTCTATATTTGGAATGTATAGTAGAAGAATATCTTTTAGGGAAAAAAAACAAACTGTGCCACAGTATCACTTTTCTGTGCGTGAAGAGGTAGATGAAAGAACTCTAGCTCTGATCTTCTCTAGCAGTTAGGCGCTAAGAAGTCCCTTAAAATGTCTGGGGCTTAGTTTCATCAGCTGAAAAGTGAGAGCCCTAAAATTCCCAAGTTTCTAAAAAGTCAAGGTGTTTATCATATGCATATTTTGAGATGAAATTCTGAATGCTCTTCATTGCCAAATTTTGTGTGAACTATTTCAGAGCAAAGTCTGCTATCTCTTTTATAGATTGCTGAGTTAATATCATGTGGTTGATATACAGTTAAACTCTGAAGATCCTTTCTAGTGAATCTAGAAAATGTCACCAGAATACTGGAAATATAAAGTGGGTTGTGTCATTTTACTTTAGTAGAACTAAAGTGGAACTCCAGTTTTGTCCCTCAGAATAAATAGTAATAAAAATACAGTGATAGGAAATAACCTGAAAAGATGAAAAGTATTGTTCAGCCCAGCAATTCCTTTCATATGATCATAAAAATCTAAGATCACTCTAGCAGGTGCCTCAGGGCAATTGAGGATTCAGAGCTGAATTTCTTTGTGGAGTGGAGCCTCCTGAGGACTGAGTACCTTTGATGACTCTTATTTGTATGGGAAGCTTAAAGCCTGTGATGAGTCTTTGTAGGAAGAAGTGTTGGACAGGCTCAGCTGCTATTTCTCTGACTCTCTACCCTACTCAGTTTGCTGTTGTAACAGTGGAATTCTCAATCTGTAGATTCTTTGATCCATGAACAAAACTGATGGTGGGTTGATTAGAGAGCTGAGTATAATTGCACATAGTATAATGAATAACAAATGTAACTTACTTTATTTATTTGCTTGGTGCCCAGAACTGTTGTAGGCAAGGAAGAATAAAACAAGGTGTCATAAGAGGAGGCAGAAAAACATGTATGTATTATATTGGCTGTAAAAAGTATGTAATCAAATGAAGCTGGAATTTGTGAGGGGTATGGAACAGTGCGAGGCTCAGAAGATTATTGTAACGCAGGGGCTAAGGGAGGCTTCTTTCAGGAAGTGCAGTTTTAGGAAAAGACCTGAAAGGGAGAAAACTTGTTTTAGGCAGCACTCTTCTATGAGCCCTTAGATGCAAAAGTCTATATGTCTGAGATGTATTGCATAGTCAGCTGAAAGAACAGTATATGGCACCTTGGGTGGAGCATAATGAGTGAGGGGAAGATGTTAAGAAATGAGATATGAGAAAGAAGTATAAGATCAGGTAGATGTTGTTAGCTAAGGGAATGATTGGGGCTAGGAATATGGCCTAGTGGCAAGAGTGCTTGCCTCATATACATGAAGCCCTGGGTTTGATTCCCCAGCACCACATATATAGAAAAGGCCAGAAGTGGTTCTGTGGCTCAAGTGGCAGAGTGCTAGCTTTGAGCCAAAAGAAGCCAGGGACAGTGCTCAGGCCCTGAGTCCAAAGCCCAGGACTGGCAACAAACAAACAAACTAAAAAAAGGGAATGATCTCAGATTTTCAGACATCACAGGTGTTTGAATCATTTCAAAGTAAATTGCTCAAATGATACACTGTCACCCCTGAGTACTTTACATTTAACTCCTACAAGCAAAGACATTCCCTTGCACAGCCACAGTTACATTGGTGACATCAGGAAATTAATGATAGGCCCTTCATGGTGGCACATGCCTATAGTCTCAGCTTCGTGGGAGGTAGAGGTCAGGAGAATTGTAGTTTGGAGCCAGCCTGGGCAAAGAGTTAGTGAAACTCATCTCAGCATGCTATAGAAAGTTTGGTTCTCTGGTCTCAAAATGCCAGATCACAAGTGAGCAGGGATTTGAGAAAAAGGAAATGAGATTGTTATCTACCAGATGAATGACTGTTATGTCGCCTTGTCTTCCTGAAGAGAATGTCCATATTTAAAGGGGCGAGCTTGGGGATTCTGTTCAGGGTATGTGACAATTTGCTCACTAGATCACATGGATCTATCACCCAGTTTATTTGTGTCACTTAACTGACAGAGGTTTCATCCTTTTTGGTGGATCAGAGAAAGATGGGCGTGGGGGCAGGGGTGGGGGTGGGGGTGGGGAGATTACCCAGTTGAGTTGAAAAAAGTATTGTTCGGCACAAAAACTCAAGACTAGTTGTTTGAAGACAGAGATTGGAATATCTCAGTAGAAGTCTATTTTTGACATAAAAATTGTCAATGGCTGAGAGTGGTGGCACACACCCATTATCCCCTTTACAGGGGAAGCACCATGGCTGAGCAAAGTTGGCATAAATGTTCAAGAGACTCAATCTCAACCAAAGGCTGGGCACTATGGCCCATGCCCTTACCACAGTGACACAGAGAAGCACAAGGAGGAGGCTCCTAGCCCAGGTGGTTCCCGACATAAAGCAAGACCTTACTCTAAAATACAACCAAAGGCAAAAAACGTTCAGGAGAAGTGGCTCAAATGGTAAGAGCATCTGCATAGGCCTGTAGTTCAATCCTCCGTTCTGCCAAAAAGAGAAGAAAAGAAGTGGTCTTCATGACATAGATGTACAAGGTGAAGTGACAAACACTGATGCAGAAGCTGTAGCACATCACCCAGGGCTAGCCGAGATGAGTGGTGAAGATGGCCACACTGAAGTGCAGACTTCCAATGGAGATGAAGCAGTCTTCTAAGAGATGCTATTGAAGTCTCCTAATGGAGAAGTCAGTGCTTGGTATGGAGGATCAGAGGACAGGCTGACTTTCCTGTTGGGCTAAAGCAGATGATAACTTTAAGTTGACATCAGTGCTCATTTATGTTCCAAAGCTCCTAGGGCTCTTTAACAGTTGAGCTAAATCTACGCTGCTTAGGCTATGTAAATGCAATGACAAAGCCTATATGTCAGCATATGTGTCTACAATGAAGTTACTGAATATAGTTTAGAAAAAAAATAAAAGGATTCCTTTCAAAATACTGCTGCTTACTGACAAACACCTAGTCACCAAGGGCTCCAAGGGAGATAGATGTACAATGAAATTGTGTTTCCATGCCTGCCAACACTTCCCTTTTGCATACCTTGGGTTAAAAACTAGTAATTAACTTTCAAGCTCTTCTTTTTAAGAAATACATTTTGTAAAGGTAAAGCTGCCATAGCTAGAGATTCCTCTGAAGGATCTAGGAAAAGGAAATTGAAAAACTTCTGGAAAGATTTCACCCTTCTACTTGCCATTAAGATATGACTAAAGAGGAGGTGAACAAGTGGAAGAAGTTGATTTTACTCCTCACAAATGATTTTAAGGGCTTCAAGGTTTCAGTACAGAAGACAACTAAAGATGTAGAACTAGAAAGAGAACTAAAATTAGAAGTAGATGTAGAAGGTATGCCAAGATGTCTGCAATCTCATGGCAAACATTGATAGATAGGAGGATGCACCTGAAAGTGGCCTCTAGAGATCGAATCCGCCCGTGAAATTGTATGAACATTATTGAAAGACTTACAGTATTGCATCAACCTAGTTCATAAAGCAGGCCAGGGTTGGAGAAGATCAACTCTTTAACTTTGGAAGTTCTACTGTAGATAAAATGATAGCAGTGGAGACGTTGTCTAGAGCGGAAGTCCTCTCAGGGCTTCACGTGGAAACTGACCATGGAAACATTCACACCTGCTGTATATTGAGATCCTATCTCAGTAATGAGATTTTTTTTAAGCCACACCATTTGCTTATTTTCAAAATTAGTTGTTTTGTTTTTGTCATTCAGCAGTTTGAGTTTTTGGACCTGCATTACTGATGGCAGAGTGAGGGAGCTCGTGAGGACAGGGTGGGGTGGGGAAGCAGACCTGGCCAGGGTTCTTAGGAAAGTTCTGCTCTGTAGACTCCCAGTGGGGCTGTGCCTTGCCAGTTGCAAATGCCAGCCTGAAAAGATAGAGATGGCTGTCAGCGATAGGACTTGCCTGTGATTCTACCTCGTGTCATAGTTTGACTTTACAAATTAAAGGTTAAGAGAATATAACCTTCAGTTAAATGACTTGCTCTGTTGCCCTGGAAATGAGATAAGATGATATCAAGTATATTGCTAGAAATTGACCTCTGATTGACAAATTGAATGTGGGTTGAGAGGAATTACAGAAGCCAAGTAAGTAGCTGCGTTTTGGCTAGTTTGTGAGTCTGCTGCTCTCAGAACTGGCACATCCCTCGTTGGCATGTCTGCCTGTGGAGTTGTTATGAGAGACAGCTCCTGTACCTGCCTGGTGTGGTTCTCAGATCCCTTGGGCTTGTGCTGTGTCATCTAGGGACTTAAAGAACATAGCTTCCTGGATGGTTGAATGAGCTGTCACCTGCATGAGCAGCCCAACAGGCTCCCAGTGAGAGGAACATGTGGCTTGTCCAGCTGGCACACTGAGTAGCTGTCTTCTTTTTCTGAGGCATCAGGCACCAAGTGTGGCCTTTGATAGTCTTATGAGCCTGTTCAGTAGCTGCATAATCTCACCGGAGGATGGATTTCCCTTCAGAGGCATTAGTGAGTTTGATGAATTCAGAGATCTTTAGTCACCTTCTCTGCTCCCGAATCTTGGAAAAACCAGAACTCTTGTGAGTTCATTTCATCTATCTCATTTTGAGGCCTTTGTTTCTTTCAGTCTGTCAACAGCAATGAGGCTGCTAGGCCCGCCAGTATATAAAAAGCATACATGGGGGTACAAGTATCTAGATGGGCAGTAGAGCAACATGGGCCTTGGAAATGAGAAACTTGCCTATCAGTGGGGCACCAGTGGCTCACGCAGAAGCCAGCCCCAGTAGGGAGTCTGTGAGACTCATTTCCTTAACCAACAAAAAGCCAGAAGAGTTGTGGCTCAAGTTGTAGAGCACTAACCTTGAGCAAAAAAGCTTAGAGACAGTGCCAAGGCCCTGAGTTCAAGCCCCAGGACTGGCACAAAAGAGTGGGGGGGGGGCAGAGCGAGGAGGAGGAGGAGGAGGAGGAGAGAGAGAGAGAGAGAGACCTAGCATGGCACTCTGCATAGAGTATTTGACAAATATTTAGTGAGTACTTCACTGTACTGATGGAGTTATACATTCACGGTGATGATTGTTCTCCTGGAGTTTATTTAGTTAATACTAGCTGGTAGACTAATGCTGTACTATAATTCACTGTTTTTGTTACGGCTTTTTCATTTCCTTGTCTTAAGTTTTATTCTTGTGGGATCAGCAACCAGATTATAATGTTTTCTTTGAGAATTTATATTAGTGTAGTTGATTGAATACTCTGAAAGTTTTAAAATAAAGAACAAATAACATTTTACACAATGTTTGTTTGCCCTTTTGTTATGTCTTTAAGGGGAAAGATTGATATGATCTGCAGAGAAACCAGAGTATTTGTTATGTCTTTAAGTTAGCTAGTTTCCTCTTCCTGCCCCTTTCCCCAAATCTACTTGGTAATATGTAAGATTTATTTAGGTAGCTTGTGCATAGAATTAGTCATATGAAAACCAAATATTAGTATCTACATAAAACTTGACAAGGTTAACAAGTTGAAAGTACAAAGTTTGGACTATTTCATGTATGACAGTATAAAACTATTGTCTTTACTTAGAGCAAGGGTAATAAAGATCTCTCTCTTGTGGTTTGCAGTATCAGAAACTTGATTTCCTCAAGCCAAGTTTAAGGTGAAAAAAACCACCTGAAAACATAGCTTGAGATTTTTTGCTGTGCTGCATATGCTGTTTCTCCACTTGGTGGCACTTGTGTTCTTTTTAAGAAACAGTCTTTTCTCAGCGTAGTGCATTGATCTCCCTTCTGCTGACTTTTCTTATTTAAATTAATATTTAATTACTCAAGAAACACTTAAATGTATGCTTGTAAAAACAATAGTGTGTTTTTAAAACAGAATTTTTTTGTAATAATAGACAATACTTTTGTCCCTGAGGATTTGTCTAGGTGAGATTAGTAAGTGTGGGGGTTTTTTTTGTTTTTGTTTTTGTTTTTGCTTTTATAAGATTAATATATGTAAGATGCTTAACATCATGTAATCATCTGTTTTTCAATTGCTATAATGTTGTCTAGAGGCTTCTCTAGGGAAATAAGGTGGTAGAACGGGATTGTGTGGACTCAAGGATGGGAGTGGTGCTTCAGTGGTTGGGATGGTAATGGTGAGGCTGTTAGTTGACATGGGAAATGGAGAAAGGGCAGGTACAGAGGAGGGGTAGAAGATGGGAACCCGAGGCCGCAAGTAGGTGGCTGGATGTATGAATCTGAAGTTAGTATAGAGGTCATGCCAGCAAAGAAGAGTGGAATGTGGCTAGCAAGGTTGAAGAAAAGGCAAGAGAAATTATTTGCACTTGTATTGATTGTTGCTGAGAGGTTGAATAAGATCATGACAGAACAGTATCATGCGATCTAGCAATATGAAGTTGGCTGAATCTATGTTGTGTGAGGGTTTTTTTGTTGTTGTTTGCTTTTTTATGTTGACTCTGGGACTGTGGCTCTGTGGTAGATAGCTTTTCTAGCACATGCAAAGCCTTTGATTTAATTCCCAGCATGGGTTTGTTGTTGTTGGTGGTGGTGGTGGTCTTTTTGTTGTTTTATGTTGACACTGGGACTGTGGCTCAGTGGTAGATAGCTTTGCTAGCACATGCAAAGCCCTCGATTTAATTCCCAGCACTGAAAAATCAGTGTGGGAAAAGATCAGTGACGTTTATAAAGCCTGGAAACAAGCACTGCTAACATTTCTTTTCACAACTTCATCTGAGGGTCTGCTTTTGTGTAGAGAAGGAACAATTTGTTCCTTTTGTTGCTGTTTTAAAGAAATTCCTGCCTCAGCCTCCAGAGTAGCTGGAACTGCACATGTGCCATGAAGAACCACAGTGAGAACAGATTATATTTTCTTAGTCATATCCTCTCAGGAAGAAAGTTTGTGATTGTAAATGACATTCGTGTATATTTCTGACATAATATGAGCATGATTTTGTGGATTGTTTCCTCTCTTCTTACTTAATACATCACAGACACATTCCCCAACATATAAACCGTCTGCTGGCCAGTTTGAGTCTTTTAGTGACTTAGAGGCTTTTGTATTTAGTAAAAGTTAATAGTAATTGCACTTAAAATTAGCACCCTATTTAGTACAGCTGCAAATCTTAAAACATAGTTCTTCTGAAGCCTTGATGTTTATTTTATAAGAATAACAAGATTAATAAATTGAGTAAAAATAAAGAACAACTATTTCCTCTTGTTCTTCAGCGAATGTTTGATATATTCTAATAGGAAGGAGTAAAGTTTCCTAAACAATGATATCCATTTGCAAATTTAGTTAATTACATTTTTTAAGTTTTTAAAATTACATTTATAAACTTAATACATTTGATTTTTTTTCTCAAATTTTCAAATGCCCAGTGAAAGGTATAAGAAACCTATCAAGCAGAATATTGTAAGCCCTTAAATGACTTTTGTTTATTCAAGACAAAACTTGAGGGTCTTTCTGACTCCTCTTCCGATGTCTATTAGCCAATTCTGCTTTACTTTCTTTTAAGATTACTATGGATGCTTTATTATTAACAGTACTTGTGCAGATTAATAGGATTTGGTATGATATTTGCATATGTAAATATAGTAAGCTTTGATCCTGTCCACCCACCCTTTCCTTCTTTCCCCCCCACACTTTACTTTGTGAATATAATCCACCCTACCTTAGTTCAAGCAGGAGTGTTGCTTGCCCTACTACTAGAACAACTTCCCAACTAATCAGCTTATATTCTTGTAACACACTAGTATACCCCACCTTCTACGTGATTAGAGTCACTTGTTTTTTTCAATGCTGGAGAGCAACTTGCATGGTAGACAAGTGGTTTGCCATGAGATATACCCCTGGAGTGATTCTTTTAAAAAGTAGGTGTTAGATCACATGAAACCTCTGCCCAGAGCTGTCCCCGGGGATTCTCATCACAGTGAGGACTCACTCTGCCTACAGGCCTTACATGATCTCAGTCCTCCCTAGCTCTGCCCACTGTCCTATTCTCTTAGTCTCTGTCCTTCTAACTTGGATTTAGTGAGTACACACCAGTGTTGGTTTCTTTGCGCTACAAGTTTTACATGCTCACATCTTTATTCAAGTACTTACTCTAGTGGCTCCCTTTTGCTCACACTGTCTCCTTCCCCTACTCTAGTTTTCCCTCTGCCATATGTTTTGTCTATGATTTAATTTGCTTGTTCCTAGAACATAGGAGTTTCTCAGTAAATATTTGTTATATGAAGATAGACATGCCAGGTGTTGATGGCTCCTGCATTCTATCTACTCAGGAGGCTGAGATCTGAGGATCGTGATTCAAAGCCAGCCCAGGCAGGAAAGACTGTGAGACTCTTATCTCCAATTAAGCATCAAGAAAACAGAAAGTGAAGATGTTGAGCAGAAGTTTTGAGCACAAAAGCTCAGAGACAGCACCGAGGCCCTAAATTCAAGCCCCAAAGTGCGCGCGCTCTGCGCATGCACACGTGTGTACACACACACACACACACACACACACACATACACAGTGAAATAGATGTGCTTTTTTTGTTTTCCTTTTTTTTTTTAACATAGGGTCTCACAGACTCCCTTTTCTACTCTATTCACCTGTCTTCATGTCCAAAGTACTGGGATTACAGGTGTGCCTAGCCCTAGTTTTTTTGTCTTGTCTGTTGTTTGTGCTGGATATTGAACACAGGGCCTTACACATGCAAACCATTTACTACTATTGAGCTACACCTTTCAAGCCCTATGTTGTTTTAATTTGCATTGCTCAGCTCTTTCGTTTTCCATTTAAAGTTTTTTTTAAATTTATACTTTAATGTCTTGTTTCATTTCCTCTTGAATGTTTGGTATTTCTTCCTGATTTATAATGGAAGATGAATCTTCCTATTACAAGTATTTTCTGTTTCTTTTAGCTTATAGTCTTACTTGCAGTGTATTAGGACACGATGTTTCAGATTTACATTATAAAATCTATGAGCTTTATTTCCTTTATGGATTTTAATATTTGATATTAAGCTAGAAGTAGTCTTTCATATTGTATGAATATCAGTATATTTTATAAAGGTAAACATGAAGGTTTGTATTACAACAAAATCATCTTAGCAATAATTTTTTTTTTTTTTTTGGCCAGTCCTGGGGCTTGGACTCAGGGCCTGAGCACTGTCCCTGGCTTCTTTTTGCTCAAGGCTAGCACTCTGCCACTTGAGTCACAGCGCCACTTCTGGCCATTTTCTGTATATGTGGTGCTGGGGAATCGAACCCAGGGCCTCATGTATATGAGACAGGCACTCTTGCCACTAGGCCATATCCCCAGCCCTTAGCAATAATTTTTGAGACTTTTTTTCCCAGTGATTTGAAGTGTCAGCTTATCTTAAGTCTGTTTGGCAGATTTTATTGTTCTTTGGTCTTTTGTGTAAAAGTGTGTGATATATAGAAAAAAGCCAGAAGTGGCGCTGTGGCTCAAGCAGCAGAGTGCTAGCTTTGAGCAAAAACAAAGCCAGGGACAGTGCTCAGGCCCTGAGTTCAAGCCCCAGGACTGGCAAAAAAAAAAAAAAAGTGTGTGTGTAAGTGTAAGTATACATGCACGTGTGTGTGTACCAGTCCTGGGCTTGAACTCAGGGCCTGTGCACTGTCCCCGAAATTTTTTTTGCTCAAGGCTAGCACTGTACTATTTGAGCCATAGCTCCACTTTCAGTTTTTTTGGTGATAAGACTCTTACTAACATTTCTTCCTGAGCTGGCTTCGAACTGTGATTCTCAGATTTTAGCCTCCTGAATAGATAGGATTACAGGCATAGGTTTTTATCCCATTCTTAATGTTTAATGTCTGATAGTGCTAGCTGACTATGACAAGTTTTCAGAATTTTCTTAGCTAATCCTTAGAATTATACTGTCAAACTCTGAAGAGGAAGCCCAGTGGGATTTTGATTCAGATTTCACTTAATTAAATAATAGTTACCATGTTAACAAGATTGGAGTTGGCCATCTTGTAATGAACAATTTGGTTGTTTTAATTAATTTTATCTTGGAATGGATTGATTCAGTGGACAGGATTATAGTAATTGTGATTTATTATGTTTGTATCCAATTATTTTGTGATAATTTCAATATATTTGAGAACTAGGTTTTCTCCAGAATGTTGCATATTTTCATTATAGTTTTCTGTTTTGTAACTTTACTCCGTTCTGCTAGTCTCATTGCAGTTTCATTTTCTGTATCAAATTTAAGTAAATTTATATTTTATTCCTCAAGATAATAACATTTCAAAATGCTCTCAGCTCACTGGCATATCTGATTACCTGGAGTAAACATGACTCAGCTGAAAAATCTGCTTTACAAATTATCTTTAGGAATCTAAAATATTTCTTTGTCCTTTATGTAATAATAAGAACAGGAAGAACAAGAGCATTTTTCTTGTTGCTTGTATTTTATTGTAAACTGCCACAGTGAGTATAGATCAGCATGTACTAACTCTTTGGCTCTTACCTGTACCCTGGCTCAGATAAACATGTCAGATTTTATGAATTGTGATTGAAATGATCATTTACCCAAACATTTCCTTTTTCTCCATAAACTCATCAATTCCTCTCTTAAGTAACTAAATAGGCATAGGCAAGCTTTAGGCTCAGTTCTTAAATATCATTCTAGCCTGCAGGAGTTTGACAGCAATTATTTGAATAAAAGTTTTCTTGAGTGACTTAAGCTGACTCAACAAGGCAACAGTGAAATATTTCTGCCATGCCTTAAGCTCACAGAAAGCCCCTGGGTGCGTGTGAGTGACTGTCTTACTTTCCGCAGCGCATCCCTCTCTTAGTGATTATTAGAATTTGTCTCCTGGCGGCCAGCTCTCATAGCTCACCATGCTAAAGAGCCCTGGCTTGTTCATTCAAGTCACCTTAGCTCATCCCTGTTCCCTTTACAGGATGAAAGGCAGGCACCAGCCCTAGCTTGTGCCCGCTTCTTCATTGTATTAGCTGATCATGATGCAACTGCAGCTGTATCTTTGGGGTTTTTAATAGGTTTAGGCCATTTACTTAGCTGTGTTTGTCGGTTACTGCTAACAGATCTTTTTAGGCTTATGTAACGTCATTTTTTGTTAGCTCTACTTTTACTTGTTCTGTTATGCCAAGTCGCAAGACGACCACCAAGAAGACCACCGAGATTCATACATTCCGTAATGCAAAAGCAAGGCAGGCTTTATTTAAGCGAGCTGCAACTCGGGCCTCGTCCCACCCACCGACACAGCGGAGGTTAGGAGGGAGCCCCGAGCTGTGATTACACAGGGCTTATAAAGGCAAAGAACAAGGTTACAACAATCAGGTGTTCAAGCAAGCAAGATTAGGACACAGGTACAAATCTGATTGACTCAGGGTTCGATTCTAAAGTGGGGTTCACGTGGTAAAATGCGGTTCACGTGGTAAAATGGGGCCTGACTTCAAAGTCTGGCACTTCAGTTCCTCTGTCCTTTTTCTGCAGCTGGCTAATCGCTTTTCTTCCTTGGAGATACAGTGCTGTGACTGCCCCCTCATTCCCTTTCTCCATGGGATCATGTCTATCCTGTGAACTCTGTGGTCATGGGGATTCTCTGAATATTCTCTCCTCTTCCTTTCCCATCCAGGTTTCTGAGTTTGGCTTCCTGCTTTATTCCCTCCTTCCTCTGTCACTAGCAGGGTCATCACTGGTTTCTTTCTGTTCTGTTCCATGTATCCAGCTGTTAGGCAGGATTTAATCACAAAACAATTGAGAATTTGAGGCTATGATTTTTTGGTTTGTTTTTTTTTTATATTCTCACTATGTAGCAAGGCTGGCTTTGAATTCATTATTCTCCTCTCTCCTAACCTCCTGAGGGCTGGGATTACAGGCATGTATCATCATGCCCAGCTTGATTTAATATTTTTAATACAATAAATTGCATGTTCTATATAGTGTCTTAAGCTTGAGTTGAAGATGCAAAGACTCTTCTCCTAAAGAACCATTTTTTAGATTTAAGCTGGAACTTTACAAGCCGAAGTAGTGTGTGCATACTAAATAGCTAAAATCAGCCCTTAGCATCTTGTATTCAATCAACTGTAAAATACACTTTTACATCTACAGTTAGGTTCCATATTATAATCAATAGTGTGTCATGATTTAACTGGCAATATTTTCCTTTGATGTATATAAAGTGATATATTTGAAAATCATGGTGGAAATTGAGTAATCATAATAGCAGTGACTAACATTTGTTGGGTACCTTCTAGGTGCTTTGTGTAGATCCTCTCATTTGATCTTTATACCATCTCTACAAAGCACAGATAACTCTGCTGAAAAGGCTAAAGCATAGAAAGTTCAGGGAGTGATGGAGATGAGATTTGAACCCAAGCAACAAGGTAGCTGCAGCGCTAGCCAGTTAACCTCCTCTGCTGTGCTGTCCTGCCTCTCCGTAACTGGGCTTTCTCCCCTCTTTAAGGCATCGTTGGCTCCACTGCATGACTGATGACCCTCCAACAACAAAACCACCTACTGCTCGTAAATTCATCTGGACAAACCACCAGTTCAACGTGAGTGGCACTCCAGAAGAGTACTTTCCTTACTCCACCACTAAAAAGAAGATCCATGAATGGGTTCCCCCTTCCACACCTTACAAATAAAGACAAGGAAAACAACCTTCAGTGTGTAAAATACAGACTTTTCATGTAATATACTTTCATTGCTTACCATTAAAATTGTTTGACCAAGCAGTGTCTGTTGTGCCTTTTTGCCCCTAATTTTGTCATTCTTCAACTGCAAAATAGAAGCTCACAAACAGCTACTTGAAATAGGAGACTGCTGTAGAGCTCCCCTTTTCTTCCACATAGCTCCAGTGGTTAGCGTTGTGCTTCATGAACCCCCTCATCATGGCAGGGAAAGACCTACCAAGCTGAGTGTTTGAATGGAGAGAGACAATGATTGAGAGGCATTATTGTAGTTAAAAAGATTGTTAGAGGTTCCCTGTTTACAAACAACAAAGAATTCTCTCCAAGTTTTTACCAGAGAATGGGTTTTTAGTCAAAAAGACCCTCATGAAAATTGTTTGTTGTGTCTACATAGAAAATTGTTGTGTCTGGGTAGAATGAAAGGCAGTGTGTGTCGTTGTGTACATGGATGAAAAGTTAGTGGCTGACATGTTCAGAGCTCCTGTGCTACTGCTTCAGTCAGCAGGGTCCTTGAGCTGCCAAAGCTAAGGCCCTTTGAGGCTGGCAGCAGCCACTACAGAACAAGGTGACAGTGAAATGTTAGGATTATAGCAAACCCTTGGTGTCCATGGGTTTTTAGTTTCAAAAGATGGCCATTGAGGAGAAACAAATCTCAAATTTTCACTTATCACTTAAGCACATTGACATTTCCATGCCTTGCTTTTTGGGTACCATTTGATTTTTGGGATGCAATTTTTAACAGAATTAAGAGCAGGACAACAGTAGATCCCACAACAATTTAAACACAACTTCTAATACTTCAAGATTGAATAAGAGCTTCTGCATCAACTTGACTGTATAGTATACATATGGGAAATGAAATTTTCTTTCTCCCTCTTTTTTTTTTTTTTTGAGTGGTACTAAGGTTTGAACTCAGGATGTTGTACTTGCTAGACAGGCATTCTGAGTCATGCTAACAGCCCTACTTTGTGTGTGTGTGTGTGTGTGTGTGTGTGTGTGTGTGTGTGTGTGTGTGTGTACACCAGTCCTGGGAATTGAACTTGGGGTATGGGCATTGTCATTGAGCTTTTTCAGTTAAGGCTAGCATTCTACTACTTGAGCCATAGCTCTACTTCCAGCTTTTTGTTGGTTAATTGGAAATAAGAGTTTCATGGACTTTACTGTGTGGGCTGGCTTCAAACTGCCATTCTCAGTCCTCAACCTCCATGGTAGCTAGGATTATAGTTGTGAGCCACTGGCACCTGGCTTGCTTTGAGATAGGGTCTCACCTTTGTTTGCTTGTCAGGCTGTGATCCTCCAAACATCTGATATGAGAGGGGTATGCCACCATACCTAACTATGGGATTTTTTTTTTGTGTGTGTGTGTGTGTGTGTGTGTGTGTGTGTGTGTGTGTGTGTGTGTGTGTGAATAAAGTCTTATACTTCTAAGCCCAGCTGGCTTAAACTTTAGTCCTCCAAATTGCTAGTTCCTGAGTTGCTAAGACTTCAGGCATGAGCCACTAGCATCTATCCCTGGCTCAAAGTCCTTTTAGAAATTTCTTTTGACTTTTGAGTTTATATATTTATTGACTTCACATAGCCTTGTATAGTAGTCCGTGAATAAGACAGACTTACACTATTTAAGAGTCAGTTGTTTTCAGGGCACTGATAACGTAAGGAACCTTGATTCCCAAACCTCAACACAAGGCAATGATTGACACTTAGAGGGATTCTATGAGTTGGCCAACCTCCTCTGGTTTCTTCTGTGAACATTAAGGAATAGAGGGGTTCCTCACTATTGTTATAGGGTTGTCCAGAAGAATCTACAACAATGGTCTTCAACCTTGGTTAGGTACATATTAGCCACTTACGATTTTTTTTTTTTAATCCAAAGTCCTAACCAATCAAACCAGCATGTGTAGGGGAGGAATCCGGGCATAGATACATTGTGACCACCTCTCTTTGTAGTCAAAGTTGAGAACTACTAAGCTAAAGAAAAACCACATACCAAAACAAGTCCTGAAACTCTTAGTCAGTAGAAATGATAGTTTGCCCACAGCTTTAACACTGATGATGGTTTACTTAGCTGGATTAGATTGAATTGGATGCCCTCAGGAGACACTTCACTATGCAGCTGGGTGCTGATTGATTTATGTACCCTAGGATCAAAGATTCATGTGTTGAAACTTAATCTCTGTGGTGGAGCATGAAGAGGGTGGAAACAATCTGACCATCTTTAGGGCTGGCTTTGGGGATATGAGTAGGTTAAAGTCCTCAGGGTGAAGCTGCCATGAATGAATCCTGGTGGCCTTTATAAGAAGGGTAAGACTAAAAGACACAAGCTTTCTGTCACATTGTGTGCTACCTCAGGACACTACCAGCAAGAAGGCCATTGACCTTAAATCAGAACCTTTGTTTATCAAGTTCTCCAATGTTGAGTTTTCTGTTATAGTAACAGAATGGACTCTACCAAGACAATACGTGAAAAGGCAATTTATCTTTAGAGTACAGAGATTTGTGCAATCATCAAGAAGTACAAACATATAAATGTAATTCCTACAGGAAAGATTGGTGGGTCTTAGTGAATAACAACAGGTCTACAGTAAATCTACTTAATTTTGAGCTGCTATTTCTGAAGTGGAGTGAGTTGATGGAGCCTCTGGCATTTGATATGTAACTCTTAGTCTAACCATTTTATTTTTATCCATTTTGGTTTGTTGAGTCCAGCAGTTTTTTGCTTTTACCTGACAGGGACAGAATTGGCTTTAAAAATCTGTCCCAAGGGGCTGGGAATGTGGCTTAGTGGTAGAGTGCTTGCCTAGCATGCATGAAGCCCTGGGTTCAATTCCTCAGCACTGCATAAACAGAAAAAGCCATAAGTGACACTGAGGTAGAATGCTAGCCTTGAGGAGAAAAGAAAAAAAAAACAAAAACCCAGGGACAGTGCTCAGGCCCTGAGTCCCACGCCCCAGGACTGGCACCAAAAAAAGAAAGAAAAAAAGTCCCAAGATTTGCTACATGAGATGAGAACATTCACTATCTCTCACCAAACCATGAGATGTCACATTGTTCAGTAATGCAGAACAGAAATGCCAGATGCCCTAGATGCTCTTGGAATCCGTGTCTCATAGAAACATAGGGACTCAACTCCTTGGTAAATTCCTATGGAGTGTAGGGTTCATTGAGATAGACACTCAATGCTGAGGACAAACTGCTGTGCCTCCATCTACCACTAAGAAAGACAGTACCTCATGCTGTCTGGGTTCCTGAGAGAGCATATAGCATATAGATGGCCTGAAAAGCTGATAGATGAAAATCCATCTAGCTAGGTGGCCCAGCTTGAATCAAGGCAGCTTTGCTGTCCAGCACTTCCTAAACTAAGGGGGAAATCCCTGAGAGAATCACAGTGGAAACTCAGAGAATTCTGGAGCAACACCTGCTGCAGGAGAAACAATTCCAATTTTCTCCTGGGGATATTAGAAATGGGGATACCAAGTGCGCTGTCTGATCCACCTTCTCCAGCTGCCCATTTCTGCCAGCACTCTTACCTGGTAGATGGGGCCAGAGCATGCCACAAGAGACACTTTGGTTTGTGTGAGCAGGTTTCCCTCTTTGCATCTTTCCCTTACCATGTCCCTAACAGTCCGCCTTACCTTTGTGCAAAGTTACTGTGCAATGAGAAGGAAAAAGGCCAGTCTGGCTTGTTGAACAGTTTGCACTACTAGCTGGAAATAATGTGCCGTGTATCATGGCCTGGTAAGAGCGTGGCTTGAAGGACATCAGAGAGAAAAAAATCTCACTATAAACTTTTAAGAAGTGCTTTTTATCCCATGCTCTCACTTGAAGGAAATATAACCTGAGGTCAGGAGATATAATCCATCACTGGCTAATAGTCACAGACTTGAAAAAAAAGCAACATTGAAGACTGCTGCGAACTATGTGGGAAGGGCTTTGAAGATGAGCCATGAGGATCAGATTTATAATCCCGAAAGATTTAGAACAAAGCGGCCAGCTGGCTTGCTGAGGCACCCGTGAGAACCAATCCTCCTGTCAACTGCTTCAGCTGGAGACCCACCATGGACACTAAGCCCCACAGGCCAGCTTCCATTTGAATGGTGTGGTGGTTTGGTTCAGGGGAGGAGGCATTTACTGTGTATTTAGCTCTGCTTGCCCGAGCCAGCATGGGCTGAGAATGCCTTCTGTTCTGTCATACACAGGACAGGGATGATTCACAGAAAAGAGGCAGTGGGCTCAGGCCTATTGGAATTCCTATCTGGCTTCATGATGTGCCCATGCGAGCCTCTCACACATCTTGTGACTTCCTTTGGCACCCACTACATCTCAATCTTCTTTTCCTGTCTTGGGGGCTGGGCCCTCGTGGTTTCTTATACCTGGGGCAGAACCATCTTCCCCTTTTGTATCACTGATGCCTCCCTTTACAAATAGCTCTGTCTCAGCAGGGGGTGTGTCCACTTCATGTAAAATAGTTTCCAAGGGAACTTCCTATTATGTCTTTGTTTTATTTGTATAGGCTTCTGATGATGATGATGATGATGATGAAGAGGGGGAGGAGGAGGAGGATTTTGCTGATCCTAGGGCTTGAATCCTATACCTGGGCACTGTCTTTTGCTCAAGGCTAGCACTCGACCACTTGAGCCGTAGCGCACCTCTTCTGGATTTTTCTGAGTAGTTTATTGGAGATAAGAATCTCATGGACTTTCCTGCTCAGGAGGGCTTCAAACCACAATTCTCAGGTCTCGGCATACTGAGTAGCTAGGATTACAGATGTGAGCCACTGGCACCTGGCTCTGATGTTACTTAGTTACTTTTATAGTACCTGATATTCTTTCATTTCTGGAAAGAGGCACTAGCAAATTGTTGTAATAACTAATCAGGGTATTAGACATTTACTGAACACCGACAAGCCGCCTCCTAAGACACTATGCAGGTAGACACAAGGAAGAGAACTAACTAGTACTGAGCAGGTTTACTCATTTTACTAGATGTAGGATAATGAAAAAAATGAAACAGTGCCGCCCTGAACAACAAATGCTGACATTTCACAAGATAAAAGTCCTAATGCATAATTATATTAATGCATGCAAATAGTCATAACTAGGAAACTAAAAAGAGGCTCATTGAAACATTTTCCAAAAGAGTTGGTGGTCATTTTGTGGGTTTGTAATCACTCCTGTGATTGGCGCAAAGAGCTCTGTGTCTTTATCCTGTACTAAGTCAGGCTCAGATGTCTACCAAAATCCTATTTATATCTGCTCAAATATGATCAAATCAGACCCTGGCGCCAAGTGTTGATGAGGATGCATTGTATCTGCATCTTTATTTCATTAGCTCTGGCTCCATGTATATTCACAAATCTAGGGATGTAATGGGAAATTACAGAAGTGGACATGAAGTGGTCAGAATTTTAGCAAATCCTCTGAAAAAAAAAATTGAAGCATCTCTTGTCCCAGAGAGAAGAGGATGTGTGAGGGTCACTGTTTTGCAAATACTGGATTCAAATAGAATGCACTGTGAGTAGTCTCCCAGGGTGGTATATATATATATATATTGTGTTGGTTCTGGGTCACTCACTAACCTGATGTGTCAGAGCAAGAATCTAGCTCCTGAAAAGCAGATGTCTGTACCTTCTGTTGTCTGTGCCTGTTGCATCTAGTTATAAAAGTCTGACTTCTCTTGAGGACCATCCTTCCCCTGAACACTACTCCCTGAACTCTTCCATCTGTTGTGGATTTGACTTCCCATTCTCTAATTCTCAGATAATCATGTCCTGTTCGCTTCCGTGATTTATATAGGAATGGAAAGTAAGCTAGAATAGGCTTGTGAAACTCAAGTCTAGGACTTTAGTGGGAAATACAGAAAACAGAAGTCCTCCCTCCATGGGACTTGAAATGTGGAGGACATAAACCCTGGTGTGGCCCAGAGGAACCACAGCAAAGAAGGCAGCCCAACCAGGAAGAGAATGCAGAGGGGAGTGGGTCTGAAGGGAGGAGTAAGACTCCTGAGCTTAGCATCGCTGCACTTATGTGTGAAGCTACACTTCACCTAGACTCTTAGCGTGTAAACCAGTAAAATGTGTCTACTTCTTTTCTCTGGATCTAGGTCATCTGAGGTTTCTCTCATTTACAGCTGAATGTCTGTCGGGGTTTTTAGCACCCCCCTCCCCGCTCTCCCCTGACCTGTGGGGAGAGAGGAGAAGGCACGCCCCGACTGGATGAGCCAAGAAAGGAAAGGGTCGACAGACTGCCGGCACCCAGCCCTCCCTCACCAGAGGACAATCAGATGCGTCTGGGAGACAAGTCAGCTCAAGATCTCGTTTATTGAGGGGAACACATATAACTAATATAAGGCACAAGAGCCAATCAGATCAAAGATCGGCAGGAAGGGGAGGGGTGTATGAGGGACTGTAAGGGGAGGCATCTCTGGGTTCATCGTTAGGTGCCATCTTAGCCACACGTGGCCCCAGGACTGAGAAACAGGCGGGGCAGCTGGTTAACTTCGGGACGTGTCCCACAAATGTCTTCACTATTACACTTCACTTATGACTATATAACTTCTCCAGTAATGAAATTTGTTTTCAGATAAAGCTCAGATTATGAACTTCCTGGGGCTGGGAATGTGGCCTAGTGGTAGAGTGCTTGCCTAGCATGCATGAAGCCCTGGGTTTGATTCCTCAGCACCACAGAAAAGGTCAGAAGTGGTGCTGTGGCTCAAGTGGCAGAGTGCTATCCTT
Organism: Perognathus longimembris pacificus; assembly: GCF_023159225.1. Taxonomy (NCBI): domain Eukaryota; kingdom Metazoa; phylum Chordata; class Mammalia; order Rodentia; family Heteromyidae; genus Perognathus; species Perognathus longimembris. The sequence goes on from NC_063161.1 coordinate 19,616,210, forward strand.
GAGCAAAAAGAAGCCAGGGACAGTGCTCAGGCCCTGAGTTCAAGCCCCAGGACTAGCAAAAAAAAAAAAAAAAAAGAATAGTGGGCTGGGGATATGGCCTAGTGGCAAGAGAGCTTGCCTTGTATACATGAGGCCCTGGGTTCGATTCCCCAGCACCACATATACAGAAAACGGCCAGAAGTGGCGCTGTGGCTCAAGTGGCAGAGTGCTAGCCTTGAGCAAAAGGAAGCCAGGGACAGAGCTCAGGCCCTGAGTCCAAGGCCCAGAACTGGCCAAAAAAAAAAAGAATAAACTTCCTGATTCAAAAACTGTAGGCATGGAGGCTGGGGATATAGCCTAGTGGCAAGAGCGCTTGCCTGGTATACATGAAGCCCTGGGTTCGATTCCCCAGCACCACATATACAAAAATGGCCAGAAGTGGTGCTGTGACTCAAGTGGCAGAGTTCTAGCCTTGAGCAAAAAGAAGCCAGGGACAGTGCTCAGGCCCTGAGTCCAAGGCCCAGGACTGGCAAAAAAAAAAACAAAAACTGTAGGCATGTTAGGAGCCAGTAGTGTTGGTCAGGATTTTGTACCATATAATACTAAATTACTGTCTTCATAACTGAGCTTACACTGAAGTGGAACCGTGTTTCCATGAAACTCTGTGTGTGCATTTGAATACATCTGGGTCTTTAGAGTTTCTGTATGTGGTGCCTTTTCTCCCTGGGTGGTACAAAGAGGTCAACAGATCTGCAGATTTGGGTTGCTCATAACCTGGGCTTAGAACTATTGAGTCACAATAAAATAACTGCCTATTGGGGGGGGGGCTGTCATTTTTGTATCACTAAATAAGGCTAAGCATCAACCCCACAATTTTAGATGATTTGTGACACTCTTTTTAAAAGCAATAGGAAGAGAATGAAAAATTATGTACAAAAGAAGCTGTGTCCTCATTTGAAATTTAAGTATTAGGTTGCCAGGAAAAATAATTTTTTCACTTAGAAAAGCTCTCTCTATGGTAGGATTAATAATTTTGTAAAACTAGGAACTTCTTAAATGGCAGCACAATTGCTAGAACAATCAAGTTTAACTCAAGATAGGTGGAAAAAATTACTTAGGGGAGAGGTAGTAGGCTATAGAGAATCTGTCTAAACAAAGTAGGCACATGTCACAAACATCAACTAATAGTGGCACCCAACAGGGCTGAGTGAGAGCCCCATATGGGTGGAGATGAGCTTCTAATCTAGAAGGCATCTGTAGTTAGGTAAGGCACGTACCACATTAAAATATAATATTATTTTTCTAAATCAACTTCAGTAAGCAAAACTCAGTAAAATGACTGATTGTTGGGGTATGTGAATTGAAAAGGATCGAGAGCCAAGTGCAATGCTTGAAGCCTGTTATCCTAGCTACTTGCGAAGCAAAGATGGGGTGGGGCAATTGTGATTCAAGGCCAGCCAGGACGTAAAAGTTTATCTCAACCAATGGCAAGGCATGATGGTGTGTGCTATTATTATTCCAGTACCATGGCTGGGCACAGCAGCATGTACCTGTCATCCCATCCAACACTGGAGGACCACAGCCCAGGCTCGTCTGGGCAGAAAACAAACCTAACCTCAAAAATAATGCATGCGAAAAGACCCTGGAGGCATGGCTCATGGTAGAACATGCCTATCAAGCATGAGACCCTAAATTCAAACCCTCTTACTCTCAAAACCCAAAGAGAAAGAGAGAGAGCATGATTCAGAGTCCTGGACTTAATAATGATGGCTTACAACACTGTAAATACACTAAAAACTGCTGAACTGTATACTTTAAAAAGTAGTAGTTTAAAACATGGGTTTATGACATGAATTTTGCCTCTGTTTTTTAAGAAGATATATGTTCTACTGTGACTTCAAGACAATTCTGCTCTCTGGGTAAATACCATATGATTTTATTATTACTATTATTTTTTGTTTATCATAGAATGAGTTGAGTAGCTTTCTACAAATTTAAAGGTAAGCACTGTTTGGCTACAAAACAAGGAATAAAGATGAGGGAAGAGAGAAGAATGAAGATGGGGATCATAAGCTCCTAAGTGTCATGAACCACTTAAAAGTTGGACAGCAATGACCAAACTCAGTGATCTATGCTTATAATCCCAGATACTTGGGAGGCAGAGATTGATTGGGTAGATTGTGGTTCAAGGCTAGCTCAGGCAAAAACTTAATGAGATCCTATATCAACCAACAAGCCAGACTTGATGGTTCACATCTGCCATCCCCACTAGTTGGAGGTATAGAAAGGATTGTGTTCCAGGATGATCATAGGCAAAAGCACAAAATGCTACCTGAAAAATAACTGAAGCAAAAAAAGGCTGGAGGTGTAACTCAAGTGGTAGAACTCCTGCCTACCAATGAGAGGCTCTAAGTTCAAGCCTCAGTACTGCCAAAACGAAAGTTGGACAGCAAAGAAAGGATGTCCTGATATTAAATATCTCTGATTTAGAAGGAAAAAAAATCTCAGAAAGCTTTGCCTATAAAGAAACTTTTGTATGATTACTTACAGATAATCAAAATGTATTTTTTAGAAAGGAACCTGATATACAAAGTACATTATAGTCACATACAGGAATTCATATACAATGAAAGAAACCACTTTGTACAATTAACATATGCTAATGAGAGAGGGGAAGGTTGGGAGGGAGGAAAGAAGGAAAGAAATGAAAAAAAAGAAAAAATATGATCTAAAAGTGCCTTAAATGATAAGACATTTAATAGCACATGTAGTAGTCTATAGTTAGATTTAAGAAGCATTGGTAGTTTCGAGGTTCAGTAAAATTATCAAGGACTCTGTTATTTCCCCATCTTTCCATTCTGCAATCCTCACAGATATAAAATAACTACGTTGGTTCCAGGCATCGCATATGCATGGCATCATTAGTCAGAAAAAGGGATTAATTCTGTCTTCTCCCTTTTGTCTTTTCTATCACAGATTTCCCTTCCCGTTTCTTTGTCCAGAATTGTATCTCAGGCCTATGGCTAAGGCCAATCACTTGACAAGACTCTTAACCATGTTGGGCTTATTAATCTAGAGTCATCATCAAATGACTTAAAAGTGAGCCCAGGTAAGGCTCAGTGAGCAGAATCTGGAGGAATGACTCAGAATAGCTTTAGTCTGTTAGAGAGAGCCCTATATGAGCTTGGTGGTGCCATGATTGATATCCCTCAGAGAGCCAAGTGGCCTGGTCCTCTGGAGAAATAACCCTCTTACCAGGCTCTGTCCAAAACCACAGTGCTCTGATGACTAGTGCTCCTTATTTCCAACCACATACTTCTCTGTGGTTTCAGATGACCTGTCTTGCTAAGAGAACAGTGCTGCATCTGGAAACAGCCCACCCCACTGGCTGGATGGGAGTTTCTGTGTGAACTGAGCTGGTCATTTGTATTTGTCATATAGCTCTGCTTGCCCCAGTTTCCTGACTTTCTCCAAAACCCTGTGTAAGAGCCCTTCACTAATTTTCTAATGGAGAAGAGCAGAAGTTTGGTTCTCACACAGTCCTGGTAGAAGATGCTTGTCTACTTGAGGCTGAGTGATGGCTGCCTTGCCCTTACTTCCTGCTGCTGCATGTTTGCGCCTTGTGTTTTAGGTTGAAACTACTTTTAGGTTCCTAGAATTGGTGCTTATTTCGTTTTCTACATTGTAGATAGGCCTATTCTGTTTTGGAAGAATGCTAATTTGTACTGGGCACAGTGGCTCACACATATCATTCCAACTGTTCAGGAGACACCCTTGGGTGGATCACAGTCTGGATGGGGCAAAAAAATGCTGAGCCTTTTCTGAAAGAATAACTAAGGCAAAAACAGAGCTGGTGGTGTGGTTTAAGTGACAGGGTACATACCTAATACCTGCAAAGACCTGACTTCAAAAACAACCCAGTATCTCAGAAAGACAGATAGAGACAGAGAGAGAGAGAGAGAGAGAGAGAGAGAGAGAGAGAGAGAGAGAGAGAGAGAACACAAATTTGCATCATTTATATAGTTTGAGATTCAGTATTTATTTCGGTGCTCTTGACTGCTGGACTCTTTTTATTAAGAAGCATCCTACCCAGTGTGTTTTTCTCTCCTACACTACTGAACCAGACTGGAAGCAGAACTTGGCTGTAGTGTCTGCTCACCTAGGTTCACCCTGAGCCTAGTGGTTTTGAGAAGGTAGCAACTTTTAGGAGGCACTCACCTGAAACATCAGGTACACCAAATGCTCCCCAGCGTCGTTGGTAGATAGAGCCCCTGTCGTCTCAGCAGACCTTAGTATTATTGTGTCCATGCCTTAATTTCCACAGTAAAATCATAGGCAAAGATTTAAATGCTAACAAAAAAGTAAAATAATGAAAGAACCAAAAAATAAGGGGGCTGGGGATATAGCCTAGTGGCAAGAGTGCCTGCCTCAGATACACGAGGCCCTAGGTTCGATTCCCCAGCACCACATATACAGAAAACGGCCAGAAGCGGCACTGTGGCTCAAGTGGCAGAGTTCTAGCCTTGAGCGGGAAGAAGCCAGGGACAGTGCTTAGGCCCTGAGTCCAAGGCCCAGGACTGGCCAAAAAAAAAAAAAAAAAGACATTCAAGAAGAACAAAGAAGACAAAAAAAAAGCAAAAAAAGAAGCAACACCAAAAAATAAAAAATAAATAAATAAGAACAAAGGGAAAAATCAAATAATAATGATTGCATTTACTGATTTTTAGTCCTTGAAAGCTTGGTCAATTATAGGCTTTTGGCCTGTGTACTGTTATTAACAATCAGTAAAGAAAAACACATAAATAACTAGTTCAGCTAAACTTTATACCAAATGTCAATGTTATAGATCCCCATTCAAAAATGACTTAGAGACATTTTTTAATTTTTCTCCTTTTTTTTAAAATTCTGTTGAGGAACTCTATTCAGTTAATTAAGAGAAAACTCAATGTTTGAATTATTTTACTCATTTAAAAGTCCTTAAGAAATACAGTGGTTATATGGAAACAAAGTTAAAAATGGAGCTATAGGTCTGTTGCGGGGTTGGTATCATCAGGGAGCAGAATGAAGAGAGGGAATGAGGTGGAATGTGGTAGCAGTACTTCATAGGCATGTATGAAAACTGAACAATGAAGGCTGTTGATATGGTATTGTATCAAGAAGGGGGAAGGGATAAGGTAAAGAGTGAGAGATAATGAGATTAGTCTGATTGATGAGATACTTTGTATGCATGTGTGGAAATATCACAATGAATCCCTTCTTTGTATAACTAATGCATGCTAATAAAAATATCTTTTAAAATACAGCTATGACATTAGTTTTTATGTTTATATGCCCATCTTTTATTTATGAGGAAACTTAGATTTGCTATTTTCCAATGTCCTAACTCCTCCCACCTCCTATGGTGGCTAATTATAAATGATTTAGAAAGAGCCTATTAAATCCACAGTATCTTCAGATAGCTCAGGATTCTGCAATGTTTTACCTTTGTAAAACAACATAGACAAGCTAATGACAGCACTAGGTGTGCATTTCATTTCATTATTGGATTGATGTGCTGGGCACTTGTCTTCTCTGCCATGTTTTTTCTTTCTGAAAGTAGTATCTTCCTTTGGGGAATTACTTCTTCCCATCACAAGGCTGCTATGCCCACTATACCACCTCCCATGCTTATACTGGGAAGAGTGTGGCACCCAGGCTGGGCCAATCACTTTTCTCCTGGCCCCAGTCCACTGCTCAGGAGTAGACATAGTATGGGTGTTGTCTACACATTCTTTCCAATGATTTTTTTTCTACATAAAACTAATAGGAAAAGAGCTTCTTCCTCCTAGGGCCATAGACAGTGCTCTAAGGCTGGTGGCAGCCATGTTTTTAGCCTCAGAGAAAGGCCTCGGGAAATAAAGGTAATTGCCTTAAGAAAGAAGAAAGGCCAGAAAGAGGAGAGAGGAGAGAAAGGTAAGAGGGGAAAAAGAGACAGAGACAGAGAGGTGAGAAAGGTAAGAGAAGGGGGGGGAGACGGGGGAGCGGAGGGGGGGGGGAGACGGGGGAGTGGAGGGGAGGGGAGGGGAGGGAAGGGGAGGAGAGGAGAGGAGAGGAGCTGATTTTCAGTTCTGAAGTGTCACTCTGGATTCCTAGCTGTATCAGTTTGATTCTATGACTGATCCTTGCCCAAAATTCCTCTTTTTTGCTCCATTCAAGCTGAATTTCTTTCTTTGGCTGTTGATGTAACTGGCAAACCCCACAGGATATTAGTAGTCTTCAGTTGGCACTGAACTCACAATCTGCGCTTTCCAAATTTATGAGGAAGGTGACGGAAGTCATTTTCATTCTTATAATGTGATTATTAGCATCTTAGGAAATATAATGTGGTTTTATAGAAGTAAATGTCATTTGTCATTAGATAAAAGGGATTCATTTGACAGCTTTCTATGACCTTCAGTTATTTACAAGTGAAATGATATTTGTCTACAGCTACAGCATTCTGATTTAGGGCCATTTCTATGAGGGCTCCTTCTGCCTTTCTCGCCCTTCTCTCCTTCTCCAGCTTTATAGCATTCTAACAACAGGTCAGCTTACAGTTTCCCGGTTCAGCCTGATGCTTACTACCTCTGCCATGTTACTTCTTACCATGTTTCAGTGGCTGCTTTGCTTCCACTCATGGAGCTTGTCTCACTTGATGTTGATTTCTTTGCAGTGGTTGCTAGGATACACCATCAGCATCCATTCATCCTTTAGAATTGCAGCCAACTTGAGCTCTTCGTGATTTCTCAGTGTTAGAAAAGCAAAGGCAATGTCAGGAGATTCTCATTGCAGAGGGTCACTAGGAATGTGGCTGGGTGTTTGGGGGGGGCGGGGGAGCTGTGCAGCCCACATGGCAGTGTAAAGGGGTCTTCCTGCTCCTGGTGATCTAGGTAAAATTCATGAAAATTCCTCACACCCCTTCACATTTGAAGAAAATCTAACAGCCTATCCAAAGACTTGTTGGGGTGGGGGGGAGTCTTATGTTCTTTTAGACTAGCCTTTGGCTCCACATCCCTGCCTCTACCCTCCCTTTGGTCCTGGGGATTGTACCAAGGCCCTGGGCAAGTACTCTACCACTGAGCTCTGCTCCCAGCCCCCAGATTCACAGATCTGTTGAATTCGTTTGCTCCATGCAATAATATAGTATTGTTATGCTGTACATTTCTACCTAAATCAACCCACATGTAGAACTCAGCCCTTCTCCATATCTTCTGCTAAAAATTACTCATGATATATACTTATATCCCACCATACTTTAAAGATTTGGAATGGCAGAGGATTTTACATCTCTAAAAGATTACTCCCAACATTTAATATTTATTCCTTTTCTTTTTTCTAGTTCTCAGGGACTCCTATGTCACTGGCATACCCCACCCAGTACTTATTCTTAGATTTCTTCCTCCACCTTGCTCTTGTGCTTGCTTCTCATTCTCATCCTCCATTTTTGCTTTCCTGTTATTTCTTGCTTTGGAAGAAAAGAAACAAAATAGTTGGTTCTTTTGTAGCATAGTTTTCCTATGTAACCAAAGCTGGCCTCAGAATCACTGTGTAGCCCAGGCTGACCTTCAACTCCTGATCCTCTTGCCTCAGCCTCCTAGACACTGGCAGTATAGGTGTGAGCTTCCATACCTAGTTAGTTTTTATTGGTGTTCTTTTTCCCCCTAGTGCTATGTTTTGAACTCAGGTTCTTGTGCTTACTATGCAGGCACTCTGCCACGTGAACCATAGTTTGTCATTTTGATCAGGAGGGAGTGAGGCGGTAGCAGGATGTTGGCTACGCCTGGGGGCTGTGCAGGGGTGGCATCACTGGAGAGTGAAGCAGTGTGATGGTCAAGGTGCTCGTGGGAGCCAGTGGTGATGGCCTTTACTCTACACATTCCGGGCCCCACATGGGGAGGATATAGGGATCTCAAGAGCACGGTCCCATACAAAGTCACAGGAGGTGTGGTAGACCCCTTACTAGCGTCTAAGCATCTAGACTCTTGAGATACTCCTCCTGGGAGCAAGAAAACTCTGGGTCTGCTGGCCTAGAAGCACTGCCATGCCTCATAAGGCAGGACCAGTCCTGCCGGGCTGGAAAGAAGCCACCAGAACTGGATCTCTGTGAGGTGAAATCTAAATGGAAAGAAGGGAGCAGAGGATCTGCTGGATCCTGCTCTAAGGGGTGCCAGAATGTATGAATCCCCGCCATGTGTGCTCCTTCCCTGTCTCACTCCGCAGGGACACGAAGCTGCTTCCAGACCCATCATCATCAGAATGAAATAGGAGTACACAGAAATATGAACAGCAGCAACAGAGAGCATCTTATATAAAATATATCTGCTACATTTTTCTTATTTCAAAAGCAGTAAATACACCTAGTAAAGAAAACACAAATGAGAGGGAAAAAGGGTTTTTTAAAATTATTCCACCACCTAGAGAAAACCATTTTTAGCACTTTAAAATACATCTCTTCATTTTCCCCTGTGCAAAAATATCAATGTTTTAATATTTTATAAAAGGGTGATTTTAACTTCTATGTCATTTTCTAACTTACTTTTACTACCTAATGAAAATATATTGTTTTAGTATGCTTTCATCTACAGAATCCTTTATTTATTGTTTGTTTGGTTGGTTTTCCTGCAGAGCTGGGTTTGGAACCCAGAACCTCAGGCATGGTAGGAAAATGCTTCTACCACTGAGCTACAGCCCAGACCTGCAGTGCTATTTTAAATTTTATCAATAAATATATCATAATTTACTCAAACATTGCCTGGTAAGACTTTAAAGTCTACTGTTTGATTCTGAGGTCAGAAAACAATTCTAGATGGCAAATTCTATTTCAGATAAATGTGATGCTCTCTTGGCCTCACAGATCCTGGCAAGGATTAGAGCAGTTGTCCTGCTACTGAATTCTTTGTTTTTTAATTTAAAAAATTTATTATCTCTAAGTAGTTGTACAAAGGAGTTGCCATTTAACAAAGCAGTCCATGAATTCTCAACATTCTCTTCTAAGCACAAGACTGTGCTGTTCTCTGTCTTCTGTGTTACATAACCTATTGGTGTTTCTAGCTGGGCTGCTGTAACATTATAACATTATTAATTATACCTTTTACTTAACTGGGGAAGTCCTCCAGTGAATGAACAGTGATCCATCTTCCCGTGGTTCACTTAAACCAGAGTGTCATACAGAATGTTATTGGACTGCTGGGTTTCAGGAGGAAACCACCCTTGTGAACAAATACAGCAAGAGCTTAACAGAACATTAACTTATCCCTTGACATGTATCCGTGAGTCTTTCCAAGAATGTTTCATAAAAGGCTAAGATCCATCTTCAGAGATTATTCACAGGAGCTCGCTCTCGCTGTGCCTCATCTCCTTTCAGTGCACAGCTGAGCACAGCCACAGTCGCCCATGGGAGCTTTCTCCTCCACACACTTCCTTTTTAGCATTAGTCACTTTGAAGAGAGACACTTTAGCTATTTGCCTTTGCTTTGATTTAGAATGAATGTTCTGTACCTTCCACCTTTCCTTGGACACCTGGCAGTGGAGAACCACTCTTGGCTGTCCACCCTCTATGTCTCTTCCCTCATTGAAGTAACATCCTATTTACTTTGGGAGACCATCACTCCCTCCATTCTCAGCCACTTCCATCTTCCAACTAGAACTTGTTGTCCCTCCTCCCAACACAGTGATTGGCTCAAAGGGAGGCACAGACCTAAGCTAGTCCAATTAGAGGCTCTTTAGAGGAACTCTGGGACAGACTCCTTTCTCTTTTATATGACTCCCCACTCCCAGGTACTGGTAAACATCTTTAACAATAAAGAAAGCCAGCCTTTGGATGAAGAGAATAGAGACAGAAAGACACTGAAATTTTTAAGCCACTGGATCAAACTCTCCCTAAAGTCAATTCTCCAATTGTGTCTTTAAAATATGTAAGCCAATACATATTTTTCCCCAAGTCAATTTGGGAAAGGTTTTCTCATGTTTATAGCCTAAAGCTAACCTCATATAAATGGTCCTACTTATGAAGCAAGTGTAGCAGATCCAAGCTTTCTGTCCTTTGACAGCTAACTCCTTACTTAGAACTCCTTACTTACTTGTCTTCCTCTGTCATGTGTGGACATCCTGTCGATTAAGCCAAACTGCTGCTTCTCAACTCCCTTCCTGCACCTTTCTTCTTTTTCTTCACCCCAGGTTTTCAATCTTTGCTCCCTTTGCATCCTGGTATCATATTCTCTTTCCATAGATGACAAAGAAATGGGAGAGAATCCCCCAGCTTCCATTTTCTTTCTTTCCCTGAAGGTAAGTGTAAGAACCTTCCTGACTACAGCAACGTGCTGCTAACCATTGTAATGAAATATGCAAAAAAAGGAAGTTACAAACACACAGTGTTCCCTGGGCTGCAGAAGGTCTTACCATTGTTGTCTTTGGTCTGTCTGTGTTCTTGGCACCACCTCTGTCCTGGGCGGCTCCAGCATGTCTTTCCTCCTATGATGCTGGCTAAACTTCTAAGTCTAGAAAAATTCAAGCTGATGACCTGGTTAGGTCTGGGAGCTTCCTGCGTTACAAGTTACATCTGTCCTCCCATTTTGGTGACAAGTATGGGTTCCTGGTGTCCTTAGTGGAGAAAAACATTTCCTATCTGGTCTCCAAATATTTCCATGCACTTCATGCCACTCTGCTCCTACTTGATGAATATATACCTCTTATCTCCCTTTCTCACATAGCCAGTCTTTGGAAATCCCAGCCTAGCAAACAACACCTATTGTTCATTCCTCAGTATTTTCTCTACATCATAAGAGTATCCTAATCTTCACCAGGCATAATGGCTCAGCTTCTTGGGAGATGGAAATCAAGAGGCCCACCAGTGCAAGTTAGCGAGACTTCCATCTTCACAAAAAAAAAGCTGGGTATGGTGGCCTTCCCCTGTCCGTCCCAGCTATGTAGGAGATGCAGAGGAGAAAGATCATAGTCTAGGCTGGCCTGGGCAAGAAAAGCAAGACCCTACGTGAAAAACAACTGAAGCAAAGAAAAGCCTTAGAGGTACAGCTCAAATGGCAGAGCACTTACCTATCATGCATGAGAAATCAGAGTTCAAACCTCAGTACTAGGAAAAAAAAAAAAAGGAGCCCAATTTCCTTTTGAAAGCCACCTCCTCTCTCTCTATATATAGTTTAGATGGGAATGGCCTTCATCTCATCTCACTGATGGGCTCCAGTTAACTTACACCAATCAGCAAAGCCCATGCATTGGACTACTAAAAAACTTACTACTAAAGTCTGTCTGCATCTCAGCCTGGCTGGTATCGGGTCCTGCGGCTTCCTGGGTGACTCCTGGCTCCAGAAGCCCGCTCCGTTTTTCTTGTTCAGATCTTTGTTCCAGGTAGTGTGCCTTTGGTGCCTCTCATCTCAGCAAGAATGTCTGCCATGGGCACAGGATGAAGGGAGATTAGGTGACTTGTTGTTACTGTTTTGTTTTTAACCTGTCTGATCCTTGAGCTTTTTGAACAGGTGCTCTACCACCCGAGCCATACCTACAGCTGCTTTTTGCCTTGGCTATTTTATGGCGCTGTTATGGGAGATAATGGAAACTTTTGGAGGTAAGACCTAGATAGAAGAAGGTGGTCACTGGGGATCTGCCTTTGAAGGTTACATTTTATCCTCAGTCACTTCCTTCTTGATATCTACTTCCAGTCTTTATGCCAGGGCTGGCCTGGTCTGTGATCCTCATACTTACATTACTGGAGATGACAGGCATATGCTACTGTACCTAAACATTGTGCTTCCATCCATAGCTAGGATAACAGTGCGCAGCCCTTGGTTGAGATGGAGTCTCATGAACTTACACACCTGGGCTGGCCTCCAACCAGCATTCTCTGATCTCTGCCTCTCAAGGATTACAAGTTTAAGCTACCATGCCAAGCTATCATATTTTTTATGTGACTGTTCGAAGCCAAAGTCTGACCCTAGGTCCTCTGCCAGTTATAGTCTACCTGGCCCAAGGTATCTATCCTTGTTTATAACTTGTGTTGCTACTCTCCACAAGCTTCTGCTTCCTGACTAAGGAACATATTGGGTCCCCACTCTTGTGGCAGCCCTGGAATGACTGATTGACCTTAAGTCAGCATCTTGTTCATTGCTCCTTTTGTTTGCATTATTTGCTCCTCCCATCTTCTCAAGTCACTGGTGACTCATTTGGGAACTAATAGAGTTCTTCCCTCCATCCTCCATCCTGATAGCGGTCATTTTAGTATTGTCGGCTTATAACATAAAAATAGCTGATATATGAATAGACAGGATTTTTCATCAAGAGAACAGGTGGGCTGATGATCACACACCAACTACCACCCATGACTAATCTGTTTTGTCCTTTTTTATAGACATAGCTGAGATGGGCTTTATTCATGATTCTTTCCTGGAAAGTGTTTAACATTCTAAAGATTCTGATTCCTGAATGAAATTGATTTGTATTGGTGTTCCAACCTACATTAGATTTTCATCACTGCTATATAAACCATTTAATGGGGGGAGAGTTGTCACCACCATAGTTTCATCATCCAAGGATTATTTCCCCCTCTCAATTTAGCCAAGTTGTCTGCATTCATCTTGCAACTCTGCTACTTCTTAGCAGGGTGATCTTAAACTCTGTGGCTTGGTCTCCTTGCGTGCAAATGGTAATAGGACCTCTAGCATACAGTTGCTAGGAGAATTAACTTAGTACAGGATTTTGAAGGTCTCAATCCATGGTGGTTTGGCCTCTTTCATTGGGCAGAACCTCATGACATGGGAAGACATGTCAGAGGAGCTTCTTTAACCTCATGAAAGAAAGGAAGTAGACATCAAGAAGGAAGTGACTGAGGACACCATGTAACCTTTAAAGGCACATCCCCAGTGAGCTACTTCCTCCACCCAGGCCTCTCCTCCAAAAGTTTCCCTCATCTCCCACAGGCACCAAAAATGGGGAGCAGTCCTTTAGCACATGAGCCTATGGGGGACATTTCATACTCTGACTCTCACAAAAGCCCACCAATATTTTCACTGACGTTATACATTTATTTGTTTGTTTGTTTGTTTAGTCAGTCACTCAGTCATGGGGCTTAACTCTGGGCCTGGGCACTGTTCCTGAGCTCTTCAGCTCAAGGCTAGTGCTCTACCACTTGAGCCACAGTGCCACCTTGTTCACTGACTTTAATGGGAGATTTTTTTTTTAATGATCTGTGCTTATAAACCAGTTGTGATAAGGGTGCTATTCTTTGATTGTGCTCTCCATCCCCCTAAATTCCCTGTGTTGGAAATAATCCCTAAACTTATATGTTAATGGTACCTGGAATTGGTAGACAATTAGGATTAGGTATTTATACCAGAGTGGAGCTCTCACAATGGAACTTCTGGCTTTATAAGAAGAGAGGCCTCAGCTAGGAAAGGAGATTTCATTGCTTCTTGCCATGTAATACCATCGTGTTATCATGTAGCAGGAAGCCCTCACCTATGGCTCAGAAGTGTGGCTCAGTGGTAGAGAGCTTGGCTAGCATTCATGAGGATCCTGGTGTTATCCTCAGCACTGCAAAAGAAGAGAAGAGAGGTGAGAAAAAGAGAACAGCAAAGGGAAAGGGAAAAAGTAGAGAGGGGAGGAAAGAGGAGGAGAGGGGAGGGGAGAAAAGGAAGCCTATGTGTCAGCTGCTAGCTGGCATTGTCCCGGCAGCATACAGCTCTTGTGAGTTAACTGAGTTAATGTATATACATTTATAAAGCATTGTGTATGTGTAATGTATATAAATGTATAGCAATGGTAAACACTAATGTGTATACTAATGTTAATGTATAAGCTAGCCACTTATCCATAAGCTATATATAAATAGTTATATGCTAGCTACTCTTCCCTCTGTTTAGTCTATAATTTCAGAGCTGATCCACCTCAACCTCCAACTGTAGGACAACATTTCATCCACATTTTCCTGAACCAGAGGTCTGCTGCTGCAATCTCACCAGGAGAACTTCACAGCTGGCCAGGTCTGAGGTAATGATCAACTTGCTCCTGATTAGTAAATGAAACTCTTCCTTTTATAACTTTAACTGATTAGTATTGTAAAAGAAAACAATCCAGATAGGTAGATACATAGATAGATAGATAGATAGATAGATAGATAGATAGATAGATAGATAGATAGATAGATAGATAGATAGATTCAGCATCACAATGATAAGGGCAGAGTGAACATTTCAGATTCAGTTCTTGACCCTTTTCATTTCCCAAAGGGAAGTCCTGAGAAGTCAGGGTTGCAACTTCTAGAATATCGTTGGCTTTCCAGTCACTTGCTGTCCTCTTATTGTCACTACAGGAATTAATTCCCGTTCTTTGCATGTTTTGTCCTTTGAGTGTCATGCTGTTTGGATTTCAGAAGGGAAGGGAGGAAGGATGAAAGGCTATGCTCAATCCACTTTCTGTTACCAGGCCTTCCAGAATTAAAGAAGCTTTACTGAGCAATGGACAGGCAGCCTCTGTCCCAGGTAGCCTATCTTTTCTGCCTAAACCTAGGCAGAAATTAAATCCTCAAATTTTAGTAAATCTTTCTAAGGAAATGTGAGCACTCGGGAACCTAATATGCTTCAAGGCAAAATGCCTTTGTTCTAAAAGAAATAATAGATTTCTTCCTAAGAATGAATCCCTGAGCTTTGTTCCATGAGAATAGTCTTGGCCCTGCAGCCTGCAGCAACACAAATGAAAGCAACTTGATGAGGCTCCTGCTCCCCTCAGATCCCCATCCCTGCTTTATCTGCTGGGGGAGGGGAGAAAAATCTATCCTTGGGGCCCCCAAACAAGCACTAGCTCTTCATTGGGCTTGATGCCGTGTTCATGTTCTTGGGGACTGGTGAGTTTTGTCTTTTTTTCTGGTTGTTGTTATTGTTTGTTCCCTACAGTATGAGAGGCTATGGCCAAGCTACACGGTCACCTGCCCCTGGCCAGTTATCTCTACTGTCAACAGCTGCCACTATGACTACAGACAGAAAAGAAGAAATGAGGACACAATTCAGTCATCTGAAAATAGCATTCGGAAAGTGCCAGTTGCTGACTCAATCACCTTGAAATGATACAACTTGACATGGTGGGTTAGGATGAGCTGCCCTTTCAGATAATGTGTGCATGTGCACGCGCGCACGCACGTGCACGCACGTGTGCACACACACACACACACACACACCCCTCAGAGCCCCTCCCTAAGTGCCTCCCACTTCCCTTCTCCACCAAACAGCTGTGGTAGTGAAGGAGGATGCAGGAAAGATTCAGGTTTGTTATAAAGCAAGGCTTGTGCAATTTGGGGAGGTGGTTCCTTCCACAGGAAAAGAGCTACACAGTTGTGGATGTGATCTTGAATGTTCGCTTAAATGGGAAAGGAAATTTAAACAACTTAGGACATTTTAAAAGATGATTAGTCTGCAAAAATATTAACATTACTCATTTTACACATCTCTTCAATTTTTATTTATTACTTTTTAATCTCTCTGTGTGTCTCTGTTTTTTTCTCACTGTCTGTCTCTGTCTCCCTCTCTCTGTCTCCCAGTCTCTCTCTCTCTCTTTCTCTCTCTCGTTCATACCAGTTTCAGAGCAGCATATGTCAAGTCCAGTCACTCACCTGGTGTGCCAAAGAGAGATGAGTCACGAAGGAAAGAAGAACATGCATGAGGGATGAGGAAGGGTATGCATTCCAGCTCATCTTCTACAGATACTTGCTTTAGGTTTAAATAGAGGAAGAAGAGTCGGAAGCAGAGAGAAGAGTCTCCCAGCCCTGGTCTCCAGTGGTCATAGATGGCGGGCACAGGTGATCCTGTTGTTTGTTGTCTCAGGATAGGATGGGCTGGACCTTGGGACAGTAGAAGTTGTTGCCTGACAGGTGGTGCGTCCAGGGGAAGCGCTGATGACCCTTTCCCTGAGGCTTTGCCTAAGCTTTGTGGTTGGGTGCTTACATGTTCATGTGTGCAATCAGTTACCTCTGTTTACACAGTTAAGGTATTCACCCTGATCTGAGCACTGCACAATGCATTCATGTATCAGAATATCACATAGTACCCCATAAGTAAGCACATTTTTTCCTCTTGGCAGTACGAAAGTTTGAACTCAGGACTTCAGGCTTGCTAGGCAGGTACTCTACCATTTGAACCATGCACACCTCCAGTTCACTATGTTTTTTTTGGCCAGTCCTGGGCCTTGGACTCAGGGCCTGAGCACTGTCCCTGGCTTCTTCCCGCTCAAGGCTAGCACTCTGCCACTTGAGCCACAGCGCCGCTTCTGGCCGTTTTCTGTATATGTGGTGCTGGGCAATCGAACCTAGGGCCTCATGTATCCGAGGCAGGCACTCTTGCCACTAGGCTATATCCCCAGCCCCACTATGTTTAATTCTTTTGTATATTAGCTAAAAATAAAGATAAACATTTGATGTGGCTTTTGTTTCTCCTGTTAGGCTGACCAATGCTCCCAAAGCATCAGCTTTTCCTTTTCACTCTACTAGCGCCAGTCAAGGATAATTCCTCTGCCATTTCCCCATGGATTCTGGGAAACATCACCCTGGCTGACCTCCTTCCCACCGATTTCAGTCTAGAACTGTTTCAAAAAAACAGTTTCTAAAAGTATCATAATTAATACTGTATCTTATGATAGGGTCCATCCAGGGCTAGAAAATGAACAGAAAATAAGGTGCCTTTGTTTTACTAAATAAAAATAGAACACCCAATAGAATTCAGTTCCTACCTTCAGCCTTCAGAATGCATTATTATTATAAATATGTATTTGATTAATATATGATTGAAATACTTAACCTCCCGGGGTCGCTCAGTTGATCTTGGAACTTGTCAACCTCCATGGTTACATGAAGTCTTAAAACCTCTATTTGTATAAATGTAATCCATACAAACATATTTTATATGTATTAAACTATGTACACACACTCTGTTGGCTCTGTCACTAGATTGAAATATCTGACCTACCCTGACCCCAGTTTTACAGTGAAGGGCCAATGGTCGTGCAGAGTTTCAAGGTAAGACAAAAATCTGGAGTTAAAGAGAAAATACACCCCAGCAAAAAGTGTTGAACTATAACTCCTATTTTACTATCTACCTAGGTCATGAACCCTCTAGTTGTTACTTTTGTTTAATTACCAGCTATAAGCCACCTTAGTAGCTTGAGTTGTCTCCCTATCTGGGCTGTACCTAATCTCCCTGGTACAAACTACATAAATTTTGCAGTTTCTGCCTTTAAAAAACCCCACTAAACTTCCCCTCAGGGCCAAGAGCTCTTTGTTGGGCACTAGCCACTCTCAACTGCTGGCTTTAATAAACGACCTTCAAATTTCTATGTGTGGGGCTCCTCTGTTTGGATTTATCTGGGTATAACACTATCATTATAAGTATAAAGTTTAGATTAATGTAAGCCTGATTAAAGTGATAGACTTAGGGATTCTTCTAAATTCCCTGTTAGGCTAAATGGCACAGAATGCTATTTGGGTTTTCCTGGATTATTTTCCTTTGTTAGCATATTCATAATTGAGTAAAAGGCTTGGAATGCCAAAGAGGAATAAGAAATAGAACATATTTTGGCTTCCTCCATGTTGTGGTGTATATCAGCTTTCTGCGTCTGCCAAAACAAAACTGAAATGGCTTTTTAAAACAAAAAAGTTATGGTTTTATTTCTGGAAGCCAGAAATTCAAAGTCAGGGTGTAGGCAGGGCCAGTTCTCTCCAGAGGAAAGAGGGAAGAAGTCTTCAGCATCGGGAGCTCCTTGGCATGTAGCTACATTGTGTTAATCCTCTGGGGTTTTGTTTGCTTGCTTGTTTTATTTACATAATTTTTTGAGGCAGGTAGTAGTCCTTTGTAGTCCAGGCTGGCTCAGAACTCATTATGTAGCCCAAGCTGGCCTTGACTGTGTGATCCTCCTGCCTCTACCCTTTTTGTCACCCCATGCTGGGCTTACTGATATGTGCCACCATACCAAGCCTCAGTGCTCTGTCTTCATCTTCTCTTTGTGTCTACATCCATCATCTTCCCTCTGTGTATCCTGTGTTCACTCATGTTGTATCAGGACCTAACTTTCTGATCTTTAACTTGATTACCTCTGTGAGATCATTTACTGCTAGCTCTCAGGAACCTGAGGCAGGAGGGTCTCGAGTTCAAGGCCAGACTGTGCTACATAGAAAAACCATGCCAAAAAACCCCACAAAAAAACAAAAACCAACCCCTTTATTTCCAATCCCTCAATTACTGGGAATTAGGATTTCAATAGGGAAGAGGAAGGATGTACAGTCAACCCCTTAACAACATATTAATATATTTTGTACTCTTTAAGATGATTTGTTTTTGGACTCAGCATGTATGAGGTCCCGAGTTTAGTCTCCAGCTCCACAAAATTTAAAATATACATATTTTGAGTGATAAGCACTTGTGTGTACATTCAAATTTTTACAGTGTCTGCTTTGGTGATACTGGGGTTTGAACTCAGGACCTTAGGCAGGCATTCTACCACTTAAGCCATACCTACATCCCTTCTTTTATATAGTTATTTTTCAGATAGGATCTTGTGTTTTTGCCCAGGGTTAGCCTCAGACAGTCCTCCTACCCATACCTCCCAAATAGCTGGAATTAGAGAATGCCTAGCTTATTTTCTGAGATGGGGGGAAGTCTTAAAAAATTTGGGGGGGCTTGGAATAGCCTCTAATCTCAATCCTCCTCCTCTCTACCTCCCCAGTAGCTGGGATCCCTTGCCTAAGCCACCACGCCTGACAAAAAACATATGCATTTTAACCTTTTTCTTTCAGGTGCAATGTGTAAGCTTTTCATTACTATTAACAAAACAGACAACAGATCAAGAGGAAAGGTAGAACCATTGCTTGCAGGCCTATGGCAAGGCACCTCATCATGGCAGGCTGTGCAGTAGAAGCAACACCGCTCAGGCTCACCTCAGGGTCTGGAAGCAAAAGATGGCTGAGGACAGGGCCCAGGCCCCCAATCTCCTTTAGGGATCTGCCCCAAATGACTTAGCTATGGACCTCGCCAAGGTCTCTCCTCTCCACAAGCACCACCTGGAGGCCAACCTTTGCACACTATGGCCTGCAGGGTCACTCACTATCCACACTGTGGTAGATAATTAGAATGTGTATTGAAAGAGCAGTTCTTAGAGACTATCCAACAATACTCAGCCTCTGCTGTGGGCACAGAAGCCGGGTACAAAATGGAAGCAACCATGCAGCCTGACTAGGAATGGGGAGGTTTATGAGATCCTCAGAGAGGCACAAATGGCTTTGTGCAGGAAGCATCAGGGGAGGGTCCCCCAGTCAGTTGCAGCTCAATGGCTCTGGGGTACACCCACCAGGGCAGGCAGGGCAGGGACACAAGGCATGTGTAGACAAAAGCATCCAGCTAAGGGGAGAGACCAAGTCCAGGCACTGCTCATGCGCAGCACAAGAGACAGCAGGGGAGCCACAAGGAGGCCGATTGCCAACACACAGGGAAGTATGGCCGCTAAGGAGCCAGTGAGGAGCCACTGAGTCCTTAAAGACTAGTTCCAAGCTGGGCTCTGGGGGAGGGCGGGGGTCACGCCTGTAGTCCTAGCTACTCAGGAGGCTGAGATCTGAGGATCACAGTTCGAAGCCAGCGGGGGCCAGAATGTCCGTGAGACTATTTCCAATTAACCACTAGAAAACCTGAAGTGGTACTGTGGTTCAAGTGGTAGAGTTCTAGCCTTGAGCTGAAGAGCTCAGAGACAGAGCCCAGGCCCAAATTCAAGCCCCACAACTGACAGAAGAAAAAAAAAAAAGATCAAGTCTTTGGGACTGGGAATGTGGCTCAGTGCTTGCCTAGCATGCATAAAGCCCTGGGTTCAAACCCTCAGTACCACATACACAGAAAAGGCCAGAAGTAGTGCTGTGACTCAAGTGGTAGAGCACTACTGTGAGCAAAAGAAGCTCAGGGACAGTGCCCAGGCTCAACTCAGATTCAAGCCCCAGGCCATGAGTTCAAGGCCCAAAACTTGGCAAAACAAACAAAAAAAAGATCAATTCCTTGCCCTCCTTTTATGAATCCCTCAACTGCTTTCATTCAGGCGGGGCCTCTTGTGCTGTCTCTCCAGCTGCCTGCTTTCCTGGCTAATTCCCATCTGTCCTCCTTTGCCGACTCTCTTGCGGTCTCTGGCTCCTTCAGGGCAGCCATGGGGCCGGGAGCTCCCTGGCCTCATCTTGCCACTGGTTTCATATTTGTGCCCTGGCTTTAGCTTCTCCCTTCATTGTCCTAACCACTTAATCCATGTGAGTCTCCATGGGTGCCTCACCCTCTTCCCAAGACACCCCTTCAATGAATGGCCTAGGCAGTTGCTCAACTCCACAGGCAAGAGTCATCTTTAATTCCTCCCCATCCCCTGTCCCCCACATAAAAATCCATCTCTGCTCTTCCTGGCTCTACAACTAAGACAGTTTTAAAAAATGTGTGCCAGTCCTGGGGCTTGGACTCAGAGCCTGGGCACTGCCCCTGAGCTGTTTTGCTCAAGACTAATGCCCTACCACTTGAGCCACAGGACTACTTAAAGCTTTTTTTTTTGGTAGTTATTTGGAGGTAAGAATATCATGGGCGGGCTGGGGATATGGCCTAGTGGCAAGAGTGCTTGCCCTGTATACATGAGGCCCTGGGTTCAGTTCCCCAGCACCACATATATAGAAAATGGCCAGAAGTGGCGCTGTGACTCAAGTGGCAGAGTGCTAGCCTTGAGCAAAAAGAAGCCAGGGACAGTGCTCAGGCCCTGAGTCCAAGCCCCAGGACTGGCAAAAAAAAAAAAAAAAAGAATATCATGGGCTTTCCCACCTGGCATTGAACTGGGATTCTCGGATCTCAGCCTCTTAAATAGCTAGGATTACAGGTGTGAGCCATCGGCACCCAACTTAACATATCTTTAATCTGTTTCTCCCATCCCATGGCTGCCACCTTAGACTGGACCCCAGCCGTCCTGTACCTGTATACTTGTTGTTGGGATCCATCTTTCCCCTTGATGGAAGGGGCTTGATGCACCTCCCCCAGCCCTGGGGAATGCGGCCCTTCTACCCCCTCTGGATTGGAATCCAGAGAAACCGGTTGGGCAAACAGCCCCCAACCTTCTAGCCAGCCCAGCGCCTACCAACCCGCCCTGGTTCGGCGTGCTCGAGTGACGATAGCCCTTGGGGGTCAGGTGATACCTTTCAGCCTATCGACATCCTGGCCAAACCCCTCCCTCGGAATCATCTCCCCTTGTCCTTCTCTTAATAAAGTCAGTTCGCTCTAAGAAGCCGGCCCCGTTGCATATGTTCGCCAGACTTCTAGCATAAGGAGGCGAGCACATATCTGCGGCAGATCACGTGCACGCCAGGTCGGAGCTATCTCCCCCGTTCCACTCTAGCTTATTTGCAGGTCGAATGACTAGGGGAGAGGGCGTGAAAAGGAGAGTGGAAAGGAAGAAGAGTCCGAGCCGGGAGGGGCAAAAAACCCCAACACTTGTCATGGGTACCCCACACTTATCCTTATGTAGTCTATTCACTCAACAACCTTAATTATCTTATTCGAATTTTTACCAGCTAGATCTTTCAGTGTGGAATGTAAACTTCTTCCCAGGACTTGGAAGACTTTCTAGGGGCTGTGTCCTGCCTACCCCTTTAATCTCATCATTCTAACCACTAACCTACCTTCTGATCCCCAAACACATCCATCCCTTTCTTGCCTTGAGGCCTTTGCATGTTATTTTCTCTCCTCATGCTCTTCATCCACCCTTTCCCAGCAAATGCCTTTCTGACTCTTCTATCTAAAGGAGGCCTCCAACTTTATTCCCCTGTATTTTGTCATTTTGTTCATTTCCCCTGGAATACTTCTCAGAAAAGGAAACAATGCTTACTTATTTATTTGTTTGTTTGTTTTTTTTTGTTCTCGGTCTCTGACACTTACTTACTCTTCATAATCCACAGCTAGAAGTCTATTTACTGTGTGTATTAGACAAAACTGTACTCCAGGGAGATTCTGAAACACCCCTGTCTGTCCAGCCCCCTAAACCTCCAGCGCTGTTTCATTGTGTACACTCATCATTTGGGTTACTGACTATATGCCATCGATAAGAAGAGGGAAGGTGAGTCAACTGTGGCCACAGAGATGCAGGAGACAGCTTGCCGCACATGCCCAGATCCAAGCCCACCTCTGCCTGGCTCCCATTTACACAGAAGTCTCAGCCTTTAAAGGAGCTGGAAGAGACATAGAAAATGTAAACTTTAAATGCTGTTTGTTTCCTCTTTTACTTGCTGTCTTTCAACATCAGCTCTTGGACACTGTGTTGGACAAACACACCCATTGGCCCACCTTGCTTCCTTTCATATGGGAAACAATCCTCTCCAGTGTGGTTTGGCCTCAGGGTCCCAGGGGCACTAGGACCACCCCCTCCCTCCTAAGTGTATATGTGACCTAGAGCAGCCAATCAGATGACTTCTTTCCCAAGCCTCCAAGTTAGGTACAGGAATGGCAAGTGATCTGACTTGGGCATCCTTCCTGCAACAGTGTTGGGGTTTTCAAGACAAGCATTCCCTCTGGGGTTGTCATTCATCAGCACCATAGAAGTCAGACACTGCTAGCAACCATGTTAGTCACGTAGACAGAATGAAGTGAAATAAGAGATGGGGGGGGGGAGAAGGAGGGAAGGAGGAAGGGAGGGGGGGGAAGGAAACATGGACTTAACCCTATTATTTGAACCTTAAAGCTATTTATGCATTCATTGATTTATGTATCAGAGTTTGAACTAAGGGTCTCATGCTTGATTGGCAAGCACTCTACCACTTGAATCATATCTCCAGCCCTTTTTGCTTTTATTATTATTTTTTTAACAGGATCTGTGTTTTTGGCTAGGCTGGCCTGGACTATGATCCTTCTTTTTACTGTCTCTCATGTGGCTGGTCTACTATACTAGCTTATCAATTGAGATGAGGTCTTGGTTACTTTTTGCCTGGGATTGGCCTTGAACTATGAGCCTCCCCATCTCCATCTCACCAGTAGCTGGGATGGACCACCAGGCCTAGCCAAGTTACTTAGTTTACTTAGTTACTAAGTTTACTTAGTTATTTGATTAACATGTACCTCCTCACTAACATGGTTCCACAAGGTACAGAGTTCTACCTGCTATTGCTCACAGCTAGCCACCAAAGGCAACACATATAGGCAACTCATATAGACACAGTATGTACCCATGTGTGTAAATGAGGCTTTTGTTTCTACCAGCAGTCCAAGTTGATAGCACAATGCTAATATTTAAGAGAAATCAGTTCTATTTCTGACTTTTGGAATGGACTGCCTGGATATGTGGGCCTTGACTAAAATAGAGAAAACTTAATCTTAAGGTCTTATTCAAGCTTATATATAGAATGAGTCCTTTAAATTTTCTCTTTAGATAAAATGGGATATTGATTAAAACTCGGCAAAAAAATAATACCTTCTGGCTCTGATCTTTAAGCATGTGTGTCATGTCTGCGTTTCCGTCATTTAATTTGACTCTAATAGGTCTTTGAGCATCTGTCAGGCTCTAACCTGATTCATCACTCACTCAAAGGCTAAAAATAGAAGGAGATACAAGAGGTTAGCATCGCTTAGCAAGGAGCCTTTTCTCAAAGGGACAGACGTAAATCAGAGGAAGCTTGTCACTCCTGCCCAAAGCCACAGGCTGGGGACGCTGAGTGCTCAACAATTGTTTTAGAATGAAATGAGTCTTGATCAGAAATCGTCCTCATTCGGGAGACGCAGGTTGAGAGCATTTCAGAAGATGGAGATCCGTCCCCAGCCAGCCTCTGCTAATCAGTCAGCCCTGTGGACCCAGCACAGTGGTGATTGCGCAGCCCCTGATTGTCGGCTGTGTGCGTCATGTCTCCAGGGGAACGGGGGGAAGTGGAGTGGACTGTCAGGAAGGAAGATGAGATGGAGCTTCTCTTGAATATTTCTGAGGAGAAAGAATCACTGACCTTGCATGGTGATCCAACTTTCCTCTTGGGAAAATAAAAAGTGGTTTGATTTCCCCCCTTGCAGGGTGCCACATCCTTAGGAAGCCTCAGAAGAGAGGCAGGGGGGGAAATAAAGGATGTAACTTCTCCCTGGCTGGCCCCAAACAAGAAGCTGACCTCTGATGGTTGTCAGATTCAGGGAACAGAGTGAATGAATGGAGCAGCTCTCCTGTGCAGCTCACTTGAGGGTACACAGAGTGTGGGACTGGGATTGTGGATGGGGGAAGGAAACGAGCCTCTATGGGATGTGATGCTGGAGGCTCAGTATAGTATAAGTGTTGCCTGCAGCACCAGTCAGTTCAGGCTGCTATCACAGAGAAACATGGCTGGTGGCTTATACACAGTAGACACTAATTTCCCCCAGCGCTGGAAGCTGGAAGTTCAAGTTCAGAATGCCAATATGGTGAGGTACTGGTTCCAGGCTATGAGTCTGGTATGCTCCAAAAAGTGAGCAAGTTAGCTCCATGGGCTCTTCTTATAAGGGCCCCAAATCCCATCCATGATGCCTCTTCCCAAAGCACCATCTCCCAGCATTACACTGAGAGAATTTCCACACAGGCATGTTGAAGGACACAAATAATAATAGACCCATTTTTTTCTATTAAGATATTACCATTGTATTACCGCAATGATGATATGCACTATTCTGCCCATGAAGTTAATTATCTTTTAGGGAAGTCAAGCAATTCCTTATTTAACTGAAATGCTAGAGACAAGATTCATCCCAAAGATGAATCCCCACTGGCCACATGAAATCCCAGCTCTGGCACACTACCTCTTGAGCCATACTCCAATCTGACATTTTGCTGGTTAGTTGAAGATGGACTCTCAAGGATGTTTCTGCCTAGGCTGGCTTTGGACTGCTCTCCTCAGAATCACAGCCCCTATGTAGCTAATATTACAGGCATGAACCACCAGCACCGGCTTATTGGATAGGATGAGAACCACTTCCCACTGCACAGCCTCCATGGCAGTTTGTGTATGCCACAACGTACCAGGCATTGTACTAGGATGCACACACAGATTTGTAAAACAGTCATGGTTCTTCCCCTCGCAGTGCTTACCATTTAGTAAAAGAGACAACAAAGGGAAAAAAAAAAAAAGGTGTCACCATTGCAAACTGTGACAAGAGTCAGGATAGCCTCAAGGTGAAAACATGACTGGTTTAATCCAGCTATTTGCGCTCAGATCAGTTTCTTACTCTGTATTTCAGTCTCTATAAAATGAAGATAGCAACCGTGCTTACCTCAAAAGGCCCTTGTGAGAGTACATGATACAATCTACGACAGGTATTTAGAAAGCTGCCTGGCGCATAGTAAGTACTGAATACCTTTAACAACCTCATTTCCTACTCTTCATCAATACAATAATGCACACTTGGAATACTTAGCAGGCAGTCATGGTGTGGCCCATTGGTAACACAGTGGCCAGGCTTCTGCTACCTAATGCTCCTTTTATTATTTTATTGCTCTCTACTGCTGGGGTTGGAATCTACAGCCTTGCTTGCGCTAGGCACATGCTCCATCCACTGAGCCACTCCTCTCTTCACAATTCCTGGTGCCTTTGACCATGAAACCTCACCAAGTTCAAGAGCTGCTAGTTTGCTCCCAACGCCTGTGGTCAGCTCTTCCTTCTAGCCAGGACGCTGTGGCATGATAAAGGCTTTGAGACCAGGCCTTCCTGGTTTTGCTGTCTATCTGTTGGCTGGCAATCTTCAACCAGGAGCCCCTGTAAGTTTGCCCCCCCCCCACCCTCTGCAAGGCATCTTGGGAGTTGTGAAATGATGTGTTACAGCACCCAGCAGGGTATTATCACAAGGCAGGTGAGTTCATTTCACAGTGATAGTTGCTGGATACTGCCCAAATGGCTTCCATCTGGTCTGAGGTCCCATCCCACCCCACCCCCCACCCCAGCTGCTATGATTAGGCTGCCCAGCATTCCCAGCTTCTCCAGAGACCTGCCCTCGACAGGGATACCTGTGGAGCACCTTCCCTCTCCTCCCTAGCTGTGGTCAGTCGTCAATGACTGCCCCCTGATCTCCAGGTGGAACCAATTCTGAGGTGCTCTTTCTGCTCCTGGTGGGATCCGGCTGAAAGTCATCTGGAGCTGGAGCCCTCACCTTAGCTGAGCCTTGTGTCTTCCCTCTCCTCTCTCCTCTCCTCTCTCACTCTCCCTTCCCACAGTAAGTCCTGCCATGCATTCAGCCCATCTTCAGCTTTGCTTCTAAGAAACAGGATTCCCCCACAGAGTAAACACTTAACACATCTAACAAAACAATGCTTTATAAATTTTGTGTAATCAACTCAAGGCTAAAGGTTGTATTGCAGGGAGATTCAACCAAAGTCTAATAGATTTTTAACTAATCAGGGAAAGCTGGTTTATTTAATACCTTTAAATGTTGAAACTATGTTGATGGGACCTGTAAGAGATATTAAGGATATATTTAAACTTAAGCTCTGTGACCTGCTTGGATAATATTCCTTCTTTGGTTTCCTGAGGTCTGGAGCTATAAATGTTCTCTAATCCCCTTTTCTCATTTTACTGAGAACAGAAATAAAATCCCACACTTTTAATTTCCCGCCTAGCCATCTAGCATGTTGCGAGTCTCTGCTAGTTTTAAAGCTGAATCAGAATCTTTCCACAGTGATGTCAGTGGATTTTATTGTTCAGCTCTTGCCCAGAATGGGCTATGGATAGCGTTTCCCAAACATGGCGCTACATCCACAGCACCTTTCATTTCCTTTCCCAAACTGAGCCTCTCCAGATCTTGGTTGCTCTGTACTTCACTGGTTGTGACTTGCTTACAGGGGCAGCATTTATGCTCACATCCCCACACGGAGAAGCTGTCCCAGCCCACACAGCAACTCAGCCTCCGGTGCTGGCCAGGGACTCAGCTGCCGGAGATTCTCCACATCCATCTGTCCAGTCATGACCTTTCCTTCCCCCAGTCCTTCTGAATTCTGTCCAGCACTATTACCATATTATGCCTGAACATGGAAAACAGTGTTTTGAAATGAACTTGAACACTGCTGGGTCTCACCTGGGTTCCTCTCCCAGAACAGCTGGCAGATGGTTCAATAGTGATTTGTTTGCTTTCTTGATTTCCATGCTTTCTCTTTTCCTAAGAGCTCCCAGGGGCTGTTGAAAGACCTTAAGCAGAGAACAGACCAGAAGGGGTTGGCAGCAGGGGAGAACTAGGGACTGGAAGGGTCGCTGAAGAAGGAGAAGGGAGGGGAAAGGCTGGAGATGCTGTGAGTCTCTGGATGGATCCTTTACTTCAGGAGATGGCTGCATTTCTCCCAGGGAGGCCTCCTTTCCCTGATGCTCATCCTCCATCCAAATAGCAGTGCATGCAGAAACCATCCAGTTTCACTGTGGAGTCAGTTAGAGCACCACTTTCTATCTGCTGGCCTTGGCATTCCTCTTATAACTTATGAATAGTTCAGGGTATGATTTGGTCTATCTTAGGTGGGTGAACACAGGTACCTTTCTCCTCACCCAAGCTATACTTGAAGCAGGCTATCCTTCCTCCGTGTGTGGCAGTGTGGCTACAGTACCCAGTGACCTGGGCATCCTGGGTTACAATGGCAAGGACCAGCATTTCAATGGCAAAAATGAGCCATCGCTGCTTGCTCCAACCACAAGTCACTCAAAGGTACCTAGTTCTCCCTTGCTCCCACACATGGCCTTCTGTGTGGATGGTTGAGACAAAGCAGACAATAGATGCTGTAGTTATTTTTCCTCTTCTCCTCTTCTTCCTCCTCCTCCTTCATCTTCTTCATTATTATTATAATTATTACTATTGCTATCACTGTTATTTTTTGTAAGGCACTCTGTGGTCAGCCTTCAGCACCACTGTATAAACATGGTGGTGGTCGGGGGCTGGGGATATGGCCTAGTGGCAAGAGAGGCCCTGGGTTCGATTCCCCAGCACCACATATACAGAAAACGGCCAGAAGTGGCGCTGTGGCTCAAGTGGCAGAGTGCTAGCCTTGAGCAAAAGGAAGCCAGGGACAGTGCTCAGGCCCTGAGTCCAAGGCCAAGGACTGGCAAAAACAAAACAAAACAAAAAACATGGTGGTGAACATTTTTGCTGAATTTTTTCCAAAAATAGAGCAGAATACTCAGAATATGTACCCAAACCTTCTAACATGATCAAAATAAGAATCAGTTTTACAAAATTATTTGTGTTTCATTGGTTTTTCTAAAAGCCTCTCCTGAGCCCGTTAGTCAAACAATTTTCTTTTGAAGTGTCTGTGCAATCAGTTTAATTGTATTTACATTGCAAAGCCACACAATTAGCAAGAGTCCGCTCTGACAAAATGAGACGTGCAGGGACACAGAGCATTAAGAGGAGCAATGTTTGTGGAGTGGGGACTAATTGCAGAGTCTGAGTGGTATTTTCATCTTAAGATGACCTTTGTTTCCCCATGCAACCTGGCATCTTAAGAGACCTTTGTTGAGGAGAGTGGGGGTGGGGGCGGAGCTCATGAGGACCCTCTGGCATTTCTCACACACAAAGTAGCCTGCTTCTTTTCAGCACAACCACAGCCTGGCAGATCTACCGAGGATCTTGGGTGAATTGCTGAGCAGATGGACTCTGACACGCCCAATGTTCTCCATCTCCTTTTACTTGTGTACTTCTCTCCCCTTGCTTCTGATCCATAGGCAATGGGATGGATGTAATGATACATGCAGTCATTTGCTATAGAAGATTGCAATGTCCTTACTCTTCCTTGCTGGCTTTCCTGAAGCCAGTTGTCAGGTCACGGGTGGCCTGTGGAGAGGCCCATGGGGCAGGAGCTGTCAGCCAGAAGCAAGAAGTCCCCCTCACCCCCCACTCCCCTCTACCCTCCTGCCCCCTGCCACAGCCTACATGGAAGTGAAATCTGCAATCTTGTGAGCTGAGAAGAGGCTTCTTCCCTAGGCCAACCCCGGGGAGGACGCTGCGGCCTTGGCCTGGCCTGTGACTGCAGCTTTGGGATGAGCCCGGACTAGAGGACCCAGCACAGATGTGCCCGGAGCCCTGGCCCACCATGCTGAAAGAGATTGTGTGTGTGTATATGTGTGTGTGTGTGTGTGTGTGTGTGTGTGTGTGTGTGTTAAGGTGGTCAATTCATAACAATTTGTATTCAGCAACAAGCAGCTAATGCAATTTTTATATTGAAGGGGCTTATTTGGGGCATTGGACGAAAGACCAGATTCTCCATTAGTGTGAGTAGTGAGTCCTTTGTTACTCAGATTTAGGTTTTGGTGGTATACAAATAAGTCAAACTTTAGTACACATTTTTTTTTCACTCATGGGGCTTGAACTCAGGGCCTAGGCACTGTCTCTGAGCTTTTTTGCTCAAGGCTGTGCTCTACCACTCAAGCCACAGTGCCACTTCCAATTTTCTGGTGGTTAATTGGAGATAAGAGTCTTGTGGACTTTTCTACCTAGGCTGGCTTTGCACTGTGATCCTCAGATCTCAGCCTCCTGAGTGGCTAGGATTATAGGCACGAGTCTCCTGCACCCGGAAGTATACATGTATTTGACCTCTAAAGACCCTCAAATCATTTAGGCACACAGATATACCACAGATATTTCAGATTATTTTCTGGAAATCAAGGTGTACTTGTCTCTCTAAGCCAAAAGTCTTCCTTTAGAAATGGTTTTGCATTGCCTCATCTTCCACTATCACCTTGTCCGACAGAGAACTGCCACTTACCAAGAATGCTAATACCTGTCTCCCAAGCGGGTGTGTGTTCAGGAGGTAGATGAGTGGACCAGTTATTATAAATCCTCTGTGGCATTCCTGTCTGCTTAAGACTTCAGATTCCTGTCTCCACAGCACCTGGAGGAATGTCTGGCATCTGGGTGTCATGATCACAAGCTGGCACTAAGACTCGGGTTTAAACAACCAAATATGAAATTCAGACCTCTTTCAGTAGGTGCCTCTAGCTTGTTGAGTCCAGAATCGTGGTTGAAGGAATGTAGAGGATGAATTTGGGCGTATCTGAAATTATGTTCTCTTCCTCCTAAAATGTAAAGAGTACTTTCTCACAATCCTACTATTTGGGGGTGAGTGGTTTGACGTTGACTTGGGGGTCTGCTGGAATCTGACTCTGGTTATGGATGTGGCATAGATGAGCAATATTTGGAGTGGGCTAGTAAACTTTCATACATGGCCAGGTAACTGCTCAGGGAAATCCTTCAGGTCTTTGAACAGCCTGGGATGAGCTTCATTAGAGCAGGAAAAACATTCTTTTGTTGGCCCAGGAGGCTCTCTGAGTCCTGGGGTTTTAGATTCTTGGAATTATCTGTCACTTCCAAAATACCTCCATCCCAGTACTTGAGAAAATAACCACTTTTTCCCAATCAATGCCCTGAAAGAGCTGATGGACTGTGAATTCAGTCTATTTGAAATTCACCAATTGTCAGCACCCATCTCTGCCTCTAATTTTCAGCTTCATTACCCAGGACCTGCATAGGATGAGTGCTTTAGGGGTGTCATAGAAACTTCCTCATTCACTGCCTGTGCTTTGAAGTGAGAATTGAAATCCTTTAAGCCTATCATTTTTTTCTTTAAACTTAAAATTATTTTTCATGCAGTTAGATGGACGGCTCACCTCCTTGCCCTCATTCCCCTCAGTGCACCAGAGCCTAGCTTTCAATAGGCACTTCATTCACCCAGGGGTCTGCCGGTGATTATTTTGCATTTTGTCACCAGGTGCCATGGACTACTGTGAACATAATTCATGCTGTAATCAAGGTTCAATTCGCCATGTGTCTCCCACTCTTTTAAATTCACCCAGGGCTATGGTTGAAGATGATTTTTCTCTATCCTTGGATGAAATTTCTGACAGATTCTGGGTCTCGCTCTCTCTCTCTCTCGCTCTCTCTCTCTCTCTCTCTCTCTCTCCTTCTGTTTACCTTCTTCCCTACCTACTAGCTGTCATTTTCTTTCTCAGGGGTGGAGGTGGGATAGAGATGGAGGGACAGGAGTAAGGGAGTTACTATTTGATCTGGTGGCTTCACACTGTCTGGTCCTTGCACATGATTAAAGCTTGTAGCCCTAGGGGACCCATGGGATGGCACAGTGGATTCTTTCCCTCATGGCCTGACACAGGAATTTTGGAGATGTCCTATAGGCCCTGTCCTATGTAGTTCCTTTAACTCCTTTATATATGTATTCCAGGTTATCTCTTTCAACTCCTTTGTTCCCAAGTGGCCAGCTGTACAGCTTTGTTCTGCTGATCTCCTTATGAGATGACTCTTGGCCAGGCCCCACCTTCTTCCTGAGCAACCCACTCTGGTCATGAACATTCTTTGTCCCTTGCTCCAGCAAACTCTGGGAATGCCCACTGATCCCAGAACAGCAGCCCTGCCGGCTCCTCCACTTCTGAAGCACAGAACCAGCCCTTCTTGACTCTGCCTTTTGGTGGAATTGGACTGAGTGAAGTCTGCAACCTGCTTCCAACAGCAGGGGACATGTCTGGAAGACTTCCTGGGGAGACCCCACACCTTCCCCTCAGCCAGTTGGGTGATCCCACCCCTTCCTCTCAGCCAATGGAGAGATGACTCACTACAGAACCAAAAGCCTCCTCAATGGGGTCTCCTCCATCCTCATGATAAATCCAGTATGGCCAGGGTGAGGTGGGGGAAGACTCTCTCTTATTCTAGCATCCTGAGATATAATGTCAGCAGAAATAATGCAGTAGACATAGCTCTTACTGACTCATTGACCACTGGTTATTCTGTTCTACCTCTCTCCCATCCTTTCCATGTTCAAACCCAAATGGACCCAGCCAAACCCAGCTATCCAGTACCTTGGGAGCTCTTTCAGAGAAGGAACCCTTCAGAGTACTGATAATGCTTGCTTGGGAAGTGGAGATTGGAAGATCACAGATCCATGCCAGCCTGGGGAATAAAGCTGTTATCCTAGGCTACTTGGAAGGTTGAGATTGGGAGGAGTGCTCTGCCAGGCTAGCCTGGGCAAAAAATCTGAGCAATTCTGTCTCCATGAAGGGACTTTTGGGCTGTGACCATGGAATTCAAGCTTTCAATTTCCCACTTTTTTTTTTTTTGCTTAATGAAAAGAAAAATCTTAGCCAAATTATAAACTGCTCTTTTAAAGATGGCAGTTCATAAGGATGAAGTGAGAGCACATTTAGAGTGATGGTCCATATTTTGCTGTCTTGACTATCCTCAAGTTTCAGAGCCTTGAGAAGATCATTCAGAAATAACTTGGTTATCTTTAGGAGGTCTTGAAGAGTGGATTTCAGGCAAGTCTGTCTACGGCAGTCTCTAGGAATGTGATTTCTTATCCTCTGCCCATCCACCTCCATTTATATCCTTTGCCCAATAAGCCACTGTGTTGTGCACTTCCACCCCAAGCTGCTGGTGGAGAACCCTGATCATTGTCCTAAGGATGTCCTCCTTCCACAACCCCCTCGTCCACAGCCAACCCAGGCAATCCAATCCATGGCACCACAGTTTCCTGTTACCTGAAACTTAGAATGTGGCCAAACTGGCCTTCATCCTCACAGAAGAGGGAGAAGGCTCTACCAGGTATGGCTTCCTGTCACATAATCTGACACAAAGTATAGTAATACAACAAGCAAATAGAAAGCTCCAAAGATTTCCTATTGGGAAAGCCAGAAGCCATATTTCTGGACTCCCTTAAAGCTAGATTGATACTTATGACACCGTGTCTGCCAATTTGTGGGGCATAAATGGGGTATGACAGCTAGAACGGAGAGCAGCTTCCCCACTAAGCTCAGTGCTAGAAGCATTTGCTTCTTCTCAGGGAGAAGGGTAGGGAGGAGGATTAAGAGCCATTTTTTTTTCTGACTACGTTATTCCTCTATTCAAGCTTTGTTTCTGGTGCTCCTAAAGATTCTATGAGCTCTTTAGTTCTTTCATATATTTATTTCTGGTGAAACTACCACAGTAAATTCTATTTCTGCAACTGAGAAGCTTGGCCTGTGATAATGTCCTTGTAAATTTGAACTCTCATTCATTTCTTTCCACCCTCCCCTCACCAGCAAGAGAGCTCCAGCCTGAGGACAAGGGAGTTTGGGTGGCGCAGCCCTAGAGATTAGCCTTCTAGGGGCCCAGACAGATAGAAGGGGGGAATTATTGGGGACAATAAGAAAATAAGCTTCTCTGCAGTGTCTCCCACAGTCAATATGTTGCTTCTAGAACATTAGAATAAGCACTGATTATTCACTCCAAGTGTCAGACATGAGGGCATGCATGTGATATCTGGATGTTGAAGAATTCATGTATGTCCAATCAAAGGATCAAGGTATACCAATAGATGATCAAATGCTTTTCTCCAGACTTTATCATTAGCAAAACCATCGCAAGGCTAGTAAAACTATGGACAGGTCCAGATTCAGGGATGTGTGTTCCATCCACAGAGTGGGCTGGTACCTTGCCATTAGGGGGCTTAGGTCTACTTCACCATTGGCTGGGCAATGAACCCACAGCTCTCCACTTTAGCTTGTGGATATGGATTTGTATGTGTGCATCATATTTCATTTGTTATCCTTTTTAAGACACACTATTATTATAGGCAAGATGTAAATAATCCTGTCAATTATATTAGAATAAGTCCTTGATTGTAAAATCTGCCTTGGTCACAGATGTTAAGTTGTAAAAAAAAAAAAAAGTGTCCCTTAGAGTTGCTTGTGTACAAGTGTATAAGAGAAAAAGAGATGAAATTAAGAGTGCACATAAAAGGCACAGTTCAGTTTTAATAGTCAGTATTGTCACTATTTCTAAGACAGGAAAATAACTATTGTATTGTGTTTTATATTTACCTAGCTAATTTTAATAGCATTTAAAAACTATCACCTACGTGAGCTTCTTCCTTTCACCCTTTTCCTTCTTTTCTTGTTCCTTTCTTCCTTCTCTCTCTTTCTTTCCTCCCTTCCTCCTTTCCTCTCCTTTCTTTCTTTTTCTTTCATTCCTTCTCTTTTTCTTTTTCTTTCTCTCTTTTTTCTTCCTTTCTTTCTGTGCCAGGACTAGTGCTTGAAGTCTGGGCACTGGTCCTTAGCTTTTTCACTCAAGGCTGACATTGATACTTGAGCCACAGCTCCACTTTCTTTTTGCTGGCTAAATGGGCTTTTCTGTCCAGTCTGGCTTTGAACTATGATCCTCAGCCTCCTGAGAAATTAGGATTCCAGGCATGAAGCTATGGTCCTCAGCCTTGGTACTTGTTGGAATTGCCATAAACAAGGCTGTTTATGAATACAGTATATCTTGATCAATGTCACCCCTTTCAACATCCTCACCCATCCCCCCTACCCATTTCTTCCCTCACTCTTCTTAACTTATAGGATACACATTGGATTCTTGACTGCACTTCCCCCCTCTTTTCCTCTTCATTTGTCTATCCCTTTCACCTTGACCCCACTTTCGAGTATCCACTTTGTGATACTTTATTTTTCTCAACTTTGATTTTGCCTTTCTAAGGAATGACTCTGTTTGAGTCTCACTATGTAGCCTAATCTAGCCTGAAACTCATGATCCTCCTGCCTCTTGTTTCTGAGTGCTGGGATTGCAGGTGTGCACTTCCATGCCAGGTCTATCCTGTATTTAAATCATTGCTAGATTATTATAATAAGCTAGCTACCACATTGTAAGTGCTATTAACATGCATATTATATTGTATAGTTTAGGGGATAATATTGAAGTCTGTACGAAATATTTATTTTCAAGCTGCAGTTAGTTGAGTTCATGGTTATTGAGTCCAGGGTTGATGCAGAAGGCTGACTGCCCTTGGTGTGGTTTGGCGGTCTCTAATATATTTACCAAATGGTCTGGCTACAGCCTCCTCCAGTCCCAGTGATTGTTTTCCTGCTGCTGACAAGCTTGTCTGGGCATAGACAAGCTTCCTTCTGACTTGAAAGGCTACCTCTTCTCAGCATATGCCTGCATTGCCATCCCCTGAAGTGATACCCAAGGCTGAGGGAACTGCAGGACTGGCATTTGGGCTCCTTCAGCGTTTCCATGGAAGTGATATCAGGGAGAATGGGTTTGTTTTCTTCTCTCCTTGAGCAATGAGGTTTCATCACTTGCTCAGTGGTTTGCAGCCTTTGGAATAATGTCCCCAGACACATTTCTGTCAGCAGCTTGCTGGGAGCCTGGACACACAAAGGAGACGTGCACATGGCTTTGCCCATGAGCCTCTTTTGCCCAGTCAAGCCAGATATCTACACCAAAGCAAGCAGGCAGCCGGCAGGGCAGATCTGCTGAGCCCCTGGGAGATTTTTAATTCCTAGGATGGAAAAGAATGGAGCCTTTGTGAAAGCCTGAGTTTATGGTTCAAAAGCTGGAACAGAAGCCTAACTGTGGGGTTCAGCTGCTCTGAGGAGGTCCACAAAGCTCTTTTCACTCACTCAGGGAAATTATTGTATGCCTTCTGTGTACACATGGCAAGCACAGAGGATGTAGCAGTTAATGAAACAGACAAAATCTCTCTCCACATAGACTTTCCTCCTAGAAGATGCAAACTAGCCAGGTGCTGGTGGCTCATGCCTGTAATCTTAGCTACTCAGGAGACTGAGATGGGAGGGTTACGGTTCAAAGCTAGTCTGGGCAGGAAAGTCAATGAGACTCTCATCTCCAATTAACCAGCAAAAGGCTGGAAACAGAGCTGTGGCTCAAATGGTAGAGCATGAACTTTGAGTGAAAAGGGTAAGGGATAGAGCCTAGGCCCTGAGTTTAAGCTTCAGTATGAACACTAAGAAGAAGCAAGAGGAGGAAAAGGAAGGAGAAGGAAGAGGAGAAGGAGGAGGAGAAGGAGGAGGAGGCCATAAGCAAATAAATGAGTATATCCCCTCACTTGGTAATAAATAATCAATGCCATGAGAAAATCAGACCAGTTCAGCAAAAGGGCTGGGGAGGGGGAATGGAATGGGGAGGGAGAGGGCTGCTATGGTTTCGTGTAGCTGCATGGGGCTAACTCCAAAGGGGTGAGATTTGAGATGAAGCTGAAGGACTTTGAAGTGTGAGTCATAGGGTCATCCTGGGACAGGATGACCAGCAGAGACAAGATCAATTCCTCGGCTCCCACACAGGAGCATGCAGAGGTAGACCCGACCTGGAGGCCTGCTAGCTTGCATGATGCAGCTGGCATGGTGGCAGGAGGTGAAGTCTAGGAGCCTGGAGTCGGCTTCCCAGTCAGGGAGGGTCTTTCCAGCCGTGGGAATATTGATTTTCTCTTGAGATGGCTGGCTTGGAAGAACTCTGAGCAGTGTTGTGATGTGCTTTGCGTTACATCCTAGCAGGAGTTCTCTGACAGTGGTAGGGAGAGTAGACTACAGCAGGAGGCAGGGTGGGAAGCCGGGGCTGGGTATCCACTGCAGTGGTCCAGATGAGCCCCGATGGCATGCACGGGAAGGTTGGGGAGGCCATGGCAGATCTTTCTCTGATGTATTTCCAAGGCAGAATGAACTGGCTGAGTGGATGGGTTGGCTGTCAGAGGCATGGGAGAGGGAGAAGAGGAGGGTGACTCCAAGCCTTCGGATCTGTACCCTGGAAGAACAGAGTTTCACCTACAGAGCTGGGCCACTGGAGGTGAAGCAGGATCTTTAGACAAAATCCACTCTAGGGTTGCTAGATTGCTAGGGTTGATGTTGGGAGAAACTGGGCTAGGGATGCAGTTTGAGGACTGTTAGCCTGGTAGTAGCATTAAAAACACACATGGGCAGATAGTTGAATGTGCAGTCAAGGAAAGCCAAGGTCAGCGGCCTAGGGCTATCACACACACACACACACACACACACACACACACACACACACACACACACACACACACACATTGTACCATTGTACAGGCAAGCCAGGATCCAGGCTCTCTGTAGACCTTTTCTGTAGAAAGCCGGGGTGGGGAAGTGGGCCCATCATCACTCGTGAAGATATGTTCACAACCAGGAGCAAACAGAAAGGAAAACTACAGTTTGAGAACAGATTAAAGGATCTGTATCTCCCTCCCTTTTTTCCTTCCTTCCTTCCTTCCTTCCTTCCTTCCTTCCTTCCTTCCTTCCTTCCTTCCTTCCTTCCTTCCTTCCTCTCTTTCTCTCTCTCTTTCTTCCTTTCTTTCTTTCCTTTATTTTTCTTTCTTTCCCAATCTGAACTCAGGGCTGGGCACTGTCCCTGCACTTTGCTTGCTCAATGTTAGCACTCTGCTACTTGAGCCACTGCTCCAGTTCCAGATTTTAGCTGGTGAGTTGGAGATAAGAGTCTTTCAGACTTCTCTGCCTGGGCCGGCTTCAAATTGCCATCCTCAGCTCTCAGCCTTCTGAGTAGCTAGGATTGCAGGCATCAACCATCCTTACAGTTGCACTCTTCATGAATGTTTGCACACACATATGAGTGTGAGGAGTCTGTGCTGGGAAGAGGCCATGGATACCTGTGCAAGCTGTGTACTCTGTGGTGTATTCACAAGAACTCTGCCCTGTGTGGTTTGGCACAAAAGGATGGGCAAGGATTAATTTTCTGGTTGGGATATCTTTGAATCATTGAGCCAGTGACCCTGGAAAGGGAAAATAATCTCATCGCTCATGGAATAGGGCTGCCACCTTTAGCAAATGAAAATTCAGGACTTGCAGTTAAAGTGGAATTTCAGATAAACAGTAGTAGTTGTTGGTTTTTTTTTAGTAGAAATGTGTTCTGTGTGATATTAGAGACATCCTTTACTAAATATAATTGTAAATTTAATTGTCCATACTGTGCTTTATTTGGCACCCTAACTATGAAAGAGAATGAATTGAAATTCTGGCTGATTGTTTAATATATTGAAAAGCCACAGATGGCATTTGGGGAGGAAAAGGCCTTCGGTCCTGGCTTGTCCTTTTGGCTTTCAGGAGCTTTACTTCATGGCTCGTGGCCACTGTCCAGGTGGGGGTGGGGGTAAGCTCAAGGAGCACTCTGCTCTGCTCTCCACCAGTGGAGGCCCTGCAGATCCACAGCACAAATGCCAATGCCCAGGCACGGCCCACCCCAGCCAAGTTTATTCTCCACTTTGATTTCCTTTTTTAAAAATCAATTAAGAATTTTCCAGGTGACTTTTTGTGGCATGCTTTAATAGCCAGACATTATCACAGAGTGCTCAAATTCTTCTTTCTTGTTCCCTCTTTAACTTGCAGGGTGAGAGAATTCTTTTCTCAGGCAAGTAGCAAGTGCTGGATGTCTCTGGAAGGAAGAGGACTCTGGTGGAGGGCCCAGGGGACACGGTTTATTACTCTGGGGAAGCTGAGCCTGGGCACAGGGCATGCAGTGGGAATGGAGGGGCCCTGAGGTCCTGGTGGGCATCTGTATCACTCCTTGTATGTGTTTGGGGTGGGTGGGTGGGAGGGATGGCTCTGGGACTTGGACTCAGGGCTTGGGTGATATTCTTTAGCTTTTTCACTCAAGGCTGGTATCCTACCCCTTAACCACAGCTCCATTTCCAGCCTTTTGCTGGTTAATTGGAGATAAGAGTTGCACAGACTTTCCTGCCTGGACTGGTTTTGAACTGCAGTTCTCAGATCTCCACCTCCTGAGTAGCAGATCTCACACGTCCAGTGTGAGCCACTGGTTCTTCTCACTCCTTGCCGTGGAAGTGCTTTCACTCCTCCTTTCCTCAGAACAAGGTAGATGGCAGGACGATGCCCCGGCCTCTCTGGTGACAGTCCCTGCATCCAGGGTGGAGTTGTCGGAGCTAGGCCCACTGTTTTCCCATTCCTCCTGTGTACTCTTATGTCACAGAGTCACTCACTGTAAGAACCAAATCACCACCAGTGAAACCCAGCCCTCAGGAAGCCCTTACAAAATCATCATTGTTATAATTATTGTGGCCTGGGACTCTTTATCCTGACAAGTTCAGTTATTACTTTCATTAAGAACCCTTTTCTGGCACACATTCACAAACAGTACATGAATACAGGAATACCACAGAGATAAAAAAATTTACTTTTTATTTACTTGTCTGTGTCAGAGAGAACCACCTGTAGAAGGCTGGGGAGTAGTGGCTCATGCCTATAATCACAACTAGTCTAGAAGCAGAGATTAGAAGGACCAAGGTTCAAGGCTACCTCAACAAAAAGTTAGTAAGGTCTCTCATGTCAACAATAAAACAGTTGTGTGGGGTGATCAACACCTGATATCCCAGGAAGGCAGGATGTAAAGGTAGAAGAATGAACAGTCTAAGCAATCCTGGGTAAAACATGAGACCCAATCTGAAAAAGAACTAAAGCAAAAATGACTGTGTGCATCTCAAGTGGAAAGACCCATGCTTAGCTAGTGTGAGGCCCTGAGTTCAAATCCTAGTACTGCATAGACATACACAAAAAGCTTTTAGAAATATAGATGTCTGGGTCCCAACCACGTATAATCAGAATCTTAATGGGTAGGGCCAATGGACTTCATTTTTTTTTTTTTTTTGCCAGTCCTGGGCCTTGGGCTCAGGACCTGAGCACTGTCCCTGGCTTCTTTTTGCTCAAGGCTAGCTCTCTACCACTTGAGCCACAGCGCCACTTCCAGCTTTGTTCTATATATGTGGTGCTGAGGAATCGAACCCAGGGCTTCATGCATGCTAGGCACTCTACTGCTAAACCAAATTCCCAGCTCCTGCTATTTAAAAAGAACAAAACTTTTCTAGAACATTCTCATTTAAAAGCAGGCTGAAGGGAGCAAGATAAACCAATGTGTGCACTCTCTCTTGTGCTGCCTTGGGAAGTCTTATTCCTTTGGTTTGGAGCCCACTCTTATCAAGCTCCTGTGACCTCCTTCCGTCAGCCTTCATTGGCAACACCTTACTTTACCTCATGCCTTCTGGTCTAACTTCTAACATGGGCTGATCCACGCTTTTTGCCCCACAGTCCCCTCAAAATGGGTCACTTATGAATGTCACCAATCTAGCCTTCTCAGGCCCTCTGACCCCCATGTCTGATGGATGGAGACCAGGCACTGTCCCTTCCTACCTTTCCCGCTCCCTCCTGCCTTCAGCTCTCTCCCTGAAAGCCACGCGTGGCTCTTGGCTTGCAGGCATCACCCTGGCTCTGCGGCTAATGTCTGAGATCACCCAGGCAGAGGGGCCAGGGAGGGCTTGAACTTCTCTGCCCTACAATATTAATTTGACACTTAATGCTATTTTTCATTTAGTGTTCAGCCAACCATGATGGTGCTTGTCACAAAATCATCTCCAAGGACTCAGGGAGCATGGGGGAGATTTCCTTGGCTGTCTAATTGACATTTTCAGAAAATAAAACATCAGTGGAACACCATGAAATATCCCTCAGAGAGGGCTGTCTCCAGCTACTGAGTAATAGAAACGAACATTGGGTGAGCGAGGGCTTTAAAGCAATTAAGAAGCAAAGACTTGAGTTAGTTGCAGTGGCTCAGACCTGTATTCTTAGCTATTCAGGAGGAAGAGGTGGGGAAGATCACAGTTCAAGACCAGCTTGGACTTAAAAGTTAGTGAGACCCCCCATTGCAACAATTAAACTGGGCATAGTAGTTCATACTTGTAATTTCAGTTGCTCTAGAAGCATAGGTAGGAGAATCAAAATCCAAGGCTAACCAGGCACTAGTGGCTCACACCTGTAATCCTAGCCACTCAGGAGGCTGAGATCTGAATATTACAGTTCTAAGCCAGCTTGGGCAGGAAAGTCTGTGAGATATTTATCTCAGCCAATTTAACACACACACACACACACACACACATACACACACACACACACACACACACCTAGAACACAATACAGTCTTTAATGACAAGCTTCCCATGAGGGAGGTTGTCACCTTCCACAAGACTCACTTCCCAAGCTTTCCACCCAATTGTGATTCCATCTATGTGTCAGTCCCTTGAGAGGCAGCGTCCCCATGGTCTAATCACCTCACAAGGACAGGACCCAGCAGCTGAGGACCAAGCTTTTAACAGCATGAGTCTGTAGGGGGCATGTCACATCCAAATCCTAGCAGAGGGAAAGGCTCCTTGTATTTTCCCTCGCTTTTCCAACCAAGATTTTTGACAGGACCCCTTGCTCCAATGAAAATCACTTTAACACTAGCAGTGAGTGGTGCCTGTGGTCAATATAATATTCTCATTTTGTCAGATGACAGCATCTAGATCCTGATTCTCCTGTTCCAGAAGCAAGTTCTGAAACAGAGGTTGCCCATAAACTCTGTGACCTCCCACTCAGTGTTCACGCCCACAGAGGTCCCATCTGAGGAAGGGATTTAAACAGTAATGTTCTATGCACACACACACACACACACACACACACACACACACACACACATCTGGTTCCTGGTTATATATTATTCTTGCTATGAGAACCAGGCGATTTTTGTGTTTTATACCAATGTCTGCATACCACTTTCCCTGATGGGTAGATGGAACTTTGTAATAATGACACTGGTGCTACATCTTTGCTTAATAAGTGTGATCAAATGGGATTTGTTGGCTCTGAGGAAATAGGGGTGTCTGCCTCCTCCCTCCATTTTTTTTTGTTTTTGGTTCTGATAGGAGCCATTTTAATTTGACTATCTTCTCCTCATAATGGGGCAAACAAAAATCACAGTATCCCTTCCAATACACTGCATTCCTCAGAGAAAAATGAATCTTCATACCAAAAAAAAAAAGATTCTTACAATGCTCCCTTCCTGCTTTTCTTCTGGATCCATTTTGTCCCCTCTTGCTCCATCATTAAACAAAGCATTGCCAATGCAGGAAGACAGAGAGTATGACCTGCTAAGTGGATGATTCGCTCTCTAGATAAGGATCCTGTCTTTGGTGTCTAAGGACACCATGGAACACACTCTGTAAGGGACAGAGCATTCCTTGCCTGGGTTCTTCACTGTGATTTAATTAGCTACCCGGCCTCTTTTGACCATCACTGTACAGAGGTGGAGAGCTTTGAGATGTCAGGGATGGCTTATGTGAGAGCTTTGTAACTCATTCTGGACTTTTCCTCCCTACCCTTACTCCTTCTCCATTCTGGGACTGAGCTTGAAATACACCATGGCAGTGCTGACATCCTTGCCATGGGGTTTAATGAATCTGCAGACAGGGCTGGAGACTGCGACTCCATGAGGCAAGAACTTCAGCTGACTGTCTCCACACATTTAGGCCTAGAGCAGCGCCTGGCTCATAGGAGGGTGCCGGAAATGGTGGCCAAGCTCTCCAGTTGAGGCCCATTTAGAAGGCACACGCTTTGTCATCCTGTTTGTTGCTTACTTCCAGCATATCCTGTTTCTAAACCCTGTGGAATCTGTCCTGAAGTAATATTCAAAACATCAGAGCAGCAGAGACATCACCCAGACAGCCAGGGGTCTGGTGGATACCCACTCTTCAGCTCCTTTCTCACCAGGGGGCCTAGGGAAGAGACATTTGTGGGAGGGGCACTGGGGCACAGCAGGGACTACTTACTAGCTGGAAAGGAAGAATAT
Organism: Perognathus longimembris pacificus; assembly: GCF_023159225.1. Classification (NCBI taxonomy): domain Eukaryota; kingdom Metazoa; phylum Chordata; class Mammalia; order Rodentia; family Heteromyidae; genus Perognathus; species Perognathus longimembris. The sequence continues at coordinate 19,658,644 of NC_063161.1, forward strand.
AAATAATTTAACAATGGTACAGCTGGGCTTGCATGTACCAGCCCATTGGGTTTGTGCCATTCTCTCCAAACCATCAAACATGATGCAGCCAGATTTCATCTTTGCTCTCCCAAGTGGAAACAGTATTGCTTCCCCAATCCCCCTAGATACGTATCATCTGAAAAAGAACATAATAAAACAACGTGAGCTGAAAGATGGTGGCTGCAGCATAGTTTAAAAAAGGTCTGAGTCCACAAGTAAAAATGACAAAGTAGCTGGGCACTGGTGGCTCACACCTGTAATCCTGGCTACTCAGGAGGCTGAAAGCTGAGGATTGCAGTTCAAAGCTAGCCCAGGTCCCGAAGTCCATGAGGTTCTTATCTCCAATTAGCAACCAAAAAGCTGGAAATGGAGCTGTGATTCAAGTGGTAGAGCTCTAGCCTTGAGCACAAAATTTCAGGGACATTGTCTAGGCCCTGAGTTCAAGTCTCAGGACCAGCACACACACACACACACACACACACACACACACACACTAACTAGATGGTTAAACCAAAGCCCTGGTTATGTACTATAACAACAAAGCTGGGTATTGAGAGATCCCCATGGGTCCCAAATCCACAAAGACCTGCAGGGCATCTGCATCTATGCAGGGAAAGACTGGGGTGGAGTGGCAAGAGGAGGCAGAAGAAGGCAAGAGGAGGTGGGGGGATATGGGAGGAAGCAAGGTGCTCTGACCTATCTGAGAATTCCGAATAGTTCACAAGTCTTCTCCAGGAAGAGTGGCCAGCCAGTCTGAGAACTGGAGCTAAAACTAGAAGAGGTTTCCAGCTCCAAACAGCTGGCTGGGTCCTCTTGCTCTACTTGGATGGAAATTGTAGTGAGGTGAGGAATAGGTTTATGGTTTTGGCAATCCTGGGCCCTTCAGTCCTAATGGCTTGTACTGGTCACAGAGTCAGAGCTTACAGTTCCAAGCACTGAGATTAGAGACTTGTGTCTACAGGCTTTAGAAACCAGATATTAATAGCTGGAGGCACTGAGGTTAGAGCCTTATTGCTCAGGGCTTGATTGCCAGCAGCATGGCATTCTAAGCTAGTATAATTCTCAAGTCTTCAAGCAGCAAGCAATACAGGCAGTCAGCCCGAGCCATCTAATGTTACAGCTCCCAAGCCTTGGATATTGGGACCCTGAGCCCCTTGCAGTGGCTAGTGTGGCAGCTCTCACACTTTGGGATCCAGGATCTTTGGTACTAAAGGTGTGGCAGCTCCCCATTGTCTCTCATCTATCATTTTGGCTGTCCATCTTCTGTTGCCTTCCACTGTCCTTCATTGTCATGCCAATGTTTCTATCTTCCCAGTCATGCCATACAATTATGGCTCTATCAATTTGATCCGTTCATCAAGGCAGAGTCCGTATGCTCCAATTACTTTCCAAAAGTTCACCAACTGGCAACTAAGCCCTCCATACATGAGCCTGTGGGGGCCATTTTCACAGTCAAATCATAACAAGATATCTTCCCTGGTTTTCTGCAATGATTGCTAATAGGCCCAACATGAAGATGCCCCAAGCAACATGGATTGAAACCTCTGAAACTGTGAGTTGATTATCTCAGGTATTTTGTCATAGCCATGGAAAGCTAATGGTTACATACTCTCCTTCCTGAGTCCTTTTGAAAATTTTTTTTAAGTTCATCATTTGCTTCTGCCCGCGGGACATTTTTCCCCAAAGAAGGGTTTGTAGGTGTTTTATTCACTGAGTTCTTTAATGTTTGAGAACATCACCTGTGGCTACTTGTAATATACTTTGATCACACTTTTTCTCTTTCCCAGCTCCTTAGATGTTATTTTATTGTTTTCTGGCATTGAGGTTGTTTGAGCATGCTTGTACCCAGCTTGCTTCTATTCCCACCCACCCCCACTTCCATAGATGATTTTATTTTCTGCCCAAAGGTCTAAATAATGATTTTTTTCTTGAAACTCAGAACCTCAGCCAGACTAAGTCTTGATGCTTATTGAAAGGCAGCTTTTTAGCATGTAGTATACATTTTCCTCTGTAGGTTGTTCTTCCTTCATTTTAGGAAAATGTATTATGTGTTTGGATACATATTTGATTACATTAATTGGATCTCTACACCAGTTAGGGACACTAATTATCCTTATGTTTGATGATTCTTGGTCCTATTACTATATTCTTATTATCTTATCCCTAATTGCTTTATTCCCTCTGTGTTTTCCCTTGTGTTTCCATAATTTTCTCCAGCCTTTTTATCCATGTCATTAATTCAATTTTCAGTCATGTCTGTTATTTGGCATTTCTAATTTATGTATTAGCTCTATCATAGTGTTTGGTTCTTAATTATTTCCTTGGCTTTAAAAATCTCACTGTACTCTCCTTCAGACTTTTTTTTTTATCATTTCAGCTTTTAATGTCTTATGGCACTCTGTGGGAAAGCTTCTGTTTCTTGTGATTATCTATCAGACTGGGATCTTCATAGTTTCCACATTGTCTTTCATCCTCCCCATCCCCTTCCTAACCCCACTTTCTTTTCTTTTATATAGGTGAATGAAGTTCCTTTGGCCTTAACCTCACTTAACTGAGCTTGTTGTTCTTTTTGAGCTATGATTTTGGCTTATATTAGATAGTTGCAAGAAGAGAATCTTCAATCATGTTTTCTCTGATATTCTTATCTTGAAACCTTAGGATAATTTTTTAATGTAGACTTTATCCTGTCATATCTTGCTACAAACTCCTCAGTGTTTGTTTTTTTTTTATAACCTCTTTTCTTTTTTTCTTTACTTTTTTGGTTGGTCGTGGGGCTTGAATTTTGGGCCTGGGTCCTTGAGTTCTTCAGCTCAAGGCTAGAACTCTACCACTTGAGCCACAGTGCCATTTCCAGTTTTCTGGTGGTTAATTGGAGATAAGAGTCTAGGACTTTCCTGCCCAGACTGGCTTTGAATCTAGAGCCTCAGATCTCAGCCTCCTGAGTAGCTCAGATTACTGGCATTATAAGCACCTGCCTAAAGTTCTTTTCTTATATCTGAGATTCTTCTCATTTCCCTCCCTAGCCTCAGGTCTCCCATTTCTCTTTGTCATATTTGCTAAGTGATTACAGGATTTAAAAACAAAACAAAACTTTTTTTTTTTTTTTTTTTTTTTTTTTTTTGCTTAGCCTAGATCTGACCTCAGATCCCCTTTCCTCTCAACATAGGGCTTCTGGTAGACCAGTATCTTATTTAATTGTAGTTAAATTGAAATTTTAACATTTAGTTCCAGTATTATTCTCTCTGGGAAGCTTCCACAGAACATGTATTTTTTCTTGTCTTCTATTATGTACTTCCATTGTCCCTCTGCTATGCTTTTGTGACATAGTGTTTATCATACTTGGTTGTAATTGTCTTTTATGGTATGGTGTAATGAGGTTGTGGCCACTGCTTTTTCCTATCTGCATGGCTCTGGATGACATAAGGTAATTTTTTTCTTCTCTCTCTCTCTCTCTCTCTCTCTCTCTCTCTCTCTCTCTCTCTCTCTCCTCTTCTCTTCTTTTCTCTTTTTCTTTATTTTTTTTCCAGTCCTGGGTCTTGAATCCAGGGCTGGAGCTGAGCTTCTGTCCCTGAGCTTCTTTTGCTTAAGGCTAGCACTCTACCACTTGGGCCACAACACCACTTCCAGACTTTTCTGTTTATATAGTACTGAGGAATTGAACCCAGGGCTTCAGGCATGCTAGGCAAGCACTCTACTGCCAAGCCTCATTCCCAGCCTGACCTAAGGTAACTTTTATGTGCCTGTTTTCTTGCGGCAATTAAAGAAATGAATGCACTTAAAGCTTTCGTTAGCCATATGCTCAATAGGTTACTGTTTATTAAAAGTTGCCCCAGTAACAGCCCCCCACCACCCACAGCCCTTGCTTGAGAACCCAGGAGCTGTCCATGGTGCCAGAGTACTTCCCATCACAGGACAGTGCTCCCTGCATTTGTCTACACTTAGCCCCATATGGAGTAAATCCATGATTGCACCTTTAGGAGCTTTGACAGTGGTTATTAAAAAAAAAATCACATTCTCTTTTCACAACCTTCTTACTAGTCTTGATAATGGTAACCTCTTGAACTCTATTTTGTGTGAATGAAGTTAGACCTTACATTTGTTTCCCAAATCTGGATTTTTTTTATTGACCATTATCACTTTATCATCCTCAAGTCTTTCCTAATATAAATCATGACCCTACTTACTACCTCATAAGGTACTTTTAAGAGGTTGGAAATGAATCCTATGGCAACATGGGATGGGTGATCCTATGCTAATATGTCAATTAGATACACTGGTCAAATAGCCAAAGCAGGTAATTATTATGGCTATGAAAAGTCACAGAAACCCATTAATTGAGAGAAAATAGTAGACTACAATACAACTTGGACATGTCTTATTCATGTATTAATATGCATGGAGCATGCATCTTGTGTAATAGGCTCTGGAGATGCAAGAATTAAAATAATTCCTTCTTTAAAAGACTTCAGATGCTAAGTGAAATGGACTCCAAGTTATGGAAACAAGTGGTTTATCATGGTTGTTGTTACTTTCAATATACCATGTGAAATTATGCCCTTTTTCTTTTGTCTTTCTATGCTGTGGTTTTACCCCTGATATCACTGTAACTGATCTTGTTACCCTGAATATTGCATATACATGTATTGGAACTAGGGAAGGGAAAGGCAATACCAACATCAAGAGACAAAGGATAAAAAGACAAACCAATGCAACAGCAATTCTTACAAAACTATATGTTGTAAAACAACTGTACAACTCATGGAGGGTGGGAAATGGGGAGGGAGGAGGCTGGGGAAAATGAGGGAGGAGGTAACAAGATGGATAAGAAATTACACACTGCCTTACATATGAAATTGTAGCCCCTCTGTACATCACTTTGACAATAAAGAAATGAAAAAAAAGACATCAGTTTCTAGCAGGGGATATATATAAACAGACTGCAAAATGACATGTATTTCAAAGATTAGGATTGAGTGTCGGAATTAAATATACACATAGTATTGAGTGGGTGTAGGTGAGTGTTGTCTTTTAAAATACCCATGTAGGCGTGAACCCTGGCACAGAATCTCAGAGCAGTGAGCAGAACCAAATTTTTCTGGCAAAGGTTGTACCTGCTTCAGGTATATTTTTCACTACCCTACTCTGCCTCTTAAGATCCTTCTCCATGAAAAGAATCAAATGCAAAGTCCAGGACTAGATTTGGCTCAGAAAAATCAGATGGATTCCTTGAGCAGAGCAAGAGGAAAAGAAATGGCAGAGCAATCACACAGATCTTCTATAGCAACAGCATGACCCATAATATCTTTGAGACTGATATTAAAATGAAAATTTTAGAGGGACTATGTACATTGGTCTCCGATTGTGCATCCCCAGCTTCTGCTTAATGGACTTGTCTCCCTGCTCATGTGTCCTAGGATCCCATAAATCATCTGCTCTGTACTGCCACCAACTCTATGGTATTTCTCATACCACTATGAAAAGTATTCATCATGATTCTAATTCTAATCTTGTACTATTTCGATCTAAAGACTCATCTTTTCCAAGAACCTTTACTTTGATAATGCCATTGTATTTTAATATAACTAGGACAAGGTCAGTTTTACTGGGTATAAAACTTTTGGCTCACATTTTCACTGCTTGGAAAAATCCCAGAGAGAAAGGATCCACAATATCTTGGCATCCACTTGTCATTGGTTAGTCATGTGGGCTTTGGGGTCAGATAGATTTATTAAATCTGTGTCACCAGGGACAATATCTTTGGCAGAGTTCTTCAGTAGTGACAAATCTTGCTTACGTGAGTTATTGTTTATCTTTTTCATGGAAGATACTTGCTAGTATGCAGAATCATTGGATGTAAAATATCCTTTACATATTAACAACTATCTTGAAGGGTTTGGAGGAGGATGAAACTAATACATGTAAAATGGATTGTCACGGGGATAAGAATTATGAAGTGTTCAATCCATGTACCTGTGATAAAAGTTTCCTTGAAATTCTTCTTCTTAATATTCTATGGATTGAGTTAACTGATAATGTACATCTTTCTCTCTCATAGCAGGTATATCATGGATGCCTCATGACTAAAGAACATGACAGGAAAATATTTCATTACCAATGTATTTGTAAATGAAGACAATAGACTGCCATGGAACCATGATAATTGTTTATATTCCTACAAACAACAGAATGCCTTACATCTCATTTTTTATTTATGTGAAATTGTAAATTGGTTCCTTTGTGCTCAATTTTATATCAAATCTCTGCTTACATTGATGAGAGAAGTTAGGATGACATTCCAAATGCCCGCACCCTTTGGACTGTGTTGAAGGCAGAGACCTATGGATCCAACCTAAAAAGCAAGTAGCCAGTAGGGATGTTATAGGATTAAGAAGAAGAAAAAAAAGCAGGACTAGGTGTGGTTCAAATGGTAACCTCCTGCCTAGCAAGCATGAGCTACAGAGTTTAATCTGAGGAAGTGGGGGCGGGGGTGGGTTTGAAGAGAAAGAAAAAGAAATGTGTCCTCTAGTATTATGTAATTTTCAAAGAAACCAAAGATATATCTGAGTTTAGAAGGCTAATGGGGGTATAGAATAGAAAAGAGAGAGACTAGCATTGGAACACTTTGAAAATTATTTAAACATGAAACAAAGACCTCCTTCTACCTTTTTTCCTTTCCCAAGGGGGTGGGGGGTGGGGATGAAAGGAAATCTGATCTGCTCTGGTTAGTTGCTTAAGTTCTCCGTGCATTGGAAACATGAAGATTCCCACAGATGGGCCATGTAAATGTGTTCCATTAGCAGCTGATGTGTTGTCATTTACTTGATGGAGTTGAATAATTGCCTTGGTTTCTGAAGGAAGTTTAAAAATTATTCAGGCTAATAGCTTGAAGATTATCCTAAAAATTACTTAACTGAAACTGATGCCCCTACCCCAAACTGACAGGGTTTTAATACTAGTTTGGTAGGAAATTACCACTGATTGGATTAGACCATTAATTAGGAAGGGGAAGAGAGAGATAGTATTGCAGGTAGGGGCTGTGGGAAGCCCCACTGATTTTGTAGAACAAATCGATGCTGCTGACATTTTGCCTTTACCTTAAGATTTCCCCACAGTGCTGAGCATAAGATACTCTCATAGGAGTGGTGTGCTTTACTTTTGGACAGGCTTTTAATGCATGTACGGAGATCAGGTTTTCATTTTACAGCTGAGGAGACTAAGTCCCAGAGATGGAAATGACTAATCTGACCCATGAGAAGAGCTCATATTTTTACTTCCAATAACCCCTTTCCATGGGCCATCTTGTATATGAAGTAGAACACAGGAGGGTAGTAAAGCGTGGATTAGGTGTGTGGGATACCTAAGCAATACACCAAAATTTATTTACTCTCTCTGAGCTCCAGCATTTTCCTCTGAGAAAAAGCATAAAATCATAGCATATTTACTTCATAAAGTCGTGTGGTTGCAATAACCCAGGCACAGCACGTGGTTCACAAGTACACTTATTAAAATTATTTTTTTTCCCCAGCAGCAAAACATCAAAGTACAATCTGAAGAGCTTTGTATGAAGGGATGGGAAAACCCCATGGTTAGGCAGATGATAAAATGAAATAAAAAGGGAGGACACAGGCTTCATTAATTTCCTCTCCATTCGCCCAAGTTCAGTCTCTCCTTCCCTTAGCTATATGATAAATACCAAAGAGAAATCTTTGGCTACCTGTTTTTATTCACTCGATCGTTAAGGTACTTCGTCTGGACAATATCATGGTGTCTCTAATGCCGCTGATATTCCATCAAGCTAGAAATTTACAAGAGGGTTTCGTGGACAGCACTGATCTGCCAGAATACTTGGTAGCCAGGCCATGTAAAAGTGGACATTCATCAGAAGTGTTTACTGCCTCCCAAGCCTTTGCGCTCCCACCACTGTCTGCCTGCTTACCTGTCGCAGCCCGCCAGAAACAGAAGTGTCCTCGTACGCTTTTCAAAGGATCTTTGGAAAACAAGGGAGATTTGTTTTCTGTCCCCTATTCGGGCTGCCTTAACTTCTGTACTGTGGGCTTTCCTTTGCTCAGCTGTCCAGGCAGAAGAGGGATAGGCTGGGGTTTCCTCCCGGGAGAGCCCCACACACCAAGCCAACTTCTCCTGCTCTTTGCTCGCAGCTCTGCATCATTTCACTATCTCGGCAGCCCGAATCTTTCCCCCTTCCTTAAGAACCATTAGTATTTGGGGGTGGGGGTGGGAATGAGCTCTGAGCTCCCCTCATGGGTTGGATGGGGGACAGGGAGGCGTTTGACGCAGGGCTGGCCAGCAAGACCTGGGGGTTAAGGGAGCTGGGGACCGGTTCCTTCGCTGAGCATCATCATGGTTGTCCCACGAGGTTCCCTCGGGCCCTGGCTGGGGCCCTGCATTTCCAAATCTTAACTGTCACCCCCACCCGGCCTCCGGGACTTGGCCGCCCTGGGTGGCCGGATCCAGGGAGCCAAGAGCGGAGCCATCCAATTGGTTAAACCCACGTGCTTCCAAAGGGGGTGTGGGTCCCGGGCCGGCGGTCCATGGGAACTTTCCAGTTCCGCGGTGCTGGTGGGGGGGAACGGGGACGGAGACCCTCCCCACGCGGGGTCGGCGGGGAAGTTGAGGAAGGAGAGAGGGGCGTAGCGGCGGGAGCAGTGGGAACCGTCCCCCACCAGGGCGCAACCCTTCCCTCCCGCCCCCTCCTCCCTCCCCTCCCCCCTCCTCCCCCCTCCTCCCTCCCCTCCCTCCTCTCGGGCGGGCAGCCTCGGCGCACGCGTGTGCGGGCGGGCGGGCGAGGACAGCGCCGAGCTCGCGGCCGGCCGGAGCCCACCTCGACCCGGCCGACCGTCCCGACGCCATGCGGAGGGTGAGTGCGCCCGCCGTCGATGAGACTGGGGAGGGGAGCCGGGCGAGCGGGCTGGGGCGCCCCTGAGCTGGGAGAGTTGCGGGTGCAGGGTGGGGGCGTGCCCCGCGGCCATCCTCTCGGCGCCCGCGGAGACGCTCCGGATCCGAAACCCGGGGGCGGCGGGGCCCGATGGACTGCGGGGAGGGCGCTGCGCCCGGCGCCCCGGCCTGGCCTCAGGCTCCCCGATGCCCCTCGGCTCGCTTCCCCGCCGCGGGCTCCGGCGCCGCCTCACTCCTTCCTCGCGAGCCCCACAAACTTTGCAGGGCGGCCGTTACGCTCTCTGGGCGCCCACCCCAGAGCAAGCTCAAGTCGGGGTTCGGAGGACCACAGACCGGGGGTGCTGCAGGGACTGTCAGAAGTGAGGGGGCCCAGCACCTCGAAATGTCCCGATTGGGTACCCCGTGCGCCGGAGGCAGGCACCCTCCAAGCCCGCACTTCCTCAAACTGCAGGTGGGAGGTTCGCGCCCAGCCTCCCGCTCCAGGCAGAGCAAATACAAAAACCCGATGGGCCCTGGAGGCTGGGGCGGCCGGGTCAGCCCTGGAGTAGAGTCACGGGCTCCTAATGCAGGCGTCCTACCCGTCAGATGCTAACGCTAACCCGCACAGTTGCGGGTGCCTGGGTAGGTAACCTGTTCCCGGGGTGCCCGGCCATTCCTCACGAGGTGGAGGTGGAGGCAGTTGTCATCAAATGTGGGGGTGCAGAAAGTGAGTGGGGGCAAATCCACCAAAGTCCCTCACCTTCCCCTAGACAGCCAAAGACCAACCCGGAGGATAGATGTTGCACTGGGGAAGATGCTGAGTGTGCTTGGGAGGTAAAGCTGAACAGAAATGCTAAGACCTCTCAGCAGGACCCAGGCAATTCGGGTTTGGTTTATAGATTCGTCTATTGCTTTGGTTGTTTCAGGAATGTCTGTCTCTGAGCTCCTGGGTAGCCTCAAAGAGAACTCTGGTCGTGTGTTATTGTTGTTGGAATGAAGTCTTTCTTGTGTGTTGGGAAAGGAATATTTGGAGTGTGGATAGAGCAACTGCGAATTGGCCCCCAGTTGCCTTTGGAATTCTGCTGGGGAACTGACATGGAAATTTACCTGGCTTACCTTTGGAGTGAATCCAAGCCTGCTAGGGTGTTTCTGGGGCAGATAAGATTGCAATCAGGCTGGACAGCTAGTTTAGCATGCCCTGCATTGGTGGAGCAATTGAATGGAAAGTGACCTTCGTGGGTTACTGGTTTGGCCTCCAAATTCAAGGGTCAGTAATTTCCCTTTTGCCCTTAGCACCACCAGGGTAGTTAAGGAAAGCATCCGTGGGCCTAAGTGGGGTGTGTTAGAGGGCTGGCTCATCAACATTCAGAGAGGGAAGGCCCTGACCAGGGTGTCTTAAAATGTGATTTGCCTATCACCTGCCTTAGGATAAAAGAAATCGATGCTAGGCTAGAAATGCAAATTCCTCAACTTCTACTTGATCCCCTTTCAATCAGAATCTCTGGGCCTGGAGTTCAGCCATTTGTATTTAACCTGGGCTGCACCCTGCCCCCTCCCACCCCTCCCCAGCAACTACTACATATTACATAGAAAAATGTTCTAAACTCATAAAAACATAGCGGGGACATGGCAGCCAAGAGCCTTTGATCTCTTGGAGGCTGTACTCTAGTTGAGAAATTTAGTATTTGGGCAGCATACAATATGCAAATAAACTTAGATAGTGGTGAGTACAAGTATGAACTGGCCCACGGTAGATAATGTGATGGAGAATGAGCTGGGGAGGGAAACCTTTTAGCTTGGGTGCACCGTTCTGAGGAGCTGACATGGCGTCCTGAACTACATGACGAAGAGAAGCCAGCTGTGTGCAGGTTTGAATGAGGTGCATTGGTACCAAGGATCCCAGGCAGCAATCGTTTACCCTGACTGAGAAACAGCAAGAAGACACACAGCTGGGGCAGAGTGGACCATGCAGGGTGGAGACTGAAATGAAGCGAGAGGCACAGTGCTTTGTTGGCCATGGTGAGAAATTAGGATTTTAGCCTAAACGCCTAGGGTTGCCTAGGGGAATAGAATGCTATGATCTAGTTCTCTAGATTGCTGTGAGTAAAACGGATTATGGAATGGGATGACAGGAGAGAGGAAACCATCTTTGTGTGCAGTGTGGTAGAGAGAGGTAGAGAGTCAACTGAACTTGCTCATGTGAGAGGGAGAGGTGGGATTCTTCTTTCACACACTTAAGGTTGCTTGTTGTTGCTCTGTGTGTCCTAGACTTTCCATCGATGTGGGGAAATATCAAAGAGAAACAATTAAAAGGAGGAGGATTTCTCTGGGCTCAGAGTTTCAGGGATTTCAGGCAACAGTCCTTAGTTCCACTCATTGAAGGCCCATGGGTGAGACAAAATGTCATGGCAGTGAGAGCATGTGGCAGAGACTGCTCACCTCACCACAGCCAGGAGGCAGAGCAAAGGAGTATAGGAAGGAGCCAGGTCAAGCCATACCTTCCTGGGACTTGCCCTCCAGTTAGCTATTTCCTCCAACCAGCTCTCCCCTTCCTGCTTTTTACCTCTTCCCAACACAATCATTTTATGAATTCATCAAAGGATTAATCTATTGATTGATTAGGTCTGAACCCAAAGCCCATCATCAGCTAGCAACCAAGGCCCCTAGTGCATGAGTCTGTGGGACATCACCGTGTGTGTGTGTGTGTGTGTGTGTGTGTGTGTGTGTGTGTTCATACACACACATGCCTGTGGGTAAGAGAAATGGGGAAGAAGGAGGCTGGATTGCCCCAATGATGCTGACAAGAGCTGACTTTCAGTGAACATTCATTGTGTATCTTGCCCTGTGTTACATGCATTAATGAGAGTCCTGTGAAGTGGTAATTGCTGTCACAGTGAAATAACAAGTTCAAGACAGATTGGCCGCATTGTTCCAGGCTGCTCAGTTGAGTGTTGGAGCTAAGATTTGGGTTAGGTTTGTCTGTCTCCAAAATCTTGGTTCTTGCCACCATACTCTACTACCTACAACCTTTTTGTCCTTGCCTCAGACCCTTTGTGGTTCCAGAGAATTAGATAATTTAGCAGCTTGGCAGATGCAAATGGTAAGTGTTGTTGTGACAGATCAATAGAACGGTAGAGATGAAAAAGAAATAATGAATTTCCTTTGGTATTCTGGAATGCACAGGAAACATGCAGAGTAGAAGTCTAGAAGATGCTCAGTAGTTGGATTTCTCTGAAGAGAAATGCTGTAGTCTTGATATTTATGTCTCCTCAAACACTGGGAGTTGAAATTCTACCTAGAGAGGTTGTGGCCTTAGGGAATGATGGGGTTATGAAGACAGTGCCCTCACAATGGGGTCAGCGCTGTTATAAAAGATGTCCCAGAGGATTTCCTTGTCCCTTCCGTGAGGTGCGGCCAGGAGAAGGCACTTGGGGCTCTCACCACCTTCCAGATTGTCCTGGACCTTAACCTTGAATTTCACTGCTTCCAGGATTGTGAGAAATGCATTTCTGTTGTTTCTAAGCTTCCCAGGCTTTGGTATTTTCTTGTAGCCACCTGAATGGATTAACAGGCTAGCTTGCACCTTATCTCATTGCGAGTGCTTTGACCCTCAGGTCATGAGAACTGGGAAAAACCACCTCATCAAGTCTCCTCTCACCTCTCTTCATATAGCTACAGTTTCATGAGTGTTTTTTCAATCCAAAATAAGACTTTTTTTTTTCCTATGCAAAGCTGGGGGGGGTTTGAGAATACTGGTTACTTTAAATTTTTATTTGTGTTAGAAGGAGTTAGAGATCAGATGCAGAAAAAGAATTATAATAGAAACTACTATTTATTGAATGCTTTCTTGGTGCCAGGCATCTGCTATCTCCCTTCAATTTTAAAATCACTTTTTCAGCTGAAGATTAGCAGCTGATAAATTTGTATAATATAAACTTTAAAAGAGATAAAAAGGTTTATAATAAAAATTGTCTCTCATTTTGCTAGGCTAGCTGATTTCCTTCCCAATGTAATTGATGTTAAACCCATCGATTTCTTGTGTTCTTCCAGAATAATCAGTCCATATGTAAGGGTTGTTTTTGTTTGTTTGTTTGGTTTTTGCCAGTCCTGGGGCTTGAACTCAGGGCCTGAGCACTGTCCCTGGCTTCTTTTTTTTTTTCTCAAATTTTTATTATCAAACTGATGTACAGAGAGGTTACAGTATCATACGTTGGGCATTGGATACATTTCTTGTACTGTTTGTCCCTGGCTTCTTTTTGCTCAAGGCTAGCACTCTGCCACTTGAGCCACAGCGCCACTTCTGGCTTTTTCTGTTTATGTGGTGCTGAGGACTCCATCCCAAAAACCTATGAAACAGGTGCTGCTTTACTTCCGTTTTCATGCATGCTAGGCAAGCACTCTACCGCTAAGCTACATTCCCAGCCCTATATAGGTATTTTTGTCTCCCCTCCCCCATACAATTATATTCTTCTGCATCCTGCTTTTTATACCAGTATTTATAGAGATACATGGTGGTTTTTTTTTGATACTAGGGTTTGAATTCAGGGCCTCACAGTTTCTAGGCAGGTGATCTACCACTTAACACAAACTCTTCTTTTGTATTTTTAAAATAGGATCTTGAATTTATTCCAGGATCAACCTGAACCACAGTCCTTCTATTTACACTTCCCCTGCAGCTGGGATGAAAGGAAAATGCCTCTGTATACCCAGATTTTTATTGGTTGAAAGTAGGCCTTACAAACTACATCTCTACCTCCCTAGTAGTTAGGATTACAGGTGTGCGTCACTTTGCTCAGCCTACCTGGTTTGCTTTATGGTTGCATATGGAATACCTGTATATAAATACAGAACACTGGAATTTGTCATTTTTTGTTTGTTTTAATGTTGCAGTGAATAATCTTACATGTGCTTATATTTTGCTTGTGTGATCACATATGTATCATTAACGATAGTGGAACTTTTGGGTCAAGTCACATTCACACATGTTTTTGGTAGTTCTTTACCTGCAGTATAGTCTAGGGATTAAGAGGATCAAGGGCTAAATCTTTGCATTACTAGTTCAAAGATGTGCACATCATTTAATCCCTCTTTGCCTCTGTTGCTTTATTTGTAAAAATAGAGATAATAATGGTAGCTCTCTTGTAGAATTGTACCTGTCAGTTTGTGTTACATAACAAATCACCCCCAAATTTAGTGGCTAAAACAGGAACCCTTTTACTTTGTGCACAAGTCTATGGGTTGACTGACTCTCCTCAGGTAGGCCAGCCCAGCAGTCTCTGAGGATTCTGTTTTGCAATGTGGTCAGCTCATTGGTCAGCTGGAATCTGGGCAGCGTAGAGTGTCTGCGTGGTGGCTTTATGCATGTCTGGTGGCTGAGAGATGAGTTAATCTTTGGGGACCTCATATTGGCAGTGAATGAACTCTGGTGTTCCGGTGGACTAGCTCCATCTTCTTCATGTTGTGGTCTCAGGATTCCACACAGCAGCACAAGAGGGCCCATTGACAGCATGTTTCACACTTCTGGGTCCCAGTAATGACCTAAGCAAGTCACAGGTCAAGCTTGAAGTCTGTGTGGGCCGAGGAGTCTGATGCCCCAAGAACAAGACACAGTGAAGAGAATCATTGACACCACATTTACAACCAACCATCACAGGATTAAATAAGTGGATATTTGTTAAGTGCCTACTATATTCCTATTGCATTGGAATTTTTAAAATAAAATTGTTATTATAAAGGTGTTGTACAGAGGGGTTACAATTACATAAGTCAGGTAAAGAGTACATTTCTTTTTGGACAATGTCACCCTTTCCCTTGCTCTCTCCCAATTTCCTAGTGCATTTTAAGTTCTGTGTAAGCCTGTCAGATGAAAGAAAAGAGAGGTATTATCAAATGGCCTCCCTAAATTTAGATGGGACTAATTTAGCCTCTCACCAGCCCAAGCAAGAGTGCCTGTCTCCTATTTCTTCTTAGGAACTGAATCAAAGTAGTTTATCCACAGAGAGGAAGATGGTCTTATTCCCATTTTGCAGATGAAAAAAAAAAAAAGGTTTGCTCTCAAGGTTACATCTTCTAATGTCAAGCTAGACTTTGAATTCTTTGCCAGCCTGATTCCAGTGTAGCTCTTATTTCATGTCCTGTATTTCTGTGTCATATTTGGTCTTATTGGGTGAGAAGAATCTGTCAGCCTGTTGAAGTCTTTAACAGGGTTTTGATTCTGGCCTACTGAATTCAAAGGAAAGTGTCCACAAAGACTGCAGGTCTCTTCTAGGCTGTGAAAGGATGATAAAGGGAAACCTGTCACTTGGCCTCTTTTAAGTCAAGAAAGGAGACAGGTCTGGCTTATTTTGTTTATACTTCCTTGCCTTGCATTCCTTCCATCCTTTGCTCTCTTTCTCCTTTATAGGGCAGGCATTTCACTGGACAAAGGGAAAGATGTGAAGTTAGGAGGCCATATTTCCTAATGGTTCAAAATTTAATCTTGGGAGACTTAACTTCCTGAGTCCACATCTTTACTAGCTGTGATTGCACAGGTTAACTTGTGGTTAACTTGCATAGCAAGTTATTTTGCTTCTCTCATCTTGGTTCTATTTTCTATCCCTTCTTCAAACTAGTGGTGAGCCCCGAGACATGGCTCATAATACGAATAAGAGGTGTTTTTTGAGCACTTCCTCTAAAAGCCTTTCATGTGATTAATCATTAATTATCACCAAAACCCTATGAAACAGGTGCTGCTTTACTTCCATTCTCAAGTGTGGAAGCCAGACACTAATGGCTAAGTAATTTGCCTGGCATACCACCATTAATAAATCAATTTAGCAGGAACTTTAAACCAAGCATTCTGGCACAAGAGTCTGGGTTCTTAATGTTTATGCTTAAGCAGTGGAATGAGCCAGTGCTGGTAGCTCAGGCCTGTAAACCTACCTACTTGGGAGACTGAGATCTGTGGGTTGCATTTCAAAGCCAGCCTGAGCAGCAAAGTCCTGGATACTCTCACCTGCCATTAATCAACAAAAACAAAACATCACAAAAATGGAAGTGGAGGTGTAGCTCAAGTGATAGACCACCAGCCTTGAGCAAAAAGCTAAGGGACTGCACCCAGGGCCTGAGTACAAGTCCTAGTACCAGCAGACACACATACACACACCAAGTGGGATGGAAGGCTAAGGTTTAACATTGAGTGCTCCTGCTCCAGAAGCACTGCTGGGAGGCTTGCATGCATCCTTCTGCAGCAGCCGAGACTACCCCGCTGTGATTTAAACAGAAAATCCCAGCACATAGAGAATACAGACTTTCAGCCTTTTCACCAAAAGCCTTTCTATTTCAATCATTGCCATCCCAACAAGATCTCAGGCATTGTGCCTCTCTCCCAAATGAGATGAGACGCTTTTGAAAGATACATAGGACATTTTAAAAAAATTTGAAAATCAAGCTGGTTAGTTCTGCATCTTGCCATCCCTTGCTTCTTTTGATGAGCTACCCTGGTACCTGTGACCCTGCTTGGCAAGGCAGCAAGAAAATAAAATACAAGCTTTGCAAATGACATATAACTCCCTGAGGTTAAAATCATGCTTATCTCCAAGGGGAAGGGAAGAGCTGTTTCATAGGTGCTGCGTGTATGTAGACAAAACATACTATGGTAACACTCATCAAGCATTTAAAATTGGCTTCCTTTTATGCCGTGGGAGTCCTTGGTGTGTGAGCAAGCTCTGTATGACCTTCTCATGGAGTGTGCAGGTTTTCTGAAAGATAAGCAGTCTTAGGAATTGTGCTATAGATACTGTTGGCTATTTGTAAAAACGTTCTAGAAGGGTATAAAAGTTGATCTGAGATCCTAAGAAAAGGGCAATCAGAGAAACAGGAAGGTTTTATTCTGGGTAGAATGCACAACTTTGCCAAAATATTTGTTTTAGAAGGTTTCTTTGGATGCAGAAAGGGGCTGAATGGGGTGAGGTTAAGGTTAGAGGAGGGAAGACCAGTTAGCAAGCAGTCATTGAGATAGCCTGGAAAAGGGAGATGGTTGGGAGACCAGAGGGAAACATTGTATTCAGAAGGCTTTTGGCAGTAGAATCAGAAGGACTTGGAGGACAAGGAAGAATGGGGAGGAAAAGGGAGGAGAGTATGAACAGTGACTGATGGTCAGGTTTCTGGCTTAACACAGCTGGATGTGTGGCCTTGCTAGAAATTGAAGCACAAACACTAGAGGCAAAACCAGAGGGTGGGGTTGTGGCAGCTCACTTCTGTTCTGTGCACTTTGAGTTTTAGATAGCTTCCAGTCATTTGAGTAGCCAGATGGGTATGGAGGTCTGCAGTTTAGAAGGAAATTGTCTTTCAATGTATAAAGTTATGAGTTTCTGTCATGTAGGTGATAGTGATTGAAACCCTCGGAGCTATGGAACACTGCCTAGAGAATGTCTTTGTAATCAAAGGTTTATTGAATGTGTTGTCCATGAGAATCTCTTGAGAAGCTTATGAAGATACAGGTTCTTGGGTTTATAGCTAGAAACTGGCATCGACTGTGTGTGGTCCAGTTGACACTGCGCAGAACCTTTATCCCAGCTGCTTCACACGAGTGCAGATCCTAGAAAATCTCTAGCAGTCTATGACCTAGACTTAGAAAGATGGATATCTAACATATTCAGAATACATTGACATGTACTTACCATAGCTTAAATACAAAAACATTGGGATAACAAGAGCCCAATAGCTATACCCTTATGATCACATCAGATGATGCTAAGTGAAAGGAACTCCATGTTATGGAAATGATTGTTATATCACAGTTGTAACTACTTTCAACATCCCATGTGTATCTGTAGTTCATACTGTTGATGATGTTCTTGTATCACCTTCTTGGATTGTACCTACACTATCTCTGTAAACTTATCTGAGTATATTGGAAACCGTGTATACTGGTATTAGAATTAGGAAATTGAGAGGGAATACCAAAATTGAGAGACAAAGGGTAAATTAAGAGAAGCAACAACAAAAGCAATACTTGCAAAACTGTATGGTGTAAGCGAACTGAACACCTCAGGGGGGGAAGGGGGAGGCGGGAGGGGGGTATGAGGGACAAGGTAACAAACAGTACAAGAAATGTATTCAATGCCTAACGTATGAAACTGTAACCTCTCTGTACATCAGTTTTATAATAAAAAATTAAAAAAAACATTGGGATAGCTCACTTATATTTATGAGATGAAATATATCAGCTATAAAAAGGGAAAGATCACTGTCTATGCAACCCAGATCTTAAGCCAGAGCAACAGAATACATAATTTGTTTTGCTGGTTCTGAGGCTTGAACTCAGGACCTAGTTGCTATTCCCGAGCTTTTGTGTTCAAGGCTCTACCACTTGAGCCATAGTTCTACTTCCACATTTTTGGGTGCTTAATTGGAGATAGGAATCTCACAGACTTTCCCACCCAGGCTGGCTTTGAACCTTAATCCTCAGATCTCAGCCTCCTGAGTACCTAGAATTATAAGCATGAGCCACCAGCATTCCACTCACCTATGTTTTCTCACCAGTTTTTATATTTTCCCTTACTATATAGGTCATTAGTCATCTTAGAATTAATTTTCATGTATTAAATAAGGTTTGAGATTCAGGATTTTTTTTCCCACGTGGATATCAGTTCCAGAAACACCCATTTCCTTATCCATCCCCTCCAATGTTCAGCACACTCTTGGCATTTATCATATTTCCGTATATAGCTGAGTCTGTGAGCTCTTAATCTATGCTCAGTTGTTCTTAGAGTATGTCTTGATATTTGATAGACAGGGCCACTCTACCCTTTCCTTGAGCATGTTTAAATATTTTGCTCTTTGCTGTATCTAGCATCTACTGCAATAGTAGGCCCACAGCAGGTATTCAGTAATTATTGAATCAGTGAAAGGATCTCATTTGGGACCAGCTACTTAAATAGTTCAGTAGTTCCTTGATATGCTAGGGTTTGTTTTGGTGAGGAGGAAAGTGTTGTAAGTATTATGTCTTGTTTCTACTTTTTGCGGCTCCGTTATCTCTTGTCTTTTCTCTGTGAAACTAGAATCTTAGACAAGTCGTCAGTAAAGCCAACAAGCCTGTAAGTCCACACGGGAGCAGGATGGCTGCTCTGCAGATGCAGAGGATTCAGGTCACAACTGTGGATAGGTCTGTGAGGCCTTTTGACATGTGGCTCATATCTGAGCCCTAACGCCTTGGCCATCGGGCAAAGGATCATCTCAAATTAGCTTTACTTATTTTCCATGCTTTTGGGAACATCTTTGTTTTGTAGATTAATGCTGCTTTAAAACAGACTTCTTTTGGTTGCATAGTACATGCCATATTTTGGTAATACTGAAAATGAAGATTTCATTATTATGAATGAAGTGAATGTAATGATTCATTTCCATTGTTCATTAGGGCAATAATGAACATAAATCATTATTTACTTAAGGTTTACCTTGTGCAGGGCACAGTGCATATACATGAGTATGTATGTACACATGCAAATATATATTTACATGTATATACACTTTACATGTACACATATACATATAACTTCATGGATTCTTCAACACTAGCTTTCTTGTTCCTTTTTCAGTAAGCAATATTATCCAGGTTTATTCATTATCAGGTTTATTCTTGAGCCCTTGGGCTGAGTTAGGGGATTAGGGCTGCCCAAATATATAGCCACTCTGTTCCAGGAATTCACAGTTTAGCCAGGGACAGACTTTTAATCAAGGGTTTCCTGTGTAACACGATGAGTTCATTGACAAAAGCATATCCAAAACACAACCTAGAGAAAAAGATGACTAATTTTATGGGGCAGGGGAGAGGAGCCTTGGTGTCAGGGGAATTTAGTAAGATGAGTTTAGCTTTGTGTGAGTGTGCATAAAAGGTGTGTGCAGTTCTGGGAATTGAACTCGGGGCTTCACACATGCCTGGTAAATGCTGTACCACTGAGCTACACCTCTAGCCCTAAGGAGATGAGTTTAGATAGGACATACTTGTGAGTATACCCTTAAAGTGCCACTTCTCTCAAGCTTGATCTGGCTATCTCAACCTTCCCATTTTCTTCTCAGATAGCTTGTCTTTCTGCTGCTTACATTCATACTCTTCCAACTGCAGACAGTTCTGTCTTGCTTCTTCTCACTGGTGTTTCTTGTTCCTGGCTTTCTCTCTTAACTATGTTTATGGAAGGATGATTTTACATGTGGTAATATTGACCTCATGAAGTGTATCATTCATGGAGTCAAACCAAATCTGAAGTAGTAGCTTTCACCCTATTTCTTCTGGTAGAGACTGGGGCTCAGGGAATGGCAGCATTGTATCCGTGCACATGCAGCAGCAGAGCTAGAAAAGACAAGTTCTGTAATGGCTTGTCCAAAGGCATTCAAGTTTCCAACAGGGAAATAAGGCCAGGCTATAGGGTTATTCAGTGTAAGGGCATCTACCTTATCACTTTGGAGTCTAAAGACTAATTAGGTTATAAAACTAGAAGGCTTAAAGGTTTAAATAAAACTACTGGGCACTAAGCAGTGGTGGTTCACGCCTGCAATCCTAGCTACTCAGGAGGCTGAGATCTGAGGATCATGGTTTGAAGCCAGCCTGGGCAGAAAAGTCCCTGTGAGACTCTTATCTCCAATTAACCACTCAAAAACCAGAAGTGGAGCTCTGGTTTCAAGTGGCAGAACACTAGACTTGAGTAAAAGAGCTCAGGGTCAGCACCCAGGCGCTGAGTTCAGGACCTACAATTGACAAAACCAAACCAAAAAATTACTAAGTAAGGGGGCTGGACTGTGTGTAGTTTAAACAGTGAATAAAATATTGTAAGAGTTAAACCAATAATCAGTGTATATGATAAAGCCACCAATTGGAATATATGTCACAATGTTTATAAGTCAATTTTTTATTGTTTGTTTTTTGTTTTTGGTGGCTGTAGGGCTTGAACTCAGGGCCTGGGTGCTGTCCTTGATCTCTTTTGCTCAAGGCTAGTGCTCTTCCACTTTGAGCCATAGCTCCACTTCTGGTTTTCAGGTTGTTAATTGGAAGTAAGAGTCTCATAGACTTTCCTACCTGGGCTGGCTTTGAACCCCTATCCTCAGTTCTCAGCCTCCTGAGTAGCTAGGAGTACAGGCGTGAGCCACCTGCACCCAGCAGCTGGTTATTTTTATTCAAAACCATTTTGCTACTTGTTTGGTTTTCCAGGGTATTTACAAACATGAGTTTCCTAAGGGAGAAGATCTAGTTTCCACCCTTAAGCAAGCTGCAGGACATGGAATAGTCCAACATGCAGTTCAGAAGAGTGAGTCTTTCCCTCTTTCCTGTCCAAATTACAGGGTGTAAAACAGTCTGACAATCGAATTAGCTGACTAGTGCAACAATAGCCAACACTTGATAATTTGTGTTGCCTTCAGAGATGGCCAAATATAGGCTGATGGCAATGGACTAGAACTGTCTACACCCTGAAAGGCTGCTGTCCCTCCTACTTTGAATTATGCTTTGCACATTTTTGATTATTCAATATTGATGCTGGGAAGATGGCAAGACTGCTAGAGGTATTTGTTGACAGTCTACAGCTACCCATTCGTCAATGAAAGGAGGCTCAGACATGGCTGTGCAGTGGGCCTTGCGAGATTAGTATGCTTGGCTGCCTCTCTTTATGCATCCATTGCTCTAAGGGTGTAATTGAATGTGCAGAAGCCCTCTTCCACTCTAGGGAGCCAAAGCAATGTCTTCATTCATGGCACAGTCAGGCAGAGATTACAGAGTTACAGGTCAGTATCAAATACGAAATACTGGGCTTAAGAATCATTTGAGATGATATTAAGTGCAGCATTAAGTACAAAGCTAAAGGAGAGCTAGTTTTTAGGAAGCAGTCTAACAGCTCCCTGCTCTCTGCTCTAAAGCAGAGGTTGACAAATTTTTTCTTTGAAGGAGCAGATAGTAAATGTTTTATCCTTCCAGGATCATCTGGTCTCTTGTCCCAACAGCCTAACTCTGTTGTTCTTGTTTTAATGTGGAAACAGTCATACACAGCATGCAAAATGAGTGAATATGATTCATGCCCACAGAATTTTACCAAGGGATACTGAAACAGGAATTTCGTATACTGCTCATGTCAAAATAGTCTTCTGATTTTCCAGCCCTTTAGAAATGCACAGAGCTTGAGAGGCAAACTAAAATGGGTCATGTTTGTGTCTGGTCTATGTATCATCATTAGTTATCCCTTTAGGTCAGGTACAACTGCAATTTGATGGCTAATTTGTGAGTCATCCTTTTCTGCCAGAACCTGGCTACACAGGCTGAAACACGGAAACCTAGTTCCAGTCCCCTGCCTGCCTCATCTGCTGCCAGTGTGTGTGTGTGTGTGTGTGTGTGTGTGTGTGTGTGTGTGTGTGTCTGTGTGTGTGTACACGCACACACACTCCTCTTTGCTCATGACAACTTTTTTTCTGATTACATGGAATCCTATTCCTATTTTTGCAATCCTAAAGTTATATCAACCAGAAATTTAGATTTATGCACTGAAATAAAGTAATTAACTTTCGACAGAACAGTATGGAAATTAATAGTGAAGGCAGGAACATTGCTTTCTTTGTAGAGTTGGGTTTGGCGAAATACATTTGTTTTCTTTCTTCCTCTCCAGTCACATTCTCGTTGCACATTTTAAATTGAAATTAGTTCAGAGTGCTAGAGCGATGTGTTCTACAAATTTATTAATGTTTGTATGGATTTTTTTAGCTCCTTCATAATAAAAGGACTGATTGGGATGCAGAGGGGCTTTGTGGGCCATGGACACATGCCACCATTGCTTTTAGAGGTTGCTTACAGAGTGCTGTGGGGTGAGCCCCACAATCAAGTTAGAGGTCAGCTGTGCTCAGAGACTCAGGACTCAGTTGTGGGGAAGGTGGAGGCCCCCCACCCCCGGCATTGTGGCAGCTGATCTATGCTCTGGCAATATGGCTAATGAATGATTCACTTGCCCCTGCTGTGAGATGGGAATGATTGACAAACACTTGCCTTGTCAGGACCAAGTGGGACAGCTTGGGTGAAGTCCATGTTGCAGAAATTCTGAAGTACTGTGAAAGCTCTCACTGCCATTTGTCAAGTCTGAGAGCAGTCTTTTGTTCATGGCTTCCAAACCCGGCCGGGGGCTGGTGGAACTTTGAAAAAATACAGAATCTCATATCCATTCCTGACTGACAGCATCCGAATGCCTGTGAGAGGACCTAACGTCTGGGTTTGGGTTTGTTTTGTGTTGTGTTGGTGTTGTGGAGGCTTGGACTCAGAGCCTTGTGATTGCTGAGCAGGTGTTCTGTCACCTGAGCCACATCCCACAGCCCTTTTTGCCTTGGTTATTTTCAAGGTAGGGTTTTGTTTTATGCCTGAGCTGGCTTGAACCATGATCCTCCTACATGTGGCTAGGGATGACAGTTACCCACCCCTGTACCCAGCAACCGTGCCTCTGCTGCAGTTTGGATAACAGGTATGTGTTACTACACCAGCCGTGAGATGAGATGGAGTGCTGTGAATTCTTCTGTCTGGGCTTGGTCTTAAACCAGGATCCCTTCATCTCTGTCTCCCCAGTCGCTAGGATCACAGGCTTGTGCCTCCTTGCCTCGTTTAGAACTCTGTATTTTCAACAGGGTTTCCAGGCTGGGGACCTCTGATATGTTTCACAAGCCTTGGAAGGAGACTTGAGAGTAAGCCACATAATTACTTCAAATTCTGGCATGGACTTTGCCCCTAAAAAGTCATACATTTGTCTCCATAAACAATAGGGGACTGGAAGAGAAATGCCAAGGGGAATGAAGTTACCTTCCCTGTATCTCTTGAGACATGTCTGCTTCAACAGGTGAAAACAGGGAGCTGATATTTGGGTTGTATGAACCAAAATTGTGCATCTCCTCTTTCAGATCTCCCCCCACAGTTCGCAACTTCGCAGGGTTAAGCCAGACATCTGCGGCTCACGCCTTAATCCTAGCTACTCGGAAGACTGAGATCTGAGAATTGAGGTTTGAAGCTAGCCTAGGCAGGAACCTCCTTGAGACTATTATTTCCAACTACCAAAAAGCTGGAAGAGGAGGTGTGGCTCAAGTGGTAGAGCACTAACCTTGAGCATAAAAGCTCAATGCCCAGGCCCTGAGTTCAAGCCCTACTACTAGTACATGCACGTGTGCCCATGCACTCACACACACATGCACATATACATAGGGAAGTTTGCAGTGTTGTTTTTGCCATCTCTTCGTTGATGCATGTGTGTGAAAGCAAGCCTGAGATTTTGAATGTCATGAATGTACAGCAGATTGACAATGTCCCTTTCAGTTTTGCTACTCAAAATGCATCATTGAAAATGTCTTTTCATTTCTGGAAAGAACACAATTGTAGTGTTGGCACGCACAGATTACAAACACAAAAAAGGATCTCAGTAGTACTAAAGAGATAAACTGCTTCTTCCTTTCTCATACTTTCTGCATTGCACTCGTTTACATGTGAGTAAATGTAGATTTCAAATGAGAGAAAGCATCCACCTCCACATTGGCAGCCTAGATTGGTTTTTGACAGTAAAATTCCATCCTCTATACATACATGCAGGTGCTCCCTATCGGATTCAACAGCTTTCTGTTGTGAGAGGGCCCTAATGAAATGCTCATGTTTGCAGGATCTGGCCACAAATATTTTTCTTCTTTTTCTTTTTCTTGTAAAGGTGATGTACAGAGGGGTTACAGTTACATAAGGTAATGAGTACATTTCTTTTCAAACAGTATTATCCTCTCCCTTACTTTCTCCCCCCTGACTCCCCCCTGACTCCCCTCCCCCCCCAAGTTGTAAAGTTCATTTCCAACATAGTGTCTTGTGAGCACCACTGTTGCATTGGTTCACCCTGTGTTCTTTGTCTCACCATTTCTTTTTTTTTCAAATAAAACTTTAGCAGTTTATTGTCCAAGCATAGCATGTCAATATAGGTTTCTGCATATCTTCACTAATATTGGATATCCATTTTTTTATTGAACTTTTTGCTTTATTGTTGAAGTGTGGTTACAGAAGGGTTACAGATTTATATGTAAGGCAGTGAGTACATTTCTTGTTCAACTTGCTACCCCTTCCCTCATTTTCTCCCCCCTCCCCCTCCCCCTTTCCCTTTCCGCTCAAGAGTTGCGCAGTTGATTTACACCAAATGGTTTTATAAGTTTGCTTTGGGAATGGATTGTCTTTTTGTCCTTTGTCTCTCAATTTTGATATTCCCTCACCATTTCTGTGATTACACTTCCCATCCTCAAATCAGATAAACTTACATACAATACAAAGGGTACCGAAATAAACACTGACAACAGCAAGTAAGCTCAAAGGGGAAAAAATGAAAGAAAAAAGAAATAGCTGCATACAGTACAACAATAAAAAATCCTCTTGTTTCCATATTTTATAGTTCATTTTGATTAGCAACATTTTAGATGATCAAATGTGCGTATGTATTGAGCTATTTTGATCCTCTGCTAGAACTATCCTATACTAATTATTCAAATGAGGGAAACCAGGCAGCCTGTGTTTTTTTGAGTCTGGCTTACTTCACTTGATATGGTTTTTCCCAAGTCTTTCCATTTCCTTATGAATGGAACTATGTCATTCTTTCTGATGGAAGCATAGCATTCCATTGTGTATGTATACCACATTTTCTTGATCCATTCATCCACTGAGGGGCATCTGGATTGATTCCATGTCTTGGCTATGGTAAATAATGCCACAATAAACATAGTTGTGCTGGTAGGTGTAGTGTGTTGGCCACAAATATTAAATCTTTACCATTTCCTGGATATCTTGTGAGGAATTTGAACATCATACTCCTACAGTCCTTATGCTAGCAGTTCACAGACTGGTAGGAAGATGATCAAGAAATAAATCATTTAACATATTGATTAAATACATGTTCACTTATTTTAACCAAATAATATTTCCAAATTATGTTCATTGTAAGAGTAGAGAATTCTTTTTCATGGGTAAAGATCTGTGTGTGGTCTGATCCTTTATCCCATGTCACTGTTCTTTAAAATGATTTTTTCTGGGCATTCCTTTGAAAGTAAGTAAAAGCTTAACAAATGTTTGGAGACCAGAAATGTAGTCTCTTCATTACACAGGTTAGATGTGCTCATACCTGCTGTTCAGCATCCATTCAGCTCTTCAGCGGTCTCTGGGCCATGACCATATACTCTATCTCCATCTCTCTAGAGACAAATCCCCAGCAAAGCCCTGTAGTCTTCTACGTATCTCCAGACATCAAACTCAGTATGTGCTATGGACCCCCTTTTTACCTTCAACATAGGACTCTATTTCCATTCTTCTAGATGCAGAGACTTCAGACTTTGGAATCATCTTTGCCTCCTTCTCTCTCTCTGCTCTAATCAGGATTCCAAACTGTTGGACAGGTCTGTCATCTTTCCCTTGTCCTGCCACTTTTCTTCTTATGGAATTTGTCTCTCCAACCATGCCCATGGGCTTGGAACAGCCTGTTAAGAGCTCTATGCAAATATTCTTAGGGATTTGAGTGTTATCCTTTCCAGGATTATCTAATAATATTAACAGGAGGTTTGCAAGTTCAAGGCTCAAGCCTGAGCAATATAGTGAGGTTCTATCTCATAGAAGGAGATGATAGGAAGGGGAAAAAGGAGGGAGGGAGGGGGAAAAGAAGAAAGGGAAGGAGAGGACTAGGGAAAGAGGGAAGCAAAGATTAAAGGAGGGGCAGAAGAGAAAGAAAAGGAGGGAGGAATTTGGAACTGAGATGTGGTTCTGTCACGTGCCATTTGTGGCATATTTCTGGATTGTCTCTAAGTTGTTTGAGTCCTCTTCAGGGCTGTTCCAAGACTAGTTGCCCTATCACTTGATCCACAGCTCCACTCTGGCTCTTTGGTGGTAAACTGGAGATACAAGTCTTATGAACTTTCCTGCCAGGGCTGGCTTCATCCTCAGGTCTCACCCTCATGAGTTGCTAGGATAACTGACACGAGCCAACTGTATGTGTTTTTAAATTTTCATTTTTATTTCAATCCTCTTTGACTTGGACTCAAAGTAGCAAGAACAAGTGACATTTATTCTCTGCAGCTGCACTATTGTCACCTACCCGGGTCAGTCCCATCCTTCAGTCTGTTGTCAGCCATGCATTCAGTCATCGATGAAGTGCGTATCATGTACTTCAACTGGGTTAATGTTCCAGCCTGCAAATCTAATCATACCTGCCACTCAGAGCACAGCAGGGCCTTTCCTTCCTCTGCAAAGTGAAGTTCAGCGCAGTGCCATGGCAGACAGAGTCCTGTAGGACGTGGCTTGTTTCCCTTTCTTGGCTTGTATGGCAGAAACCTACAATGTTCTCTGCCCAACCTTAAGCACCATTTTCAGTTGAGATTCAAATGCTGTTCCTTTCACCCCACCTGCCTGCCCTGCACCATGTTACTCATCCTTCAGCACCAGCTGAGTTGCAACACTGCCTCCTTCCACCCCTTTGTCACAAGTCCCACCCCCGGTCTCAGCATTTGCTCACCATCATTAAAGCCTGCCACCAGTACTGGAGCTCCATTACCCTTTTCTTCTCCTTTAGGTTGTAAGCTCATCAAGGATGGGAATGTTATCACTCATTTTTGTTGCTCTTAATACAGTGATTAGCACGTGGCAGATCCTCAGTAAACATTTTCTGAATGAATAGAACTGCTGTTTTGTTTATTTATCTATAAGCAGACTACTTATTGAAAAGCCTATTAGAATCTGAGAATCCATGTAGTGTAGATACAGGGACATTTCTAGTTCACTACTGTATTCCCAGTGCTTCATACTCAGACCTGGTACCCAGTAACCATGATTTGCTGAATGAATGGGTAGAAGAATTAAAGAACAGAGGACAGGCGCTAATCATGTGCATAGGTGTGACCCCTGTTCTAATTTATTTACCAATTCTGTTCATGATAGCATCTGTGGCCTTTCCTTCCTCTACCATTTTGCAGTTCTGATAGCCTGTATAAACCATGTCACCTCCTGTCCATCTCTTTAATAGGAGATCTCTTAGAAGTGCCACACCTTGGCTTAGTGGCATGGTAGGTCCTCTGTTTCATGACCTGGATGCTGGAGTCTCTTCATTTGTGTGCAACATCAAATCTAACTCAGTCTACATTGTGTTGTTGTGAGGGGATAAATGACTGAATAAATAACTGGATGGGCCAATCTGACTTAGAGAGTCATGACTTTGTCCTGAGCCTGATGCCCAACATGAAGCAAGTATTTTGGGGAAAGCCTGAAGTACTAGCATAGAGATGAAACTTCTTTAGTCCATGTTACATCTCTTTGATATATGTGTTTTATTTCTTGGTTTCCTGGCAAGAATTTGAATGCTTTTGAGCCGAGTCTATTACAAGGAACACCAAAAAAGTCCATTTAAGCATTAATTTTTCTCTTGGGCTACTAGTTCAATAGCCTTAGAAAGGAATGAAAAACTGATTAGTTAACGGGGGGATGGGAACATCATTGTATTGTAAGGGGAAAAGAATGATCTTCAATTGTGTATCGGAACGATGGGAGATGGAGGAAGACCGGAAAAGTACAACCTGGCATGGCAGCCAAGGCCCTGCTATTTGGTTCATTACATAAGGACGATAGATTTTTCAGACTTAAGACTACCCTGCAATGTGGGAGCTAAAGTCTTAATTGAAAATTGAATGATTGAGCTAATACCATTGTGTTTATTCAAGCTATTCTCAATGCTCACTATGTCCAGCTAATTCCTTCAGTGATGCTCAAAAGACTGCAGGAAGTTCCATGGTGCAGAGCATCATTTAGCTTGTGCTGCAGGGCTAGTGGAAAGCATTGGTGCCTGTAGGTACAGACTCAAGGCCTGAGGGGCTGAGTGGAAAGGCTGAGAAGCTTTGCATGAGTGTTGTCCCACGTGATGGGTGGTGAAAAATGAAGCCCACTCGAATAATCAGATCATGGCTGAGCCATCATGGGGCAAGGAAACAGCACCCAGGGAACAGAAGAAAGCTGGGAGAACACCAGGAAAGGGCAAGGGCTTGGGTCTAGCTCCATGTGTAAAACCATGTGGGCATTTACTTGGCTCTGATATTTAGGGAACACAGGTGCATTTTTAAGTGTCTGTAGAAAGTTATACATGTTTCCCCTCTCTTCTGCCGCATCATGGGAAGCATAAAGGATAAAAATGAGGGAGATTATTTAGGAAGACTATGGGGAAAACCACACACACTTGGAATGGATAAGTGATTGTTGTTTGGGCATGCATGAACCTAGGAGTCTCCTGTTACACAGAAGAGAAGAAATTTTCTACCCTGTTGTTATTTAGCCTCCCCATGCCCCTAGTGAAGAAGACTGGAAACACTGTCTGCATGAGAAGCAAACAGATCAGACCCAAGAGGGAGAAATGCTGAGGAGGGAAGGAACAAAATGGCAGCAGAGTGTTTCTTGGATCAGTTGTGCTGTTTATTTTGGATGTGGAGAACTGTAGTTTAAGGAAAGACCATGAAAGTAGGGGGGTAGAGGTCCTGAGTTCTGGTTCTGTCATCAGTTCATTGTTATTGGATTGAAACTTGTAGATAGCATTTGGATATGGGGATTATTTAGCAAACAGTGAGGTTGGTTCTCAAACTTGGGTGTAATATGGATTTTCCCTCAATTTGAAGCAAAAGGGGCAGCAGGAAAATGACCATGTGATTAACTTTTCATGATGATCAATGGACTTAATTTAATGGATTTTGTTCTGCTTCTCTTTATGTTATTATTATTGTACTGTATCATAGATGTATTATTATGCATGTGGGGTGCATCCTAGAGCTTGAACTCAGGGCTTGGTTGCTTTCCCTGAGCTTTTGTGCTCAAGACTAGCCACAGCTCCACTGCTGGCTTTTTTGTGGTTAATTGGAAATAAGGGTCTCATGGGATTTCCTGCCTAGGCTGGCTTTCAACTGTGCTACTCCTCAGATCTCAGCCTGTGAGTTAGCTGGGATTACTGGTGCCCAGCTACATTAAATTATTTAAAGTGATAATGAAAATCAATGGTGGTTAGGTTGTCTTCATTTGTCACTGACTATAGCTTGTAAAATAAAAAGCTGGCAACATCGATTTAGTCCTTTAACTTCTTTTTGAAATTTTTAATGGGATACAATGTCTGTCACTGTCAGACTGAATAACCTTTGAAGTTCCTTCAGTTCTAACATTTGGGGATTCTAACCTTTTCTTCCCACTTGTGACAGTGAGGTGAGAAATTCAAGTGTCAGTTTATATTTGCGTCCTGGAGCAAGCTGTGATTTTGCCCAGAAAAATGCTAGTGTCCATGTGTGAGTATTGCAGATGCTTCTTGATCTTCATCTAGAACAAAATCCAAAGCATTACTTTAAATCTTCATTTGATCAAACATTAGAACAGACATTGCCAAGAAATATTCTCTGTCATACATTGCTTGTGGGAATAAAAACTGGCTTCATGTAGGGATAAGCAAACTCTTTTCCCTCCTTTTCTTCCTCCCTCATTTCCTCCTTTTCTTCCTTGCTTCCCTTGCTATGTTGCCCAGGGTGGCCTTGAACTCCTGAACTCAAGGGATCCTTCTTCCTCAGCCTCCCAAGTAGCTGGGGTTCAAAGTGTGTGATATTGCACCCAGATTACTTCTTTTAAATGAAAGGCCAGATTGGAAATATTTTAAGCTTTCTGGTCCATATAAGATCTTTGTCGTGTTTTCTTCCTCCTTTTACTCTCCCCTCTCTTCTTCCCTTTCCTCTTCTTCTATCTTTTTGTTAGTCTTATATTTTTAAATACCTAGAAATGTGAAAATCATATGGGCTGGATGGATATGGTTCAGTCTGTAGGAAGTGGGTTGATTATAGCTGAGTACACAGTCACTACAGACAGAGCAGTTCCACTTGCAGAAATTTTCCCTACAGATGCCCATATATTTGTGCAAAGTGGCCCATATACAAAGTATCTCATGGCAACATTGTTTGACATTGCAAAATACCTAAAACAGCCTAAATACATCATTAATAAGAACTGGCTAAATAATAGAATACCCATAAGTAATCCATCAATACGAACTGGCTAAATAATGGAATATCCATACAGTAGAATTTGACATAGTTGTTAAAAAGCTCTATAAGGATTAATGCTCGAGATACAGCATTAAGAGTGTGAAGAAAGTAAGCTAGATATATGGTTCAGTGGTAAAGCTCTTGTCTGGCATATTCATGGCCCTGGGTTCCATCCCTAGCACTAAGGAAATAAAAGGGGGATGGGGAAGCAAGATGCAAAGCAAGGTTCTCAGTAGCTAACCCCCTATTAAAGTGTATGTATGCATGCTTGCACACATGAAATTAGCTGTCACTAAAGAGAGCAGTTGACTGGCTTACAGATAGAAATGATGGGAACATTTTTTTTTACTTTATATTATGGTGTATCTATGAATTTGGTGCCAGGAACATGTATCATCTATTCAGAATATAAATTGAATTTTTAAAAGAACTGCAATAGAGGAGTAATGGTAGGTCTGAGTGTGGGAAAATTCCGTGAAGCAATTTCGTGAACTAGATCTGAATCATTCTTGAATCACAAGTGAACTGGTGTGGCCCTGAAAAATGTACATATTTGATTTCCCTTCACACAAAGCTATTTGTACAGTGTAATGATTCTTTGTCAGTTTTTGACCAAATATCTAAGGTGGTGGAAAACTCATTTCAGGAGGTTGGGTTTCAGGGTACACTGTTGGCAATGCTCCCTCTGAGTGTGAGAGGTGTTTCCACTGCAAGTTGACCTGGAGAATAAACATATGTGAGGAGTTTCATTTGCTGGAAACCTTCCCCAGGCAGTGTTGGTGTTGGAGACTCATGTAGACCCATCCAATTCCTGGTTTTATCAGTGTCCTAAGAGGTGTAGGGCCTGTCTAAGGTCAAGCTGCTCGTGATAGCTCAGACTTGCCCCTCTTGGCCAGATAGATGCATGTCTTTAGAGGCTATTATGGTGCCAGCCTTTCTTTGTCTATATTTCTGACTCACTAAAAGATAGAAATGGGAAACACTGTTTCTCAGCAGTCACTTGTCCCTGTTCCTACGCCACAATACTGCTGTGGTTTGCTACAGTATCTGTGATTTCCCTGCAGGATCCTCCTACCTGGGAGATTCTGAATAGTCAGGTCAATCAGGTCCCCATTGCCCCTGGTGCCTAGGTCTCTTAGAAGAAGCAATCTGAGTCCTCTCTCTTTGAGTTTGGTCTGGGCTTGTCATTGTGGCTTTGGCCAGGAGGGTGCATGCTAGTGGACATATGCCTGTTCTGAGCCTGGGCCTCAAGGGGTGATGTGCTTTCCTGAGTATTCTCTTGCATGGCTACCATGAGAGCATCTCACAGTAGAGCTAGCTTTCCTGGCCAGTGACTTCAGCCATTGCTAGGAAGAGACTCCACTCTAAACACATGGTAAAGCATAGACTGAACAACTGAACAGAATGTGTCTCTACTAGCCATTGTGTGTGTGGGGGGGGGTTGTGTGAGAAAGTGACTAGTGTTTCATATTCTTTGAGTCAAGAATTTCAGTTCTAGACATTGATTTGAAAGATGTAATCACAGAACTGAGCATAGCTTGCTTTGCTCAAATGAGCAGTGTTATATCCATAATAAAAAGTCCATTAGTCACGTAGTTATAGAAACTACAGAATACATGGCAAGGCTTAAATGATTGAATATGCATAATAAACAGAATATTATGAAACCATTAAAATTATGTTTTCAGAGACTAATGGAATAAGGAAAATTACTGGATGTTAAGTGGGGAAGAAAAAAATGCAAGATACACAACTAAAATGGATCTGGGAAGAAATATGCTAGGCTTTTGGATTCCTTCCTTCCTTCCTTCCTTCCTTCCTTCCTTCCTTCCTTCCTTCCTTCCTTCCTTCCTCCCTCCCTCCCTCCTTCCCTTCCTTCCTTCCTTCCTTCCTTCCTTCCTTCCTTCCTTCCTTCCTTCCTTCCTTCCTTCCTTCCTCTGTCTCTCCCTCTTTCCCTCTTTTCCTCCCTTCCTTCTTTTCTGTGTGAGTACCAGGGCTAGAACTGAAGGTCTGGTTCTCTTTCTGCTTTATTCACTCACAGATGGCATTCTACCATGTGAAGTATGCCTCAGCTTCTGGCTTTTTGCTGCTTTTAGTTTTAAGAGTGTCTTGGATTTGTCTATGTGGGCAAGTTTCAAACCTTGATCTTCAGATCTTAGCCTCCTGACATTTCCACTAGTGCTCAGCTCATGGATTTTTTTCTTTGAGTGATAATTAATAGATTGTGATGATTTTCCCCTTTTCTTTGTTTTCCAAATAAGAAGGCCAGACTTTAAAGATCAGGAAAATAAAAGACCATTAGAAATCTCACACTTCATTTATACCAGGTAGGTTTGCTGTATAACATGTGGTTCTAAAATGTGGCATCTTAACCATTTAGCTCCTGATTCTGGCTAATGAGCAATGTGGGCGTGGCTGCAGCTGCTCCTTGTGTCTATGTCACCTGCTAGCCTGGCTGGGTGTTAGCAGAAGTGTGTGTGTGTGTGTGTGTGTGTGTGTGTGTGTGTGTGTGTGCCAGTACCACTTGAGCCACAGCATCACTTCTGGCTCTTTCTGCATAGTTTATTGGAGATAAAAGTTTTATAGCCTTTCCTGCCCAGGCTGGCTTCAACAGTGATCCTCAGATCTCAGTCTCCTAAGTAGCTAGGGCTGTAGGGGTGAGCCACCAGTGCCCAGCTGAAGTGCTTATCTTTATGTCACATATTTTCTCATTCTAGTCACCTAGCTCTGGCTAGTTCTCATGACTGTAGAGCAGTTCTAAGAGCATGGAAAGAAACCTGGGTTTAAAACTGGATTATTTAAATTTTGTCACATTCTGTTGGCTAAAGCAGTTCCCATGGCCAGCCCAACTCAAAGATTTGCAGAAAGAAGCCCCATAATCATACTGAATAAAAAATGTAGATAAGAGGGAAAGGAGTGGATAAATTGGGGCCATTTCATAAGCCATCTGTTAGTGCATCTTAAAAATAAAGAAAACAACAACAGCAGCAAAAGGCCTCTGTCAAAAATGACAGAACTAAACTATGAAGTAAATGGCAGTAGTTTAGGCGATGGGAACCTTGAAATGTTTCCTTTAAGGCTATGGAGAAGATTCAATCTTTTCTCTACATTCATGGCTGGTTGAGAGTTTAGTGACAGCTTGTCTCTTGAGGCAGCACTAAGAGTTTAATCAAACTGGCTTAGAAGGAGAAGGCAGGAGGGGAGAGGGGCGCAGAGCCTCTGTGTAAATGAATGAATACTGATGCACTGTCAGAATGTGTCCTTTGGGTATGTTGGTAACTCATCCTTTACAGGGCAGCTCATCTTCCCTGCTGAGCTGCCAAGCAGTGAGACCCCAGCCAGAGGTAGCAATGGGCCAGAACCTGGCCATGTTCAGCCTCTCCAGCTTCCAGCTAGCTCCACCTGGGGTGGCACTAGGGATTTGGTGTGAAACCTCTTTAAAATGATCCACACCATTCATTCTTGAAGAAGCAATCATCATGGCAGTGGTATTCATGGGCAAACAGCTGTCACTGAGAGATGCTTTTCATCTGGGGGTGTTTGGGCACCCTTACTGGTTTTATGGGGGGGGGGGACCTGAAACCTGAAGCCTTAGGATATACATAACATATCTTCTTCCTAAAGAATTTTATTCTGGCTTAGCTTTTTGTTTTGAAGTAATTTCAGACTTGCATGAGAGTCATGTATTAGGATTTCTCCAGAGAGGCAAAACCAATAGGATCTGTATCAGGAGAATTGGTTCACATAGTCATAAAGACCAAGTCTCATGATTTGCGAAGCCAGAGAAACTAGTAGCATGGTTCAGTTCTAGTCTGGATGCTTCAGTACTAGAGAAGCTGGTGTGGTAGGCTTCAATCTAAAGCTAAAGGCCCAGGAGTCTCCCACCCCACCCTGGGTGTGTAGGATCATTTAGGCCCAGGGTCCACAGGCTGCAGAACTTGAGGAAAAGAATGAAAGGGCCTGGGGAAGGGCAGATTCCCTTTCAGCCCACAGACCCCCATGCCACCCTCCCCCTTTTCACTGGCTCTCCAGGCATCCCTCAATTCAGCTGAGCTTGGTGAGTGGAGCACCAGGCCTTGCATAGCTTGCCCAAACCTTGCCTCAGTCCATGCCCAGGGGTCCTTTCCCATCCTTTTAATCTTTTCCTTTTTAGTTTTGGTACTTGATCTTTCTTCTGCCAAAGGGGACAGGGGTGGGGAGAACCCAGCTGTTGAGTGACTTTTTCTAGGATTCTCTTTTCTTCTTCTTCCAAAGCCCATAACCTCCCTTAAAACTGGGGTCTGGCTGGGGCTAGGAATGTGGCCTAGAGGTAGAGTGCTTACCTCACATACACGAAGCCCTGGGTTCAATTCTCAGCACCACATACACAGAAAGAGCTGGAAGTGGTGCTGTGGCTCAAGTGGTAGAGTGCTAGCCTTGAGCAAAAAGAAGCCAGGGGCAGAGCTCAGGCCCTGAGTCCAGGCCCCAGGACTGGCAAAACAAACAAGCAACAGCAACAACAACAAAAAAAACCCTAGGGTCTGTGGAAGTCATTAACCTGGCTTTCTTTTTGAAAAGGATTCCTCTTACAGCACCCCCTCCCTGCCCTGATGCCCTCAGGCATTGCCTATCACGTTTGTTTGGTGGTTTGACGCTCCCACTGCGCCCCCCCCCAACCAACTCCTGGTCCACAGAACAAGGAGCCTTTCTTCCCTTTGGCTGTTTGAGTGGGCACAGGCCCTGCTTCTTGGCATTCACCCCGCTCCCCACTGTCAATGTTCAAGAGTAGTCCTTTAGTCATTTGAGACCAGGCTGATATCACATTCTTTTTTTTGTTGTTGTTGTTTTTGTTTTGCCAGTCCTGGGCCTTGGACTCAGGGCCTGAGCACTGTCCCTGGCTTCTTTTTGCTCAAGGCTACCACTCTGCCACTTGAGTCACAGCGCCACTTCTGGCCATTTTCTGTATATGTGGTGCTGGGGAATCGAACCCAGGGCTTCATGTATATGAGGCAAGTGCTCTTGCCACTAGGTTATATCCCCAGCTGATATCACATTCTTCTTTTAAAAGTAACCTTTAGAACCTGCATTGGTTTTGATTTTTCTAAAGCAATACATGCCTGCATAAAAATAAAGAAAAATAGCAGACAGTTAAGATCATCCATGAGTCCACCACACAGAGAGTGAGTTATTGCTTCCTATATTTTCTTTCACGGTATATACATATATGTAATTATGATTATTTGACATAACTGGAGCTAGACTATATCAATATTTGATCACATGTTCCTGCTTTGTTTCCATTTCCCCCCTAACTACTGTTAACATGACCCATAACACTGCCTTCCTCCTTCCCCTATCTCCTTTTCTCCCTCCCTCTTTTTTCCTTTCTGTCCCCCACTTCTCATTGTTTTTCTTTTTCTGGTACAGGCTCCCATACTTGCTATGCAAGCTCTTTGCTAGCCTTCCTGTTTTTAGTTTGTTTTTCAGAGAGAGAGCTAACTTTGCCTGGGCTAACCTCAAACTGCCGTCTTCCTTCCTCTGCTTCCTGAGAAGCTGGGATTACAAGCGTGTACCGCTATCCCTAGTCCAATGTCTTTAACTGTTTGGAGGTGAAATAATGCTGTGCGTATTTAATGACCAAACCCACTTTCTACTTTCTTTCATGGGCTTTTCGACTTGTTCATTCTCCTTTCACACCTGTTTCATGACCACACTCAGTTACACAGGGGCTCTGTTTATGACAGGCCCCACCCTGAGAGTACTTTCTGTGGGTGGCCCTGTTATTAGCTCCTTGTAATGATGACAAAACCAAGATCCTAATTGTTGCCTGGTCCTACGCTCCTTAGAGCACTGAACTGGATTTGGACCATGGTGTCGGCTTAGAATCCAGATTCCCTTCCCTTGGAATTGCCTTACACTCTAGAACACTAGTGTTTTCCCATTTGTGTGGATCCAGCTGGGTGTTAGTCTTGGCTGGCCACTGACCTGTTTGGTGACCTGTGGTAAGTAATGTCACCTTGGTGCGCCTTTCACATTTCAGTGGCACTTACACTGGCCCTGATAGACCTTTCAGCCTGGAAGTTGCTTCTCTCCCATGTTGCCCAGACAGGCCTGGGAGTGCCCAAGAGAAAACCCCATAGAGGCTGTGGGGTTGGCTTGGGTGTTAAGTTGGAGCTGGCCTTGTGACAGGTAAGTCCCTTGTCATATTCCCCCTGCATGTTTTGAGGTCATGGGTCTTTGGTGGTTACTCAGCACATGTGGGTACCGCAAGGCTGGTATCCCTTCCTGCTTGTTAAAAAGCCTCTTCCCAGATGCTGTGTGCGGTGTGTGGCTTGTTGGACATGCCAGAACAGTGAGTTCTGCAGCTGCACCTGAGTGTGCTTGGCTAGTGGGCTGGGCCAGTCAAGCCACAGGTGACCACTTGGCCTCCCCTGATGTCAGTGATGAAGTGTGCCTGGCACCACTCACACCTTCCCGGGACTTGTCCTTCCACCCCCTGCTCCGTGAAAGGAAAAGGAGAACTAGATGTTTGCCCTTCAGAGCGGGGGAACTCATCCCCATAGTTTCTCTTCCCTTTTCACATAGACTTTAGAACAACTAAAAGAGGGGTTTTTGAACTTGGCTGGGTTTCAGCTGCTACCCAGGAAGCAGCCAGCATGTAGCAGGGGCCTTTGCTGGACTCCGGGTGACGGCTGTGTTCTGGTTGGGGCTAGAAAATGATGATTGCGTGCCAGCTGCTCCTGCGCATGGCTTCACTTTTCTTACTCTTTCCTCTTCTGTTCGCCGTGTCTCCTAGGAGAGGTTGACATGTTCTTCTCTGCCCTGTTCTCTTAGAAACAAGCAACAGGAATGCACCTATTTCTGTTTCTTTCTATTGTCGATTTGGAAAATACCTCCTTTGAGCCGGAGGAGAGTAGAACTTTTGTTCCCTCTGGAGAAATGATGTGTGGGGCTTTATGGCAAAATTTAGATCCTCAAAATAATAAATGAGGGTTGTCGTGAAACTCAGCTGGAACTAGGGAAGGGAAAGGGAATACCAAAATCGAGAGACAAAGGACAAAAAGACAAACCAATGCAACAGCAAAACTTACAACTGCACAACTGATGGGGGGGAGGGAAAGGGGAGGGGAGAGGCAGGGGAAAATGAGGGAGGAGGTAACAAGTTGGATAAGAAATGTACTCGCCTTACATATGAAACTGTAACCCCTCTGTACTCACTTTGACAATAAAGAAAGCATAAAAAAAGAAAAATAATAACATTCCAGTTGCTGAGTGTTTGCAATGTGCTATAGATAGCATGCTACTTTAAACGAATCTGTGGTCTACATTGATTTGGTTTAGGTAACATGCTCAGGGCAGCTAGTTAGCAGGAGAGCTGGGTTTTAAATGAGGGTAGAGTCCACACTCCATTACCCTATAGATAAAATACCTCCAGAGCCATATAGAACCTTGAGTACTTACAGCTCCAAATTTGACATATCTGAAAATATTTATTTATTTTTACTTTTAGTTGGTTGTGGGGCTTGAATTCTGGGCCTGGGTGCTATCCCTGAGCTCTTCAGCTCAAGGCTAGCACTCTACCACTTGAACCACAACACCACTTCTGGTTTTCTGGTGGTTAATTGGAGATAAGAGTCTCACAGACTTTCCTGCCTAAACTGGCTTTGAACCATGATCCTTAGATCTCAGTCTCCTGTGCAGCTAGGATTACAGGCGTGAATTACCGATGCCTGGCTGAAAACATTTAAAAAAAAAATCTCACTATGTAGTTTAGGCTGTCTTGAAACTCAGGATTATAACAAGCTTCACTCTGTCCACCTCTGAACAAATTCCACTTTATTCTGTGATAAGGTCTCATGATGTTGACCTCTTAAACTTGTCCTGTAGGCCAGGCTGACCTCCAAGTCAAGATTTTCTTTTTCTCAGCTTCCAGAGCACTGAGATTATAGTTATGTGTCACCATGACTGGCAACAAATTGTTTTTAATAAATAAAATTGAAGCAAAAAGTTATCCTTCTTCTCTATCATGTTCCTGTATTTGGCCTAATGACTTATGCAGTGAATCTCACCAAAATTCTACCCTCTGAACTGGGTCTACAGTTTCTTATGTTTCAGGGCTTTTTTTTTAAAGAGCCCTATTGAGGGCTTCAAACCTTCACCACTCATCCTGCAGAGATGAGCTGGGGAGAAGTTTGCACAGCACTCTTGTCTGCTCATCTAATGGCCCTCAACCTCTCATAGGTGTACAGATTGTCAATGATGTTTTAAAGCTTTGAAGTGCATCCTTTTGCTTGCAGAGGATTCCTTAGATGGCTCTTGTGGTTGATAAGAGCCACACATATGTGCTTCCCACACATCATATTAAATACTAGAATATTATTTCATAGCTGGGCACTGGTAGCTCATGCCTATAACCTTAACAACTCAGGAGACTGAGACCTGAGACTCACGATTCAAATCTAGCCTGGGCAGACAAATTCATGAGACTCTTATCTCCAACTAACCAGCAAAATGCCTGAACTGGAGGTATGGTTTCAGTGATAGTGTGTCAGCTGTGAGTTAAAAAATTGAGCAAGAGAATGAGGACTTGAGTTCGAGTCTAGTCCTAGCACATGCACATGCACACGCACACACACACATACACACACACACACACACAATTTCCTATATGAAGCCTAACTTAGCTTTGCCTATAATTTTCGACTTTTGGTGATATAAAATGCCTACCGCCACTCTTTATTTGTGCTTCCTCAAATATTTAAGAGTGTCTTAAACTTTTATTTCTACAAATTCCTTCCTATTTTCATTTGCTTGTATACTTAATTTAGTTTCCAGATGTGTAGTGAGCCTGAACATTTATTGCTAGATATAATTTAGGTTGTCTGTGTCTTATGTGCCCAAATCCAGCCTCCATGTCAGATGTGGTTGGGTTTGTTGATCAAGGACTATCTGGTGGTATTAATTATTAAGTGACGTTCTTGTACTATTTGTACTTGTTGAGTTTTCGGTTGACCAAAATTCCATATTTTTTCCTCCTGATACTGATCAAGTCAATTCTCTACCATTTCTTCTTAAAGCCTTGCTGTCTTAAACAGAAATGCAGGGATATCCACTTATTATTATTTACCCTTAATGATAAGAATAACTAGCATCTTTTGAGAACATACTGTGCTTATCTTGTTGTGTTTTCCCCAGAATTTTGTCTTTGGGATTATTTTGAATCTTATTTCTTCTCTTTTCTTTGCCTTTCTCTCTATTGAGAGAGAAGTTTGCATATTTAGTTCCTACACACCCAGGGCTCTTCTTACCCTCATGTATTCTGAATTTGGTTCACAACGGCAGTTGTGTGGGAGGCAGGTACCCTGGCAGAGGGGTGAAAGCTATTCGGATTTCTGAAGGTATGCCTACATAGTCCTCAAGTCTTTCTGGTCCAGGGGTAGCATAGCTTATTTGTATGTGTTTCTGTTATTTCTGATCAAGTCACATTTTCCAGATCATTGCCCCATCTGCTTGCATTGAGATGATTATGGAGTACTTAGATCCACTTAGGAAAAATGACAATGAAAGAATTAAAACAAAATAGTGGGGAAAAGATAAGAAGGTGGTTTGTTTCCCCATTAAAAATATCTATGCAAATCCAGGTGCAGTGATGCACACCGTAGTCTACGTAGGAGGCTGAGGCAGGAAGCTTGCCTGGCCTAGTTCAGGACCACTCAGGGCAACAGAGTAAGACTTCATCACAAAGGAGAAAAACATTATATTTAGCTGTCTCAGCTCTAATGTTTCTTACCAATCTGCAGTCTACACAATTAGTTACAAGTTAGTTGGGTACTTTCTGTGATGTAGGTTTCAAACTAATGTAACCACTTCTCATCAGAAAATGAGATGTTTCCTTAAGATGAACTTACCTTTTTCTGAGGGGAAAAGAAAGGTTGTTTGCTGGAGAACTTGATTTGACTCAGAGAAGAGCATATTCAGAACAGAAGAATGTATTTGCAAATCATATGGTCATATACCTGGCAAAGAACTTGGATCCAAGATATATAAAACATTACAATTGATGGGTAAAGAATTTGAGATGGGATTTCTTCAAAGATAATACATAGATAACATGAGCTCATGAAGATATACTAAACATCATTAATGATGGGGAAATGCCAATGGAAGTCTTGGGAGAGCCCACTTCATACTCATGTGAGTGGTGAACATAAAAAGAGATAAAAAGCAAGTGCTAATACAGTGGATGGGGATGTAAAATGCTGCTGCTCTTTTGGAAACTAGTTTGAGGTATCCTCAGGATACTAAGCATGGAATTACCACATGACCCAGCTATAGAACAAAGAGAATGGAAATATAGTCATACAAAAGCATGCATAGCGCCGAAAAAAAAAAAGCATGCATAGTTATTTGTCTTTTTATTATTGAGTTTTGGTTAAAATTGGGTAAAAACTTGGGTAAAAATATGAAATATGATTTCTCTCACATATCATGGGTTGTGTTTGTGTGTGTGTGTGTGCGCGCGCGCACGTGTGTGTGTGTGTGTGTGTGTGTGTGTGTGTATTTGTATTTGCTGATCCTGGGGCTTGAACTTAGGGCTTGGGCTCTGTCCCCAAACTTTTTGGGGCTCAAAGCTAGCATTCTGCCACTTTGAGCCACAGCTCTACTTCTGTCTTTTTGGTAGTTAATTGGAGATAAGAGTCTCATGGACTTTCCTATCTGGGATGGCTTTGAACCTCAATCATCAGATCTCAACTACCTGAGGATTACAGGCATGAGCCATTGGTGCCCTGCTATGGATTGTGTTTTTGAGAGAGAATGGAACTATTAGGTAGATGGACGTAAAAAGTAGTGACCTAACACATAGCTGATAACATGTGTCCCATCATGATGTTTCTTGTTCCCATAGTGCTTTGGGCTCTGGCTTAAATGCTTCTGTTTGCAGAAGCTCTTCTTCCCGTAATGCCTTGGGTGCCCACTCAACCAATGGAAAGAGCCAGAGCTGTGCACACCTAAGCTATCAAGCAGTCAGTGCAAAGCCAAGGGTAGGAGCAGAAATGAGAGGATACTGGTACTATAAAAACTGCCCTCCAAGAGGACACCACTGAACTCCTCTAGTCCCCTCTCCAGATAGAAACTTTCTGCTACTTTCTTTAACTTTTAAATAAACTTTCCCTTATTCACATTTTCTTTCTTTTAAAAACATTATTGTAGGGCTGGGGATATGGCCCAGTGGCAAGAGAGCTTGTCTCGTATACATGAGGCCCTGGGTTCGATTCCCCAGCACCACATATACAGAAAACGGCCACAAGTGGCGCTGTGGCTCAAGTGGCAGAGTGCTAGCCTTGAGCTAAAGGAAGCCAGGGACAGTGCTCAGGCCCTGAGTCCAAGGCCCAGGACTGGCCAAAAACAAAAACAAAAAAACAAAAAAAAACATTATTGTAAAGGTAATATACAGTGGGGTTACTATTTCATAAGTCAAGCAATGAGTACATTTCTCTTTGGACAATGTCACCCTTTCCCTTCCCTCCTCGCTCCCAGTTTTCCCCTGTCCCTCTCCCTGCCCACAAGTTGTATAGTTCATTTTCAGCATAGTGTCTAGTGAGTACCACTGATGCATTTGTTTGCCCTTTGCCTTATTTGAATTTTCGACCTTTCTGGCTTTATTTCTATCCTGTTCAAGAGAACAAGGACCCACTCACTTGGGTATCATTTTCATTTTGTTGATGTCCTTTGCAGAAAAGCTTTTCATTTTGATGAAATTCAGCCTATCTATTTTTCTTTTCTAGATTGTGATTTTTGAGGATTGACTCCCACCTTATTCCCCCAGGTCAAGCAAAACACCAGGTGCAGTTTCAGCTGCTTGCCTATGCAGGTCACTCCGACCTGGGCTCAGCTGGAAGTCCCCATTACTCCAGGGGAGACATTTCACTCTGGACCTAACTAAAAGTATCCACCTCAGCCCCATTAGTAACTACAGCCTGATCTTTACTCCTTTGTTTCCTTGTTAAGACCTACATAAGTGGGACCCCAAATCTAGTACCTTGCACAACCTCCATATGCATAGGAAGGTCTCTGCCCCTTACTGGCAAGAAACAGTCCTAGCCTGTTGAAGATCGAGTCTGGTCTGGTCTATTCCTTTTCTGTTCTCCTCTCCTTTCCTAACAATTGTGGTTCTATTTTTTGTTTGTTTGTTTGTTTGTTTTTGGTGGTGGTGGTAGTGGTCATTGGGACTGAACTCAGGGCCTGGGTGCTGTCTCTTCCTTTGCTCAAGCCTAGCACTCTACTCTACCACTTTGAGCCACTGCTCCACTTCCAGTTTTCTGGTGGTTACTTGGAGATAAGAGTCTTATGAACTTTTCTGCCTGTGCTGGCTTTATATTACGATCCTCAGATCTCAGCCTTAGCTAGGATTACAGGTATGAGCCACTGGCACCCAGCTGGTTCTATGTATTTTTGCAATGATAAAATTATTAAATATATTTTATTCTAGGCTAGTTGGTTGCTGAAATATGCAAGAGGAGCCCTCTATAATTGAATAATTAATATAACCTTGATATTGAAGAATAATGAGCCCATAGGGTATTGTTAGTTTTTCTTGTTTCTCTTTGTAGCTCCCTCTCCTTTCCTAGCACTTACTATAACCTTATGCATATAAACAGATGCTCAAAAAATAGTTGTTAGTGAGACCCCATTCTTAACAAGCAAGGTATGGTAGCATTCACCTGTGGTCCCAGCTATGAGGGAGTAAGTTAGGAGGAACATAGACTGAAGCTGGCTTCAAATTAATTGATGGGAAAAGGGCTAGAGATGTGGTAGAGCACCTGCCTAATGAATCTGAGGTCCTGAATTCAAGCTCCAGTACAGCAAAAACAATGTAATAATGATAGTCATTGTAATAAAAACCTTGTTACTTAAGGAAGGCTTATTTTTGCTAAAGACTCAATCTCAAGTTTGGGCTGTGTTTGTGTGTGTGAGTGTGCAAATAACTAGAGCTTAAACTCAGGGCCCTATGCTCTCACTTCGTTTTCTGGCTCATGGTTGACACTCTAGTACTTGAGCCACACCTACAGCCTTTGTTCAGACTTTGAAGACAGATCTAAGTTAAAATCCCAACTCCACCAACTGAAGCTACTTAACCTCTTTGATCCTCAGTTTCCACATCTGTAATGAGAGATAGTAATGTCTATTTTGGAGAACCATTGTAAAGGCTGCATAGAAAACCCTTCACATAGGTAGAGGTTCCACAGTAGCACTTACTGTTTGAACACGTGAATGGATCTGTATTTTAGCTTCTCCATTTGGTAAAATGTGAGTGCAGCTAGTCAGGAGCATCCTTCGCTTAGACATGAAGAGCAGTGGGCAAGAGGGCTTGTTTTGCTCTTTTCCTTTGCTAAGTAGAATAGTCTTTTTCAGAACCTCAGGAGTGCCTTCCCTGGTCCCTAACCATCCCCGTCCTAAGGGGACTCATGCAGAAGGGTTTGGACTGCATAGGCTAGTTGCCTTCCCAGTAGCCACTAGCCATTTTGAAAATTAAAACACAAGTTTTTTTGGTTGTACGAGTTATATTTTAGTGACCAGATGGCTGATAGGTGGTATATTGGACAATGTGTTACAGAACATTGTCATCCTTACAGAAATTTTGGTCAGAAATGTTGGAACATTGAATATGAGTTTGTTAGCCATTCAAGCCAAGTCGCCCCATCCCAGCACCTCCCTGGCCTGCCTTGAGGATTACTCAGGCCCAAGTTACTAGCAAGGAGTTGCATAATGTGGGGGTGGTTTTATTCTGTGGAACTGTTGGTATTTCAGAAATTCCAGCTTCCTGCTGATGCTGTG
The DNA here is from genome assembly GCF_023159225.1 of Perognathus longimembris pacificus. Classification (NCBI taxonomy): domain Eukaryota; kingdom Metazoa; phylum Chordata; class Mammalia; order Rodentia; family Heteromyidae; genus Perognathus; species Perognathus longimembris. Next base: position 19,703,422 of record NC_063161.1, read on the forward strand.
CCTTAGTAAATTTGGTTACTTGGGAGTCTAGAAGGGGTTTGGGACAGTTACAGTTGTGGGGAGACAAGATGCTTTCCTGAATCCTTAACATTCTGGGTGGTCTGCTGCTAGAACAAAAGAAACTGACATTACAAACAGACATGGAAGATTGTGTAAATGCTTCCAGTTACAGAACTAAGATTATACTCTAAAGATTGGAGTCTTTGTGATGAGTTTAACAAGAATCCTTACCATCCACTCATGCTTCTTTATGCATGACCCCATTAATCTGGCATCAATTCCTGGTGACTGTGGGCATATTCTAAGTAGATCATAACCTACCAGAGTCTTTTAATTGACTTACAAAACAGGAGGTGTGTTAAACTTCTCTTGTTGACAGGACCACTCTAATGCCTTTGCCTCCCTTTTTTTTTATCCTCCCCATCTTCTGAAATCTGCTTGGTGTGAGCTATCTTGTGGCTTCTTGGGTGTGGGACACATTGCAGATGGACCCTTTGACTTGGCCCATGATATAGCTCTTCACAGAAGTAGGCCTCAGTCAAGGTCCACATTCTTTTCTGTCTGCTGTTACCTATGTGCAGAAGGGGCCAGGTCTGGCAAATGAGTCACAGTCATTTCCCATCATCCCATAGGTGGGATGAAGGGATTGATTGTTTCAGTGATTTCCCAAACCAAGTAGAATCTAGTAGGTGTTCTTTGGGAAAGTGAGTCTTTGGATAAGTTAAGTTGGCAAACAGTGGGTTAAATACAACCTCACAGGCCCTTGGCAGGGGCTCAGGGATTTTAAGATGTGAGACAACATTATGTCCTTCCTAGGGAGAAGTAGAGCATGTTTCCCAGACTTACCTGATGGCAATGTCCCCTGTGGCTGGGCCGCCTGCAGGATAGCCGTTTGGGAATTTCTTCACTGGGGGATGGTGAGCTGAAAGACAGGAAAACACCCACTGCCCGGGTCACTGTGAATGGAGCACTTTCATAAATACTTCTGCTTTTTGTTTTTCAGGGCTTTGTTTTCTAAGCAATTATTTTTAACCCAACCAGTCATTTGAAGCTCTCAGACACTCAGGGGCTCTTATCAAACCAAAGTGAGCAAGACCTTAGGAGATTAGGAACAATATCTGGCCTAAAGAGAAGGTAAAAATTACTGTTTGTTTGTTTCTTTAAGAAATCTATTGGTGAAGTTATTGAATCAGTTCTTTCGTATCTTTTAGGATCTGCTTTACATATATATGGAGGGAAGGGGTTCATATATATATATTTCTGTTTCAAGGGAATATTATATCCTAGAAAAGAAACACTTGAAAGGCTGTGAATTTACTAATGGTTCTTAGCAGGCATCTAAAGCTCTGAGCACAAATTTTGCTGTCAAGGGGACAGATTGTATATACATCCTGTTTTTGTTCATTCTTTTCTAGGCAGATTAATTAAATGAAGTTTTATTTTAAACTTGGTCTAATAGAATGTTAACCAAGAACGTGTCTGATAATAGAAATAAATAATAGCCAACATTTCCTAAGTGGTGACTGGTTCTAAGTGTTATATGTGTGTTAGCCATCTAATCCTTACACAAAGGCATTGGGGTAACTGTTATTTTTTATTCTGGCTTTATAAATAGAAAACACAGTAAATATTTTATGACAGTGAGGATTTGCATCAATCGTTGATTCCTAACAGTGAGCAATAAAGCAGATTTTACAGACCACATCTTTAATTTGGAGACACTGCTATCTTGCCTAAAACTCCCAAAGAAGAATGCAATATATAGCTGATTTTTACAATTACTTTGTTCTCCTCTAAATACAGGCTTTCGTTTTAAACTTCTAATTTGCAAAAATATTTTAAGACATAAAATTTTATGTTGCCCAGGCTGGCTTTGAACTCACTCTGTAGCCTAAGCTGGCCTTAGACTCACAGTCTTCCTGCCTCAGCCTCCTAAATGCTGGGATTACAGGCATGTGCCAAGATTGGTCCTATTTTGACAGTTAGGGTCAGTAAATAGTGGATTTATTCAACAACCTTTTTTCTGGCCAGTTCTGGGCCTGTTATTGGGCCAGTTTGATTCTGGGAATGGAAAGATGATGGAACTGCTGTTCCCTAGTCTCAAATGATGAAGAGGTACAGTCTTCCAGACACTTATCACTTCTTCAGCCATGACAGGGAAAGTGGCTTCTTGCATCTTGTTTTATAGTTCAAGAGAAAATACCTCTTGTGTACCTTTGAGGTGCTTTCTAGTCCTGAGATAATTTACCCAGAGCACTTCTGAGGGCAGCAGTATGACACTGCTCCTGGAAAGGTCTGCATGTCCCTCTAGTTGCTGTTAATGCCCTCTCCAGGGCAGGGGCCGAAGGATTTCACAAGCAAATAGAGGAAAGCTGGTGCAAGGACACTTGTCTTGGCCTGGTCATAGGACAATGAGGACTCTCCTTTCTGGACTCTCCTTTACCATAGAACATTGGGGTTATTGTTTTGAAATGACCACTGGGTCAGGGCCCTGTAGGCCTGTGTTTGCTAGGCCCTGGTCTTGAATCCCATGCTGCCTTTGTTGAACCAGCTTTAAAGGTAAACCAAGGGCAGTGTCCCTAGGAAATTCTTCATTGAAAAGCAGGTTAAGTTGATAGGACAGCGAGAAGCCAGACCTAACTGCTCATCTGAGCCCTCAGAGTAATCTGGAAGTGTCTCTTCCCTAAATCCACCTTGATACTTGCTGTGCTATAGTACTGAGATGCTCATTTGTTTGTTGGGCTGTGCAAACAACTGATAATGCTCCCTAGGTAACATGGACAAAAGGAATGTTTTTGGGAAATATTCTTTGAGTGTTCCCTATGTGCTACATGTTGTCCTAAGCATTTTTCATATTGGGAACCGAGTCTAACATACCTCAGGGATTTACTGACTTTTTTTTGACTGTTGCTGAGGGCTGATGTTTTGTGACTCTTCTAAACTATTTCTTTTTCCTTTTTTTTTGCCGACAATGTGTTTCTTGTTTTGTGTAGTCACTGAAGTTTCTGTTCTTTTATCTCTGTGGTCAGCCAGTGACCTGACAAAGGTTTCCTTAAATGCCTCGCTTCTAAAAAGCAGAGTGGGGTGGGATGGGTGTGAAATGTGAGATTTCTTAAAAGTTTCCAATAGAATCTCTCAGGGGAACTGTTGTTGCTATCAGGGCCAAAACCAAGGAGGGCATCTGTATCAGTTCATTAGGCACTGCCAGACCAACCAAATGTAAATGTAAATTCTGGAAGACAAGGTCTCATTGCACACCTGGTACCAGCCAGCTGCTCCATCGTGGGGGCTGCTAGCAGGATCACACGAGCTGGTCCCTCAGGAAAGACAGGCAGTCCTTCCCTTTGTAGGCATCCCTTGGTTCTACAAGCATCTTCTTAGGGTCCAGAGTTCCTACCTGACTCATTCTAGTCACACTTAACACTTTCTTTAGTGGAAGGGTGACTTGTAGATCTTTCTGCTGTACTATTATTATGTGTGACAACACTCCTGAGAGCCTGGCTTTTATTTATTTTTCCCATTTTACATATTTAAATATTATATATTTAAGTTCATACCAATGCAATGTCTTGATATACCTGTTTCTTTACAAAAGCCTTATGATGTTATGTTTTATGTTTAACTTTTTAAATCAGACTCATCTCCTCTGTCATGTTCTCATTTCTTTCCCCACTTCCCAAATCAGTCTTAACAAGCTTCATCACTTCATTTTGATACATGCACATAAAGTATTTTGATCATATTTACCCTTCTTCACTCTCTGTTTACCACCTCCCCTTCCTTGTCTTTCCCATAAGTATCCATGTTCTGCAAGGGATTTATTTCACATGGATGAGATGATTACATGATTCTTGTCTTTGATTCTGTTTATATCCTGTGTTACATTTATTGGCATTTATTGATTTGTGTATGATAGACCGAGCTTGCTTACTTGGAATGAATTCAACTTTATCAGATGTGTATTGTTTTTTAATGTGTTTTAATGGTTTGAAGGAAGTTTATTAGTGTCCCAGAAATTAAGTTAATGTCAAAGATCTGACCGATGTAATGTCTGTGACTTAGACTTAGACTCTTTGATGTTAATGTCTGAGCTTTGGTACTATGACTTGACCTGAGATGTCTCCCTAAGGCTCACATGCTATAAATAAAGGCTTAGTCTAGCTTGGTGCTGTTGGGAGATGGTAGGTACTTTCAGGAGTGGGGCCTAGTGGGTGTAGTCCTATAGTCATTGAAGGTATGCCCTTGAAGAGAATAGTAGGACCCTACCTCTTCCTCTTTTCCCAGTCACCATGAGGTGAACAGCTTTGCTCCACCATTCTGCTTTGTCACAGGCCTCAAAGGAATAGGTCCAATTGACCACGGACTGAAATTTCTGAAACTGTGAATTAAAAATAAACCTTTTCTCTGTATAAGTTGATTATCTCAGGCATTTTGTTACAGCTATGAAAAGCTGAGTAACATTCTTGGTAAGAACTTTTGGCATTACCGGGTCATAGTGGGTGAAAGATTTCCAACTTTCAAAACCAAAACAAATCACAATGAGAAATCATACATCACAACCTGCCAGTGGATAAATAACATAATTGTAAAGATGCGTTTCCTATTGTTATAGGAATTCTGACATGACTGATTCCCAAACTTAAAAACAAGAATATGCAAATGTATATTATATGTCATCAATATGTTACAAATGATTCTATATATGAAAACAACACAGAGATTCTAATTTGAATACTTTAAAAGGTTGTATTTAAACATTTCACATTTCCCCTTTGTTATCTGGGACTGTGAAGTCTAGATGGAACACATAGACATTTATCCTTGAATCCCAAGGCAATTGCTGATTTTTAGCCATGAGGAAAAGAAACTAGTGTCTGAGAGGAGCATTTCATCATTTCCTGTCTCTGACGGAGAAACAGCTGTGTGTGCCCTGGGGTACTGAAGCTATGTGAGGGTACTTATCGATTAAAAAGGTTTCCCCTCCAAGGACTGCCTATGGGTTGCAGATATTGGTCTTAGCATTGAAGACACATCAGTGTGAACAAGACTGACAAGGCCTTCAGAATGTTCTAGTTGGGGAATGTAGGCAATAAAGAAATACAAGGATAAAATAAATCAGATGGTGAAATTTTATGAGGCAAATAAAGCAGGGGAAAGAAAAAGTACTCTGAGGGCCAGGTTGCAGTTTGAAAGAATGACCAGGGCAAGGCCCTGACACAGAGGTAATAATGGAATAAATACTGAGGGAGACAGCGCAGGGAGCTTTTGGGCCCCTGGCAGAGATGTTGCTAGTTGAAGGCATAATAGGATGTGCATTCTTGGGGCTGCTCAGTGGCAGATGGGGTAGGAAAGAGAAGAGTGATAGAGATGAGATCAGAAGGAGAATTGGGGGTGCATTTTGGCTTATGCCCTCATTTAGATAGAATCAGGTTAGCCCTTTGTCTTCAGTACTTATGAGGACCAAGTCCCCACTTATTGAAATGGTCCTTTCCTAAGGGCAGAGCTCACTTTATAGAGCTCACTTTAAGGACCAACACCCCTGTTGACCCCTGCTAGCCATCCTAATAGCAACACTGAATAGGTAGCTGAGTTTATGAGTCTGGGCTGGACTGGAGATAGCCACAGCAGCCATCAGCATGTAGAATGCACTGTAATCTACAAAGTTGTAGAGTACCAAGAACTTCATTTTACACAAGAGATCCTGCTCTCAGTCCTGGGGCTCTGGGGAGCAGGGAGGATGAGGATGATATAGTGGATGAAACTTGGAAGGAGCAAGCAATCCGTGAGGCAAAGAATTGAATGTCAGAACTCAAGTGAAAGGTAAATTTTCAAAGGCGAGTGGAAGCCTTTGGGAAGCGCCAGGTTCTCATTCCTGTAATCCTAGCATTCAGGATGTTGAGACCTGAAAGTTCAGGGTTCAAACCTCATCCAGGCAGAAAAAAGTCTGTAGGATTCCATCTCCAAAACAATCAGCTAAAACCTGAGCCTGAGTTGTGGCTTGAGTGGTAAAGCATCAGCCTAGCAAGCAAATTGAACAAGCATGGGGCCCCCCTGAGTTTAAAATCCCAGTACTGCAAGCAAAAAAAGTGTAGCCAAAAATTTACTGGATTTAGCAATGGCCACTAGAGGTCATTGGTGCAATTACAATGGAAGCTGGCTGCCAATTGATGCCATCTGTCAGGGCTTTTCTCTGCAAAGTGGACATTGTATGCACATTGTGTACCCTGTGGATTAGATCCAGCTTTTTCTTACTGTGTGGTGCCAGTGGGATTATCTCCACGCCCCTGCCCTTGTGCAAGCTCCGTTTTAGAGCCAGGGTAGTCTAATGCAACTGTGGTGTCTTGCAGCTGCACGGAACAAACCCTGGGCAGGTGAAGTGATACAAGCAGATTGGTTCATGGTAGAACCAGGATGGCATTTCCAGGATTTCTAACACCAGCTCTGCTGTTTTCTCTGGCACACCTGACCTGGATGCGGAAAGCCATAGAAGAGTAATTCTGACCATAGAACCCCTGGCTCTTTTCCTGGCTAAGACCATCTTTTCCCTTAGGAGCTTGTTGTCTATAAATAGAACACGATGTCCCAGAATGCTTTGGAGTTCAGGTCTGAGTTTGAATCTCAGTTCTCTCACTCATGTTCTAAATGACTTTGGGCCAGTCTATTTCATCTCAGTGAACCTTAGTTTCTTAGTTTGCCAAAGGGGTAACAGTGGCACCTCTTAAAGCGGTGACAGATTAACCACTGCTTACCTGCAAAGCACTGTGTATGGTCCCAGCACTTGGTGGGTATTCTGTGCATGGTGGCTCTTATGATTATTATGATATTGGGCTCTGGCTTCTAACATATTGCTTTTGTTAAAACCATCTTTAAGAAGAATTTTAATTGATGCAATTGCCTGGGGTTTATTTACGTAACAGATTGAATAGAGTTATACCCACAAATATGTCAAGATCTTCCCTAAGAAGTTACCAGATGTCTTTTTTTCCCTCCTAGTTGCCGCTACTGGGGGGTTGGGAGGGGAAAAGAACCACACAACTTAAAACAGCACACTGCAGAATCAGGGCAAATATGCAATTTGTTCCCCTTTATCAGCACTGAGAAAACAGAACTGTCAGTTTCCAATTCCCCAGCCTGCCATCACTCACACAGGGAGAGAGCAGCAGGAAGAAGCAGCCTAGACGTGCCAGGTTTACCTAAGAACTTGGGCTGGCCAGTTCTGTGCTGGGAGGCCTTCACCATGCTACAGGCTATGCTGTCTGTTAAGACATGTTTGTGATTGCTGTTAAGAATAAAGTACCTGTTTTCAAATGAATCTGGCCCAACTATTTTCAAAATGTACCTGGAGGAGATGATGGGTAGTACCAATCAAATAGTCATTTGTGGCTATAGACCAGTTTGTTTCCAATCAACCTGAGTCTAAAAAGCTAGAGGACACGTTGAGCACCAGTGGCCCATGCCTGTAATCTTTGCTGCTTAATAGGCTGAGATCTGAGGATTGTGGGGTTTGAAGCCAGCCCAGGCAGGAAAGTCTGTGAGACTCCTATATCTAAACTGCTTAGAAAAGGCTGGAAGTAGAGCTATCACTCAGTGCTAGAGCGCTAGCCTTGAGCAAACAGAAACTCGGGGACAGCTCCCAGGCCCTGAGTTCAAGCCCCAGGACTGGTGCGCACACACACACACACACACACACACACACACTATTGGACAACTTGAACCTGTCATAATAATAGTAGTTGTGTATGTGTATGTGTATGTGTGTGTGCATGTAAGAGAAAATCTGTTGTGTGTGAGGTCTCTGTGTGTGTGTGTGTGTGTGTGTGTGTGTGTTTGTGTAGAGCAGAGCTTGGGAAAGAAGAAAGCAAGACGAATAAAAGAAAAGTGTTGTAGCTGTATTGTTAAGTACACAGCAACTTGAACTCATTCCATAGTATGCTTTGCATGTTGTTTTAGGGTAAGACCTGCTGTAGTGATCAGAAAAGATAAATATGTTTCTGTGGTAGTTAGTAGCATCACTTATTCACATTCATGCAGTCAATATTTATGGGATTTCATTTACATGTTGATATTATGATAGGCAAGGGCCAATAAATTATATGTAATACTAAACCCTTTTAATTAATAACTATTATGTAAATAATGTGAAAATTGTGAAGAATCCCATTTTACCAAAGTACAATAGGAAACATTTCCTTCCTATTCCAGACCATCCTATTTTTCTACTTTTCTTTCCTACAATTTTTCCCTTCATATCAACGAATGTATGGGTATATCATTATCATCTCTTATTTTAAATATATATGCATATATATATATATTGTTTTCAAGAAGTTCCATCTCTTGCCTTTTTCATTCTCATTAACATGTTAGCACCATCAGATCTGCCCCACTGGTTTTATTATAGTCGCAGAGCATTCTGTTGTATGGATGTACCATAATTTAATTTTCCAGACTCCTAACTTGTTTTAACAAGGAGACATTACTTCCTGCATTACAAAGTTCTCTTAATGAGAAAAACACAATACTATGGCTACTACCCTCGAGCTGGTACATCATAGATTTACAGTAATAGCAGAGAGATGAGTTGGTCTATGTTACACATCGATCATTTATTTTACATATGCCTTTTCCTTCTTGATCCAAATAGAGAAATAAAATTCAGCACAAAGCATGATCACGTATTCTAAATTAATGGAGGCGATGTTAATGAGGTTTACTCATATCACCTGCATGCCTGGCACCTAATTTTCAGAGTGGCATTCTCAGAGACCCTAGGAGGACAAGGTGAACAGTTGTGTAGAAGAAAGTCATGGTTTGTCAGCACCTAGAAGCAAAGGTTGCTCTCTTTAAGCCAGCAAGATGGCCCATTTGGTTCTGTTTGGCAGGTATTTTAAGTTGATGCAATGATGAAGTCTTTAAGCTTGGAGGGTTGGGACTGTGGAAGCATGTAAGCATTGGTCAGAATTGTCCTCAGAATTCTTCCAGGCCTCAGGGCTTGGCTCTGAAGACAATGGATGCACTTTGGGTAAAGGTGTCCTCTGCTCCCTGTGGCAGGGCTCTCTGGGTTATACATCAGGCTCACATTGGTTCAGCAAACAAATGGTCTACCTTAAGGTCAGTTGACAATGTTGGTGCTGCTTCGGAAAATGCTCAGGTTTCTTTGTCTGCCATCAATTGTCCAATTGTCCCAGCTTCGTAGAGGGCCCCCAGTGGTATGATACCCTGCCAATGGCCTGCAAAGATGCTGAGATGAAGATGATGCAGGGCATGGGCTGAGGAAGCTTGCCAGGCACATGAGGAGAATGGCACACAAGCTACAGATACCAGCCAAATAGCAAGTCAGGGGATTCACATGTTGTGCCCGTTTCTCCAACTGTAGAAGGGAGCAGATAACAGTGCTTGACTATATTGTCGTGAGACACAGGTAACTCAGTATGTGGAAGTGCTCAACAGTATCTGACAGGATGAGTGCTCAGTAATGGTTGTCATTTCCTTTAGCACGAAAAAATGAAATGACAACCGCTGAGATTTTGCAGTAGGGCCCTGGGCTGATAAGCATGAACCTGTGTGCTAAGAACTTCATGTTCAACACCTCACCTCAAACTGCTCTGTGTAGTAAGATGCATTAAAGCTGTAGAAACCAATGGTGAGGGAGGCTGAGCATCTGGACCCAAAGCACCTAGTCATGAAGTAATAGAAATCTGTACCCAACTCCATCCTTCAAACTATATTTCCAAGGAAATTTAAATGAATGGAAGGCATCTTTGTTTTGTGGACAGAGAATGAGGCCCAGACCACTTACACAACTACTTGTCTCAGATTTTCATAAGCAAAACCCCAGTGTTTGTAGACCTTCATAGGATTGACATAGCATAGTGGAATATGTCACTCCAAAAGATAAGAGCAGGACCACAGCCTCAAAGCAGGCCAATATGGGCTACATGGCCAGGAAGGTCTTTCTCAGAATCCATGCAATACAAAATGGGATGGTAGGGCTTTCCTCTGGCAGAGGGGGATTTGGAAGAAGGCCATTGGGTTACCTGTAGAGTCTCCATGAGGCCATAAGGGCCCCATTTCCTACCAGCTCTTCTCTCCATGGTCCCTTAGATGTTACCCTTGTCTTTAGGCCCAAAGGACTTGGGCCATTTCATCTCTGTGTCAAGAAATGAGAAGGAAGATGAATTGACCTTTGCTTTCAGTACTTCCCAGAAGAACCACCCAAAAGTCTTTCTGTCTCTTTGGTTTCTTAGTTGCAAAGATAGGAGGATGGGTGGGGGGAAATTTAATGTTTTCCTGGAACATTAATGTCTCCAACCAAAGTCAGATCACTATGAGAAAAAGGAGAATAAGTAGAGAGCTAGCAGTTGTTTTCCATTTCAATCTTTCCCCTTTAAGGAAAGACACTGAAATTCAGAGAATATATGTGACTTGCCTCAAGTTCTCCCAGCTGATAAGCATAGCATGGATGGGGAGCTGAGGGGCTCTCTCCTAGACCTTTCTTCATTGTACTTCTATCCTCAGTCTACACGAGACTTAGGCTACCATTTTGGTTTTAGAATTCTAAAGGTCTTTCTCATGAAGCAATTTTATTAAATTAGCAAGAGCTGTGTATGCCTCTGAGGGAAGCAGACTATGGAAGATTTAATTTTTGCTTATTAGTCTTGTGTCCTCCAGTATTTTCTTGATTTACTTCTCCTTGATACCCTGCCATTTTGTGAATTCAATATGACCCATCTTTTTAGTCTGTTTAGTACATATTGATTCTTTTGTGTACATGCTGAAGATTGCCTCTGGGCATCCAATTGCTGGAAAAGAATAATCACTGTGCCAGTTTGTAAAAATGGAAGTGGCAGCACATGAACTCTTGCCTACATCATGAGGTAGAGTGAAGTCCAGATTTGCTTCGTTGTGTCAGGAAGAAAATATCACTGATTAGAATATTTACTGCTGAGATCTAACATTTTCCTATTTAAAAATTTTTCATTTGCCATTCATTGGGAAAAATAGTATTTTAAAAAGAAGATTAGTTGGGCACAAAAGGCTCACACTTCTAATTCTAGTTACTCAGAGACTAACATCTGAGGGTGGAGGTTTAAAGCCAGCCTGGCAAAAAGTCCATGAAATATCATCTTCAACTATCTAGCAAAATTCCAGACTGGAGATGTGGCTGAAAGTGGTAGAACACTAGCTATAAGCAAGAAAGCCAAGTGAAAGCTCAAGGCCTTGAGTTCAAATCCTGGTAGTAGCACAGGAAAAAAGATACTGAAGACTAAGGATGTAGCTCAGTGCTACAGCGTTTGTCTAGTATGTTCAAGGCCCTGAGTTCCAGCACTGGGAGAAAAAAGAGAAAAAAAGTCACTTACTCAACAGTTTCAAGCTAGACCTGCCTTTATATAATTTACCAAATGACAAGAAATACACTTACAATTGCACATGTCAAACAGTTTTGCTGCTCAGAGACAGTCTTCTAAGTAAGAGGGTAGAGGCAGTGGATGTAGACTAGCTAATATAACTAGGTCACAGTCAGGCAAGACCCTTAAGACTCTAAGGCATTGGGATTTTATCAGAGGAGTAAAGCTGGAGAATGGCATGTGAGATTTGAGTTTCAGAAGGTCAGGATGGGGTGATAGAGGGTGTCTTAGCATTTCTAAGTGCCCTGGGGTGGAAGGAATGGAGTGTGAATGTGGTGCCTAGAAGGTGGCCAGTTGAGTTGGAGGACCCAATAGAGGGGGAAGGGGCCCAGTTAAGACTGGATGGAGAGAAGTCTCTGCTTTGAATCCCATAGTCTGCTCATGATTTTTCTACTTCATTCTAGGAAAATCAGTACTTTTGCTTCTATGTAGCTAATGGCCTTGAAGCAGGGTAACCAGAGTAGGAGGCAGAAGTCCATTGGGAAGAGATGATTATGACTTGGACAAAAATAGTCAAGTGTGAAAAAAATGGATCAATACGCCAGGTGTTGGTAATTTGTGCCTGTAATCCTAACTACTCAGGAGGCTGAGATCTGAGGATTACAGTTTGAAGCCATTTGAAAAACCCATAAATGTCATCTCTAATTAGCCAGAAAAAGAGTCGTAGAGCACTAGCCTTGAGCAAAAAAAGCTAAGGGACAATAACCAGGCCAGAGCTTAAGTCCCAGTGGCATTTAAAAAAACAAAAAGTTAAGGTGGGTGTGGGTGGCTCATGCCTGTAATTCTAGCTCCTGGCAGGAAAGTGTGAGACTCTTAACTCCAATAAACTACTCAGAAAAAGCCAGAGAAGTGACACTGTGGCTCAAGTAGTAGAGGACTAGCCTTGAGAAAAAGAAGCTCAAGGACAGAGTCCAGGCCCAGAGTTCAAGCTGGAGGACCAGCAAAAAAAAAAAAAAAAAAGAAAGAGAGAAAAAGAAAGATACACACACACACACACACACACACACACACACACACACACACACACACACACCACACATCTATACACACATATACAGAGAGAGAGAGAGGAACAGAGAGGTGACTCGTGATCTTTTATAGAGCAGATAGGCCAGGCCTGGGTGGTTTGGAAATGATAACCTCAGGATGGTGCTCAGGCCACAAAATCATCCATGAGACATCTTCAGAGGAAGAAAATGGGTTTCTAGTGGGATCATGCAGCTTGCTGGCTCCTTTACTCCCCTTCTCTTCTTACAGCTTTAATTCATTGGTCTTAGTTCTCCGAACACATGGAATCCCTTCTGCATGACAGCAATTTCAACTGTTAACTAGTCTTCCTTCAGGTACATACCTCTGTTCCTCAGCCATTCCTCATGGGGCTTATTTTTGAAGCTCTCGGCCAACCTGTCAGTCACTTTCCTTCACACACATTCCATTGTGCAATGTCCTTTCTAAAATGTGATGGATTGCAGTTAGCTGTCACCTTGACAACAGAGCTTAAGGCCTTACAAGAAGAGGACGCTGATTCCATCTTCAACGCTTATATTTCTCATTGTAAAAGGTATTATACAGTCACCAAAGAACACTGAAAAAAATGCAGGAAAATATTTTTAAGACTAAAATTTCTATAATGCTATCATCTGGAGGTAATCAGCTTAAATTTTGGTTAGTTTCTTCTATATCTTTATAGATATATATAAAATGCATTATATTTAATATGCATATATGTATATCTCTTATTATCTTAAAAACTGATGCAAATCGGCTTCCCTTTTTATTACTTTTTTTGTGGTGGTGGCACTGAAGTTTGAACCTTGTTCTTGCTAAGCAAGTAATGTGCTATTTGAGCCACATATACACCCATTTGTTCAGCTATTTGTGCCATTAAAAGTTGTACTTGTGGCGGTGGAAATGTGGCTTAGTGTTAGAGTGCTCGCCTAGTATATAGGAAGCCCTGGGTTCAATTCCTCAGCACCACATATATAGAAAAAGCCAGAAGTGGCGGTGTGGCTCAAGTGGTAGAGTGCTAGCCTTGAGCAAAAAGAACCAGGGACAGTGCTCAGGCCCTGAGTCCAAAGCCTAGGACTGGCCAAAAAAAAAAAAAAAAAAGTTGTACTTGCTGTTTTCTGATGTAATGAATTGTTCTGGTGTGTGTGTGTGTGTGTGTGTGTGTGTGTGTGTGTGTGTGTGTGTGTGTGTGTGTCCGCGTGCATATGTGCGCTGGTACTAGGACTTGAACTCAAGGCCTTTAGCTCTTGCTTGCCCTTAGTTCTGCCACTTGAGCTTCCAGCTTTTTGTTCGTTAATTGGAAATAAGACTTTCATGGACTTCTCTACCTGGGTTAGCTTTGAACTGTGATCCTCAGATCTCAGCCTCCCAAGTAACTAGGATTATAGGCATGAGCCACCAGCACTTGGCTTGTTCTGGTTTTTAACTTTTCTAATATAGATATATAACAGCATTGCAGTCTTCTTTACTTGTCTCCTCTCTTTATGATACATCCCTAGGATGGATCTGGGCACAGGCATATTCTGGGCTCTTGGGATGTACGTCCAAGTACCCTTCAGGAAGGATCACACACTCCCTACCTTACTTCGGGGAACCTCCATTTCAACATCTCCTTGGCCAGTTCTGAGGATATGCTACATGGAGATACATCCTAAACATGCAGAGAACAGGTGTAGGTGGAAGACCACTTATTCAAACAGCTCATGACTTTGAGTGCTTGTGGTGTGCCAAGCACTGGTTAAGCTTATTTCTTGTATTTGTACCAAGTACTGCAGAAAATCCCAGAGTAAAAATGGTTTGGTATATGTAATGGAAGAGTTGACTCAAGAGGCTTTCACTGTAGATTGTTTTGTTTTGCAAAGCTTTTCTTCTTCAAATATGACACACATTCAGACATGTGCATGAATCTTTGATTCATTACCATGGTTTCTATCTCCATAACCACCATCTGGCTCACTGATTATACTATTACTGATGTCCCAGAAGTAAACCAGCAGGCCCATCCTAGGTAGAGCCTGTATCTTCTCCACAGCAGTGGCCATTCTCATTGCTGACACTACAGTAACGTTCACCTGCTTGTAAGCCTCATACAAGTGAAATTACAGTATACATAGTCCCTTATTCATTCCTCCCCTCCTTTTCCTTCAAGAGTTTGGTTCTGAGACTGGTTTTGTATGTAACAGTAATTTGTCCATTCTTTTTTCTGGCTGTAGAGCATTCATATTGTTTTACTATTGATGGACATTTGTGTCATTCCTGATGTGGGGCTACTATGAATGGTGCAGTTGGGACCATTTTTGGTAAAGCAAAGGATACCCATACGCTTCAGCTCCAGGAGTAGTGTTATATAATTCTATTTTTTTAGTATGTGAAATATTGCTTTAAAAAACTACTGTGTATAGTCTTAGCAGAGGATCACAATAGCTCAATAGTTATGTACATATAATCATATAAGATGATGCTAAGCAAAATGAACTATGTGAAATTATTTTTTCTTTTATTTTTCTTCTCTATGGTTTAGACTCTGTTGTCACTGTATTTAATTTTGTTACCTTGGGTACTGTTTATATGTTTATCTGAATTAGGGAAGGGAAGGGGAATATTAAAATGGTGAGACAAAGGATAAAAGGTGAACCAGTGCAACAGCAATACTCATAAGACAATATGTTGGAAATGAACTGTACAACTTGGGGTGGGGACAGGGTTGGAGATTAGGGAGGAGGGAAGGTGGGAGAAAAATAAAGTCAGTGGTAACAAGTTTGACAAGAAATGTACTTACTACCTTACCTATGTAACTGTAACCCCTCTGTACATTTCCCTAACAACAAAATTAAATTTAAAAAGAAAACAAAAAAAAACCCTGTGTGTGTGTGTGTGTATGTGTGTATATGTGTGTGTGTGAAGGAAGATAAAGCCTTTAAAAGGAAAGATAGAGGAAAGGCGAGACAGAGAAGCCAGAAAGAAGGGAGCCTGGGATCTTAGGTCCTATTGAAGGGAAGGGAAGAGACGCTGCCATTCACAGCCTGGCTACAGCCTCTTGGAGAGATACTCATTCCAGTGAATGGGACATTAACTCTGTTGCTGGCAGCCACCAACAAGAGCTGCCATGAGAGCAAGGAGTTTTCTCTAATTTAATTATGAATCTCAGGGAAGCATATCATGATCCTCTCCAACCTGCTGTGCCAGGTAACAAGATGCCACCAGGATGTCTATTGAGTCTTTTGGGTACACCAAAGAGGGCAGGACACGAGACAGTGTACAGCTTGTGGTGACCTCCATGGGGGAGTTTATTTCTAGGTACAAAGTGTGCTCATACCAAAGATTGAGGTCTAATCTGTAGTTGGTACTCCAAATCATTTATATCTACACTTGGAAGATTTTACAGGCATGTGGCAGAGTTAGGGCAAGGGTGTCATATGTCCTACTAGGCCTCAGTCCTGTCTATACTGTTTTCTTGGTGCTGTGGCAAATAACACCTCCTTTGGCTCCTAGAAATGTCCTGATTTGCACAGTGAATTTTATGGTCACCTACTGAGAAACAATGATTGAGAGCCTGCCAGTTATATGCCTTTTGACGTTAGGCAGTGATCTCTCTACCTTTATTTTCCATTCCTGACATATGAGGTTATAGTGGCTCAGAAAAAGGATTTTAAGACCCTTCATGCTTTATCTTTGCTGCTGTTACCATTGTAGCTAGCATTTTCTTCAGAGATGATGACAAAGCGTGAATATGCGAGACAGCAGAAACTAGGAATTATGCTTCTTCTCCATTTTGCCTTATAAAGGTTTTATCTTCCTTCTTCATAGGATAGAAAGATTAATTAACTCCCGGGGGGTTACACTGCAAATACAGTAGCTAATTGCTCTTGAAATGTGAGCTCACCATCAGTTGAGCAGGTTTGGGTTTCAATGCTTTGCACTTCAGTGGGTGATTAGGAAATCAGGAGACAACATTCAGTATTAGTAAGGTGGCAATACAACCTGCTATATGCCTATGTGTAATTACAAATAGCATTCTTTGCTGCTCTCAGAGGTGTTCAGTTTGGACCTTCATTCTCAGGTTAGAAGTCAGGCTAGAAAAGAAGCATGTCTTTGTAAACAAGAGAAAAATAAATAAGTTGAGTAGATTCCTAAATGGAATATTGTTGTGCAGTAATGAAAATGAAAGTAGTATAATGATGTGTGTAAACATAGATAAATCGCTGAGTAAATGTTAGATGGAAAAGCAAGTTCCAGGGGAATACAAGTTACCTGCATAATTTCATTTACATGGAATTATAGCAAATTTTAATGATTTATTGCTTAAGGGTATATATACATATATGTGTATACACACACAATGAAAGTGTAAGGAAAAGCAAAGCAATGGCTAATTCAAAGTTCAGATTTCTGGTTATCTGAATAGTGGATGCTGGGCTGGAATCATAGGAGGACATTAGCTTCAAAGATCATTCTTATTCTGTTTCTCAGAATATCCATGAGTGCACAGATGTTCACCTCATTGTTCTTTTATTTAAAATGTGAATGCATGTTATGTACTTCCTTTAGTTTCTTGGAAGATTTCACAAGGAGAAAAACATACGAGAATAAAAATAAAGGTTTTGCAGGATAGTTAGTGGATTAGAAACTTTCTCTGTGTGACTTTGTGAATGAGAGGAGTTGGGAACAAAGGACAGACTATTCTGAAGAGAGAGCGCTCATTAGGAATCACAAAAAAAGGTGACAGGATAGCTGACAAAAAGCATGGGGACACAAGCAGGACCAAAGCTCCAACCCCAACTGAGTGGGGGGTGGCAACAAAGCCAAGCAACAAGATAGATCAGGTAGCCGGAGGTGACACAGACTGCTGGCTCTAGCTGAAGGATTAAGCCCTCAGTTCTCTCAAGCCTTAAATTCAGTGTGGGGATTTGATAGGACAGTGACTACTCTTGTGTGGCCACCCAGAATTGAAAAAAAAAATCTATTTTGTCATTACTTGTATTGCAGAGAACTATAGCCAGGTACCATCTTGAGAGAGGACCTCTTAATTGAGATCAGCTACTCTAGGGACCTGAAAAACCAGAAACATCACAAGTCAGGGAACCTGGGCACACTCTCCCACTGTGTGTAGCCAAGGAGGGCCAGACATAGGCCCTCTGAGGTCCAGACTGTGAAGGTCACTGTGGTCATGGGTCCCACTCTCTATGGAGAGATTACCAGTTCCCAGAAGCCTCTGGTGCTGCCTCCCTGCTGTGTGGTTTGTTGCTAGGCTGAACTCAGAGTTCTGAGCCCTTGTGGGAGGGGGTGTCTCGATTTTCCCATCCTCCTTTCTCCTAAGATAAGTTTATCATTAGACTGAATGCCCTGAAACCAGTAGTCAGAATTCCAGGATCCCTTGGTTCCCAGAGCAGTGCAGAGTTCAGTGCTCTGTTTGCTGTCCTTGTTCTTTGACACACTTAGTGGACATCCCTAATTGTAGATGGACATTTACTGGTCATAGGTACACTAACTAGGGGCCTATAGAGTAAGTGAGACCCTGCCTGGCCCACAATCTATGAAAGCTCATTGGGCCAGCAGTGGCTATATGTATACAGCCTCTAAAGACAACCCTGAAGCTGACAGCTAACTGACCTGTCCCTCAATGCCACCACTAGTCTGAATAGTAGTTTGCTATTATGATAGGTATTTTTTCTCCTCCTGACTGGTACTTGGAATTGAACCTTCAAGAACAGATTGCTCATTAAGACCACCTCCAAATAAAATTGGGAGAGATACTTATCTCAATAGATGCACAAATGACAAAATAAATATAAAGAAGCAAGGTTATATGATTACCCCAAAAGTTTACAACTTTTCAATAACTAAATAGAAAGATATTGAAATTGTTTAAATGCCAAGTAATTTAAAAGTGTGGTTTTCAAAATGATCAATGAGGGCTGGGATGTAGCTTAGTTGCAATGCACTTGCCTAGCAAGTACAATGTCCTGGCTTTGGTCCCCAGTGCCAAAAAAGAAAAGACAAAATGATCAGTGATCTCAGTTTGAAGCTAGCCCAGGCAGAAAAGTCTAGAAGGCTCCATCTCTAAAATGACTGGCAAAAAACAGGTTGGAGGTATGGCTCAAGTGGTAGAGTGCCAGCTGAGCAAATAAGCCAAGTGTGAGACCCTACACATAGAAGAGGAAGAAAAATAGCCACAGAGCTCAGAAGAGAATAAATCTCACTAGAAGACTAAACAAATGAGAATTAGGAAAGAATCAAACATCATTCACCAAAAAAAACCCTCTAAGGAACAAGTTAGTACTTACTTCTCAATAATAACACCAAATGTAAACAGACAACTCTCCAATGAAAAGATGCAAACTGAAGCTGGGCACTGGTGGCTCATGTCTGTAATCCTACTACTCAGGAGGCTGAAATCTGAGGATCACAGTTCAAAGCCAGCCCAGGCAGGAAAATCTGTGAGACTCTTACCTCCAGTTATGGCTCAAGCTGTAGAGCACTAGCCTTGGGCAAAAGAGTTCAAGCCCCCATTCCACCCTCCCCGCCAAAAAAAAGAAATGCAGACTGGATGAATGGATTAAAATATAAGGTTCATAGTCATGTCTATAGTAAACTCACCTCACTGACAAATTCACACACAGACTCAAAGTAAAAGAATTGATAACAATATTCCAAGCAAATAGAATTGAATAAGAAGGACTAACGACACTCATATACAACAATGCATATGTCAAGCTACAGTAAGTCAGAAGTGGTAAAGAAAGTCACCACCTGTTAATAAAAGGAACAACTCATCAAGAAGATATAACAATTGTAAATATAGATGCACTGAATAGTGGTGCACCCAATTTCATAAAACAAACACTGCTGACATAACTGGACAGATAGTCCAGATGCAATCAAAGTGAGTGACTTCAATATTCAACTCTCATAGAGAGACCATCCAGATAATAAATCAACAATGAAACTTCAGTTTAACTGCAACATAGATCAAATAGACTTAGCAGACAAAAGTAATTTTCATGCTTTGTGCTAACTGGGATATATTCTTGTATATTCAAATATCAGAAATTCATCATTTCAAAAAATATAGCCAAGATTTTATGTTGCATGGAATGTTATACTTTTTGTATGCACTTTTTTGTTCTGGGTAGGTATTGTTCATTGTGGATAGGTTTAGGGAGAGCATTGCCAGACTTCCAGGCTTTGAAGTGAGGTACTAGTAAAGTGATTTGCTAGTTAGTTGCTTTAACTCTTTAAAATCTGGGTTGTGATAGATGACTGTCTGGCTTTGTTCTATTGCCAGTCCTGTTGCTGTTGCTCCAGCACTCACAAGCAAACCATTTTCTACTCCCTCGTTGTGAACTGTGTTTTGTTGCTGACTGCTGTAAGGTAAATGCACTGTTAAGGTCATGAAGCCCCTAGTGGGCCTGCAGACAGAGGCTGCAGGAGCTGACCTGAAGGGAGAGTGGAGAAAGAAAGGGTCAATGCCATGTATGCTAACTGCACCCTAACCTGAGCCCGGGAGGCAAAGGCTGCAGCCTGGCAGGTTACACAATGCCACCACCCCTTCCTAGTTTTGAGGCTTTGTTCCTGTGGCTTGTTAAATGTGACTTGCCTTGCTGGTGACCCTGTGAGAGGCTTCCTGCCTGGCTTGGTAGATTAGGGACTGACTTTTTTTCTGTACCTGACAAAATTGAATTTAGTTCTTGTAAGTGGGAGGCAGAAGATCTGAGTAGTCCCAGGTGAGATTTGCACATGCCTTCAGTCAAATTCAATCTTAGCATGGTTATGTTAAGATACACAAAATGTGAGTATATAACATATTTTATATATGTAATATACAATATGTAATATGTTCATAAGATATGAAATTACATGTGTTATATATGAATATACACACCTATATGTGTATGTACATACATACTCTGTACACATGTGTGTATACTATATATATGTATACAGATATGTGTATAAAGTATATATAGTATATATAGAGAATATCGATGTATAGGATATATGCATACAAATAAAAACATTTATATGTATAGAGTATATAGTATATATACACATGTGTGTATATATGCACATGTACATATGTATGTATATATATAATACACATATATATGTGAAGAAACGGGGGAGAGATTAAACATAGGGTTCTGGGTCTCAGCAGAAGCCTGTGCTGCAAGCAGAGTAAGGCCTCTTGGTGGAGCCTGGTCTCCTTATGGTACATTAAAGCTAGTACAGCCTGCCACTGTCATTTGGCCCAACCTTACCTACTTGGCAGAAGTCATTGAACTCTGGAAAGTTGGGCCTTGCCCCTGGCCCTAGGGGAAGATACATGAATGTTTTCCAGTATGTGCCTAGGCTGGAAGGGAAAGTGTGGGGGACTTCTGGGGAGAGAAGTTCTTCCAATGTAAGGGGGGAGGAAAGGAGGAGAACCCCTGTGTGTGCTGCTCCCTGACCCCTGGTTTGAATGCGACTATGCTGAGATGTGTTGCTTGGAGCCTTAGCAACTATTTCATGACTATGAGGGAGGAGACAAGGAGAATCACAGAGATGTCAGACCTCTGTCCTAGCATCCTTAGAACTGTCTGCACCCAGATAACTTATGATATAAGGAAAAGTGAACCCCATCTCATATGTAAGCTACTGTAACCAAAAGTGGATTTAGAAGTACTTAGTCCTTATTGTCCTTTTCTGAGAGCAAAATAAACCCACCATGGTAGTTGTTGTCCTTACTGTATTTAACTATCGTCCCCAAGAAGGGAAAAATGTGTAGGCTGGGAGAAGACAAGAAAGGTGGAAGACTGTGGTCTCTTTCCCTTCCTCAATGCATCCTGCCTTTTAAAAGAGGCCACTCAAGGGTGGTGGTGGTGCCTGAGACAGAGGTGGGCCGTTGAGTGTGGAATGGAAGCATGGAGTAGAAAAAGCTTGGATTCCCAGGTTCAAGTGAACAGAGTCACCTGGTACTTTGCATCTCAATTACCTGACATGGGTTTAGAGCTCCTGGGTCCCTGGTATTTGCTTTTTATAGGCTTAAAAACATTGTTAAGGCATACTCCCTTGAAATCTTTAATGGCTATCCCTTCAAACTGGAGCCCAGGGGATACTGGGTGGTTTTTTTTTTTGACACACAAACACTTCTGGTAGAGGATGATTATAATGAGGCAAGGTCTCTATTTTCAGCTCCCAATTAAATTACCTTTCTGTCTAGTGGCTACCATTAAGCCCTGCTTGCATTGAGTGCTCTGGAAGTTGGAGAAATAAGCACATGCTCATCAAAGCATGAAAGGCCAGTGCTTTGCATAATCATCGCAGAGCCCTTCCTGGGCTCTGGTATCTGCCACTTTCATCCTCCATGCCCTTGCCTGGGATCCTGCCAAACAAAGTTCTAGATACTGGTTTTAATCATTTTTAAACTCTGGTGAGAAAACTGTCCATTCACCCACAGTTGCTTCCTCTTGTACGTTTTGGTCCACAGCAGAGTCTCTGAGATGATTCTGCATTTGTAGAAATAGTAAGAGGAAGGGGACACTCAGCTTGCCTGATGTCTCTGGCCAGCAGACACTTGGGGCATCAGCACAGTTGGAGAGGAAGTGAGTGCTTGCTGGTCTGACTTAGTACCAGTAGAGAAACTGAGCTCCTGATCTTTTTTTTTTTTTTAATTAAAATTTATTGACAAGGTGATGTAAAGAGGGGGTACAGTTACATAATAAGGTAGTGAGTACATTTCTTGTCATATTTATTATACCCTCCCTCATTTTCCTTTCCTTTCCCTAGTTCAGGTAAGCAATATCCAGTGTACCAACAGTAACCACAGGTGATATGCCAAAGGAAGTTCACCTAGTACATTAAACATAACGACAACAATAAAATCCTCCTGTTTCCTTCTCTTGGAGTTCATTTTGCTTAGCCTCATCTTATATAATCATATGTACATAGCTGTTGAGCTACTGTGATCCTCTGATAGGTCTATCCTAGACCTTTTTATGTTTGTTTAGTAATTGTTTGGTTTTAGATACATAATGTAAAGTCGCTGACCCAAACATGTGGAAATAGCATTTGAAAAGAAGTTTGTATTTTACAGACCTTACCTCTACTGTTCTCCCCACTCTCTAACAATCATATATCAAGGAGACCATGCGCCTTTGTTCTCTGTGTTCTAGGCTTGTCTCACTCAACATTATTTGTTCAAGATCTGACCATTTCCCTGCGAATACCATTATTTTATAATTTCTAATTGCTATGTAGTATTCCATTGTGTACAGCTACCACATTTTTTGGATCTATTCATCTATAGTGGGGCATTTGGCTATTGTGAATTGTGCAATGATAAACATGGATGTGCAGATGTCTTTATGGTATCCTGGGATCTGTTGTTCAGGATAGATGCCTAGGAGTGGTATGGCTGGGTCATAGGTTATGTCTATGTTGCTTTTTGAGGCATCTCCATACTGTTCTCCAAAGTGGTTGTACTAGTTTGCACTGCTACCAACAGTGGAGAAGGGTTCCTCTTTCTCTACCTCCCCTCCAGCATTTCTTGTTGCCTGAGTTCAGAGTATAGGCCATTCTAACTGGGGTGAGGTGGTATCTCAAGGTTGTTTTTCTTTGCATTTCCTTTACTGCCAGGGATGTTGAACATTTCCTCATATGTTTCTTTGCCATTTTTATTTTTTCTCCTGTGAAGTCTCTCTTTAGCTTCTTTGCCCATTTAATAATTGGTTTACTGGGTTTGGAGGGCGTTAGTTTCTTTAGTTCTCTGTAGATGATGGATATTAGGCCTTTGTCTGTTGCTGTGCTGGTGAAGATCCTTTCCCATATGGTTGGCTGTCTTTCTAGTTTAGTTGCTATGTCTTTAGCTGTGCAGAAACTTTTTATTTTGTAGTAGTCCCATTTGTCGATACTCTCCCCTATCTGTTGTGCCCATGGGACTCTGTTCAGGAAGTTCCTTCCTGTGCCTATAAGTTCTAGCGTCTTTCCTACTCTGTCCTTCAGTAGTTTCAAGGATTCAGGTCTGATGTTGAGGTCCTTAATCCATTTTGAGTTGATCTTGGTGCATGGTGATAGGCTAGGGTCCACTTTGAGTTTTCTACATGTGGCTGCCCAGTTCTCCCAGCACCAGTAGTTGAAGAGGCTTGAAAGAGCAGTGAAGTCACCCCTGATCTCCACAGAGCCTGCTGAGACCAGGCAGGGGAAGAGCTGGCAGGAGAAAACAGGACAGATCAGGTGAGGGGGGTGGATGGAGTCCAGTGCTGGGTACACAAGCAGAGCCAGGGACAAGACTGAAAGTACAGAACAGCTGTAGAACAGCATAGTCTCTTGGAGTTGCTATGGGCTACGCTTGACAGAACCCATGGAATGGGTGGGTGTGGGGTCTGGGGAAGAGATGAGCTGACAGAGGGACCCAAAGGGAAATGAGAGGGCAAGAATACTTAGAGATCTGAAGAACCAGCACAACCACACTGCAGAAAACCCCTCTGGGCTCCCCTAAAGTTGTCATATAGGGAAAGGACAAGGCAGCTATATTCCTTGTCTATTGCTTGGCACATCATAGGAATGTGATTAATATTTATGGAAAGAAATTGATAGATGGAGATGCCACCAAGTGGTGAATCAGAAAGCTTCCTTTTATGCTGAAGTAAGAACTAATTTGTATGAGACCCTTATTGTAGATTGCTGGGTTGGAGATTGTTTGCATCTCACGTGGTTTTCAAAACATGAAACTGTGGCAGGAAAGGAGAAGCAATATGTCCTTACAGAGAGCAAAAAGATTTTGAATCTCTGTTTCCCTTTGTACTCTTATCTTGTAAAGTGATTTATGCAGGTGGAAAAGAATTTATTGTCTTTACAAAGGCAGATAATTCAATGTATTGATGGCACCCACATTAGATGTTGAAGTTTCTCTGATGGTGAATTAGAAGACGATACACTTGTCGTCTGATGAGGAAATGTGAATAGAAAATGGACGTTATCACTTTCCAGCCTCAATTGCTCTATCAGGATGTAATGTGGTAGTTGAGTTGGAAGGCAGAATGTCTTGTTGAAGAGACTCAGCTGACACAGGAAGCTAAGCAGTGTTTGTTCTA